>NC_143561.1:40185000-41676250 GCF_054136105.1 Typopeltis vanoorti | reverse complement strand
TATCTGTTGGTTCACATTCATTTTTGTTGTGTTGAGATCTTTTTATTGAACTAAGTTGGAGTTTTTTGTTTCACTCTGGCAACCTATCTACATCTTCCGAGCTTTTTATTTGTATAGACTTTGAAGTCTGTGATTTTCTCAAGAATATTTTGCCGTCTTTGATCCATAAAAATTGATACTTTTTTTCTGTTTTTTCTTTTCTTGCTTGGTTCAAAAGATTCTGATTGACAGGTGTTAAATACTCAGATAGAAAGATTGGCATATTGTCTTGCGATGCATTTAAATCCTTGACTACTGTTTTTTTTTTTTCATTCTGCTGGCTTTTATGAGATTGTCTCTTGTGGCCTTGATTGTCAGACAGATTATTACTGGTGCAGGTCGTGGCAAGCCTTGTTTTTTTGTTCTTCCTGGGAATCCGATTTATGGTCTGAATATTATTATGCTGCAGGGGAATGTCAATTCATTGCCTAACTTTAAAACTACGTCTCTGAGATTTTCGGTGTATTCAGTTTCTGGAAGACCGTTTATGACAAGGTCTTCATGTTGTTGTTGGTTTAAAACTTCGTATTGTAGTTTCAGGGAATTAAATTCTTGACGGAGTTCCGATGTGTCTTTTATCAATTTGTGCTGCATGTCAGTTAGTGCGTTAATGCTGGTTTTAATGTCTTTTTCCGTTTGTAAGACTTCTTCAACTTTTGAATTATTAAATTAGAGCTCAAGTCAGCTCTGTAACAGGCCAGTAGGCCTAATATGTCGTAGAGAGAATAATAATAATAATATGAGGAATAAGAATTTGTTCACTACAGTAGCATAGATATTTATTGTTAACAGTAGTATTAATATGAATATGCTGTGTATCAAGATAGTATATCAGTCAAAAAAATGATCCAAAAATCGGACCTGATAACATATTTTATATATTGACCCTAACATATGTTTCACAACCACAATACATGAATTCTGTGTGTGTGTGTGTGTGTGTGTGTGTGTGTGTGTGTGTGTGTGTGTGTGTGTGTGTGTGTGTGTGTGTGTGTGTGTGTGTGTGTGTGTGTGTGTGTGTGTGTGTGTGTGTGTGTGTGTGTGTGTGTGTGTGTAACACTTTAACAATTAAAATGGAATCTGCTAAGTGCTTCCTGGCTGACTTATGTTTTGTTCCCCAATTAATAGTGAAATTCATAACTTATCCATGGCAGTTTTGTGAAAGAAAACATCACTTATTTCAACAATATAATTTCAGTCAACATACCATTCAATTAAGTATTCATTTTATAAAACCCTAGTATCCAAACAGCCTATGTAGCTCAGTGGATGCGGCGTTTGCGCACAACGGCGCTTAACCGCACGAAGGGAGACATTCGGTTTCGAATCTTAGTCGATCTCTGGCACGGGCAAGCGGCTTTTTCCTCCCGGAAACTCGGGTTTTTCGTCACGTAAACTCAAGAAAATCGACCGTAGAACCCACATTATTTCAGACATTAAATACGAGTTTTAGGGTTGGAACCACGAGATGGCGCACTTGTTGAGCTGTCTCTCTTCACTAAGTGCCGCTTAATTAGTGATAGCCTTGGGTCAGCTATCTCTGATGGGGTACCAGTGGAGATAAGAGAACTGCCCACTCAGTCTCCAATAGTTAAATAGGGCTAAACGGTCTCGCCTCCTCCCTATATACGGGAATGAAAAGGCGTTAGCTGATTTTTTTTATTAGTATCCAAGCACATTGCCACAAGCCACACGTGGCGAAAAGGTCAAGGGGTTGTGACTCAAATGTCCCTCAAATAAATAAATAAAATTCTGCGTCAAAGAAATTAAAAATTTCCTTAATAAAATTAAGGAACTTAATTTTATTATTAAAAATTAAATTATGAATGTAATTTGATTTTAGTTGCATCAGTTAATATCTTTGATATTCACCCATATAAAATTTACACTTTTTGGATCAATTTCCAAAAAGCAAATAAAATGATATTTGATTACATGTAGTGAGTACGTTTTACTGCCGAAACTATGGTGGCGAATTTGATGTTTTCCATTGGGCTCGTTCATACTTTATTTATTTATTTTTTATTGATTACACTTGATATAGTACTATGACACACTAGGCCTGAAGTGTTAGTAACTCGTGCAGTTTTCTTATTACTTAATTTGTTTTCATAATTTTTTTTTTTATTTTTATACATTGTATATACATTTAATTTAATGAGTATGGACAAATTAAAGCGAGCGTTGAGAGGACAAGATGAAGACGAAGAACAGGGGATTGTTACTCAGGTTGTATATATAAATATAAATACAGTTTTGTTTTGTATTGTCAAAAGTGGAATATTTTTGCCAGAGTGTTTTCTTATTTATTGGCATGCGGTTTTTTTTTTCTTTTTTTTCTTAAAACGAAATCTTCCACAATTCGGCTTTTCGATGCGGGGAGGGGAAACTAACATAAGAAACAAATAAAAAAACATTTTAAGGTAAGCAAAGAATGATGGCCCATTATTCTGAATTGTCATTTAAACTTGGAAAAACTGTAAAAATCTTGGTATAATTTTATGTGGTATGGACTCCTTTCATAGTTCATTATTAATAAAAAAATATTATTAACAAACACATGAAGAATATGTAAACAATAGAAAAGTATTATTATTATTTATTGCATCCTCCATGGAATTGGCAGATCAAGTGTGGGAGGTTCATTCGACTGACAACATATTTATCTTACCAATCTTAAAATCCTTAGCACTCCTTGCATTAACAACGTAATGCATTCCATTTATTTGCTGACAATTCTCCATGTAAAAATCTACTCTTCACACCCCCCTTCTTCACCACACTCTTGCACAACTTCCAGGGATGGCCTCCTGTTTTTTTTACTCTCCTATTCATTTTATTACCCCCTCTGGATTAATCCAATAAAATCCCTAACTAAAATGTCTATTATATCACCTTTTTTCTACCTATCTGCCAAACTCTGCAATCCATGTTTCTTCCACCTTTCTCCATAGCCAGCATTCCCAAGTCATAATATTGTCATATTTACTCATCTCTGGACCCTCTCCAGTGGTTCTACATCACACTGAAAAACCAGGTTACCAAATTGAACACAATAATCCAAGTGTGGTCTCTGACCAGTGCTTTATACAGTGGCACAACCATTTCCTTATCCCTACATGTTAGAGTACTTCTTATCATAGCAGCACTATGATATGCAGGCTTTGCAACATTTGCAATATGCCCTCTAAACTTCGGTCTACCGTCAACCATCTCTATCTCGAATCTTATCCACTTCCTGCAGTATAGCATGGTCAATTGAACACTCAGCCTTTTATGCATTAATATGTAGGTCTCTGCTAATATTTTTCAAAATTAATGGTATTGATGTTGATAATATGGGTTTGGTATGGTTGGTAATCGTGCTGGAGACAGAGAATTGAAGTAGGTGCCCTCCCTCAATGAGTCCTTGAACTCCTTGGAAGTATCACATAATAATAATGATAATAATTTTCTAATAAGTTTTCATTTTAGAGAGGTAAAGCTAATTTTAAGAAATCGAAACTTTTTGTGGCAATCATTTTTTATTAGTGTTGTGTTATGATAAAAAAAAAAAAAAATATATATATATATATATATTATATTTAGAAATGCAGCAGTATTGCTATGTTCAGGAACACGTTTCTGAAATAATTTTTGCAAGAATTTATTGCATAGATCTAAATTGCATGCAAAAATGTTAGAAGTATCCTCTACTTTTATAATCATCATTATTGTCAATTGTACTTTTTCTATGATTGCCTTTGAACAACAGCTTTGTAAAAATAATCTTAAAAATGTAGTAAAAAAATTAAGAAATGTATCTCTGGACAGATTCTCTAAAATTATCTATTTTAGAGAATCTGTTTTTTTCATTTAATGCTAAAATAATCTTTCGGCATTTTATTCCATGTCAATCAGTCAGGCTGTGCAGTAAGTTAAGAATTCTTAACTTAATTATTAACTTCAAACACCTATTAGTCAAAACACTCACTGTGGAATATTCAGTCTAACTCTTCAGTCATGCTTCATGTTGGAGGTTTAATGGAATATTATCAGCACTGAGAAAGGATTAAAACTCATTTTAATGCTTCCAATATTTCATCTCAGTCACAGAGACATTTTCAGGGATTTCCAATAACTTTTTTGTAATGACATACACACACACAAATACAATACTATGATAAGTAAAACAAGTGAGTGAAACTAAAGTCCTATCTATCTGATGCACCCTCTGTGGGCGTTTGCAGGTGGCCTAGGATGTAAAGAGGGATCGCTGATAATTTGTTTCTCAAATTTTGGGAAGTTTTATGCAACTGTATTTGTTTAAATTAGGTTGATTCCTGCAGATTCAAAAAACGGTCTTTCTTTTTTGAATTTGCTATGGTGGAGCATGGTGGGTTTTTTCCAGGAGATCCTGTGGGTTGTATCAAAAACATGGTCTGCAAGGTTGACCATAATCGCATTGCAGATTATGACTTGAGTTCTTCTAACCATATGGCTGCTGATCTGCCTGTGTGTCCGAAGTAAGCCAGCTTACAGGAACAAGGTACTCTATATACTCCAGGCACTGAGAGAGGAGGGAGCTGATCTTTGGTGGAACGGATAAGGGTAGTAAGTTTACTCTCACTTGTTTTACTTATCACTGTATTGTATATGTGTGTTGTTACAAAACAGTTATTTGTAATCCCTGAAGATATCTCTGTGACTGAGACGAAATATTGGAAGCATTAAAATTAGTTTTAATCCTCTCAGTGCTGATAATATTCCATTAAACCTCTAACATGAATTCTTCACAGCACTTAAGCCTCAACACACGGTCTCTAGTTATGCCTGAAATTCACTCCCCTTTTTGTGCACTCTTTTCTGGTTATACTGCACATCTATCACATGTGTGCAAGAAATCTACTTTTTGCTTCCTTTTCACTACTGTTGCTTTATATGTTTCAAATTTAGGGAATATCCCTTACAGCAGCCAAAAAGGATTGAAGCAGTGTGGATTGCAGAGTTTAGATTTTATTATTATTATTATTATTATTCGTGACACCTCCAAGGAGTCCGAAGACTCATCACGGGAGGACACCTACAACTGTCTCAACCACTACACCGAACCTCTACTACGAATCATCTCTATCAACGCCATCTACCGCCCACCTCCACCACTTCCATTCTAATTTTTCATTTTGATTCATTAATTAAAAATTATGGAAATAACTACTGTGTTATAGTACAACTTCAGTTTAATAAAAATCAAAATAATCACTGCATGTTTCGACCTTCACATTAAAGTCATCATCTGGACTATACACATATACACAAAGAAACAAGCTACATTACAATCCACATGGTATGAGCAGGTTACATTTATTTGGTCAACTGTTGCTTTATATGTTTCAGTTTCTTAATTATTAGAAACCTTCAACTGAAAAAGCCCATATAAGGATTTATTTGATTTTTTGAAGACAGAATTTCTCTTGAAGAACAGAATGATTTCTCTAATATGTGAATTAGAAGCAGGAGGGAGAAAAGCATAAATAATGAGATGCAAAACACGAGATACAACAGCATAATCAAAAAGTCTGACAACTCTGTCTACTCTACATGTCATTCTAACTACAACTACACCGACGCCATCTACCGCCCACCACCACCACTAGTATTTCTGCATGTCTGCGGAAATACTAGGGTGGTGAAGAACTTTGAATATTTATTATTTATAAAGCCATTATTTATAAATGTATTGCTAATAATTTGTAATTCTTGTTTTAAGAGCTTGTTCATTAGAGCAATGACTCCAAGTTTTTGTGAAGGGTGATGATAAGAGTCAGCATGTGTGTATATATATATATATATATATATATATATTGGCCGATATGCGTAGGCTTGCGGTAGACAATTATTATTATTGTCATTATTCTGGACAACTCCAAGGAGTCGACAGACTTCATGTCAAGAACAACTATTCGACATTCACACAGTATCTATCATATCTCGCCTTCAACTCATTCACGGTCATAGCACCCACAACAGACTCTGGCAGCTTATTCCACTCATTCACCACATGTAGACAATGTAACTATGAAGGAAAGGATTTCCATTTAGATTAATTAAAGATGTGAAAGGATGATTTAAGGTATAGTTCTGAGTGGGGGGGGGGGGAGTATCATGTTAAAATTTTTCTTGTTAGGGAATGTATCAATAGCATGTTAGAGTGGCGTATATAAAATTTTTTTAATAATCTGTAAGAAGTACGTTATTCTGACTTCATGGGTAGTGCAAAGTTAACAAATGATCTGTGAATGCTTGGCTGTTGCTAACAACTAAATGTTTTTAAGGCAAGGCATGACGCTTTCCATAAGACATCTTATTAGTATACTTATTTCCTTTTATTCAGTTTATTATTATTATTATGTGACACCTCCAGGGAGTCCAATGACTCTTCGTGGGAGGACACACACTACTCTACTTCGCTAAATACACCTCACCACTATTCAATTCTCCAACTACGACACTACTACCATCAGTGCCATCTATCACCCATCATCATCACCACCAACAACAGTATTTTTTGTCTGTAAATTGCGTGTGTTCTGAAGGCCAATTTGTCTGTATGCGAGATGAAAAACCCAAGTTTCTGGGAGAAACTCCCACTACCACTGTATGAGATCGACTAACTCACCATCAACTGAAAAAAAAAGTCCCAATAAGGATTTATTTGATTTTTTGAAGACAGAATTTCTCTTAAAGAACAGAATGATTTCTCTATATATGAATTAGAAGCAGGAGGGAGAAAAGCATAAATAATGAGATGCAAAAAGTCTGATTATGCAGTTTTCTTTGTATTGGCAAAGATAATAGGATTTCTGGTGGCTTATGTGAATGGAGAATAATCTTTAAAGGTAACTGTGGCATAACTATAAATAATAATTAAACGATAACCACAGTAATTAACTTTAATGAAATAAATGTACAAATATTTCGTACTGAAATTAACAGTACATCATCAGTAGAACAAACAGTTCAACGGAATGGAATACATAATTTGTATTCCATTATATTATTTTATATTATATTTTATATTATTATTATTATTACATTATAATTTTATATTATTATATATTTTATATAATATTTTATATTATTATAAAATTTTATTTTATAATAATATAAAATTTTATATTTTATATTATTATTACACCCTCCACGGAGTTGACAGACTCATCATGAGAGGTTCATTCAACTGACAACATATTTATCATATAGAATCTCAAAGTCTATTTTAAAATTCAAATGCTGATTTTTAGAATATAAAACTCACTAATAATCAGTTTCTTGCACTGAGATGGAAATTCATTCCATTGTACATTATATGGTTTGCATCATAATGTCAGTCAGAATTACCTTATTTTAAATCATTATTTTTTTCTGTTAAGTTAATTTTTTTTTTTTTCTTTTATGATTTTATGCTTAGGTATTAGATGCTTCTTCTCTGAGTTGGGCAACTCGTATTAAAGGTTTTGTGATCTGTTTTGTTCTAGGCTTTGCATTTTCTCTTTTGGTAAGATGTCATATAAATTAATAGCCTTTTGTTTAGTTTTATTATTTTATATAATTTCTTGAATAAAATGTATGCTATTTATCTATATAAACACTTATATATAGTGTGTGGAGGATAGTTTTTTTTTGGAGGGAATATTTCAGAGAGAAAGAGAATGAATATAAATTTTTGGATAATTATAATTAATGCATACACTAATAATGTATGCATATTATTTTATTATTATTATTAGACCTCCATGGAGTCAAAACACTCATCACAGGAGGTCCCACTGTTACACACACAACTCATCATACTGCCATAAATACATTCATCATCTTTAATGATGTAATGATGCACTCATCATACTCTCGGGCATTGCATTCCAGTATCTGTTCATCCTTTTGAAAACCAGGTGATCATATCTGTGCACAGTACTAGAAAAGAAAACTTGACATATAATTTTCTAGGCGATGTAAAGTAGTTTTAAATAGTGACCCCATCTCATAGAAGGTTGAAAAGCAGAAGTTAGGTATATAGTAGAAATTTATTTGTTCTTAATTGATTTCAGATTTTAATTGTTGATACTGAAGCAGGTAACCAGTTTTACAAGCCAGAAGGAATGAATGCAGCAGAAGAATAGTTAAGTGTAGGGGTCCGAACATAGATTGTAAATATATGATGATGATGGGTTTAGCTCATAACAGTGTGGTTTGCTAAGTAGATAGTTTATGTACCATTCTCCAACCAACTAGCCGTAAGTCAAAATCCCACCATTGGTATGGATCAATACAGCAAATGTTTATATTCTTAAGAAACTTATATTATTATTATTATGTGACACCTCCAGGGAGTCCAAAAACTCATCGAGGGAGAATCTGCCAACAGCATCGAATGATTGAACTCCTTCCAACTACTAACCGTGCTCAAACTTGCTTAACTTTTTTTGTGAGCTATTAATAGCGGAGACTCTACCAATCGACCAATGGATGCTTGATTGTCCTTAGATGGACACTTAGAATAGCCTCACTGGGTGATGGAAGAGATGAATTCCATCACCCAGTAAGGCTATTCTTCCTCATTTATTGGAGGCCTAAAGTGGCTTGAAAAAAACTTTAGTGTCCCATGTTTTGTCTCTAGAGTGGTGTTTCCAGATTGTAAAATAATAAATAAAAACAAAATTGGAGAAATCCTCAATCCACAGTACTAATATACTGTACGTTTACAAGCTTTTGTAGGTACAAGTGATTAAAAAAAAATTACTGTTTTCGAGGAAAGTGGTAAAAGCATAGATGCAAGATAAATAAATTTAACAAGTTATTTTCTTGCTTTTATTCTTTGCTCAAGCATGAGGTAACTAGTTTACATGTAAGGTAATCTGAAATGCAAGCTAAGACAAAGATCATTTGAAAGTATGATTAAAAAAACGCACAGAGTGCTGAGTATATATGTTTGATGAGAAATTATATTCTTGTTTAATCCTTTATCCAAGTGTATGCAAAAGCACAAAAAGTATCTTCACAACACAATGAATAATAAGAGCCTGATAGGATTTGATCTCTCTCTTTGAAATTGTGGAATAGCAAAATCTAAGTGCATTCGCATCAAAAATGAGGTAATCACAGTGTGCAAAGTATTTTTAATATGTACCTGCAGTACTAGTACATCATCATCACCAAATTCCTGACATATATCCTCAAGGGGGTGTACAGGTTATGATAGTACTACATGAAAAATTTACAACATTACTAACTTCCTATCTACAATTTTTCTCCAAATCAATCTGTTACTTGTCTAAACTCCAACTGAATCAGATCTTATATTTTCATCTTCTACAGCACTTTTTACCATATCAATCAACCTATATCTTAGTCTTCCTATGGGTCGTTTTCCTGCCAACCTGGCAGAGAACACTTGTTTTGCTAATCTTTCCTTGCTCATTCTGTTTAAGTGACCATATCACCTGAGATTAGCCTCTGCTAAAGCATTCCTGGATGTTGACGATGTCAAGTTCTTTCCTAATATCCTCATTTTTAATATGATATTGCCATTGATGCCATCTGTTCACGCCTATAATCTTTCTCAGGACTCATATCTGAGGTCTCTAGTCTTTGGTCAAGTGTTTTACTTCTGACCCAGCTCTCAGATTCATAAGTTAAAACTGGTTAGAACACTATCTTGTATACAGCTAATTTAGTGTTCCTACTTATTCCATATGAATTTATTCAGTTGACTTCCAACGATACCAGCTTTGCTGATTCTGTTGTCTATTTCTATATTTAATTTAAAATTTTCAGTAAAAATCGTGCCTAAGTAGCTGAAATGTTTTACTTGTTCCACAGGTTCTCTGTTCACAACACAGTTGACATTTTCAATGATTCTGCCTATTTTCATTGTCTTTGTCTTTTTATTGCTGACCTTCATACCATATCTATTACAACAGCTATTCAATTTAGTCAGAGAATCTTGCAGACTTGTAGCGGATTTATTTAGAAGTATAACATCATCCGCATAAAGCAAAGAGCTGACGTTAACATCTCCAATTTTGATATCAGGTTTAATACCACATTCCTTCATAATGTGATCCATATAGATAATGAATAACAGAGGGGATAATGTACATCCTTGTCTCACACCAGATTTAACATTAAACCATCTTCCTGTACTTCCTTCAATTCTAACTGCTGACTCACAACTCAAATAAAGACTAAGTATTGCTTGATATAATGCCCCATTGACACCATATAACTGCAGCGTATTGAATAGCTTCTCTCTTGGCACCTTGTCATATGCCCTTTCCAAATCGACAAAACTTAAATACAGATCTTTGTTATATTCACATGCTTTCTCGACTATTTGTCGTAAAGTGAAGATCTGATCCTGACAGCCTCTTTATGGCCTCAATCCAGCTTGTTCTTCAAGCTTTTCTTCCACAATTTTTCTCAACCGTTTCTCAAGTATACTTGCATAAATTTTACTAGGAACACTCAGTAGGGAAATACCTCTGTAATTCTCACAATCAATTTTATATTCCTTTTTATATATGGGTACTACGAGAGCTACTCCAATCATCAAGGATTCGTCCCTCTTGTCCAGGCTTTCTGAACTGTGCAGTGTAGCCACTGTAAGACTTTTATACCTCCATACTTCAGCATTTCTGGTCTAATATCTTCTATTCCTGCTGCCTTTCCACATTTCAAGCCATGAAAGGCTTGAAATGTGGAAAGGCACCGCTTGTTTCATTTAACAATTTTTCGAAGTAATTACTCCATACTTCAAGGATATCTTTTTCTCCAGTTTTCATGTCACCTTTATCATCTCTAATTCCTTTTACAATGGTCTTTCCTCCATGTCTGAGCTTCTTCAACAACCTCCAGAATATCTTGCCACCTTCTTGATACTTATTTTCTATGTTCTTACCAAAGTCTTCCCATGACTTTTGTTTAGCTAGTTTTACACAATGTTTCTCTTTCTTACATTTGTCTCTGTATTCTCTAAGAGCACTAGCTGACTTATTTGCTAGGAACTTTTGATATGCTTTCTTCTTTTCCTTCACTGCCTCTTTAACTTCCTGTGTCCACCATGGAGTTCTGATTTTTCTATCCTTGAAGACAACTTCACCACATGCCTCTCTGGCTGAATCAGTCAGAGCTTTCTTCAAGGCTTGCCACTGAATCTTCAAGGTTTGATTCCTGTTCTCAAACTCTTTCATTTTTTCTTCAATAATCTTTGTGTATTTTAGTCTACAGTTCACATCTGAGAGCTGCTGAACTTTTATTCGCTTTAAAACTTTCTTACAAGTTTTTCTTTTCAATATGAAATTCAATTTTATCCTGCTCAAGACTAAATAGTGATCACTTCCAATTTCAAATCCTCTGTAAAATTTGGTGTCCTGCAGCAGGGAGAAAACATCACTATCAACGATAACATAGTAAATGAGACTTTTCTTATTCCTTGCCTTTCTCTCCATGTGAATTTATGCACATTTTTATGTTGGTACATGGTGTTAGTAATAACCAGTCCATGTCCTGAGCAGAAATCCAACAGATATTTGCCATTATTATTAGCTTTGCTCTTTTCTCCAAATTTTCCCAAAATATTTTTATATGTCTCACAATCATTTCCTACTCTGCTATTCAGATCACCAACAAGTACCAACTTTTCCTTTTTCATTGTGTCAGTTGCTTTTTCTAAAGCATGAAAAAATTCCTCCACTTCTACCTTAGTAGAACCTTCTGTGGGACCATAGGCACAAATAAGTCTCATTGTCCAATTCCCCATTCTCATATTTGCCCACATTACTATGCTTGAGACTGACTGCTATTCAAGAAGATTAGCCTCATATTTAGTGTTGAATACTATGGCTACTCCTTCTTTTCCTTGATTGTCATTGCCTGAATATAACATTTTGTATTTATTGTTCAGAAAGATCTCACCAGATTTTGTCTTTTTTGTTTCAGTCACTGCTATTATGTCGATCTGGTACTTATCTAATTCCTCAGCTAGCTTGATTTCTTTGCCATTCAGGCTTCTTATGTTGATAGTACCGGTCTTTAACTCTGGTGATGTTGAGTTGGGGTGTGCTTTCAGATTTGTTCCAGTATCTGACTTTTCGCTGTTCGCCCTGTTCCGTGGCAAAAACAACGGGGGGGGGAGCTTGTTTAACCGGGCGACGCCCCAGCTGGCATGAAATTTTGTCATGTTGTGTTGTCATTTTGTATATTGGTTTAAGCCAATAAGAATACAATTTGGTTGGCTAAATCCCAAATTGCCAGCCCATCCTCGTTCGTTCAGTATTCAGGTAGATACCCAACAGGGTGCACCACGAGAAGGTGAGGATTGGACATTAGGTTCGGAAGCCCTGGTCGGTTCTTCACAATCTTTTAAAGGCTATGTGGAGGTCTCCTCTCTGTTATACAGCTTTGACCCTTAAGCAACCCATTACTAAACATTAATATGAAAAATTACCAAAAAAAAAAAAAAAAAACTTATTTAAAGTAGAAAACTAATAAAAATACAAAAACTTATCTTTTTCTTCTCTGCTGCCTCTAAATGCTTCCAACTCTGACTTTGCCCTCTTGGAAAAATATACCAACAGCAAAACACAATATAAACAACAAAACCCCAATAACAACAGTATTGAAGGACACTTGTATCAGACAGGCTGAGGGAATGTCGACTACAGAGTTTGGTGGATAGAAGGAGAGGCTGAGACTTTTAAACTGTTGAGAGGTAGGGTTGACACTGGAGAATTCTTTCACTTAGTGGAACAGAGGGAAGGAGCAAGGACAAGGGATCATCTCTGGAAGTTACAAAATGCAAGAGGATGAGGAGTGGTTTCTTTGCATGGAGGATGGTTGAACTGTGGGATGCATTGCATAATAGAGTGATGAGAGTATGAATGGTCATTGAGTTTGAGTGATATGATAGACTGCATTTTCTAGGGTGGGCCCTCACACAATGAGTCTTTTGACTCCATTGAGGCCAAATCATAATAATAATACTGTTATTTATTTGTTACTGTATTTTTGTACTCCTGACTTTGAGCTCAAGCCAAAATCCTCATTCTTCCATTCCTTCACTCACTGCACAGATATGGGTGCCATAATATTGTTTATACAAGGTGGCTTATAAGTCACAAAAGGATTTAAAATGTAAATAACTATTTTTGATTATTACTTTTTACATTTTATTTTTTTCAGAAATTCGAAGGAACATTTGGGAAATTAATCATGGAAAAGTTTACAACCCAATAATTAACCAAATTCATGCAATTTTATTTTGAAAATCAGCATTCAATTGGCCATCATGATTGGCAATTAATTGATCATACTTTCTTCATATCTGATGACTATAGAGTTATAGTCATCAGATCTGAAGACTATAACTCTGTAGTTTCTATAGAGTTACCTGAAGGAAAAGGTGTATGTGAGCAAGATCTAGACAATCCAACAGCTGAAGAAGAACATTCATGCAGAAACATTAACAGTGTCATGGAACATGCCGTAGAAAGGATCCATCTTTGTGAAGCCAACAATGGAAGGCATTTATGTGATGTGATTTTTCATGACTGATAAACAAAAATCTCCAGGTTCTCCATTTCATTATAACAAAACAAAACAACAAAAAAAACAAGAATTAAAATAATTAATAAATAAAAAACATCATTAAATGTTTAAATCCTGCTGTGACTTATTGGCCACCCTGTATTATGGCACCCATAATATATATACTGATATTTCAACTCTTATTTAATTTCTCCACAAAACTTGCATTACAATGTGATATCTGATATTTGAAATTATTAGAATTGATTCAGCCATTTCAATTTGCAATCATGCAAAATAGTACAGAATGATAAGAAATTGTTCTATATTCTTAAACCAAACTAAAAGATGGCATACAGTTGCTGTAATAATGCCACTGCAATAGTGCTTAGTGAGCTGATTATGAGATTTATCCAAAACTTTATCCACTAAAATCACTAGTGCTGTTTAAAATCAGCACTAGTGATTTTAGTGCTGATGCAAGAGAATATTTCAAATGTGTAAATGCCTGTGGAGATTTACATCATTTGTACATTTGTAAGAAATCTTCTCTGGTTAGATGTGCCACTATACAAGAATTCTGTTAAGTCAAAGCCGTTAAAAAGATGCGAAACACATTGTTTTGAGGATTGTTTCCGATCATTTTCATTATTCTTTTATGATTTAAACAATTATCATAATAATTTTCTTTATTAAATTTTTGATGTTTAAAGCTGGCATAGATAAATAAAAAAAAACCGCAAAATCATTTATAGCGGGAGGCGCATTTCTAGTAATAGGTGTACTACTATAAATCTATGAAATATTACGTTATGTTATTGTTATATATTGAAATATTAACATAAGTTATATATTTTTAGGGATCAGCATGTTTGTTTCTCCCTAGAGGAACAGTCTTATTTGGTGTATTTTATACCCTTGGAAATATCACAGCATTAGCCAGGTAAGTATATAGTCTGAAATACAGTGAGTTACATGACTTATGTGCTTTACTCAGAAGTGAATCAGTAGATATGGAGGTATTGGAGGATGGCAGAAATATAAATAAATAAAGCATTCCAGGTATTACAAAGCTGAGGTATGATATCAAACTGTATCATATTGCATGCTAAGTAATGTACCTGACAATCATATAATGTAGAATAGTAATAAAGTCATTTTACATTGCAGTGTTGTGCATTTGGATGCAACTAGCAGAAATATCCAATATTGCCGAATACTTAATTATTTTTTCAAGTCTGAAAATTTTTGAAGTAATTTCTCACTTCATTTTTGAAATTCCACAAATGTCTTATTTTGTTAAAATTATGCAGTGATCCATCCTAAAAATTTAAAAAACTTATTTTGGAAGTTGTTCGGTGTTCTGGTGATGTAATTCAAAAACTGCATAAAATAAGCATCTTTAACAATGTAATAAACTTGGTGGGGATGGAAATTTAGGTCCAAACTTGTCATTTGGTTTTTGTGTAGTTAGATGGAGAGGAACTATGGAACTCTGGGGTAGCATATATGATTGCAGCAAATTATATAAAATAATGGAAAATTTTGGATTGCAGAGGAGCATCTTTCTATAACAGAAATGTTCATAAGATAAATTTTTACCTTGATCAAATTCCCTATTTTCATTCCTCAAAACTAAAATTATTGATAAATACATAATACATTAAAACTTTTGAATTTTGTGGTAATGAGATATAATTCCCATCAGAAAATGCTTTGAAAACTGTCTTCTAAAGTACAAGGACTATGTTGTATTTATAGTATACTTGTCTGTCATAACATTCTTGCTTGAATGAAGCATTAGAATGACCTGTAGAATGAGTTGTGATACAGCAAGTCATTTGACTGCCCAATCTGCAGGTGGAGCCAGTTTCTCTGTGTCCCAGAGGAACTACCCATGGCATTTATTTGGAAGAGTTATGTGTTGAATCCTTTCAGGTTAAAGGACATATTCTAGGCCTTTTAACTACAGTTGCAGAAGGCCTGGAAAATATAAATGAACCAGTCTCAGCTGGAGTATAGTTGAGTTTCTCTTCCAGACACTTGAGCCAGTGAACACATGCTTATACAGTTGACTAACAGCCTACAGTGAATCACAGCATGCATCCTGGTGTTATACTTATGTTCACTTTGTTCATTTTACTGATTTAACCTAGTACAAGACGTTCTTTATACAAACCAAAAATTCAGGTTTGCACAAAAAATTAAGTTGCTATAGTTCGCTCACCGTTTGTAGGTCCTTGCTTTGCATCTTTCCAAGAATAGTCGATTCATGCTGAAGAGGAGAAAGAAATGAAGGATGTCTGAATTGGTCGCCAACACGCAAAATCATGTGCTTTATAGGTAAAATTTTCCAACTGTTATACAAGCAACATAGTTAACTACAATAATCATAAAAGAGAAGTTAATTTTCCGACCGGTAATAAACAACTCATCCCACAATACGGACTGATTATCGGAATGGATTTTCCTTTTTCTGAGATGCGCAGAAGTGTTGAAGGATCTCTAATCGGTGGACGAACTATAATACATTTTAATTTATAAAGTATGTCATTACACTCCTGTTATTAGTCCCTTTGCCATTTAGAATCATACAGTTATGACTTGAATGCAGATACTGAAGCAGTCTATTATCTGTTTATAGCCGATATCTGCCATGTGGTGTTAGTTGTATGTTATTGGTGTATTCTGTTTAACTTGATGTGTCTGATATTTTGGCTGCAATGCATGTGTGTGTGTGTTGGACACACTAAGGGCTCATTCGTCATTCAGAAGTTAATTTCTAAATAAGATAGTAAATGAATTTAATGATCTCATTGGAGACTAGATGATGAACAATCTTGTTTGGTCTGTGCAGAGGTCCCAAGTTATTTAACTCTTAGTCTGATTTTCTCCTAATGTATTAGTCTCACTGTCTTGTCATAGATAAGTATCTTGGCTTCATATAAACAAAATTAATTTTCTGGTAAAGCTGTTAATCCTGTTTGCATAGTATTATGTATTCTTTGGCCAGTTTGTCTTGTGGGATAAAAACACAGCTTTCAGAAGAAAAACCCTGTTACTTTAGAATAGGACTGGTTGATTTTCACTCAAAAAGCCTTCATAAAGATTTTTTGGCCTACTGAACACTAATTCTCTTCCTCCTTCTCCTCCTCTCATTTCATCTACTGCATGTCTGTTGCTTGGAACAACTTTCTTCACTTTATTTTCTCCAGAGTTCTTCAAGAAACACATTAGCAGATCGTTCTTTTTTCCTTCCTTCTTAACATCTTTTTTACACATGGCACTGATGTATAGGTTTTGCATCTTTTCAGGTTTGATATTTAAAAAAATAATAAGGTTATTTGCATTCTAGGAAGGATTACTTCTTTTCAACCCAAGTGCATCATTGTCGTTATTGAATCATAGTCAACAATTTATGAATATCTCTGCAGTTGCTCAGACTGAAGTTGATCTATAATGTATATAATTTCATTTGTTATTCTCAGTTTGCACGAACATACATTTTGGCCATTTTTTGCTAGCAGTTGTATCCTAATATTAGTGAAGCCTTTAATTACCTGCTATAGAAAGATTTTGGTGTATCTAATACTTAAACACTATTAGTTTCACATAACAGCTTTTTTTTCCTCTCGCTTTGAAGATGTTAGGATGTAACGAATCATTTGTGACATGGGTGATGTGTCATCCTTTTAAAGTAATCCTGTGTATGTCTGTATACATTCACTTTACAAAAAAATTATATATTACGCACACATCGTCACTTCTAGGAACAAGCAGGAAAACTGTAAGTACACTATCTTAAACTTTGTATCTTAGAAAGTGTAGCAGTTCAATAGGAAGGCTATAACACACAACTTTAAATAACATTAAGATGGCGGCACAGGATGAATTAGAATTCGAAAAAGCCCTAGATTTGCTGCGTAACGTTGCCAAAGTAAGTGGTAATTTGAGAAACGATTTAAAAAGGGGCATACTTACCAGTATGTCCCTTTTTAATTAGTAATGAAGATTTTCAATAAAATGAAAATGAAACTAAAGTAGCAATAGAACTACAGGCAGCTACAAACAACCAGGAACAGGTTAACTTAGCTCAGCCTACTCAGCTATACTTGCAAGTCATTAAAAACAATGATAAAAACAAAGACAAATTTGAAAACAATCCATGCTATAAACTAATAGTGAAACTGATAGCTCAACTAAACAGTGAGGAAACTAAAAATATCATCAAAGAAAAAATATATCCAAGAAAAATCAAAAGCAGAATAACAAAAATGAAAAGTATTAATAACGGAGGAGTCTTAATTGAATCCAAAGAAAAGACTGACATAGACTTGCTACATAACAAAATCACAAAGAAATGCAAAGACACGTTAGTAGTAAATCCCAGCAAGAAATATCTTCCAAGACTAATTATATATGATATTCCCAGTGAAATTGATATGAACAACGCAATCGACTCAATCTGCATGCATAATGAAGAACTTTTCAGAACCGATACAAAGCTGACACAGAAATTTATTAAATAAAAAAAATAAAAAAACAAACAAGAGAAACTTTATTATTGAAGTTGAACCAATGGTGAGGACCGAATTAATAAAAACTGGAGTCAAAATGCTGTGGAGAATTTGCCATTGTGCACACTGTGTAAACGTTCTGAGGTGCTTTAACTGCAATAAATTCCACCATCACACGCAAGACTATAGGGAGAGGGGAGAAACCACCTGCCCATTCTGCTCTAAAGAACACAAGTTCAGCGAGTGCCTACGAAATAAGCCCGAGATGAACTGCACAAATTGCCAAAACCAAAAACGACTGCAAACATATGTCACTAAACAAAAACTTCCCAACATACAACTACTACAGACAGCTCAAAATTCAAAACACAGATTATGGAAAGCAATAATAAAGCTAGGGGTGCTTAAGGGTCAAAGCTGTATAACTGAGAGGAGACCTCCACATAGCCTTTAAAGGAATGCGGAGAACCGACCAGGGCTTCTGACCTAATGTCCAATCCTCACCTTCTCGTGGTGCACCCTGTTGGGTATCTACTTTGATACTGAACGAACGAGGATGGGCTGGCAATTTGGGATTTAGCCGACCAAATTGTATTCTTATTGGTTAAACCAAAATAAAAAATGATGGTACAACATGACAAAATTTCATGCCGGCTGGGGCGTCGCCCGGTTAAACAAGGTCCCCGTTGTTTTCGCCAGGGAACCAGGGCGAACAGCGAAAAGTCAGCTACTGGAACAAATCTGAAAACAAACCCCAACTCAACATCACCAGCGTTAAAGATCGGTACTATCAACGTAAGAAGCCTGAATGGCAAAGAAATGGAGCTAGCTGAGGAATTAGATAAGTACCAGATCGACATAATAGGGGTGACTGAAACAAAAAAGAAAAAAACTGGTGAGATCTTTCTGAGCAATAAATACAAAATGTTATATTCAGGCAATGACAATCAAGGAAAAGAAGGAGTAGCCATAGTATTCAACACAAAATACGAGGCTAATCTTCTTGAATGGCAGTCAGTCTCAAGTAGAGTAATGTGGGCAAATATGAGAATGGGGAACTGGACAATGAGACTTATTTGTGCCTATGGTCCCACAGAAGGTTCTACTAAGGTAGAAGTGGAGGAATTTTTTGAGCTTTAGAAAAAGCAACTGACACAATGAAAAAGGAAAAGTTGGTCCTTGTTGGGGATCTAAATAGTAGAGTAGGAAATGATTGTGAGACATACAAAAATATTTTGGGAAAATTTGGAGAAAAGAGCAAAGCTAATAATAATGGCATATATCTGTTGGATTTCTGCTCAGGACATGGACTGGTTATTACTAACACCATTTTCCAACATAAAAATGTGCACAAATTCACATGGAGAGAAGAGGCTAGGAATAAGAAAAGTCTCATTGACTATGTTATTGTTGATAGTGATGTTTTCTCCCTGGTGCAGGACACCAGAGTGTACAGAGGATTTGAAATTGGAAGTGATCACTATTTAGTCTTGAGCAGGATAAAATTGAATTTCATATTGAAAAGAATAACATGTAAGAAAGTTTTAAAGCGAATAAAAGTTGAGCGGCTCTCAGATGTGAACTGTAGACTAAAATACAGAAATATTATTGAAAAGAAAATGAAAGAGTTTGAGAACAGGAATCAAACCTTGGAGATTCAGTGGCAAACTCTGAAGGAAACATTGATTGATTCTGCCAGAGAGGCATGTGGTTAGGTTGTGTGCAAGGATAAAAAAATCAGAACTCCCTGGTGGACACAGGAAGTTAAAGAGGCAGTGAAGGAAAAGAAGAAAGCATATCAAAAGTTCCTGGCAAATAAGTCAGCTTTTACTCTTACAGAATACAGAGACAAATGTAAGAAAGCTAAACAGTATGTAAAACTAGCTAAACAAAAGTCATGGGAGGACTTTGGCAAGAATATAGAAAATAAATATCAAGAAGGTGGCAAAATATTCTGGAGGTTGTTGAAGAAGCTTAGGAATGGAGGAAGGAGTGCTGTAAAAGGAATTAGAGATGATAAAGGTGAAATGATAACAGGAGAAAAAGATATCCTTGAAGTATGGAGTAATTACTTTGAAAAACTGCTAAATGAAACAAGCAGTGATGACAGCACAGTGATAAAAAAACACTGACCAGGCATGCAGTCAGGAATACATATCCATACTTGAAGTAGAAAAAGCCATCAAAGGCTTGAAATGTGGAAAGGCAGCAGGAGTAGATGATATTCGATCAGAAATGCTGAAGTATGGTGGTATAAGATTCTTACAGTGGCTGCACTGCATAGTTCAGAAAGCCTGGACAGAGGGACGAATTCCCGATGATTGGAGTAGAGCTCTCATAGTACCCATATATAAAAAGGGAAATAAAACTGAATGTGAGAATTACAGAGGTATTTCCCTACTGAGTGTTCCTGGCAAGATCTATGCAAGTATACTTGAGAAACGGTTGAGAAGAATTGTGGAAGAAAAGCTTGGTGAAGAACAAGCTGGATTCAGGCCAAATAGAGGCTGTCAGGATCAGATCTTCACTTTACGACAAATAGTCGAGAAAGCATGTGAATATAACAAAGATCTGTATTTAAGTTTTGTCGATTTGGAAAGGGCATATGACAAGGTGCCAAGAGAGAAGCTATTCAATACGCTGCAGTTATATGGTGTCAATGGGGCATTATATCAAGCAATACTTAGTCTTTATTTGAGTTGTGAGTCAGCAGTTAGAATTGAAGGAAGTACAGGAAGATGGTTTAATGTTAAATCTGGTGTGAGACAAGGATGTACATTATCCCCTCTGTTATTCATTATCTATATGGATCACATTATGAAGGAATGTGGTATTAAACCTAATATCAAAATTGGAGATGTTAATGTCAGCTCTTTGCTTTATGCGGATGATGTTATACTTCTAAATAAATCCGCTACAAGTCTGCAAGATTCTCTGACTAAATTGAATAGCTGTTGTAATAGATATGGTATGAAGGTCAGCAATAAAAAGACAAAGACAATGAAAATAGGCAGAATCATTGAAAATGTCAACTGTGTTGTGAATGGAGAACCTGTGGAACAAGTAAAACATTTCAGCTATTTAGGCACGATTTTTACTGAAGATGGTAAATTAAATATAGAAATAGACAACAGAATCAGCAAAGCTGGTATGGTGGGAAGTCAATTGAATAAATTCATATGGAATAAGAGAGAAATTAGTCGGAACACTAAATTAGCTGTATACAAGACAGTGTTCAAACCAGTTTTAACTTATGGATCTGAGAGCTGGGCCAGAAGTAAAACACATGACCAAAGACTAAGGACCGCAAATATGAGATTCCTAAGAAAGATTACAGGTGTGAACAGATGGCATCAATGGCAGTATCATATTAAAAATGAGGATATTAGGAAAGAACTTGACATTGTCAGCATCCAGGAATGCACTAGCAGAGCTAATCTCAGATGGTATGGTCACTTAAATAGAATGGGAGAGGAAAGATTAGCAAAACAAGTGTTCTCTGCCAGGTTGGCAGGAAAACGACCCAGAGGAAGACCAAGATATAGGTGGATTGATACGGTACAAAGTGCTTTAGACTATAGAAATATAAGATCTGATAATATTGGAGTGTTGACAAGTAACAGACTGATTTGGAGGAAAATTGTAGATAGGAAATTAATAATGATGTAATTTTTTTCATGTAGTACTATCATATCCTGTACACCCCTTGAGGGTACATGGCAGGAATTTGATGATGATGATGAAGAAAACAGACGGCATCTACACTAAAAACTTAGCAGAAACTGCAGCTCTTATGATAAAGAATTTCATTCCCGATAACGATGAATCAACAGATGAAGAAATCCATAAAACTTGCATACAATTAATGAAAATAGACATAGGCACTCCTGATGATGAGTTATTTACATCTAATGAAATTGAGTCACTATTAAGATCAATGGATCCAAAAAAAAAAAAAAAAAAAAAAAAACTCCTGGAGAAGACGGAATAACCAGCAATATACTCCTAAGAGCGTTTCTCGAATTCCCCTAATTCATAACAACAGTTTACAATGAATGCTTAAAAACAGGTCGATTTTCTTCAATATGAAAACACTCAAAAAGTATACCCATAATCAAACCAGGAAAAGAAACATCCAACGAAATTGGCAAAATACAGACCAGTCAGTCTCATAAACGTTGCTGGTAAGGTACTAGAAAAACTCCTAATAAACCGAATAATGCACTGTGTCTACTCAAGAAACCTATTAAGCAGCAATCAATACGCATTTAGACCTCAGTCCAACACAGTAGACTCAATTATGGAGGTTAAAGAGTTCACAGAAGACAGTTTTCAGCAAAAAAAAAAAAGACATACTACTGATCTCACTCAATGTGCAAGGAGCCTTCGATGCTACGTGGTGGCCAGCCATAATCGATCAGTTAATAGATTTAAAATGCCCAAAAAACTTGCTCTACCTTACAAAAAATTATTTTACAGACAGAAGGGCAACCATGACATTAAAAATCACGATCGTAGTGAAAGAAGTCAAACAAGGCTGCCTGCAAGGATCCTGCTGTGGGCCAGGTTTCTGGAACATCCAATACGACTCACTTTTAAACTTCCTTTCACTACTGAAACAAAAGTCATAGCCTTCGGTGATGATAATGATTCGGGGACGCGACGGCTTGCAGTTAGAAGTAACGGCCAACGAAGAACTCTTTAAAATTGCAGAGTGGGCACACGAGAAAAAAGTTACCTTCAATAGCACCAAGTCTAAAGTGCTCCACATCTCGCGCAAAATATCAAAACAACCTGTAACAGTGTTCCTAAACGGAGCAGTTCTTGAGATAGCCAGTGAGTTAAAATACCTAAGAATGATAACAGAAGAAAAATTTACCTTCAATAAGCACATCTCATATGTTGCCGAAAATAACTTACAAATAGTAAACCTCCTAGCTAAGTCGGCAAGGATTAAGTGGGGATTACGCCAACAAGCACTGAAATCAACATATACCGGTGCTATACTACCACTGATATCTTATGCTGCACCTGCCTGGAAACATACACTAAAATCAAAGATAAACCGACAGCCATACGTATAATTAATGGATACAGGACAATATCTTTGGAGGCAGCTTGCGTTATTTCAGCTCTAACACCAATCTGCCTGAAAATACAAGAATTGTAAGTGGAGGTTTCTGTGGTTTAGAAGTTCATGAGGCATATTCCAGTAATTGGACCACATTTTTTTATTAACCTAAAAGCACAATAAAGAAATAAAACCTGACAAATTTCGTAAGTTGTTTGACTTACTTCTTCAGGGGTAAAAGGTAACTGAAAGTTAAAACAACAAAACAGAGAAATTAATAGTTCATACTATACAGTTGTAGCCATCTGACTGTTTATAAAATGAAAAATCAGAATGCAGATTCAAAGCAGTGCTAAGTTTAAACAATGCTGTGTTATATTTTGTTACTCTTTCTCTCTTTTATTATTTTATCCTTATTTTATTTTATTTATTTCATTTACTTTTTTTCCTTACATGCTCTGTATGCTGTTTATTCTCTACTAAATTCTTTTCCCCTTATTAATAAGCAGTCCTATTGGCCTCCCTATAGCTTAATCACACAACATTCTGATAGAGTTCACCCGATAAGCATTAACAAAATTTATATTATAACTACACCAGCTAATACCTAGGATAGATGGGACTCTTACCCAGGATGGCTCTCTCAGATTGATACATGATGACTAGACTAAAATAAACTTTATATTTCTGTTCACTAATCTCTTTCATACAGTCATGGCTCGCTTTATTTATTCATACACGCGGGTTCACCCCGCTAAGTTTCGTCAATGTTTTATGATCGACTGTTTGAATTCATAAGATAAAAAACAGGTCAAGCAAGTACTTAAAGGAAACATTTTAATAAACTTGAGAGATTATACAAGTATACATTACTAACATAATATCTGAAATATTCTCAAGTAAAGTCATAGGTTCAATACTAATTCTACTAAACACTCAAATTAACTTGCTTAGACCACTACTATGAGCAATTTAACATTATTTCATAGGCAACTGCCATTCCTTCTATACACACATGGTCATTAGTTATATTACTTTACACGTTACTATTAGCTGTATAATTTCTGAAATATTCTCAAGTAAAGTCATAGGTTCAATACTAATTCTACTAAACACACAAATTAACTTGCTTGGACCACTACTATGAGCAATTTAACATTATTTCTTAGGCAACTGCCATTCCTTCTATACACATGTGGTCATTAGTTATACTACTTTACACATTACTCATATACAGATATACCTGTCCTTGTTGGGCAGACAATTCTTAATTAAAAGGGCCTGAGCCAAATCTTAGATAATTCTTAGAGTCCCATAATGTTGGTCCATTTCACAAATTCTCTTAGGGGATCACATCCTTTTATGACTGGAATTCACAAAAACAGAAGTCTACTTTACCGTCCCTGATTGGATGCTATATCTTTCTTCTTGCCTTGTCTGGTCATCAAGGCCTTCTCGCTCAGCTTACTATTTGATTACCTTCGATCGGCCATACAAATGGAATCTCAACGGGAAAGAAAGGAGGTGGCATGAGAACATCGCCTGAAATGGATGGCATCTGCTTGGTTCCTCCGTCGCACAACAACGCACAGCTATCCTTGTCCAAGGAAATAACTTGGCCCATTCCAAACGCTGCGACAGATGAACCAATGCCTTCCACGACCAGCCAGGAACTTTTTTGGCGGAGCGGACCTATGTCTGAGAGAGGTTAGGAACCTGGAACCCAAAAAAAGCCTTGAATGGGGTTTGCATGGCCCTTTTGTTATTTTTCTCTTCTCGGTATTTCTCGGCCATTGTGATGCTCGCTAACGTGGTCACGTGGATTTCGTCATTCGATTCAGCTTCCTCTATTTCATTGCACATGCACTTGATTTGCTCTTCTTGGAAAGCGCTTTAGTTTCTCTTTCCAGTAACTACCTTCCCCCCCCCTTTTTGTATGCATAACACAGGACGGTTAACAGTGACCCTTGAACTCTGGCTCACAGGCTTTGCTACTTTAGTACATGAAATGGGGCTCTTAAATAGATTTAACAGCTTACATTGATGTCTATACCTTGCCCACATGCATTACAGATTATATCTTACAAACATTTTATACAATTCCTTGTTCTTAAATTGATTTGTATTCATAAAGTTATCTTTTTATTCTATTGCCAACATTCCACATTCTCTGCCTAAGTTAAATTAAAGTTGTGTCCTGAATAATTCGTTATAAAGCATTTCTTAGTTTATTCAGGACACAACAGCTGGATGATGCCACATTCTATTGTTCATGATCATAATGTCTGAGGTCTGACTGAGATATATTTTTTTTCAAAGCTGACCAAACTTGGTATAGAATTAAGCCTTGGTTTTTATTGCATTGTGTTGGAATTCTAAGCATGTTTGCAGCTTCTTTAAATTTCCTTATGTAACAGTTTTTTTTCTATATAAGACATGTTTGTTTTCTGCCAGAGTACAATTGTGGCTGGTGGAAGTGGTATGGAAAGTTAGACCTGATTTGTGTTCTCTTCTGTTTTGTACATCCTTTGGTCTTCGTTCATGCATATTTCCCCAGATCTTCCTGTCTGTCCTACATAGCAGATGCCGCAAGAACAATAAATTTTATAAACACCTAGTTTTTTTAAAGGATGATGTGGAGGTTTCAGGGGATATAGAAATCTTGAAATTTTTTCCAGTGGCAGAAAGGCTACTTTGATGTTATGTTTATTTAGTAATTTAGCCATCTTGTCTGTAACATTCTTGATATATGGAAGCGTGATGGCATTTTTGAAATCTTATTTCTGTGGGATGCTTGTAGGAGGTGTGTGTGGAGGATTTTTTTGATAGTCTTGGGTTCATAACCATTTTTTTTTTGAGGATCTGTGTTAAATATTCCAATTCTTCATTTCTCTGTTTTTCTGTGCTGGAAATATTATAAGCTCTGTCCCTCAGGGTTTTTATTAGACCTATTTTTTGCGAAGGGTGGTGGTGTGAGGCCGCACTAAGAAATCTTCCTGTGTTGGTGGGTTTTCTATATATTGAGAAAGAAAGTTTATTATCTTTTTCATTGACTTCTAATAGGATGCCAAGAAAAGGAAGTTTTCTAAGTTCTTCTTGTTCTAAAGTAAATTTTATATTATGTAAATTATTCAGGTAATCTTTGAAAGCAATGAGTTCATCTGTTGTTCCTGGCAAAATGATGAAAATATCATCTACATACCTTAGCCAAATTTTTGTTTTTTTATGATAATTGATTAACCCCCCAACCAGCCATGACGTCTATAGACGTTGAGATAAATCTGGATACGAAGCTCTAAAACCCATTGAATAACATGGATAAGAAGTGCAATTTGGTGTCACTATTTCATCCACATTGTCCAGTAGAGAGGTTAAAGCATTATTTTCAAAATTTTCCATAACTAGGTTAGCTAAAGCCAGAGAGAGGGAAGAGCCCATAGCCAATCCTTCTTTTTGTTCCAAAAATTTGTCTTGATACATGAAAAAAGTATTATTTATACAATGTTTATAAAGATCTACGATGTCTGGAGGAAAGAGGTCTTCAAGGAGATTCACAGTTTCGTTTCTTGGAACATTTGTAAATAGGCTGATAATGTCCAAACTTGCTAAGATATCTGAAGGTCCAATGTAAATATCTTTTACCTTCTCAATAAAATGTGTACTGTTCTTGATGAAAGATGTTTTTCCTGTGTAAGGTAAAATCATGTTAGTGAGATGTTTTGCTAAGTTAGAGGTCGGATAGTCTCTTCCATCCACTATCGGTCTTAAGGGAATACCTATCCTGTGTATTTTTGGTACACCATAAATTCTTGGAACTAATAGGTGTTTTGATTGTAGAGTTCTTTCAAGTTCTTCAGTCCAATTAGGCATCTTTTTTAATTAGATCATTGGTTTTATTTATGCTGCAGCTTTGTTATATCATATATAACAAAGCTGCAGCAATTTCTGATCGGAAGAAGCATACTTTAATCAAAAAATTTAACTTCTTCGTGAGAAACAAAGAAAACACCTAGATTATTCCAAAGTAGTTATTAACCTGTCCTCAAGAGGCCTTCAAGAACTGAAAAAAATCTACTCAAGAAAGGTTTCAACTTTGCCTTAACGCCACGTTTCCTACCAAAAATTTACATAATCGCTCAAATAGAAAAGGAATAAGAAATTTACCTGGTGATATGTCAGATCTCATCTGCATACAGACCACAGCTTTACTATTGCAAAGCAAATTACCTTTTAAAATATCTTTTACCTTCTCAATAAAATGTACACTTTTCTTGGACTAAAGAACTTGAAAGAACTCTACAATCAAAACACCCATTAGTTCCAAGAATTTATGGTGTACCAAAAATACATAAGATAGGTAATTTAGCAAAACATCTCACTAACATGATTTTACCTCACTCAGGAAAAACATCTTCTTTCATCAAGAAAAGTGCACATTTTATTGAGAAGGTAAAAGATATTTACATTGAACCTTCAGACCTCTTAGCAAGTTTAAACGTTTATCAACCTATTTACAAATGTTCCAAGAAACGAAACTGTGAATCTCCTTGAATACCTCTTTCCTCCAGACATTGTAGATCTTTATAAACATTGTATAAAGAATACTTTTTTTCATGTATCAAGACAAATTTTTGGAACAAAAAAGGATTGGCTATGAGCTCTCCCCCCTCTCTGGCTTTAGCTAACCTATTTATGGAAAATTTTGAAAATAATGCTTTAATCAATTATCATAAAAAAACAAAAATTAGGCTACGCTATGTAGACGATATTTTCATCATTTTGCCAGGAACAACAGATGAACTCATTGCTTTCAAAGATTACCTGAATAATTTACATAAGAATATAAAATTTACTTTAGAACAAGAAGAACTTAGAAAACTTCCTTTTCTTGACATCCTATTAGAAAGCAATGAAAAAGATAATAAACTTTGTTTCTCAATATATAGAAAACCCACCAACACAGGAAGATTTCTTAATGCTGCCTCACACCACCACCACCACCCTTCACAAAAAATAGATCTAATAAAAAACCCTGAGGGACAAAGCTTATAATATTTCCAACAGAAAAACAGAGAAATTAAGAATTGGAATATTTAACACAGATCCTCAAAAAAAAATGGTTACGAACCCAAGACTATCAAAAAAAACCTCCACACACCTCCTACTAGCATCCCACAGAAATAAGATTTCAAAAACGCCATCACGCTTCCATATATCAAGAATGTTACAGACAAGATGGCTAAATTACTAAATAAACATAACATCAAAGTAGCCTTTCTGCTTCTGGAAAAAATTTGAAGATTTCTATATCCCCTGAAACCTCCACATCATCCTTTAAAAAAACCAGGTGTTTATAAAATTATTGTTATTGCGGCATTTATAAATAATATTGTTCTTGAGGCATCTGCTACTTAGGACAGACAGGAAGATCTGGGGAAATACACATAAACGAACACCAAAAGGATGTACAAAACAGAAGAGAACACAAATCAGGTCTATCTTTCCATACCACTTCCACCAGCCACAATGTACTCTGGCAGAAAACAAACATGTCTTATATAGAAAAAAAACTGTTACATAAGGAAATTTAAAGAAGCTGCAAACATGCTTGCTTAGAATTCCAACACAATGCAATAAAAACCAAGGCTTAATTCTACACTAAGTTTGGTCAGTTTTGATAAAAAAAATATACCTCAGTCAGACCTCGGACATTATGATCATGAACAACAGAACGTGGCATCATCCAGCATTGTTTAAACTTAGCACTGCCTTGAATCTGCATTCTGATTTTTAATTTTATAAACAGTCAGATGGCTACAACTGTATAGTATGAACTATTAATTTCTCTTTTTTGTTGTTTTAACTTTCAGTTACCTTTTACCTCTGAAGATGTAAGTCAAACGACTTATGTAACTTGTCGGGTTTTATTTCTTTATCGTGCTTTTAGCTTAATAAAAAGAAAATGTGGTCCAATTACCAGAATATGCCTTATGAAATACAAGAATTATCTCTTGTATATGACGTCACTTCTGGAAGATATAATGAAAGTTACAACATCGATCCAAATTACTACGAATGTCCGCTTCACTACAGTAGGTAGCCTCACCCAGCAAAGAGAACATATATTAAGGAGAAGGAAAGCTCTGAAAGTGACGATTTTCAAATATACACTGATGGAAGCAAAACTGAAGGGAACATTGGTTGTTCTTTCATTGCATACAACACAGTCCATTATACAAGAATGCTGCTATAGGCTGCATCCTCTCTGTTCCAACAACCAAGCAGAACAACTTCCTATAGTTCAGTCACTTACATATCTCCAGGAATTAGAACTCAACACCTCTCGTCAAAAGACAGCAACAATTTACAGTGATAGCCTCTAGACTGCATTAAAATCCAAAACAACCATATAGCATTAATAGAACAGAAAAGAAATCTGGTTCGGAAATCTCACTCTAGATGAATGGAAAATCAAGTTCTGCTGGGTAAACGCGCACACTGGGGCAGCAGGAAACGAGAGAGGAGATCAGCCAGCTAAAGAAGCAGCTAGAAATGAACGGCTAGAAACAAGTTACCAAAAGTTCTCAAAATCTGCAATAAAAACACTTGCAGAAGAGAAAAGCCTAGGCTTGTGGGAAAAGAATGGAAGACATC
This sequence comes from Typopeltis vanoorti, assembly GCF_054136105.1. NCBI lineage: Eukaryota > Metazoa > Arthropoda > Arachnida > Uropygi > Thelyphonidae > Typopeltis > Typopeltis vanoorti. Next base: position 41,646,406 of record NC_143561.1, on the reverse strand, counting down.
AAAAATGGATCAACAACAAAAGAATTCTTGCCAAGCATTAGAAGCAGACTCCAGCTGAAAAGACGTCATTTCTCCAGATTTAACCACGCTACTAACGGGACATGGAAAACTAAGACAACACTACTTACACAGACTCCACATCCTGGAATCACCATCATGCACTTGTAATCCACTCCTTCAACAGACTGTGTTGACCACATACTCTCTGACTGTCAGCTGCTGGAATCCATCTGGATGCCCCTAATACAACATGTCATCACTTCCGGAGACAAGCGACCAGTATCAAAACAAAGACTTATCGAAAAGTATTACTCAGAATTAATTAAATTTGCCAATAAGATCAACTTCCAGTGCTTGTAATGTAACATAAATTACTGATATTGTGTGAATTATATGGTGTTAATATATGGATATATAAATATTGATATATAAATGTTAATCAGTATTTGTAAGCTACATGTAATATAAGCAATGGGGCATGTAGGAATAAATTACTTCCTGGTAGGGTTATTATTGGGAGGAAAATTCAAAATACACACGCTGTCTATCCAGTTTTTCCTTATCATCAAGGATAAATTCTCGTTTATGTCTATCCAGCATTTGCCAAGCCCCATACATCCAATTTTTTGTATTTTGGCCAAATAGGATATTCAAACAGAGTTTGAATATCCGATTTGGTGAGTGTACCTTATCTACTACTGGAAGTCACATAGGTCTCTTCTTGCACAGCATAGATTCAATATGGAATACAGAGTACTGTGAGAAAGCATTCCTGATACCATAGAATAAGCTGCTTTAAATTCCTGTTTAAATTGGAATGATGATGATCTACCCTTTCCTAAAGGTTTAGAAAATTCTAATCCTTAGAACTATAATTAATTTTTGAAACATAATATCTTTAATATTATTATTTAGGTTTAATTACTTAGATGTCATCATCCTTATAATGTAAATTACCTTAAATGGTTAGCTGATTGCAAATTCAGCCTTATTTTGAATTATTTATGTGGCTCCTATTTATGAAAAGATTTTGTGAACCTATAGCACATTCTGGTGTAGTGAACCTATAGCACTCATAGATTAAATCATTTTTTTTGTGTTGAAACATTATATCTTTAATATTATTATTTAGGTTTAATTACTTAGATGTCATCATCCTTATAATGTAAATTACCTTAAATGGTTAGCTGATTGCAAATTCAGCCTTATTTTGAATTATTTATGTGGCTCCTATTTATGAAAAGATTTTGTGAACCTATAGCACATTCTGGTGTAGTGAACCTATAGCACTCATAGATTAAAGCATTTTTTTGTGTTGAAACATTATATCTTTAATATTATTATTTAGGTTTAATTACTTAGATGTCATCATCCTTATAATGTAAATTACCTTAAATGGTTAGCTGATTGCAAATTCAGCCTTATTTTGAATTATTTATGTGGCTCCTATTTATGAAAAGATTTTGTGAACCTATAACACATTCTGGTGTAGTGAACCTATAGCACTCATAGATTAAAGCATTTTTTTGTGTTCTTAATAATTATATATATATATATATATATATATATATATATATATATATTGTAATTAGGATTGACTCAGGATGTATACATTTATAAGAATAAAATTTAACTGACTAGAAGCAACAAGGCCCCCGTTGTTTTGGCCAGGGAACCAGGGCTAACAGCGAAAAGTCAGCTACTGGAACAAATCTGAAAACACACCTCAACTCAACATCACCAGAGTTAAAGATTGGTACTATCAACATAAGAAGCCTGAATGGCAAAGAAATGGAACTAGCTGGGGAATTAAATAAGTACCAGATCAACATAATAGGAGTGACTGAAACAAAAAAGATAAAAACTGGTGAGATCTTTTTGAGCAATAAATACAAAATGTTATATTCAGGCAATGACAATCAAGGAAAAGAAGGTGTAGCCATATTATTCAACAGTAAATGCGAGGCTAATCTTCTTGAATGACAAGCAGTCTCAAGTAGAGTGATGTGGACAAATATGAGAATGGGGAACTGGACAATGAGACTTATTTGTGCCTATGGTCTCACAGAAGGTTCTATTAAGGTAGAAATGGAGGAATTTTTTTAATGTTTTAGAGAAAGCAACTGACACAATGAAAAAGGAAAAGTTGGCCCTTGTTGGGGATCTAAATAGCAGAGTAGGAAATGATTGTCAGACATACAAAAATATTTTGGGAAAATTTGGAGAAGAGAGCAAAGCTAATAATAATGGCAAATACCTGTTGGATTTCTGCTCAGGACATGGACTGGTTATTACTAACACCATGTTCCAACATAAAAATATGCATAAATTCGCATGGAGAGAAAGGTGAGGAATAAGAAAAGTCTCATTTACTATGTTATTGTTGATAGTGATGTTTTCTCCCTGGTGCAGAACACCAAAGTTTACAGAGGATTTGAAATTGGAAGTGATCACTATTTAGTCTTGAGCAGGATAAAATTGAATTTCATATTGAAAAGAAAAACATGTAAGAAAGTTTTAAAGCAAATAAAAGTTGAGCAGCTCTCAGATGTGAGCTGTAGACTAAAATACACAAAGATTATTGAAGAAAAAATGAAAGAGTTTGAGAACAGGAACCAAACCTTGGAAATTCAGTGGCAAGCCTTGAAGAAAGCCCTGATTCAGCTAGAGAGGCATGTGGTGAGGTTGTCTTCAAGGATAATAGAAAAATCAGAACCCCATGGTTGGACACAGGAAGTTAAAGAGGCGGTGAAGGAAAAGAAGAAAGCATATCAAAAGTTCCTGGCAAATAAATCAGCTTGTGCTCTTAGAGAATAAAAGACAAATGTAAGGAAGTTAAACACTTTGTAAAACTAGCTGAACAAAAGTCATGGGAGGACTTTGGCAAGAACATAGAAAATAAATATCAAGAAGGTGGCAAAATATTCTGGAGGTTGTTGAAGAAGCTTAGAAATGGAGAAAAGAGTGCTGTAAAAGGAGTTAAAGATGATAAAGGTGACATGAAAATGGGAGAAAAAGATATCCTTGAAGTATGGAGTAATTACTTTGAAAAAATTGCTAAATGAAACAAGCAGCGATAGTACAGTGGTAAAAAAACATTCAACAGGCATACAGTCAGGAATACATATCCATACTCAGAGTAGAAAAAGCCATCAAAGGCTTGAAATGTAGAAAGGCAGCAGAAGTAGATGATATTCGACCTGAAATGCTGAAGTATGGTGGTATAAAAGTCTTACAGTTGCTGCACTGCATAGTTCAGCAGGCTTGGAAAGAGGGACGAATTCCCAATGATTGGAGTAGCTCTCATAGTACCCATATATAAAATGGGATATAAAACTGATTGTGAGAATTACAGAGGTATTTCCCTACTGAGTGTTCCTAGTAAGATTTATACAAGTATACTTGAGAAACGGTTGATAGAATTGTGGAAGAAAAGCTTGAAGAACAAGCTGGATTCAGGCCATAAAGAGGCTGTCAGGATCAGATCTTCACTTTACAACAAATAGTCGATAAAGCATGGGAATATAACAAAGATCTGTATTTAAGTTTTGTTGATCTGGAAAAGGCATATGACAAGATGCCAAGAGAAAAGCTATTCAATATGCGACAGTTATATGGTGTGAATGGGGCATTATATCAAGTAATACTTAGTCTTTATTTGAGTTGTAAGTCAGCAGTTAGAATTGAAGGAAGTACAGGAAAATGGTTTAATGTTAAATCTGGTGTGAGACAAGGATGTACATTATCTATATGGATCACATTATGAAGGAAAGTGTTATTAAACATGATATCAAAATTGGAGATATTAATGTCATCTCTTTGCTTTATGCAGACATGTTATACTTCTAAATAAATCTGCTACAAGTCTGCATGATTCCCTGACTAAATTGAATAACTGTTGTAATAGATCTGGTATGAAGATCAGCAATAAAAAGACAAAGACAATAAAAATAGGCAGAATCGTTGAGAATGTCAACTGCGTTGTGAACGGAGAACCTGTGGAACAGGTAAAACATTTCAGCAACTTAGGCACGATTTTTAGTGAAGATGGTAAATTAAATATGGAAATAGACAGCAGAATCAACAAAGCCGGTATGGTAGGAAGTCAATTGAATAAATTCATGGAATAAGAGAGAAATTAGTGAGAACACTAAATTAGCTGTATACAAGACAGTGCCCAAACCAATTTTAACTTATGGTTCTGAGAGCTAGGTCACAAGTAAAACACTTGACCAAAGACTAGAGACTGCAGATATGAGGGTCCAGAAAGATTAGAGGCATGAACAGATTGCATATATTATATTAAAAATAAGGATATTAGGAAAGAACTTGACATTGTTAGCATCCAGGAATGCTTTAGCAGAGCTGATCTCAGGTGGTATGGTCACTTAAACAGAATGGGCGAGGAAAGATTAGCAAAACAAGTGTTCTCTGCCAGGTTGGCAGGAAAACGACCTTTTAGAACACCAAGATTATAGGTGGATTGATACGGTGCAATGTGCCTCAGGTGATAGAAATATATAAGATCTAATAATGTTGGAGTCTTGACAAGTAACAGACTGATTTGGAGGAAAATTGTAGATAGGAAGTTAGTAATGATGTAAATTTTTTCGTGTAGTACTATCATATCCTATACACCCCCTCCCCTTGAGGGTACATGGAAGGAATTTAATGATGATATATATATATATATTGCATATTTTATCTATATTTTTACATAGTACAGAAACTCTGCTCTAGAGATGGAATGTTTTTGGTCCACTTCAGGCCTCTATTAAGCATGGCACTGGGTAATGTAATTCATCTCACCTAAAGAAAATTGTAAACATCCATACCCATGCTGGGATTCGAACCCATGACCTGTTGGAGAACAGATAGCCTAATTGCTTGGCCAACCAGGCCTGCAGTTTGCCTAATTTATCACTTATGATGGATGGCTATTTTCTAACCAAAATATCTGATTTGTATAATCAGTAAACATTTTTAATTATTATGTATTTCCATGTTTATGCCAATATTATTCTTTTAATATTCGAAACTCTTATATTGTTATCTTTATATATCTGTTATTTTCCATGGTTCACTTGCTTATTAGGCAAGGCTCGAAAAATTTAAATTTAAAAAATAAGCTAATTACAATTGTCTCTGTGTATCTATTTTAGGTTGCCATTTTGTGGTTACCTCACTGTACTGAGTGCTCTGTAAAAATAAAATATGTGCAAATACTATCCTCTCATTAGTAGTATTCCATTATGATAAAACAGGTATTTGTAATGACCATTATTCCCCAATAGATGCAATAAGTAAACTATACGTGCCATGCAAAAAGAACTATTTAGAACACGAAACAGAATTGGCATTATGAATAAAACTGATGATTAAACCAAAAGGTTTTTTTTATTACTCATAAACTAAAAAATTTCACTCGTCATGGATGAGCAGATGGATATTTTTCAAACCCTGCTTTTAGGTTCAATTAGAGCATGGTATATTGTTATAGTTGTAAGAGTATTGTTTATATTAATTCAAAAGATGCAGTTCTTTTATGTAATTAGAAGTATAATCATAAATCCTAAATAAATATACATTCTGTCAAATCTGTAGCATGGCTGTCATGTATTGTTTTATTAATATTTGCAACTTGTGCTCTGTTAATAAAGTTGTAAGATTGTTAACATTTTCTGTTATGCTGGAATTTAATCAGCACACATCAGTTGTTATATGAAGTGTGTTTTGCCATTATATATACCAGCTTTCTTCATCACATGCTATGAAAAATAGTATGAAGTGGCACTACAGAATATATGTCAATTAATTGGATTCTGGTTATATACTTGCTTACTAAATAACTTAAGGAATTCACAACGTACAATAGAATATAAATTAAATTGAACTTTAATAAATATTTCGGCAACGTCACGTTGTCATCTTCACAGGAACTTAAAATAAAGACACGTGCACTCAGACACTACACACAGTAAATGAGAAAGAAGCAAGGAAGCTATTATTTCTCCTAAAAGTCCTGATGGTGACCCCTAGCGGGCTATGTAGGTAATCTTGGCTGTTGGGCTGAAGGTATAATGATGTATGTCTTCCAAATTTGGGGCAGTCTCATGCAACCAAATTTGTTGAGGTTAGGCATGTTTCTTAGGCTGATTCCATGAAAAGTCTTTCAAATTTGAATTTTCTATGGTGTATTACTGTAGCTTTCATCCACCATATTTTGTGACGTGCATCCAGAGCATGGTCTGCAAGAAAAGAGTGGCTGTACTGGTGAAAACGGATGTAGTCCTTGTTTCTGAAATTCTGATATTCGCTGTCCTGCCTGTTTGGCCAAAGTATGACAGCTTAGCTGCAATGGACCTGGTATACACTAGGTAGGCCTAGGGAAAGTGGTTGGGCTTTAGTGGAGTGGATAAGGGATGCCAATTTTCTATATGGTCTGTAACAAGAGGTCAAGTCATGTTTTTTTAAGATTTTGGTTTTCAGAAGTGCCTCAAATGTAGAGAATGGTGATGGATTTAGAGTAATCCTTGTTGGAAGTTTATTTTGCACTTGGTTAGACTATAATAAATTTATTTTAATCCTTTATCCACGTGTAAGCAAACAAAGTTTGCTCCTGAAAATATCTTCAGGACTGAGGTAAGGTGGTGCAACACCAGGCAACTCCGAGCAAAGGTGGACCAAGCTCTCACCACTCCTTGTCTCAGTATCTTCCATAATGCAAAGCACATCTTGCGGATGTGTATGCTGCTATGCATTAAGGGAAGTGCCACTACCCAGATTGGTTTCGACCTTTATTGAGGTCTCGTCAGTGGGAGGCAAATCCAAATGCGGAGATACTAATGCATAGCAGTATACATGTCTGCAAGGAGATGTGCTTTGCATTATGGGAGATACTGAGACAAGGCGTGGTGAGAGCTTGGTCCACTTTTGCTCGGAGTTGCCTGGTGTTGCACCACCTTACCTCAGTCCTGAAGATATTTTCAGGTGCAAACTTTGTTTGCTTACACTTGGATAAAGGATTAAACTAAATTTATTATAATCCTTGTTGTGAAAGGGGGTTGTGGTTTATTGGTTTCAATTTTTTTTTTTGGGGGGGGGTAGCCATTGGCTGAGAAAGTGTTGAGGATGTGGTTTAGTTCAGTGGTTAGGGCATTGTCATTTGAACAGATTAGTTTAGCCCTGTTGTATACTGTCTTAATAATATTGTTGTAAGGGGGGGAATTGTTGGTGAATTGGTGGGTTTTCTATAAACTGAGAAAACCAAGGTTCCATCAGGTTGGCAGGTGACTAGTATATGTCTAGGAAAGGGAGGCTAATTGTTTTCCTCTTTTTCCAGGGTGAACTTGATTCTGGGGGTGTTGGTTGTTTAAGTATGTCAGAGCCATGTGGCCAAATAGCAAACACATAATCAATGTAGCGAAGTGATATGGTTGGTTTTTGTGGGGCAGAGTAGAGTGATTTAAGGCTTTCTCTTCAAAAGTCTCCATAAAGAAGTTGGCCAAGGGAGGGGAGAGAGAGAGTGGTGAACCCATGGCTGACCAAAGTGGCTGTACTGGTGAAATCAGTACAGCCACTCTGGTCTTGCAGACCATGTTCTGGATACACTCCACAGAATACAGTGGAAGAAAGCTACAGTAATAGACCGTAGCAAATTCAAATTTGAAAGACTTTTCATGGAATCAGCCTCATCCCTAAGAAACATGCCAAACCTCAACAAATTTGGTTGCATGAGACTACCCCAAATTTGGGAGACATACATCAGAAGACCTTCAGCCCAATGGCCAAGAATACCTACATAGGCTGCTAGTGGGGGGAACCATCAAGACTTTTTAGGAGAAATAATAGCTTCTTCGCTGCTTCCTCATTTACTGTATGTAGTGCCTGTGTGCACGTGTCTTTATTTTGAGTTCCTGTGAAGATGGCAACGTGACGTTGCCGAGATATTGGAAATATTTATTAGTTTAATTTAATTTATATTCTATTGTACGTTGTGAATTCCTTAAGTCAGAGGTCGGCAACGCAGTGCAGATAATTGTGGGTCGAATCTCCATGAATTATCATAATCCTTTCTTTTAGTGTTACATGGTGATCAGCATTCATTTTTGAAATTATGGATTTTACAACCGTGTTATAATTTACTCTTTTTATTATCCTGACGTTTCGATTCTCATATCAAGATCATCAGCTGGACCATACACAAATATACAAGACAAGCTGAGTTAGTTATAATTCAGAAAATGAATGCTAATCACCATGTAACACTAAAAGAAAGGATTATGATAATTCATGGAGATCCGACCCACAAGCGATGCAATCAATACGGTAAGCTGACGATTCATGTTTCTAATTTGATCAATCGACTGGCTTTTTAAAACAGTGTGGGGACAGCAGTATCATTCCAAATTGCATCAGACTAAAGAGAAAATTCACCTCAACAAAGGCGCGATGAATATACCTCTGCATGGAAAAAGCACTACTAAGAGAACAGATTGAAGCCACCAGAAAGAACTTAGCTGCTACACAAAACCAGCTACAAAAGGGAAAAAAACGGAACTTTCAAGCTACATAAACACAGATATCTGGATGATCCTAGAAAAGATTATGGAAAACACAGCGAACCACATCCTCCAAACGAAGAAAGAAAACCTAATTTCCAAATTCCAAAGACTAAAAGATTGACCGAACAAGCATCGATATTCAAATTTCTCCACAGTGAACAATAGCAACCAACCAGAAGCAAGTAACAACAGGAGCCACCAATTGCCTACAGGTAACAGTAATAACATCGTTAACCTATCCAACCATGCTTTAAACAAAGACGAAATCTCGATACTAAACGGAGGCTTAAATTATGCTGTAGCACCCAGATCGATAAACAAACTTGAATTTATTTGTAGTATTGAAAGAGGCCTAAGATTCATCCCAAATAACATAGCAGAAAAAATATGTTTGGAAACTGCCAACATTTTAAATCATAACAAAACAATAACAAGCAATCTGACCAAACGCAAAGTAACAGCAATGAAATCACTAGTCAAATCCGAACATCATAATAACTAGAGCAGATAAAGGAAGTGCCACTGTTATTTTAAACCGAACCGCTTATGTAGAAAAAATGAATCTGCTGGTCTTGGACAATAACACATACCAATTAGTTAACTACAACCCAATCAATAGAATAAAAAATAAAACAGAGAAACTACTTAAGTCAATTATCACATGGCCCGAAGATACGGTCAAAAAACTATTTTTGCACTATGCTCATTCCCCAAGAATTTACGGACTACCGAAAATTCACAAAGTAAGGTCTATAGTTGAAGGGATAGATAGCCCGACTTATCACTTAGCCAAAAAATTAGCGGCAACACTCAAGGAGTTGGTAGGTCATTCCCCTTTCTATATCAAAAACATACAACACTTCATAAACATCATCAAAGACATTACATTAGAAAAAAGATGATTTATTAGTCAGTTTTGACGTCTCTGTCCTCTTTACGAATGTCCTAATCAATGACACAATCCATCTTTTACAGAACAAATTCCATCCAGATATCACGGCTCTCTCTTTGCGCATGTATTATGTTCTGGTTATTTTGTATGGCAAAATGCTTTCTACCTACAAAAAGAAGGCACAGCCATGGGCTTTCCATTATCCCCTATTGCTAACTTTTATATGGAACATTTTGAGCAACTTGCTTTAGGTTCTTCCCCTTTAAATCCCAAAGTCTGGCTTAGATACATTGATGATGTTTTCGCAATCTGGTCCCATGGTCGCCAGGCACTAGACATTCCTTAGCCACCTAAACAAACAAGACAAACACACACAGTTCACAATTGAGATTGAAAAATGGAACACACTTCTGTTTCTAAATACACTTGTCACACGTCTTCCTTCTGGCAATCTTTCCTTCACAGTTTACCGAAAACCGACACATACTGGCCAATATATACACATAAACTCCTACCACCACCCAACACAAAAACTAGGTGTCATCAATACTCTAAAAAACAGGGCTCTGAAAATCTGCCTCCAGTGAACAGGCACTGAAAGATGAATTTAAAGTGATCAGCAATATTTTCCAAAAAAATGGGTATAGCCAAAACACTATTAACAAAATTCTCTACAATACCTCAATAAAAAACAAAGACAAACCAGACTACAAGAAAACTATAACCATTCCTTACATTAAAGGGACATCAGACAAAATAAACAGAGTACTACAAAAATAAAAAATAAGAAAATAATAAAAATAAGAAAAAATGCTTATTCATGTTATCTTAAATTAAATCTAGCTTGGTAATTTATACATTTTTTTTTCCCACTAGAGGTCATGCCAATAGAATAACATGTGATCAAATCATTGTTTCTCTAGCTTATGGTTTATAATGTAACTCAGCTTGTATTGTATATTTGTGTATGCTCCAGATATGAATCTTGATATGAAGATCAAAACGTCAGGATAATAAAAAGAGTTAGTTATAACACGGTTGTAAAATCCATAATTTCGAAAATGAACATATATATATATGGATGAATTTTTAGTGGAGCATAGGATAGTAATCTAGAAGAGGGATTAATTGTTAGCTGTTATTTTCCATTTCTTTGTATTCTTCAGGTTGGAATACCTTGGCTTGATATTATTGTGGATTAACCTCTAATTAACAAAAGTATTTTTGTATACATCCTTGTTAAAAATTATATTTCCAGGTAGTCTATTTGTTTGATTCCATATTACTCACAGATAAATAGGGGAGGGGGGAGAAATCTAAATTTTAGAAATTAATATACTCTTTTCTAGCAGTTCTGGCAGTTCTGATTTTGCAGGTTTGAAGTTAACATTCTTCCCTGCTGTAGTTGAAAAATTAGTTCTGCAATATTTCTATGAAAGTTTAGATTATATTGCATTAATTTCCTAATTCTCGAAATATTTTTTGTCAAGGAATATTTGTTCATACTAAGACTAATACTTGTGTAGAGGCTTAAGTGCTGTGAGGACATTATGTTGGAGTTTTAATGGATTTTTTACAACACTCAAAAAGAATTAAATTAGAATTTAATACTTCCTATATTTCGTCCTAGTCACTAGGACATCTACGGGGATTACAAAAACAATTAATGTAACATGCACACAAAAACTTACAATACTAAGCCCAACCACGTGGGTGACACTAAAGTCCTATCTAGGTGGAGCGCCCTCTAAGGGCGGTAGTAGGTGGCCTGGAATGCAAGGTGGGACCTCTGGTGATGAGTGTTTCCCAAATCTTCGGAAGCTTAATACAACCGTATTTGTTAAGATTTGGTTGGTTTCTGAGAGCTGCTGCTGCTTCTAAGAAAAGTCTCTCTTTCTTGAATTTGCTGTGGTGGAGCATGGTGGTTTTCTTCCATAATACTCTGTGGGTGGTGTCCAAAACATGGTCAGCCAAGCCTGAATGGCCATAGTTGTGTTTAACAATGTACGACTTGTGTTCCTCCAGGCGGATGTTTGCTGATCTGCTGTGTGTCCAAAGTATGCAAGCTTACAGGAACAGGGTACTTTGTAAACTCCAGGCAGAGAGAGAGAGGGGGGGAGCTGATCTTTCGTAGAACGGATAAGGGTAGCAAGTTTGCGGTATGGCTTATATGCTGTGTGTAGGTTATACTTTTTTAGTATCTTGGCTATTTTTTCCGATGTGCCTCGGATGTAGGGTATGGTGATGGCATTTTTAAAATCTTGTTGACGAGAGGGACGGGGAATGGGGGAGGAATTGATTATTTTTTTGATACTGTGTTCGCTGTAGCCATTGGAGAGGAAAGTTCTGTGTATGTGGTTAAGCTCAGTAGTGAGGGCGGTTCCACTGGAACAAAGATTGTGGTCTCTCTTGGTAAGGGTTTTAATGATGCCATATTGTTGTGAGGGGTGGTGGTGGGAGAGTTTGTGAATGTATCTGCCTGTGTGTGTGGGTTTTCTGTATACAGCGAAGGATAGTGTATCATTAGGCAGGCACGTGATTAAGGTGTCTAGGAAGGGTAAACAATTGTTCTTTTCCTTGTCCATAGTAAACTGGATTCTTGGATGTAGGCTATTGAGATGACCGAGGAAGGAGTCTAACGTGTCTGGGCCATGAGGCCAAATGGAGAACACATCATCTACATATCTTAGCCAGATAGAAGGTTTGAGTGGGGCTGAGTCTATGGCTCGTTTTTCGAAATCTTCCATATAGAAATTGGCAAGGGGGGGGGGTGAGAGTGGGGAACCCATGGCGGTTCCTTCTATCTGCTTGTAGATTTTGTTATTCCAAGAGAAATATCCAGAGTTGATGGCAAAGGAAAAGAGATCTAAGATATCAGAGGGGAAAACGTTTTCTAAGAGAGATAAAGTGTCAGTTAAGGGAATATTGGTAAACAAAGAGGAGATATCAAAGCTTACTAATATATCTGTATTGTTCAAGGTTAAATTTTCTATGAGGGCTTTAAAGTGGGTCGAGTTTTTTATATAGGAAGCTGAATTTCCGGTGAGGGGGGACAAAGAGTTGGCCAGCTGTTTAGACAGTCTGTAACAAGGTGCATTGGTGGCATCTACTATAGGTCTGAGTGGGGAATTGGGTTTGTGGATTTTTGGTAAACCGTATATTCGGGGGGGTCGGGAGCGGAAAGGTTTAAGTTGTTTCGTGACGTCCGGGGGCCAGGAGGTTACTTTTTTAAGTAAGATTTTTAATTTCTTAACTTGTGTTTTTGTGGGGTCGTGTTCTAGCGGGATGTAGGTAGCGCGATCGCGGAGGATAATGTTCATTTTACGATTGTATTCGCTGGTATTAAGAACAACTGTGGCATTACCCTTATCCGTTCTGGTGATGACGATACTTTTTTCTTTGCGTAGTTTTTGGAGAGCCATGCATTGGGCATAAGATAAGTTACTTTTTGGAGGCGAAGAGTGAGCAAGGATGTTGGCTACGTCGAGTCTGATGTTGTCTACCTCCGACGGTAAGCGACCGATCTCCCGTTCGATGTTAACCATTACATCAAGCACCGGCACTTCTTTCGGGGCGACGGCAAAATTACGGTCGAGGCCAAGGGCGCTGACGGCATCCTCGTTGAGCCTTTTGGAAGAGAGGTTTATTGCTGTCTGGAGCGGTTGAATTTGTGGTTAAAATTTAGTCACGCCCCTGCCTAGTGATACACTATCCTTCACTGTATACAGAAAACCCACACACACACAGGCAGATACATTCACAAACTCTCCCACCACCACCACCCCTCACAACAATATGGCATCATTAAAACCCTTACCAAGAGAGACCACAATCTTTGTTCCACTGGAACCGCCCTCACTACTGAGCTTAACCACATACACAGAACTTTCCTCTCCAATGGCTACAGCGAACACAGTATCAAAAAAATAATCAATTCCTCCCCCATTCCCCATCCCTCTCGTCAACAAGATTTTAAAAACGCCATCACCATACCCTACATCCGAGGCACATCGGAAAAAATAGCCAAGATACTAAAAAAGTATAACCTACACACAGCATATAAGCCCTACTGCAAACTTGCTACCCTTATCCGTTCTACGAAAGATCAGCTCCCCCCTCTCTCTCTGCCTGGAGTTTACAAAGTACCCTGTTCCTGTAAGCTTGCGTACTTTGGACAGACAGCAGATCAGCATCCATCCGCCTGGAGGAACACAAGTCGTACATTGTTAAACACAACTATGGCCATTTAGGCTTGGCTGACCATGTTTTGGACACCACCCACAGAGTATCATGGAAGAAAACCACCATGCTCCACCACAGCAAATTCAAGAAAGAGAGACTTTTCTTAGAAGCAGCAGCAGCTCTCAGAAACCAACCAAATCTTAACAAATACGGTTGTATTAAGCTTCCGAAGATTTGGGAAACACTCATCACCAGAGGTCCCACCTTACATTCCAGGCTACCTACTACCGCCCTTAGAGGGCGCTCCACCTAGATAGGACTTTAGTGTCACCCACGTGGTTGGGCTTAGTATTGTAAGTTTTTGTGTGCATGTTATATTAATTGTTTTTGTAATCCCCGTAGATGTCCTAGTGACTAGGACGAAATATATAGATAGTATTAAATTCTAATTTAATTCTTTTTGAGTGTTGTAAAAAATCCATTAAACCTCCAACATAATAAGACTAATACTAGCTGTACAATATAACAACATGCTCTACACATTCCTTATTGTCGCTTTATTGATAACTAGAATAATGTGTTTAGTACTCTTTAATTTTGAAGTCCTTACAAAGAGGAGACCTTTATATTGTTAGCTGTCACCAGGTCTACAGTAATAGCAGTTGCAAGGATTGGGCCTAAGTTGTGATTTTGTGTAAGCTTATTTGATTTGATATCATTTGCATGTTCTTCTCACAAGATGCTAAGGTTTTTATGTACGCATCATTGATTTATAAATTTCCAACTTTTTTGTGTGCATCAGAGAAATTTGAATTTCACATTTGTACATTGAGGGACAGATGAATGCAAGTGCTTGTTATGAAGATATTATGTACAATAATTAGAAGATATATATCAGTCCCCCAAATGAAAGATTTTAAACCTATAGCAAAATCAGTATTGTGTGTGTGTGTGTGTGTGTGTGTGTGTGTGTGTGTGTGTGTGTGTGTGTGTGTGTGTGTGTGTGTTAAGTTGTATATGTCACTAATTAATCAGTTATTTTAACACAAATGTCAAAAATATTCAATTGCTTAAAAAAAAAAAAATCTGATCTAAAATTTTTACTGTATTATGGGATTAGGTCATGGAATTTGCATTTGACATCATTACATCAAACATGCTTTTCTTTGTGTGTGTGTGTGTGTGACCATAATCTACATATTTAGTATGTAGATTAAACCTTTAATTTAATATTATTTATTTATTTATTTTCAGTACATGTTTCTTAATGGGACCTCTGAATCAACTAAAAAAAATGTTTGCACCTACTCGAATAATTGCTACTATTGCTGTTTTGGTAAGTTAACATATATGCTTTCTGTTACTTATTGACAAGCTGGTAGGAATATAAGTTCACTTTCTTTGTAATTCAGTATTCATTATTGATATGATTTTGCATGCTTTGTGCATTATTAGTTTATATGTCAATATATTTATTTTGTGTTTTGTTATGAGGTGACAATATCAATCAGGTGATAATATCATTTGAGATAGCAATAATATCTCAATAAATATCTCGAAAAAAATATATCAAAAAATGTCCAGGAGGAATATAGTTGTGAATATATTTCAATGTTGGAGGTAGAAAAAAAGCTATCAGGAATCTCAAGTTAGAAAGTTTGTATAGATGATATTTGACAAGAAATGAACAAGTATGGAGGTATAAATATTTTGCATTGACCTAAACTGCATAATTCAGAGGTTCATAATTCATAAGTCAGAAAGTTAAATTCCAGATGATCAAAGTACAGCTTTCATAGTACCTGTTACATTATTGAATCATTCACGATTGTATTTACTTCAGTGCACATAAAGACTAAAAATTATCAAAGAGTATGAATAGAAATATACAGCACATCCATATTCAGTAGTAAGTAAGATGCACATATATTATATAGCAACCTTGCAGGTGACTATAATTTGATGGTTTGCAGTACTGTCTGTTATTTGCATACCACCTAACAGTGAATCACATTTTCATAACTCATATTTTCCTCATAGCCCTTTCAGAATAATTTGTATAAGTCTGAATTTACTTAAGCTTGGAACTGCCTGTATATTTCTGAAATATACAGGCAGTTCCAGCAGGAGACCCAATCTATCTACACAATCTATTATACCTCTCCTTGAACCCATTAACAGATAAAGCACTCACAACTGACTCTGGCAACCCATTCCACTCATTCACCACTCTCCAAGCAAAAAATCTAGTCCTCACACCTCTGCTCACCACACCTTTATTCAACTTCCAGGGATGACCCCTTGTTCTGGTCCCTCTGGCCAAAGGCTGAAACATTTTTCCTGCACCTATCCTATAAAATCCTTTAAGTAACTTAAATGTTTCTAGCATATCTCCCCCTTTTTTTCTTCTATCAACCAACTTCTGCAATCCACACCTTCAATCTATCCTCATAGGGCACATTCCCAGGGGACCAGACTTGAGCACAATAATCAGATGTGGGCATATCAAGGCCTTAAAAGAGGAATTACAACTTTCTTATCTCTATTTGTTAATGTGTTTTTCACTAGCCAAGGAATCTTATGTGCTACCTTAGCAATATGTCCTCTAAACTTTAACTCTCTGTCTATCCCACCCCTAAATCTCTAGCTTCATCTATTTCCTGGAGTACAGTGCCATCAATGTGATAAACGGCTTGTAATCTATTTATCCCAAAGTGCATAACTTTACATTCTTGACATTAAGCTGATACCCATTATCTTTTGCCCATACTAACAGCCTATTTAAATCATCTTGCAAATGCTCCAAATCGCCTTGATTAACTATTACTCTACCTAATTTTGCATCATCAGCAAACAATTGAATATTTCCTTTCAGGTTATTTCCTATAACAAAATAGGAATAGGATTATGGAAGTTATAGGATTAAACTATGTAATGTTGCATGTGTAATGATGTCAGCATAAGTAAGGAACTAGATAAGAACAGAAATATGCAAGTTGTCGACCTGTATCATGCAAATCACAGACAAGTGTATACAAAAGAGCATGCGGGTAATTTATTATGCTTGTACATGAATGCTAGGAGTATCAGAAACAAAGGAGTAGAGTTTGTTGCCTTGGTTAATATATTGGGACCTCATATTGTAGGCATTAGTGAGACCTGGCTATCAGAAGCAGATGTACTAACTAGTATCAAGTGCAAAGGATACAGTATTTTTAGGAAGGATAGAGAGAGAGAGAGAATATAGGAAAGGAGGGAGGGGGGGGTGCTGCTAATGATATTAGATAACTTGAATCCAGTTAGAGTTCAGACCTATGACTGCAATACAAGTAATAGTTTTTCATGTGGCAGTGAGTTTGAAGCCATCTGGAGTGAGGTGATGTCTAACAACATTAAATACAGTGTTGTTACAGATGTGGTGGATCAATTGCTAGCGATGAAGAAATGTATCACCAAATAAATATGGTGGGTGCAAAAAGAGTAATCATAATGAGGAACATTGATTGGGTAGCTTCTTCTCATATGAAATCACATGAGAAGAATGAAACTGAATTTATTGAGCTATTGTGAGACAGCTTCTTCTAAAAAGCATGTGGCAGAAGGAACTCGTGGTCAAAGAGTGTTAGATCTGATTTATAGTGTCAGAGGAGGTTTCAGTTAAAGATGCAACTATTCAGTGATCATGTAGCACAAACTTGGGAAGTGGCTAAGTTTATGAATGTTCCATTCAGAAAAGGTTACATGCTGATAATGTAACCTTTTATGAATGGTCATGCCCAAGGTTACATGATCGTAATTTCCTGCTTTCATGCAAAGCAGGAAATTATGACCACCTGAGAGGTATGCCATGGTATCAGTTATTGGATGGGAAGGATATCGATAGTGTGTGGGATGTGTTTAAAAAATACTTAAATGAAGCAATATCAGAATGTGTCACTGGAGTTTGTAGAATAAATAGTGTAGAATTGAAATGAATGTGCAGGGGATTTGTAAGAAAAAGATGATGTGGAACAAATATTGCTCTGCAAGTTAAAGACAACCCAAAAGAATTTTACCATTACAATGCAAGTAAAAGAAAGAATGAATTTGAAAGACTAACTCTACTGAATGCAGAAGTGATTGTTCATCTAATGAGCAGTCAAATTGCTAAAAGATATCAACCTGATATGCAACATTGAACTTCCTGCTACTCTTCACCGTATGAGGAAACTCATAAATGAGGAGGAAGAACTAGAGCTGTTGCACAAACTGAATAAGAATTCTGCAATAGAAACTGATGGGATATCAACATGGATGCTAAAAGTGTTCAGAAGAATTGGCTATTCCTTTGACCTGGTTATCTAATTTGAGTCTCAGAACAGGGAAGATCCATAGGAGTGGAAAGAATGTATGGTAATACCATTGCACAAAGGTGGTGCAAAGACCGATGTGTAACTATTGACCAATCAGTATCTCAGGAGTGGTGGTGAAGATTTTGGAAAAGTTGGTGAGAGCTTGCATTCAGAATTGGGTTAACAGAGAATCTGTACTTTGCAATGAAAAACATGGGTTTACTAAGAGAAGGTCATGTTTTAGTGACTTGCTCACATTCTATAATATTACCACTGAGTTTGATGAGGGGAATGGATACATCATGATACTTTTGGATTTTGCTAAAGCTTTTGACAAAATACAGCATGAAAAACTGTTGCATAAATTGAAGAATATGGGATTGGATTATAAATTATTGGCATGTGGATGGCTGACTGACAAATAACAAAAAGTGATATATGGGGGGGGGAGAATTGAATCTGCAAGATTCAAGTTAACCGGTGGTGTGCCTCGAGGATCAGTCCTAAGTCCATTGTTATTTAATTTGTACATTAACGATATTGGGAAGGATTTGACATGTGACATACTGCTATTTGCTGATGATGCAAAGATGGTAGGGTAATCAGAAGTGCTGCTGATATACAGTACTTGCAGAATGATTTGGATAGGCTGGAATTGTAGGCATCTGAAAATGGCTGTCATTTCAATGTTAAATGTAAGGTCATGCACTGTGGTGTGATTAGATATCCATTGTCTTATTATATTGGTGGGATTACGTTTGAAGAAACTCATAAGGATAGCGATCTTGGAGTTTTAGTACACAAGAAGTTGAAGTTCAAGGGTCATATAGCAAAAATTGTAAATACTACTCAGTGAATAATGGCAACACTGAAACAAACCTTGACATATAAAGATAAGGAAGGTCATTTTGCTTCTTTACAGGACCTTGATAAGACCTCATTTGGGCGATTGCATGCAGGTTTTTTCTGTAGTGATTCTGATACAGTGGAGAGACAGAGAGAGTGCAAAGGAGAGTGTCAAAAATTATATCAGGATTGTGGAATATAGATTATGAAGACAGATTGAGAATTTGTAGGCTACAGACACTAGCAAACAGGAGCAAGAGGGGTGATACGATTGAGACTTAACTTCTGAAAGAGTTATACAGAATTTCAGTAGATGGAATTTTTCATTTTATGAAAGATGAGGAATGGATGTGAGGGCATCCATGGAAGTTGGGAATGAATGCTGTCAGAAAGAGGCTAGGGCTAGATTTTTCCATCATAGAGTAGTGCGTGATCGGAATGAATTGCTGTTGGATGTTGTGTGTGCAAGTAGCGTGAATGAATTCAAGAACAGGTATGATAGCTGGTGCAAATAGTATGGCCTCCCTTGGTGAGTTCCTTACTCCCTGGATGTCTCTCTTAATAATAATAATAAAAACCACGAGTTTCCAGGGAATAACCTTACTTGCCCTTGTTGAAGAAAGTTCTAGAACAAGTGTAAAATTTGATGTATCTTATGTATTTGTAATATATATGCTGATACTTAATTTTGTTAAATTTTGATTCTATACCTTCTTCGAAATATATATTTATTTATCTTTTTTATTTCCCACTTAACTTAATATACTTAGCAGTCGGGACTCCGTCGTTCTTAATCCATTGCTTGATTTAATCTACTACAGTTAATCCTTTCTGTCAATTAGATCCCGCCCCTATTCTCAATGTCGTAACTATGCTTATTCATGTGCACGACTTTCTAAAACATAGGAATTGCCTCTGGCTGGAGACAATCCCTTTGTCTAAACAGTAAGAGTTCTTCTTTATTGATTTCTGAAAAATTTATTTATTTATTACGACTGTGCCATCAGAAATCGCAGATAAGACTTAAAAATCCTTCCAAAAAGAAAAACTCAGCAAGGCACGGAAATATCTCTTACACTTATCACTGTATCAAGCAACGCAATACTCTATTCTTCAGTCGTGGCTACTTATCTCCCTAGGTCACACAGGATCAGTCTTTTTATGAGAAGTGTATCGGCATATAGGAATCAGGCAAGTTATTTGATGAACAAAACAATTTATTCATGCTAATTAGAGTACAATAAAGTTAACACTAAGTACACAATCTTTTTTCCAACTCAATACTTTTCAGCAATATTAACTTAGATCTTAAATTATCCAATCTAGTTCAACAATTCTCTTTAAAGTAAAAAGGCTAAGGTAAGATTTGTGCCTATACTTAAGTCATACAACATAACAGACCTACACATGCTATTCCACAGGCAAGCTTAGACAATAAATGACATTACGCACATTAACTTTCACTATCTTATTTCACACAAATAAGCAAGTTATTACTTAATGGTTAGCTAATTGCCTTCAGTCCTGAAGTAATACTAACAAAAAAAAAAACAGCTTAGAGCAATCTCTGCCTCTAGTTAAATCACATATAATAGACCTTACTTGGTATTTAGTCATCTAGTCCATATCAGTAGAATCTCTAGATCGTTATCATATTCTTCTGATTCTTGCTTACATGCACCGGCACCGTTTCCGACATCGACGAGGGCACTTCCACAGGCAGAGATCATCAGGCACCTAGATGGCTGGAAATCCGGAATTTACTTTCTACACTGCATAAACGACCCATCTAGCATCTGTTGGCTGGAACGGGGTCCCTTGACCTAGAATCGGCAGGACATACTCGAACTGGGAGCCAGGACAGAAACTGGGCGAAAACGAACTTATCCAGCGACGACCATCGAAACGACCTCTCCTCCTAAGTGGTCTTCTAGCTAACTCGACTCACCTTCTCCGAAATGAACTCTCTTCATGATGACTGACCTTCCTTGAAAAAAATTCCTGTCTTCCCTTCCTTTTCGATGTCTCTCCCTTTTTATACTGCTCAATTGACCTTGGCTCTTGCTACTTTTTATTCCCCTGGGTATTCATAGAGGTCTCCCCACCTTTTAGGTCGCTGCGTAAAGGCAGGAAACCCCGTACATTCTTGACCTTCTTGTGTGCGATGGCCATAGGTCTTATTCTTAATCCCGTCTGGGATATTTTTTTTTTTAACAATCTATTGTTACAATTCATTCAGACATTTTTTTTTTGTCCTTTGTTGTTGTACAGCAAGTCATTAGTTAAATATTAACCAAAATTACAAGGAAGTTAAATTAATTTGAATTCCTAAGTAAAATTGGTATAGAAAGAATCTAATTTAAATTTCTGTCTATACAAGATTTTACACAAGTTCATGAGAATTGGACCTATGTCTTTCTTTTGCCAACCTAGTGCTGTGGAAACAAATGCTTTTTCCATAGGGCTACACAGACGACATATAAAAATAAAATGAAATTAATCTTAAACCAGTATAAAAAAAAATGACAAATTGAACACTTTTGGCATTATTATCTGACAAAAATTAAAAAAAAAAAAAACATTGTGAACTTTTTTTTGTTGTCTGGTAAATAATAAAATAGTAAAATGCCAAGCATTTGTTTGCATTTTAGAATTTTGATTTTATGGTAGTGTTGTTATTATTAAGTTTGAAAAATGTATTATTTTGTTGTTTGTTTGTGTGCGCGCGTGCGTGCATGCATGCACGCAGACAGACACACACACATGTGCTGGCCTGGTTGGTTAAGTGGTTAGTGTGTCTGCTCTCCAGCCAAGAGGCTGTAGGTACGAATCCCACCTAGGCACGGTTGTTTGTGATTGTCTTTCACCTTCATACTTCACACAAGTGAATAAAAACACTCTCCCAAGATGGACTGGGATCACCATGGGGGAAGTAGACCCAACCCTCCTGCAACGGGGGATCACCCTGCAATGGGTAGAAAAACAGGCTGAATATCATCATATATATATATATACATATATATATATATATATATATGAAAGCAAAAAATATATATTTTTTTTGTTTTCTTATTTGTCAGAAGAATTAAAAAGTATTTTGAATTTCATATGAAAGTATGGATTTAAGTATGTTGTTCACATATGATTTTTTTTTATTATGCTTACATGTTTATTTTTGTTTTTGCAGGGTTTCATTGTTTTAGCTCTGTTTGCTGCTTTTTGGGTAAGAGCTAATATTCATTTATTAGAGATTTTAAATATAAGTTTCAGTTTATTACAGTGACCTCTCAGTTTTCTGTCAGATAGTAAAAACCTTAGTTAATTAGTCCTTGAATAGATTAGCATATTACCTGACTCGTGTACAGATTCTGTGTATTTATAAATTCAGTTACCCCCCCCCCCCCAGTTAATTGACCAACCAGTTGTAACTGGATAATTGAGAGATTGCTGTTCTTTCTATTCATCAAGTTGCATATTGATTAAGAACAGTGTTACATATTCTTGGAATCAAGCATGGAAGTTGAGAAAATTTTATAAGGAATTTAATGTTGTTATATATATTTATATAGGTGTTAAGACCTTTTTTTTTATTACATCTTTTGATAAATAGACAAATTTGTGAACTGCAAACATTTGTTTGTTGTTTAAAATTGAGATTTTATGGTAGTGTTTTACAGTTAGCTTTTTATTGTTGTTGTTGAGGATTGACAAATTTATTGTGTATAATTTTTTTGTTTTTCTTATTTATCAGAAGAATTAAGTGTTTGAATCGCATCTCAAAGGATTTTAGTATGTCATTCTAGTTGGCCAAGTGGCTAGCCTATCTGCTGTCCAATGAACAGGCTGTGGGTTTGAATCCCATTGCTGTGGGCACTGATATTTGTGATTGTCTTTAGGTGGGAGATGAATTTAATTGCCTGGTTGAGACCACTGATCTGCTTATTGGAGGCTTGAAATGGTTTGAGAAAGTTCCATGTTAGGTCTCTAGAGTGGAATTTCTGAACTATATAAAAATATGTAAAAATGCAAAAAAAAAAAAAAAAAATATATATATATATATATATATAAAATTAATAAAAAAAAAATAAAATAAAAAATCCTTACCTATTCACATTACTAATGTACTAAATTCACTAAAGTGTTAAAGGTTTTTTACAACCTTTCACCAGTGGGAATTGCATGAAAAGAATTCAATGTATATATAACTTTGTAGAAATTTCTATAATCCCAGACCAGCAGCAGAAAAATCATTTTAGGTTTGGACGAGAGGAGTTTTTTTTTTCTAAGTTGCCAAGTTATGATCTTTGATGCAAGCAAATAGCATTTTATTTCATATTTTTAAACAACCTGTCCTCTGGAAAATCAACCATAGAAGTTGCATATCTCAAACGTGTTAAGTGAGCTACATGATGATGACTAAGGTGGAGATCAGCTGCCTGCTAATTTCCAAGGGTTCCACTTGCTTGTGGGAGTTGGGAGAGATGAAAAATCAGACAGAGAGAGAATTCGTCTTTAAAAAAAATTGTAGTGTTTTTTTTTTCAAAGATTTATCGACAAAACTGATGGTATGCATCAGTGGAAGAATCAACTGATTAGCTACAGCTATAAGAGGAATTACAGAAATATCATGTTGATACAATTGATGTTACTGAGACAAAACATATAAGGTCACTCTAAATAATTGCTGGAAGAGAAAAGATTGGAATAGCTGCAACATTTAATACCAGACATACTGACAAACTTTTCCAAAGAGAGTAGTCGGAGAAATTTTAAAATAAGAAATTGAACAAATGTGTCATGCTAGTAAAGTAGAAGTGGAGAATTCTTTGTGTACTTAAAGCAGATAAAGGAGAATTCACAAAATGACATTAAAATGATTGAAAAGAAAATGAATCCCACTAAAATGTTTTGAAGATAATTTGAAGATAAAAAAGAACGGTATGATAATGATTCGTAATTCCTGGATTTTTGATTGCATTATTATTCATAGTCCAGGATTTCAGACTTGTCCAAGATTTATGTCAGCTTTGATTCTTTTAAAACTTTCGTACAGATTTGTATTTTATGTGGTACTCATTTTTATCCTGCACAAAATTAGTCGACTGCTTTGCCTGTGCCAAAAATTGAATAATTTTCATCACATGTGTGTGAACAGACACAAATGAATGGCAACATCCAAAGAAAACATTGGCCAAGAAGACTTGAACAAGGAATGGTGTTATAAAATTAACTGCAAAGTTGGGAAAGTAATAATTTGGAATTTAGGAAGATAAAGGATATTTCAGAAAAAGAAATTCCATCAAATTCCTGGTATATATGATAATGATGATTATTATAATTATAAAACAATTTTCCTTCAAATTGATCTTTTATCTGTCAAGATTCCAATATTATCAGATCTTATGTTCTAAGGTGCTTTTTACTGTATCAGTCCAGCTACCATATTTACTTGTGTTATGGTGTTGGTTTTCCATAAATTTGTTGCTATTATCCTTCCTGTGAAAAACTAAGAATAAATCTCTAAACTATCTCTCTGGGACCAGTTTCCCTTTTCAAGCTCTTAGGATATTGTTTGTTTTAGCTGTGCCAGTCAGAGCTTTAGGACAGAAAATTCTTGTCCAAAGAAACCTTCCCGGAGGTCAAGTGTTACCTAACCTTATTAAAAGAATTAGTAGCTTAAAGTAATCTTAGCATACAGGCATGGCCTAAATGCTCTTAGCTTCCTTTATATTCCCCTTATGCGTGGTTTCATGAGTGGTAAAATCAGTCTCGTGCTCAGATAAAACTCAGGCTTACATATAAAAACATGTTTATTAAATGGTCAAAGAGATTACAATTAAGTTTAACCTGTCAAAGAAGAACCAAAAGAGGCTGAACCCCCCCCCCCTTAGTTCTCCTCGAATTCTGATGACTCAAATTTTGAAAACTCAAAACTGGGCGTCCCCCCCCCGAGTTCAGGACTGGTAGGCCGGTTCTACTTGAATTCTGATGACTCGAATTTTGAAGACTCGACATTCAGGAGAGCCCCTGAGTTTCAAAAAACGTTACATAAAAAGACTTATCATTTTATATATATAGGGTAGATATATTGTGTGTGTGTGTGTGTGTGTGTGTAACGCTTTTTATATTTATATATATATCTTATTTCTTTTTTATAATAATTTATCCTACTTGATGCAGGATCCGCTCCGATTATGTGACTAGTTGGAAAACCAACCAGCTTGTTGCAGAGTGGTGTTGGGGGAGGGGACAATTTTTATGACTGTAGATGCATGTTTTTACAGGGCCAGTTTTCCTGTTCTAGGGGGGGGGATGAAAAACTTGAGTTTCCAGGTGAAAAAAACCCCTTTCTCTGTACGAGACCGGCTATTGCACCTTTTAGTCGAAAGAGACCAGATAAAGGTTCCTCATGTCTTGAACGGGAATTGAACCCAGGTCTTTCCAGCCAAAGAGCTTTAACTGACTGAGCTACAGAGGCTCTTATACACAGGATGCCCTATAATTCTTAGTGCAGTCCTCATATTCTTTTCTTACATTTTAAGGACAGGAAACCTTCCAACAGCCTTCAAAACGTCCATTGCCAACCACGCGATATCGCGTGATGCGAGCTCGCATCTTTTTGGTCGATTGCGCGTTATCGCATGGACGTCGCTAACTAAGTAAAAAACTAAAAAAAAAATTTGGCCACCGCACGAAATTCCACTTTTCAGCTTGACGATGAACGATATCGCGCGATCACGCGACGTGAGCCCTCACCAAACGGCCGATCACGCGTTATCGCGTGGACGTCGTTAACTAAATAAAAAAATAAAAAAAATTTGGCCACCACACGAAATTCCAATTGTCAGCTTGGCAATGAAAGTGTTAAGAGAACCAAAATAATAGCCATATTAAAACCCAACAAGCCTCAAGATCAAGCAGAGGGCTATCGCCAATTATGCTGCTCAGTTGCAGTTATATATGAGTGACTCCTCCTTAACAGAATTGGACCAAAAATATCTGAAGTTATCCCTGTTGAGCAAGCAGGCTTTAGGATTCAATGTAGTTGTATGGACCAAGTACAAAGCCTTACTACCCATATCGAAGCAGGCTTCCAGAGATGTTTGAAAACCTTTGTTGTGTTTATTGACCTTACTGCTGCATACGACACGGTATGGAAAGAGGGGATGCTATATAAGCTGATACAAATCATATCATGCCAATCCATCATAAGACTTATTGGTAACATGCTTTCTGACAGGTTCTTCCATGTGGTGCTGGGAAACAAAATGAGCAAATTGAGAAAGCTGAACAACGGGCTCAGTATTAGCACCAATCTTGTTCAATTTATATACATCTGATCTACCGAAAACTAGGTCGAAAAAAATTTGCTTATGTTGATGACATAGCCCTTGCCATCCAACACAAGAGCATTGAAGTAGCTGAAGATATTCTCACAAATGACCTTAGAAAACCACTGGGGAATACTTTCATAAATGGAGACTAACACCAAACCTCAATAAGACCGAGGTTAGCTCTTTTCACATAACACCAAATTGGCAAATAGGAAACTTCGGGTCAGCTTTAACAACACAATGCTGCAGCACCAAGATTTCCCTAAATATCTGGATGTTACCCTGGATAGAACACTATCTTTCAAAAGACATCTGGAGAATCTCTCTTTCAAGATAAGAACCCATAATAACATCATACAAAAACTGTGTGGTTCTACATGGGGTTCTTCTGCTATTACACCGCGATACTCCCCGTTGGCCTTAGTCTACTCTGCGGCAGAATATTGTTCACCAGGTATGGCTAAACAGTCCTCATATCAAGAAAACTGACACGCAAATAAATGCATCGATGAGGACAATAACAGGTTGTGTCAAATCCACTCTTCTCTACTGGCTTCCAACTTTGAGCAATATTGCACCACCGAACCTGTGCAGACAAAATGCTCTGGTAAAAGAATACAAAAAAATAAACAGCAATCCCCTGTTGCCGATATATGAAGACCTCCCATATATAAATATGAATCGCCTTAAATCCCGACGGCCTCCACTAATACTGGCTGAAGAACTAGTAAATAGCAATTTCAATGTTAATTCGAAATGGCTAGAAACTTGGAAAGAAAAATCGCCACTAGACTTAAACAAGTATATCCTTCCCAACCAAAATCCGAAAGGGATTGAGCTTCCACGTCATCTATGGAAAAGCTTAAATAGGATATGCACAGGACATGGTATCTATGCAGACAGCTTACACAAGTGGGGAAGATCACCTCCACCCCAATACGACTGTGGGACCATAAACCAAACCCCGGCACATTGTGGAGGACTGCAGCATAAGAGCCTACCTTGGTGACCTGAGAGACTTTTTTGAGGCAGATCCTTCAGCTCTTGATTGGCTATCTGAACTTGACTTAAAATTTTACTTTTTTTTTTTTTACCTGATATTTGTATATGTGCATTACTTGTATCATTTTTATTGTCTGCACAAATATGTATTTATATATTCTGATGTCATGTGTCTTTATTATGCCATATGCTAAATAAATAAATAAAATCTTAGTGCAGTTTTAACTTTAATAGTTTAAAGAGTATGTAATTAAGTTTTATCTAAATGATTTGTTTCTTATATATTATTATCTCATATAACCACCATATTGTACAATACATGTAACTAGGTGATTTTCGAAGTTCTGGAAAATGTTTAGTAGTTGCTGAACAGTGACTACATTGATTGGATTTGTAATTTTAGTCTTAAGGTCATCGAGAGAAGCAGATTTTAAAGCATACGTGACTGTTTTGGTGTGACCCCATAAGAAAAAGTCTAACAGAATCAGGTTAGGTGATCGAGGTAGCCACACAAGAGCACCTCTTCTACTGATCCACCTGTCTGTGAAAGTGTCATCCAGAAACATTCGTACCTGTGTCGCATAGTGACAGGGTGCCCCATCCTGTTGGGAAATGGTTTTATTCATAAGATTTATCTCTTTAATTCAGGAATAAAACAATTCTGAAACATTGCTAAATGAGATTCACCCCTGACAGTGGGCTCATTGAAAAAGAATGGTCCAATAATTAGTCTTAATTTTGTAAGCATGTTTACGGAGTTGTCTGGTTAGAATTCTGTGCACTGTGGTTTTTGGTACATTTAACTCAGCCGCAGCATGTCACACTGATTTCTTGAGACTCTTATCAAATGCCCTTTCAATTTCAACCACATTCGCTTCCCTTGATGAATGCCTCCCTGATCTGGGTTTGTCATGAATTGATCCAGTTGCCTTTGAATTTTTCCATTCGGTTATTAATTAATTTTCAGTGGAGAGCCTTCTTGTTATAATGGTCAGAGAATTTTCTTACTGCTGTTATGGACTTGAGTTCAGCAAGCCACAGGACACAGTTGACTTTTTCTTCAACATTTGCCATCTTAATCCACCAGTCTAAAAAATAAGAAAAATGTAATGAAATAATAATATTCTTGGATCACAAATTCTAATAGTTATACTTTCAAGTGATATTTATTGCAACTTTGTAACTGTGATACCTTTGAAGCAGTTAAAGATCAAAACTGCACTGAGAATTATGGGGGCACCCTGTATGTATAAAATCCAAGTTTAGTGACGATGTGTGAGAGAGAGCTGCACAGAAAAATTTCCTTTAACTAAAGTATCGTGTAAAAACTGTTTTAGAAAGTTTAGAAATAATTTGTCCTATCCACAAACTGTGTTGCTTAAAAGACTGCATATACAAAAACTTTTGTCAGGCATGCAGAATTTCTTTTCTTATAACTATAGATAAAACTTTCTTTTTCTTAATTTTTAGTTAGCTTTTCCAATATGACATTTACAACAAATAAATGTTTGCTACTCTTGTGATATTACTGCATAGGTAATGGTTTTACAGTGTGCTATTAGAAACACATTTTGTTGCAATGTTGAATTCTTTTTAAATGTTAGAGTGTTTTTTAAATTTAAATTAATTATCTTTCTATTTTAGTGGAAAATCAAAGGTTTGGTTATTCTGTTTTGTATACTTCAGTTCCTTGCCATGACTTGGTATTCATTGTCATACATTCCATATGCAAGGTAAGTAATATATTTAAAAGTAAGTACCAAGACTATTTTTATTAATGATTTCATTCAGAAAATTTACAGGAGCTGATCCTATAAATTTTCTTCTTCCTATGAAAACGACATACTTTGTTAAGAGTATATGCACCTTTCTGTATCTGATTAAAATTCATTTTCATTCAGGGTGTCATTTTATAAGCTATACTTCAGATGGAAAGAGCAAGAAGTAATTTTTAAGAAAATTGCTATGATAGGCGAATACATGACTTCATTTAGGAAATTAGGATGAAATCACATATATTAGATCATCATAGCAACCTTTACCCACCTACTGAATATATGCTCGAGATAATTAGTGATGGTGTTAACACTAAGGTTTAGCTTCATTATTTATATAGTTTAAATGTTCTAGTGATATATAGTAATCAGGCATGACAGATTTTTATTATGCTTAGTTACATTAAGAATTATAATATTCTTCTGTTGCAATTTAAAATAAATTAAAGATGCCAAGGAATTATATTCTTGGTTTAATCCTTTATCCAAGTGTAAACAATGTTTATGCATGAAGTATCTTCACGACTGGGCTACTTATGTATAGAGGTTAATTACTTCACATCATTTGCCTTAGTATCCCCTAATGCAAAGCAAACACCCTTTTGGGTGTGTATAATGCTATGCATTATGGGAAGGGCAACTACCCAAACTAGTTTCAACCTTATTGAGGTATTATTAAACTCTGAATGATCTACAAGATCACTCTAAATCTCACTGAGTAATCCTAAAGGATCTCTACTAAACTCATGACTCCAGGATAGGAAACTGAGTAGCAGCTCCAGGCAGAGCCCCTCTACATCACAGGAAGCAAGTAGACCCAAAGATGAAAATTATCAAATGTCATCAGTGGGAGCCAGACCCAGAAGAGATTCTGTATTACTTTGACCAAGGTCAAAAAAGTGCCATCCCTTATTAAACTCTGGATTAGAGATAGATATGGAAAGTTTTTTTTTCACTAGGTTATATTACAAATTGAAGATGCCAAGAAATTATATTCTTAGTTTAATCCTTTATCCAAGTGTAAGCAAACAATTTTGTTTGCTTACACGTCCAATCCTCATCTTCATGTGGTGCATTCTGTTAGTAAGTATACATTGGTACTAAATGAACTGGGATGGGTTGGCAATTTGGGACTTAGCTGACAAAACTGTACTCATTGTTGGTGTAAACCAGAACATAATCTTTAAAGGTACCTGTGGCATGACTATAAACAATAAATTACACGTTAACCACAGTAATTAACTTGAATGAAATGAAGTATAGATATTTTGTACTGAAAATAACAGTACATCATCAGTGCATAGAAACAAGCAAATCAAAGAAATGGTTGGTAAACCACCAACTGTTACATTATAACAGTTGATGGTTTACCAGTTAAAAATACCTTGTACTCCTGTTTCTTTGATTTGCTTGTTTCTATGTCGCGTGGCGGGACTTTCTGCAGCAGTTTTAATGTATGCCAGACGATGTTCCGATGTGTGCTAAGCTACGCCCAGTAGTGTGCATTTGTTTACTCCTGGTGAATGGTTCATGTACGTATGCATTTTATAGACCTATTCAATATAAATGTAAAATTAGATATGTATGAATGGTAAAACACATCTTTGTAACCCTAACCTTAAAATATGGACAAACGGAAAAGAGTTAATTTAACGTTAAATCAAAAATTAGAAGTCATACAAAAGTTGGATTCGGCAGTGTCTGTGTCTCATATATGTGAGCAATATGGCATAAAAAAAGCAAACTGTATCGTACATTAAAAATAACAAAGACAAAATAAAATCTTTTCTGTGAAATTAAACTTTTCATAGATACATTTTATTATTTTTATTTACTTAATTTTAATTACATAAAAGTTTCTACTTAAGTAAAAATATGTTAATTAGCTAATTTGTCAATTTTTTAACATACA
The DNA here is from genome assembly GCF_054136105.1 of Typopeltis vanoorti. Taxonomy (NCBI): domain Eukaryota; kingdom Metazoa; phylum Arthropoda; class Arachnida; order Uropygi; family Thelyphonidae; genus Typopeltis; species Typopeltis vanoorti. The sequence goes on along the minus strand of NC_143561.1, from coordinate 41,615,568 downwards.
CATTCGGAAAATCTACTTTATTATATAACGGACTTTTGGATTTGCCCAGAAGTCTAGTTTTTACTGTATTTGCCACAATTTCCTCTCTTCTGACTGTAATGTCATTTACTGAGAAATCTGTTTGTTGTAGTCAAGGTTTTCCGCTTTTACTGTTTGTAATAGTGAGCTTAAAATAGCATTGGTTCCATGGACTCAGGCCAGGACTCTTCTGTAATCCTGGTCCGGAGAATGTTCAATGTCATAGCCATTCTAACTAGGTGTTTTGTGAATGATTTTTATTTGGAGGATTGGGAAAGGATGAGAGAGCATCCTTGGAAGGTGAGAATGAATGTGGTCAAAAAAGGAGTGAGAGCTAGGTTTTTCTTTCATAGAGTGGTATGTGATTGGAATGAATTCAAGAATAGGTATGACAGTTGGTGATGAGTCCTTAACTCCCTGGAGGTGTCTCTTATTAATAATTTCATTACTAGTTAAAACTTCTTCAACATAGTTTTTTCTAGACTTAGTTGTTTTCTATACTGTATGAACAATAGGTATCTTTAAAAGTTAGTATCAGTCTATTTCTAAGAAAAAGAAAAAAAAAGAGTAAATAAATGTTATAACATACTATTCTTCTAATCCCTATGAGTTTACTTTGTGAGAGTTGACTGTAGCATAATCAGAAGTGGAATATGAACATTTTTTCTCCTCCCTAATGATGTAAATCTTATTGTGCTATGTGTGTTAAGGTATTACATGAAAGTAGTTAGCTATATCTGTCTGCTTTCCTGCACCAATAAAATGTCACCATCCTATATAATCTATTATTATGTTTTGGAGTGGAAAGGTGATAATGATCAATCCATAGATCACCTGATCTTTCAATTCTTGTTCAACATTGGCTGAACAAGCTGACTACATTTGGAAGAAAGATTTTCTGGAATCTGTGATTTTATATTTGTTTTAAACTTGGTGTCCAGAAACATCAATATCTTTGCCCTTGACTTTGAACTCTGAGTTTATTCACAAGATGACCGGATTTCTTTGTGGAAGATGTTGTTTTATTTAATGCATTTCAGCATTTTTGATGGATGTTTTGAAAGTTTGTCCAAAAAAAAAAAAAAAGTGATGCCTCTAGTTTGAATCTTGGGAAATACATTGGATAATTTCAGTTGGATTTGATACATATGATGAATGAGGAACATACAAAAACTTTCTGTTTATATTGTATTTGTCACTATTGTTGCAAGACCAATCTTTAAATTGCACTTATGCAATTTAAAGATTGGTCTTGTTTCTCTTAAGAGTAGGTAGAGCTTTTAATTTCAGGTGGTGTTGTGTATGGAAAGATCACTGCATCTTTTATTCTCACTCTCACCTTAGAGATTTCAGAATTAATGCTGGCGATACCATCCCCAGATTGGATATTGTGAAATTTTTTTACAAATATGCCAGTGAAAATGGAACTTCAGCCTTTGGTTGATTGATATACATAAATGAGAAACCAACACATCCCAAAATATACATTCCATCTTTTATCATGTTGTTTTCATTTCTGTGACAGTTGGGATGCTGGAATCAATATGTTTTGTGTGTGTGTGTGTGTGTGTGTTCCTCATATTTATCAACCAATTAATCAAGATTGACCTTCCATCTTCATTAGTATATTGATAAAAAAAAAAAATAATGGCATGTCAGATTATGAACAGCGGTGATGGACTGATTTTAGTTTTGGTTGGTTCTCTGTGGTAGACTAATCACAAACAGCTTAATTATCAGTATCATTTGAATGCACTAAAATTCACCATATCCAATTATTGAACAAATAGCCATAATTTAGAGTATTAGACAGTGATACAACGACTATATTTTTATACTTACGTGGTCAGTTGTAATTTTTGACCTATTTATTTTGCTAACTACAGGCCAAGGTTATTAGTGTCAATACACGTGCATTAGTCAACCAGATAGGCTGGTTTGTTCTGCTTGCAGGAGGAAAAATCATTTTAAGTCTATATAGGTTAGCCCTTCCAAATCACAAACAGGATTTGCAACCTTGCTATTATGACAATCATAGTAGATTGAGGTGCCAAGAGAGAAGCCTATTCATTATATCAAGCAATACTTAGTCTTTATTTGAGTTGTAAGTCAGCAGTTAGAATTGAAGGAAGTACAGGAAGATGGTTTAATGTTGAATCTGGTGTGAGACAAGGATGTACATTATCCCCTCTGTTATTCATTATCTATACAGATCACATTATGAAGGAAAGTGGTATTAAACATGATATCAAAATTGGAGATGTTAATGTCAGCTCTTTGCTTTATGCGGACGATGTTATACTTCTAAATAAATCCGCTACAAGTCTGCGAGATTCTCTGACTAAATTGAATAGCTGTTGTAATAGATATGGTATGAAGGTCAGCAATAAAAAGACAAAGACAATGAAAATAGGCAGAATCATTGAAAATGTCAACTGTGTTGTGAATGGAGAACCTGTGGAACAAGTGAAACATTTCGGCTACTTAGGCACGATTTTTACTGAAAATGGTAAATTAAATATAGAAATAGACAACAGAATCAGCAAAGCTGGTATCGTGGGAAGTCAACTGAATAAATTCATATGGAATAAGAGAGAAATTAGTCGGAATACTAAATTAGCTGTATACAGGACAGTGTTCAAACCAGTTTTAACTTATGGATCTGAGAGCTGGGTCAGAAGTAAAACACTTGACCAAAGACTAGAGACCGCAGATATGAGAGTTCTGAGAAAGATTATAGGTGTGAACAGATGGCATCAATGGCAATATCATATTAAAAACGAGGATATTAGGAAAGAACTTGACATTGTCAAAATCCAGGAATGCGTTAGCAGAGCTAATCTCAGGTGGTATGGTCACTTAAACAGAATGGGCAAAGAAAGATTAGCAAAACAAGTGTTCTCTGCCAGGTTGGCAGCAAAACGACCCAGAGGAAGACCAAGATATAGGTGGATTGATGCGGTACAAAGTGCCTTAGACGATAGAAATATAAGATCGGATAATGTTGGAGTCTTGACAAGTAACAGACTGATTTGGAGGAAAATTGTAGATAGGAAGTTAGTAATGATGTAATTTTTTTTCATGTAGTACTATCATATCCTGTACACCCCTTGAGGGTACATGGCAGGAATTTGATGATGATAGTAGCTTGAGTGGGATTGAAAAATCCAGAAACTCTGCTTTATAAAATAAACATAACTTTTTCATGCTGCTTTAGTCTTCCAATAAGTAGGGTGGTATCACATTACATCATAAGTCCTCTCCTGCCTAGAGCAGTGTTTCTCAAAGTGTGGTATGCGTACCCCCCCCCAGGGTACACGAAAGGTCTTCAGGGGGGGTACGTGGCAATTTTCAGCTATGCATCATTAACGCATGGAATCGTTATATTTCTCAACAAATAGTGCAATTAGAGACAACTGGGATAAAAACGGCACTAACTAATGAATCGCATCTCCCCTCCAACAGAAACTGCTGTATAGACTCAAGCAAAACCATATGTTGCTGGTGCAACATATGGTTTTGCTTGACACCACCCCTTCGTAAACATCTTAAAACTAAGAAATATATAGTGAATGTGTTTCAGATATGGAATTTGGTTGAAGAGAATTAGCATTTCAACTCAACTGTTGAAATGCTAATTTGTCTTTGGTTCGCACGATCTTTTGTTAATACCGCATGAATCATATGCACCTCTTCATAGCTTCTCTACGTATCTCAAGTCTTGTAAATTACTTGTAATTTTTGCTTCAAATAATGGGAAAAAAAATGAAGCTCTTTGCGTAGATGACTTTGACGATGCACACAAGGAAACTGTTCTCGATGCCTAAAGTAGTGATAGTGAGTAGGAGCTTCTTGGTAAGTCATACCATTTGCATTTTTTTTCCTGAAAACCTCCGCATATATTTCGCCCCACGATTTTTTAGTTTTAATTGGGGGGGGAGTGAGAGTAAATATGATAATTTTTTTAGCTTTCAAATTCTTAAGTTTGGATCATTGGTTAAAGATTGGATTTATAAAATGCACAAAAGAGAGCAATATAGCAAATACAAGTAGCTGTAAGCAACAAGAAAACATTGATATTGCATCTGGATCAAATGAAATTGATAAGGGTATGTCATCTGACATCTCTAGAGAACCATATAGGAAGAAGATGAAAAATCTTCCTAAGTATGATATGAATTACTTGAAATATGGATTTTCATGGACAGGAAATGAAGAGGAACCTATTCCAAATTTTGTTCTATTAAAAGTGAATCATATTTTTTGTTTACATGGACATATGAATTCAAATAAAATAGTCATTTACAATGAAATATACTTTTATTTATTTATTATTTGATAAGGGGTACTTGGTAATAATGAAAATTTAAGAAGGGGTATGCAGATATCTGAAGTTTGAGAAATACTGGCCTAGAGAATTCCATGCCACAGACAACCTGTAGGTTGGAGAACAAAGAAGCCGCCTACTTTGCAAACCAACTGAGCAATTATTGGGTTTTAAACTAAATGTCTTTTCATGGTGGTATGTTTTGCATTTCTTAGCTGTTTTTTTGAATATAACTTTCATATTAAAGGTTGGTTATGATTTCTAAAATTCTCTTGCTAATGGAGATAAATCTAACTCTTAGCTGGACTGGTTGGCTCAGTGGTTAGTATATCTGCTTTCCAGCTAAGAGGCTGTGGGTTTGAATCCCACCAAGGGCATGGATGTTTGTCATTGTCCTACTAACCATTTACCATATGTACTACTGTAACCTCTATATAACTGTCCTGGCTTATTATGACCTTTAATGTCTTTATGCCATAAAAAATTAAATCTAACTCTTAATTAAAATAAATTTAATATTCGATATTTAGCAATAGAAAACTTATTTCAGATATCTGTTTGTCTTTCTTATAGTCAGCTTTCATTAAGCAAAATTTTACCTTGTATTCAACAAAATATGATATTCACAAGAAAACAATATGCAAAAATTACAGTAATGTTCATATTTCATTCAAGTTTTAAAACATCAGCTATTTATTATTCTAGTTTTTATTAACATTGAATACGAGGTGTGACAATTAATTCCTGGAATGTCCATGTGTTGATTTGGTTGGAGTCACGTAAGTAATCGTGTTTATACATTTTAACTAATGCGTGCATAAACCTTCAGCCGATAAAGCCATTTGTTAGTTGGCTATTGCAAAAACAATAGAGATCTTGGTGTAAACTTTGGCATAAAGATGTGTGATTGAAATTTGGAGCAGTGTGCTAGCATCAAATTTTGTGTGAAAATCGGCATATGGTGTGGATGCTCTGAAAAAGTCAGTGTCTTTGGGTGGCATAAGATATTCAAAGGTGGGAGAGAAGATGTGAACGATGACCCCAGAAGCGGGCAGCCAAAAACAAAAATGACAGATGTAAATGTGAACAAAGTGTGAGATTTGGTATGGTCTGACAGACAATTAAGTGTGCGATTAATGGCTGCTGAATTGCAAATGAATCGAGAAACAGTGGTAATTTTAACAGAAGAATTGGGTATGCGAAAGATTTCTGCAGACGAACAGAAGTAGCAGCATATTCAAGTTGCAACTGATCTTTCTGCAAATAAGCACGTGTTTCCAAGAGTAATTATGGGTGACGAAACCTGGTACTTCCAGTATGATCCCAAAACAAAACACGAGAGCATGCAGTGGAACCCCCCCCTCCCCCTGAGTTCGCCATGTCCGAAAAAACTGCGCATGTCATGTTCACGGTTCAAGACCATGCTGGTGTGTTTCTTTGATCAGAAGAAGATAGTCCACTATGAATTCATTGAACAGGGACAAATGGTCGACCAACAATGCTATTTAGAGGTGCTGTAAAGATTATGAGATTCTGTTTGAAGAAAAAGAACTGAATTGTGGCCTGACAAGTGGATCATCCATCACGACACTGCACCAAGCCATGGTGCGCTCATTGTGAGAACGTTTCTGGCCGAAAAATCTATTAACAAATTACGTCATTCTGCTTATTCACCTGACTCAGCTCCCTGTGATTTCTGGCTGTTTCCAATTTTCTGACATCGTTGATATTCAGCATAACGTGATAAAGAAACTCGAGAGTATTCCAGAAAAAGAGTTCCAGGTCTGTTTCCAAAAATGGGAACACCATTTAAACCAGTGTATAAATGCACAAGGGGATTACTTTGAAGGCAACAGTAGCCACTAATGTATAGTTCCAAATGTAGGTTTTTTACATGTGCATTCTGAGAATTACATTGTCACACCTTTAGAAATTAAATTTTTTTTAAACAAAAGTGTAAAATATGACTGGATTGTTTGATTTTTGTTTATTTCATTATTTACAGGGATGCAGTTTTGAAGTTCTTTCAAGGTTGTTTAGGATGAACTATTGCTTGAAAACAATGTTAGTGTTCTTTGAATTCAGTGAAGTGCTTAGTGAATCATTTTTGTGGACTACTGCCCTGTGAAAATATTTTTAAAGGATTTGATATTGAGAAACACTATTTTATATATTATGAATTCGGGTTTTCAATGCATGCAGGTGAAATTGTGCCTATAAAAAGTTTGCCATTGAATTCAGATGTAATTTATATAGGTGTTTACAAATGCCACTGTTAACTTGTTTTTGCAAAGTAATATGTGCCTTAAAATAATGTTTTTGATATTATGTGCATGAGCACAAAATATCACATGATGCCAATAAATCATAAGTTATTATTTTTATGTTTTAATGGTTAATCTAAGAACTAAACTGAACAGAAGCTACTGCTAATTTAATTCTTATATTCTGAATATTACAACTGTTGAATATTTCAAAATTTATCAGCTGGTATGACAGTCACTGGGATATGTTTTCTGCACCTATGCTATTTAGAAAAAAAAAAGTTTAATTTTTTCAAGTTCCTTTAAACATTCCTATTAAATTTTCCTTGCAATGCACAGTGGTTTGCATAGTTTAGTAATTTGGTTTTGAGATCATTATAAATTACATATTGCTGGCTGGTGAGAAATTCTTTTCATTTTTATATATTTATACCACTCAATGATATATACAGCAGGGGATCCTTTGTTTTGTGTATACATGTGCATCATACATTTAAAATTTGTTTATTCAGTATATAGAGGACTATTATGGATTATATACATTCCTATATTTTGCATCTAGTCCTATTTACATCAGAAACACAGCCATGTTTACTAGAGAAAACAATAAACTCGCTGCCAAAACGTAGCAGCATCACCACCATATAGTATCAATGCAATTGTAAAAACTAAATTCACTATATGAAAGTTTTAATTCTAACAAATTATTTCTTTGGTCACTATGGGTTTGCTATAGTGAATTAACTATAGCAAACATAATCATACAATTCTGTTTAACTATGAAACTAAAAATATAATGGGGGGTAGCTTTAAGAATAGCTGGAAAACATTCCTTTTCATAATGAGCAAAACATTTCTGAAACTTTCAAATTTATAAGTTTGAAACTTATAAATTTCAAACCTGAAATTTATAAGCTTCTAAAAAAATTTTAATATATACTGATACTGAAAAAAAAAAAATTCTCTGAGTCTACATGAACTCAGCAAAGCAAAACTTGTCACTTCTCATAAGCAGTGTTTTTATATGGCAAACTTTTCTCTATTAGAAATGATAAATGTTATTTTTATAGCCTGTATTGCTAAAACTGCATGGGACTTAGATTAAATAGATATTTCAGATATTTTTAAGATCACATGAGAATTTGTGTAATTGTCTAATATTGTAAGTTTTGGGGAGTGAATATTTCACAGTGTGCACGTGCAATAAATAATTCATGAACTCTTATGTTTGCAGAGCCCGGTACAATTTTCAAAAATGCACTGTATGTACAATGAGTAAATCTCCCACCTTTATATATAAAATTTATTAACTTCAATGTGGTACTAGCCTTTCCCCTCCTCTCTTCAGTGTTTGTTTATAATGTTCTGCTTTGCTTTTTTTGTTTTGTGATGATAACATTTGCCAGTTAACAAGATTGGTATAGGTTTAATTTTAAGATAATGTCTATTTGCTTATTTAGTTTCATTTAATGAATCATGGAGGGATCTTTTTCTGAAGTGTATCTCAGTTCTTATGTTGTGTTTGTTTTGAAAATTATATGTAAATATATCTAAAAGTCTTTGTAGACAAGTATAAATATATTTTTTTATGTAAAACCTGATAACATTGTACTTAATGTATATATATATATATACACCATTACCATCATGATGGTAATGTAATGAGATACATACCATTATTTTAAAATTATCTTGCCTCACTGGCTTTGTAAAGTTTTTTTTTACAACTTGTAATGACCAATTGTGATTAATTTGTTAGCCTAATATATGTATATGCCATCCATGTTAATATAAAACTTTTCAACTACATAGTTGGCTTTATTTTTAGGGAGCTTTTGCTATTTTTCACATATTTAATAGTTCCAAAAAAAAAAAAAAATCTTCTGTCTTCAGTAACAAAAACAATAAGATGCAATATAAAATATAAATGCTTTAATGGTAAAGTTCTAGTGTTGAGGGGGATCAAATCATGAAGAAAGTTCACTTGCATTACTTTCAAGACCTGGAATGTTCAGATCTTGAGACTATTTTGGACCTCACTGTTAAAAGGGTTGGAAAATTTGAATGGCTTTACTAAACTTGAATGAGGGGAGGAATTTAACCTGGCTATTGCTTCTTGGCAATAGATTAACGACGGTGATCTCATCATCAAATTTCTAATATGTACTCAAAGAATGTAAAGGATACTATGATAGTTACTACAATTTTCCTCCAAATTACTGTCACTTGTCAGCACTCCAATATTGTCTGATATTTGTCTTCTAGAGCATTCTTGACTGCATCAACACTACATCAACTAGATCTTGGTATCAAACACATGTTTTGTCAACCTTTCCTCTTCCAATTTTTTTAATCCTTTGATCAATACAAATGCACTGAGCTCATTTGTTGGTATTGTTTTTTTTTAGCATTACTAACACCCTGAGCATATTTCCATAATTCATTGGTAGTGTTACTAATGCCCTGAGCATGTTGCCATACGTTTTTTTGTTTTATGATCGTTATGACCATGCTAGATACATTTATGATTTAGTTTTCTTGCTTACACATAGATGCCAATAGTTCTGTGTGAGAAAAGAAATTTATTTACTTTGCTAGAGACTAATGTATGTTGAAGGATGCATGCAGTGTAAAAAATGGCTTCGACATAGGGTTTGTAGAAGCACAAGACATCTGCTGTGTTATTTGCAAGAGATTCTGATAGTGAATCAGGTGGATATGTTGAAGAATTCTTTTTAGATATAAGTGATGACAGCAATGTTGATGTCTCATTGTTGGAGAGTTCTGATAGTGATGAAGACAGTTGTGGTTTGTCCCAAGCTAGGAGATGGTGCTGTATACCAGTTAGATCAGTATGTTTACGTCGTCTTCACTTTTTTTTATGGGAACATGGTATTTCTCAAGATATTTCTGTAAGTAATTGCTTATTGGAACTGTTTGAATTATATTTTGATGAAGATATAATGAACATGTTGGTTGAGGAAATGAACAACAAAGCTATACAGTTTGTTGATGCTACAACCTTCAAAAGTTTTTCTTGTTGTTTTTGTTGGAAAGACACACAGCAGTGAACTGAATGTGTGTTTAGTGTTATTACTGCTTCAATGCATAGTTCAGAAATCAGAAGTAAAATGGTATTGGTCTAAAAAAAAAGGACGATTGAGACGCCATTTTTTTCAGAAGTGATGTCTGAATGAAATTTTTACACTTTGCCAACAAGGATTCTGATTATCGCAATCCAAAAAAAAAAAAAAAAAAAAAAAAAAAAAAAAAAAAAAAAAAAAAAAAAAAAAACTTTTTTCGACTCTCTCAAAAAGAAGTTCCTTATTTTATACAAGGGCTGACTTGGTTGGAAACAGTTGTGCCACCACGAAGTGCTCTTGTTTTGGTTTGAGATGATTTGAACTTTGTGAATCATCTAGTGGTTACGTATATGAACTGATAATTTATGCAGGTAAAGGCACTCACTCAGGTATGCAATTTGCTGCCTAATGCTGCTTTGGGTACATCAATTGTTACCTTTGCATCTCTGCTGCTGAATAAAGGGTACTATATTACCTTAGATAATTATTTCAACAGTCTCAAGTGTGAAGACTACTTAGTTACCAAGAAAACTGATGTGTATGGGACTGTTAAGGTGACTAAAAAAGAAATGCCTAAAGACCTCAAAGTTGAAGAAAGGAGAAACCGGTGTCTTTCAGTGTGGGAAGATCATTGCCTTGAAATGGAAAGACAATAAAGATGTTACTATGCTGAGCATCATCCACGGGAATGAAATGGAGGATGTAGAGACAAGGAAAGGAGCTGTGAAATTACAGTACAACACCACCATGGGAGGTGTTGATCGTTTAGATCAAATTCTTTCGTATTATCCTGCTACCTGGAACAGAGATGCTATGTAAAAATATTCAGACACCTTTTGCATATCTCTGTGTACAATGCTTTTGTACTACACACAAAGTTAGGTGGTAAGCTTGATCACATAACTTTTAGGCTGGATCTTATAGAAAAGATCATTGAAACCTATCACACCCTGAGGACTAATAAGAAAGGTGGAAGACTGGCTAAAGCAAGAAACACAATCAGACTGACAAGAAGGCACTTTACAGAATATGTATCCCGTACTACAAAGTAAGCAGAGCCAAGAAGAAAATGTGCCGTTTGTTGCACAAGATCAGTTTTAGGAAAGAAGGTTTGCAAAGAAACACATGTGGTGCTCCAGTTGCTATGTAGGGTTGTGTGCTTCACCAAGCTGCAAAATCTACCATATTGTTCGAAACTCTGAAGAAATGTCACTGTATGTAGGTTATTGCCACGTATAAAAATCATTTATTAGCTTAAATATTCTTTTTTAGTAAATCGTTGACAGTTTTTATATAAAAATTGTAAATAAATACTTATTATTATGATTACAGCTATTTTGCCTGCTTCAGTTTAGGAGTACCCCTGTTTAAATGTCATTGGCTATTTACTCATGGATTCTTAGGGCATTATGAGTGTAGATGTACTAAAAAGTATATGTAGCCTAAGGAATAGAAAATTGCACATACCTTTTTCTGGGTGTTGTGGCTTTTCCTCAGTCTGCGATGTCGAAAACTGCAGAGAGTGTGTGTGGGGGGGGGTGTAGGCAGTATGGTAGGATAAGTTAGAAAAACCCGGGTTTTTTTCGTAACATATAGAAACATATACTTTTATATAGGGTGGGGAAAAAATGAAAGGGTTAAATTTTTTTTTTTTTTTTTTTTAATTTAGGGAGGGGGAAGGGGAAAGGTGGTTGACGGAGTGTGGACCGTTTCGACTATTCGTGGTCGTCATCTGAACACATTGGGAAAACTCTGGGAGTTTTCCCAGAAATAATATACGTAAATAAATACTTTTTTTACTTAGTTAATCACGTAGTCTTGAAATTCGGGAGGGGGTGGGGAAACCTTGGGGTAAAGTAGCTGAAACTGGAACCTAACAGTCAAAGGGTTAAATGACATACCACCTGCTCAACATTCTTGAATGCTAACAATGGTGAGTTCCCAATATCTTCATTTTTAATATGATTCTGCCACTGATATCTGTTCATTCTGCTATTTTTTTTTGTTTTTCAGAATTATATCTGGTCTCCAGTCTTTGATCAACTGCTTTATTTATAACCCATCTCTCAGATCCTTAAGTTAAAATTGGTTTATTGGTTTGAACTCTGTCTTGTATATAACACCAGTTATAGTGTCCTGACTAATTTCTCTCTCATTTCACATAAATTTATTCAAGCGATTCAGCTACATATCAGCTTTTCTTAGCAAAGAAAGATTGCAATTAGCAATCTTTTGAAGTAATTACTTCATACATCAAGGATTTCTTTCTCTCCTCCACTTTGCATGTCACATTTATAATTTCTGATTCCTCTTATAGTGCTGAAAGTTCAGGTTTAATTAAGCTGTATAATTGGGAGGAGACCTTCATATAACCTTTTCAGGAATGTGGAGAACTGACCAGGACTTCTGACCATATGTCCAATCCTCACTTCCTCATGGTGCACCCTGTTAGATATCTACCTGAAGGAGAATTTACTGGCAATTTGGAATTTAGCCAACAAAATTGTATTCTTATTGGCTTAAACCATAATGAAAAAATGATGGTACAGCATGAGAGAATTTCATGCTGGCTAGGGCATTGCCTGGCTAAACAGGGCTTCCCCCATTGTTTTCACCAGGAAACTAAGACAAACAGTGCAAAGTCAGCTATTGGAACAAATTTTGGAACACATCCTAATTCAACATCAAAAGAGTTTATGATTAGTACTATCAACATAAGAAGTAGCAATAAAAAAAAAAAAAATGGAACTAGCAGAATAATTGGATAAGTACTAGATCAACATATGTGACTGAAACAAAAAGGGCAAAAACAGGTGAGATTGTTTTAAGCAACAAATACAAAATGTTAAGTTTTGACAATAACATACTTATTAAATGCTAATTTAAGGAATTTACAACATACACAGGATATAAATGAAATTAAACTTTAATCTATATTTCCAATATTTTGGTAACGTCACATTGCCATCTTCACAGGAACTTAAAATAAAGACACATGCACGCAGACACTATATACAGTAAATGAGGATGAAGCAGGAAGCTAATGTTTCTCCTAAAAGTCCTAATGGTGCCCCCTAGCGGGGCTATGTAGGTATTCTTGGCCGTTGGGCTGAAGGTCTTCTGATGTAAGCCTCCCAGATTTGGGGAGACTTGTGCAACTAAATTTGTTGTGGTTTGGACTGTTGCTTAGGGCTGAGGTTGATTCCATGAATAGCCTTTCAAATTTGAATTTACTACGGTGCATTACTGTGGCTTTCTCCCGCCGTATTCTGTGGTGTGTCTTACATCAGAAGACCTTCAGCCCAATGGCCAAGAATACCTACATAGCCCACTAGGGGCACAATCAGGACTTTTAGGAGAAACAATAGCTTCCTCGCTTCTTCCTCATTTACTGTGTGTAGTGCCTGCGTGCAAGTCTTTATTTTAAGTTCCTGTGAAGATGGCAATGTGACGTTGCCGAAATATTGGAAATATTTATTAGGTTCAATTTAATTTATATTCTGTTGTACGTTGTAAATTCCTTAAATCATTTAATTAATAAGCATGTTTAACCGACGGCTAAGCCTTTCTACGAGAATTGGCAATAACAATGAGAGAAAAGGTGTAGCTATAGTATTCAACACTAAATAAGAGGATAATCTTGAATGGCAGATAATGTGATGTGGGCAAATATCAGAATGGGGAACTGCACATTGAGACTTATGTGTACCTATGGTCCCATAGAAAGGTTCTACTAAGGAAGAAGTTGAGAAATTTTTTGAGGCATCAGAGAAGGCAGTTGACACAATGAAAAATAGAAAGTTGGTGCTAATCAGAGATTTAACCAGAAGAGTAGGAATTGATTACCAGACATGGTGCACCCTGTTGGGTATCTACTTTGATACTGAACGAACGAGGATGGGCTGGCAATTTGGGATTTAGCCGACCAAATTGTATTCTTATTGGTTAAACCAAAATAAAAAATGATGGTACAACATGACAAAATTTCATGCCGGCTGGGGCGTCGCCCGGTTAAACAAGGCCCCCGTTGTTTTCGCCAGGGAACCAGGGCGAACAGCGAAAAGTCAGCTACTGGAACAAATCTGAAAACAAACCCCAACTCAACATCACCAGAGTTAAAGATCGGTACTATCAACGTAAGAAGCCTGAATGGCAAAGAAATGGAGCTAGCTGAGGAATTAGATAAGTACCAGATCGACATAATAGGGGTGACTGAAACAAAAAAGACCAAAACTGGTGAGATCTTTCTGAGCAATAAATACAAAATGTTATATTCAGGCAATAACAATCAAGGAAAAGAAGGAGTAGCCATAGTATTCAACACAAAATACGAGGCTAATCTTCTTGAATGGCAGTCAGTCTCAAGTAGAGTAATGTGGGCAAATATGAGAATGGGGAACTGGACAATGAGACTTATTTGTGCCTATGGTCCCACAGAAGGTTCTACTAAGGTAGAAGTGGAGGAATTTTTTGAGGCTTTAGAAAAAGCAACTGACACAATGAAAAAGGAAAAGTTGGTCCTTGTTGGGGATCTAAATAGTAGAGTAGGAAATGATTGTGAGACATACAAAAATATTTTGGGAAAATTTGGAGAAAAGAGCAAAGCTAATAATAATGGCAAATATCTGTTGGATTTCTGCTCAGGACATGGACTGGTTATTACTAACACCATGTTCCAACATAAAAATGTGCACAAATTCACATGGAGAGAAGAGGCTAGGAATAAGAAAAGTCTCATTGACTATGTTATTGTTGATAGTGATGTTTCCTCCCTGGTGCAGGACACCAGAGTGTACAGAGGATTTGAAATTGGAAGTGATCACTATTTAGTCTTGAGCAGGATAAAATTGAATTTCATATTGAAAAGAATAACATGTAAGAAAGTTTTAAAGCGAATAAAAGTTGAGCAGCTCTCAGATGTAAACTGTAGACTAAAATACAGAAATTTTATTGAAAAGAAAATGAAAGAGTTTGAGAACAGGAATCAAACCTTGGAGATTCAGTGGCAAACTCTGAAGGAAACATTGATTGATTCTGCCAGAGAGGCATGTGGTGAGGTTGTGTGCAAAGATAAAAAAATCAGAACTCCCTGGTGGACACAGGAAGTTAAAGAGGCAGTGAAGGAAAAGAAGAAAGCATATCAAAAGTTCCTGGCAAATAAGTCAGCTTTTACTCTTACAGAATACAGAGACAAATGTAAGAAAGCTAAACAGTGTGTAAAACTAGCTAAACAAAAGTCATGGGAGGACTTTGGCAAGAATATAGAAAATAAATATCAAGAAGGTGGCAAAATATTCTGGAGCTTGTTGAAGAAGCTTAGGAATGGAGGAAAGAGTGCTGTAAAAGGAATTAGAGATGATAAAGGTGAAATGAAAACAGGAGAAAAAGATATCCTTGAAGTATGGAGTAATTACTTTGAAAAACTGCTAAATGAAACAAGCAGTGATGACAGCACAGTGATAAAAAAACACTGACCAGGCATGCAGTCAGGAATACATATCCATACTTGAAGTAGAAAAAGCCATCAAAGGCTTGAAATGTGGAAAGGCAGCAGAAGTAGATGATATTCGGCCAGAAATGCTGAAGTATGGTGGTATAAGAGTCTTACAGTGGCTGCACTGCATAGTTCAGAAAGCCTGGACAGAGGGACGAATTCCCGATGATTGGAGTAGAGCTCTCATAGTACCCATATATAAAAAGGGAAATAAAACTGAATGTGAGAATTACAGAGGTATTTCAGTACTGAGTGTTCCTGGCAAGATCTATGCAAGTATACTTGAGAAACGGTTGAGAAGAATTGTGGAAGAAAAGCTTGGTGAAGAACAAGCTGGATTCAGGCCAAATAGAGGCTGTCAGGATCAGATCTTCACTTTACGACAAATAGTCGAGAAAGCATGGGAATATAACAAAGATCTGTATTTAAGTTTTGTCGATTTGGAAAAGGCATATGACAAGGTGCCAAGAGAGAAGCTATTCAATACGCTGCAGTTATATGGTGTCAATGGGGCATTATATCAAGCAATACTTAGTCTTTATTTGAGTTGTGAGTCAGCAGTTAGAATTGAAGGAAGTACAGGAAGATGGTTTAATGTTAAATCTGGTGTGAGACAAGGATGTACATTATCCCCTCTGTTATTCATTATCTATATGGATCACATTATGAAGGAATGTGGTATTAAACCTGATATCAAAATTGGAGATGTTAATGTCAGCTCTTTGCTTTATGCGGATGATGTTATACTTCTAAATAAATCCGTTATAAGTCTGCAAGATTCTCTGACTAAATTGAATAGCTGTTGTAATAGATATGGTATGAAGGTCAGCAATAAAAAGACAAAGACAATGAAAATAGGCAGAATCATTGAAAATGTCAACTGTGTTGTGAAAGGAGAACCTGTGGAACAAGTAAAACATTTCAGCTACTTAGGCACAATTTTTACTGAAGATGGTAAACTAAATATAGAAATAGACAACAGAATCAGCAAAGCTGGTATCGTGGGAAGTCAATTGAATAAATTCATATGGAATAAGAAAGAAATTAGTCGGAACACTAAATTAGCTGTATACAAGACTGTGTTCAAACCAATTTTAACTTATGGATCTGAGAGCTGGGTCAGAAGTAAAACACTTGACCAAAGACTAGAAACCGCAGATATGAGAGTCCTGAGAAAGATTAGAGGCGTGAACAGATGGCATCAATGGCAATATCATATTAAAAATGAGGATATTAGGAAAGAACTTGACATTGTCAGCATCCAGGAATGCACTAGCAGAGCTAATCTCAGATGGTATGGTCACTTAAATAGAATGGGAGAGGAAAGATTAGCAAAACAAGTGTTCTCTGCCAGGTTGGCAGGAAAACGACCCAGAGGAAGACCAAGATATAATTGGATTGATACGGTACAAAGTGCCTTAGACGATAGAAATATAAGATCTGATAATGTTGGAGTCTTGACAAGTAACAGACTGATTTGGAGGAAAATTGTAGATAGGAAATTAGTAATGATGTAATTTTTTCATGTAGTACTGTCATATCCTGTACACCCCTTGAGGGTACATGGCATGAATTTGATGATGATGATGATGATGATAAAAATGTTTTGGGAAAATCTGGAGAAAAGAGCAAAGCTAATAATAATGATAAGTGCTTGCTGGATTTCTGTTCAGGATGTGGATTGGTTATTACTAACACCATGTTTCAACATAAAAATGTGCACAAATTCACATGGTGCGAAGAGGCAAGGAATAAGAAAAGTCTCATTGTTGAACCTATTGTTGATAGTGATGTTTTCTCTCTGGTGCAGGATGCTAGAGTGTACAGAGGATTTGAATTGGAAGTGATCACTATTTAGTCTTGAGCAGGATAAAATTTAATTTTATATCTTTTATATTAAGATGCTGCTTAAGATGTTCAGCTATATTTTTATTTAGAATTCTTATATAAATGAATAAATTTAACAGTGCAACAGGTTATATTTGATAAACATTAAGATGCTGTATAATTGGAGGGGGGTGCTGAAAGTAATCAAGAGAGGAAACACATTACAGAGTATAGAACTGTAATAAAATTAACACTAGTATTTCATATCCAAACTAACGGTTCATCATCACCGTTAGTTTCAGTAAGAAGTGTACTAGAGCAGCGCTTCCCAAACTGTGGGCTGTGGCCCCCCCTTGGGGGGGGCCGTGAAATAATGAAAACATTTAAAATGTTTTAAGACTAAGTAGATTTTTTATTTTAAAAGAAACGTATTTAACTTTTATTATTTATTATTTCTTTTTTGTTATTTTTTTATATTTTAATGGAAAAATTCACACATTGGTGTTGGGTCACAAACTTTGCTTCCTGCGTATTTCGGCGTTTAATGAATATTAGTAAATATTGCTTATTCATATGTTTCATTTCAAAGCAGTGGTTAATTGTATTTACTTCGAATGCTCTCCAGGGAAGCTCTAAATCTTCCTGTCCCTTTCATTACGTAATCAGGGACTGTTGATATTGACTTTATATACATATCAAAACTCGTTTTATATTATCACTGTCATCCGAGCTAGTTTTCTCTTACCAATAAAAGTTTCGCATATACTTCACACATGAAAAATAAGCTTAAACAAGTTCATGTGGGGAGATAGTAACTCGCTTGCAGTAGTAAACAACACTCCCTAACAGCCACTATACTGCAGAGGCAATAAAAACAAGTACTTTTATTATGCCAGTGAATAAGGTATGAGGAGTCTGTGTAATATATTTCTCAACAAATTGCAATTAGAGACAACTGGGATAAAAACACTAATTAATGAATGACATGTCCCCTCATACAGAAACTATGCTGTATAGACTGAAACAAAACCATATGTTGCATGGGCAAACACAGTATCTAACTAAAAACTATTGTTATTAATTAGATGTTAGTTTGATTTCCCAAGGGGCAGCAATAAAATTCAACCGAACGTGTTAAAATTCGTAAAAGTGTTAAACCCAAGTAATATATATATATACAGGGTGTTCGGGATAAATTTGACAGTTTCATAAGGAAAAAGAAAATCTTCTTTGTATCTATTAAATTTAATGAATTGACAAAAAACATTACAGGCAGAGTTAATTACAATACTATCAACAAGATTTACTCAAAATAACCACCATTAGCATCGATCACAGCTTCAATCCTGCTTCGGAACCTCGAACAAGCTGATGCTACAGTCTCCCTGGGAAGGGCCGCAAAAACTGTTTTAATTTTATCCATTAACTGGGCTTTTGTATTACTGGAAGTGTGATTGGTGTCTTTTTCAACTGCGCCCCATACAAAATAATCCATGGGGTTAAGGTCTGGGGAGTTTGGAGGCCAAACATTTGGACTGGTGAAGTCGTAGAAATTTTCAGACAACCATTTTTGACTTTTCCCAGAGGTGTGGCAAGGGGCCGAATCCTGCTGCCATACATACGGCCTACCATTGGCTACCCTTGTTATCCAGGGCTTGACTACAGTGTTTAGCAACTCCACGTAGCCATCTGAAGTCAACCTGAGGCCCTCTTGGAAAAAATGCGGAGGCATCACATTGCCTTCAGAGGATACACATCCGAAAACCATCACAGTTTGGGGAAATTTAGTCTGCATTACATGAGGAATGTCCTTTGTACTGTATGCAAGCCATCTGTTATTCTGCGTGTTGTGTTTTTGATCCTGGCAAAAGTTTTTCTCATCGGAAAAGAACCAGATTGTTTGTGGTTCCGCAGGATGTTTCACTTTGCTTAGAAGTTTCTTCGCGTTTATCAAACGTTTTTCACGGGCCTTTTCTGTAAGCAGCTGACCTTTGCGGCGCTTGTATGAGTAGTAGCGGAGGTCTTCATTGAGTGCAAGCTTCATAGTAGAGGCTGCAACATTCATTTCACGTGACAAAGCCCGAATTCCAATGCCAGGGATCTTCAACACCTGTTCCTGCAGATTTGCGAGGAATTCTGCTGTACGAACGCAATCAGATCATCTGCTAGGGATCTTTCTTCTTGCTACATCCTCGTAGTCACCATTGCAAGTCTCTAGTTCATGCCTGATTGTTTTTACCGTATTCAGGGAGCATTGGGCAGCAGTCGAAATATCCTTATTTTGATGGCCGGCACGAATCATCATGATACAAGTTATTCTCTTCCATGATTCAGGTGGGTTCCAGCTATCCATCCTTTCTGACATCTTGTATATGAATGAAGAAGGGTCCAACCTTTTAAATGAAGAGAAGTGTGTGTTAATACATGTAACTTACGGAAAAATATAATTAATTATAAATATGTCAAATTTATCCCGAACACCCTGTATATATATATAATGAATGTTATGGCAGTTTCGCATATGGAATTCGGTTGAAGAGAGTTAACATTTCAACTCAATTGTCAGCTATGCTTTTATCTTTCGGTTGTGCGATCTTTTGTTAATACCGCACCAATCATATGCACGTTTTAATAACCTGCCTTTGCTGTCTGTTTCGTGTTGGGCTTAATTACCGTAAAGGGAAAAAAGTCGCAAAAGAAAAAAATTTTCCTGGTCCGGGGATTCCTTTATTCAGGTAATATTCACTAATTTCATGTTATCAGTCTGTGGTGTGCCAGTATCGGTAAGTGGTGATATTATTTGATCTATTCTATGTTAAAAAATTTAATCCTGAGATGGATAAGTGGCAGATAAAAAATAAAAAAAAATTCCCGTGAACAATCAGAAGAAGCAGAAACAGACTCAAAAAAAAGGACAGTATTTCATATTTTACCAGAACAGCCCGCATCGTCTTCAGAACCAAACGGTAAGAGGCAAAAAATGTAATATATGCATTTGATTTTTGCAGTATTCGCTGTGTATGTTTTGTATTGAATATAAATACAATAAATATTATAATAATATATCTCTCTATTACGATTTTTTTTTCGAGGACGGCTGTGAAATATTTTAATTTTTGCAAAGGGGGCCCTGACATCCAGAAGTTTGGGAAGCACTGTACTAGAGGGATCATATTGAATTTATAATAAATCGTTTCTGATATTTACATAGGATGAGAATATCCCAAACCTTTGAAAAGAGGAAATTCTAATTGAAATTAAGCTGATGTAGTAGGGTCTCATATCTTTCTTTGAAGAGCTATTTAAACTTAAGGCTGAAAGAGTAAGGAAAAACAAACTGTATGTTCTTTATAACTTATCATACATGTTTATAAGGAGTTACACTATTGCTAATTAAATCATTCAGCCCTGTGGAACTGATGTGTTAGAGATAAAAATAATCAATGAAAATTTTTTTCTTCATGGTGCACAGATTTATTTTTAAGTATGCAATTAGACAAACAAGAAAAAGTAATTTATACATATGACCAAAAAAGTATTTTAATATATTTCTGTGATTTCAGTATTATTATATAACTTGAATCACTAATATTGGATACTTGATCCAATTGGTAATTAAAATATATTAGCAACGTTTTCAATGGTCTGTAGCCTATCATATTCAACTATAGATTATTTATAGTTCTTTAGGAAAAATACAATCCACAATTGAATATTCTCAAAACTGTACATAATAGCAGTATTCTAAGTATTAAAGTACTATATGTATACATCAGCAATTATTACAAGTTTAGAAATAGTCAAATGACTATATGTTTGCATAGTTCAAACTTGCTCTGTGCTATAATGAACAGCACAGTAAAGCTATTGAGGTAACTAACATTCTTGTATTCATTTATAGGAAGATTATGCTACTTCCTATAAATGTTACATTTAGAAATTTAGACAGGAATATCCGCCATTGTCTTCTAGTTTGCTTTATGCTAATGTACTGTAGTACATTAGCATAAAGCAAACTAGAAGACATTGTGGGAGACACAAACAAAAAAATTCCGTGTAAAAATTCAAACATCTTACCTCTTCACTGATGATGATATGAATTTTGTGTTCTGAACATTGTGCTTTCCAAAACACAGCAAGTTGTTATGACTTTTCTTTGCAGTGAATTTTGGTAATTGTGATCAGTGGCTATTGGTTAGCATCACTTGCCTTAATAATAATAATGAAGGTCATGAGACACTGCTATGACTGCAAGAAAATGTATGCAACTATGAAATATGCATATTTTATGATAACGAAGCAGTGATTTGATCTGCTATTTTGAACACACATAGAAATATTACATTAAGAGGATGTGTCTGTTTGCTATTTTACAGTAATTAGCATTCTTGTTGACAAGGCACTGAATAAATGGAAGTCCACACATGTGACACTGATCCAAAGATTACAATCAGGTAAGCTTAAAATGCTGACCGATAAGAGCTGAGACTCTGAGTGGGGCTGTTACCCAAGATAATCTGGATGTAAAGTTGCAGGTAGTTACAAGCATTTCATTTGGCCAAGGCATTTACCTGGAATGGAGTGATGAGTTGCACTACTTGCTCTTCCTTGGGTATGGAGATACCTATAGAATGAACGCTGTTTTTCTTGAAGATGTTTCCTTATGGTGAAGTTTGGAAGGGGTAGGGTGTAACGATGTGGGTTGATTCTTGCAGTGTGGAGATCAGATTTACTGGTTAGAACTGTGGAGTATGTGATTATAAAAGACTCATGAAATATTACCAAGTAATACCATGGAGTGGGAAAGAAATCAGTAGTGCATCAGGATTAGTTAAGAAACATTTGAATATTTTTAATATGGTAGTCCTGACATTCAATCCATGTTTTTCATATTTTCACTTAGCAGATTAACTGATTTGTCCTAGGGTAACTGGACTGCATCAGCAAGGAATTCTGTACCACGAAAGGCTAGAGATGGAAGAAAAGAGTTTGTAGAAATGACGTTGAGTATATATTTTTTTTTAATGTAATTTTTGCGTGCAATTTACATATGGAATGGCTATTTGATTTTTAAACAAATGTCTAGCCATATATTTACCTAGCCCATATTGTTTAGTGCTGATGACACGGACTCTTTCAAGCAGAACAATTTTATCTTCTTTCCGCTTCTTTGGCACTTATGCTGTTGCTAACTCTCTGGAACATTCCTTTTAGACATAACAATGATATATATCATCATCCTATTGCTTTCTTGACATCAAGTTTACTTAACTCCTCATATAACTCTTGCTCACTCACCATCCTTTAATTGCTCTACACTTGAGCTTCTCATGACTTCATACTGCCATAATCATTCTTCTTTCTACTTGCCACATATCAAAAACACTCCCTAGGATTTTTCTTGGCCTAATTTCTGCTCATACTACACTTTTGCTGTCCTTATCAAGTGAGTCACCTTCCTGTCCTGCTCTTTATACTCTTCATGCAATTATTACCATTATTAATCTTGTGCTGCCTCCAGTGGCCTGTTCTTCCAGATTCCATGCTTAATCTCTTCATTCCTATCTTATTCAGTCTTTTGACTTTTGAAATATATCATTGTCAGAGTCCTAGCAGTATCTTCTTCCTTATTACTCATTCCATGTCTCCTGAACTTTCCATAATCACTGGCCTTGTAGTTCCAAACATCCTTTCCTTTCAGATGTTTTCATGTGGCTAGCCATAACCCAGATGATCACTCCCCAAATGGAAGTGTGACCCCCCCCCTTACACACACACTCACAATCACATTGTCTGATGAAATGATCAGATTTAAGCCTCTCGATCCTCGTTTGCCATTCTTTGCATACTGCCTAAGATAGATGTCTCTCAAGAAATTAACATGATTATAACCAGTTATAATCATGTTAAATATAAATTTTGTTTCATATATATGCATGTGGATTTTTATTTACATTGCTAATTGATTTATCAACTGCTGCTTTGAGAGAATGATGAGAGTAGCAGTGTTACTAAAGGACTTCCGTGAAAGCAGAATAGAAAGGATTCAGAGAAATAAGATATAAAGATTAAAAGTTTATCTTCTCATATGCCTCTTGTGTTAGGCTCAATAGACTGTCACAATTATTGACTAAGTTGGTGTCTGGAATGTGAGTATGAGGACAGATTGAGAGAATGCAAACTGCAGCTCCTAGTGGGTAGAAGGAAGAGGGTAGACATGATTGAGACGTATAAGTTGGTAAGGGGTAATTACCAGATTAACATGGATGAGATTTTTCATAGAATAGCTGGAGATAAGCATCCATGTGAATTTCAAGTCATTCTATCAAGTAGCTTGTTTTATACAGCTGTCTGAAGCAAAAGTGTAGTCTGTATCCCTTGAAATGGATAAAATTGAGTATCGTGCAGTTATAAAATTCTTTGGTAAAAGAAGGCTTAATGCCAAAAGAAATTCATTCGAAGATCATAAAAGTTTATCGGCACTCTTCTTCATTTTCGGCAATTAAGAAATGGGCTGCCGACTTTAAACATGGACTGTACCAGCCTTGAAGATAATCCACATGAAGGGCATCCAGAAAGTGTAACAATGCCAGAAATCATTGATCAAGTGCACCATATGATATTGGATGACCGGCGAGTCAAAGTGCATGAAATTGCCGAGACTATAGGCATGTTCTTTTGAAATGCCTATAGTCTATATTTTATTATATATTATAAAACGCCTATAGGATATATTTTGCATGAAGAATTGCATATGAGAAAGCTTTGCACAGCACAGGTGCCACCCTTGCTCACAGCAGATCAAAAACACACTCGCATGAAAAATCTCTGAACAGTGCTTGGAGCATTTTAACAAGAATAAAACTAATTTTGTGCATCGATTTATTACTATGGATGAGACTTGGATTCACCATTACACACCAGAATCCAAACAGTAGTCTAAACAGTGGACAGAAGCCAGTTGTTCATTGCCAAAGAAGAGAAAGGTGGTTCCACCAGCAGGAAAGGTCATGGCGTCAGTGTTTTGGGATGCTAAAGGCATTTTGTTTATTAATTATCTTGAAAAGGGTAAAACAATAATTGGGGAATATTATTCTGATCTTTTAACCAGACTAGACAAAAAAATTCGTGAGAAAAGACCCGGTTTGCAGAAGAAAAAAATCATCTTTCATCAGGACAATGCACCTGCCCACAAAAGTGTTTTGGCAATGGGAAAATTAAGGGATCTGCACTATGAATTGTTAGAACATCCACCATATTTCCCAGCAGATTTGGCTCCCTCTGACTTCTATATCTTCCCAAAACTAAAACTCTTCCTCAGCATTTTTCTTTGAATCAAGAGGTGATTGCAGCTGGGGGGGGGGGTATTCTGCAGATCTTACTGAGAACCACTACAGGGATGGGATAATGGCACTGGAATAAACATATTAGTCTTAAGGGAGATTATGTTGAAAAATAAAAATTTTGAAATTATAAATTCGTTTTTTCATTGTTAGGCTGAGAATTTTTCAGACCACCATCATATATATATATATAGTGTATATACACACACATTCATCACACTACATTACTATCTAATCATCCTCCATCAACACATTACATCATTACAGACTGTGCCATCTACTGCCCACATTTTCTGTTATTTGCATGTGTTCTCTGGCCAGTTTGCCTATATATCATTCATACACACAAACATATCATACACATAATCATTCATATTCGTTCAGTCAGGATTCTTCATACACGCATATATATATATATGTATATATATATTTATTAATGTAAACACAACTAGTTTTGTCGGAAAGCAGACTTCTTCAGGTGTACAAATTATCACAAACTGGAAAAAAGCAAGTAAAACATGGAGTTCTCATAAAAAAAAGTTAGGAATAACAACATTCAAATTTGAACTGGTGTTCGCGTGGCAGGTCTAGCGTGAGGCATTAGTGAGTGGGAACTATCTCAAGAGCACCAGAACTGAATTAGAAGCTGAACTAGAAAGGCGCATCTTAGAATCAAAAGAAATAGTTCTGGACTCCTCACATATGAACAACAATGTAAGTTATAACTTACTTGACTCCACAGCGCAGTAATTCTTTTATGAGAACTCCATGTTTTATCTTGCTATTTTCTAGTTTGTGATAATTTGTACACCTGAAGAAGTCGGCTTTCTGATGAAACTCGTTGTGTTTTAATTAAAGTTTTTATTTTACCTTATCTTGGTGTTCCTATTCAGTAAAATTATGATTTAAAAAATATATATTTATTATATATATCATTCATACACACATGATAATAATTCAGAATTATTCATATACACATGACATGAATATACATATAAAGCATTCGGAGCGAGGTGAAGTTACAGCCAAGAACATGATGCTAGTATAATTGAATTTGTTCTTGGTTGTTTTGTATCAAGTAAAATCAAGGTTCCAGGAAGAAAAACCTTCTTCCCTCAACAGGGCCACCCCTGGGAATTTTGCTGCCCCGTGCAGTAGCATGCTTTGCTGCCCCTTCCACGTTATTTTTCGTATAGTTTATGCCAATTTTGCCGCCCCAAAAAAACTAGTTGTCCAGTGCAAATGCATGTCTTGCACCATCAGTAGAGCCGGCCCTGTCCCTCAAAAATGAGACTAATTAGTTCACCTTCAGTTGAAAAGACGAGCAAGTTAATCTCATACAGTCCTCACATCCTAGTTAGATTTTGATGGCGAAAGACATCAAAGATCATACTGCACGGGATACAGGTTACAGCAGTACATATGGTAAATGGTTAGTAGGATAATCACAAACATCCATGCTCTTGGCAGAATTTGAACCTGCAGTCTCGGCTGGAAAGCAGATATACTTACCATGCTGGCTCCTAGTAAAATTTAAATTCCTAATTCAAATCCCATTCTAACCAAAAGGCACATGAAGACACTTAACACACAAAGAACATCACATTTTCCCATTTAATGAGATATCCCAAATTGCCTATTAAACATAATTTTGAATAATTTATGATCAGCTTGTTAATTTTCTTTGCAATTCTGTTCAGTAATATTAGTCCAGAAATAAGAATGCTGAATTCAGTCAATTGAGACACGTACTAGAAATGTTTTTGCTAGCGTTATTAGGAGTTATTAAAAAAAAACAGAATAGAATAATTTATTACTACAAGAATTTTCATGAAACTACTAGTCCCCTGAAAATTCTTGAGTGGAGAAATATTGAATAAACTAAAAAACATAACAGGTAACATATACAATGAAAAACAGGAATAACAACAGAAAGCATGCATCTGGAACGAAGTTGTTTGTGGTCTACTGTGAACTACTGGTAACCATGATTGTTATCATGTTGAATGAGAGAAAAACTGATGATTAGACTCGATGTAAAATCATCCTTTGTTTTTTTTGTTGCATTGTTGAGGCTGTTTGATCATTTCAGCTGATTCCTTGAATGCTCTTGAGAAAAAAATAAACTATGCAGAGCATTTTAGTTTGTTGCCATAATACTTGATATTTGGTTTCAGTTGTACGGTCTGCCAGTCCTGATTTGCATTTCTACATCCTTGATGTGTTTTGATTGTGCACTCTCCCAACCTGTCTGTCCTATGTAGTACAAACCATAGGTACAGTTAATCTTGACACTAGGTTTTGGAGGTTTCAGATCAGAGATCTTGTTGAGGAGTAGAAGACAAGCTTTATGTTTTGCTGATGTAGTATACTTGATGTACGTGACTGGCTATATATATATGAGAGAATAACCGTTCTTCCGAAGTCTTGTTTTTTAATATTCATCCGATTGTCTTGGTTGATATAGAATTTTGTTGACTAATGTCTATTGTAATTATTCTTTGGTAGGGTGGTGCTGAGATAGTCAAGCTTTTGGTTTCTTTTATCTATATTAGTGGAGATTCTGTAAGCTCTATCACATAATGAATGAATAATGGCTTTTTTTTTTTATTGCACCAGATGGTGATTAGATGTGGCATGCAAATGACATCTGTTTGTTAGCTTCCTATGCAATGAGAAATTGAGTGTTTTCTGAATGGTAGACTTGTTTACCTCCAATTCAACAGTGAATTTAGTCCAAGGGTGAATATTATTAAGATACATGAGAAATTCTTCTAATTGGGTAACAGTCAGGCCAAATGATGAATATGTTGGCAACATATCTTGAGCCAAACTTTAGGTCATGTACACATGTTAAGTTCTGAATTAAACAACGTTTCCTTCAGACTTAACATGGGTTTGCAATCAATTATTGATGTACCAGAATGTACTAGACTTGTAAATTTCACTAAAATGTTACTAAGCTGAAAATCCTTCATTTAATATGTGATATTATAAAGTATTGAGAGTTGCTAAACTACTTAAGTGTAAGTAACTTATAAATTGCTAGGTGAAAGAGATAATCCAATCAAATAGAAATGGCCAGAATCGAAACGCGTGCATCAAAGAGTACAGGTGCACCTTTTCGTAAGCAAATAAGTTCTCCCCCCCACACACACACACTCATGTGCAGAAAAGTAGGCTAAGATTTCCGTGTGTGGCGTGCAGTACTGGTGACATGAAGTGACGCTGAGAAAATGGGAGGAGTAATCGATGACATGGAGTGAACGTGGGGTGCACAATTTAAAAAGTCGTGCAGTGCCGAGGAAGCTCTCTTGCACTCTTGTGTAGAGTTGTGCTCCAGAGTTTTCGGGCGGTCTTACTGATGTGTATGTAGCTCCTCGTGGATTCGAGACAAGGACAGAGGAACTTTGCCAGAGATTTCCCAACAAATTATCGGTCGGCAACCTGCCCAGCAGAAGGTATTCATCAATGCTTACGGAGATGTTGTTATGATGTTGAACGAGTTCACCATGGAACAATGTCTTCCTATTTTTGGCAGCAGAAGTAAGTGCAGACTGAAACCTTAAAGAATACCTCAGAGAAGGCATGAAGGAACGTGTGTCAAAAGAAATTGTCCGGACGAGATATGTAAAGTGCCCAGATAAGTCCCCAGCAATTGGTATAACGTACAATCCATGTTTTATTATGTATGTGTGTAATAGAAGAATGTATGTAAACTTAAGGAAGGACTTTAGAGAAAGTTTTCTTTAAATGATAAAGTAATAATGAGAATTTTGAGTATTTTGTTAAGTGAATTAATTGAGAGCACGTGGTGCCTTAGAATTGTCTTTTAATGATAGAAAAGGTTATGAGAATGTTGTGAGAAGAAATTGTATAAGAGTGCATGAAGCTAGTCTAGTTATTCAGCTAATAATTGTCCTTAGTATTACAGAATAAGTGTGATTTTTCAGGTGGAAATTGTAAGCATTAACTAAAGTTCTTTGTCATGCAGGCTAACATAGATATTGAGAATCTAAGTAAATTAGTGCTCATTCATTAGCAAATGCAGATTGAATATTAAGAGTGAATTCATAGTATGTACAATGTTTCAATTGAATTAAATGTTTTGTTTCTTTTGTTTAACTGATGACTTGCCTGATTTTCTTCTCTGTTGTACTTGCTCATAAATTACGGACCACAGCGGGAGATTAAATTATAGAGAGGCTACGACTGCAAACGTAGCTCTTAGTATCATAAGATTGTATGCTAATCTGTGTTCTGATTCTACGCTATCTGTTAATCTAGGATTCGGGTGGTGCAGTGAAAAATAAATTTTCCCTGAATCCGAAAAAGGAATCAGAACCAGTGTGAGACAAAGGAATAGGTATCCGCCATTAGTAATTCCTTTGTCCCACAAACCACTAGCATCGTTCTTGTAAGTATAGATTGGCCAAGAGAGAAATTGAAGTTAAGAGAATTAAGATTGAAGATAAAGTTTTAGTATAATTAAGAAAAATCAAGAGGTAAAGATAGGAGAATATAGACTCAATATATAGAGTAAAATAAATAAAATTAAAATAAGAGTAAGATTTTACACACAGGTACTGAATGGCTTTCTCTTCAAAACACTCCATTAACAAATTTGCTAATAAGGGAGAAAGGGAAGAGCTTGTTGCTAACCCTTCTTTTTGTTCAAAATATTCTTCTTGGATATGAAAAAAAATAGTTCTATTAATATTAATTTGAAAAGATCTACAGCAGGGATAACCAACTTATGGTGAAATGGACCCCAATGGTAATAATTAAAAAAAAAAAAGTAAGCCTATTTATGCAAAAAGTTAATAATTATTTTTAGCAATTTTGTTGTTTTGTGCACATCTTTTGCACATTCACTTGTTTGATCCTGAGGCACCAAGCATTGGCAACAGCGTTGGTGTGTCGCAGGTTTTCGTCAGTGAGTTTACAATTGATACTTGTGCGCTATAGAGTTGTGCTTTCTTCATCCTTTGTGAACATTTGCAGTTTTGAACTTTTTCATAAATTAAGGCTTATTTTTACATTTAGTAACCTATCACAGTGCAAAAGAAAAACAAATAATAGTAAGTGTGAATTCAATGAACAGTGGGAAAATGAGCTCTTATTTATAGCATTATGCATTGTTTGTGAAAACACTTTCTCACATAATATAAGATATGATTTTGATAGACACTATAAAACACATCAGACTGAAATAGAAGGAAAACTGAAGCTAAGTGTTTGGGTCTGAGTTACAGAAAGAGAGAATATCTTGTTTTTATATTAAATCAATATATCATGTCTATAATTAACATATTTTTACTGAGAGTTTTTAATGGTACAAGAGTTGTATGGTGCATCTGAATTCATACGTGAAAAAATTGGTGCATGGAATGTAAAAGGTTGGCCCCCATGATCTACGTGTCTGGAGTAGTAGTAAGATTCTATTCTTGGTACATTCTATTAAGTGTGTCGTGCTCTTTATAAAAGAGGTTTGTTTGCTGATGTGGGGGCTTAGCAGGTTTGCTAGATATCTGGATAGCAACCTTGCATCAATGATGGGTCTTAGTGGCAAGCCCTACTTGTGTACTTTTGGAATTCCATAAATTCATGGTACCGGGGGTGGGGGGGTCCTGACATGAGATGTCTTTTGGTCTCTTCAGATAAATTCAGCATGTTTTTTTTTTTTTTTAACCAAATTATTGGGCTTATTAAAGAAATGACCCATTGTGTTGTGATCCAGTTTTATATATAAGCATTTGCATCATTTAGTGGAGATTGCATTTTTGGTATGTATTCTATGGAATTCATCAAAACTGTTGTGTTGCCTTTTTCGCTTTCTGTACAATAATGCTCATATCCTGTTTAACATTTTGTAGAGCCAGTCGATCCATTTTTGTAATATTATTACTAGGTCTAGGTGGTTTTGCTTGTAGAAATACAGTGGCTGTTTAGATACAAAGAAAATCTGCAACATTTGTAGGAACTCTTTGAAGACTTTTTTCCACACTGGAAAAACCTGACAACTACCACAAAGCATATTTTTACTGGATACTGTAGATCTCTCCAAACATTGCATTAATAGTTCTTCATATTCTAAGAAGAGTATTTTGAATAGAAGTGCAGATTGGGAAAGGAGAAACTTGTTTACATTTGATTTAAAAGCCTATATTCCTTGGGAAATATGTTGGTGGTGGTGGTGGGGGGGAAGAAAGACTGTTCAGTACAGCAGTAGCAGGGATGTTCTGTGAGTTTCAAGGTGTACTGTGAAAGGTATACTGTGTACATAATCAATTTCAGACCAAAAGCTCAAATACCTTCAGCACCATCCTACCAAAGAATGGTTACAATAAAACATTCAGTTAACAAAATTCTACATCAACCTGAAAAAAACAATACTTGAGAAGATCAGTGATTCTCTCCTATATATAGTCAGTCACAGATAAAATACTGGGAGACTACATCAGCAAAACATAAACTTCTGTTCCCCTCAATAAGATCTCTGATCTCCTGAAACCTCTCAAAAAAAAAAAAGTTTCCAGACCAACAGTACCTGGTTTGCACTACATAGAAGAGACACAGGAGTTGGAAGAAGTACACCAGTCTGAATTCATCAAGGATGTAGAGAATGAAAGGAAACACAAATCAGGACTAGCTGCACATACAACTGAAATCAAACATCAAGTATTATGGCAACAAACCAAAATGCTCCAAATATATATTCGTTTTTTCTCAAGAGCATTCAAGGAATCAGCTAAAATGATGAAACATCCTTAACAGAAAACAAGGAATGATTTTACAAGTATGGTCTTCTCTAATTCAACACAACACACATGCCGTTACCAGGAGTTCAAAGTAGACCATGAACTAGCAACCAACTTCATAGTAAATGTTATACTTATCAAAAATTGTGCCTAAATAGTTGAAATACTTGACTTATTTTATAGGTTCTCCATTGAGGATACAGTTGATATTTTAAATGTTTCTTTCCATTTTCATTACCTTTCTCTTTTTATTTTTGATTTTCATATCAAATTTATTACAACAGTTATTCAATTTAGTCAAGGAATCTTGCAGACTTGTACTGGATTTATTTAGAAGTATAACATTATCCGTATAAATATCAGGCTTAATACCACTTTCCAATTTAACAGTGAATTGAATTTGATACAAGAGCAAAATATTATTAAGGTATGAATAATAGTGGAGATGATGTGCACCCTTATCACACCCCTAATTTAACATCAGACCATCTTTTTTTGTACATCCTTCAATTCTAACTGCTGACTCAAAGCTTAAATAGAGACTATGTATTGCTCGATATAATGTCCCATTTACACCAATATAACTAGTGTTTTGAAGAGCTTTCCTCTTTGCACTTTGTCATAAGCCTTTTAAGATCTAGAAAATGTAAATACAGATCCTTACACCAGCTGAAAATCATATACAATAAGACATAAATTTGCCAAAATGATAAAACTACTAATGTACACCCACAGTTCAGAGAACCATGGCTGGAAGTGTGCCAAGAAGAGTCAATTCATGTTGAATTAGAGAAAAGAATAAAGCAATGTATACGAATTCGTCACCAACACATGAAATCACATGCTCATATGTAAAATTTTCCATCTATTATACAAGCTAAATAGTTACCACTTTGAAAATTAAACTTTTCATAAAAGAAAAGCTAATTTTCTGATGTGTAATAAATACCCATCCCACGAAATGTATTGACTACCCTATTATCGGAATGGATTTACCTCTTGCCATGCGCAGAAGTGTGGATGGGTCTCACATCTGTGGTCGAACAGTACGTTATCTGTTATAACCTGTTTTGTAGTTGATTGTGTGTATTTCTCCTGATGATGTGAAACAAGAATTTTCGTAGAACTAGTAGACTGGTCAATAAGTTATTCTATCCCATCTATTTCATGTGGAAGAATACTGGCAAAACATTTCTAATATGTTCCCTCCCTCCCTCTCTCCACAGAAGCCTAGGTAATGAGCTCTGATCACATATTAGAAATGTTTTTGGTATGTCTCAATATTAAATAAAATCACCACTGTTCAGTAAAGCACCAAGATGAAAAAGTTGCACTTGTTAAATGATCTTTATTGCTTGGTGCTTTGCTTATAGGTGATCTCAAATGTCTTAAAAGTTAATAAAATGAAAACTAGTTTTTTCTAAATAGCAGTTAACAAACTCATAAAAATTACTTTATTGTGTATGCTATAAGCCTTCATAACATTTAAAAGGAAGGTTTTGAAATAAAATACAGTAGAATCTGTTTATTGTGATCGCAGATAATATTATCAATCAGCTATTGTTATCAAAATCAGTCAGTCCCAAAACACACCATTTAAAAATAACCTGTCTATCATAAAGTTCTGGTTATTGTTATCAAAATCCTCAAATGTTTAGCCTTTTGTGTCTCAGAATTTTAAGAAATAAGGGTTAATCAGGAGAACATTTGTCGAAACCTGACTTTTTTTTTTGTTAATCTTCCTTTAATCTTAAGTCTTCCAAGGCAAGGATGCAGGGAAACATAAATACAGTCTAATTGTGATTTATGGAGTTTATTTTCATGCTCCCTTTCAGTAAGTGAATTTGACTCTAAGTGCTCATTAAAACAGCCCGTAGCATTATGGCAGAAGCAAGTAAAAAACGTAAAGATTTATCTTTTCAAGAAAAGCAAAGAATTTTGGAGTGCTATGATAAGTTGCCCAAAATGAGTCGGCGTAGTACATTTAAAAATTTCACAACCACTCTTGTGTAAGATCTTAAAAAACAGATCAAACATTGAAACTTCAGATCTTACTAATGAGAACATGGATCGGAAGAGAGCCCGATCTGGTAAGGATACTCAAGTTGAATCAGCATTAAAAATTTGGTTTAGCAATGTTCGTGAAAAGAATGCTTTGATCAATGGGCCTTTGATGCATCAAAAAGAATAACTTACAAAAACAAGGGACAAAGAAAATTTCACTGTAACTGATGGATGTGTTTAACAGGTGGAAAAAGCGAGAGAATATTTTGTACAAGTGTATTCATTGTGAAGAAAAAGTGCTGATTTTTTATTAGCTGATGTGTGGATTAAGACCGAGTGGCCAAAAACTATTGCTGAATATTCACCCAAGGATATTTACAATGCAGACGAAATAGGACTATTTTCGTGCAATACCTGAGCATACTCATTTGTCTAAAATTGAAAATACTAAAGGATTTAAATCTTCAAAAGAGCGAGCGACAGTTCTTTGTTGTGCTAATATGAAAGATGAGAAACGAGAGCTCCTAGTAATTGGGAAAAGTAAAAATCCTCGGTGTTTTAAAGGTATCAAAAGTTTGCCTGTTGTCTACTGTTCTAGTGCAAATGCTTGGATGACTAATGACATTTTCAACAATTGGTTAATTAAATGAGATTTTAAATTAAAGCAAAAAATTGTCTTGTTAGTAGACAACTGCACTGCGCACATAAACAATTTATCGTTAAAGAACATCAAAGTAATTTTCTTGCCTTCAATCGTTAATTCAAACCATGTGACCAAGGCATCATACGAGCTTTTAAAGCTTATTATCGCAGGGGAGTTCGTGCAAGAATTATAGCTGAACTTGATTATATAAAAGACCAATCTGGTGCAATTGCAAAAAAGATTTCCCTTCTTGATGCATTGCATTTGGTAGCAATGTCATGAAAGCAAGTCTCAGAAAAAACTATTGAAAACTACTTCCAAAAAGGTGGATTTTTTAAGTCAAGCTCTGAAACTCCTTCCAAAGAATTTGAATATCTTACAAATGAAATTTTTGATAAAACCCCAGGTGATATGTCAAAAGAATTTGAAAATTGGTTGGATATTGATGTGGTGGCTACAATGACAGTGTCGGAAATATGTCAAGTTGCTTCCGATGAGAACTTTAAACAAATAGAAGAAAGTGAACCTAATACAAGTATAGAAGAACAAATTTTAGAAGCTCCTCAAGCCAATGCCCAGATGCAAGAAGCTGTACGAATACTTAGTCACGGTGTGCAACATAGAGTGACAAACTTCAAAAGGCATTATGAGTATGAGCAATTTATTTAGCACTATATTCAAAGACACGACAAACAATACTAGATAAGTCTTTAAAATAAATTAAATTAAATAATGTTCATAAATAAATTAAATAATGCAATTTTAATTTTTTATATCCTTTGCTTAATGTTATCACCCGGTTATTGTTATTGAAAAGCGACTGTCCCAAAGTGATCACAATAAGCGGCGTCCACTGTATTACACATAAACACTCAATTTTTAATTGCTAAATTGTACATTTTATGCTTGAAGCCAATATACACAGCCAGTATGGAAGCATCTTGATTATGGAATGCTAAACAGCTTTTCTATAGCATCAAGTCACTACTAGTAACTAGCAATTAGTTCAAAGTCAAATTCTTCATAGTGGTTTTGTGTTGTATTGTGTGTTAGCATAACTATCATCAGAACTTTTTTTATTGTGTATTGCAAAACATGCACATGACCCTATATATATATGTATATTACATATATATATATATATATATATATATAAAAGATTTTTGATATTTTACATTACTACATTATTCCAAAGATATGTAAGGCAATTTAAGCTGAAGCTGCATCTAAGAGATCAAGAAGATCTTCTGGTTGGTTCTCACTTTCTTCAACAGGGAGATCAAAGATAGCTTTACTTAGTTCTTGCTGGGATACCTATTTTTTTTTTTTTAAAAAAAAGTTTTCATTATCTAGTATACTAAATCATGAAAGTATGTTGTTACTTAAAGAAGTAAAAATTACTTAAATTCATTCATTCTACTGTCCATCACATATAGGTACAGAAAAATATCAACAAACATAGAAATAATTTGTCCATAACAATTAATGGAAACAACATGAGATGAAGGGAATTGTTTTTGTTCATATCCTCATTTTTATAGTAATATGAGGATATGAACAAAATATTTATATCTATGCTAATGAAAGAAAACAAAACATAAGCTGCTGCTTTCTTGATATCTCAGAGAAAAACACACACATATATATACAGGGTGATTATAATTACAGTTCACATTTCGAAAGGCTGATGTTAAATTAAAATTTATTTAACATGATGTGTGCAGCAATGGAATTTTATTATGTGCAAAAACCAATTAGTTCTAAAAGTTGCCACTAGGGTGATTACTGCAATTATTATTATTATTATTACGGGTGACTCCAGGGAGTCCATAGACTCATCGAGGGAGGCCCTAAACATCATGTCCACACGACTATATGACATTCTCACAGTATCTATCATACCTTGCCTTGAACTCACTCACCGTCATAGCACCCACAACAGACTCTGGCAGCTTATTCTACTCATTTACCACTCTAAAAGTAAAGAACCCAGCTCTAACATCCTTGCTAACCACACTCTTGCCCAGCTTCCATAGGTGTGTCCCCTAGTTCTCCCACCACCAGTCCTGATCTCAAAAATATCCTCTGAATTAATCCTATAGAAACCCTTTAGCAATTTGAATGTCTCAATCATATCTCCCCTTTTCTGCCTATCAACTAATTTCTGCAACCCACAAATCTTCAACC
The DNA here is from genome assembly GCF_054136105.1 of Typopeltis vanoorti. Lineage (NCBI taxonomy): Eukaryota > Metazoa > Arthropoda > Arachnida > Uropygi > Thelyphonidae > Typopeltis > Typopeltis vanoorti. The sequence continues at coordinate 41,579,617 of NC_143561.1, read as the reverse complement.
TGTTCTCATATGGTTCATTCCATAGACCTGCTATCATCTTAGTCACTCACCTCTGGATCCTCTCCACCTCCTCCCCATCAAGAAGGAACCTAGGTGACCAAATATGGGCACAGTAGTCGAGATGAGGTCTTATTAAGGCTCGGTGCAGAGGTACAATAAGTTGCTTGTCTCTGCAATACTGTAATGGGTAATTCAAAACGTTACAAAATGTAGTGTACACATTGTGTGGTTACACAACAACATGTTCAATATGCTGAACCACAGAGCATTTTCACTCAAAATGTTATGGATGTGGCATGTAATGCTGGTCTTCAGGTCCACTATGTTGGCTGTGTCCAGAATAGACATCTTTGAGATGTCCTTGGTAAAATGTGTCTGAAGCAACCACTTGAAAGGGATGGCGATGCGAGAAGGGCACCACCTGCATAAAAACTGTTGAATCCAGGCAATGATATTGTTGAAGTGTTGGAATTAAGACTTGTTGAGAGAGAGATGCATATCTTGCCATTAACAGTGCAGGTAATGAGACCAGCAGGACTGAGCTCCATGAAAAAGAAAGGTCCAATAATGAATTCCACTATAAAACCACACCAAATGGTGATCTTTGGGGAATGAAGTGGAATCTGTTGCATGATGTGTGGATTTTTGGTTGCATAAATTCTGCAGTTGTGTGTATTCACAGCACCGTCCAGATGGAAATGGGCTTCATCAGTCCAGAAAATGTTCCATGGCCAGTCATTGTCCAGTTCAGTTTGAGCAAGAAACTGCTGGGCAAATGCTTCTCATGCACTCTGGTCAGGATTAAGCAATTACTGAATGTGAGAAATCTTGTAAGGATAACGGCACTGAATTTGCCTGAGGATTTTGTAAACCATGCTTACTGGTTTATCTAAAAGACAGCGCAAGATGCCATGCGCTGCTGCTTCCTACAACACTTGCCATCCTTTCTTCCTCTAACGCCGTGGCTATTTTCTCCACTATCTACTGTTCAATGGGTTTCCGTCCTTTTCCAGTTTGACATCTATGAAACCTGTCTCTTCAAATTTCTGGATCATTTTGTGTAAACCACTTGCATTCGTAGGACCCATTTTTAATCCCTTTAATGTTCTGAACTTTTGCAATGCTGTCAAGGCACAGCTGTTATTTTGGTAAAACAACTTCACAAGAAGTGTGTGATCCTTTGACAAGTGACATTGTGCTTTAACACGTTGTCTGCTCAGAGAGAGAGATTGCTTAACAGTCAAAGCAATATAGATAGCTGGGAGAAAAGATAGCCACATAGCCTTTTAAGGAATGTGGTGAACTGTTAGTGATTTTTCTCAAATTTTCAATATTCAGGTAGCTGTTAAATAGAGAGCTACCTGAATATTGAATAAACAAACATGGGCTAGCAGTCTGTAGAATAGCTGATCAAATTGTACACTGTATTGACTAAAACCAAAAGACAACAATGTAACAATAAATAAAAAATTTATTATCAGCAAAACTCTTCATAGGGTTTGAGGTCAGTGAGTGCAGGTTGTTTATGTATATGAGAAAAAGGAGAGTGAAATGGCAGACCCATGAGGAGCACCTACTTTAATTAATAGGAAAAATCTGAAGTAAGAACATCTTCCACCATTACATAGTGAACAACCTGAGAGAAAAACTGAAAATCCAACTGCAAAGGGGGAAGGAAGGCAGACAATAAGATGGCAATTTGCTGAGAAGTCCTTGGTACCAAACCCAATTAAATATCTTAGAAATTTTAAAGTGCAATAGTACAGGTTTCTCCAAACCTTTCCATGTCCTATGCCCAGAAGTGGATGATGAAGATGAGAATAGCAAAATTCATAATGGTGGTTACCAGTGGTGGCTTGTATAAAGGCTGCAGCCTCTCCAGTATAAAATGAAAGTTCCTGTTTTATTATCACCATTCTTAAATTTTTGCATATTTATCTAAAATTCTTGTTTGTAATACAATACCACTTGATAGTATTTTATGTAATTCATTTTGTAGCAATAGTTGTATTTTGCAATAGTCAATATGCTGTGTGGACTAGGACTAGTATCAGCTGGTTATTATATGCAATGCTGGAGCTGCACTGAATGCAGTTTCAGTGTTGGTGGTTACTGATTACTTGACAGTTCCAAATGGATAATTCCGACAATGATCAGAAATTGTTTATGTACATATTATGTAAAAAGTGTATAGTAATCATCAGTGAATAAAAGAAATTTCTTAAAAAACCAAGTGAAATAAATACACATAACAAATTTTACAAGATGATTTGGTACTCCATCAACCCACATGTATTGCTGCCATGCCTGGATATATAACCTGATTACTGGATTACCCCTTCCCTGTAGTTAACTGCTGAACAACCAAATATATACAGCCACCATTTATTATTGGTTAGTTATTTATATTTTGCAAACAAATCTCTTTTCCACTCTCTTCATTAGTTTTTTTTTCTTTTTTTTTTTTTAAATTATGTCTAGAGGTAACAGGATCGCGCATGATTTGCTCCACTCAGCAACTTATAGGCCACACATATATTACAAATATTAATTATTAATAATTCGTTTCCAGTAATGAAAGTATTTCTATTCGCAACTATTCTTTCTCTCCCTTATATTTCCCATTCTCACATAGCTTATTACTGACAGTTCACATATTTAAACCTTTTAGTAATTCAAATATACCAACCAAATATAGCATTTTTTTAAATTATTGTTTCCTAATATATCCTAAAACAAACACATTAGTCCCCCCCCCCCCAAAAAAAATTGGTTACAATCCTAGAACCGTTATGATATGTGGCATGTCTGTCAATATGCAAGCATGAAAATGCCACTAGGCACAGTGTTTTTTCATTTGCTTTGCTAGATGGTTAGGGTTGCAGCAAGAGGGTCCTGATTGCCTTGACACGAATGTTTTAAGTCACCCATGATGATTAGTAGTTTAGTACCCATCAGGTACTAAATATAGTGATGTATCACTTCATCCCCAGGTCTGAAGCAATACCCTATCATATATGTTTCATCCTGTTAGATTCTGCTTCACACTAGATAGCCTCAAACTCACTGCTACATGGGACATTATTACTATTCTTATTTTCATGAGTTTCTACCCTAAACAGACTCGATGATTTGATATCATCAGCAGTATCCCCTCCCCTCTATTATCTCTTCTGTCCTTCCTAAAAATACTATACCCTTCACACTCAATTTCAGTTAATACACTGGTTTCCATAAATTAAGGAACAAAGAGAAAAATCACGATAACTCAAAAAAAAAAAAAAAACTGGATGATGAATTTTTATGCAATTCAGTGAAAAACAGTATGATATGAGATCTGAAATAAACACCTACAAAAATTGCAAATAAATAATTTAATTCAGTAACAAATTGAATAGCATGACAATGGTCAAAATGAGATTGCCAATAAGGAATGATAATCTCAATAAGGAATGTGGTCACCCCTTGGCAACACGGTGCTCACAAGGTTTTGTACTGTTTATAATGGTGTCCAGTAGCTCAATTGGTAATAACAACCACTGCTCATGCAAAGTTCTCATGGTTTGGGAAGGGAGTTGAGAGCAGCAACCTACCTAGAGTATCCCAGACATGCTCAATAGGATTAAGGTCAGGAGACTGAGCTGGCCAGTCCATATATATAAGATAGTCTCTTCTTGAAGATATTGGTTCACAACCTTTGCTCGATAAGGCTGATCATTATCATCTTGTAGAATATCTCTTGTCACCTGAATGTGGACAAAATAGAGACCTAGGACCTCGTCTTTACAAGTTGCAGCATTCATGGTTGACTAGGAAGTGCATATAGGTCAGTGCATCCACCCAATGAGATGCCTCCCCAAACTCTCATGCTACCTCCATTATAAGTGTCCCTTTCATGGATATTATAAGGTTAATAACATGTTCCTGGTTCTCTCCAGATCACAGCACACCTAGTATCACTTAGTAGAGAAAATTAGAACTCATCTGTAAACAATACCAACCTCCAGTAGTCTTGGGTCCAGTTGAAGTAGAGTTTGGTCCATTTCAAACATTTTCTCCTGTGGCATGGGGATAGTGACTACCAGTCACCTAGCACACAAATCACCTTTGTAAAGCCTTCTGCACACAGTGTGAAGCATTTACCAATGTTCTTATAGATGATATGATATCAAATGGGTTGTAGCATGTGGCCTTCCTTCACTGCATTTCTGGGATGCTGTTTATGACTGTTAGAATTGGATCCATAGTCTCTGAACCACAGAACAACTTGCATGCAACCATCTAGCACCTCCACCTGACTTTGGCCAGTCAGGTGGAGGTGCTCACCACTTCAATTCATCAGTTAAATGATGTCTTACAGCCATATCCAAGAATTTTGCTATCACAAGACAGATAAGTGGCAAGTGAATTTTCAACTTCATGCTAAATGCATTCAAAATATATTATTTTTTTGCATAATTTACGTTTTTTTTAAACAGCTCATTCAGTGTCAAGCTGTCTTATTATGGGTGGCTGCTAGTGAATTTATTAAAGAAGTTTTATTTCCAGAGAAGGAAATAACGCTTATTTCCTTCTCTGGAAATCCTCAATTTGAACAGTACAGCATTCCCTTTTAAAGAAGTGCAAAAACATTTGCCATTTTATTTACTATTTTCTCTAAAAGTCATAACATATGCCAATCATATTCACTTTCTTCCCTCCTTTTATCTCCTTTAAGATTCAGAACTTTATTTTACTTTTTATATGAAAGACTGTGTGTTTTTTCATAGTAATTAAAAACTCAACATGATAATTCCCCCCCCCCCTCCCCAACAGTTGTTCTGTAGTCATTGCTATAACATAACAATTTATAACTTTTAAATGTTTTTCTTTCTATATGAAAGACTTCATAAATAAATAGTTTTAATGGAACATGTGCACTGAACATATTTAAATAATTTTCACAGCTTACACATGAAACAAAAATTACATGGAATTTTATTCAAAAGCTCCAATATATTTCATCCAATGTTATGTGGACATCATCAGGAAGACAGACCGTTAATTACATTCAAAACATGAATCACAATAATAAGACATAAATCATGTGTATGTTAGTTCAGTTGCAGCTGAAGTATATGATATTACACTATTAGAGTTCAAACGAAAAATTGTAGAAAGTTACCTAGATAAAAAAATAATCAATTAAAAGAAAACAAAAAAACTTATGAACAGTTAATAGCGATCACTTCACAAAACTTGGATACTGGCACACAGCTTGATCAGTTAATGTTTGGATGATTTTTAGCGTTTCACATGTTTCAAGAAAAAGACAATTGAACTTGCTGGAATGAAAATGTTTTGTCTGGTTCCAAAGAATTCTGTACCTAGTGTCAATAGCGTGAGAAGTAAGGCCAGACTTGTCAGATTCCAAAAACATAATACAGTCTTGATATCCTTTCTTTCATGCTTACATGGTGATCAGAATACATCTTAAAAATTATTGAAACAACTACTGTGTTAGAGTAAAACTTCATTTTAATATAAACTACACTTGACGATTCGACCTTCACATTAAGGCCATCATCTGGAGTATATATATATATATATATATATATATATATATATACAAAGAAACAACCGGCACTATAATCTACATAGTATGCTAAAGTAACTAATCAACCATTAAAACTATTGGCCTGACCTCTGGTGGGAAGGAAAAAAAACCCTTACTATATCAAAGCTAGAGTCCTGTTTATTATTATTATCTATTAGGTTACAAAATTAAATTAAGCTAGAGAGCAATATGTTCACAGAAAAAGTTACTCATATAAGTATACATATAAATTAAAACAAACCAGTATGAATGGTGGCCAATAAAAGCTGAAAATTGCTTAGAGTCCTAAAGTAAGGGTTTGCTGGAAAACTTGAACAACTAAGTGGGCTGAATGTGTGTCATCCAAATTCTTGGGATTTTTATGCCACCATTATTGTTAAAATTAGGGTGGTTAATCAAAATTTCATAGGCTTTAAATTTCTATTCATACCAGGTTTTTGTATGATGTAAAGAAAAAGTACTTTTCGAATCAATTTGGTGTAGGATGTTAAGAGTACATTCTGAGAGATCTGCTTCACCAAAATTGTTAAATTTAATGTGTCGTTTGTGTTCTTTTTTATGGATAGGAATAAGGATCCCCCCCGCCCCCATTGGCTCACCCTGGAGCAAATGGGGGGGGGGTGGAGAGGATCTTTAGAGGAGTTGAATATGTTTTTTAATTTTATAGGTAGTTTAAAAGTTGCATTAAGATTATAATGGTATAAAATTCTATTAATTTTTTCTGATAACCCTTCAATGTATGGGATAGCTATAGTTTTACTATAATATAGATTATTTTTTGATGAAGTTTTATGAAGAACTTTATTAATAGTATTTCTGCTATTAATAAAGTTCTTCTGCCATTGCAGCTCTTGTTTAAGAGCTTGTTCATTATAGCAAATTGTTATAGCTCTGTTTTTGAGGGTGTTAAAAGGTCAATTTCCACAGTAAATGGTATGCACTCGTGTTATTTGTTCGAGTGGCTAAGGAATGTGTTTAACATTTGGTGGCCGTGTGACCAGATAACAAAAACATCATCAATGTATCTAAGCCAAACTGTAGATTTTAAAGTAAAGGAATCTAGAGCACGTTGCTCAAAAGCTTCCATATAAAAGTTAGCAATTGGGGGAGGGGAGATAATTGTGAGTCCATTGCGGTACCTTCTTTTTGTAGATAAAAATTATTTTGCCATATGAAGTAACTGTAATGTAGTACATGGGCAAAGAGAGCCATAATGTCAGGCAGAAATTTGTTCTGTAAGAGAAGAATTGTGTCACTGATTGGGACATTTCTGAAAAGGACAGAAACGTCAAAAGTAACTAATAAATCATCTTTGCCAAGTATTATGTTTTTAATTTTGTTTATGAAGTGTTGTGTGTTCTTTATATATAGGAGGGGGAAATGACCTACTAATTCCTTGAGTATCAAAGCTAATTTCCTGGCTAGGTGATAATTAGGGCTGTCTGTACCCTCTGTAAATTTTATTTAATCCTCTCTTCTTATTTATTATATTATTTTTTTATAATATATTAGTTTTATTAAATCCTTGTCGGCTGACCCTTTGTAAAATATTTATCTTCTTTTACTTTTCTCTTTTATCTGTCTATCTACTTCCTTACCTAAATTTATTCTTGCCCCCCCCCTTTTTTTCTGTAGCTAGTTAGACCTCATGTAATAAGTCTATCTAACGTAACAGTCCCTGAGCAATCGCACAATATCAATTAAGAAATTTATTTGATCTTAATCACTGTGCCACTTAATTGATCTTTTTATGTTTGTAAGTCAGAGTGAGAAGATGACAAAATTAATTTAACACTTCTATACAAATTCTTTATATGCAATTGTGGCTTGTTACTGTATTCTATTCCCGCAGGCTCATTAATATTTTTGGGATAGTGCATTGGCTAAGGAATGAGAACCAGGTAATTACAAAACAAAAACATGTTTATTAAACATGTGTACATATATATATAATTAAATAATTAAAATTATACCTTCTGAACATTTATTGTAATAATTTCTCCTTCTTCTTCATCTTCAAAATGTTTTTCATTCTCACTGGAACAATTGAAAAAGCGTATTTAGAATTCAAATAAACGTGTTCAATTTTAATGAATCAGATTAATTATTAACAGTTAACAACATTTAAAGTAAGCAAATTAGATTTTAAAAAAATAATTAACATTTTCCATATAGCCCAAATACTCAGTTTATCTGTCAGAGAAATGGGGGAATTTATCTTTGGTTAAAAAAGCCTTATGAATGCAAGACAGGATTCAAACACATGTGTTTTCAACCCAAAACATTCACTTTCATTTGGCTGGAATAAAATTAGCCAAGGCCATTTAAAGCATGAGTTGTGTAATACAAGTGATTTTTGTCTGTTGTAGGATGAAGAATTCCCCCTCCCACCTCCTAGTCTCCAAGAGGTTGGGGAGGGAGAGGACTGTCATGAGACTGGTGAATTTTTCTTCACTTGAAAATCCTTACCAAGATTCAGATCCATTAAAGGAAATATTGTTCTTCCATATGTTCTATTGAGTGGACTGTCAGGCTTGTTGTTAATTTGTTGTTATTTAAAAAAAAAAATTAATGAGTAATGCCAATAACTTGTTGTAATTAATACAGTCAAATTTATTAAATAGCAGCATCTTTAGATTGAAGTATTTGGAAACAATCTACTGCTCTATGAAGATTAATTACTTATAAAATAATTTGAAAATTACACTCCCCCCATCCCCCAAACCTTCCAGAATGATGAATATGAATTTAATTCCAGAATTAAATTCATATTCATCATGTAGCTGAAGTATAAAGCATGAAAAGTCAAATTCTCTTTCCCTTTTCACAAATACTCAAGTGAAACTGGTGCCTTGGCCAATTCTTTCTACTAAAAGTGGAAAGCTTCAGCAATTACCTAGATAAGTGTATCATTGAATGAACTCTCTTAACCAGTGAGTGCACCTTCTCACTTTTGACTATATACACCTCCGAATCAAAAAAATTAGAATAATCAAAGAAAATGTGTTGAATGATTTGCCATTCTAATTTATTGCATAAAAAATAATTATTATCAAATATGAATTAGCATAATCTAAATCTACGTATTTTGTAGATTATATAATCATGCAGACACATAAAAATGTAACATAAATTATAAGAAAACTATTTTCACAAAATTATTCTAATTTTGTGAAAATATTCACAAAATTAGAATAATTTTTAACATGGTTTAAATTATTAGAATATTCCAAATTTTTTCCAATTGGTTTTGAGAAGAGCATAGAAAGAGCATATATTTCAGTAGCTGCAGGACTGAATTATGTGTGAGAAATTGTCTGCATGTGAATTTCAGTTAATCACTTGTACACATGGGTCGAACGAGTGACATATCAGAAGCTAAGAAGTTTTGTATGGTGTCTCTACACAAAGAAGGTCAATACAGATATAAATTCAACAGTTTATAGCTAAGGAATTGAAATGTTCTCAAGTGAGTGTGAGTAGAGTATTGAGACAGTATTCTAATAACTTGAGTTTTCAAAATAATTGCTGCAATAGCAATTGAAAGGTAATAACTACAATAAGAGATGAGAGGAGATTGAAGAATATCCTGAAGAAAAACCACTTCTGAAGTGTAAGGTATTTTCACATTAGATGGAAAGAACTAGGTGTGAATGTGTCTAAACCTATGATGCTGAGACGACTTCACAAATTGAGTTTTATAAGACAAAGCCACTTATGACTTCCAAGCAAAAGGCAGCTAGAGTGTGATGATGTAAGCAAAGACTGTTGTGGGGTCAAGAGGACTGGAAAAAGGTACTTTTTAGCAATTGAAGTATGTTTTGTGTGTGTCCCATGGTTATCAAGGGATATGTGTTTAGCATCTTAAGCAAGAAGTATTTGATAAAGAATGTATGAAACATTTGGTGAAATTTGCAACCACTGTCATGGTGTAAGCTTTTATGGCCGCAAAGAATCCAGGTAGGCTGTGTATTATGTATGAAAGAGTCAATTCCAAAGTGTACCAAGACATTCTTGAGCACTTTATGTTACTGGCATCAGAAGATTTATGTGATGGTGATTTCCTTTTTCAGAAAGAGTCAGCTTCTTTCACATTTCCAAGACCACTACTAGATGGTTCAAAAAAAGGCAAATCAATGTAATTCTCTGGCCAGCAAATTCACCAAATTTAAACCGCATTAAGAATTTGTGGGGAATTATGAAGAAACATCTTCAAGTTGTCCCAAGAGACAAAAATGAACTTGTTTCTAGTCATGGGCATGTTTTGACAAAAAAATACTGCTAACCACTAGTAAATCATATGCCCAACTGTTTATGAATGATCATAAAAGCTAAGGGGGATGCAACAAGGTACTAATTATCATGTTGTTCCCCTTTGACTGTAATTTTTGTGCATTTATTTTTTCATATTTCTAATATTTTGAACCACGTTAAAAATTATTCTAATTTTGTGAATGTTTTCAAATAACAGTTTTCCTATAATTTATATTACATTTTTATGTGTTTACAGTTATATAAGCTACAAAGTATGTAGATTTAGATTATGCTAATTCATATTTGGTAATAATTATTTTCTAAGCAATAAATTAGAACTGCAAATCATTCAACACATTTTCTTTGATTATTTTAATTTTTTTACTTTGGAGGTGTATACTTTCAATAACCAAAAGGAATATTTAAGGAATATATATACTTACTCATCTTTGGTGCTAGAAAACATGCTAAGTGAAAACTCCTGATGTTGGGTACCTTCCTTTCTTCCAATCAAATGTGCTAACAATGACAGTTCCCCTTGGGCATTACTTCCTTGTTTTTCTTTTGGTACCTGAAAAATACAGGGCACATCAATATAAACAACCTGTGAACAGCTGTACATGGATGGTAGCAACAACAACAACAAAAAAAAAAAAAAAAAAACCTCACTATATTCAAGTGCTCCCTTGGGCACACACATAAAAAACACTCTTTTTATTTTTTTTTGGTGCATAAAAAATATAGGACACTAAGTTATACAGCTTACATGGGGAAAATATGGCTTTCTATCTGCACGTTTGGCTTTAACCCACGTTTCAAAAAATCTTCTACATAATTCAGACTATTACAGACAATAATATGAGCATTAGGATGTAGGGCCATGAGATGAAAGCTGTTGTCTGTTATTCTTTTTCTCTCTCTCTCTCTCTTCATCCCCACCTCTTGAAAAGCCTTGATTCATCAATAACTTGGGCACAATATTCATGAAGGCTTAAAAGATGGAGACTGGCTAACCCATCTGTCTTCAAAAAGTTAGTTAGGACTAAAGGATCTCTGCCTACTCCCTTTGGGAAATAAAAGGCATTAGAAGATTTATTTTTTTTATTTCAAATTAAACAAACTAAGGATATTTGTGCATGGATGGTCAGAATTGTATTATCCTGTACACAGCAATAAGTAATGCTCACATCTATGGAAAATGGTTTTTTTTAGAACAAACTGAAAGATGGGCAATCTGTGCAGTCATTTTTCTATAGTGTTAATTATCAAGCAGTTTAAGAGATTATCTGCATAAAGATGAAAGACAGTAGCAAGAAAGTCAATTACTAAGTTGAAGAGCATAGCTGATTTTTTAAGAACTCTTAATACAGAAAATTCACAGGCTGCAGGTATTATAAAAGCTAAAGTCGAGTTAATATTTGTATGTAATTAGGGTCCTAATAAGGGTCCTCGAATGGTTCTTCCTTCACATTACTGATAAAATTCAAGTCATACAGGCTTTGAGTATGAGCATTTCTCTGAATAACATTAATAATAAAGTCAGTCACAGTTGTGCATATTGTGAATTGTCTTTTTGATAGACAGTTTTTTTTCAAAATTTACCACAAATATCAAGTACAAATCTTGCTTGATATTTAAAAAAAATATTATTTCAGAACAATATTATTTCTATGATGATATTACAATGGAAAGAGAGGGCACATAGCAAGATGGAATGGAATTTATACAGTTACTAAGAGGTAATTTGCCTAAAACAGCATGTGGGGAGGGGGGGACCAGGGGGGTTTGAAAGTGCTGGATCTGGTAACAGCAGATAGAACATCTATCCATAACCATGGTAACAACTTCTCTAAGAGGTTGCTTAACATGTGGAATTGTCAGTCAAGAAAGAGTTTATGTGGAACTACAAAGCTGGTGATTATGACAAACTCAGGAGGTAGCTTGGAGTAATGCTATGGTGTTTACCACATAGCACTAGCTACAAGGAAAGAATGTTGGTAGAAAGATTGATCAGGGTCAAAAGAATAAACCAAATAGGGATTAAATGGATGAGCAGCAATATAAAGCAGGAGGTGAAAGAAAAAAAAAAGAAAACAAAACACTTCAGAGGGAATATAAAGAAAAAGGTGCTCAAAAGGAACTGACAAAATGTGTAAAACACCTTACTTGCCAAAAAAAAAAGTACTTGCTCGAAACACTGCAATTTTTTAAATGATATGTCCTTATTCTCCAATAAGTCAACAGAAGTTCCATAAAGTGATTTTCTTAAAGTCAAGAAGATTCAGTTACTTATTTTTTATTAAATAAAAAATGTTCTATTTTGTCCGGTCTGCAGCTACTCACCAGCCAACTAGTAAGTAGCTCAGTGGACAAAATTGGATAATTGCTCATCTATTTGCTATTGACAAGTAGTAAACATATCTATCAAATCCTAGTGAATGGCATGCTCATGAGCAATATGAAGATCAGGCAAGAAGGATAATTAATATGGAAAGGAAGACTAAATCAAATCATAAGAGCAAATTAGCTAAACAGGATAAAAGAAATCAAAAATAATTTTTTTGCTTATGTAGCAAGTAAGAGAAAAAAATGATTATGGAAGATATATAAAGTATCTTCACAACTAGGTTACTTGTATACAGAGGCTGGTAAGTCACTAGCATAAGCAAAAAATTATTTTTGATTTACTTGTCAATAGTGAATAGATGAGCAATTATCCTATTTGTGATTTTCCAACAGAAGTTCCATAAAGTGATTTTCTTAAAGTCAAGAAGATTCAGTTACTTATTTTTTATTAAATAAAAAATGTTCTATTTTGTCCGGTCTGCAGCTACTCACCAGCCAACTAGTAAGTAGCTCAGTGGACAAAATTGGATAATTGCTCATCTATTTGCTATTGACAAGTAGTAAACATATCTATCAAATCCTAGTGAATGGCATGCTCATGAGCAATATGAAGATCAGGCAAGAAGGATAATTAATATGGAAAGGAAGACTAAATCAAATCATAAGAGCAAATTAGCTAAACAGGATAAAAGAAATCAAAAATAATTTTTTTGCTTATGTAGCAAGTAAGAGAAAAAAATGATTATGGAAGATATATAAAGTATCTTCACAACTAGGTTACTTGTATACAGAGGCTGGTAAGTCACTAGCATAAGCAAAAAATTATTTTTGATTTACTTGTCAATAGTGAATAGATGAGCAATTATCCTATTTTGTCCAGTCTGCAGATACTTCAGTATCTTCACAACTAGGCTACTTGTATATATAGAGGCAAGTGACTTCACTAGCCTCTATATAGAGGCTACTGAAGTCACTAGCATATACAAAGATGCACATCTCTATGTGTGTATATATATATATATATATATATACAGGGTGTTCGGGATAAATTTGACATATTTATAATTAATTATATTTTTCCGTAAATTACATGTATTAACACACACTTCTCTTCATTTAAAAGTTTGGACCCTTCTTCATTCATATACAAGATGTCAGAAAGGATGGATAGCTGGAACCCACCTGAATCATGGAAGAGAATAACTTGTATCATGATGATTCGTGCCCGCCATCAAAATAAGGATATTACGACTGCTGCCCAATGCTCCCTGAATACAGTAAAAACAATCAGGCATGAACTAGAGACTTGCAATGGTGACTACGAGGATGTAGCAAGAAGAAAGATCCCTAGCAGACGATCTGATTGCGTTCGTACAGCAGAATTCCTCGCAAATCTGCAGGAACAGGTGTTGAAGAACCCTGGCATTGGAATTCGGGCTTTGTTCGTCGAGTTGCTAACTGTAGTCAAGCCCTGGATAACAAGGGTAGCCAATGGTAGGCCGTATGTATGGCAGCAGGATTCGGCCCCTTGCCACACCTCTGGGAAAAGTCAAAAATGGTTGTCTGAAAATTTCTACGACTTCACCAGTCCAAATGTTTGGCCTCCAAACTCACCAGACCTTAACCCCATGGATTATTTTGTATGGGGCGCAGTTGAAAAAGACACCAATCGCACTTCCAGTAATACAAAAGCCCAGTTAATGGATAAAATTAAAACAGTTTTTGCGGCCCTTCCCAGGGAGACTGTAGCATCAGCTTGTTCGAGGTTCCGAAGCAGAATTGAAGCTGTGATCGATGCTAATGGTGGTTATTTTGAGTAAATCTTGTTGATAGTATTGTAATTAACTCTGCCTGTAATGTTTTTTTGTCAATTCATTAAATTTAATAGATACAAAGAAGATTTTCTTTTTCCTTACGAAACTGTCAAATTTATCCCGAACACCCTGTATATATATATATACACAAAGATATATATATTTCTGTATATAGATCTAGTGACTTCACCAGTCTCTATATACAAGCCATCTAGTTGTGAAGATACATATCATATATATATCATATATCACATATATCCATTTGTGATATATGATATATAGAGGCTAGTGAAGTCACTAGCCTCTATATATACAAGTAGCCTAGTTGTGAAGATACTTCACATGCAAACTTTGTTTGCTTACATTTGGATAAAGGATTAAGCAAGAATATAATTTATTTTCATCTTTAATTTAATTTATAACCAAGTGAAAAAACTTGGTTATATCACATTGTCCATTGCGCAGGTTACCAAGGGACGTGTCTGGGTTTTAGGCAGAGGGACCCCTTTGAAAAATATGAAACATTCTCCCTTAGACACCATTTCTCAGCACTATACTAGAGGAAACTTCACCGATGGGCCTGCTACCTGTTTGGTGGGGGGGGGGGGAAGCAAAAAGAAATGGTTCTGCAAAAGGATGGAAATGGCAATGACAACAGCACCAGACTATGGCTTTAAGCAACTGGAATGTCTTTTCTTTGACAGGGAAGGAAAAGGAACTGGTCGAGGAAGCCAAGCACTACCAACTAGATTTAGTCGGGCTTTCTTCGACCAAGAGGAGAGGCTCTGGAACTGTCGACCTGGATGAGGGGTGGAAGCTCTACTACTCTGGTGTGAGCCCGACAATGTCTGCTCAGGTAGGTGTGGGAGATACTCACAAGCCCCCCGGCTGCCAGACTGTGTTGCTGAGCAGATCCCATTGGGGGGGGGGGGGGGGGAATCTGGTATGTGTGTTAAGGCTCCAGATGAAAAACCACAACTTGGCTGTGGTGCAAGCCTATGCACCTAATCTGGAGTCAGAATACTCTGCCTTCTTAGAGGAAGTGGATGCTGCTTTTAACAGGGTAGCAGACATGGAATCAGTCCTGCTAATGGGTGACTTCAATGCACATGTTGGAACAGATGATCAGACATGGAGGTGTGTGCGAATGGGTTGAAATTATTGAACTTCTGCTTGTCCATAATAAATACCTTCTTCCAGCACTGAGCAGTCCATAAGTATACCTGGTACAAGGATACACTTGGACAAAGATCTCTGATTGACTTCTTTATAGTCTCGACAGACCTATTTTCCTCAGTGCTGGACGTTCATGTGTGGAGAGGGGGCAGAACTGTCAACTGACCACCACCTTGTTATCTGCACTCTATGGCTACAGAAACCAAATGCTATCATCAATGCTGGTAGACCTAAGCAGCTATACTGTGTGAAATGGGAGGCATTGGAAAATGAGGCTGTGAGGAAGAAATTTACAGATAACATCTCCTCCAGGTTCAAAGAGATTCCCAGACATACTGCAGATGTTGAGGAGGAGTGGGAGCTGTTCAGAACAGCTGTCACTGCCTCTGCACTCTCATGCTGTGGCAGAAAGCAGCCCGGCATGGCAACAGGCAGTGAGAAAAGGACACCTTGGTGGAACCAAGAGGTCCAAAAAAAGAGGCCTACCTAACATGGCTTAGGGTCAGGTCACCTGAGGTTTCTGGTGACCTGAGGCACGAAAAGCTGCTGCTGAGGCAGTAAAGACAACAAAGCAGAAGGCTTGGGAATCCTTTGGAGAAAGATCAGACTCATCCTATGCAAATGCAAACAAAGTATTCTGGCAGACCATCTGCCTCCTTCAAGGGAAGATATCGTACACAGCAAAGGCAATTAAGCCTCTGATGGTGCACTTTTAACAACCGAGAAGGATATCCTCCACAGATGGAGGGAATATTTTGAGAGCCTTCTTACCCGGATGGCCTGGCAGCTGTGGACATCCAAGATGTGCAGATCGGGGCGATGACTAGTCTTACAGCAGAAGAGGTCCATTTAGCAATAAAATCACTAAAATCAGGCAGGGTTGCTGGTTATGATGAAATTCGGCTCAAAATGCTAAAAGACTTAAATCAAGACGGTGTTCTCTGGCTGACTTGGGTGTGTCAGGCTGCTTAGATATCTGGGCGAGCACCACAGCAATGGCAGAAAGGCATAATAATACCAGTCTTCAAGAAGGGGGACCAGAGAGATTGCAGCAATTATCGTGGTATCTCTCTGCTCAGCCTGCCAGGAAAAGTATATGCTAGGTGCTTGAAAAGAAGATGCAGGAACATAGTCGAGTCAAAGTTCCAAGAAGAACAATGTGGCTTTCGTTTTGGTAGAAGCACAACTGACCAAATCTTCACTTTCAAACTAGTCTTTGAGAAATCTTGGGAATATGCCAATAATGTCTACACATGTTTTGTGGACTTGGAGAAGGCATATGACCAGGTTTCTTGGAAAAAGCTTTGGCAAGTAATACAGGAGTATGGAGTGCATGGCCAACTATTAACTGCCATCAAATCCCCTGTATGAATGCTTGGAGCTTTGTGTCAGGGTAAACAGCGCAAAGTCTGAACCTTTCACAGTCTCCGTTGGTCTCTGCCAAGGGTGTGTTCTGTCGCCCCTCCTTTTCATAATATTTATGTATTGGATTGATAGATATAGCCGAAGCAGTGAGTGTGTCAGAATTGGAAGATGTAGCATTGGATGTCTGCTTTTTTTGCAGATGACCTAGTTCTGCTTAGCTCTTCCAGCAGACCCTGGATTGGTTTGTAGCTGTTTGTGCAGAAGCCAGGATGAAGATCGGTGTGGCCAAAATGGAAACATTTGTGGTCTCAAGATAACCATCCCAGTGCACTCTACATGTAAACGGAGTCCTACTGAGGCAGGCGGAGAAGTTTAAATACCTTGGGGTCATTCACGAGTGATGGACGTAGAGCTAGATACTCAAATTGGCTGAGCAAGCACAATATTGCGGGAGCTTGGCCATTCGGTAGTATGGAAGCGGGAGTCAAGCCAGAAGGCAAAGCTGGCTGTCTTCAATACAGTTTATGTCACCATCCTCGCCTATGGTCATGAGATCTGGGTAATGACTGAAAGAATGTGCACACAAATCCAAGCGGCTGAAATGAGGTTCCTTTGAGGAGTTGCGGGGCTGACAAGACTCAACAGAGTCAGAAGCTCTGTAATTCAGGAAACCCTCAATACTCAACCGCTGCTTCTCCGTGTTGCGAGATCACAGTTACGATGGTACGGGCACCTGGTCAGAATGCCACAAGAGAGGCTCCTCCAGCAAGCCCTCTTTGCTAAGCCAGAAGGTGAGAGGCCAACGTGGAAGACATGGAGAACGTGGAAGGCCAAGGACTTGCTGGATAGATTATATCCAAAACCTTGGGTGGACATGTCAGGGAGTCCCACCAGAACACCTGAGCTTGGTGGTGGAGAATCGTGACAACTGGAAGTCCCTTTTGCAGCTGCTGCTCCCAGAGCCCAGTTAGGAAAGGTGGGCCTTGAAAATGGATGGATGGGTGAAAAAATTTTCAAAAAAGAAATTTTTCAATACATGACAAGTAGAGATAGATCAAGGCGGGGGGGGGGGGGGGGGAACCCCCGTGAAGTTGTGTAAGATTATGGTTAGTGAGGGTGTGTGAACTATATTTTTACTTGGAGAGTAGTGGAGGAATGGAATAGACTGCCAGAGTTAAGGAGAGCTATGATAGGTATTGTGTGAATGATTGTTAGCATGGATCTCATGCAATAAACCTTTTGACTCCATGTAAATACCTATACGAGTGTAGTCTGAAAAGTTCTCAGCCTAACAATGAAATACAAATTTATAATTTTAAATTATTTTTATTTTTCAACATAATCTCCTTTAAGACTAATACATTTATTCCAGTGATGCTCCAGAGCCATTATCCCATCCCTGTAGTGGTTCTCAGTAAGATCTCCAAAATAACCCTCTACAGCAGCAGCAATCACCTCTTGATTTGAAGAAAAATACTGACCAGCGAGTTTTAGTTCTGGGAAGAGATAGACGTCAGAGGGAGCCAAATCTGGGGAATAGGGTGGATGTTCCAATTCATAGTGTAGATCCCTTAATTTTCCCATTGCCAAAACACTTTTGAGGGCAGTGCATTGTCCTGATGAAAGATGATTTTTTTCTTCTGCAAACTGAGTCTTTTCTCACGAATTTTTTTGTCTAGTATGGATAAAAGATCGGAATAATATTCCCATTATTGTTTTACCCTTTTCAAGATAATTAATAAACAAAATGTCTTCAGCATCCCAAAACACCAATGCCATGACCTTTCCTGTTGATGGAACTAACTTTGTCTTCTTTTACAATGAAAAACCAGCTTCTCCACTGTTTGGACTGCTGTTTGGATTCTGGTGGGTAATGGTGTTCCAAGTCTCATCCATAGTAATAAATTGATGCACAAAATCAGTTTTATTCTTGTTAAAACGTTCCAAGCACACTGTTCAGAGATTTTCATGAGAGTGCGTTTTTGATCTACTGTGATCGAGGATGGCACCCATCTTGCGCAAAGCTTTTTCATATGCAATTCTTCATGCAAAATATATCCTACATGTTCTTTTAAAATGCCTATAGTCTTAACAATTTCACACACTTTGACTCACTGGTCATTCAATACCATATGGTGCACTTGATCAATAATTTCTGGTGTTGTTACACTTTTTGGATATCCTTCATGTGGATCATCTTCAAGTCTGGTACGGCCACATTTAAACTCGGCAGCCCATTTCTTAATTGTCAAAAACGAAGGAGAAGAGTGCCCATAAACTTTTATGAACTTCAAATGAATTTCTTTTGATGTTAAATTCTTTTACAAAGAATTTTATAACCACATGATACTCAATTTTATCCATTTCAAGGGAAACAGACAACACTTTTGCTTCAGACAGCTGTATAAAACAAACTACTTGATAGAATGATTTGCAATTTCACATGGATGCTTATGACAGATGTACCAACTTGGAAAAAAAAATTTCTTGCCGATAGTGTTGCTATGTATAGGCCGAGAACTTTTCACACCACCCTTGTATAATAATAATAGTAATAATAAAAGTGTCAATTTGTCATTAATGCTTAAATTTATAATATAAACTGAATTCTGTCTGAAAAAAAAAAAAAAAAAACCTTCAAAATAATGAGTTATGTGCTTCTTCCCCCCCACCTCCCAGACAGGATTTGATTTTTATTATAAATGTAAGCATTAATGAGAAACTCATACTTTTATGAGTTTCTGTGTAAGTGAATCTAATATGAACTGCAAAGTTCATATCAGAAAAAAAAAAAAACTTTGACTCTCATCCTAGATAAGTGTTGGGAGTCTCATTCCAACATGTAGTATACATATCACTGATGAGAAGGGATACATGAAAGGTCTTTAGGGTGTAAGAGGCACTTTTTGTGCTTTTTATACCCTAATAAATTTTGAATACTTTTTTAAATCTATATTTTTGTCAGCATATTGCTATGGATCTATTCTAATTAATTTTAATTAGAATATACTAATTTGATTAATTAGAATAGTCTAATTAATTTTGTTTAAAAATTCTAAAGGAATTTTTAAACAAAATGTGCCTCTTAGCATCTATCAAATGACCTCTGTTAGGGCTGTGTCAAATTGACAGCACAACAGCCTTCCAACCACATGGTTCACAAACTGTTTGCATTAAAAGTATAAATTCAAATCGTTCAAACCATTCTGTTGAACTATTTGAATCCTAGCAATTGTTTCACCACCTATGCATGCATCTACTGGGGTTTTCTGTACTTGTAAACCGCAAAATAAAATGATCTTAAGAGTCTCAGAAATGTACAGAAATGGGTAGAGAGTGCATGAAATGTAGACAATTGGAAAAGCTGAGTGACTTTGATATCATTGTTTATGGTTTCAGCAGCAGCAATAATAGTGCAATGGAAACAAGTGAGTTCAGGGAGAGAGATATGAGTAGTATGAGACTTGAAATTGGGAAAAGGATGGTGTCAACTGTGTAAGGGAATTTGAGGGACGGATGCTTGGAGAGGGAAGTACTGAGAGAGGATGTGGAAGGTATGAAATATAAGTTGATTCATATGAAGGGAGAGGCTGTGAAATATTAAAGGCTAATTGATGAGAGATGAATAAGAGCAGTGTGAGAGAAAGCTATTGAAATGAGAGAGAATGAGACAATAAGGGAAAAAGAGGGAATGAAAGTCAAGAGAGTGCAGAAAAAGTGATATAAATGGAAGGAAGACAGATGATAAGAGAGAAAAGAAGATGAATGTATTAAAGGAGAGAGAGAGAGAGAGTGATGTATGGAGTCTCAATGATTTGTGGCATGCAGACTAGAATGTTGAAAAAGTGCTTGCCTGGAGGAACAATAGAGAGTGTGACTGTAGTTTTATTAAGCGAGGTGACATTTTAGGTGATTTTTATTTCTATGAAAATAAGTATGCAATCATCATCATCAAATTTCTGACATGTACCCTCAAGGGGTGTACAGGATATTATTATTATTATTATTATTATTATGTGACACCTCCAGGGAGTCCAAAGACTCATCGAGGGAGAGTGTGCCAACAGCATCAAACGATTGATTCCCTTCCAACTACTAACTGCGCTCAAACTTGCTTAACTTTTTGCGTGAGCCATTAGTAGCAGAGGCTCTACTAATTGACCAACCTTTGCTGGCAATCAAGTATGGATATATATTCCTAATTGCATGCCTGTTGAATGTTTTTTTACCACTGTGCTGTCACTGATTGTTTCCTTTAGTAATTTCTCAAAGTTATTACTCCATACTTGAGAATATCTCTTTCGTCATCATCATCAAATTCCTGATATTACCCTCAGGGGAGATACAAGATAATTATGATAGTATTACATGAAAAAGTTACACTATTACTAACTTCTGATCAACCATTTTCCTCCAAATTAATCTGTTATCTAACAAGACTCCAACTTTATCACTCTTGGCCAAAAATTATTGCGATCACTGAGACGTGGTTGACAGAAGGGGATATAACAACAGGAATAGAAGTCGCTGGGTATAGCATTTTTCGTCAGGATAGGAGGGGAAAGCGTGGTGGTGGGGTACTGCTTATGATAAGTGATGACCTATGTCCTCTAAGAGTGGAGAATTTGGAAGGAAGTGAGACAAATGATTTTGAGAGCGTATGGTGTGAGGTAGAGGTAGGCAAGACAGGATATTTAGTGGGGTATTGCTACAGACCCAGGAGCACAGAGGATGGGGACCAGGAGATGTTTAGACAGCTAAGTTTGGCAAGTGCAAGAAGAATGATTGTTACGGGAGATTTCAACTTCAGTAGTATAAATTGGAGAGAGGAAGATGCATGTAGCAATAGGGGAATGGAATTTCTAGAATTCTTGAGGGCCAAATGTCTTAGGCAACATGTAACAGAGGGAACAAGAGGTTCAAGAGTTTTGGATTTGGTTATAGCATCAGAAGAGTTGATAATAACTGAGTTGACGTCTCTCCCACCAGTTGGAGAGAGTGACCATATGGTGTTGACTTGGAAAATGAATAGACATGCAGGAGTATCAAAGAGACGGGAACTTATGTGGAATTATAAGGCAGGTGATTATAATAGTCTTAGACGTCGACTTCGGGAAGTTTCATGGAGGGAGGAATTGGAAGGCCGGGATATCACCAGTGCGTGGGAAATTGTGAAAGAATATTTGTTATCAGCAATGGTAAGTTGCATACCACGAGTGAAGAAGAGGACGCAATTTGGAGTAAAGTGGATGACAAACAATATTAAACAGGAATTGCATGCGAAAAAGAGGCTATGGAAGAGATATAAGGAGATAGGTGAAGAGATGCATGAGGAATATAAGACACAGGCCAGAAGAGTGACTAGTGTGGTAAGGAAAGCGAAACTGGAATATGAGAGGAGATTGGCCCTAAGATCCAAAGAAAATCCTAGGGAATTTTTTAGCTATGTGGCCAGTAGGAGGAGAAATGACTGTGGAAGAATGATATTGTGGGATAAAAATGGGAATAGAGTGACTGATGCAGAGGACATAGTGGAATTGTTCAATGAACACTTTATTGGAGTATTTCATCCTAGAGGAGTTAGTTTTAATGCTAGAGGGATAGGACTGGTACGAGGTCTGGAGGTACAGGAGGAGAGTGTGTTTCAGATACTGAGTACTCTGGATGTCAGTAAAGCTGTGGGACTGGATGGTATTTCGCCACGAGTTTTGAGAGAATGTGCTAGGGAATTGACAGTACCTTTAACGTGGCTTTTCAATGAAAGTCTGGCTTTGGCAAAGGTGCCCAGGGAATGGAACGAAGGTAAGATAGTGCCATTGCATAAGGGTGGTAACAGACTGGAAGTGTCTAATTATAGACCAGTCTGTGTGTCATCAGTAGTTGTTAAGATCTTGGAGAAAGTAGTGAGGGACCGTGTACAGCATTGGGCAGATGAGGGTAATGTTATCTGTGAGAATCAACATGGATTTGTGAAAGGACGCTCTTGTTTTAGCAATATGCTAGCCTTTTATAATAAAGTTACAAGAACATTAGATGAGGGAAACGCATATACTGCAATTTTCTTAGACTTGGCGAAGGCATTTGACAGGGTGCCACATGATAAGCTGATATTTAAGTTGCAGCACATGGGTCTGGATGTCAGATTGGTCAACTGGATTCAGGATTGGCTGTCTGATAGGTATCAGAGAGTTGTGTATGGTGGAGCAGTTTCCAGGAGGCAGAGGGTTACAAGTGGGGTCCCACAGGGCTCAGTACTAGGACCTATATTGTTTAACCTTTATATCAATGACATAGCCAGTGGATTGCAGGGGGATATTCAGTTGTTTGCAGATGATGCGAAGCTGGGAAGGATTATTAGTAATAGTGCAGATGTGGTAGCCCTGCAAGAGGATTTAAATAAGCTAGATAGATGGGCAAATGAATGGGGATGTCAGTTTAATGCAGCAAAATGTAAGGTCTTGAGGTTTGGGAAACATCGATGGGATGCTGCATACTCTATGGGAGGAGTTATACTGGAGGAAGTAGGGGAGACAAGAGATCTGGGGTTGATGATTGATAGAAACCTGAAGTTTAGGGGACATATTGCAAAGGTGGTGAAGGTAACACAGAGGATTGCTGCTATTATGAGAAGGACACTGACCTGCAGAGATAAGTGGGTTATCATTCCGTTGTATAAGTCTCTGATCAGACCACACTTGGACTATTGTTCTCAGATTTGGTCCCCAGGATTTGAAGGGGATAAATTAACTGTGGAAAGGATACAAAGACGGATGACAAAGATGGTTTCAGGACTGTACAAGGATAGTTATGAGGATCGGCTGAGAGAATGTGGACTGCAGAGTTTGGTGGATAGAAGAAGGAGAGGTGATATGATTGAGACTTTTAAACTGTTGAGAGGTGGTTACAGGGTTGACACTGGGGAGTTCTTTCGCTTGGTTGATCAGCGGGAAGGAGTGATGACAAGAGGCCATCCCTGGAAGTTACGAAAGGAAACTGTGAGCAAGAGGGTAAGGAGTGGTTTCTTTGTGTGGAGGGTGGTTGAGCCGTGGAATGCATTGCCTGATGGAATGGTGGGAGCGAGAACGGTCAGTGAGTTTAAAGAGTGGTATGATGGACTTTGTGTTTCTCAGGGGGGGACCTCCCCTCAGTGAGTCTTGACAGACTTTATGTCTTAGGAAGGACCTCCCTCGAAGAGTCTTTTGACTCCTTGGAGGCCTGAATAATAATAATAATAATTATATTTCTGTCTACTAAAGCAGTTTTTACAGTATCAATCCACCTATATCTTGGTCTTTTTCCTGCCAACCTGGCAGAAAACGCTTGTTTCGCTAATATCTCCTCTCCCATTTCTGTTTAAGTGACCATACCACCTGAGATTAGATTAGCTCTGCAAACACATTCCTGGATGCTAACAATGTTAAGTACTTTCCTAATATCCTTGTTTTTAATATGATATTTCCATTGATGCCAGGATTCTCATACCTGTGATCTCTAGTCTTTGGTCAAGCGTTTTATTTCTAACCCAGCCAGCCAATAACTTAAAATTGGTCTGAACACTGTCTTGTATACAGCTAATTTAGTATTTTGACTAATTTCTCTCTTATTCCATATAAATGTATTCAACTGACTTCCTTCCATATCGGCTTTGCTGATTCTGTTGTCTATTTCCATATTTAATTTACTATCTTCACTAAAAATTGTGCCAAAGTAGCCGAAATGTTTTATTGTTCTATAGGTTCTCAGGAGAGTTGATGTGTTCAATGCTTCTGCCTATTTTCATTGTCTTTGTCTTGTTATTGCTGATTTTCATACCAAATTTATTACAACAGTTATTCAATTCAATGAGGGAATCTTGCAGACTTGTACTGGATTTATTTAAAAGTATAATATCATCTGCATAAAGTGGAGAGCTGAGATTAACATCTCCAATTTTGATATCAGGTTTAATACCATTTTCCTTCATAATGTGATCCATATAGATAATGAATAACAGAAAGGATAATGTACATCCTTGTCTGACACCAGATTTAACATCAAACCATCTTCCTGTACTTCCTTCAATTCTAACTGCTGACTTACAACTCAAATAAAGATTAAGTATTGCTTGATATAATGCCTCATTGACACCATATAACTGCAGCGTTTGGAATAGCTTTTCTCTTGGCACCTTGTCATATTCCTTTTCCAAATATACAAAACTTAAATACAGATCTTTGTTATATTCCCATGATTTCTCAACTATTTGTCGTAAAATGAAAATCTGATCCTGACAGTCTCTATTTAGTCTGAATCCAGATTGTTCTTTGCCAAGCTTAACTTCTTCCACAATCCTTCTGAACCGTTTTTCAAGTATACTTGCATAAATCTTACAGGAACACTCAGTAGAGAAATACCTCTGTAATTCTCACATTCATTTTACTTTCCTTTTTTTGTATATGGGGTACACTACAGAGCTCTACTCCAATCATCTGAAATTCATCTCTCTGTTCAGGCCTTCTGAACTATGCAGTGCAACCACTGCATAACTTTTATACCTCCATACTTGCGCATTTCTGGCCGAATATCATATACTCCCACTGCCTTTCCACATTTCAGACTTTTGATGACGTTTCCTTCTTCAAGTATGGATATGTATTCCTGATTGCATGCCTGTTGAGTGTTTTTTTACCACTGTGCTGTCATTGATTGTTTCTTTTAGCAATTTTGCAAAGTAATTACTCCAAACATCGAGAATATCTCTTTCTCCGGGTTTCATGTCACCTTTATCATCTCTAATTCTTTTTACACCACTCTTTCCTCCACTTCTGAGCTTTTTCAACAGCCTCCAGAATATTTTTTCACCTTATGGGTATTTAGTTTCTATGTTCTTAACAAAGACATCCCATGACTTTTGTTTAGCTAGTTTTATATAGTGGTTAGCTTTCTTACATTTGTCTCTGTATTTTCTAAGAGCACAATCTGATTTATTTGCCAGGAACTGTCAATATACTTTCTTCTTTTTCTTCACTACCTTTTTAACTTCCTGTGTCCACCATGGAGTTCTGATTTTTATATCCTTGCAGACAACCTCATCACATGCTTCTTTGGCTAT
The DNA here is from genome assembly GCF_054136105.1 of Typopeltis vanoorti. NCBI lineage: Eukaryota > Metazoa > Arthropoda > Arachnida > Uropygi > Thelyphonidae > Typopeltis > Typopeltis vanoorti. The sequence continues at coordinate 41,553,975 of NC_143561.1, read as the reverse complement.
ATCATTCAATGTTTTCTTCAGTGCTTGCCATTGAATCACCAAGGTTTGGTTCCTGTTCTCAAATTCTTTCATTTTTTCTAATGATGTTTGTGTATTTTAGTCTACAGTTCACATCTGAGAGCTGCTCAACTTTTATTTACTTTAAAACTTTCTTACACGTTCTTCTTTTCAATATGAAATTCAATTTTACCCTGCTCAAAACTAAATGGTGATTGCTTCCAATTTCTCCAATTTTGAATCCTCTGTACACTCTAGTGTCCTGCACCAGTGGGAAAATATCACTATAAACAATAACATAGTCAATGAGACATTTCTTATTCCTTGCCTCTTTTCTCCATGTGAATTTGTGCATATTTTTTTATGTTGGAACATTGTGTTAGTAATAAGTCCATGTCCTGAGCAGAAATCCAACAGGTATTTGCCATTATTATTAGCTTTGCTCTTTTCTTCAAATTTTTTCCAAAATATTTCTATATATCTGACAATAATTTCCTACTCTGCTATTTAGATATCCAATTAGAACCTTTTCCTTTTTCATTATGTCAGTTGCTTTCTCTAAAGCCTCAAAAAATTCCTCCACTTCTAACTTAGTAGAACCTTCTGTGGGACCACAGGTACAAATAAGTCTCGATGTCCAGTTTCCCCATTCTGATATTTGCCTACATCACTCTAACTTGATATTGCCTGCCATTCAAGATTAGCACATGTGTATATTCATTAATAATCAAAAACTAATAATCACAAACACATGGTTTAAGCTACCATCCTGAAGGCTATATACTTGGTGTATATCACCACAGGATAATAATGCAAATATAGTCAGAAACCAAATTGATTACTTGCTGATTAATCAACGATTTCAAAGTTTCATAAAGAGTACAAAAACCTATCCTAGTGCAGATATTGCTTCTGATCATAATCTACTTGTGAGAGAGTTTAAACTTAGACTGAAAACTGCACTAAAGAATTATCAACAAAAAAGGTTTGATCTGGGAAAGTTAAAAAACCCAGAGATAAAAACAAAACCGAGTCAAGATCTGAATCAAGAGATAATATCACTTATCAAGAATGATGATGTCATGAGGGTTAATGAATCATGGGACAAATTAAAATCTGTCTTCACTAAGAAATGTACTAATACTTTGTGTCTCCTGATAGAGCAGAAAAAAGAAAGATTGGATAACTGACAAAATTCTTTCTCTTATGGATCAATGCAGATCATATAAAAATCATAGCCCAGCAAAATATAAAGAGGTTCAGGAAATTATTATAGACAAGATCAAAGACACAAAAGAAATATGGATGAATGAAAAATGTAAAGAATTAGAATTTGTAGGCAAAAGCAAAACAGTTTTAATCTACACAAAAAGCTGAAAGAAACCTCAGGTATATTTAAGAAAAAACAACTATGCATCGAAACAAAAAGAGAATATCCAAAAAGGATGATAAAATAAAAGAATGGGTGAAATATGCAGAACTTTACTGATAACAGACAAAACCCAGAAATTATTTATGAACAGATGAAAGGTCCATTTATTCTAAGATCAGAGGTAGAATGTGCGCTGAACTCAATTAAAAGTGGTAAAGCCTTAGGCCCTGATAGAATACCAGCAGAAATAGTAAAATTATTAGACGGTGACAACATTACTATATTATTAAAGCTATTTAATAAGATCTATGATGCAGGTATAATCCCTCAAGACTGGTTATGGTTGACCTTCATCATGCTACCTAAAAAAGCAAATGTGAAAACTTGTAATGACTATAGAATGATCAGTCTAATGAGTCCTGTTCTTAAAAATTTTTCTGAAATAATTCAAAAAAGAATATATAGAAAATGTGAAGATACCATCAGTGATACCCAATTCAGCTTTAGAAACAGCTTGGGAATGAGAGAGGCTCTTTTCTGTTTTCAAATCTTATTCCAAAAATGTAGTGACCAAAACAGGAAGTATTTATTTGCTTCATCGACTTCAAAAAAGCATTTGACAAAGTCCAACATATTAAAATGATTGAATTATTAAAAAGAATTGGATTAGATGGTAAAGACATCAGGATCATTGAAAACTTGTATTGGAACCAAAAGGCATCTGTTCAAGTTGATGCCGTTATTACAGACTCCATTAACATCAAATGAGGAGTAAGGCAAGGATGTGTGCTGTTGCCTCTCCTTTTTAACATATACTCAGAAGCCATATTTCAAAAAATCTTAAAAAGGAAGAGAGGAAAGGATTAATAAAAATGGTGAAATCATCAATAAGATCCGATATGCTAATGACACAGCTCTCCTGGCTGAAACTATTCAGGATCTTCAAAATCTTCTGGAACTAGTGTATGAAGAGAGAAGAGAATGAAAAAATGGGATTACGAATAAGTATCACCAAAACTAAATTCATGATCATAAGCAAAAAAAAAACAATTCTAAATTCAGCAGTTTCTTTAAATGGGAAACAAATAGAAAGAGTAACAAAATTTAAATATCTTAGATGCTGGCTGGTTAAATGAAGAATGCAATCCAGAAATGAAAATAAATTCAATTCTAATTGAAATGGCAAGAAAAAATTTTCTCCTGATGAAATCAACACTGTGAAACCACAATTTAAATTTAAAGCTTAGTATGCATGGTGCTGTACGGTGCAGAAGCTTGGACTTTAAAGACAACATCGATAAAAAAAAACTCGAAGCCTTGAGATGTGGTTATATAGACGAATGTTAAAAATCCCATGGACAGCAAAAATATCCAATCAAGAAGTACTGGAACAAATGATGAAATCATGTGAACTTTTAGATACCATAAAAAGAAGAAAAACTGCATATCTTAGTCACCCACTTTGTAATAAAAAATATAAGATACTTCAATTGATTATTAAAGGGAAGATAAATTGAAGCAGAGGACAAGGAGGACGAAAAAAAATCTTGGCCTCAAAGAAGAAGAAGTATATTTATTATTATTTAGTGACACCTCCAAGGAGTCCAACTGTCTGTGTTCGTATATGATATCAACTGACTTAGTGACTGTTTTATGAGACATCTAGATGCGTCATAGCAAATTTCAGAAGAATGTTATACAAAAGGTGCTGTTTCAAAAGTTGTATATGTAGTTTCTGCTTGTACTATTTTAGAACCATATTTGAATATTGTTGTGTATACTGATTAAAGCAAACAGTGTGTGTGTGTGGGGGGGGATTATTATTATCATCAGACTTTCATGGAGTCAATGACTCATTGCAGTAGGTCCTCCATCACACACTTAGCTCACTGTACCATGACAGTGAATGCATTCACTGTCTCCACAACATTTCCAGGCAATCCTTTCCTTCATGTTGTATGTATTTCCAGGCAACTTTCCACTCACCATCCACAACTCTCATATTCTATTTTGCAAGAATAGTACATAAGGTATACACATTTTGTAAAGTACTTTATAGGGAAGGAATACAGAAACTACAAAGAAACCAAAAATTCAAATAAAAAAATTTCTGAAAATATTTCATGTAGTTCCAAAAGTTAGGGAGTAAAGTATAACTTGTTAATCTTTTAAACTGGAATAGAGCTTTCTTTAACTGTATTTTTAAGTCAATTACAACATAGACTAATATGTTAACTAAAATAAATTTAATTAATACTTCCAATATGGCAAGTCAAATTGCCATAATCAAGGAACAAAATATAATAAGATATGTGCATGAAGGCACTATGCTAAGTAATGAAGCTGAAGCATGTCAACTGAGAGTAGGCCTCAAGTGTCCTAAATAGCATCCCCCCCCCCTCCCCTAGTGGGCTATATTGGACATCCTTGGCTGTTAGGCTGAAGTACAGAGGATGAGAGCTTTCCAAATTTGGGGCAGTTTCATGCAACCAAATTTGTTGCACATATCTTATTATTAGGTGTAGTTTCCGAAGGCAGATTCATAGAAGAGTCTTTTCCATTTATATTTGATGCAATGCGGTAAAGTGGCCTTCTACCAGCATATTCAATGACAGGTGTCCAAGGCATGGTCAGCAGGTCCTATGTGGCTGTAGTGTTAGAAATGGATATAGTTCTTATGTTCAGCAATTCTGATGTTGGCTGTCCTGCTTGTTTGGCCATAGTAGGATAGTTTACAATTACAAGGGACCTGGTAAACACCTGGCAGATCTAGGGACTGTGGCTGGTCTTTGGTGGAGCAGATAAAGGATGCTATATTTTTATATGGTCTGTTAGTGGTTGAAAAATTGTATTTTTTAAACATGTATAAAATTGTATTTCATTTTTTAAAGATTTTTTGTTAGCTTTTCATATGTGCCTTGGATATATGGAATAGTGACAGCAATGGTGTAGTCTCTATTCTGGAAAGACGAGGGGGGGGGGTTGGAGTTTTAATATTGTTTGGATATGTTAAGAATTGTAGCCATTGGGTAAGAAGGTTTTGCGAATATGATCAAGTTCCATGGAGAGAGAGAGAACTATTTAGGATTTTAGGCCTACTCTCAGTTGACATGCTTTAGTTTCAATACTTAATGTAGTGCCTGCATGCTCATATCTTATATTTTGTTCCCTGATTATGACAATTTGACTTTGCCAAAATACTGGAATTGTTAATTAAATATATTTTAGTTAATATATTAGTCTACATTGCAATTTCCTTAATAAATACAACTATGAACAGCCCATGCATAAACCTTACCACCAGCTTCCCTTAAACTGTCAATAGTGGATATGTAATTAATGTTTTATTGGTTAATTAAGTTATCATTAATCAAAATTTTAAACGAATTACAAAGAGTACAAATTTAAACATACCTGGCTATCAGTGGCGTCGCGTGCCCGTTTTGGTTGGGTGTGCTGTTGTGTGGGTTATGCAACCTGCACTACAAAATTCACGTCAATTTGACTAAGACTGCATTTTTATTGATGTATGAAAGTTTTAAGAGTGCATAGTGCATTAGCACTCATCTTAATTGGTCCAATGCAATTAATTGTTGGATAATTTGAATACTTTAATTTATCAATTAATTGTACCAAATCTGCATAGAATGGGGGAACAATCTGTTTGTTTTAGGATTTATTACAAACAACAATGAAGGAGAATGCTCTATTTGGTTGGTATATTTGAATTACTCAAAGGTGATTATATGTGAACCATCATTTATAAGACGTGAGAATGGAAAATGAAAGGAAAGAATAAGTGTGAGTAGAAATACTTTCATTAATGGCAAACGAATTATAAATAATAAACATTTGTGATGTGTCCCATAAGTGGCTGGGTAGAGCGAATAGCATGTAATCCTATAAAGTCTAGACATGAATAAGTGAATTTATGATAGCATAATTAAAAAAAAAAAACGAGGAGAGGAAAAGAGATTTGTTTGCAAAGTATAAATAACTAACCAATAATCAACAGCCACTAATACATTTAGTAGTTCAGTTAAAAACTATAGGGAGAGGCTAATCCAATGAACTAATAATGTTGTTGATTGGGTGATTTGGGTGTGGTTTGACGGAGTAGCAAATCATCTCGTAAAATTTGTTGTGTATGTTATGTGTATTTCTCTGGTTTATGTACATTTTGCTCCATTTTCTAAGAATTTTATTTTGTTTACTGAGACTCAATATACATTTTATGTAATCATAGGATACATAATATCCAATCATTATCAGGAATCTTACATTAATTAGTTTTTTTTTTAGTTTTTTTTTTTAGTGTCAGCAGCTCTTCTGTCTTATCAATCTCACATATGCTGATATTTTGTTGTAGATCAACAACTTCTTATAATACACAAATGTATTCATTTTTATTCAGGAATAGATAAATTTTTAGTGTTTGTTTCCGAAGACTAAATGGAATAAAAATGTCCCTATACTGTTAAAAAACTTTTCAACCTCAATACTATACTGCACAAGCAAGAAAAACGATTAGCTTTGTTTATCACTAAATACATCAAAGAGATATTTAACATTTGTGTACTATATTTAAGAACAATTAGTGTAAGACAACTTGAACGACACTTAATGGAAAAACACTGTGCTCCTGCAGACTATGCTGCATGCATGTGAACAGAACAGATTTTTGAAAGCAGATGTTAGGACAAATATGTTTAATTAGGTGTTAACCTAATTAAACTCATTTGTCCTAACATTCGCTTTCAAATTTTATGCTCCAGAAAATATGTGTAACAGCTGTTTATAATACAGCCATTGGATACAGAAAGGGCTCAATTTATGAAAAGCAAAATGAATATATATATATATATATATATATATAAAACTTGAAATTAGTTTGAATTGCATTTGAGACATTCGATATCATCCAGACACTTAACAAATGTTAATTTTAGAAATAAAATTCTATCATGGAAGTGAGAGAATTTTATTTCTAAAATTCTAACTAACATGCCATATAAACTTTGTGAAAATGTGACCGCTCGACGCAGAAGTGGCATACATGCGCTAAAAGCTAGTACCTCCCGGGGAATAAAGGAACGACAGACACCTAGGTGCGAATATGACAATGTGTTAATAAAATTTTAAATATGGAAAACATAAAGGTCAAATGAGCAATAGCTATGCTTCATGCATGCCTTTTTTTCTGAGAAACAAAGGGTTTACGCTTCTTAGTGAGGTTAGATTATCATTGGCAGAAATAATGGAGTGAGCCATGGATAATTTGAATTTTGATATGATTTTTAAATACAGCCATATATAATTCACACAGAAATCGGAAAAGTAATCACTTGGGAAATTGATTACTTTTCCATTGATTGTTTTTCCAGACTGAATCAAAGAAAGGCTGAAATAACTTGTTTTACTTACTTATTTTATTTATACACAAGTTCCAATCTTCTGTTTTTCGTTAGGAATTGTGTTAGCACATCATCATAAAATGAAGATTTTTCCTTCAGTTCCATCATCAATGTCTTTTCAATAGAGATTAAGCTTAGGCTGCAAAGTCTTTCCTGTGTTTGTGTTCCTCTATAACACATGTATATTCTCTTCATAGCTGAAAAAGAACACTCAACTGTAGCAGTAGAGCAGTAGAGCTCGAAATGAACATGATAAGTTCTGCTAACTTACAAATTTCCTTGAATGCAGATTTTCTTGCATGAATTTTAATAGGTGATGCACTGGTTTCCTGGCAAATCTTCAGAAGAAAATAGTACTTTCAGTTCATTTTTCACGCAAATGTAGTCAAAAACTGGGCCATAGAAATCCTTTAAGTTTTATAAAATACCATCAGGAAACATCCTCACATACTGACCATATCTTTCACTACAAAGGAGTTGAAAAAAATTCAAGTTTTGAAAGTGAGGAGTATCTTTCTTCCATCTCCAGGCAAGTGCAGCCGACTATTCCCTGGTATAAAATCGAAGGCCCATGCTCTTCTCCATCTTTTCCAGTCCTTTTCATCTCTTAGGTCTTGACTCATCAACTGTATGCTTCTCCTTTGATACAGGAACCCAAATATCATCAAATCCATGTTCCCCGTCATTCCTAAGTTGCTTCATAGTGTCATGCACTTTTTTACAACAGTACAATATATCATAGGATGAAGTTTGGAGTATATTATTCAAGACATCAGTATAGTCAAATAAAACAAAAAAAAATTTCTAGCAACAAAATTGTTTGAAAATCTTGCAAGAAATGCAAAAAAACCATGAGCTTTTGATTACAGCAACCACGTCCCATTCCCTAGAATTCTCAACTATGTGTTCAAAAAAATTCAGTGAGTTAATGTCTGTGGGGTTTTACTGTGCTTGTTAAACAGGAAGTAAAGTTCCATCTGGTTGGTGCAGTGGAGGGTAATTTTTTAGCAACAAAATCTTGCAAAGCATTTATTCTTTTTGATGATTTAGAAAAATATGCCACCAATGCACTGATCATTTGGAAAAACAATCTACATTCCTTGATATTTGAGAGGCCAGGCTTTGTTTCAGAACTAAATTCAAAACGTGGGCATAGCAATATGTAAATATTGCTATGCCCACGTTTTGAATTTAGTTAACCACATCAGATATAGCACTAATAATAACATTTTGTACTGTGGAAGAAGTTTCTTGAAATACAGTCGCATCCTTTAAATGACTGTCTAAAAGAGGATCATACTCACAGAGGACATTTAAAAATTCTATAAAATTTCCTGTGTAGCTCAGTGGTTGTGGCGTTTGCATACCACGGCGCTTGGTCGCACAAAGGAAGACTTGGTTTCGAGTCTAGTTGGAGACTAGAGGAAATTTTTCTAAGCCTTTTTTCAACCAGTTCCCGAATTAGTCGATCTCTGGCATGGGCAAGCAGGTTTTTTTCTCCTGGAAACTCGGTTTTTTTGTCCCGTAAACTTAAGAAAATCGACCGTAGAACCCACATTATTTCAGACATTAAATACGAGTGTTAAGGTTAGGCACACAAGATGGCGGCACCTGTAGAGCCATCTCACTTCACTGCATGCCGATTAATTAGGGATAGCCTTGGGCTAGCTATCTCTGATTGGTACCAGTGGAAATTGAACTGCCCATTCAGTCTCCAATAAGTTAGATAGGGCTATAAACGGCCTCACCTACTCCCTGTATATACGGGAATAAAAAGGTGTTAGCTGATTTGATTTGATTTTGCTGATATAATTTTCTTGATTAGTTGAATCTTCAGAACTTATCATGCCCTTTCAAAGAAAGCCCTTGCTTAGCCAAATAGCATACAGAATCAATTATCTTTCTTTTAAAATGTCTCTATTTTTCTTTACCTGTTTTCATTATGTTGGGTAACTTCAATTTTTCTTTGTCAATGAGAGTGTCAATTCTTTGTTTTCGAAACATCCTCAGATTTAAAAATGACTGAACATGTGACTGGGTGTGCTCATGTTTTTGCGCTGCTGCTGTTAACCTTCCTACCGGCTAGGACGTCTATAGACGTCCAACTAAATCTGGATAAGATTCAGCCCACCTGTTTAAAGAACCTGGATAAGAAGTGCAATTTGACTGTCATGTCCATTAGAAGGTGTGATAAACCCTCACGCTGAAGAGAAAGGTTAATCGGATTATCTCCCGTTCGTAGCTGCCTCTCAGTTGCCTATAACAAGAAACGGACTTTCTTGTTCCATGCTGGTGAACTGAATTTTAGTTATATATGATAGAATAAAAATAGAGAAATTATTTATATTTTTGTTTTCTCTTTTTATTGTACAATACAATTTTAATTTCTGGACAAAATAAAGGTCTTGCATAATTTCTTCACTTAACCAATTTAATTTTTTATTTTTTTGCACTAATTTTTTAATCGCTACTAGACAAAAGATTTTTCTTTGTTCTCGAAGAAATTAATTCACGATAATTATTTGGAATATTCTTTTAAAAAAAGAAAAGAAAACCGGCTGCCGACGTTCCAGGTTATATTAATTTTATTTTTGTACAAAACCATCGAAATCGAATATTACTTAACAGATTTCCTTTAGGACACGCTTGAGCAACTTTGCTTTATAGAGAATAACATGAAATTCTTTAATCATATTATTAAATTTTTTCTTCATGTTGTATAATAATCTGTACTTTTACTTTCTTGGTTTCCTTGTATAATTGGTCATTACAAAATGAAATTAACAGTTATGATTTAAATTTATATTTTCTGCATAATTCAGATATTTTATTCTCCAATTTTTAAAGTAAGCGATACATTTGCTTATTTTTATCATTCAAAATATGTATATCAAATGTGAAATTTCATTTCCATATTTTTACAATTGAATTGAACTTTATTTCGCCTCTGATAGTTTAACACCCCCCCCCCCCCGTTGCATTACTATCACACACCCGAAAACTGTTATGAAACATAGGTACAGTTTTTATTTAATTCGTTATTTTTCTCTAGTAATTGTTCCACATGACTTTAATTTTTCGATACTGAAACTATGTGGTGATTATTATAAATTAGCAAATTATAAATCAGACAATATACATATTTCCTGATTATTATAAATCAGGAAATTATGTGATATTCGGATACAGGTGAAATTAATATTTAAAATCACTGTCATCCTTCAAATGCAATATCAGAATAAAGAAAGTGAAAAAACCGAAGTTTCGAAATACATTTCGAAAGCCAGCTCTCTAAATGTATTGGTCTACAGACTGGATTCTGAACACGCTAATGTTTCGTGATGTTATGACTGAAAAACAATTCAATCTCATCATGAAGTATTTGCATTTTCAGAATAATGAAGAATACGATCAGGCAACACATCCTTGCCCAGTCCTCAACAAAATTTATGATTTTCTGATGAAAATCCGTCAAAAATGAAGGTGGACTGAAATGTAAGCAGTATATTCCCAAAAAGAAAGCGAAGTATGGAGTAAAATTTTTTATGCTTTGTGAATCGGAAAGTGGATATCTTTGGGATTTCAAACCTTATACGGGAAAGCAAACTGTAATCGAGCACGATAAATATTCGGATCTCCCCTTGTCGATGCGTGCAGTAATGCAGTTACTAGACTCTTTACTGGGGAAAGGTTACTGCATTATAATGGATAATTACTATATATGTGTCCTGAACTCGCTGATTTGCTTTTACAGCATCTTACAGATAATTATGGTACTGTAAATGCAAAAAGGCGAGATATGCCTCCAGATCTGGCTTCAGGAAAGCTATTGAAGGGGGAAATCCGAACTTATCAGCGAGGGAAAGTCTTTGCACTACGTTGGAAAGACAAAAAAGATGTTTTTCTGCTATCTTCCCTGTACAATCCATCAGCGGAATCTGTGGAGAAGCATGGTTTGAAGAAAGAAAAACCCATTGCTGTGTGTGCATACAACGACACTATGGGTTGAGTCGACAGGTGCGATCAGCAGCTATCATTCTACTCTGTAATGAGGAAACAGCATAAAAAATATTACAAAAAAGTGTTCGGACATGTTATTTGAATTTTGAAGTGTTTGGATTTTGTTATTTGGAACAGTTTCCTCCTGTACAAGAAAAAATGTTTGTCTACCATAACATATCTAGAATACAGAATAGAAATTGTGAAAGCATTGCTGCATGCACATGCACCTTCTTCAGCAAGCAGAAAAACAGGAAATCCTATCAGACATCTGAGGTTGAACGCTGCTAACTCCAACCATTATCCCGAAAATCTACCACCAACGGCTAATAAAAAAAAAAAACCTCCACGCAAATATTATGTATGTAATAAAAAAAATATCAGAAAGGAAACAAAAATCTGGTGCCCTGAGTGTAAAACTGCTTTGTATGTTTATCCTTGCTTCAAGGTGTTCCACGCTGTTCAAGAATTTTAAATTCTGAACAGTATGAAATAAAAAATGTTTGTTTTCAAAGCCATCAAAACAGTCCTTTTCAGGACTACAAATATTGATAGAGGGATACCCGAATGCACTGTTTCTTTTTCATCTTGAAGGCTAATTTTTAAGTTCTCTTTATAATACAGAGAAACTGGAAAGAGTATTCCAGGTAAAGTATTTCAGCAAAACAATAAAAAATAATGAAATAAAATCTACCCTATATATATATAAAATGATAAGCTTTTTTATGTCATGTTTATCGAAACGTTTTGAAACTCAGGGGCTACCCTGAGTGTCGAGTCTTCAAAATTCGAGTCATCAGAATTCAGGGGCTGAACCCCCTTTCGAGTTATCACAATTGAAGGAGAACTGGTCTACCATACCGGAACACGGGGGGGTTGGGCATAGCCCCCCTAGTTAATAAATGAAATATATAAATAATAACGGGAACATTTTCACCTTGCCAACACTCAACATTGATGTGATATGGGTTCCAAATTTCTTGTTTCGGAGATATATATATATATATTACAGTTTTGTAATAAAAATTTCTGCTAGAATGAAGTTTGGCAGAATCAACAATATTATTACCACCTTATTTCTGTTTCTCGTGTGGGAGAAAAATGGTAAAATGTCACTCTTATAATTATATGAGATGTTATAATGGCAAAAATAGTAAGAAAAAAGTCATTTGCAGTTTCTCTTCAAAACACAAAGAAAGAACATTGTAAATTCAGCCAGTGGAAAAGAAAAGACTACATATTTTTCTCCTGTTATCTGATTTTTTTTCTTATAGTTCAAAGAAGAAATCACTGCATATAGACACTACATGAAGTCTGCAGGAGGGAAAAAAATATGGAAATTGGTTACATTATAACGAATAGAGAAATCATGTCAGAAAAATTATTCACGTATGATTCTAATCTCAGCAGACATAACATTTTCTTCTAGATTAGATATCTAAAGTAACTGAACCTTTGCTACTATTTTACACTAAAATGAATGGGTATGTTCCCCAAGTGATTTACGTTTGTAACAGCTGTCTTGCAAACGATTTATGAAATAAATTATCTGAAATATCCGCAGATTGCTTAGGTCTATATCCCCCCCCCCAAAAAAAAGAAGATTATGAAACGCATATGCACCTTTTCTTTGAAAATAATTCAAATCCTCTTTTTCAAGATAATTGTATGATTTAATTTCTAATTTTTGATAATAAAAGTGAAACTGATCATTATAAATTAAGCAATTATTTTGGCATAAATAATGTATAAGCATGTAAACGAAATATCAGTATTTCTGTTAGAATATAGGTAATCAACAATCGAAAAGGAAACAAGACATTCTTGACATATTCTGCACTACAGCCTGGGGCACTTTAGTGTTCTCCCCTTTCTTCACAATAGCACTGAGAGTAATAAGCCTTCAGCTTTTCCTCCAGCTAAGAGGATATAACCAAGTATTTACAAGACTAGATTATTTCAGAAATAGCTTCCAGCAGCATAAGAAGTAATATTTAGATTTTTTTAAAGAAAAACAAACAAAAATAATACTACTGGACTTTCTTTTGTGTGGTATGCATATAAACAATTTTGCATGGTGAAAATATAGCATATTATTTCTAAAATTTCACGTAATTTCAGCGGGCAGTAGAACAGCTGGTTTTAGATTGCAAATAAATAGAACAGAATTAGAAGTTTCACAATACAATCTGATTGCCGTATATCTTTTGTCAAAATGGTAAAATGAAGTAATTGATTTTGAATGCTCTCTAGAAAAGCTTTCAAACCTGTGAGTTCTAGGAGAGGATAAGGAGGGGGGGGGGGAAGCATTAGAAAATCTTCAAAATGAAAAAGAATTTTGAATCATTCCGTATATGATATTTTTCCCATTATATTTTCAACATATCTACGAGGATGTGCACTAGATATTATCGTAATATGCATAATACAAATAAATAAATAAATAAATGACGAAGGCGAAGAATCACTGCTAAAATATCATTGGATATAAATTTTTGATACCAAAAAGACACACAATCGGAAACCAAGTAATGCAATGTAGCATTTTAAAATTTTTTTTTTATTTTGTCTTTATGAATAACAAAAAATCGTTTCTAAAACTGATATGTGATGATCCATATAATGCTATTTCGCTAGAAACGAAAGAAAAAGGACGTATTTATTTCAATAAATATTGTTTAAAAATATAAATATTTGACATAATATTTTCATAGCAAACATTTGAAAATTCTGAAATTCGAAAAAAAATTATTCAATTATTATACGTAAAGTGAAAGAACAAAAAAATTATTCAATTATTATACGTAAAGTGAAAGAACTTGGTAATTCTACAAATCAGTGCAACTCTTCCGGTGCACTGATTTGTAGAATTACCAAGTATTTATAAGACGTAGATTATTTCAGAAATAGCTTCCAGCAGCAGAAGAAGTAATATTTAGATTTTTTTAAAAGAAAAACAAACACAAATAATACTACTGAACTTTCTTTTGTGTGGTATGCATATAAACAATTTTGCATGGTGAAAATATAGCTTATTATTTCTAAAATTTCACATAATTTCAGCGGGCAGTAGAACAGCTGGTTTTAGATTGCAAATAAATAGAACAGATTTAGAAGCTTCACGATACAATCTGATTGCCGTATATCTTTTGTCAAAATGGTAAAATTAAGTAATTGATTTTGAATGCTGTCTAGAAAAGCTTTCAAACCTGTATAGAAATTTAGAGTAGTTATGCAATTCAGTTCCAGGAGAGAATAAGGAGGGGGGGAAGCATTAGAAAATCTTCAAAATGAGCAAAAATGTTGAATCATTCCGTATATGATATTTTTCACATTATAATTTCAACATATCTACGAGGTTATGCACTACATATTATCGTAATATGCATAATACAAATAAATAAATAAATGATGAAGGGGAAGAATCACTGCTAAAATATCATTGGATATAAATTTTTGATACCAAAAAGACACAATCGGAAACCGAGTAAGGTAATTTAGCATTTTAACATTTTTTTTTATTTTGTCTTTATGAATAACAAAAAATCGTTTCTAAATCTGAAATGTGATGATCCGTATAATGCTATTTCGCTAGAAACGAAAGAAAAAGGACATATTTATTTCGATAAATATTATTTAAAAATATAAATATTTGACATAATATTTTCAAAGCAAACATTTGAAAATTTTAAAATTCGAAAAAAAATTATTCAATTATTATACGTAAAGTGAAAGAACAATCAGTGCATCTCTTCCGGTGAACTGATTTGTAGAATAAAATACACCAAATTCACTATCACTAAATAGATTCATTGCAAAAGCTGATCAGTGGGCATTTCAGGATTGATTTTTTTTTTCGCATATGTGAAATTGGTTTCAATTTTTGGGAAGAGACACAATAAATCATTTTAGAGGCAAGAAAGGTCAAATAACTTAGGACAGTAAATGAAATTCTAAGCAACACAATAGACGTAAAGACAGGGGGAGGGGACACAAAGGTCACTCAGCAACAGTTAATCCACTAATGCTATAGAATAGCCACTAAATAGATTCATTGCAAAAGCTGATCAGTGGGCATTTCAGGATTGATTTTTTTTTTCGCATATGTGAAATTGGTTTCAATTTTTGGGAAGAGACACAATAAATCATTTTAGAGGCAAGAAAGGTCAAATAACTTAGGACAGTAAATGAAATTCTAAGCAACACAATAGACGTAAAGACAGGGGGAGGGGACACAAAGGTCACTCAGCAACAGTTAATCCACTAATGCTATAGAATAGCCGTAACGAGATTAACGGTGGAGGAAGGTAATGGCATGATAAAAGGTAGAATGCCGACGAAATTTTGATCCATGAAAAAAGCTAGAGAGTGTTGAATATTTCATCCACACCGGCCGGTTGGGGGGTTAAATGGTTAAGGTCAGAATATCCATGCTTATTCCAAATACCTTGCTTTCTGGCAAATAATAAACAAGGCCAACAAAAAAAAAGTCTTCACTACACTTCCCATCCAGTTAATCATTCTACTGTACTGTATCATGAAATCGAGAAGTGTCTCATATACTCAGTTTTTGCATTTTTGTGCATGCTCTGTAAATTTGGCAGAGGAGGACAAGGCCTACCTCCTTTGAGTACAGTCACACAATCCACAAAAGTTCTGGTAGAAAACGGGACATTCAGTAGATCGTCACACTGTTTCTGATTGTAAATATGAGCAAAAAATTTATAAATTTATGGAAAATTATATATTAAAAACTTGTCTATATTATATATAAAAGCTTGCCTACCATGTCAGTTCACATTCACACATGTAAAACAGCAACTCATGACAAATGACATTGTTCAATTGGATTGGATGGCATAATAACTAATCACAGCCTCTAGGTGCTATTATCTCAGAGGTGACCCAACCTTGCCTTCTCAGCAGTTTAAAACTACTAGACTGCTAAGAATTTGACCTGCTGCACCCTCTTTACATCTTTTCAAAGGGCTCAAAGGAGTATGTACTTTGAAAGCTCACCTGGGCTCTTAATGCGAATGTGATGCAATATTTATGCATTAAAAAGTGCCTTCTTCATGAAGCATTAGTATATTGTGTTTAATTTTAGGAATCATGCAAAGCCAGGAAACAATTAGGGAAGTCTTTAACGGAAATAAATGCAAAAATATAATATCAGTAATATTGATATTTCGTGGATGATTACTGCACACCTAGCACACCTGGAATATTCGCCCATGCTGGCTATCTTGGAAGTTAGGATGATTTTGGTATATAGTGTTGAGTTTAAAATTGTGCCAAAAAATAAGTATGTAATTAGAAAATTGTTAAACATAAAGAACCAACAAGTAAAAATATGAAATGGCAAGAATGAAATATAAATAAACAAAATGAATTAATCAAAAATTTAAGAAAAAAATAAGAAATAAAAAAGAAAGCTAAAAAACATGCAATATACATTACAAATCAAGAGTGCAAATGATATTGTGTTGATTATTTTGAAGAAATTGTTATCAGATGGCAGAAAATGAAAACATTGTTATGTGTGTGCTGATAAATAGCAGATTCATTTAACAGATAAATGTAATAAAGCTGGCTGTCTTGAGAGGAATTGGGAGTAATTTATTTGTTTAATTGCCATGAGGGTGGAGATTAGGTGGGGTCTTTTTTGTGTGACTTTTTCTAGAGAGGTTGCTTAAAGGTCAAAGCCAAATAACTGGGAGGAGACCTCAACATTGCCTTTCAGGAATGCAGAGAACCAACTGGTGCTTCTGACCTAATGTCTAATCCTCACCTGGTGCGATCGATGAAAATTCAACTACTGGAACAAGTTCTAACTCAACATCTAGAAGAAGAAGAAGAAGAGTAAACTCAACATCAGAAGATAGAAATCATCAATATAAGGAGTATTAATGGAAAGGAAATCGAACTTGCAGAAGAATTGGTAAAGTACCACATGGAAATAATTGACATTACTGAGTTGAGATCTTACTAAATATTAAGTATAGGATGTTATTTTCAGGCAAGGAAGTGAGGTGCTTAAAAGTCAAGGAAGGATAACTGAGAATCTTTTGGGGAATGCAGAGAAGTGACCAGGGCTTCCAACCTGATGTCCAATCCTCACTTTCTCGTGGTGCAACCTGTTTACTATCTACCTAGATATGAATTAATGAGGATAGGCTGGCAATTTTTGAGATTTAGCCAACCAAATTATATTCTTATTGGCTTAAACCATACTCAAAATGATGGTACAACATGACAGAATCTCATGCTGGCTGAGGTATCACCTGGTTAAACAAGGCCTCCCCACTGTTTTCACCAGGGAACCAGGGCAAACAACGAAAAGTCAGCTACTGGAATAAACCCAAACTCCAACTCAACATTGGCAGAGTCCAAGATTGGCAACATCAACATAAGAAGCATCAATGGAAAAGAAATGGAACTAGCAGAAGAATTGAATAAGTATGAGATCGACATAATAGGTGTTACCGAAACAAAGAAGACAAAAAAACAGGTAAGATCTTTCTAAGCAACAAATATGAGATGTTATATTCAGGAAATAACAATCATGGAAAAGAAGGAGTTGCTATAATATTAAACACTAAATCTGAGAATTCTTCTTGAATGGCAGACAATATCAAGTATAGTTATGTGGACTAATATCAAAATGGTAAACTGGACAGTGAAACTTATTTGTGCTTATGGTGCCACAAAAAGTTCTAATAAGAAAGAAATGGAGGAATTTTTTGAGACATTACACAAGGCAGTTGACACAATGAAAAAGGAAAAGTTCGTCCTTGTTGGAGATCCAAACAGAGTAGGAAATTATTACCAGACATATAAGAATGTTTGGGAAAAAAACATAGAGAAAAGAGGAATGCTAATAATGATGATGGTAAGTACCTGCTATATTTCTGCTGAGGACATGGACTAGTTATTACTCCAACATAAAAATGCACACAAATCCACATGGAGTGAAGATGCAAGGAATAAAAAAAGTCTCGTTGACTATATTATTGTTGACAGTGATATTTTCCCACTAGTTCAGAACAAGAGTGCACAGAGGATTTGAAATAGGAAGTGATCACCATTTAGTGTTAAGCAAAATAAAATTGAACTTCATATTGAAAAGAAGGATGTGTAAGAAAGTTTTGAAACTAATCAAAGTTGAACAGCTATCAAACGTGAATTCTAGACTCAAATACACACATATTATTTAAGAAAAACTGAAAGAATTTGAAAACAAGACCTAACCTTGGAGATTCAGTGGCAAACCCTAAAGAAAACTTTGAGTGATTCAGCCAGAGAGGCATGTGGTGAAGTAATCTGCAAGGATAGAAAAATCAGAACTCCGTTATGGACTCAGGAATTTAAAGAGGAAGTCAAGGAAAGAAGAAAGAATATCGAAAGTTCCTGGCAAGTAAGTCACCTTGTGCTCTTACAGAAACCAAGAAACATGTAAGAAAGCAAAGCATTGAGTAAAATTTGCTAAACAAGTAATGGAAAGACTTTGGTAAGAGCATAGACAATAAATACCAGGAAGGTAGTATAATATTCTGGAGATTATTGAAAATGCTCAGTACTGAAAAAGAAATTAGAGATAATAAAGGGAACATGAAAACAGAGGATAAAGATATTCTTGATGTATGGAGTAATTACTTTGAAAGATTGCTAAATGAAATGAGCAATAATAGCAGGGTGGTAGAAGACACTCAACAGGAATATAAATATCTGTACTTGAAGTAGAAAAAGCTATCACAAACCTGAAATATGGAAAGGCAGCTGGAGTAAAAGATATTCAACCAGAACTGCTAAAATATGGAGGTATAAAAGTTATACATTGACTACACTGCATAATTCAGAAGGACTGGTAAGAGGGTAGAATTCCAGTTGACTAGAGTAGTGCTCATAGTACCCATCTATAAAAAATGGAATAAATCTGAATATGAGAATTACAGAGGAATTTTGTTACTGAGCATTCCAGGTAAGATTTATGCAAGCCTACTTGAAAAGAGGCTGAGAAAAATTGTAAAAAAGAAACTTGGAGAAGAACAAGCTGGGTTCAGGTCAAACAGGTTGTCAGGATCAGATTTTCACTTTAAGACAAATAGTTGAGAAATCATGGGAATATAACAAGGATCTGTAATTAAATTTTGTAAATCTGAAAAGGCCTATGACAAGATGCCCCCAGATAATGTTAACATAAAAAAAATATTATTATTATTATAATATTGGTAAGTCTAGAAAACACAAAGTCTATCATACCACTTGCTGAAGTCATTTACCATTCATGCTCTCACCACTCTATCAGGCAAATGCATTCCATGGTTCAACCACCCTCCATGCAAAAAAACCACTCCTCACCCTCCCGCTCACAGCTTCTCCTTGTAACTTTCAGGGATGGCCCCCTTGTCCCGCTAAGCAAAGGACCTCCCCAGCATCAACCCTGCAACTACCTCTCAACAGTTTAAAAGTCTCAATCATATCACCTTTCCTTCTTCTATCTACCAAACTCTGCAGTCCAAATTCCCTCAGCTGATCCTCATACCAACATCGTAAAGTCCTGAAACCATCATTGTTATCTGCCTCTGTATCCTTTCCAGAGTTAATTTATCCCCTTCAAATCCTGGGGACCAAATCTGAGAACAATAGTCCAAGTATGGTCTGATCAGGGCTTTATACAATGGAATGACAACTCTTTTATCCCTGCAGGTCAGTGTGCTTCTCAGTATTGCAGCAATCCTCTGAGTTACCTTCATCACCTTTGCTATATATTCCCTGAATTTCAGGTTTCTATCAATCACCCTCAGATCTCTTGTCTCCCCTACTTCCTCCACTACAGCTCCTTCAACAGAGAAAAAAACAACAAAAAAAAAAAAAAAACAGGTCTCAGAACTGAGCCCTGTTTTTTTTATTTTATTCGTGTGGTTCTCCCCCCCCCCTTAACTCAACTATCCCTTAGGACTGGTCGAGCCCTCCTTATGAGGAATTAAGTATGTATTTTTATGACTGTAGATCCATGTGTGTTCACAGGCCGGTTTGCCTGTTCTAAGGGACAAAAAACACCCAAATTTCCAGGTGAAAAACCCTTTACCTCCTTATGCGAACAGCTAACTCGCCTTTAGTAGAAAGAGACCAGATAAAGGAACTAAACCCAAGTCTTTCCAACCAATGATCTTTGTCTATACCGAATGAGCTACGAAGACTATTGAGCCCTGTGGTTACCCCACTTGCAACCTTCTGCCTCCTTGTATTGCCCCACCATACGCAACTCTCTGATACATATCAGATAGCCAATCCTGAATCCAGTTGACTAACCTGACATCTAAACCCATGTGCTACAACTTAAATATCAGCTTATCATGTGGCACCCTGTCAAATGCCTTTTCAAAATCCAAAAAAAAAATGGCAGTATATGCCTTTTCCTCATCAACCACTCTTGTCTCATTATTATAAAAGGCAATCATATTACTCAAGCAAGAGCACCCCTTAACAAATCCATGTTGACTCTCACAATAACATTACCCTCATCTGCCCAATGCTGGTTATGGTTCCTCACTAATTTCTCCAAGATCTTAACAACTACTGATGAAATTAAACACATCTGGTCTATAATTTGACACTTACAGTCTGAAACCACCCTTATGCAATGTCACTATCTTACCTTCCTTCTATTCCTGTAGCAAGACTTTCATTGAAAACCCAGGTCAACAGAGCTGTCAGTTCTTTAGCATATTCTCTCAAAACCTGTGGTGAAATTTTCCATCCAATCCCACAACTTTATTGACATCCAGACTACTCAGAATTTCAGACACACTCACCTCTTGCACCTCTAAATCTCAAACCTGCCCTATCCCTCTAGTATTAAAACCTACTTCTCCAGGATGAAATACTCCAATAAAGTGCTCATTGAAAAACTCCACTATGTCTTCTGCATCAGTCACTCTATTCCCATTTTTATCCAATAATGCCATTCTTCCAGAATCATTTCTCCTCATTGTGCCCTCTTCTTCACTCTTGGCTTACTATGGCTGCTAACAAATATTCCTTCATAATTTCCCAAGACTAATAATATCTCGCTCTTCCAATTCCTCCCTCCATGGAACTGCCCCAAGTTGATATTGAAGACTATTATAATCACCCACTTTATAATTCCATATATATATATATCCTTCTCTTTGATACTCCTGCATGTCTATCCATCTTCCAAGTCAAAACCACATGGTCACTCTCTCCAACTAGGGGAAGAGATGCCCTCTCAATTATAATCAGCTCTTCTGATGCTATGACCAAATCCAAAACTCTTGAACTTCATGTTCCTTCTATTACATGTTGCCTAAAACACTTGTCCCTTCAGGAATTCTAGAAATTCCATTCCCTTATTACTACATGCATTTTCCTCTTCCCTTCTAGAAATTCCATTCCCTTATTACTACATGCATTTTCCTCTTCCCAATTTATACTACCATAGTTAAAATCTCGCATAGCAATCATTCTTCTTGCACATGCCGAGCACAACTGCCTAAACATCTCCTGCTCCTCAACCTCTGTGCTCCTTGGCTTGTAGCAACCCCCCCCCCCACCCACTAAATATCCTGTCTTGCCCACCTCTGCCTCACACCATATGCTTTCAAAACCATTAGTGTCACTGCCCTCCAAAAAAAAAAACTGTATACAGTCAGTAGGATTCAAACCTACGCGAGGAAACCCCAATGGTTTTCAAGTCCATCACTTTAACCACTCAGCCATGACTGCGCATTTGCATCAGAAACTTACAAAATACTCTAAATGATATAATAGCAATGAAAGAATTACTGGACAACCTAGGTAAACAAAAACAAACTAAGTAAAATAACAAATGGTAAATCAGATGGAGAAGATGGGATAAACTCTGAACTGTATTTACTAAAATAAAGAGACAAAAGGCTTCAGTTCGGTGATGCATATTTATATAAATCAAGTGGATATTAAATCCAGCATTATTTCAAAGTCGAATGTATAATCTATGAAAGATTCGTAAAACTCACCAGAAAGCATACAGGAATACACTAGCTGGCATTCATTAGTTGCTGTGTGTGTGAAAAAATTTCATCAGAAATTATTATTATTATTATTACTTGACATCTCCAGGGAGTCCAAAGACTCATTTAAATAAAATATATACAAATGGATAAATACCAATAAAATAGAATACAAGTATAGTAATATCTATATTAAAAAAAAAAGGGAATAAAAGAAAACCAGCTAATTACAAAGGTATTAGTTTATTGAATAATGTTACAAAATGGATAGTAGAATTTAATTTAATAGTAGATATTTAATGAAAAATTGAAAAGATACAGTGAAAAAAATATTATTAGAATGTCAAAATGTATTTAGAAAAGGATGCTCTACAATGGGTGCAGTTTTTTTCTTTTTTTAAAAAAAAACTAGTTATAGAGAAAAGAAGAGGATTTAATTCAGAAACTCATCTTTTGTTTATAGATTATGAAAATGCATTTGACAAATTAAAAATATATATACTGTTTGATACATTACAAAGAATAAATATACCTAATATTTTACTACATGCAATATTGAATGTATACAAGGATAATGAAAGAAAAATAAAAATAAATGAAAAAAAAAATCTGCAAACAATATATCCCCTACTCACACCCTCTTTATACCAAGGAGTAAAACCAGCAATAAAAAGACCAAAACTATGAAAATAGGCAAGATCATAGAAAACTTCAGCTGCATTCTGAATGGAAATCCTAGAGAACAAGTAAATATTTCAGCTATTTAAGCATAGTTTTTAGTGAAGATGGCAAGTTGAATCTGAAAATAGATAACAGAATGAGCATTGTTGGTGTGTTGAGTAGCCAGCTGAATAAATTATTATTATTATTATTATTATTATTATTATTACCTTAAGACCTCATGGAGTCAAAGCCTCATCTGGGAGGTCCTTTTATCACACACACACACACACACACACACAGCTCATCATACCATGCCTTGAACACATTCAAACTCCTTGCAGACACTACACTCTCAGGCAAGGCATTCCAATCATTCACAACTCTGCACAAAAAACCCTGCCCCTCGCTCCCCTACTCACACCCTCTTTATACAGTTTCCAGGGATGACCTCTGGTTCTCCCTTGATCTCCCACTATTTTCTGTAGAACTTCTCCAGTATTGATCCTATAACAACCCCTTATGAACTTGTAGGTCTCTATCATATCTCCCCTCTTCTTCCTGTCCACCAGACACTGCAAATTACATCTCAATCTTTCCTCATATTCGACATTCCAGAGGTCAGAAACTACTTTAGTCAATCGCCTTTGGACCCTTTCCAACATCTCTTCATCCTTCTGAAAACCAGGTGACCAAATCTGGGCACAATAGTCCATGTGTGGCCTAACCAAAGCCTTATACAATGGAACAAGAATCTCCCTACTTCTACAAGTCAGTGTCCTTCGCATCATTCCCAGAAGCCTTTGTGTTGTCTTCACAATTTTGGATATGTGTCTCCTAAATTTCAGATCCTTATCCACTATCACCCCCAGATCTCTTATTTCCTCCACCTCCAACAATATATCCTCACCAAGCATAAATTATACATCCCATCTTTCTTTTCCAAATTTTAAAACCTTACATTTGGCAACATTGAACTCACATCTCCATTTCTGTGCCCAATCATTCAACTTATTCAAGTCTTCTTACAAGGCCACAACATCTTCACTACTCTTCATGGTTCATCTCAACTTTGCATCATCTGCAAACAACTGAATATCTCCATCCAAATCTTCGCCTATATCGTTAATATACAAGTTAAATAGTAATGGCCCCAAAACAGACCCCTGAGGCGCTCCACTAGTGACTCCTTTTCCTGGATATCGCTCCCCCCCCATACACAACTTGTTGATACCTATCAGATAGCCAGTCTCCAATCCAATGCACTAATCTAATATCCAACCCCCATCTGCTCTACTTTGATTATCAATTTATCATGAGGTACTCTATCAAAAGCCTTTGAGAAATCCAAGTATATTACTGTGTATCCTTCTCCTCTGTCCAAGGAAGCAGTCACTTTATTGTAATAAGTAAGTAGATTACTAAAACATGACCTCCCTTTAGCAAATCCATGCTGTCCATCAAAGATAATACCATTGTTGTCAACCCAACTCTGGATCCTAGTTCTCACAAGTTTCTCCAACAACTTAACCAACAACACCTGACACACACACACAGATTAGGCCTATAGTTTGATGCTTGAGTTCGATCACCTCCTTTATGAAGTGGCACAATCTTGCCCTCTTTCCACTCCTTAGGGACTTGACTGAGTGCAAGACTCATATTAAAAAAATATGTCAAGACAGGTGTCAACTCTTTGACACATTCCTTCAGAATACATGGTGATATATTATCAAGTCCCACAGCTTTATTAACATCTAGTTTACTCAACTCCCCATACACCTCTTGCTCACTTACAGTCAGTCTCTTCATGAAGTCATATTCACAAGATTGAAAGACCTTTATGAATTGCTCATTAAGTACCTCCACCACACATTCTGCAACAGCTGTCTTTATACCATTTTCTCCTATCACTGTCATCCTTCCATAATCATTCTTTCTTTTGCTGGCTATATATCAAAATAATTCCTTAGGATTCTTTTTGGCTTCATTAGCTAACTGCTGTTCATGCCTCTCTCTTTAGCTACCCTCACCAACCAAGTCACCCTCCTTGCCTGATCTTTGTAGACCTCATGGAATTGGATATTTCCACTTCTCTTATGCTGCCTCCACAATGCCCTCTTTCTCTGTATCACATGCTTAATCTCTTTATTCATCCATCTCAACCTACCTTATTTAACCTTCTCACCCTTGGAATGCACTTAGATATACATGCTTAATCTCTTTATTCATCCATCTCACACCTACCTTATTTAACCTTCTCACCCTTGGAATACATTTAGACATTGCATCTACTAGATAGTTTTTGAAAATCCCCCAAGCTGCAATGATCTCTTTTCCAGCTAACTCCTCATTCCATGCTACACCCACAAGCTGTCTCCTGAGCTCTTCAGGAGAATTGGAATACACTTAGACATTGAAATACACTTTTGTTATTGAAAAGTTTTTGAAAATCCCCCAAGCTGCATTGATCTCTTTTTCAGCTAACTCCTTATTCCATGCTACACCTGAAAGCTGTCTCCTGAGCTCTTCAGGAGATAGCTTGCAGGAAGCAGTCACAGGAAATAATATGGAATAAGAGAGCAATCAGCCAAAACACCAAGCTAGCAGTATACAAGACAGTTTTCAAACAAGTTTTAAGTTATGGTTCTGAGAGTTGGGTTAGAAATAAAGAACTTAATCGAAGACTAGAGACCACAGATATGAGGGTTCTGAGAAAAATTAGATGAGTGAACTGATGGCATCAATGGCAGAATCATATTAAAAATGAAGATATTAGAAAGGAACTTGACATTATTAGCATTTAAGAATGTGTCAGCAGAGGTAATCTGGTATGGCCACTTAAATAGAATGGGTAAGAAAAGGTTAGCATAATAGCTATTTGATGACAAGATGACAGGAAAGAGACCCAGAGAAAGACCACGATCTAGGTGGATTGATTCAGTCAGAAATGTCTTAGAAGCGTGAAATGTTAGATATGACAATATTGGAATGCTCACAAGTAATAGATTGATTTGGAGGAAAGCTGTTGATAGGAGATTAATAATAATGTAACCTTAATCATGTAGTGCTATAATAGTCACCTGAATATTCCTTGGGATACATATTAGGAAATCGATGATGATGACTTTTTAGAGAGCATATTATGAAGTAAATAAAACTGTACTAATGAAAATTTTTGTAAATTTATCTTTATAAATATTTATTTATTTTATTTAATTAAACACTAATTAAATATTAAATATTCCTTTAATGTTAATAAAACTTCAGATATGTCTTATCATCTAATAAATACATACATATTCATGGTATATAATACATATAACACTGGTACAGCTTTGATAACACAGGGACTACAGGACATTGTGAATGTTCATTGTATTACAGTAACTTATTTGAAAATGCAAAATATTTCTGTTTCTTAATCAACTGTTATAAAATCCTGAATAACTAATTTCAATATTTCATTGTCTTTACATTACAGAAATGCTACTTACAAAATGTTCACACTGGTCATGAAAAGTATGTGGCATAAATGGTGAAGCTGCAATTTCTTCATGGGTGGTCAAATCATTTTTACTAGATTGGTATCTGAAATGTAATCCTCAATAAGCAAACAGGAGGTGTATCAAATAAAAAGGAAATTTTTTATTAATCAAATAATAAATTCATTAGCTAAGATAGAGTGATCTCTCAATTATCTAACCTTCAAATAACAGAATCTTCAATTAACCAACCTTTGAAGTAGATTAGTGTGCCAACTGACTTCTAGTACAGCACTGTGAAACTGTGCCTTCAGTATATTAACCTTTAATTATCTGGCTTGAAACTGATTTTCTAGTGCAGTCAGATAATTAAGTAATTACAGCAGTTTCAGACATCCATTCACAACATGTTTCACATATATACTGAAGCCTTCTTATGGATTTACATGTGAGCGTGAGCACATCCGTGCGCGCGCGCGCACACACACACACACACACACACACACACACACACACACACACACACACACACACACACACACACACACACACACACACACACACACACACAAATCCAATACCAGAGATACAGGTCAGACAAGTTAACTATCTCATTCCACCCTAAACTTCAATAGAGTGATCTCTCAATTATCTAACCTTCAAATAACATAACCTTCAATTAATCAACCCTTGAAGTAGATTCAATGTTAGAACTATTATAGAAAGATATCTGGAGAAGCAGAAAGAAGTCTACTTATGTTTTATTCACTATATAAAGGCCTCTGACAATATATAACATGAACAACTGATAGAATATATAAAAAAATTAGAAGTAGATGGCGAAGATACCAGATTACTCATAAATCTATATTAGGAGCATCATCATCATCATCATCATCATCAAATTCCTGCCATGTACTCTAAAGGGGGTATTTACATCATTACTAACATTAATTGTATTCTTATTGGCTTAAACCAAAATACAAAATGATGGTATATTAGGAGCAAACAGCCTCAATAAAAATTGCAGGAGAAACACTGGTGGAATTCCCAGTAAAGAAGGGTGTCAGACAAGGCTGTGTTCTTTCTCCTATATTGTTCAACCTCTATACTGAAAATATTTTCCAAGAATTAGCAGAATTTAAAGGAGTCCACATAGGAGGCAGAAATATAAACAACTTAAGATATGCAGATGATGTGGTACTGCTGGCTGAAAACAAAAAAGATCTTCAAAACCTACTAAAAGAGACACTAAAAATAAGTGAAAAAAGGGAAAATACCCAATATAAATATCAGAGGAAATACTTTAGATCAAGTACAGAGTTATATATATTTGGGTCAACTAATTACCGAGAATGGAAAGTGAGATAAGGAAATATTAAGGAGGATAGAAATTGCTAGATTAACTTTCATTAGCATGAAAAACATTCTGACCTCAAGGGAAATTCACACAAAAACAAGAATTAGGCTGTTCAAATTTTCATGTTTATTTTCATAATATCAAAATATTGTGAAAATAAACTAAAAGCCTTTGAATTGTGGATTCTCAGAAAAATCCTTAGATTCCCATGGACTGCCAAAAAAAACCATTTTAGAGATATTAGAGATGACTGGAGAAGAAAGGGCTCTGTTGAAAACCATTAAGCAAAGGAAAACCACTTATCTTAGTCACATATTAAGGCATGAATCCCTACTAAAAACCTTTTAGAAGGAATGACAAGGAAAAGGAAGAAGACAAAGAACAGACTAGATGGGAAATATCAAGGACTGGACCTATTTGTCTCATGAAGAATGTAAGAGAGAGAGAAGCACAAAACCATACATGGTGGAAGCTCATGGTAGTCAGTCAACCTCTTGAAAGGAGATGACACCTGACAAGACAAGATAGAAGTAGATTTGTGTGCCAACTGAATTCTAGTACAGTACTGGGTAGTGCCTTCAGTAAATTAACCCTTTAATTATCTGACTGACAAACTGATTTCCTAGTGCGCCATTAAGTTATTACAGCAGTTTCAGACACTCCATTCACAACATATTTCATATATATATATATATATATATATATACTGAAGTCTCCTTATGGATTTACATGTGAGCACACACACAAATCCAGTACCAGAGATAGAGGTCAGACGAGTCAAATATCCCATTCCACCGTAAACTGCAATCCCCCTATCAAAGCTTTGGTTCATCTAAGAATGTACAAACGAAAAACTGAGTATAACACAAACTTTCATCAAGAAATCCATCTTCTTTTACTGCTTGTACCAAAGTCCAAAACAGCTGCAAGAAGAACTATCAGTCCATCCAAAAGTAATTTCAAAAGAGCCAAAAGCAGTAGACTTGCATTGCAAGTTTAATACTTGGGCAAGAGTGTTTGCCAAAGCAATCAGCCATAACTTTTGTCAAATATTGTTCCCATCCCTGTCACACCCAGATAGCTCTACTTGTATACAGAAAATGTGATTTATGCATTGATTTAACTGTCAGTATCACCACAGGTCTTGCTCCTACTGACGACACCTTAGAATTCTATCAAGATAAGTACTTAGTTTTTCTTTTGTTTTTTATTCTGATATTTTAATTTTACTTTGCTGGTGCTAGTGGTTGCCCTCACCACTCGCAGTGAATTATTCAAATAAACATTAAAAATATTGATCTGCACTACAGTATTTTAGCTACATCATGGTCATAATATTACAGTATCCAGCTACAGTATTGCTAGTGCAATAGTCTTAAAAGGATTTTTTTTTACCTTCAGTCATGTGACTCATAGGTTTTCTATAGCTAAATGCAGAGTTTTCATTTTTTTTTCTGAGATAATGGTACCAGTTCCTCGAAGGGTGCAAACTTAAGAATTAACTAAGGTTTAAAATGAGTAGCAGGAGCAAATAAGATATATTCCTTCATACCATACAGCAGAGGGGAAATATTTAGTTGTAGTTAAAGATATGGAAACCAGGGTTTTACATTTCAAGATAGCACATTAATTCCTGTAATGGTAGGAAGCAAAATTAGAACAGTGAAAAGCAAGAGATGTCTAATGGAATATATAAAAAGCAGCAATGAAATCCCTATCCAGATAATCACAAAATGGGGTAATATGAATAACATAAGAAAGAGTATCTCAAGTGAAAATCCCAACCAATTTTCTGGTCACCTTCAACAATGGACATGAAATCATCCATTTAAGTGGGGATATGCAGTTGTTTGCAGATGATGCAAAGTTGGGATGAACTATGAGGAATAGAGCAAATATTGTGGTCTTACAAGAAGACTTGAATAGACTGAGTGAATGGACGTGGGCGTGGGGATACCAGTTCAATGATGCAAAATGTAAGGTTTTAAAATTTGGAAACAAAGATGGAATGTAGAATTTACTTTTAGTGGGAATATATTGTTGGAGGTGGAGGAAAGAGATCTGGGGAGTGATGGTGGATAAGGATCTAAAATTGGGGACATATTACCAAAATGGTGAGGACAACAACAAATTCTGGTAATGATGCTGAGGACAGTGACTTGTAGAAGTAAGGAGATTCTGGTTCCATTGCATACGACTCTGATTAGGCCACATATGGACTGCTGTGCACAGATTTAGTGACCTGGTTTTCAAAAGGATGAAGAGATGCTGGAGAGGTCCATAGGCAACCAAAATAGCTTCTGATCTCTGGAATGTTGAATATGAAGAAAGGTTGAGACCATGCAATTTGCAGTGTCTAATGGATAGGAGGAAGAGGGGGTGATATGATAGAGACATACAAGTAGGTAAGGGGGGTTGTTATAGGATTAACGTTGAAGAGGTTTTTCATAAAATGGTGGGAGAGTTGGGGAGAACAAGAGGTCATTCCCTGGAAGCTGTATAAGGAGGGTGCAAGAAAGGGAGTAAGCAAGTGAGAAGCAGGTTTTCTGCATGGAGAGTTGTGAATAATTGGAATGCATTGCCTGAAAGTGGTGTCTGCAGAGAATTTGAATGTGTTAAAGGTATGGTATGATGAGCTGTGTGTGTGTGTGTGTGTGTGTGTGTGTGTGTGTGTGTGTGTGTGTGTGTGTGTGTGTGTATGACGAAAGTGACCTCCTAGATAAGTCTGTGACTCCATGCATGGGATCTTAGGATAATAATAATAATAAAAATAATAATAAATAAAATATCATTTATGGAAATTCAGGAAATAAGCATGACTTTGAAAACCAGCAATATGACATACAAATGCTTTACAATATTGTATTGTGAAAATTTTATTATTCAGTATGATGATATTATTTAGAAAGAAGCACTCTTGGAGATATCAAATTTTTAGTTAGGTGGTGTAGACTAATGCAATATTCACCAAGGGAAGATAAAATTCTGTGTATTATGAGAGATTTTTCACATTGCTCCATCCACATAGTTCAGTGTGTGCTTACTTCTTCAACTCCATAGATGATTGGTAGCAATTCTAGACAGAGTAGGCCAATTCAAGGAAATCAACTTAGGAAAGGCTAACAACAAATAAACTGGGCCAGTTGATTTTAGTTCCAGTCTTTTGATTATTCAGCTGCATGAGACTGGTGAAAAAGGGAAAAAAAAAGATAGCCCTTGGCTATATGATGATATAAAGAAGCTGAGGCCTTTTAGAAAAAAAAAAAGGCCTCAGCTTCTTTATCTATTTTTCTTTTTCTCTCTCTCCTACTATATTTTTCTTTCTCCTAATACTATAGGGCTCTGCACCCCTAGACTACTCTAGGCCTATGATAAACACCAATTTACTTTTTTCACCTCAATAAAGGTCAAAACAGGTTTGGTGGTGACCATTTCCAATAATGCATGGTAACATGTTCAAAAGGAAGTGTACAGAATACTGGTACAATTTGATAAGAAGTAATCTGCAACTATATACAAGTAACCTAGTCATGACGTTACTTTATGAACTTCTTTGCTCGTGTTTGTGTAAAGGATAAAAATAAGAATCTAACTTTTTGTTAAGAATAATTATGTAATAAACAACTAAAAAGTCCTGTCCAAAACCCTAGAAGCACAATGCTACCTCAAATGAAATTCACTATAGCAAACTATCCAATATAACTGCCATCCTAGTTGGCCAGGTATCTGCTCTTTCACCAACAGGCTGTGGATCGAATCCTGTCATGGGCATGGATGTTTACAACTGTCCTTATGTGGGAGATGAATTGCATTACCTGAAGTGAGACCACTGTCTTGTTATTTGAGACCTGAAGTGACTTGAAAAAAGTTCCATGTTTTGGTCTCTAGAGCATGGTTTCCAGACCATGTAAAAAATGAATAAAAAGACATTAAAAAAATTTTTTTTAATTTAAAAATCAATAAAATCAGAAAAATCTTTAGAAAAAAAGGTTTACACTTTTTGTGGGTGGGAGTCACATAAAAAAAGAGAATAATAAAATAAACTACTCCTGTTGTCTATATGAGTTTGCTATAGTGAGAGCCAGAGCCAACTGTAAAAGCTTTTTAAATGGAACAGACTGTAAATACCTTGTGACTGTTATCAATCATCAACAGATGATTGATAACAGTCACATAAAAATGTTTTTCAATCATTTCAACCTAACAACCAATGAGGATCTAAACTAATCTGAATTGACCATCTAGACAGTGAACTATAATAGATGACCTGTAGATCTCACTCAAAAATCATGTTTTTCTATTCTAACAGTCTGACTGAGATAACTGTGTATTGAAGATTGCTACTGGTTCTAAACTAATAGCTAACTATGACATTCACATAAACCTTCTGTTTTGATCTTAATGCAATCTTCTGATTGCTACACTTAGTAAATGGATTTCTAATGATAGATTCATATATACTAATGACTTAACTATTTACCGAAGTCAAGAAACCTTTACTTGCTCAAATTGTTACTCGATAAAACTTTTAATGCTTAACTGCAATTCTTGTATGATAAATACCTGTAATTTGATTATTAATATTCCTATTTCAGTACTCATGTAATTCAGTTAGTATGATGCTTTTTAGATCAAATTATGAAGAAACTTTTAAAGGGCTTTTTCCAACATCTGGTGGGATGGGGAAGAGATTTTACTTTTTTTTCTTTTTGCAAAACACTCAAACTAATAGGTAGTAGAATAAGCAGACAGGATTAATTGCTCTCTATATAGTATTAATTAGATTTATGTACAACCAAGTTACTTTATTTATGTGAACCCCCCACACACACACAAAAGCAGTTAGATAACCTAAATGCTTGGTGTCACAGGCAACTGAGCTATAGTCATTATATCCCATCCCATTTGTGACCATTAATATGGACTACTAAGGAGATGGTGATGTGTAACATACAGGTTTTTCTCAACAATTCAATCAATTTCGCAATGAATTCAACCTGCCTGCAGGTGCAGCCTATTTCCACAAATGAGATCTGGTGAATATTGCTACCACAAAAGCATGCCTGAATAGTTGGAGGAAATGCAAACTTACCTCCAGAGGTAATAAATTATTTTTATTTCCTAGTGAAGCAACACAGTCTTGATTACTGGAGGCTTGAAGTGACAAATGTCAGACTTGACCTCCAGGACAAGCTAATCATACTCAGAATGTCCCTATTTGAAGGTATATTGCCTGTTCTGTAATTTGGCTGTTAATACATGGGACCAAACCTGATAGTAACCAAGAGGGTTCCCAACTAGCTAGCATGTGATTGCTCCATTTACTCTATTTGATCCTTCTATCTGAAAGGAATCTAAGTATAAAGATATGCAAAGAAACCATGAGGTCATGCTGTGTCCAGGAAACTGGGTACTCTTGATATGTGCCAAGTCTGTGATTCTATCACTCTGCAGTGCAAGTACTATATAACTTTTCTCCAACATCAAGAAAACAGTATGAATAATTACAGTAGTACCGTAAAATGAAAAAAATCTTCCTACAATAACACATACGCATACACACAAAAAAAAAAAAAAAATTAGACAAAAAATAAAGCATTTCAGTAACATTTGTGGCCTAAATATAGAACCTCTGTAGAGAAGTCAGTCGATAACAATGTCCTTTAGTTAGAAAGAACTGAGTTTAGGAAATAAAGAATCTTTATATGGGCTGCTCAACTGGAGTTACCTAGTGCCATGGAATTTGATTATAGGGTCCCCCCTCCCCCCAAAAAAACAGCCAGAAAATACATGCAATTAAGAAATAAAAATGCAGTTGTAAAGCAAAATGAGTGTTGAGCAGCTGTATTAAGTGTAGTGACCATATGAGGTGGATCAATGCATGTAGTAGTCAGACAAAACAGATTGGTGTAGAGCGAGGTGGCCCTTCTGTGATGAGTCCTAGAACTGCATTAAGGTGCTATGTAATAATAATAAATTATGTACCTCCACTTATAGACTCAATCCTAACCACTTATTCTTCTTTAGTTCATGACTTGCAGTAATAACAACTACTGTTTATCCCAGTTGTCCAACTTTAACTCCTTCTGCCAAAAGCATGTACTTGTACATTCATGTGTTCTGACATCCCATGCCTGAGACTGTCAAATCTATAACTCCCACATTTTTTTTTTATCTCTACTGGCTAAAATTTCATTGCATTAAAGGCAAGGAAATTTTAGTCAGCATTCTCACCATTCTCCAAATTTTGATATTTTAATGCACGAGACATGATGTTCTGCAAACCAACTATCCAAACAATCATCTTCCTTGGCTTACAACTCCAACTGGTTTTCCTTTTCCAATTTCACTGACCAAGCTGTACTTACACTTTTCTCAAGGTGGGCAGGGCCCAAGGCTCTAGAGTGCTACAGGACCCCTCTTCCTGTTTTGGGTCCCTTAAATTGGTCCTAATTTTTGGGGGTGCCCAGCTAGAGCTTGTGTGCCTGTGCATAAGTACGGCCCTGCTGTTAGTAATGACCTAAAATGCAAATCATTTAGTTACCCAATAGATACGGTTCATGATCCTCCCAACATTCCTGATCTTTTCTTAACCAGTTCTCCTTCCAAGTGTTAACTCTCCTCTTGATATCACAGATCATAACCTCATCTAGACCTCTTTTTTCAAAAGAATGCCTGTCATTCAGCCAATCCTACCCTTATCATGCCTGGCACCTTTAGTACTACTGCCAAGCAGGATTCTTCTTCTTTCTCACAAATATTATTGCTTCTATTCTCCTTATCCAAATCCTTTGCATTACATAAATTCATGCTGAAATGGATTCTTTTAACTTTTATCTCTCTCTCTCACACACACACACACACACACACACACACACACACACACACACACACACACACACACACACACACACAAAATGATACCACCGTACCATCACCCAAAGACAAAAGCAATTACTCACAGGCAATCTGTTTCTGCCTTATGTCATTTTTACAGGTCTTTCCACAGATACTTTTCTACACATACAAGACACTGAATTAGAAACTTTTATTTAATACTGTGCTGAAACTCCTTTAGCCCGAATTACATATATGATTTGGCATAGATTCCACAAGATGTTGGATTGCATCTACATATATAACATACCAGACATTCATGACAATCTTTTTACCGGCTCATATTTGAGAAAAGGACTTTACTTCCCGGATTTATTTTTTCTAACATGTCCAATATATTCTCAATGAGGTTGGGCTTTCTAGTGGCTATGGAAGATGGTGGAAGCCATTGTCATACTCGCTGGACCACTGCTGAAAAATTCTTGCACAATAGCACATTGTCATTCATGAAACAACTGTCACCTGCTGGATAAAAAAGGTCAACATTGCAGGATGGACTTGATTGACAACAATGTTCATATATTTCTTGGAGGATACCTGACCTTCCAGCAATATCAGGGGAGCCATTCTGTACCAACAGAGCATGCCACAAACCATGATACTACCTCCAGAACCCTGAGTTGTGTTTACAAGGCAGGCTGGTTTCATTGCTTCATGGGGCTTCTACCAAACTCTCTGCCTACCGTCGGTACAGAACCAGGTGTACAGTGACAATGGACCACATGACTCTTTTTCAGTCTTCCAGTGTCCAGTCGCAATGCTCCTGATGCCACTGTAGACGAACTTTCCGGTTCTTCCCAGAAATCAGTGGTTTCCATATAGGCAGCTGAGTGCCAATACCGATCCTCTTCAATTCCCTGCACATAGTTTGGCAAGTATGGGTCAGGAACAGCCTTAATTAAGCGCTTCGGTCAATTGTTGCACACAGAAAGTTCTGTTTGTCTATACAAACACGTGCATTGCTTGCTTGTGGATTTTGTTGCCTAATCACAATATCAAACAACAGCAATACAACAAGATAAATTTAGGCCATTCTTAAAGAATTATTTCAGTTACACGGGTGTTGTGCACTCATGTTTAATAGTTATTAAATATTTAATTTAAAAAAAAAATAGAAGATAACAGTACTTCAACTGAACTCAAGTATTTAATTAGTTTTTGAAATTGATTTGACTCGTATTATGCTAAGAAAGCATCACTTAGCTAATTGTTTATTCAAAAGTATAGTTTCTCTACATTAGATTTGGAAACTGAAATTTTGAAACTTGCTCACATTCTGCCATTTCAGCAATTGCGTTACTAGATTTGCAAAGTTTTAATTTCACATGTTTTTTTTCCAACATAACAATTGTATAATTATAACTAGACTTTATTAACATTTGGACACAACTGCTTAGTTCAACCAAAAGAAGCTACTGGATGAAGCTTAGTGTGTACTTGCATTGGGATGAGTTTTTTAATTACAATCTTCCTCCAAAGATTGGAAATCACAGGGCTATCGCAGGTGGGTTAATTAAATTAATAATTTCATTAAAAATAGCATAGCTCCATATAAATATACCTTAGGTCAGTTCTAATTTGCATTCTGTTTCAAAAATAAATAAATAAAATTCAAAAGAAGGGGAAAAGTTACTTTGAAGTTGGACTATAAATAGATATAGGCTTGGAGAGAAAAGTTAAGGAATGCCAGTTAACTACACATACTTGCCACTGAATTAGAAACCTTTATGCAGACATACATAAATGTCAATTATGCAGCATATATGCAAAATACTTGGTCATGTGTTCTAGGCAACATGTGACCAAGAATGCGTGTTCTAGGCAATTGCTTAAGAATGCTGCTGGTCAGTAATCATCAATAATGTCGATCACAATGAGAAAAATAAAGGATCTTTTGGAGTTCGATAAAGAGAATATTATGGGTGCCCATCTGTCTAGAGCAGTAGTTCTCAACCGGTGTTCTCCGGAACACTGGAGTTCTGCGGAGATGAATAGGTGTTCTGCGAGAAGGTCTGGAATTTGCCATTTTTAAATTAATTTGTCAGCACAAATTAATTTAATGATGGTTTAATTGATGTTAATTAATTATTAATCAAGAATGAATTATCAATTATTGATTGATAATAAAAAAATCAGCTAAATTACCAATTAATTATTAATTTATACATTACAAAATAACCAAGGTGTTCCATGAAAATTTCAGGATTTGTGAAGTGTTCCGTAGTCGAAAAAAGTTTGAGAAACACTGGTCTAGAGCCATGATTTTGAAAACAGCAAAGTTGACTGGTTTCTCAAAAGGTGAGATATCCCAGTTGTTTAATCAGTGGAAATATAACCCACTCTGCCTGTCTAAGAGGCATAACTGCGATCCTAAGACAGTCTGTCAGGAATGAGATCATCCTCTTCTGAGAAAGCAATCTCTCAATGTGTATCTCTTAACGTGTGCGTGTGTTTCTCTTGCTGATTTGTCTGCTATGACAAGGATAAACACCCACGTTTCCAGACAGGAAAGACCTTTACCATTCTTTACCCCTGGATGAGAAACACTTAAGAATATACAGACTAGATTATTTACATTATATTTTATAATTCAAAGCTATTAATACTAGTTGAATTAATCTTATCAGAATGCATCAATTCTGCAAGAACCTTATTTTGATTAATTACATAATATTACTTCACCTAATATTATTTTAAACCATTTTTTAAATCTTATTGACATGTTCTCTTTTGTATTAAATTTTTTGAGCACATAAAATGAGTCTACTTCAGATATTAAGCTGAAAAAGATAAAAAGTTTTCAAAATAATAAAGTTTAAGCATAAAATATATCACATATAAGCAAAGAGTTCTGACATTATATTTTTCAAAAATAACAGTTTATCTACTTTTCCTGTTATACAGAAAGTCCACATTCATGCTATTATCAAAAACTTGTAGAAGTTTTGTTTGGAACTTTTCAAGTATATCTTCGGACTGAATTTGGAACTGTGATTTACCAAATCTTCCCTTTAATGTCAACTTGGATTTTGGAAAAAAAAAAAAAAGTTACAGGATGCCAGATCTTAAGAGTAAGGAGAATACAGAAATAATCTTGCTGCTGGTTTTGGGTAGAAATTCCTACACAAAAAGCTGAAATTTTGTTGCAGTTTGTTGCAGAAATTAAATATGGAAATAGACAACAGAATTAACAAGGCCGGTATTGTGGGAAGTCATCTGCATAAATTTATACAGAATAAGAGAGAAATTGGTCAAAACACTAAATTAGCTGTATACAAGACAATGTTCAAACCAATTTTAACTTATGGATCTGAGATTTGAGTTAGAAATAAAACACTTGACCAAAGACTGGAGACTTCAGGGACGTGAACAGATGGAATCAATGGCAATATCATATTAAAAACGAGGATATTAGGAAAGAACTTGCCCTTGTTAGCATCCAGGAATGTGTTAGCAGAGCTAATCTCAGGTGGTACGGTCACTTAAACAGAATGGGAGAGGAAAGATTAGCAAAACAAGTGTTCTTTACCAGGTTGGCAGGAAAAAGACCCAGAGGAAGACCAAGATATAGGTGGATTGATACAGTAAAAAATTGCCTTAGAAGATAGAAATTAAGATCTGATAATATTGATGTCTTGACATGTAACAGATTGATTTGGAGGAAAATTGTAGATAGGAAGTTGGTAATGATGTAAATTTTTCATATAATGCTATCATATCCTGTACACCCCTTGAGAGTATATGTCAGGAATTGGATGATGATGATGAAAAAATACAGCATTTGGCAAAAATTGTCAATTATAGTTTCAAAAAGTAACATGTGACCATTTTATTTATTACTATACCTACATATTTGTACCAAGTTTTGTCTTTCTATCACCATTTAGTTGTAATGATCCTGGAAGAAGTGATGGAAGGTAGTTGGCTTCTAGATGGAACTCACTCTTACATATAATATTCGATCCTGTATCATACACTCTGGTTTAAAAAAATAGCATAATTTAGAAAACAATTATTGCATTCTTTCAGAACTATATTTTTGCAATTTGAGAGTTATTTTTTTTTAAATTTTTACTATACCTGAAGATATGTTTAAATATGTTATCAAACAAAATTATATTACATTACATTATGTTATTCAACTTAGAAATTACACATAAAGAAGGATTACTTCAGAGTGAACTTGTTACGTGGTGCTGAATTTAATTTAGGGTTAGAGTCTGTAATTTTTTTTTTTTAAATAGGTAGGAAACTTAAAAAAAAAAAAAAAAGCAGTAGTTAATTCCAAAGAAAGCGATTTGGGTAAGAAGGACTGACCGTAAAATCTCACATGATAAATAATTTATCATGTTCGTTTTTACGTTTTTTTTCTTCTAAAGAACTTACGCATAAAGAAATGTCATTGTTTGTATTCTTAAAATAAATCCTCTTGTATGTAATAACTTAATCACAAGACCTGGTTGAACTATTGTTTGGCATGAAATATGACATCACTATGTAACGATGTATATCCACATCCATATATGGAAATTTTGAAAGATATGTGAAGTGTGACATCATCATGTCCAGATGTTGACCCGTGATCATATATGGTAGTTTCGGCAAGTGAAGTCTGGGCTTTTAAAAGCTCCAGTGCCATGAAGGATTTCGTCTTTGGTTTCGTAGCCTTCTCTTACCTGGGTCCACCACCACGTGAAATCCACTTTGGTCATCGAAAGAGAAGTGTCTTGAAGTTTTTTATTATTATTATTATTATTACGGGTATCTCCATGGAGTCATTAGACTCATCGTGGGAGACCCAAACTAGCAAAACAACATCTATCATATCTCGTTTTGAATTCGTTTACAGATGAAGAACTCACAACTGAGTCTGGCAATGAATTCCACTCATTCACCACCCTCCAGGCGAAAACCTTGTTCTCACACCCTTGCTAACCAAACTTTTCTTTAATTTCCAGGGATGACCTCTTGTTCTTCCATTACTATCACACAGCTAAAACATTTCCCCTGCATCAATCTTATAATAACCTTTAAGTAATTTAAATGTCTCTATCATATCCCCTTCTTCTCCCCCTATCAACCAACCTCTATAATCCACAAGCTCTCAATCTATCAATGTAGGGAGCATTTTTTACATCACTCACCAACCTATTCACTCTCCTCTGAATCCTCTCCACAACCTCCTCATCTTCAAGGAATCCAGGCGACCAGACCTGAGCACAGTAATCCAAATGTGGAAGTATCAATGCTTTATAAAGGGGAATAATAACCTCTTTATCTCTGGATGTTAGTGTGTTCCTCAATAACCACGTAATCCAATGTGTAATCTTGGACACCTTAGCAATGTGTCCCCTGAACTTCATCTCCCTATCCATCAACACCCCTAAGTCCCTAGCCTCATGAACCTCTTGGAGTACCATTCCATCAATGTAGTACACAGCCGATAATCTTTTAATCCCAAAATGCATAACCTTACACTTTTCCACATACCTTTTGCCCATTTTACCAGCTTATTTAAATCATCCTGCAAACTCTCAACATCAGCTTGATTTTTTATTGTGCTACCCAACTTTGCATTATCAGTAAACAACTGAATATCTTCTCTCAAGCCATTTCCTATATCATTTATGTACAAATTAAACAACAATGGCCCAAGCACAGAATCCTGAGGCACACCACTGGTCACCTGCCTCATCCTGGACTCTGCTCCTCCATACACCACCTTCTGGTATCTCTCCCTGAGCCATTCTCCTATCCATATCACCAGTTTAGTATCCATTCCCATCTGCTCCAATTTGCATAACAGTGTTCCATGGGGGTATCCTGTCAAAAGCCTTAGCAAAAATGGCACTGTGTAGCCATTTCCTTTGTCCAACTCAGATGTCATTCTATTATAAAACGTTAATAGATTGCTAAGGCAGGATCTACCTTTAACAAAACCATGTTGACCCCTATAGAGTATCATATCGTGATCTACCCATTCTTGAATTTTGTCTTTAATCAACTTTTCCAACACTTTTACCAGCACTCCCGAGATGATGATTGGTCTGTAATTAACTACCGCAGTTGTAGAGCCAGCTTTATGCAAAGGAACTACTTTGTGTCCTTCCACTCTAGGGACAATACCAGAGTTCAACCTTAAGTTAAATAACCAAGTATGAGCCGTTTGACAATTCCTTTGCACATTCACGCAACACCCGAGCTGATATTCCATCTAAACCTACAGCAGTGTTTGCATTTAAATTTTGCAATATATTAAATACCTCTGATTTCTTAACTTCAATTCTCACATTAGTTATTGCTACAGGTACAGAGATATCCTCACTTGGGTGCTAGACTTTTGAAAAGTGATCACTCGGTAACTCGATTATTACATCTGAATTTGTCACCTCAATACCATCTGCACCCACTAAAGTTATCCTTCCGAAGTCATTCTTCCTTTTACTTGCCACATAGCAGAAGCACTCTTTGGGATTACCCTTGATCTCATTGGCTAAGGTCTTCTCATAATCTGATTTAGCTTTTCTTACTATGCTGGTAACCTTCCTAGCTTGAGCCTTGTACTGCTCATGGGTGTACGGATCGCCTTTCTCCTTGTACATTCTCCATAAATTTTTTTTTTTTTTACAGATCAAGCTTGATACCACTACTCATCCATCTAACGCCTACCTTGTTTGTCTTCCTGACCCTGGGGACACAATCTGATATTACCCGCTGATTTTATCCCATGCACTGCTAACATCTTTTCCCCTGCAATATGTTCTGCCGTGGGATGGCTGCAAGCTCACTCCGAAGCTTGTTATAATTGCCTAACCCGTAATTCCGTATATACTCCTTCTTAACAGAAAAATCCACAATGCAACCTCCCAAGTCAATACCACATGATCGCTCTCACCAACTGGAATTAACGAGGACACCTTACTTATGCATATATCCTCTGAACCAATTTCCGGGTCCAACACTCTCACACCATGTGTCCCTTCAGTTATGTGCTGTTTCAAGTAATTATCTTGCATTGCTGTCTTTTCTCTGGGTCCACTACCATGAGACGTCTGCTGTAGAGCGCCAGTATAGGAACCACTTGTATAGTCATTGCTGCCACGTTGTTGAATTAAGGGTTCAAGAGGGTGCAGAATTATTGATGACTCAGACAAAGAAGTTTCGTGGGAAATCAGGAGCAAGTCAGTAGAAAGCAAGAGGACAAAAGATTTGTGTAATGGAATATGCTGAATGAGTATTATAAAAAATGCAATACATTGAAAGTACATAGATATGTAATAATTCTGAACAATTCACATCAAGCGTGTCTCTGTTCGTAGTCAATTGTGACAATGTAAATAATTACAATTTGATTGTGGAAGTTAACATAAGAGTACTGTATAAGTAGCATAAGTTAATATTGAGTTAAGCTCACTCAAGGTGTGCTTTGCATCGGTCTTTTACCGGTTACGACTCCAACATTATCAGATCTTATATTTCTATCTTCTAAGACAATTTTTACTGTATCAATCCACCTATATCTTGGTCTTTCTCTGGGTCTTTTTCCTGCCAACCTGGCAGTGAAAAAACTTGTTTGGCTAATCTTTCCTCTCCCATTCTGTTTAAGTGACCATACCATCAGAGATTAGCTCTGCTAACGCATTCCTATATGCTGACAATGTCAAGTTCTTTCCTGATATCCTAATTTTTAATATGATATTGCCATTGATGCCATCTGTTCATGCCCCTAATCTTCCTCAGGACTCTCATATCTGTGGTCTATAGTCTTTGGTGAAGTGTTTTACTTCTGACCCAGGTCTCAGATCCATAAGTTAAAACTGGCTTGAATACTGTCTTGTACAGCTAATTTAGTGTTTTGGATAATTTCTTTCTTATTCCATATAAATATATTTGTTTGACTTCCTACCATACTTTGTTGATTCTATTGTCTATTTTCATATTTAATTTACCATCTTTACTAAAAATCATGCCTAAGTAGCTGAAATGTTTTACTTGTTCTATAGGTGCTCCATTCACAATGCAGTTCATATTTTCAATGTTTCTGCCTATTTTCATTGTTTTTATCTTTTTAATGCTGACCTTCATACCATATCTATTACAACAGTTATTCACTTTATTCAGGGAATCTTGCAGACTTGTAGCAGATTTATTTAGGAGTAAAGCATCATCTGCATAAAGTTAGGAGCTGACATTAACATCTCCAAATTTGATATCAGGTTTAATACCGTTTTTCCTTCATATAGATAATGAATAACAGAGGAGATAAAGTACACCAGATTTAACATCAAACCACCTTCCTGTTCCTCCTTCAATTCTAAATGCTGACTTACAACTCAAATAAAGACTAAGTATTGCTTGATATAATGCTCCTCTGACACCATACAACTGTAATGTTTTGAATAGCTTCTCTCTCTTTCTTGGCACCTTGTAATATGCTTTTTCCAGATTTACAAAACTTAAATACAAATCTTTGTTATATTCTCATGACTTCTCAACTATTTGTCCTAAAGTGAAAATCTGATTCTGACAGCCTCTATTTGGCCTGAATCCAGCTTATTCTTCACCAAGCTTTTCTTCCACAATCCTTCTGAACCGTTTTTCAAGTATACTGGCATAAATCTAACCAGGAACACTCAGTAGAGAAATACCACTGTAATTCTCACATTCAGTTTTATGGGTACTATATATGGGTACTATGAGAACTCTACTTCAATCATCTGGAATTCATCCCTCTGTCCAGGCCTTTTGAACTATGCAGTGCAGCCACTGTAAGACCACCATACTTCAGCATTTCTGGTCAAATATCATTTACTCCTGCTGCCTTTCCACATTTCAAGCCTTTGATGGCTTTTTCTACTTCAAGCATGGATATGTATTCCTGATTGTATGCCTGTTGAGTGTTTTTTTACCACTGTGCTATCACTGCTTATTTCATTTAGCAGTTTTTCGATGTAATTACTCCATACTTCAAGGATATCTTTTTCTCCTCACTAAAAACACACACATAACCACAGTGATCAGTTTTACATGTGGTTATGCATGTGTTTTTAGTGAAGAATTCAACAGCTTTCATTATATAAAAACATATTTTTCTCCTGTTTTCATGTCACCTTTATCATCTCTAATTCCTTTTACAGTACTCTTTCCTCTTTTTCTGAGCTTCTTCAACAACCTCCAGAATATCTTGCCACCTTCTTGATATTTATTTTCTATGTTCTTACCAAAGTCCTCCCATGACTTTTGTTTAGCTAGTTTACACAGGGTTTAGCTTTCTTATATTTGTCTCTGTATTCTCTAAGAGAGCACAAGCTGACTTATATGCTGGGAACTTTTGATATGCTTTCTTCTTTTCCTTCACTGCCTCTATAACTTCCTGTGTCCACCATGGAGTTCTGATTTTTCTATTCTTGCAGACAACCTCACCACATACCTCTCTGGCTGAATCAATCACTGTTTTCTTCAGGGCTTGCCAATGAATCTCCAAGGTTTGGTTCCTGTTCTCAAACTCTTTCATTTTTTCTTCAATAATCTTTGCGTATTTTAGTCTACAGTTCACATCTGAGAGCTGCTCAACTTTTATTAGCTTTAAAACTTTCTTACATGTTATTCTTTTCAATATGAAATTCAATTTTATCCTGCTCAAGACTAAATAGTGATCACTTTCAATTTCAAATCCTCTGTACACTCTGGTGTCATGCACCAGTAGGAAAACATCACTATCAACAATAACATAGTCAATGAGACTTTTCTTATTTCTTGCCTCTTCTCTCCATGTGAATTTGTGCACATTTTTATGTTGGAACATTGTGTTAGTAATAAACAGTCCATGTCCTGAGCAGAAATCCAACAGGTATTTGCCATTATTATTAGCTTTGCTCTTTTCTCCAAATTTTACCAATATATTTTGGTATGTCTGACAATCATTTCCTACTCTGCTATTTAGATCACCAACAAGGACCAACTTTTTCCTTTTCATTGTGTCAGTTGCTTTCTCTAAAGCCTCAAAAAATTCCTCCACTTCTACCTTAGATCTTTCTGTGGGACCACAGGCACAAATAAGTCTCATTGTTCAGTTCCCCTTATCACTCAACTTGAGACCGCCTGCCATTCAAGAAGATTAGCCTCATATTTAGTGTTGAATACTATGGCTACTCCTTCTTTTCCTTGATTGTCATTGCCTGAATATAACATTTTGTATTTATTGCTCAGAAAGATCTCACCAGTTTTTGCCTTTTTTGTTTCAGTTACACCTATTAGTTGGATATATTAACTCATATTTAGGTTTTAAGAGTAAAAATGTGGGAGAACTAAACCTAAATTTAAAACATTAGTAAATAACTATGAAGTGCAAT
Organism: Typopeltis vanoorti; assembly: GCF_054136105.1. Taxonomy (NCBI): domain Eukaryota; kingdom Metazoa; phylum Arthropoda; class Arachnida; order Uropygi; family Thelyphonidae; genus Typopeltis; species Typopeltis vanoorti. The sequence continues at coordinate 41,509,421 of NC_143561.1, read as the reverse complement.
TCATTTGTGCAAATATGCTAATGTGGATTGAGCTGTATAATAAGAATTCTTGATTTAATTAAATGGTTTGTGAACAACACATTGGATTGATTTTGTCAATACACTATCCCCAAAAATTTGAACCTTCATGTTATTGAGTAATGAAAAGTTGAATATCTATCTTGGATTAAGTGATTAAGGTCAAGTCATGACAGATTTAAAATAAAAATTAACTTTAGCAGATAATAATGAAAATATCGGCTTTGTCTTCAGTTTAGAATCTTATAGCCTCACACTCAATACATAGTCTAACTGGCGCAGTTGAAAAAAAACAAATAAATCTGTTAGCTTTATTTGCAGCAAAAAGAAGATATAGTAGAATATAGCAAGATGACAGCAGCCAGCAATTAAGGCAGGAGACATCTCACGACACTTAAAGAACTAACTGAAGACGAAGCAAGATTATTCATTTATCACATGACTGCATGTGATAAATGGAATGCAAAGAAGGCAGGCAACAAAGATAATATTATGTTTATTTGTGAGCACTTCTAAGAAACAACTGAATTAAAGAAATACTGCAGTCAGTAATGCATAACTCTGGAAGAATGCAGTGTGGAAGTGTGAACTTGGTGGTGGGGGGGGGGGGAGTCCATGTATTAAATTATTTGATGGCTTAATTTGTGAATGGTTGCTGAGTTGGCACCATCTTTTTAATCATTAATCAAAAAAAAACTTTTGTATTTGTATTAGTCACAGAAATATCAAAATGTGTATATTATTAACCTTTAATTAGTCGCATAGGGTTCATTTGACTCCAGCCATCATCCAAGTTCAATTTCTGACAAAACCAATGATGGATTTTTGTTGCAATTTTGAGTAGCTGAGTTTCTTGCTGCCCCGAGCCGACTGCATCGTGAGCTGGTTGTCGGCACAATCAGTTGTGGAGTAAGGAGTGATTTCTGACATTCTGATCCCATGTAACTACTTACATGAGTGTTTTTCTAGTGATATTTTTTTTCAATTTTGTACTTTTATGCATATTTTCTTGTTCTAATCGCAATGATTACATTTGTTGACAGTGAGTCTGCCATTACCAAAGTAAATCAAAGCATTTTAGCTATGAGCTATTTTATTTATAATATTGTGCTTTATGTCTATTTTTTATGGATTCTTGGTGGGTATTTGTGATATTATTTGTTGCGGTATGCAAAATGAAAAATGGAATGCAAAGAAGAGGATTTGGTAGGAGGAAATTCAGAGGATAAATCGGATGGTGAAATATTGAGCATTCATGAGAGTGAGACTGAGCAAGAAGTGAGTGATACGAAACCACAAAATCCAAAGCTGTAATTATTATTTTTCTCATGAACAATGCCCCTGAAATTGATGAAGAATGTCCTGAAAATAAGCTTGAATAATAAAATTTTATAATACCACAAAAGGGGGGGGGGTGTTGATGCATGCAATAAAATGTATACGGCATATAACTTTGGAAGATGCACTAAAAGATGGCCAATGACACTGTTCTTTCATTAATTGAATGTATCTGCAATAAATGCATATGTTCTGTATAATTTTGGACTAACCAAGAGTTTTCTAAAATGAGCATAAGGGACTTTCTAAAGAAATTATCTGTGGAATTGAGTAGGTAATTTCAAAACAAGTGTTTAGATATTCCACAAGTACCAAAGGATGTCCAGAAAAATCTACGAGAAAACTTGCTTATTCCAGAAGATCCTCCACAACCAGAACTTCTGGATATTCCCAGGGTCGCTGCGTAATATGTCCAAGATCAAAGGATCATAAAAAATGTGAAAAACGTCTGAGCTTTTGCTGCAATGAGCATTCTTCAGTAAGATGCAATAATTGTACAGAAAATGAAGACCAAATAAAAATGTTAATAATTAATATAAAAATAAAGCAATATTAATGATTTGTTTATTTCATTTTACTCACCATAATAAACCTTATAATAAATAAAAATATTTCATGAGAAATATTGAGAAATTAAATAAATATAATAACTTTAATTTTAAGGTCAAATAGGTCCCATGCGACTAATTATGTAACAAAAAAAAGTGTGACTAACTAAGGGTTAAAATAGTATTTAATGTTTTCTTAAGTTTTGCTGAACTATCTCCTTTGACTTATACTCTATATATACATCTCTTTAGCTATGAAGAGATTTAACACAACAAAACTGCATTCAATGTTTAATAATAATGCAGTGGAATGCATTGCCTGACTCAGTTGTGAGTTCTTCATCTGTAAATGAATTCAAGTAGAGATATGATAGATATTGTTTTGATAGTTGGGATCTCCTGCGATGAGTCTACCGACTCTATGGAGGTACCCGTAATAATAATAAATAATAATAATAATAATAATAACTATTTTTTAAACTTATTTGTGATAACTCCCTTCATGCGGACTGATAGATATTCTCAGTTGTTTACTGATGGTGCAAAGCTGAGGAGAGTTATAAGGAGCAAATGCTGATATTTACATTAACTTCCTTCAGAAAGATTCAAACAGACTTTCGGCATTGATGAATGAATCGTGTTTCAGTTTAATGTTAATGAGCGCAGAGTGTTACACTTAAATGAGAGAAGTATGTATGCACTGTATTGGGGAAGGGAGGGGGAGAGGAAACTGTACTTCAGGAAGTGGATGACATTCAAGACCTGGAGTGATGGCTGACAGTCACAAATTCAGTTGGCACATTGCAAGTATTGTAAAGACCACACAGCATGCAACAAGTGTTGTACAAGGTGGTCATAGCACTGTATAAAGTACTGGCGAGACCACACGTGGTCAACTGCTCAAATTTATTATTATTATTATTATTACATAAGCAAATTTATTATTACACAGACTCCTTGGAGTCTGCAGATCAGTCTGCAGACTCATCAAGAGAGGCCCTGAACCTTATGCCAACCACTATCCAATATTTGAGCAATACCCATCATACTTTGCGTTGAACTCATTTCCAGTCATGGCACATACAACATACTCTAAGAAACTTTTGCTCGTTTACTACTCTCCAAGCAAAAAATCCAGTCCTCACACTCTTGCTCCATTTCCAAGGATGCCTTCTAGTTCTCCCACCATTAGACTTGTTCTGAAAATTTTCCTAGATGACAATCTTGTAAAAATCTTTTTTTTTCTTTTTTTTTTTTTACTGCATTTCTTTTTAAAAGAAATTTGTATATCTCAATCATATCATCCCTTTTCTGTCTATCAATCAATTTCTATAATCCACAAATCTTCAACCTATCCTCATAAGATGCATTCCATAGACCTGCCACCATCTTAGTCACTTGCTTCCAGGATTCCTCTCCACCTCTTCCTTATCCCCAAGAAACCCAGGTGACTAGATCTGTGCACAGTAAGATAGGATTCTTATCAAGGCCTTATAAAGAGGTGTAATAACCTCCTTATCGCTATTCATCAGGATGTTCTTCAGTAACCAAGTAATCCAATGAACTGTTTTAGTCACTTTTGCAATATGTCTTCTAAACTTCAACACCTGTCCACCAACCCCTCCTAAATCACTGGATTCATCAATTTCCTAGAGTACAGTTCCATCAATATGGTACACAGCTGGTAATCTTTTCACTCCAAAATTCATAACTTTACAATCTACCACATTAAACTTTCATTCTCCTTTGTCCGTATCCCCCCCCTCCATCTAAATTATCCTAAAAACTATTAACATCTTCGTTAACTATTGCATCATTGGAAAACAACTCAATGTTTCCTCTCAGATCGTTTTTATGTCATTAATGTAAAAGTTTTCCCTTAACCTACTTCTCCAATACTGTGACCACCACTCCTGAGCCTTTAGTGTGAAAACACTAAAAGGGGGTCAGACACAAGTAATTATATAAAGACTATATCAGAACCTTAGAATAGTGGTTATGGGGAGAGGTTGAGGGAATGTCAACTGTAGAGTTTAATGAATAGGTGGAAAGGAAGTGATATGACAGAAATGTTTAAGGTAATGAAATTTTCCCAGATTAATACGAGAAGGGATTATACACAGAGTGGAAAGTGAGTGGTGGAGAATGGGAGGCCATTCCTGAAAGTTGTGTAATGGCATGGCAAAGAGGGAGTGAGGGAAACATTTTTTATGTGGCAAGTGAATGAGTGAATGCTACAAGTGTGTGAATGAATTTAAGGTTCGATATGATGCAAAATTACTTTGCTGAGTGATTACCTTCCATCACGAGTCAACTGACTTCATAAAGTGTGTTATTCGTAATAATAATAATAATACAAACTATAAACAAAGGCATGATTGGGTAGCAAAAGTTGTACACTGGAGCTTGTGTAAGAAATATGGATTTCCAATTTACAAGAACCTTAGGAACAAACAGTTGAAAAGTTATCAAAAATGAAAATGATGCAAGGATATTATGGGACTTTGTGTGGAACATAATATGCCAGAAATCACTATAGTCGAACAACATGTGTGGTTTATTGATGTGGCAATACTGTGGGATATGCGTGAAAAACTGACCAAATATAGGGATTTGGAGATTGAAATTCAACGACTTTGGAACAAGAAAGCAACAGTTTTCCTATTGTCGTATGAGTACTAGGAATAATACCAAGAGCATTTATGAAACATCTGGAAAAGCTGAGCCTCCCAGTTATAACATCATCTCAACTCCAGAAAATAGCACTTTTGGGACATCTCACATTTTTCGATGATATCTAGCTAATTGCCAGGCTTTTTTTTTTTTTTTTTTTTTGGATAAGGCCTGAATTGAACTTATTTGCTAGATTTCATTATGCTGTTTCATATTTCTTGTTACTCTCTGACTGTAAACCTCTGTTAACTGACTGAAATAATAATAATGTATGTATGTCTGTATGTATAGGACTACAGAAATCATCCATGGCCACTAAAATTAGGATAACAACAGGAATACAAAGATTACTCTTACGATGGCCATTGAAATTAAAATAAAAATATTTTAAATTCAAATTCCTCACAGAATTATAGGCACTACATCTAAAAGAAAAAAAAAAAAGAAGAAACAAGAAAATTCAATATGTATGTATTTATTATGTTGTGAATGACAGGTATACACAAGATTTTTAATATAAACACAAAACTACTTTTGAATTTTTACCTGATACTTCCTGGAACTTCAAAGCCATATGGCACATGACCTCCAGTATGATGTACAAATCTACCATTGGCATTTTGCCAACCATTTTTAAGGAATACAGACACCTGAAAAATACCAACAGTTTGATGGTAAATTATTTGACATAATAAAAATATCTTTACTACCACAGAAGGTCATCCTAAGTGAAATCATCAGGGAGCTGAAGCTGCTGTTGGATAAAAGTAAATTATTATGTCATCCTATCCTTTTAGATGGAAGAAAATCTTATCTTTAGATTTTTTCTCACTTCCTATTAATTATGAATTAGTGGCCATTTTTATTCTGAGGATCCACAGAATTTTCCCAATTTATTTCAGTGGGTTTTAAAATCAATCACAGCTTATTTCCACATTATCCAATCATTGTTTTTTAGCATCATTTTAATGTTTGAAATGTACTCATTTTGATTTTTGTATTGCATTTTCAGGCAAACCAATTTTTTTATGATGACAGTCACTTGCTTTAAGTGTTCTGAAAGCTTTTTTTCTCCATTTTGTACTCTATCCTATAGGCTTAAAATCACGCTGATTGAAGTCTTTCTTTATTGAAAAATAACTGTTTTGAAATTTGCAAAAAAATTAAAACTGGCTGATTTTGAATCCCCAAAAAAAGTTATGTGGAGGACTAATAAAAATTTAACATTTTTATGAGAGATACTCTTGAAAGGTGGCTATATAGAAAAATTGTACAATCTGTTATTTTCATCCCCTCAGCTTAGCCTTCTGAAAATAAAGAAACCCACAATCTTTTTGTTGCATCTTTCAGAGTATTTAGTACTTCCACTTCTCAAGACATAATTTTTAGCTCCTCCTAAGTGGTGTGAAGTAAGCAAATTAAAGTTTGGAGTTTCTACATGTCACTAGCATTAATGTAAAAGTAGAATAAAACATTAAACAAAACTTTTTTTTTTTACTTTTATGTCAGTAAATTAGCTATGTAATTTCATATTGCAAGAGTTGAGTTTTGCAATACTTATAAAATTTTGTTCTATTTTAACCAATTTTACTTAGCTAGGTAATAAAAATAACTGGTAATTACCACTTAACACTATTTTTCCAAAGGATATGATTTTGTTGTCAATTTTAATAACAATTCTATAATAAGCCAATTTTAATTTTGATAGTTACTATTGTAAATAGAGCAGACATAATCATTCAGTCATGTTGAAATAATCTTTGAAGATGCTTGAGTGACTGCAACAACTTCAAAGCTGTCTGAAACAGAACAGTGGTGGACAGCAATATTATTATTATTCAGGTCTCCATGGAGTCAAAAGACTCATCATGAGAGGTCCTTCCTAGGAAACACTCCTTGAACTCATTGACCATTCATGCTCTCAACACTCTATCAGGCAATGCATTCCACAGTTCAACCACCCTCCATGCAAAGAAACCACTTAACTTCCAGTGATGCCCCCCCCCCCTTGTCATCGCCACTTCCTGCTGTTCCACCAAGCGAAAGAACTCCCCAGTGGTGTCAACCCTGTAACTACCTCTCAACAATATATATCTCTCTCAACATATTTTTCTCATCAACTGGGACATGGCTGTTATATATTGTTATGCTGTCAATTTTCTCTGCATTTTCAAATCTTTCTTTAAGCAGCTTGCCCTCAGGTTCAGTGTTTTCACTGAATACAGCAAAAAATTTATAACAGCAATGTTGCTAAGTCAAACATGGTTTGCAGTAACAATATGTAGTTTTCAATAGTCCTTTGCAAGTGTGCTTTTGTGACCAACTATTTAGTGGTTCCCCCCCCCCCCTTTCCCATCACCATTACATAGGTTCTGCCATGTGATGTGGCAAAAAAGTGCTACTCTGTGAATCAAAAATCTAAATAAATTAGAATTCCTCCAATTAGGCAGCTGTTGCTCTATATACCAAGATACAAAGTTAATTTTTTAAGCATTCGTTCATTCATTTATTTTTTATTCTTTTGTTTGCCATTGTCACATAGCACACACCACCTATGATCTTAAAAAAAGATCATGGGTGGTGTTTAAGTCCGGCTGAGCCAAAGGGATAGAAATAATACAATGAGACCAGTTTTGCTTTATAGTCACTTTATAGTCCAAGAGTATCTCTTGTAAAAATTTCGCATTTTTTGGTTCCCCCCAACATAACTTTTTTTGGGCTTCAAAGTCAGGTCATTTTTAATTTTTTTGCAAACTTTGAGGCAATATATTTGGATAGAAAAAAGATTTCAGTTATAGTGATTCAAAGCATACATATCCTATTACATGTATAAATGAAAAACACAAAAAAGTCATTTATGAATACAGTTTAGGGCCTTCAGGATAGTGCAAAATAGGGAAAGGAGCACCTGAAATACCTAAAGTAAATGGCTACCACCTGAAAAAAAATTAATTTCTCTGAAAGTGCAAATAAGAAATTGAAAGGTACACGTACACACATACTTAAGTATTGAAAAAAGAAAAAGAAAAGAAAAAAATAATAAAAAACCTCAAATTAGATAATCTGGAAATAATAATAATTACATTATTATAATACTGGTATCTCCAGGGTGTCAGAAAATTCATCATGGGAGACCCACACCAACAGTTATACACGCTATACCTATCCTATTTCTCCTTTAACTCATTCACTATCAGGACACTCGTGCCTAATTCTGGCAATCCATTCCACTCACTAAGTAAAAAATCTAGTATGCACACCCATACTAACTACTGCACTCTTACACAACTTCCAAGGGTTACCTCTAGTTCTTTCTCTCTATATATATTCATCACGTATTGAAAAATTTCCTTTATGTCAATCTTATACAAAATCCTTTAATAATTTAAACTTCTATCATGTCTCCTTTTTTCTGCCTATCAACTAAACCCTGCAACCCACACATCCTCAAACCTATCCTTATTGGGAGTATTCAACAGACCTGTCACCAGCTCAATCATGTCTCTGAATCCTCTCTGCTACCTCCTGAAACCTAGGTAATCAAATTTATGCACAGTAGTCAAAATGTGGCCTTATTATTATTATTATTATTATTACATGACACCTCCAGGGAGTCCAAAGACTCATTGAGGGTTATTCTCCACAACTCTCCATCTACAACGAACTGCAACTACTTTCATCATCTACACCAACGGCATCTACCACCGACCACCACTAGTATTTTCTCAGACAATCACAAACATCCATGCCCACAGCGGGATTCAAACCCACAGCCTTTTGGCTGGAGAGCAGATATGCTAACCACTTGGCCAACCCAGCCGGCAATATAGAGGGCAATATTATATAAAGGGATAATAACCTCTCTATCTTTACTTGTTAGGTGTGTGTTTTTCAATATCCAAGTAATCTTTTAAACTATTTTACCAAATTTTGCAATATGCCCTCTGAATATCATCTCTCCATACACCATTATTCAATACCATCAATCTGGTATCGTCATTGTGATACACAGTATGTAAACTTTTCAACCACAAATGCATAACCCTACATTTTGAAGCATAAAACTGATAATCGTTATCTTTTGTCCATAATGCCAATTTATTTAAATCATCCAGCAGGGCTATCTACATCTACTATCACATCTTTATCAACTATTGCCCTCCCCAGTTTTATACCATTAGCAAACTGAATACCCCTCCTTAATTCTTTCTCTATATCATTAATATACAAATTAAAGAGTAGTAACCCTAGTACAGAAGCCTGAGGCACTCCACTAGTTTACCCTCATTTTCCTAGATTCCACTCCACCATGCACTACTCTCAGGTGTCTGTCAGCGCCCCCTCCCTTATCCGTGCTACCAGCATCATATTATTATTATTATTATTATTCGTGACACCTCCAAGGAGTCTGAAGACTCATCGCGGGAGGACACCCACTATACAACTCTCCGTCTCCACTACTACACAGAACCTCTACTACCTACATCAATGCCATCTACTGCCCACAACCACCACCACCACACTAGTATTTTTTGTCTGTAAATTGAATGTGTTCTGAAGGGCTGATTTGTCTGTATGCAGGATGAAAAACCCGAGTTTCTGGGCGAAAAAACCCTGCTACCTCCATATGAGATCAGCTAACTTACCTTCAATTGAAAAAGTCCATATATAAAGATTCCTCCCGTCATGACGAGAATCGATCTTAGGCCCTTTTCCAATCGAAGGGCGCAATGTACCGTCGTTCTTCCAATTGCACTATGGAGGCACTTTCCCTTCCATTCCCATTTGCTCCAACTTTTGCAATAATAGTAATTAGTAATTTGTAACATGTAGTATTCTATGAAATGCCTTTACAAAGTCCAGCAGTATCATGATATAGCCATTTCCTTTATCCATATCCACTGTCACTTTATTATAAAATGTGAATAAATTGCTATGGTGCAACCTACCTTTTATAAAGTTATGCTGCCCACCATAGGGAATCATATTCATATCTACACATTCATGAATTTTACCTTTCACCAACTTTTCCAATACTTTAACCACCACTCCTGAAATGAATTAGTCTGCAATTTGCTACTTCTATCTTGAAGCCACCTTTATGTAATGGAACTATGTTACCATCTTTCTACTCCAAACTACCTTGCCAGAGCTAAGATTTTAATTGAATAATTTCATCAGAGGCACTGCCAATTCTCTGGCACGTTTGTATAGCACTTGGGCCGATATGCAATCCAGACCAGCAGCTGTCTATATACTGATTTTTTTTTTTTTTGTATCTTTATACTGATTTTCATCTATCCTAATTCTGACATCAGACACTGTCACAGCAACTGCAAAATCTCCACCTGAATGATATACCTTTGGAAAGTTATCACTCAGCAACTCAACTATTTCTTTTGCTTCTGTCAATGTAGTATCATCAGCAGCCATTGATCTTACTTCTTGATCTTACTTGTAACATAACGAAAAAAATACTTTTGGATTTATTTTGATCTGCTTAACTAATTTTCTCTTATATCTGATTTGACCTTTCTTACCATACTAGTCATCCCTTCTTGCTTGCACTTTGTACTGCTCATTAATATGTTGATCACCTTTTTTTTCTTTATATTCCCTCCACAACGTTTTCTTCTTTTTCTTTTTTTTACATGTTTGCTTCATATCTCTACTCATCCACTTAATCTCTACTTAGTTTATCCTCCTGACCAGGGGCATGCATTCTGAAACTGCTTCTCTCAAACAATCCCTGACCACTTCCCATGCACTAATGACATTCTTTCCTTGTAGCTTCTCAAGTTATGGCACTGCTCCAAGATACCTCCTAAGGCTGTCATAATAACTAGCTTTATAGTTCAATATAAAGTTGCTGACAGAGAATTATATGTTTAGCAACCTCCTAGGAAAAAGACTGCATGGCTATTCTCTCTCTCCAATTGGGGGCAGCATGTGTACCTTGGTTATGGAATACATCTTCTCATGCTATTATCAGATCCAGCACTCTCTCAAACCTCTGATCTCCTTCATGACATGATGTTTCAGGTAATTATCCCTTAGTAATGGTATAAATTCCACATCTATCTTGCCATCTCCCCCTTTCCTCCCTCCAATCTATATCCCCATAGTTAAATTCCCTCACACACACACACACAACTAAAAAAAAAAACATCAAGTAAACTGGCATACATAGAATTTAACACAGATTTAAAGAAATGAGTGAAATTATACGATGTTCTACTTAATGTAAAAACCAAGGTTTCATCTTAAATCAACTATGGGCAGACCAGCATATTAATGAATTAGGCTATGAGAGAACTTATATAGCATACTGCAACAATGAACTATGTATCTAACATCTCTGTATCTAAGCGCCTCTGTAGCGCAATTGGAAGCACGATGGTACGTTGTGCCCTTCAATTGGAAAAGGCCTAAGTTCAAGTCTCGTCATGACAGGAGGAATCTTTATATGCACTTTTTCAATCAAAGGTGAGTTAGCCGATCTCATATGGAGGTAGCAGGGTTTTTTTCCCGGAAACTCGGGTTTTTCATTCCGCATACAGACAAATCGGCCCTTCAGAACACACGCAATTTACAGGCAAAAAATACTAGCTGTGGTGGTGGTGCGTAGTAGATGGCGCTGATGTAGATGATTGGTAGTAGAGGTTCGGTGGAGACAGAGAGTTGTACAATAGGTGTCCTCCCGCAATGAGTCTTCGGACTCCTTGGAGGTGTTATGAATAATAATAATAATAATAATCTCACTACAATTTTCAACAGTTGTTAATTCAGAAATCTCTCTATGTGTATATCTTCCCCCACCCATTTGTTTTTTAATAAGGAACTACATAAAAATGGTGTATGAAACTAGTAATTAAATAATAATTTCTTAATAAAAGTTGCATGTGGTATTTGCCAGACACAAAAGCATATATCATTTTCTGTCAACCAGGTCTCAGTGATGGCTATATGTCAAGCTGAACAATGCCAAAAGCTTATCTTCTTATTTCTAATGCTTCTAGCATTCGTGTATCTGCATTTCAACATCCTCTTGGACTCAGTTCCCCTTATGTAATGTCATTACCAACTCCTTCAAATTTGAACCTATGAAACTGCATTCAGTATTGCATGCTCATTTCTGTACAGAGACTCTCATTTGTCTCAGTAGAGGGAATTTGATGAACTTTATTTGAATGGTTTTGGAGCTAGATGTTTGGAGAGAGAATGTGTTATTCGTTGTTTCAAGGATACTTGTGAAATAAGACTGAATGATATAATCACGTAATCACAAGAAAGATATTTATTTAACCAAATATTTCGGTCTGGAAATAGCAGACCATTTTCAGTGGTATTACAAGAACAGTTTAAAAAATACAAGCTAGAATACTAACAATAGATCATTAAAATTAGAACACGCCACGTGATGTTATATCACTAAGTATGAAACGGAATGTTTTGAAGTAGAAACATGATTGAATTTGCTATTAAAAAAAAAAATAATAATAATTAATGAGTAATCTTGATTAGACTTTCCCAGATTTTTGATATAGATATACAGTCATTACGATTTAGGTTGGGGCGATGGAGCAAGGCCTCCACACTTTCCTTGAACAAACTTTCGAACCTATAACGGGATCTATGCAAGAGGCGAGTCCTGGACCAAAGGATGCTGTGGTCAGTTTCAATCCCGTGTTGAGCCAATCCAGACTTTTCAGGTTTGTTGTGAAGAATGGATGATTGATGTTCTTGGATTCTTTTTTCAAGAGAACGTCCAGTCTGTCCAAAATAAGAGAGATCACAGTTGCACGGAATTTGATAAACTCCAGGAAGAGATAAAGTTGAGCGTTTGTCTTTAGGAGAAGGAAAATGAGAAGACAATTTGTTAATAGGTGAATACATAGTTGTTAAATCATATTTCTTTAAAATTCTTGTGATAGGTTCTGAAATACTGGAGATATAAGGAATAGGCACTCGACGTATTGAAACTTTGTTGTTTTGTGGAGGATTATAAGAACTGAGAAGACGTTGAGTACTTTTTTCAGAAAAGCCATTGAGTTTCATGTGTTGTTGGATAGTAGAAAGTTCTTTCTGTAGATAATCAAAAGTAGAACAATTAGTTTTGGCTCTTCTGATGAGGCATTTTATAATTCCTGTTTTTTGACATGGATGATGGGCTGATTCTTTAAGAATATAACAACCTGTGAATGTTGGTTTCCTGTATACTGTAGTTGTAAGAACTGTAGTTGTAAGTGGACTTTGAAAAAGCATTTGACAAAGTTAAAAGAAACATATTATTTAACATATTAAAAGAAAGACAATTACCAAATAATATCCTAAAAGCTATCACAAGTATATATGAAAATAATCAAATACAAATACGATTAAATCACGAACTATCATATACAAGAGAGATAAACCAAAGGGTCCAACAGGGATGTCCCCTCTCAGCAACTCTTTTTAATATCTACTTAAATGAAATAATAATAAAATAGAGTAAAAATTTACATCAAGGAATTAAACTTTCACCTACAGTTAACTTAAACACTCTCCTCTTTGCAGACGACCAAATAATAATTACAAATTCTGAAGATAACTTACAGAAAGCTATTTTAAATCTAAATGAGATATCCAAAGATTATGGTATGATAATATCAAAATCAAAAATCAAAATCTATGGAAAAATCAAAAATTATGGCCTTTAAAGGACAAGATCCAGCAAGAACTAAAATAGTAATAGGTAACAAGATCTTAGAACAGGTGAATTCATTTAACTACCTAGGATGTATGATCACATATGAAAATGAAAAAGATCTAAATGTAAAAATTGCAAAATATTTAAAAATAACAGGTGTAATTAACTCTATATTTAAACTAAACCTAGTTCAAAAACAAAAAAGGCTAAAAGTATACAATACATTATCCCTACCGGTCTTAATGTATAGAAGCGAAATCTGGACAATAAAACAAAAAGACAAACAAAGATTAACAACTGCAGAAATGAAGTTTATGAGAAAAACTGCAAAGTATACCCTATTTGATCAGAAAAGAAACAAAGATATTATGAAAGAATTAAACCAAGAACCAGTAAAATAAAAAATTAAAAAATATAAACATAAATGGATGGAACACGTTCAAAGAATGAAAACAGAAAGATTACCAAAACAAGGTTTAAAGTACAAGCCATTAGGAAAAAGAAAACCAGGACGTCCTCTTAAATGATTCAGCGATGACTTCTAAAGCCGGAACAGGCCATGCTAGGCCTAAATCCTTGATACGTATGATGATGATGATGTAGTTGTAAGAATATTTGAAGGTGACTGGATGAGGAGAACGTCTAAAAAAGATAACTGGTTGTTTTCTTCTAATTCCATAGTAAAATTTAAGCGATGATGCAAAGAATTAATACTGTTTAAAAAAGAAGGTAAATAGTTTTTGCTGTGAGGCCAAATAATAAAGATGTCATCTATATATCTTACCCAAAAAGATGGTTGAGGGAAAATAGATGCGAAGAGGACTTTTTCTAAATGTTCTAAATAAAAGTTGGCTAAAGCCGGAGAAAGAGGACTTCCCATGGCCGTTCCTTCTACTTGGTTATAAAATTTGTTTTGACATACGAAATATCCAGAATGTATTACGAAATCGAATAGTTTTATAATATCTTGAGGAAAGATGTCAGCCAGTAATTTTAAAGTTTCCTTGAAAGGTACATTGGTATATAAAGATTCTATATCAAAGCTAACCATAAGATCTGTAGGTTGTAATGACACATTTTTTAATTTTTCTAAGAAATCTGAGGAGTTTTTTAAAAAAGAATTAGAGTTGCCAATGTAAGATTTCAATAATTTAGCTAGATATTTGGCTACACGGTAAGTAGGAGAATCAATACAATCTACTATCGGACGAAGAGGAGAGTCAATCTTATGGATTTTTGGAAGGCCATAAAATCTAGGAGGTCTTGCAAAATGAGTTTTAAGTCTTTCAATTGTGTCTTTATCCAAACTGATGACTTCATCTAAGAGAGAATTTAATTTCTTTAGTTGTCTGTTGGTTGGATTATAATCAATTTCTTGATATGTGGAGCGATCTCGAAGCAAAAGAGAAAGTTTTCTTCTGTAATTTGCTGAGTCCATAACTACTATTGCTTTTCCCTTGTCAGCTTTAGTGATAATGAAGTGATTATTTTTTCTCAAGGACTGTAAAGATTTCGTTTCAGAAGGAGATATGTTGGAAGGAGGAAGTTTAGCCTTAAGTAGAGACGAAGCGACTTCTAGGCGAAGAGCATTAGCTTTATCACTGGTTAGATGATTAAGATTCCTTTCAATGTTAACTAGGAAATCTAGATATGGTATCTTATTTGGAACAATAGAAAAATCATGTCCTTTTGACAGGATGAGGGTTTCGCTTTTAGTCAAAGGACGTCCGGATATATTTACAATCCAATTATCTGGAGTTATGAATGGCTTGGATTGTCTAGACGAAAGAGCTTCATATTTATGGTTAAGATGTTGACTTAGTTTATTATAAGCATGTTGAGTAGAACGTTTAGCCACATTTAGAACTATGCGAGAAAGATGTGGATCCAAATTTGTGGATATATAGGTGCGCAGATCAGAAATCTGATGACTGTGAATAGCAAGATCACGTTTAGCAGCTTTAAGTTGATTACGGATTAGAGATAAACTAGTGTTCCGGTAAATATTATGAGCGGCAGGAGATTTTATTGTTTCTTTAACCTTAGCGAAATTGGGAATAATCTTGTTGTCGCGGCACTTTTTTAAGAAATTAATCTTTGCTCATAACCTACCTTGCATAACTGAAAGTTTTCCTAATTTACCAGTTATTTTGGTAGCATTTTCCCCGTGAAGGATAAGAATTTGCTGTTTCAAGGATACTTGTGACATAAGACCGAATGATATAATCACGTAATCACAAGAAAGATATTTATTTAACCAAATATTTCGGTCTGGAAATAGCAGACCATCTTCAGTGGTATTACAAGAACAGTTTAAAAAATACAATCAAAAGTTTTTTGATTATCTACAAAAGTTCTTTCTATAGATAATCAAAAGTAGATAATCAAAGAATTCTGTAGACTATCCAACAACACATGAAACTCAATGGCTTTTCTGAAAAAAGTACTCAACGTCTTCTCAATTCTTATAATCCTCCACAAAACAACAAAGTTTCAATACGTCGAGTGCCTATTCCTTATATCTCCAGTATTTCAGAACCTATCACAAGAATTTTAAAGAAATATGATTTAACAACTATGTATTCACCTATTAACAAATTGTCTTCTCATTTTCCTTCTCCTAAAGACAAACGCTCAACTTTATCTCTTCCTGGAGTTTATCAAATTCCGTGCAACTGTGATCTCTCTTATTTTGGACAGACTGGACGTTCTCTTGAAAAAAGAATCCAAGAACATCAATCATCCATTCTTCACAACAAACCTGAAAAGTCTGGATTGGCTCAACACGGGATTGAAACTGACCACAGCATCCTTTGGTCCAGGACTTGCCTCTTACATAGATCCCATTATAGGTTCGAAAGTTTGTTCAAGGAAAGTGTGGAGGCCTTGCTCCATCGCCCCAACCTGAATCGCAATGACTGTATATCTATATCAAAAATCTGGGAAAGTCTAATCAAGATTACTCATTAATTAATTTTTTTTTTTTTTAAATAGCAAATTCAATCATGTTTCTACTTCAAAACATTCCGTTTCATACTTAGTGATATAACATCACGTGGCGTGTTCTAATTTTAACGATCTATTGTTAGTATTCTAGCTTGCATTTTTTAAACTGTTCTTGTAATACCACTGAAGATGGTCTGCTATTTCCAGACAGAAATATTTGGTTAAATAAATATCTTTCTTATGATTACGTGATTATATCATTCAATGTGTTATTCATTAAGCGGTTAGAAGTGCAAAATCAGGGAAACTAGACATATTGGGGGGGGGGGGGGATACAATCAAGTGTGGGTTGAGAGGTCAAGGGTTCGACCACCCTTGAGCTCTCAATGAATAACACTCTCTCCAAACCATTCAAATAAAGTCCATCAAATTCCCTCTCTGAATCTATAGGCTGCACACTATTCATGCTGCACAGTCTTCTCATTGACTCATTAGCGATCATGGCCCTTCCCAATTCAGTCCTATCACACCAAGGCAGCAGACTCACTCTTCTTTTTTACTTCTATCAGCAACTCTTTCATATCATCTCTCATTGCACATTTCTCACCTTTCAAATTTCTACCAGCCAAAATAATCAATTCTTTCACTTCTCTCTTCTAATAACTAACAGCTTCACTAACATGCTTGATCTTTCACCTGGGAAACATACTTTTGTCACTTTTTTCATTATGTATCCCTCTTATCATTGAATCTCCATACAATACCTTCTCCTTACTCCCAGTTTCTCGCACTTTCATACTTTTCCCATTCATTTTTTTTTTCATTCTCTCTCTCTCCTCATGTACCACATAACACTCATTTTACTAGTTGCTCTAGCTCATGCTTTATCTTCTGAAGGATGCTGAGTGCACATAAGCATGCTATTTTACTCCTTAATGTTATCTCATCATCCACATTACCTACAGCCACTTCTTTCATGCTCTCATTCATATTTCACATAGTATCATTCACTGCTTTCACATTCTCTACATTTTTGTTATCTTATTTTACCTCATTAATGTTAGTTACTTAATTCTTCCTCTTTCTACACAACTTGCATATCTTGTACTTGCACAAGAAACATTTCTGACACACGCACTCTCTCTCTCTCTCTCTCTCTCTCTCTCTCTCTCTCTCTCCACTCCTGTTTACTATAAACCATTTACTTTTGGCAATGAGTACACAGAATATACACTCCACCATACAATATCTCTCATGCTAAACTCAGTGAACAAGGAAGACTTGGCCACAAGTTTTCTCTATGCATACCATGAAAAACTTTTACTGAATGATATCATATATCATTCAGTATAGTTCTATACTATACTGAGCATCCATAGCTCAGTATAGACTAAACCCTTTGGTTGGAAAGACCCAGGTTCGATTCCCGTCCATGACGTGATGAACCTTTATCTGGTCTCTTTCAACTAAAAGTGAGTTTGTTGGTCTCATATGGAGGTAGGGTTTTTTTTTCACCTGGAAACTCAGGCTTTTTGTCACCCAGAACAGGCAAACTAGCCGAATGAACACACAGATTTACAGCCATGAATACTTACGACAATATGTATAAGAGATAGGGCACCGCATGTCGTAACGTCCGTAGTTAACCATGCCATGATTCGATGCATGGTTAACTACGGACGTTAACCATGGTAGTCAATCTCCTAGATAGGAGATAGCACTCGAATGGATCACATATTGATTTCACTCAATAACACAAACTGTAGTCTAGAGTAAGTAAAATCCTACCAAAATTAACTAAAATTATTAACATTCACTAAAATAAAAGATATGTGCCATAAGCCATGTGCAGCACTGCTTCTATCATCTCTGAAACCATAAAAATTCTGTGGATCTGTCAAATAAAAATGCTGCTATAATTAATAGGATGCTAGGAAAAATCTTTAAAAAAAATTTTTTTTCTTCAATCTTTAAATGGACAGAGTAATCAAATAACTCACTTTCATCAAAATACAAAATTATGCAGCTTCAATTTTTAATTTGATAATTTTACATGGAATGATCCTGTATTAAAAAGAAGGCAAAATTATGTTATCTTTATCAAAGATGATAAAGATAACATAAAATCAATGATAAGGTTGTTCTGGGTGCACAGAGTGATTTTGAAATATTCTTAAATAACTTAAATAAAGTAACCAATGATAAAACACTAAGAGAAAATATACAGGGAATACAATCATGAAGAGCTTTCAAATAGAGTAAATATAAAATGTCACTTGGAAACCTAAATAAAAGATGTTAAAGCCATTGGAGATGAATATGAAACTTAAGACTTAACAGCACTATAATTATTATGGCATTGCTGACAGAGATGGAAAGCTTCATTTATTTTTGGGAGTAATTCAGCACACAACATTTCACTAAAAAGAAATCATTCTTTTAATTTAATTCACTTCTCAAAGTTAAAGTTTAATTCACCTCTTAGGCCTGCTCTAGGCCTAAAAATGCATTTTTTGAGAAAGCCAAAAACTGGCTTTGCCAATCTAGATCCTGCAAGGGTAAAATGATGAAGGAACTGACAATGTTAAGAATATGTCCAGATAACACCTTGGGTGTATTCTGAACTTTGGTCAGTATGCAGCAACAAATCATGCATCTACACTTTTACAATGTATCCATGGATATATATATATATTCCATGATCATTAAAGATTAAACATTATAAAGGGCAAACATTAAAGAGAACCAATGCAAGCAGGGATCAAGATGAAGTTTCCAGATTCCAAAGAGGAAAGGCCAAGCCACTGTAATATTAGGAGTTACAAAGTGATAAGTGAATTTCATCACCCAGTGTAACATTACCACTTTTTTGGACCAATTCATTTTTGGACTCTAGAGCAAAGTCCTTTCCCAATTTTTTCTAGCATGCAGTATGAATATTTTCAGAATAACATCAAAAATCATGAAGGATCCCAGCATTTCTTCCTTTCAAAGGTACTGTTGCAGACTTTTGAAAGGAAGACCAATTAACTATTGAAAGCAAGACTAACCAAAATACATAACCAAATCTAATGGGTAATACTTTAGGAGATTTCTACATCAGTTCAGCTAGCGAATAATCTTGTTGCCAATATCTGTTAAGTTTAAACTGAGTTCGAGGCAGGAGACACAGCAAATTCAATTTGCAGAGGAGTTGTGTGAAAGTCTCTAAGATAACACTTCAATGCTACATATTCTGTTTCCTTCACAATTTCAACTTATGTCAACTTGTTTCTATCACTATCCTAATGCCACCAACATTACTCAGAATGCTCTGATTCTCTTAGTTGGGATCCTGAATTTTTTTTTCTCCTAATAATGAAATAAATTTAAATGAAATAAAATAATTTTCCTAATAATGAAATAATCTTTCCTGGAGATTTCAATGTTAATAACTCTAACTGCACTGATCCCATCAGACAGAGATGCTAAGGCATCTCACATAAATTATTCTGCATATGCCTACTTATTATTATTATTATTTATACAGGTATTCTATGGAATCAAAAGACTCATTGCAAGAGACCCACACTATCCATTAATGCAATAACTATTACACATCTCTTTAAACTTATTCACTGTTGTGGCACTCACAACAACCTTTGGCAATCCATTCATTCACCACTCTTCAAGTAAACAACCTAGTCCACACATCCTTACAAACCACACTCTTAGACAACTTCCATAGTGTGACCCTTGTTTTCCCTCTACTCCCCACATATTGAAAAATTTGTTTTGTGTCAATCTTATAGAATCCCTTTAGTAACGTATAAGTTTCTACCATATCCCCTGTCCTCTATCTGTCAGATAAACTCTGCAACCCACTACTTAACCACTCAATAAATGTTTTTGATCTCTTCTTCACCAATGATTATTCTGATATATTTTGGATGCTATTTGTTCTCTAGGCAAATAACATTATTATTATGATTCAGAACCTCCGTGAAGTCACGAGACTCATAGTGGGAGGCTCACTCAAACAAAGTCTATCATACCACTTCTTGAACTCATTCAATGTCCATGCTCACACCACCCTATCAGGCAATGCATTCCACAGTTCAACCACCCTCCATGCAAAAAAGTCACTCCTCACTCTCTTGCTCATGTCTTTCCTTGGCAACTTCCAGGGTTGGCTACTTGTCTTCACTCCTTTACCCTTCTACCATATGAAACCACTCCCCAGTATCAACTCTGTTGCTACCTCTCAACAGTTTAAATGTCTCAATCATATCAACTCTCCCATCTACCAAATTTTCCACATTCCCTATAACCAACATTGTACAGTCTTGATATCATTTTTGTTATCCACCTATGTACTCTTTCCAAGGTTAATCCTTTTTTCCTTTCAAATGCTGGGGAACCAAATCTGAGCACAATAGTTCAAGTGTAGTGTGATCAGAGTTTTATATAATGGAATCACAACTCTTTATCTCTACTGGTCAGCATCCTTCTGGGTTATCTTCACCTCCTTTGCAATATGTTTCACAATCGTTCCTCCTCTTACTGGCCGCATAACGAAAGAATTCTTTAGGATTTTCTTTGGATCTTAGGACCAATATCTCTTCTCATTTTGCCTTCCTTACCATAACTAGTCATTTTCCTGGCATGAGTCTTGTATTGTTCATGTATCTGCTCTCCACCTTCTCCTCTTCTCAAGTGAAAAAGGTTCACTTTACACCAAATTGTGGTGTAAAGTGAACCTTTTTTTACTTGAGGTATATGACCTGCCATTGCTGC
Organism: Typopeltis vanoorti; assembly: GCF_054136105.1. NCBI lineage: Eukaryota > Metazoa > Arthropoda > Arachnida > Uropygi > Thelyphonidae > Typopeltis > Typopeltis vanoorti. The sequence continues at coordinate 41,488,433 of NC_143561.1, read as the reverse complement.
CAATAACTATTTCTTCACCAGTTCCCAAGCACTGATTATATCTTGCTATTTATTAATTCTATATTTGTTTATATAATCATATATAATAATATATATGATTATATCTTGCTATTTATATAATTCTATTCCCTTACTACTACATGCAGTTTAATACTGCATGTAGTAGTAAGGGAATAGAATTTATACTGCTGTATTAAAATCTCCAATAACAATCATTCTTTTCACACTCATCAAGCTCAACTGCATAAACATCTCCTGCTCTTTACCTTCTATGCTCCCTGGCAACACAACACTCCACTAAATATTCTTTATGCTCACCTCTGCCTCATGCCATATATGTTTGCAAAAACCATTAGCCATTACCCTCCAAATCTTCCACTCTGACTCATCAGTTATCGTAAGCAAAACGCACTGCATTTGCCCTTCCTATCCAGCAGAAACATGCTATACACTGCTACTTCTATTCTGGTCAGTATATTATCTTCCATCAATCATGTATCACTGATCCCAATAATCTTTGGACAGGCTGAGACTATCACTACCACCAATTCATCTCCTTCATTCTGGATACTACTGGCATTATTATAATTATTATTTTTATTATTATCCCCTCCATGGAGTCAACAGACTCATCGTGGGAGGTTCATTCAACTGATAACATATTATTATTATTATTATTATCTGAGACCTCCAGGGATCAAGGACTCATCGAGGGAGGCTATAGATCACCTATCATACCTTCCCTTAAATTCATTTACACTAGATGTACTCACTACCCCTAAGGGCAAATTATTACACTCACTCACTGCTCTCTGTGAGAAAACCTAGCTCTAACCCCTTTCTTGACTGTGAACAAATTTAACTTCCATGGATGCTCCTGTGTTCTCTCCCCGCCTTCCATATAATGAAAAATTTCATCAGTTGAAATGCTATAACACCCATTCAAAAGTTTATAGACCTCTATCATATCACTCCCCCCCCCCTTTCTCCTCGTAACCTGTTATCATATCACCCCTTTCTCCTGTTATCATATAGAATCTTAAAGTGCTTAATACTCCTTGCATTAACAACACATTCTGGTAATAAATTCCATTCACTGATAATTCTTCATATAAAAAATCTATTCCTCACACCCTTCTTCACCACACTTTTACATAACTTCCAGGAATGACCTCTGGTTCTTCCCCTCTCACCTTCTACTCCTTTTATAATCCCCTCTGGATTAATCTGATAAAATCCTCTCACTAACTTAAATGTCTCTATCATATCACCTCTCTTCCTCCTATCCACCAAACTCTGCAATCCACATCTCTTCAACCTCTCTCTCAATAGTCGGGATTCCAAAGACCAAATATTGTATTAGTCACTCACCTCTGGACCCTCTCCAATGTCTACATTGAAAACCAGGTGACCAGATCTGAGCACAATAGTCCAAGTGTGGTCTGACCAGTGCCTTATACAGTAGCACAACCACTTCCTTATCCTTACATGTTAGAGTACTTCTTATCATAGCAGCACTACGATGTGCAACCTTTGCAGTCCTAGCAATATGCTCTCTAAACTTCAGTCTACTGTCAACCATCACTACCAAATTTCTAATCTCATCCACTTCCTGCAGTACGGCACCATCAATATAGTACACAGCCTTATATTTCTGCATTCTAAAATGCAACACCTTGCACTTATTGATATTAAAACTACAACCCAACTCTTTTGTCCAAGTAAAAAGTCTATTCAAATCTTCCTGAAGGGATTCAGCATCAGCAGTGCAACTTATAATTCTTCCCAACTTTGCATCATCAGCAAATAACTGAAGATCCCCAGTCAGTCCACATGATATATCATTTACAAACAAGTTAAACAGCAGGGGGGCCAAGAACAGAACCCTGGGACACGTCACTGGTTACTCTTCTTTTTTGAGACATCTGCTCCATCATACACAACCTGCTGGTATCGTTCAGGTAGCCAATCTCTGATCCATCTAACCAGCATACTGTCTATTCCCATCCTGTGCAGCTTGTACACCAACTTATCATGTGGTAATCTATCAAATGCTTTTGTAAAGTCTAAGAATATCACTGTATATGATTCTCCATTATCTAACCCACTCGTCACCTTATCATAAAATGCAAGTAAATTACTGAAACAGGACCTACCCTTGAAAAATCCATGCTGACCTTCATAAAGAATGCATTGGCCATCAACTCAATTCTGTACTCTATTCCTTACCAATCTATCCAATACCTTGACCACAACTGCAGTTATACAGACTGGCCTATAGTTGGAGACTTCTGTCTTAGAACCATGCTTGTGGAGTGGTACTATTTTGCCCTCTTTCCGCTCCTTAGGAACCCTACCCACTGCAAGACTTTCATTAAATAATCAGGTCAAGTGTATAACCAACTATGGTGCACATTCCTTAAGCATACGTGGTGATATGTCATCCATTCCCACAGCCTTATTCACATCTAACCCAACTAACATCTCATACACTTCTGATTCTTTCACTTCCAATTCTCCTAATACTTGCCTCTCTTCTATTGTACAGGATCATTTATACCAGTATGATATATGCTGATAAAGTGCTCATTCAATAATTCCACTATATCCTTTGCAGCTGTTAGTCTGCTGCTATGACTATCCACCAATGTTAGTCTGCCATAATTATTCTTCCTCCTGCTTGCCATGTAATGAAAAAATTCCCTTGAGTTAACCTTGTCCTGACCAGTAAATCTTCTCTCATACTGCACCTTTTCTTTCTTTACCATGCTCGTCAGCTTTCTATCCTGCACCTTATACTCTTCGTGGATCTGATCACCAGCAACCATCTTGTACCTCCTCCATAACATTTGCTTTTCCAGCATAGCTTGCTTGATTTCGTTGTTCAGTTTACTCGCTTAACCCTTGGTATGCAGTCATACATTGCTTTTGTCAGATATACTGCCTTATGAGTTTCCATGCACTGTCAACATCCTTGCCACTCAGTTCACTACCCAACGTACTAATGCTAACTGGCTACAGAGCTTCCTATAATCAGCTGCTTTATACTTTCACACTTCCACATGTATCCATTTTTGACAGCGACCTTTTCTTGTTTCATCACTTCCCAAAAAAGTACATCCAGATCACTCTCACAAACTAGCAATAACCAAATGATTAATCAACACATTGTCAGTGTTCTATACCCATCATTACATATATAACATCACAACACAGTGTTGTTTTTTTTCTCTCTCTCTCCCTCTCTCAGAGAGCAATACAAGGAGAAATGTAAAGTTATGCACTTTGGGATAAATAGATTACAAGCTGCGTACCACATTGATGGAACTGTACTCCAGGAAATAGATGAAGCTAGAGATTTAGGGGTGATGGTAGACAGAGAGTTAAAGTTTAGAGGACATATTGCTAAGGTTGCTAAGGTAGTCCAAAAGATTACTTGGCTATTGAAAGAACACATTTACAAGTAGAGATAAGGAAGTTGTTATTTATCTTTATAAGGCCTTGATACGTCCTCATCTGGATTACTGTGCTTAGGTTTGGTCTCCTGGATTTCTTGAGGGATGAGGAAGAGTGAAGATTCAGAGACAAGCAACAAAGATGGTAAGTGGTCTGTGGAATGTTTCCCTATGAGGACAGATTGAGATTATCTGGATTGCAGAAGTTGGTTGATAGGAGAAAAAGAGGGAATATGATAGAAACATTTAAGTTGCTTAAAGGGTTTTATAGGGCTGATGCAGGGGAATTGTTTCAGCGCTTGGTTAGAGCATCCAGAACAAAGGGTCATCTCTGAAAGTTGAATAAAGGTGGGGTTAGTAGGGATGTGAGTACTATAATTTTGCTTGGAGAGTTGTGAATGAGTGGAATGGGTTGCCAGACTCAGTCGTGAATGCTTTGTCTATTAATGGGTTCTAGGAGAGGTATGATAGTTCATGTGGATAGTTTGCGTCTCCCGTGATGAGTCTTCAGACTCCATGGAGGTGATTGTACCATAATAATAATAAAATTTCGACTGCCTGCATGTTCTACAGATATATCCATGCCTCTGTTCAACAATATTCTCCTGCCTCCTCTTTACCTTAATTCAGCCAGAGGCATGTTGTAGATTGTCTGCAAGGATAGAAAAATCAGAACTCCATGAGGAACTCAGGAAGTGTAAGAGGCAGTGAACGTAAGAAGGAAGCATATCAACAGTTCCTGGTAAGAAAGTCAGCATGTGCTCTGAATATATACAAGAAATATGCAAGAAAGGAAAGCAGTGTGTAAAATAAACAAAAATCAGCTAAACACAAGTTGTTCTAAGAGTTTGGTAAGAAGACAGAAAATAAATATCAGGAGGATGGCAAAATATTTGGAAGACTCTTGAAAAAGCTGAGAAAATGGAGGAAAGAGTATGGTAAAAGTAATCAGAGATAATAAAGGTGATGTGAAAACAGAAAATAAAGATATTCGATATAATTACTTTTAAAGATCACTAAATGAAACAAGCAATGAGTCATAGTGGTAGAAAACATTCAAAAATATACGTATCAATAATTGAGTATGATCATTTCTCTGACCATCAACAACCTGACATGTGGAAAGGCAGCTGGTGTAGATGATCAACCAAATATGGAGGTATAAAAGATTTACAGAGCCTGTGCTGCACTGCATAATTCAGACAGCCTGGTCAAATTCCAGATGATTGGAGTAGAGCTCTCATAGTTTCCATCTATAAAAAAGCATAATAAAACTGAATGTGAGAATTACAGAGGTTCTCTACTAAGAGTTCCAGGTGAGATTTATGTAAGCATACTTGAGAAGAGGCTAAAAATTTCTGATAGTGATAGATTCAGTTACCATGAGAACATTCCAGTGGGTGGCGGAGTGTTCTCATGGTAAAAGATGAATTGTGCCCACTCAGGGTAGAGAATCAGAGGGGGAAATGACATTAAAGACTTTGGGAGTAAATGGCACGAGATAAAAGTTTACAAGACAAGATATTTAGTGAGATACTGCTATAGACCACGAAATACAGATAGTGATAAGCATGAAATGTTTAGGCAAATTAGTTTGGCAAGTGCAAAGCAAGTGATCATTATGGAGGACTTCAACTATAGCAACATGAACTGGGCAGAGGAAGTAGTCTGCAGTCTAAGAGAGATGAATTTTGGGTTTCTTGAGGGATAACCGTCTTAGGCAGCATGTGGTGAAGGGAATATGAGGATCGAGATTTCTGAACTTTGCGACAGCATCAGAGGATATGATGGTGACTGAGATATCATACTTGTTTCCAGTTGGTGAAATGACCATGTAGTCTTGACTTGGAGAGTGATTAGGCATGTAGAAATATCAAGGCAGAAGAAATTTTTGTTAAATTATAAGGCAGGCAAGTATAATAGACTTGGAAACCTGTTTGGAGCAGTACATTGAAAGAATGTGAAGGAAGGGAGGTCAGTAGTGGATAGGAAATACTTAAGAGAAAATTGTTTACAGCAATAGCAGATTATATACCACAAGTGAAGTGATTTGGAATCAAATGGATGACTAGAGAAATTGATTATAGATGAAAAAAGAGATTATTGGAGACATATAAAGAGAGGGGCTGCAAGAGAAATATAAGGCTCAGACTAAGAAGGCAACTAGTATATGCAGGGGAGAAAAATTAGAATAATAAACAAGACTAGCAATGCAATCGAAGGAGAATCCCCAAGTTTTTTTGCTATGTGACTAGTAGGGGGGGGGAGGATTATTGTGACAGATTAGATTGCTGGATGGAGATGGTAATCAGGTGACCAAGGAAGATAGCATACCTGAACTATTTAATGATCATTTTATTAGTGTGTTCTGTCCTGGTAAATAAGGTTTTTACACTCTTTGATGAATAAGGAAGGGTGAAGAATTAGAAATGAAAGTAGAGGATGTATTCCAAATACTGAGCACTCTAAATATCAGGTAAGGGGGGGGAGTTAGATTGGATTTTACTATGTGTGTTAAAGAAATGTGTCAAGGAATTGATCATACACCATTTTGTCTAACAAAAATTTCTTGCAATTTAACAAGTTCCTGAGGAATGGAAAGAGGGCAAGATAGTGCCATTCCTCAGAGTGGTGGTGGTGGTGGTGGAGGTAGAATGGGAGTATCAACCTAAAGACCAATTTGTAAATTCTTCTGTGGTTCAGATTTTGGAAATATTGATAAAAACTTATATACAGAATTGGGCAGACTTTATGCAGGCTGGCATTGATTTGTTAAGGGGAAACTCTTCTTTTAGTAATGTGGTTGCCTTTTATAATGGAATAACAAGAGCAGTGGATGAAGGTAAGGTATTCACTGTAATGTTTTTGGATTTTGCAATTGCATTTGATAAGGTGCCACATCACAACCCAGTATTTAAGTTGGAATACATGGATTATTATTATTATTATTATTATTATTATTATTATTATCTGATCTCCATGGAGTCAAAGGCCTCATTGCAGGAATCACTGAACCATGCCTTAAACCAAATTCACAGTTTTCGCACTCACCACACTTCTAGGCAATGCATTCCACTCACTGATCACTCTCCATTATACAGCTTCTGAGGATGACCTCTAGTTCTACCCTCGATTTCCTCTACTCTACTCTGTAAAAAAAATTCCTCCACATTAATAACTTATATGCCTCAATCATATCCCATCTTCTTCTATTGACAAGACTCTGTAAGTTGCATTTCCTCAATCTCTCCTTGTATCTGACATCCCATAGACCTCACACTAACTTAGTAAACCTTCTCTAGATCCTCTCTATCATTCCCCTGCATGACCAAATCTGTGCACAGTCCATATGGCATCTGATCAAAGCCTCATACAAGGAACCATAACCTATTTGCTTCTGCATGTCAATCTCCTCACTATTGCCATAATGTGTTAGGATGTTCTCACAATTTTAGCAATGTGACTCCTAAACTTAAAATCTCTGTCCACCATCACTCCTGGATTTCTCATCTCCACCTCCTTTGAAATTTCTCTATTAATTGTATACAGTGGAACCTCATTTGTCGAACGACTTTCATCTCGAACAAATTAATTCCCGAACATATTTTCTGAACAAAAAATACACTGGTTTCCAAACAGAATCTCAGTTCCTTGACAGACAAACTGGCTTAACTGACACTCTCCCACTGTACATCTCAGCCTGTGGTCTGCAGGCTGAGATGTACAGTGGGAGAGTGTCAGTTAAGCCACAGTCTCTGCTCAGTGCAGACCCATGCTCAAATTTGCAGTGCCTTTTCTTGATTTTCTTTGTGTTTTGTTGTTTTTTTATAAATTATTATTAAATAAGCTACCATGGGGCCAAAGAAGGATAGTGATAGCAGCCAAGCTAAAAGAAAAGTTGTTAGAACCATGATCAAGGTGAAAAAAGAAATCGCATCCAAATATGAAAATGGCATTCGTACCTCAGATCTTGCTATGCAGTTTGGTATGGCGAAATCAACGATTTGTACAATACTGAAAAATAAAGAGGCGATCAAGGGAGGTGATGTTGCAAAAGGAATGAAAGTTCTTACTAAACAAAGATCACAGACAATTGAAGAAGTGGAAAAATTGTTAATGATTTGATAAATGAGAAACAATTAACTGGTGATAATGTTTTTGAGGCTGTAATTTGTGAAAAAGCAAGGCGATTACATGCTGACCTGTTAAAGAAAAACACTGGTACAAGTGGCGATACCGATGTGTTCAAAGTTAGTAGAGGGTGGTTCGAGAAATGGCATACATAGTATGGTTAAGCATGAAGAGACTGCAAGTTCGAACCAAGAAGCTGCTGAGAAATAAGTACAAGAATTTAGTGACTATGTAAAGGCTGAGGGTTTTCTTCCCCAACAAGTGTTCAACTGTGATGAACTCGACCTATTTTGGAAAAAAATTGCCAAGGAGGACCTACATTACTCAGGAGGAAAAAGCATTGCCAGGGCACAGGCAATGCTTTTTCAACGAAGCCAACAAAGGACAGGCTGACTCTTTTGCTATGTGGAAACAAACTTCAAGGTCAAGCCATTGCTTGTGTACCACTCTGAGAATGTTTAAGAAAAATAAAATGATGAAAAGTAAATTGTCTGTTATGTGGAGGACTAATAGTAAGCCTTGGGTAATCAGGTAATTTTTTATTGAATGGATCCATGAAGTCTTTGCCCCAAGTGTGAGAAAATACCTTCAAGAAAAAAAATTGCTAATAAAATGCCTTCTTGTGATGGACAATGCTCCTGCTCACCCTCCAGGCTTAGAAGACGAGATGGTGGAGGAGTTTGATTTTATCACAGTGAAGTTCCTGTACCCATAACATGACTCCTCTAATACAGCCCATGGACCAGCAGGTCATTTCGAACTTTAAGAAACTCTACACCAAAGCACTGTTTCAAAGATGTTTTGAAGTGACCTCTGATACAGAATTAACACTCAGAGAATTCTGGAAGAATCACTTCAACATTCTCCATTGTTTAAGTATCCTTGACAAAGCCTGGGTGCAAGTGACTTACAGGACCATGAACTCGGCCTGGAGGAAATTATGACCAGACTGTAGCAAACAGAGACATCGAAGGCTTTGAGGCTGAGTATGTTGCTGATATTGTATCTCTGGGCAAAAGCATGGGCTTGGAAGTTGACAATGCTGATGTGGAGGAGTTAGTGGATTACCACAGGAATGAGCTCACGACAAAAGAACTGGAACACCTTCAGAAGGAGCAGCAAAAGACAGTGGTGTAGGAAATGTCTTCAGAGACAGAGGAAGGAAGGGAGGATGTTCCTAGTTCTTTGATCAACAAAATGTGTGCGAAATGGGATGAGGTGCAAAGTTTTATGGAAAGATATCACCTTGACGAATGTAGCAAACTGCATCATAAACCTTTTCAATGATAATGCCATGTCTCACTTCAGAAACATTTTAAAATGCAAGCAAAAAGAAATCTCATTGGACAGGTTTTTATTGAGAAAGGGGACCCAGTGTGTCTCAAGCAGAGTTGAGTGGTGCCAAGAGACAGAAAAAGAGAAAAAACTCCAGAAAGACAGTTACCTGATGCTTTTCTATGGAAGAGGACTCCCCTTCCTCACCACCTTCCACTTACACCATCAACTCTCCTCTATACAAGTAAAGGGAAGTTAAATTTTCATCTATATTTTATCTATTTATTGTGTTTATGCTTTTTTGTGTGAGATTTTATGCATTTTCATTGTTTTTGTATATGATTTTATGCACGAAGTACTGCTATAAAGGTTTAAATAAGCGATCATCTGGGGGTCGGGAATGGATTAATCCATTTAACATTAATTCTTATGGGAAAATGGTTTCAGTTTTCAAACAAATTGGTTTCTGAACAGCCTTTAGGGACGAATTATATTCGACAACTGAGGTTCCACTGTACTCTGCATCCCAAACTTGCCTAGCAAATTTCAAGACCTTGCACTTTGCAACATTAAATTGATAGCTCTGCACATTTGCCCACTCACTCATATAATCTAGATCCTCCTACAAGGCCACAAGATCTGCTTTACTTCTCATACCTTTTCCCAACTTTGCATCATCAGCAAATAGCTGCACATCTCCAGTTAAGCTGATCCCAATGCCATTAATGTACAAGTTAAACAATAATGGTCCCAAAACAGGTCCCTGTGGCACTCCACTAGTGACCTTCCTCTTTTGGGATACCACTCCTTCATCACAATCTGCTGATACCTATCTAAAGCCAGTCAGCTATCTAACTTACTAGTCTGTATATAATCTCATCTGTTTCAGTTTAGCTACCAGCTTGTCATGTGACAGTCTATCAAAGGCCTTTGAAAAATCCAGGTACACTACTGTACATGCATCTCCTTTATCGAGTAAGTTTGTCACCTTGTCGTAATATGCAAGCAGATTGCTGAAGCATGATCTTCAGCAATCTGCTTCAGATCATGATCCCAGTTGATGGTGGTCATGATGGTCAGCATTCAAACTTATGCTGACCATCATAAAGAATACTGCTATTATCAACCCCACTTCTAAATCCTAGTCCTCATTACTTCTCTAACACCTTAACAACAACTCCAGGCACAAAGACTGGCCTATAATTTGCAGCCTCAGTCTTATTCCCCCCCCCCCACTTTGTGAAGTGGAACAATTTTTCCTACTTTCCATTCCTTTGGGACTCAGACTCACCCTGTTGCAAGACTCATGTTGTGCTAATGGTGTCATTAGCACATTAGCATTGACAGTTGTGCTAATGGTGTCATTAATTCCATTTATTTATTTATTCATATGGAGTTTCCCTCCCTTTTTCTCCCCTGTCCCTATTGGGGTGAGTTGAGCCCCCTATTATAAATATGGTGTGAGTTGAGCCCCCTATCATAAATACTTAAACTCACCCCTATTGGGGTGAGTTTAAGTATTTATGGCTGTAGATCCATGTGTGTTCATGGGGCTGGTTTGCCTGCTTGTGGGATGAAAAACACCAGATAAACTGGTGGGAAAAAACCCTACTGCCTGCACCCAAGACTGGCTAACTTGGCTATGGCTGAGGAAGATCCAAGATCCTCAAATTCCTCACGTCTTCAACGGGAATCGAACCTGGGACACTCCTTCCCCAGTCATATGGTTGCGAAGCGCACAGCCACTAGGCTAACTGCGCGGATATTAATTCCAAAGAGCATTCTCTCAAGACATGTGGTGATATACTGTCAAGTCCTATTGCCTTATTAACATCAAGTTTGCTTAATTCCTCACATACCTCCTGCTCATTCACTGTCAGTCTCGCCTCCAATTTTGATATCTGGTTAGCAGATATTGGTAACTGGCTTTCTGATAGACATCCAAGTGTTGTATATGGGATAGCAGCATCAAAGAATAAGAAGGTTAGAAGTGAAGTGCCACTTATAAAATAAAGTGCATATTTTAATCGTCATCACTGCTTTCAAAACGAACTTTTCATAGATGTTCTTTATTTATGAGTGGTCGGGCATCGTCATCACTCGATATATCTTGGACATCATTTATATAATTCTCATTGCATACTGTGGCTGGTTTAGTTATCAAGAAGTCAGTAATAAGACTTGCTTACCACTATGCTGCAATTTTTTATTATTACGTTCATAATATGGAGCTAAACAAATATCCAATTGTCTCGTGAATTTTCCAGAGCGCTCCATTGAGGGATCGTTATACGTAAAATAACTTCCTAACCTTTCTTGCCGAGTCCAATCTTTCTGCTAATTTCTTTAAATTGAATTCTTTAACAGATTCATCAGCAGAACTTTCCCCGCCATTTGGTTCAAAGTCATCTATTAATTGTACCAGTTCCTCCTAATTTAAATTTATTTCTCCATCAATTAATTCACTAATTTCATTTTCAATCATATTGCAAAAGCTCTCTAAGTAGAGTGGCCAATACTATAAAAATAATTTTTTTACATAAAAAAGCATTACATATTGTATGTAACTCAACAGAAAATAAAGATTTCAGCTTGAAATTAACACACTTATGATTTTTAATGTGCTTTTCTGGAAGCAAATGAAGACAATTTTCAACAATAAACACTTTATACGATAAACAATTGATGTTTATCGTATAAGTGTTTATTGTTGAAAGTGTTTATATGCAAAATACAGATAACCCTTGTTACCTGTATTTTGCATATACACTGCATAAGTGACATTTACATACATATGCATAAAGATTTCTAATTCAGTGAGCAGAATGTGTACAAGTCTTCTAATCTTCTTCCGGTTCTACTAATAAGAAGAATAAAAATTTGTAAGTTTTAATAAATATGAATACATATATACACTAGATTATACTTACTCTAACTTGTAAATCTTGAAAGAATCCCAGAACTGTTTGCCTAAGTAGCTGCATTTCAGCAAATGTCATACTTTTATGAAGCTAAAACAAACAAAGCTAATTTTACTTTTTATAAAAATATTTTCTACAAAAGTACTTGTTTGACAATGAATTAATTTATAAAAGTCTGTAAGATTGCGACCAAAAAATTGTGACACCAAAAAAATAACTGTACCTTTAAAAGAAGAGAACAGACATAGTCCACTTGAGTAACAATAGCATTTGATGAGCTTACAAAGTTACGGATGGCATCTAGATGATTCAAAGTGACAAGAAACAGATCCTGAGGATGTGAACACATGTAAGTCTGATATTTGAAAACCATAGTCATTAAGTCATACAGCTGAAAATGAGAAAATACTTTAGAAAATTTCAATTCATTATCAATACAAAATAAATACTAAAAATATTATAAGATCATGGACTAAAATAAAATGAACTCAAGTGAACAGAGTCATTATTATTATTATTATTATTTCGGGCGACTCCAGGGAGTCCTTAGACTCATCGAGGGAGGCCCTAAACATCATGTCCACACAACTATACGACATTCTCACAGTATCTATCATACCTTGCCTTGAACTCGCTCACCGTCATAGCACCCACAACAGACTCTGGCAGCTTATTCTACTCATTTACCACTCTAAAAGTAAAGAACGCAGCTCTAACACCCCCTGCTAACCACACTCTTGCCCAGCTTCCATAGGTGTCCCCTAGTTCTCCCACCACCAGTCCTGATCTCAAAAATATCCTCTGAATTAATCCTATAGAATCCCTTTAGCAATCTGAATGTCTCATCTTTTCCGCCAATCAACTAGTTTCTGAAACCCACAAATCTTCAACCTGTTCTCATATGGTTCATTCCATAGACCTGCTATCATCTTAGTCGCTCGCCTCTGGATCCTCTCCACCTCCTCCCCATCAAGAAGGAACCGAGGTGACCAAATCTGGGCACAGTAGTCGAGATGAGGTCTTATCAAGGCTCGGTACAGAGGTACAATAACTTGCTTGTCTCTGCTCGTCAAGGTATTTTTCAACAACCAAGTGAGTTGATGAGCTGATTTAGCTACTTTTGCAATGTGCCCCCTAAACTTCATCTCCCTATCCACCAACACTCCCAAGTCCCTGGTCTCATCAATCTCCTGGAGTACAGTTCCACCAATGTGGTATGCTGCTGCTAATCTTTTCACCCCAACGTGCATAACCTTACACTTTGCCACATTAAATTAATATCCATTTTTCCTAGCCCAGTCCTCCAAACTATCCAAATCATCCTGTAAAATTTTGACATCCTGTGCACTCACAATTGCTGTACCCAACTTTGCATTATCAGCGAACAAATGAACTGTTCCACTTAGATCCTTCCCTATATCATTAATGAACAGATTAAACAGCAGTGGTCAAAGAACAGAACCCTGCAGCACACCACTAGTCACGGGCCGTCTTTTGGACTTTACTCCTGAATAAACTACTCTTTGATATCTCTCCATCAATCACCCACCTATCATCTCACCAACCCTATATCCATTCCCATATGTTGTAGTTTACGGATTAGAATTCCATGTGGTATCCTGTCAAACGCCTTTTCCAGGTCCAGCAGTATCACTGTAAACCCATTTCCCTTATCCAGTTCAGCCATCACCTTGTTATAAAACTTGAGCAAGTTACTGAGGCATGATCTACCCTTCACAAAGCCAAGCTGTCCTCTGTACAGTATCTCATTTTCATCAATCCATTCCTGTATTTTTCCCTTGACTACTTTCTCCAAGACCTTGACAACGACTCCTGATATGCTGATCGGTCGGTAATTTGCAACCATAGTCTTGGATCCTCCTTTATGCAGTGAAACTATTTTCCCCTCTTTCCACACCTTCGGGACTAAACCAGACACGAGACTCAGATTAAACAACATGGTCAAGGGCACTGATAATTCCTTAGCCGCTTCATGCAAGACTCATATACCATGCCGGTATACCATCCAATCCCACAGATGTATTCACATTAAGGTTCTGTAATAGACTATTCACCTCCACTTCATTCATCACAATTCCCGTATAAACTAATGGTTCCTTCATTTTTTCAATGTCACCACCTGGATGATATACTTTTGCAAAGTGTGCGCTCAGTAACTCCACTATATCGACGGATTCAGTAACCTCCTTACCATCATCATTCCTTAAAATCATTTTGCCATGTACAGTTTTTTTCTTGATTGCAGCATATTGAAAGAACTGTTTGGGATTCTCTTTTGCTTGCATAGCTAGTTTCCTTTCATAATCGGCTTTTGCTGTTTTTACCACACTCGTCACCCTTCTGGCCTGCACTTTATACAGTTCGTGTGCCTGCAGGTCACCCCTTTCTTTAATTTAAATTAAGGGGATATTAAATCCCACATTGCTTTAAAACCGAATAAGAAACTCAAAGATTGGAATCAGAGAGTTTCATGCCGAATATAGTAAACTATAAAGTATCGGTGACCACTAGCATGAGATAATGCAAGTGACCCTAGTACGTAGTACAATACCGAAGAACTCGCAGCAAAGTCGGTAAAGTTCTGCTCGCTATTCTTAGGTATTTTCCATAATGTAAAAACACATTTCCTAGGAAATGTATGCTGTTATTACATTATGGTGAGAGGTCACTACCCAGACCGGTTTCAGCCTTTTTTGAGGCTTCATCAGTGAGTAGCTAGACCAAATTAATACCAAAGTGTATAGCGAAAAGAACTTATGTACTCTGTTATACGAGTTTCCAAACAGGTGCAACAATTAAGTTACTTAAATATAATTATTAGCTCTTTATATTTAAGTAACTTAATAGTTGCACCTGTTTGGAAACTCGTATAACAGAGTATATAAGTTCTTTTTGCTATACACTTTGGTATTAATTTGGTCTAGCTACTCAAAAAAGGCTGAAACCGGTCTGGGTAGTGACCTCCCACCATAATGTAATAACAGCATACATTTCCTACAAAATGTGTTTTTACATTATGGAAAATACCTAAGAATAGCGAGCAGAACTTTACCGACTTTGCTGCGAGTTCTCCGGTATTGTACTACGTACTAGGGGTCACTTGCATTAGCTCACGCTAGTGGTCGCCGATACTTTATAGTTTACTATATTCGGCATGAAACTCTCTGATTCCAATCTTTGAGTTTCTTATTCAGTTTTAAAACAATGTGAGATTTAATATCCCCTTAATTTAAATAATGTTTATATCGCCGAAATGAAGCTTATTAGCTCTTTATATTTAAGTACCCCTTTCTTTAAATTCCCTCCACAGTTGTTTATTTTTTTGCAGCTCAAGCTTAATGGTGTTATTCATCCATTTAACCCCCACTTGTTTTACTATTCGGACCCTAGGTATACAATCAGCCATAACCTCCTGTAAATGCTCCTTGACCACTTCCCATGCTCTATCGACATCCAGCCCTTGCAGTTGTACATGCCATGGCACTGATCCAAGCAATCTCCTAAGCTTGTCATACTTGCCAGCACAGTAATTCCACATATACCCTGTCTTAATCGAAAATTCCACACCTTTAGCCACCTCCCAGGTCAAGACCTTATGATCACCCCCACCAATAGGTGGCAACATGGTCATATTCGTTACAGTCAAATTCTGAGATGCTATTACCAGGTCAAGCACTCTCATACACCTAGTATTTTCAATTACATGCTGTCTCAGATAGTTATCCCTTAATAATTGAATAAAATCCATTTCGTTCCTCACATGTGTCCTCTTCTCCTTCCAATCAATGTTACCATAGTTGAAATCCCCCATCAATTTGTTTATACATACTATCTCCACTATCTATTCCATCACCTGGTCTATAGCTGCACCCAACTGTATATTTTATTCTGCCAGTCTCAATCTCACACCAAATAGCCTCAAATGAGCTCTTTTCACTATCCTGCGACACAACTTCAATTCTCCTTGGCTGCAGTTCATCAGCTATCATCAACAACACCCCTCCCCCTTTTTATTCTCTCTGTCACTCCTAAACACACTATAACCTACACATTCTATTCCACTAACTATATCATCTTCTGTCAGCCATGTTTCACTAATGCCAATAACCTGTGGCCAGGAAGAGCCAATCAAGGCCAAAAATTCTTCCTTCTTGTTCCTAATACTCCTGGCATTAGTATACATGAAATGCAGTGATCCCTTTGTCCTACTCCTATTTTGATGCATTATTCTAAATGTCCCATTCCCATTTTTTGTCCTCAGTGCTGGCTCGGGTACATTATATACATTCTTACACTCAACTGTCTCACTGATGTCTGCATATCCACTCCCCCCCCTCCTTGGTAGTTCTAGTTTCCCTGGTTCTGCACATCCATTTTCACTTCATTCAGCAACACTTTTTCCAGTCTCTGCACACCAAGTCCATTCAAATGCAGGCCATCCATCTTGTATAAGTCCTTTTGCCCATCAAACTCATTCCACACGTCCACGAATTCCATACCACACCGTCATAAACTGTGCATAATGTCATTTGTGATTATGGTCCTCCTAAACTCCTCTCTGTCATACTGCGGCAACAGACTCACCATTCTAACTCTGTCACTCTTTTCTTTTGCTACCTTTAACAATACTTTCAAGTCCTCTCTCATAAAGTTCACTTCATTTTAATCAATTTTCAAAGGCATCTTCAGATAGTGGATTTTTCTGCATACTAAAGGCCCCTAGAATGACAATCTTTTGTGATCCATAAGCATGTGAATTCAGATATATAATTTTGCTTTCACAATAGTAATGCTCTTGGTTGCCTCACAGATCCCATTAAAATAACAACATTAGTTTATAATGCATGCAGAAAAACAAAATGATTGATGAAAAACTAAATACAACTAACCAAATGAATTAATTTTTTTTTATTCTTAGTTTAAGGATATATTCATTCCATCTGAATGAATTTCTTGAATGTTTCCAGTAAATAATTGAGGAAATAATGCTTTGAGAGTTTTTTCCCCTTTCATTCTCATTTATGGATACATTTTTTTTCATTCATTTTTATGGATACATCTACTGCTTTGTAGATGTATCAATAAAAAAATTTGTGAAATTAAGTTTGTTTGGTTCAAGAATTGATTTGAAAGATTATATTGTTAATAATAATGTCATTGATGTTTATTACTTTGTTTAGTAATAACTCAAATACTTTTTTTAATGTCAGTCCCATCCACAAAAGGTTGTAAACCTAGAGTACATTAGTATGTTGGATGGATTAAGTTAAGTTACTTGCTGAAAGTTTTTTCACTTGGTTATAAATTGCCAGCCTGGTTGGCCAAGTGGTTAGCATATCCAGAAATTATATTCTTGTTTTAATCCTATATCCAAGCATAAGCAAACAAATTCTTCATGTGAAGTATCTTCATCACTAGGCTACTTGTATATAGAAGCTGCTGACTTCACATCAACTGCTTTTACATCTCATAATGAAACACATGCTTCTTTTCAGACATGTATATTATTATTATGGTCCCTAGCAAGTGGAAGGAAGTCAAAGTAGTTCTTTGCATAAAGGTGGCTCTAAAACTGCAGTAGTTAATTACAGGCCAATCACCATCTCGGGAGTGGTGGTAAAAGTATTGGAAAAGTCGGTTAAAGACAAGATTCAAGAATGGGTGAATCAGGATATGATACGCTATAGGGGCCAACATGGTTTTGTTAAAGGTCGATCCTGCCTTAGCAATTTATTAACTTTTTATAATAGAATGACATCTTAGTTGGACAAAGGAAATGGATGCACAGTGGATTTTGCTAAGGCTTTTGACAGGATGCAAGGCTTTTGCCAGCCTGGCTGGCCGAGTGGTTAGTATATCCGCTCTCCAGTCAAAAGGCTGCGGGTTTGAATCCAACCATGGGCATAGATGTTTGTGATTGTCTGTGGAAATATTAGTGGTGGTGGTTGGCGGTAGATTATTATTATTATTATTATTATTCAGGCCTCCATGGAGTCAAAAGACTCATCGTGGGAGTCCCTCCTAGGAAACACAAAGTCTATCATACCACTCCTTAAATGCATTGACCATTCTCGCTCTCACCGCTCCATCAGGCAATGCATTCTATGGTTAACCACCCTCCATGCAAAGAAACCACTCTTCACCCTCTTTCTCACAGTTTCCTTTCGTAACTTCCAGGGATGGCACCTTGTCATGACTCCTTCCCGCTGTTCAACCAAGCGAAAGAACTTCCCAGTGTCAACCCTGTAACCACCTCTCAACCGTTTAAAAGTCTCAATCACAACCCCCCCCCTCTCCTTCTTCTATCCACCAAACTCTGCAGTCCACACTCCCTCAGCCGATCCTCATAACTAACATTGTACAGTCCCGACACCATCTTTTTATCTGCCTTTGTACCCTTTACACAGTTAATTTATCCCCTTCAAATCCTGGGGACCAGATCTGAGAACAATAGTCTAAGTGTGGTCTGATCAGAGTCTTATACAACGGAATGATAACCATTTTATCTCTGCAGGTCAATGTCCTTCTCATTATTGTGGCAATCCTCTGTGTTACTTTTCTTCACTACCTTTGCAATATGTCCCCTAAATTTCAGGTTTCTATCAATCATCAAACCCAGATCTCTTGTCTCTCCTACCTCCTCCAGCTTAACTCCTCCCATAGAGTATGCAGAGTCCCATCGATGTGTCCCAAACCTCAAGACCTTACATTTTGCTGCAATAAACTGACCCCGCCGCCATTCATTTGCCCATCTATCTAGCTTATTCAAATCCTCTTGCAGGACTACCACATCTGCACTATTACTAATAACACTTCCCAGCTTCATATAATCCTCAAACAACCAAATATCCCCTTGCAATTCACTGACAATGTCATTGATATAAAGGTTAAACAATATAGGTCCCAGTACTGAGCCCTGTGGAACTCACTTGTAACCTTCTGCCTCTTTGATATTGCTCCACCATACACAACTCTCTGATACCTATCAGACAGCCAATCCTGAATCCAGTTGACCAATCTGACATCCAGACCCATGTGCTGCAACTTGAATATCAGCTTATCATGTGGTGCCCTGTCAAATGCCTTTGCTAAGTCTAGGAAAATGGCAGTATATGCCCTTCCCTCATCTAATGTGCTTGTAACTTTATTATAAAAGGCTAGCATATTGCTAAAACAAGAGCGCCCTTTCACAAATCCATTGACTCTCACAGATAACATTACCCTCATCTGCCCAATACTGTATACAGCATTGATCTTAACAACTACTGATGACACACAGACTGGCCTATAATTAGACACTTCCAGTCTGTTACCACTCTTATGCAATGGCACTATCTTACCTTCCTTCCATTCCATGGGCACCTTTCCCACAGCCAGACTTTCATTGAAAAGCCAGGTCAAGGGCACTGTCAGTTCCTTAGCACATTCTCTCAAAACTCGTGGTGAAATACTATCAAGTTCCACAGCTTTACTAACATCCAGAGTACTCAGTATGTAGAACACACTCTCCTCCTGCACCTCTAAACCTCGAACCTGCTTTATCCCTCTAGTATTGAAATTGACTCCTCCAGGATGACATACTCCAATAAAGTGTTCATTGAACAATTCCACTATGTCCTCTGCATCAGTCACTCTATTCCCATTTTTATCCCACAATGTCATTCTTCCACAGTCATTTCTCCTCCTACTGGCCACAGCTAAAAAATTCCATAGGATTTTCCTTGGATCTAAGGGCCAATCTGTCCTCATATTCCAGGTGGCATTGGTGTAGTTGCGGTATGTTGGTGGATTCAGTGGTGGAGACAGAGTTGTAGATGAGTCCTCCCTCGATGAGTCTTTGGACTCCCTGGAGGTGTAAAATAATAATAATAATAATAAAAATAACCCATGGAATACTGTTGCACAAATTGGAGCAGATGGGGATGGATACTAAACTGGTGATATGGATAGGAGAATGGCTCAGGGAGAGATACCAGAAGGTGGTGGATGGAGGAGCAGAGTCCAGGATGAGGCAGGTGACCAGTGGTGTACTTCAGGGCTCTGTGCTTGAGCCATTGTTGTTTAATTTGTACATAAATGATACAGGAAATGGCTTAAAGGGAAATATTCAGTTTACTGATGATGCAAAGTTGGGTAGCACAATAAAAAATCTAGTTGATGTTGAGAATTTGCAGAATGATTTAAATAAGCTGGCAAAATGAGCAAGGTAATGAATGTCAGTTCAATGTGGAAAAGTGTAAGGTTATGCATTTTGGGATTAAAAGATTACCAGCTGTGTACTACATTGATTATTATTATTATTATTATTACATGATGTCTCCTGGGAGTCCAATGACTCATCGAGGGAGGGCACTTACTCTACAACTCTGTCTCCACCACTCAATCCACCAACTACAACTACACTAACACTATCTACCACCCACTACCACCACTAGTATTTCCACAGACAATTACATATATCCATGCCCATGTCATGGATGTTTGTGACTAACTGCTTGGCCAACCAGGCAGGCAAATACATTGAATGCATCATTGAAGTAACATATACTTCAATGATGCATGGAAACATATATTTCACATATTCCCTAAATTCTGGTCATCAGAAATACATTTTGGAGAATCAAAGACTTGGATTCTCCAAAATGTATACCAAAACTGTATACAGTGCAACTGGTTATCTTCAAGAATTCTATCTTCCCTTAAAAGCCAGAAACAGCTGCAAAGAAAAACATCAACAAATCAGAAACTAATTTTGAAAGAGCAAAGAGCAAGAAACTTGCATCATATCCAAATGGCAGTCATGTCTTCTGGTCTCAAGCTAAAGCAATTAATTGGCCATAACTTCTGTTCAACTAATCCAACC
Source organism: Typopeltis vanoorti (assembly GCF_054136105.1). Taxonomy (NCBI): domain Eukaryota; kingdom Metazoa; phylum Arthropoda; class Arachnida; order Uropygi; family Thelyphonidae; genus Typopeltis; species Typopeltis vanoorti. The sequence goes on along the minus strand of NC_143561.1, from coordinate 41,467,767 downwards.
ACCTACTACACCCAGATAGTGCTATTGCTTCATCATCCACAGATGTTCAGAATGTCCCCAATCATTCTGAACATCCAATACTCAATGTTCCTCTGACCTTTCACCAGAAAGAGATCAGAAAACAAAATTATTTTCCTGACCTCCAATGACACAAAGATTCATCACGGGAGATCAACACGGAGTCTATCATACTGCTCCTTAAACTCATCCTATGATGAAACGATACTCCAAGAGATTGATGATGCTAGGGACTTAGGGTGTTGATGGACAGGGAGATGAAGTTCAGGGGACACATTGCTAAGGTGTCCAAGATTACACATAGGATTACGTGGTTATTGAGGAACACACTAACATCCAGAGATAAAGAGGTTATTATTCCCCTTTATAAAGCGTTGATACTTCCACATTTGGATTACTGTGCTCAGGTCTGGTCACCTGGATTTCTTCGAGATGAGGTTGTAGAGAGGGTTCAGAGGAGAATGACTAAGTTGGTGAGTGATGTAAAAAATGCTCCCTACATTGATAGATTGAGAGCTTGTGGATTGCAGAGGTTGGTTGATAGGGGGATATGATAGAAACATTTAAATTACTAAAAAGTTTTTATAAGACTGATGCAGGTGAAATGTTTCAGCTGTGTGATAGTGATGGAAGAACAAGAAGTCATCCCTGGAAATTAAGGAAGGTGTGGTTAACAAGGGTGTGAGAACAAGGTTTTTTGCCTGGAGGGTGGTGAATGAGTGGAATGCATTGCCTGACTCAGTTGTGAGTTCTTTGTCTGTAAATGAATTCAAGAAGAGATATGATAGATATTGTTTTGATAGTTTGGTTTCCCACAATGAGTCAACTGACTCTATGGAGATACCCGTAATAATAATAATAACAATATCTGCTCTCCAGCCAAAAGGCTGCAGGTTCGAATCTCACCATGGGCATGGATGTTTGTAATTGTCTGTGAAAATACTGGTGGTGGTGGTCGGCGGTAGTGGTGTAGATGATGAAAGCAGTTGAGGTTCACTGCAATTGGGTGGAATGAGTGATGGAGATGGAGAGTTTGGAGTAGGTAACCCTCCCTCGATGAGTCTTTGGACTCCCTGGAGGTGTCATTTAATAATAATAATAATAAATTAAATTAAAGATGTTAAGAAATTATATTCATTTAATCCTTTACCCAAATTAAGCAAAAAACCAAGGCTACTCGACTTCATATTAATTGCCTTAGTATCCCATAATGCTATGCATTATGGGAAGGGTCACCATGCAGACAAGTTTCAACCTTTGTATAAGTAAAGGGTGATCCTCAGATCACCGTAACCTCAATGAATAACTTGAAGGATCATTTTAACTCATTAACTCTCGATCACTAATGGATTTTTAGTGACATCACTAATTGCCCGTCACTAATGGATTCTTAGTGAAGAGAAATTCATCAAAGGGCCCTGTTAAAGGTCATCAGCAAAAGCTGTAGCATAGGCAAGTATCTAATGGAATGCAGTGATTGGGACCACTTCATCAGGTCCCACATCCATGGAAACCCACATCAGTGAGTGGAAGATCCAAAAGAGATATCAATGTTGAAGTAATGCAGAAGTCTTATTTCCAATATATTATTATTATTATTGTTATATTATTATTATTATTATTATTATTATTATTATTATTATTATCCACATTTCTTCAACCTCTCTCTCTCTATATATATATAGCCAGCATTCCAAAGTCTCTCTATATAGTCAGCATTCCTGACATTGTCTTAGTCATTTGCCTCTAAACCCTCTCCAATGTCTCCACATCACACTGAAAATCAAGTGACCAGATTTTCAGTGTGATGTTCAGTGAAACCACCAAGTTTCACTTATTCCAATTATTTTTGGGCATACCATCTCAATCAATGCAACAAACTCAGCTCTTTTGTTTCAAATACTCCTTACATTTGTGTATAAACATAACAATCACTGTGTGTGTTTGAGGCCATTCTACCAGCACCAACATTCTCTATTCTAGTTGCTATACTATACCTCTCTCTCTCTCTCTCTCTTTGGTCTGACCACTCCCATTTCCCTGATCCTGACTGTGATTTCCATTCCTCCCTGTCTTATCCTCACCTTTATGCATTCCATCATCTTGTGCTGCTGCAACCACATCTTCAACTTCATATCCATCTTTCTCCTGCCATACAATCTTGTTGATTTGTGCTATCCTGTTTCACAGGTAGACTCAGATCATTTGCTACATTAACTTCTTGACTCTGTGCCTTCTCAGAAACAATAGCCTTTCTAAATGTCCAATACCAAACCCATTCAAATGTAATCCATCAGCTTTATACCATTTCTACTTCCCTTCAAATTCACTCCACAGATTTACAAATTGAACTGCCCCCCTTTGCCTCACACAACTTAGCCATCTTACTATTCATTATCTCTGCTCTCCTCCTCAATTCACTGTTATCATATCTGGGCAACATGCTTATGACTTTCCCAACAACACTATTCTTCTTTACCTGCTGTAACAACTTCCTCAAGTTTCTAAACATTTTTTTCTTCCCAACTAAGTCATTTGTACCTACGACTACCACTAATTTTGACACCCAGTATTTACTTTTCTGTAATGCATGTTATTTGCTTCATCGTTCTGCCAGGAAAGCATGTTTTGCACACCTTATTAGTAATTACACCTCTAATGATCAAGTCCTCATACACTGATATATGACTATCCTTTGATTCTTTCTTTATAACATTAACTTCTTCCTTCTCCTTATCATCAGCCAATCTCTCCTTTAGTTGTTTAATATCCTCTTCCAGATGTTTCATTTCACTTTCACTTTTATTTATTTATTCGTATGGAGTATCCTCCCTTTTTCTCCCCCATCCCTATTGGGGTGAGTTGAGCCCCTCATGGGGGGTTAAGTATTTATGGCTGTAGATCCGTGTGTGTGTGTGTTCACGGGCCAGTTTGCCTGCTTACGGGATGAAAAACGCCAGATAAACTGGTGGAAAAAACCCTACTACCTGCACCTAAGACCGGCTAACTTGGCTATGCCTGAGGAAGATCCTCAAATTCCTCATGTCTTCGACGGGAATCGAACCTTGGACACTCCTTCCCCAGTCATATGGTTGCGAAGTGCACAGCCACTAGGCTAACCGCGCAGACTTCACTTTCACTAACTCTTGCCGAAGCTCTTCTATTACAATCCTGAAGTTTGCTCCCATTTCTAACCATTCTAATCTATCCAGACACTTTTCACACACATTAACACTTTCCTTCTTCTTGTTTAACTAAACAGTCTACAAATCTTTCGCATTTTTTAAAAACATACATATAGCAGTTTTCACAATGCATCTATTGCAAAAAATCCATGGCAGAGCCGAACTTTCATACAGAAGCCTTCCATGCCACTGACGTACGTTTCTTTATGGATGCCATCTTCAGAAGCTGAAGCAGTACAACAAACAAGTAGCAAAATACAATATAAACAACAACAAAAAATTTCAACACCACCACCACTGAAGGACACTACTGAAAAAAATGCGGCACAATTTGAATCTGCATAAATGATTAAATAAATGAGCATAACTGACTCTGGATTACAGCTAGTTAGTCAAAGTTTTTTCACTGTTATAAATTATACAGATGTCATGAAATTATATTCTTGGCTAATGATGTCACATTCATTGTCTTAGTATCCCATAATGCAGATCACACCCCTTCAGATGTGTATATTATTATTATTATTATTATTAAACAAGACCTCATGGAGTCAAAGACTCATCTAGGAGGTCCTTTTATCTCACACACATCTCATCATACCAGGTCTTAAACACATTCAAACTCCTTGCAGACACCACACTCTCAGGCAAGGCATTCCAATCATTCACAACTCTGCACGAAAAAAACCTGCCTCTCACTCCCCTACTCACACCCTCTTTATACAGTTTCCAGGGATGACCTCTGGTTCTCCCCTGATCTCCCACTATTCGCTGTAGAACTTCTCCACCATTGATCCTATAGCAACCCCTTACCAACTTGTAGGTCTCTATCATATCTCCCCTCTTCCTTCTCTCCACTAGTCTCTGCAAATTACATCTTTTCAATCTTTCCTCATACTCGACATTCCAGAGGTCAGAAACTACCTTAGTCAGTCGCCTTTGGACCCTTTCCAACATCTCTTCATCCTTCTGAAAACCAGGTGACCAAATCTGGGCACAATAGTCCATGTGTGGCCTAATCAAAGCCTTATACAATGGAACAAGAATCTCCCTACTTCTACACGTCAGTGTCCTCCTCATCATTCCCAGAAGTCTTTGTGTTGTCTTCACAATTTTGGCGATGTGACCCCTAAATTTTAGATCCTTATCCACTATCACTCCCAGATCTCTTATTTCCTCTACTTCCAACAATATATTCTTACCAAGCATAAATTCTGCATCCCATCTTTGTTTTCCAAATTTTAAAACCTTACATTTTGCAACATTGAACTCACACCCCCATTTGCTTGCCCAATCACTCAATTTATTCAAGTCTTCTTGCAAGGCCACAACATCTTCACTACTCTTTATGGTTCATCCCAACTTTGCATCATCTGCAAACAACTGAATATCTCCATCCAAATCTTCGCCAATATCATTAATATACAAGTTAAATAGTAATGGCCCTAAAACAGATCCCTGAGGCACTCCACTAGTGACTTTCCTTTTCCTGGATATTGCACCCCCATACACAACTTGTTGATACCTATCAGATAGCCAGTCTCCAATCCAATGCACTAATCTAATATCCAACCCCCATCTGCTCTAGTTTGACTGTCAACTTATCATGAGGTACTCTATCAAAAGCCTTTGCGAAATCCAAGTATATTACTGTGTATCCTTCTCCTCTGTCCAAGGAAGCAGTCACTTTATTGTAATAAGTAAGTAGATTACTAAAACACGACCTCCCTTTAGCAAATCCATGCTGTCCATCAAAGATTATACCATTGTTGTCAACCCAACTCTGGATTCTAGTTCTCACAAGCTTCTCCAACAACTTAACCACAACACCCGACACACAGATAGGCCTATAGTTTGATGCTTAAGTTCGATCACCTCCTTTATGAAGTGGCACAATCTTGCCCTCCTTCCACTCTTTAGGGACTTGACCAAGTGCAAGACTCGTATTAAAAAAATATGTCAAGGCAGGTGTCAACTCTCTGGCACATTCCTTCAGAATATGCGGTGATATATTATCATGTCCCACAGCCTTATTTACATCTAGTTTACTCAACTCCCCAAACACCTCTTGCTCACTTACAGTCAGTCTCTCCTCCCCATCATCAACTGCTCTTAATCTCTCCATGAAGTCACATTCACAAGATTGAAAGATCTTTATGAACTGCTCATTAAGTATCTCCACCACACATTCTGCAACAGCTGTCTTTACACCATTTCCTCCAATCAATGTCATCCTTCCATAATCATTCTTTCTTTTGCTGGCTACATATCGAAAGAACTCCCTAGGATTCTTTTTAGCTTCATTAGCTAACTGCTGTTCATACCTCTCTTTAGCTACTCTCACCAACCAAGTCACTCTCCTTGCCTGGTCTTTGTAGAACTCATGAAATTGGTTACTTCCACTTCTCTTATGCTGCCTCCACAATGCCCTTTTTCTCTGTATTGCATGCTTAATCTCTTTATTCATCCAGCTCACACCTAACTTATTTAACCTTCTCACCCGTGGTATACATTTAGACATTGCATCCACTAAATATTTTTTGAAAATCCCCCAAGCTGCATTGATCTCTTTTCCAGCTAACTCCTCATTCCATGCTACACCTGCAAGCTGTCTCCTGAGCTCTTCATAATCACCCCCCTTGTAGTTCCACATATACCCTTTTTTCACAGGGGTCCTTGCACTGCTGGCAACCACCCAAGTAATCACCTCATGGTCACTTTCACCAATTGGTGGATGATTTGATACCTCATTGATAATTACATCCTCCGATGAGATGACCAAATCCAAGACCCTTAATCCTCTTGTGCCCTCTGTTACATACTGTCTGAGGTAGTTATCCCTCAAAAACTCAAGAAACTCATTTTCTTTACTTCCAGTTGCTATCTCTTCATTCCAGTCTATATTGCCATAATTAAAATCACCCATAATGATCACCCTTTTCTTATTTGCTTGGCTTATTTGACCATACATTTCACTATCACCACCATCCACATTACCAGGTCTATAACAACATCCCACCAAGTATTTGATTCTATTCACCTCTATCTCACACCATACTGCCTCAAAACCACTGGCCCCATTTCCCCCTTGCATCTCTACCTTGTATGGACATAACTCTTTCTCTATCATCAATAGCACTCCCCCTCCCTTTTTACCCCTTCTATCCTCACGAAACACATCATACCTTTCCATCTCTATTCCTGTCAGGATGTCATCCTCATCTAACCATGTCTCACTTATTCCGACAATCTCTGGGTGCACAGACGCAATTAGTGCAACCATTTCATCCGCCTTGTTTCTTATACTTCTAGCATTGGTATACAAACACAACAACTCATTTCTGGATCTACAGCTAGTTCCACTGATACCACTCACTCGATGTGATCTCTCCATGCTGGACTGGGGCCATTTCCCTTTCTGCTTCTTCATTTTAGAACCCTTTGCAATTCCATCTGTTTCCTTTTGATCCCTGATCATCCCATTACTTTCCTGCCTGCACATTCTCTCACCTCCTCTTGGAGCATCCACCTTTCTCACGCTGTGTATCCCTGTCCACCCTGAGCCTCCCCGTTTCCCTGCTCCTCTTGCACACCCATTCTCTCATTATCTATACTCATACCACTCACTTCCACATTCATTTCCACTCCTTCAATCTCTCCTGTCTTACTCTCCTGCTCTTCCACATCACTCCCCTCTTGATCTGATTCATTCTCTCTATTCACTTCTCTACCTTCCAGCAGCAGTCTCTTCTCTCCAAGCGACTCACACCATAACCACTCATCGCTCCCATACAGCTCACTTCGTCCCTCAAACTCATTCCACACATTAACAAACTGTACTCCCATCTCCTCACACATTTCAGCCAGAATATCATTCATAATCCTTGCTCTCCGCCTCATTTCACCACAATCATACCTAGGCAACACACTGACCACCCTTCCTGTCACACTATTCTCCTTTATCTTTCCAAGCAGTCTCCTGACATTCATTTTGACATGCTCTTTGTTCTCTCTCAAATCATTTGTTCCAATTAATACAATTAACTCTTTTGCTCGTTCCCGCCTCATGTTCAATGCCTCAATCACTCTACTCATTTTACCGCCTGGAAAACATACCTTGTGCATTTTATCCTCTAGCACACCTTTAATAATGGAGTCGCCATACAACGCCACTCGCTCATCTTTTGTTAACTCTTTCATGCCATCATGATTTATTTTAATAGTTTTGACCTGCATTCTCTTAATTTCATTCCGCATCCATTTCATTTCTTGCTTCATCCAATCCACACCTTCTGAACCTCGCGACACATTCACTCTATCATTAAATCTTTCTAACTTTCTAACTCTCGACCCTCTCTTCTCACTTTCCCTCTCATTCATCCTTCTTTGTTTCCGTACTTTCGGTCCAACATACGTCCAACTTTCACTGTCATTCTTCTCACTTTCACTCTCACATATCTTTCTTTGTTTCCGTACTTTCGGACTAACATGCGTCCAACTTTCGCTATCATTCTTCTCACTTTTACTGTCATTCATCTTTCTTTGGTTCAGTACTTTCGTTCCAACATGCGTCCAACTTTCGCCATCAGTTATTCTTTTTTCGCTATCATTCATTCTTTCGATTTTTTTTACTTGCGGTTTCTGCACCACGCCATTTCTACTTTCATTCGTTCTCTCAATTTCGTTTCTTTCCGCCTCACTTTCGTCCCTTTTAACATCCGTTACGGTTGTCAAATCGCTCTTTTTCTTTTTTCCTGATTTTTTAACATTTTTTCGCCTGTCTTTCTCGCCATTCTCTTTCAAACGTGCACTCACGACACAATCGGTACTAGCACTTTCTGTCATCAACTTCATATTCGCATTCATCAATTCCTCGTTCAGGTCATATTTCGCACACACCCTTCTTCCATCCGCACTAAATACTATGTATTTGGGAAAGGTCACTATCCAGACCAGTTTTAACCTTTACTGAAGTCTCATCAATCAGAGCCAGACCCAGAAAAGATAACAAGGTTGAAGCAATGCAGAAGTCATATATTTCGCATATACACGTAGTAAAAAGGTACAACACTTTGTTATAAATGACTCTGGATTAGAGCTAATTGAAGAAAGTTTTTTCACTTGGTTATAAATTAATTTCTTGGTATTTTTAATTTAATTTATAACCAAGTAAAAAAAACTTTCAACAACTAGCCCTGGGGTAGTGGCCTACTTGAGAGGGATTATGGAACTTCAGAGGAATCGTGAAAAAACTGAAAGATGTTCTATTATAAGGTATAATTCACAGTGATGCTACTTTGAAGCTAAGTGAGTGTGGATTTTTTTGGTATGTGGATAGTTTTATATTTAGTATAGTATCAGATTTGTGAGTATAGAATCATTCTTGTTAAGCCTAATCTCACTATTGTGATAAGTGTGTAGTGGGTATATGTGGTTTTAGTGTATTTCCTTTTAAATCAAAAAATATTATTTTATAGAGTGTGATACCCATTTAGATACCTCTTTGAAGTTGCATGTGTAAATTTTTGTGTTAGGTATTTTTGGATTGCTTGTTGATTTGTATTTGGTATATTATCAGATTGTGTAAGTACAGGTAACCCTCGTATAACGTGGATGTTAGGTTCCACAGAAATGGTGCGTTATATAAATCGCGTTATGCGAGACTCAGATCACACAGAAAAAGTAGGGTTATGTTCCGAAATTGTTCTTTTTTAAAATTATATAAACAACAATGACATATCCAACAAAAAAATATTTTTATTTAATTCAAGTAATTCATGTAAGTTAAGAAAACATATAAACTATGAAACAAATACATAGCATAAAATTATAAAAATTACAAATTGTACGTAAACTTCATTGCACATAATGCATAAATGTTTTAGGCAAAAAAAAATAAAGTGCATATTTTAATCTTTCATAGCACGAGGATTTGAGGATCAGTTAATAAACATTGGTTTTTGTCATGTCACCTTGTGCATTACTACTAAACAGTAGAGTAATTCTATCTTTGAAAACTTTGAATCCAGGAGCTGATCTTCCATTTTTTAAAATATAGGTGTGTTTTTGCATTTTTTTCCAATATGACCCGGATTCATCCGCATTGAACACCTGGTCTGCACTATAATGCTTATAAACTTTGAGAGCTTTTTGTTTAATAAGATTTCCATTCAAAGGAATTTTCTTTTGAGTGCAATCTTCTATCCAAATCATTAGAGATTTCTCTATTTTTACCATTAGAATATCGTGTACACGAGCAACGTGCTTTGCACTTATCGTTGACCCAGCAATAACACTTTCTTGCATTTTATGTTAATTTTGTTTGATTGTTCGAACTGTTGATTCATTTAAATTCAAAGTCCTTGCAGCAACTCCTGCTTTTTCTCCAATTTTCAGCCGATCCATGATTTTCGTTTTTTTCTTCGAGAGAAAAGAATTTTCTTTTCAATGTTGGTTTTCCCCTTTCGTTGCAGTTTGTGGCCATTACTATAAAAATAAATGTTTTACATAAAAAATGCATTACATATTAATTATGTAACTCACCAGAAAATAAAGTGCTCAGCTTGAGATTAACATGCTTATGATTTTTAATGCACTTTCCTGGAAGAAAATGAAGACAATTTTCAACAAAAAAACACTTAATACGGTAAACAACTGACGTACATGAATGCTAAAGGGTATTTCTCCAAATATAAATTCGCTACTTATAACTACATGTGCGATACGGGCAGACGCAAATTTAACAAACATAAAATTTGATTTTCAAGTCGCAAGGTGAAAAACTTATGAAAAGATAAAGGGTTACTACAATTTGTAGACCGTGATTTTATCGAAACCGCATTGAACAAGGGTTACTACAATTTGTAGACCGCGTTATATCGAAACCACATTGTATAAGTACCACGTTATAAGAGGGTTACCTGTATTACATGGTTGTTGTTAAGCATAACCTTGCTATCTCTCTCTCTCATTTTGTGCATTTACTTATTGGTTATGCAACAGTAGTTTAATTACATTATAAATTAGTTTTTATGAGAAGGTGAAAATGGAGATAAAATTGCTTTTGAAGCAGAATAATCATCGGGCCACTATGTTCAATGTATATAAGTGCATGCTTTCTAGTGAATCACTTATTGATGTAACTTTAGATGTGAAGAATTTTAAGTTTAAAAGCTCATAAAATAGTGCGTGCAGTGTGTAGTACTTTGTGGGAAATCCATGTAAACATCCCATAGTAATTATGAAAGATATAGGATATGCAGATTTAAAAGAGGTTGTAGATTTTTATGTATAGTAGTGAAGTTAGTGTATCCCATGATCGTTTATCTGAACTTCTGAAAACTGCTAAAACGCTTAAGATAAACAGCCTTGCACAAGTCATCAGCATAAATTGGCAAGGCTGTAAGGACAATCAAATTTCATTACACATGAAATTTGATTGTCCTTATGATTCATGACATCGTCTTCAACATGTCATGAATTGGATTCATGACATGTTGAAGACGATGCTAGTGATGTGACTTCTGCTACTTTATCATCTGCTGGTTTGCTGGATTAGATTATGAGAGGAGACTAGTGAAACAGGCTAAGAAAAAAATCACAGGGAGTTTTTCTGTTAAGCAACTAGAAGAGAAAGAATGATTATGGGAAGATAACTCTGCTGGATAGAGATGGCACAAGAGTGACCAAGCAAGAAGTTACTGTGGAGTTGTTCAGTGATCATTTTGCTAAGGTTTTTCATACTGATTGTAATGATACTATTCTAAGGAAACAGGAAGTTGAGGAATCAATATTCAACCTAGTTCCTTGCAGGTGAATGAGGTAAAAGTCTATGATTGTTTAAGTCATTTTGATGTGAATAAGGCTATTGGACTGGATGGAATTTCACCACGTGTTATGAAAGGATGCACTAAGGAACTGACACTTCCACTGACTCGGTTGTTTAACGAGAGTCTAGTGTCCTCAACAATTCCTGATGGAAAGTGGGCAGGATTGTTCCATTGCATAAAGGTGGAAACAAAACAGATGTTTCAAATTACAGACTAGTTTGCATTTCTGGAGTGGTTGTTAAGGTCTTGGAGAGATCGGTTAGGAATAGAATACTGGATTGAATGGAAAAGGAAAAGATTCTGTATAGAGGTCAACATAGATTCGTTAAAGGAAGGTCTTGTTTTACAAATTTACTTACATTTATAATAAAGTGACTACAGTTCTGGATAGGGCACATTCATATACAGTGTTACTTCTGGATTTTACAAAGGCACACATGACATTCTACCATATAATAAACTAGTGTATAAGATATGGCAAATGGGATTGGAAAATCAATTGGTTGATTGGATAGTAAACTGGCTTTCTAATCAATATCAAACAGTGGTGTACAGAGGTGCCATGTCTCTCAGGAGGAGAGTTATCAGTGGAGTCCCACAGGGTTCTGTTCTAGGACCACTGCTGTTTAATTTGTTAGTTAATGATATTGTGAATGGTCTGCAAGCTGATATTCAATTGTTTGCAGATTATGCTAAGCTGGGCAAAGTTACTAGGAATGATATACATGAACTGGTGCTTCAGAGCGATTTGGATAAAGTGGCTATGTGGGCTAATAAGTGGGGATGTCAATTTAACACGAGTAAATGTAAGATTTTGCATTTTGGATCTCAAAAAAGTAAAGCTATGTATCATATTGGAAGGCCTAAACATCATGTCAAGAACTATACAATATTTGCACAGTATCTACCATAGTAACTTTTCTTTGAGCTCAATCACAGTCATGGCACCCACAACAGATCCTGGCAAACTATTCCACTCATTCACCACTCTCCAAGCAAAAAACCTAGTTCTAACACTCTTGCTAACTACACTCTTATTCAGTTTCCAAGGATGGCCCCTAATTCTTAGACCACCAGACCTGTTTTGAAAAATTTCTTCTGAATTAATCTTGTAAAAACTCTTCAGTAATTTGTATGTCTCAATCACATCATATCTTTCCTCCAACCAGTTTCTGTGACCCACAAATCTTCATCCTGTACTCATAAGGTTCATTCCATAGACCTACTACCATCTTGGTCACTTGCTTCAGGATTCTCTCCACCTCCTCCTCATCGCCAAGAAACCCTGGTGCAAAGATCTGTGCACAGTAGTCAAGACGAGGTCTTATCGAGACTCGATAAAGAGGAATAATAACCTGCTCATCAAAGTATTCTTCAGTAACCAAGTAATCTGATGAGCTGCTTTAGCTACTTTTAGAGGGCACATAGCAAAAGTAGCTGCTTTAGCTACTTTTGCTATGTGCCCTCTAAACTTTAACTCCCTATCATAGGCGGCTCGTGGCTTGAAAGCATGGGGGGGGGGGGTACTGCAACTTTCAAAATATACATACATTTTGAAATGTACGTATATTTTGAAAGTATAGTGTATATGTGTTTACACTATACTTTCAAAATATACATAGTGTATACACACCGCAAGTACAGTGTATATGTGTTTGGATAAAATATCAAAATAACGGGAAAAATTTTTAAAAAAATAAACATGAAAAAATATTGTTTATTATTGATAAAATTATACAGTTTGGTATAATTCAAAATTACTTAAAAATAAAATATATTCTTCTTGTTTTGTTTCATGAAAAAATATTGTTTATTATCGATAAAATTATACAGTTTAGTATAATTCAAAATTACTTAAAAATAAAATCCATTATCATAAACCGAATAATGTTCTAAAATAAAAACTATAACAAATGTTATGTCTTTAATTGTAATGTCCAAATATTTAAAGAGACAGAGATGATAAGCACTACGAACACTCCACTACTGACACAAACTGCATATAAACAACAGTGGAACTGTATGACGGACAGTGCTGCATTATGCTAATAGCTCGCATCTCACTATGACGTGCATATGCTTGCACGCGTAGCAATATGACACTGTGGTTAAACACAGTGCTGCTAGCATGCTTCGCCCTCCTAAGTGCTACAAAATGGATTTTATTATTTTTTATACAAAATAAGATAATTGTATAGGACTGTTGATGATAAAATTAAATATTACAAGCAAATATAAATAAATTAATAAATATATTTATATATCGAGAAAAATTGGGGTGCTGCAGTTCCGCAGTGCCTATGCACGAGCCGCCCCGCTCCCTATCCACTACTCCCAAATCTCTGGATTCTTCAATTTCCTGGGGTACAGTTCCATCAATGTGGTATGCAGCTGGTAATCTTTTCACCCCAAAATGCATAACCTTACACTTAGAGACATCAAACTGGCATCCATTCTCTTTTGTCCAGACTGTCTATCCAAAATATCCTGCAATATGGTAACATCAACAGTATTAATTACTTCTTTACCTAACTTTGCATCATCAGCAAACAACTGAACAGTTCCTCTATCATTAATGTACAAATTAAACAGTTGAGGTCCAAAAACAGAGCCCTGCAGCACACCACTAGTCACAAGCCTTCTTCTAGACTCTACTTCTGAATAAACTACTCTCTGATATCTCTCCATCAACCACCCTCCTATCAATCTCACCAACTCTATATCCATCCCCACATGCTGCAGTTTACTGATTAGAATTTCATGTGGTATCCTGTCAAAGCTTCTGCAAAGTCCAGCAGTAACACTGTAAGCCTATTACCTTTATCCAACTCAGCTGCACTGTATTATGAAAAGTGAGCAAGTTACTGAGGCATGACTTACCCTTCACAAAATCATGTTAACCCCCATAGAGTATCCCATTTCCATCTATCCATTCCTGTATTTGGTCTTGACCAACTTCTCCAGTACTGTGACAACAACTGATATGCTGATTGGTCAGTAATTTGCTACATCAGACTTGAAGCCTCCTTTATGCAATGGAACTATTTTGCCCCCTCTTTCCACTCCCCTTGTGACTAACCCAGAGCTGAGACTTAGAGTAAACAATATGGTCAAGGACACTGACAATTCCCTAGCCTTCACATAAAGCTTGAGCTGGTATACCATCCAATCCCATTAATATTCTGTAAAATGGCATGCACTTCCATTTCATTTATCTCAGTTCCCATAAATCATTAATGTACAAATTAAATAGTAGAGGTCCAAAAACAGGCTTTCTTTTAGACTACTCCTGAATAAACTACTCTCTGATATCTCTCCTTCAACCACCCTCCTATTCATCTCACCAACTCTATATCCATCCCCATTTCAATTACATCTGAGAATTTGTCTATAACCAATATGACTACGTTGCTACCAATTGGTGAGAGTGATCATATGGGCTTAACTGAAAGTTCCACATCCACCTCCCAGGTCAAGACCATACAATCACGCTCACCAATTGGTGGCAATATAATCATATTGGTTATAGACAAATTCTCAGATGCAATTACCAGAATCAAGTACTCTCAAACCCCTAGTATATTCCATCACATGCTGTCTCAGATAATCTATGTTCTCATAGTAGTTATGAACAGTTGGCTGGGAGCCTTTCTGTATGAGTTCCTGTATACAGGTTAGTAGTGTGTTAGACTGGAAAAGTCTTGAAGAGTACTGAAAACTTGACAGAAGTAATAGAAGAATAGATCAGGAGATATTGAGGATTTCAGTGGGCCAAGTGTTGGGACAGTGAGGACTCGTTCAAGAGTAAGCTTTTGATTAATGAATGATCTGGCTTATACAGCAGACAAGAAGATTAAATAAAAGAGACATAAGTAGAAGAAAAACAACAGAAATAAAAGTTTTCAGGATAATGTTAGCAAAATCAAGAAAAGTGAGAATAACAAATATGGGTATTGGGAATAAATACAAAATTAATAACAGAAAAACTCACATAAAAAGATTATTTAATAGCATAATTTTTGCCTATGTGTCACAGGCATCTTCAGTACATTTTAAGCTCAAATTAAACAATAACTGACAATTCTAAAAAGCACTACCTAAGTAGCTAGTGTAAAATAACTAAAAAGGTCAATAAATTTCCAAACAGAAAAAAAAAAAAAAAAAAATTATATATACAATAAAAAGTTAGGAAAGATTAGCTGATTTATAAAGTACTATCTCCTATTATTATTATTATTATTATTATTATTATTATTTCGGGCGACTCCAGGAGTTCCTAGCCTCACCGAGGGAGGCCCTAAACATCATGTTCACACAACTATGCGATTACATTCTCACAGAATCTATCATACCTTGCCTTGAACTCGTTCACCGTCATAGCACCCACAACAGACTCTGGCAGCTTATTCCACTCATTTACCATTCTAAAAGTAAAGAACCCAGCTCTAACACCCCTGCTAAACACACTCTTGCCCAGCTTCCATAGGTGTCCCCTAGTTCTCCCACCACCAGTCCCGATCTCAAAAATATCCTCTGAATTAATCCTATAGAATCCCTTTAGCAATTTGAATGTCTCAATCATATCTCCCCTTTTCTGCCTATCAACTAGTTTCTGCAACCCACAAATCTTCAACTGTTCTCATATGGTTCATTCCATAGACCTGTAATCATTTTAGTCACTCGCCTCTGGATCCTCTCCACCTCCTCCCCATCAAGAAGGAACCGAGGTGACCAAATCTGGGCACAGTAGTCGAGATGAGGTCTTATCAAGGCTCGGTACAGAGGTATAATAACTTGCTTGTCTCTGCTCGTCAAGGTATTTTTCAATAACCAAGTGAGTTGATGAGCTGATTTAGCTACTTTTGCAATGTGCCCCTAAACTTCATCTCCCTATCCACCAACACTCCCAAGTCCCTGGCCTCATCAATCTCTTGGAGTACAGTTCCACCAATGTGGTATACTGCTGCTAATCTTTTCACCCCAAAATGCATAACCTTACATTTTGTCACATTAAATTGACATCCATTCTCCTTAGCCCAGAACTCCAATCTATCTAAGTCATCCTGCAAGACTCTGACATCTTCTGCATTCACTATTGCCCTACCGAACTTTGCATCATCAGCGAACAAATGAATTGTTCCACTTAGATCCTTCCCTATATCGTTAATGAACAGATTAAACAGCAGTGGTCCAAGAACAGAACCCTGCGGCACACCACTAGTCACAGGCCGTCTTTTGGACTCTACTCCTGAATAAACTACTCTTTGATATCTCTCCATCAACCAACCACCTATCCATCTCACCAACCCTATATCCATTCCCATATGTTGTAGTTTACGGATTAGTATTCCATGTGGTATCCTGTCAAACGCCTTTGCCAGGTCCAGCAGTATATAATGGCTCGGGTACATTATATACATTCTTACACTCATCTGTCTCACTGATGTCTGCATATCCATCCCCCCCCTCCTTGGTAGTTCTAGTTTCCCTGGTTTTGCACATCCATTTTCACTTCATTCAGCAACACTCTTTCCAGTCTCCACACCCCAAGTCCATTCAAATGCAGGCCATCCATCTTGTATAAGTCCTTTCGCCCTTCAAACTCATTCCACACGTCCACGAATTCCACACCACACTGTCTGAAGCACCTGCGCATAATGTCATTTGCGATTATGGGATATATAGGAGAGTGAAGTAAAGTTTCACATGTTTCTTTATAAAGACGTTCCATAAGGAACCGACTTTTGTGAAGAATTGTTGTCTTTTTCCAATGAACTCTATGTCTAGTGATGATGGCATGTTCTGCAAGTCCAGACTGTTGAGGTTCAAGTTATTGAATATAAGACTGGTGTTCTTCTAGCTGAATAGAAGCAGATCTTCCTGTTTGTCCGAAATAACATAATCCACAAGAGCAAGGAATCTGGTAGACACCTGGATAATTAAAATGTGGAAGCTTGTCCTTAGGAGAAGTGAGAAAGGTAGAGATTTTTCTGAACGGTCGAAAGGCAACAAAAATATTCAGTGGTTTTAAAACTTTTGCTATACGTTCACTAATGCCTTGTACATAAGGTATAGGAATGCGCATTATTTCTTCTGTATTTGAAGAGGAAGACATATTAAAACAACTCAAAGCTCTTTTGATGAAGGAATTCTTATATCCATTAGATAGAAAGGAAGAAGTAATATATTGCAGTTCTTTCTGTAATAGATCGTCTGAAGAACAAAAGGCGTGGGCCTGATGAACCAATGTTTTAATAGTTCCTGCCTTTTGACTGGGATGTGATGAGATTCAGCATGGATATAATGGCCTGTATGAGTCTTCTTTCTATAGACTGAGAAATGTAGGTTATCATCTGGTTGGTGAAGAATTAAAAGATCTAAAAAGGCTAACTGCTTATTTGATTCTACTTCTAGAGTAAACTGGATCCTTGGATGAAGTGCATTTATAGTGAGAAACTGTTGAAGTTCATCAGAAGAGCCATTCCATACAGCAAAAATGTCATCAACATATCTGAACCAATGAGTAGGTCTGGGAGAAATGTTGTCAAAGATACGTTGTTCAAAATGTTCCATAAAGAAGTTGGAGATAGCAGAAGAAAGTGGATTGACCATTGCTGTTCCTTCAATTTGTTGATACAACTTATTTTTAAAGGAAAAATAACCAGAATGTATTACAAAATCAAATAATTTTACAATGTCTGAAAGAAATTCCTGTTGCAGTAATTGTGAGGAACCATTTTAGGGAGAAAGTGTTAGAGAGGATTTCGGATGGATTAGAAAGTGTACAAGACTGGTGGAGACATAATTCAAAAGTAATCTAAGCTGTGCAATTGAGGTGCTTGGTGAAACATCCGGAAAGATTAGAGAGCAGAAGAAGGGTTGGTGGTGGAATAATGATGTACAAGAAGCAGTGACAGCTAAGAGGAAGGCAAAGCAGAAGTGGGATGAGTCAAGAGTGGAAGAGGACTGAGAGGAATACAAAGAGAAAAAGCGAGAAGTCAAGAGAGTTGTTGCACAGGCGAAAGCCATGGTATATCAAGACCTTTATGATAAATTAGAAACAAAGGAACGACAGAGAAAGATTTATCAATTGGCAAAGTGCAGAAATAAGGCATCAAAGGACATCGTACATGTGAGGCAGATCAAAGACTCTGGAGGAAGGTATTAAGCAGGGATGTGGATATAAGAAACAGATGGAGAATATATTTTGAAGGGCTTTTGAATGAAGAAAATACAAGGAATCACAGAGAAGATGGGGAGCCTTATGAGGGGATGGTGCAGAACATTAGTAGAGTGGAAGTGAAGGAAGCTATAAAGAGCATGAAGAATGGAAAATCGGTGGGCCCTGAGAGGATCCCATTGGATGCATGGAAGGGGGAAGAAGAAGAAACTGACATGCTGTGGGACCTGTTCATAAAAGTTTGTCAACAGGAAAATATACCTGAGAAATGGAGGGAAAGTACTCTTGTCCCCATCTACAAGGGTAAAGGGGATGCACAAGACTGTAAGAATTACAGAGGAATAAAGTTGATGTCCCACACAATGAAAATCTTAGAGAGGATTCTTGATGAAAGAATGAGGAAGGAGGTAGAGATTGCAAAAGAGCAATTTGGCTTCATGCCTAGTAGATCAACAACAGATGCTATCTTTGGGTTATGGCAGATGATGGAAAAGTTTCGAGAGAAACAATGAAAGCTATATCTGGTATTTATTGATCTGGAAAAAGCATACGATAGAGTGCCAAGGCAAGAAGTCTGGAGGTGTCTGAGGGAGAAGAAGGTACCAGAGAAATATGTCAGGTTGGTGCAGGAGATGTACAGAAATGTGAAGACAAGAGTTCAGACCTGTCTGGGACAGACAGAAAGTTTTCCAGTGACAGTTGCTTGCATCAAGGGTTAGCATTAAGTCCGTTCCTGTTTAATATTGTGATGGAGGTGGTGACGGAAGAGGTGAGAAAAAACGCGCCTTGGACTATGTTATATGCAGATGACATCGTGCTGTGTGCAGAATCAAGAGAAGAAGTGGCAGCCAAACTGGACAGTTGGAGGAAAGTACTGGAAGAGAGAGGTATGAGACTGAGAAGAAGTAAGACAGAGTATATGTGTTGCAAAGTGGATGGCACCAGGAGACAGATCTGGAGCTGGAAGGAAATGCCATCAGGAAGGTCAGTGACTTTAGATACTTAAGTTCAACAATGAAAGAGGATGGTGAGGCTGAGAAGGAAGTGGGATGCAGGATACAAGCAGGATGGATGAACTGGAGAGAGATGGCTGGAGTGCTATGTGATAAGAGGGTGCCGATCAAACTAAAAGGCAAAATCTACAGGACAGTAGTGAGACCAGCTATGACATATGCTTTGGAAACTGTGGCCCTGAGGAAAAATAACATCAGCAGGATGGAGGTGGTGAAGATGAGAATGCTTAGGTGGATGCGCAGAGTGATCAGAAAGGATCATCTGAGAAATGACTATACAAGGAGAACAGTGAAAGTTATGAACTTGGGAGCAAAGATACAGGAGGCAAGGTGGAGATCGTTTGGTCATGTGATGAGGAGGGAGGAAGAGTATGTGGGAAGAAAGGTCATGCAGATGGATGTGCAGGGGAAGAGGAAGCGCAGATGGCCAAAAAAGAGATGGAGGGAGATGGTGGAGGAGGACTTGAGGATGAAAAACTCGCATGTGGCTACAGTCCAAGACAGGAAGTTGTGGAGGAGATTCACCACAAACAGCGACCCTAATTAAGTGGGAAAAGCTGCAGAAGAAGAAGTAATTCAGTGCTTTCAGATAAAAGAACATTTGTATATAAAGAAACATCTAAACTGATCACACACACACACACACACACACATGTACACATTAAACATACAAACATCAAACAAATATGATTTATCTCAGCAGCTAATATATATATATATCCTATCTACTATCTTCCCTTTTGTGTTTTGCTTTAGTGGCCTGTCACATCCAAGTAAGTTGGCTTCTTAGAAACCTGTCACTGCTTACACAGAACAGATTAATCTAACTGCATTGTCTGCTAGGTCTATTCAAATGCATTTGTTCTTCTATTATTATTATTATTATTACTACTGCCCCAAGACCTCATGGAGTCAAAGACTCATCTGGAAGGTCCTTTTATCACACACACACATCTCATCATACCATGTTTTACACACACTCAAACTCCTTGCAGACACCACACGCTCAGGCAAGGCATTCCAATCATTCACAACTCTGCACAAAAAAAACCTGCCTCTCGCCCCTCCTACACACCCTCTTTATACAGTTTCCAGGGATGACCTCTGGTTCTCCCCTGATATCCCACTATTCTCTGTAGAACTTCTCCCCCATTGAGCCTATAACAATCCCTTACCAACTTGGAGGTCTCTATCATATCTCACCTCTTCCTCCTGTCCACCAGACTCTGCAAATTACATAATCTCAATCTTTCCTCATACTCGACATTCCAGAGGTCAGAAACTACCTTAGTCAGTTGCCTTTGGACCCTTTCCAACATCTCTTCATCCTTCTGAAAACCTGGTGACCCAATCTGGGCACAATAGTCCACGTGTGGCCTAATCAAAGCCTTATACAACAGAACAAGAATCTCCCTACTTCTACACGTCAGTGTCCTCTGCATCATTCCCAGAAGCCTTTGTGTTGTCTTCACAATTTTGGCGATGTATCCCCTAAATTTTAGATCCTTATCCACTATCATCCCCAGATCATTTATTTCCTCTACCTCCAACAATATATTCCCACCAAGCATAAATTCTGCATCCCATTTTTGTTTTCCAAATTTTAAAACCTTACATTTTGCAACATTGCACTCACATCCCCATTTCTGTGCCCAATCACTCAATTTATTCAAGTCTTCTTGCAAGGCCACAACATCTTCACTACTCTTTATGGTTTGTCCCAACTTTGCATCATCTGCAAACAACTGAATATCTCTATCCAAATCTTCGCCAATATCATTAATATACAAGTTAAACAGTAATGGCCCTAAAACAGACCCCTGAGGCACTCCACCAGTGACTTTCCTTTTCCTGGATATTTCGCCCCCCCATACACAGCTTGTTGATACCTATCAGATAGCCAGTCTCCAATCCAATGCACTAATCTAATATCCAACCCCATCTGCTCTAGTTTGACTATCAACTTATCATGAGGTACTCTATCAAAAGCCTTTGCGAAATCCAAGTATATTACTGTGTATCCTTCTCCTCTGTTCAAGGAAGCAGTCACTTTATTGTAATAAGTAAGTAGATTACTAAAACACGACCTCCCTTTAGCAAATCCATGCTGTCCATCAAAGATAATACCATTGTTGTCAACCCAACTCTGGATCCTAGTTCTCACAAGCTTCAACAACTTAACCACATTAACCACAACACTTGACACACAGATAGGCCTATACTTTATATTCCTTTATAAAGTGGCACAATCTTGCCCTCCTTCCACTCCTTGGGAACTTGACCTAGTGCAAGACTCATATTAAAAAAATATGTCAAGGCAGGTTTCAACTATCTGGCACATTCCTTCAGAATATGCGGTGATATATTATCAAGTCCCACAGCCTTATTTACATCTGGTTTACTCAACTCCCCAAACACCTCTTGCTCACTTACAGTCAGTCTCTCCTCCCATCATCAACTGCTCTCAATCTCCCCAAGAAGTCACATGCACAAGATTGAAAGATCTTTATGAACTGCTCATTAAGTATCTCCACCACACATTCTGCAACAGATGTCTTTATACCATTTTCTCCAATCAATGCCATCCTTTCATAATCATTCTTTCTTTTGCTGGCTACATATCTAAAGAACTCCCTAAGATTCTTTTTGGCTTCATTAGCTAACTGCTGTTCATACCTCTCTTTAGCTACTCTCACCAACCAAGTCACCCTCCTTGCCTGGTCTTTGTAGACCTCATGAAATTGGTTATTTCCACTTCTCTTATGCTGCCTCTACAATGCCCTCTTTCTCTGTATCACATGCTTAATCTCTTTATTCATCCATCTCAAACTTACCTTATTTAACCTTCTCACCCTTGGAATACATTTAGACATTGCATCTACTAGATAGTTTTTGAAAATCCCCCAAGCTGCATTGATCTCT
This sequence comes from Typopeltis vanoorti, assembly GCF_054136105.1. Lineage (NCBI taxonomy): Eukaryota > Metazoa > Arthropoda > Arachnida > Uropygi > Thelyphonidae > Typopeltis > Typopeltis vanoorti. The sequence goes on along the minus strand of NC_143561.1, from coordinate 41,445,620 downwards.
TTCCCAGCTAACTCCTCATTCCACGCTACACCCGCAAGCTGTCTCCTGAGTTCTTCATAATCACTCCCCCCCCCTGTAGTTCCACATATACCCTTTTCTCACAGGGGTCCTCGCACTGCTGGCAACCACCCAGGTAATCACCTCATGGTCACTCTCACCAATTGATGGATGATTTGACACTTCATTTATAATTACATCCTCTGATGAGATGACCAAATTCAAGACCCTTAATCCTTGTGTGCCCTCTGTTACATACTGTCTGAGGTAGTTATCTCTCAAAAACTCAAGAAACTCATTTTCTTTACTTCCAGTTGCTATCTCATCATTCAAGTCTATATTGCCATAATTAAAATCACCCATAATGATCATCCTTTTCTTATTTGCTTGGCTAATATGACTATACATTTCACTATCACCACCATCCACATTACCTGGTCTATAACAACACATCACCACACCAAGTATTTGATTCCATTCACCTCTATCTCACACCATACTGCCTCAAAACCACTGGCACTATTTCCGTCTTGCATCTCTACTTTGTATGGACATAACTTTTTCTCTATCATCAATTGCACATCCCCTCCCTTTTTACCCCTTCTATCATCACGAAACACATCATACCCTTCCATCTCTATTCCTGTCAGGATGTCATCCTCTTCCAACCATGTCTCACTTATTCTGACAATCTCTGGGTGAACAGATGCAATTAGTGTAACCATTTCATCTGCCTTGTTTCTTATACTTCTAGCATTGGTATACAAACACAACAGCTCATTTCTGGATCTACAGCTAGTTCCACTGATACCACTCACTCGATGTGGTCTCCCCATGCTCGACTGGGGCCCATTTCCTTTTCTGCTTCTTCATTTTAGAACCTTTTCAATTCCAACTGTTTCCTCTTGATCCCTGTTCATCCCATTCCTTTCCTGCCTACACATGCTCTCACCTCCTCTTGGAGTATCCATCTTTCTCACGCTGTGTACCCCTGTCCACCCTGAGCCTCCCCGTTTCCCTGCTCCTCTTGCACACCCATTCTCTCATTTTCTATACTCATACCACTCACTTCCCCATTCATATCCACTTCTTCAATCTCTCCTGTCTTACTCTCCTGCTCTTCCACATCACTCCCCTCTTGATCCGATTCATTCTCTCTATTCACTTCTCTACCTTCCAGCAGCAGTCTCTCCAAGCAACTCACACCATAACCAATCAAATGCAGTCCATCGCTCCCATACAGCTCAGTTCATCCCTCAAACTCATTCCACGCATTAACAAACTGTACTCCCATCTCCTCACACATTTCAGCCAGGATATCATTCATAATCCTTGCTCTCTGCCTCATTTCACCACAGTCATACCTAGGCAACACACTGACTACCCTTCCTGTCACACTATTCTCTTTTATCCTTCCAAGCAGCCTCCTGATATCCATTCCGACATGCTCTTTGTCCTCTCTCAAATCATTTGTACCAATTAATACTATTAACTCTTTTGCTCGCTCCTGCCTAATGCCTCAATCACTCTACTCATTTTACCACCTGGAAAACATACCTTGTGCATTCTATCCTCTAGCACACCTTTAATAATGGAGTCGCCATACAATGCCACTTGCTCATCTTTTGTTAACTCTTTCATGCCATCATGATTTATTTTAACAGTTTTGACCTGAATTCTCTTAATTTCATTCCGCATCTATTTCATTTCTTGCCTCATCCAATCCAATTCAACTTCTTAATCTCACAACACATTCTCTCTATCATTCAATCTTTCTAACTTCCTAACTCTCAACCCCCCTCTTCTCACTTTCACTCTCATTCATCCTTCTTTGTTTCCATACTTTCGGTCCAACATACATCCAACTTTCGCTATCATTCTTCTCACTTTCGCTATCATTCTTCTCACTTTCACTCTCATTCATCTTTCTTTGTTTCCGTACTTTCAGTCCAACATGCGTCCAACTTTCGCCATCATTCATTCTTTTTTCGCTATCATTCATTCTTTCGATTTTTTTCACTTTCGATTTCTGCGTCACGCCATTTCTAGTTTCATTCGTTCTCTCAATTTCGTTTCCTTCCGCCACTCTCGCCTCACTTTTGTCCCTTTTAACATCCGTTATGGTTTTCAAATTGTTCTTTTTCTTTTTTACTGATTTTTTAACATTTTTTCGCCTCTCTTTCTCACCATCCTTCTCTTTCAAATGTGCGCACATTTTCCCCACGACATTCTCACTACTAACACTTTCTGTCATCAATTTCATATTTGCATTCAACAGTTCCTCATTCAGGTCACACTTCGCACACACACACACACACCCTTCTCCATCCATGCTAAACATCCACAAATCATTTATGTAATCGAAGAATACATATAACAGACCTCACACTTAATGAAACGACTGAAATCTAAATTAAAATCATGGAATGACAATGCCGCCGCCATTTTTATTTTTCTCCCTGCAGGTTACTAGGTTTAATAATAATGATTTCGTAATTCAGTTTAGGCAAGAAAAATCCCCCACACTAATAATACCAGTGGCGCATAATGTTTACAGCCGCTCTTACTCAAACAATTACACATATATACTTAATTATTCCTAGAAATCTCAATCAGGAGCTCTTCTTAGACACATCCACAGCGCTTGGCTCACTTTGTTTTGCAGGATTAAAAAACTCAAAAGTTTTCAGGAGGAAAACCCTGCCACCTCCATATGAAAACTAACGCACTTGAAAAGCCAGGATAAAGGTTTTCACATTCTAGACAGAATTTGAACCTAAGCCTTTCCAACCAAAGGCCATCGTGGATACTGACTGAGGTACTGAGGCTCTATGTCTGAGTAAGAGAAAGAAGGTGTGTATGTGTGTGTATTTCCCCCCCCTTCTCTAAATTTGGCATACAAAACAGAAATGATTCCCTTAGTTTGTATGATTTTAGCATAGCTAGAAAATGTCAGTATAATAGGATTTTGCAATGTATGAACTCTCAGAGCAATTCTAAATCAATAGTCACTCTTAAATTTATAGAATTCATGATTTATACACACACACACACACACACACACACACACACACACACACACACACACACACACACTGGGGGGTGCGCTCCCCCCCCGGCACCTACGGTGCCCAACCCCCTGTGTTCCGGACTGGTAGGCCGGTTCTCGTTGAATTTTGATGACTCGATTTCAAAAGTGCATCCCCAAAAACTACAGCCCCCAGTGCCTACGTGCCCCCCCCCCCGAGTTCCGGACTGGTAGACCGGTTCTCCTTGAATTCTGATGACTCAAATTTTAAAGACTCGAAAGGGGGGTTCCTCCCTCCCCCCCGAGTTTCAGACTGGTAGGCCGGTGTTCCTTGAATTCTGATGACTCGAAAGAGGGTCCCCCCCCCCCAGTGCCTATGCCACCCAACTCCCCAGAGTTCTGAACTGGTAGGGCTGGGTCTCCTTGAATTCTGATGACTCGACACTCAGGGTAGCCCCTGAGTTTCAAATCGTTTCAAAAAACGTGGCAATACAAACGTGACATAAAAAAGGCTTATCATTTTATATATGTATAGGGTAGATATATATATATACAGGGTGTTCGGGATAAATTTGACATATTTATAATTAATTATATTTTTCCGTAAGTTACATGTATTAACACACACTTCTCTTCATTTAAAAGTTTGGACCCTTCTTCATTCATATACAAGATGTCAGAAAGGATGGATAGCTGGAACCCACCTGAATCATGGAAGAGAATAACTTGTATCATGATGATTCGTGCCCGCCATCAAAATAAGGATATTACGACTGCTGCCCAATGCTCCCTGAATACAGTAAAAACAATCAGGCATGAACTAGAGACTTGCAATGGTGACTACGAGGATGTAGCAAGAAGAAAGATCCCTAGCAGACGATCTGACTGCGTTCGTACAGCAGAATTCCTCGCAAATCTGCAGGAACAGGTGTTGAAGAACCCTGGCATTGGAATTCGGGCTTTGTTCGTGGAGTTGCTAACTGTAGTCAAGCCCTGGATAACAAGGGTAGCCAATGGTAGGCCGTATGTATGGCAGCAGGATTCGGCCCCTTGCCACACCTCTGGGAAAAGTCAAAAATGGTTGTCTGAAAATTTCTACGACTTCACCAGTCCAAATGTTTGGCCTCCAAACTCCCCAGACCTTAACCCCATGGATTATTTTGTATGGGGCGCAGTTGAAAAAGACACCAATCGCACTTCCAGTAATACAAAAGCCCAGTTAATGGATAAAATTAAAACAGTTTTTGCGGCCCTTCCCAGGGAGACTGTAGCATCAGCTTGTTCGAGGTTCCGAAGCAGAATTGAAGCTCTGATCGATGCTAATGGTGGTTATTTTGAGTAAATCTTGTTGATAGTATTGTAATTAACTCTGCCTGTAATGTTTTTTTGTCAATTCATTAAATTTAATAGATACAAAGAAGATTTTCTTTTTCCTTACGAAACTGTCAAATTTATCCCGAACACCCTGTATATATAATACTTTTTTATAATTTATTGATGATTTCTCTTAGCAATGAATTGTAGTAACATTACTAACTGAAAGAGGTGCTGGTATTAAAAATCAAGGAAAACGATATGACTATTTTTACTATTAAGACAGTAAATTATTATTATTATTATTATTCAGGCCTCCATGGAGTCAAGAGACTCACCACAGGAGCTCCTTCCTAAGAAATACAAAGTCTATCATACCACTGCTTGAACTCATTGACTGTTCTTGCTCTCACCACTCTATCAGGCAATGCATTCCACGGTTCTACCACCCTCCACGCAAAGAAACCGCTCCTCACCCCTCTTGCTCACAGCTTCCTTTTGTAAATTAAAACATTTAAATTAAGTGTTAATTAAAAAACACTTAAAACAGTTCATACTATTATGGAAACAATATACTTACCTTATCCATACTAGCTGCATTTAATCGCATAATTGAGGCATGGGCCAATTTCTCAAAAAGTGACCGCAGGGCTCTTTTTGAATATAATTCTTGTGGTTTAAAAAGCTCATCCACAAACTGCTGATCAAACATTGTTGAAACAATATCATATATCACTGAAAGTAAAGTTTACAGTTAATAAAATATCCAGATGTAAATACAAATATATGTATACATATTCTTGACATTGCAACTGATAGCTATGATGTTTTAGGCATTCTTTGCCAATGAAGTAATAATCAGGACATCTGACACGGAAGTTTGTCCTAGTAATTTACAGAAAATTTCTCTAAAACAAACTTTGATGAATAGAACACATGGAATCCTTACTAAAATTTATCAACCAAATTCAATTTTGTTCTAGATTAGACAATTTCATCTAACACTTAAAAATCCCCATTATGTGAATTTTTTTTTTATTTGCTGCTTATAAAGTTCTATTAGCAAAAACAAAATACATTATAGCATAGCTCACATCATAGCTTTTCTATAGCAGTGATGCTATTCAATAGTGTTGTGCTATCTCCCCTCCTCTTCAATATATATATAGTAATGACCAGCCTATAAACCTATGGTCAAGAACCTTCTTATATGCAGATGACCGGGCAATAGCTTATCAAGCAAAATCCTTTGATGACATTGAGAAGCAGCTCACTCAAGAGCTAGAAACCCTTACAGTTTACCATAAGGAAAACCAACTGAAACCAAATCCCAGTAAAACCCAAATGTATCTTAAATATAAAGAGCTAATAAGCTTCATTTTGGCAATATAAACATTATTTAAATTAAGGGGATATTAAATCCCACATTGTTTTAAAACCGAATAAGAAACTCAAAGATTGGAATCAGAGAGTTTCATGCCGATATAGAAAACTATAAAGTATCGGCGACACTAGCGTTAGCCAATGCAAGTGACCCTAGTACGCAGTACAATACCGGACAACTCGTAGCAAATAAAGAAACTCGAATAAGAAACTCAATCTTTGAGTTTCTTATTTGGTTTTAAAACAATGTGGGATTTAATATCCCCTTAATTTAAATAACCCAAATGTATCTTTTCCATCTCATAAAATAAGGAGGCGAGGAGAGATTTGAATATAGAATGGAATGGTGTGAAACTAGTCAGTTATCCAAATCCAACTTACCTAGGTGTTACACTAGATAGGACCCTAAATTATAAGCGACACAAAAAGAAGCCAGCAGCTAAAACTCAAACATGTAATAATATTCGGTACTGATTAACATCATCTCGGTGGGGTGCAAATCTACAAGTACTGCGCACCTCTGCATTGGTACTCTGCTTTTTGACAGCCGAGTATACTAGCCCTGTTTGGGAAAGATCATCACATGTCAAAATTGTTGATAAGGTTCTTAATGAAACATGTCGGCACGTTACCAGCTGCCTTAAGCCTACAAAAATTGACCATCTATACTCAGTGTCTGGTATTGCACCTCCTCACATCAGAAGGACTACACAGAGTAGATATGAGCAGAAACAACAACTAAATGATGAACGGCATCCTTTGTATGGACATGTTGCAGTACATAAGAGGCTAAGATCAAGGAAAAGTTTTATTCACGCAGTGGAACCATTGGTTGATTCCATAAAAGCTACAAGGTCAACAATGTGGCAAGAACAATCTCTAGAGGCACTGAACTTAAATGAATCTCTTCCTTCCGGCTTACATCTTGACTGGCAAAGATGGAAGACATTGAATAGACTTCATTCCAGAATGGGCAGATCAAAGCAGAATATGGCCAGATGGGGCTACACAGACAATGACAGCTGCTCATGTGGTGAAACACAAACCATGGATCATCTTCTGCAATGCTGCTTAATAGACATTAATATTATATGTACCTGAGAAGATTTAATGCAGTGTAATGAAACAGCTTTAAAGTATATTAGTCACTGGATGAGTGAAATTTGACAATTTAATATTTTTGCTTTTGCTTGATATGTTTGCTTAATGTTTTTGCTTAATATTTCATGCAAATGTCATTTTTTTTCTTTTAATGTATGCTTTTGATCCCAATTCTTTTAAGGTCTATTTCTTTAAATGTATGCGTTCAATCACTTACATGTATGCGCTTACATTTTCTGTAGTTAGCACACAAAATAAATAAAATCACCGCTTTTAAACAGAAGTATTAGATAAAATTTTTCAACTGATTTTATTGCTAATTTTGGCACCAACTTCAGACTTTGTGTAGTTAGATTCTTTGGTGTATGTCAAGACTGCTAATTGTGAGATTAGTGATTAATATTTGCATTAGTATTAATTACAGGCCTCTGACCTCTGAAAGTCAGAATAATCAATGCATGAGTTCCAAAATCTCTACAGACCACAATACACATAGTACCTTACTGAAAATATTCAGCACTGGAGCATTCACAACCTCCTCCAGCAATATAAGTCTGCTCATTGATCACTTGCAATGCAAAAAAAAAAAAAGTACTTTGCACATCCTTACTCCCAAGACTCATATTACAGTTTCCAGAGACTCCTGTTCTCTAACCACCTATATACTATCCCCTATCTATGGACAGATTTCTCTCACCAACTTATGTCTCAATCATATCACCTATTCTCTTCTTAGCTTTTGCAGAGAACATTTTCTTAATCAGTTTCATACTCAACATTCCAGAGTCCTGAAAAAAGTCTTAGTTACCCACCTCTGTACTCTCTGTAATATTTGCTTATCACTTAAGATATCCAGGTGATTAGATCTGTGCAAAGAAATCCTGATGTGGTCTGATTTGTCTTATTATAGTAGAACTATCACCTCCTTATTGTTATTTGTCAGTGTCCATGGCATTACAGCAATTTTCTGTGTAACATTGAAAACTTTGTAAATTCAGTTCCTTAACCACTAACACACTCTTCTGCCTCCCAGAGCAAAGTTTCTAGAATACAATATAACTCTCCTCCCTCCCTACCCCCCACTCTGGACAAAGTGCATGATTTTACACTTAGTAATACTAAACCAACATCACCATTATCTGCACAAAACATCAGACTATTCAAATCCTCATGTAACACCATCACATCAGAAATTCCTAACATTGCTCACCACAATTTAATATTATCAACTGAAATGAATATCACCTCTCATACTTGAACAATATTATCAATACATACACATAATATAAACAACAGCAGCACCAGAACAGAACCTTCTAGTATCCCACTTGTCATATTCTTCTTTCAAGACATTGCACTCTTGTATGCAACTTGCTGACTCTTATCAGCCAACTATCATGTTCTATTAAATGGTTTTCTAAAATCTAGAAAAATCACCATATAAGCATCTCCCCTGTTCAATGTTCTTCTTATCCAAATTATAAAAAGTTACTATGTTACTGAAGTAAGATCTCTCCTTAACATACTCATGCTTTTCTCTGGAAAATGGTAGTGGTTTATATAAAAAAATTTTTTAATGCTAAGCAACTTTTAAATGGGATATATACAATAATTTTACTTAAGGATTAAACAAGTTAATTAAATCCTTAAAAAAATCTGAAACAGGATCTTTTATTTAACCAAGGTTTTTTTAAATCAATTCTCCCCCCCCACACACACACACAAACAAGAGATTGTGAAACATAGTTTAGATGAAACCTGTTGATATATTTCTTGAACAATTGAAGGTTAGAGGTTTCAGAGAAAATAATGTGAAAGCTGTTCCAAAGAACAGAGATAGATTAAATGAAAAACGAGAAGGTGGATCAGAAGTTAGTTAAATAGATATTAAGATGGATTGTGAATATTCAACTGCAGTTTTGAAGAGGGTGCAGGAATGATTGATAGCTAGTTCAGCAGAACAGTATCCATGAAAATATATATTCAAGGCAGAAACACAATGTGATGGTTGGGGTAACAGTCTGTAAGAGATGAGTCATTTATTAACATACTGATATTTTCTGGAAAGTATTAAACATCTTTAGGGAGATTTTCAGTGCACCACTCATGTGAGAGAAGAATTCTAATGTTAAGCAGATTTGGGGGGGGGGGGGGGGATTTAGGCTATAAATAATATGATGCATCTATTACAAGAAAGGCCAGGGGAAGTGAAGTGGGACCTACTTTTCTCATAAGAAGAAGAAATAAGACTGTGATTTGGCAGAAATGAACTTCACTAGGTGGTCTCCACCCTACTGGAGAATGACAAGGAAATCAGTGTTTAGGGTATTAGGTGTGGAAAGACTTGTAGTTTGTAATGTTTGAACACTAAAAATTTGCCAAATGAAGAAGAGGAATTGAGGTGTATTGTGACTCATGGCAAAACATGAACAGCATTTAAAGTTTGGGAGTGGGGGGGGGGGGGGGGAGAGAGAGATTACTTATGTAAGAGGAAGAGTGTAAGAAAAAAAGTATAGGGCTATGGGATACTCTAGCATTAGTAGGAAAATGTGAAGAACAGAAATCACCTCCTATGATATGCAGTGAAACACATATCATAGGAGGTTTTCACAGACAATCACAAACATCCATGCCCCCGGTGGGATTCGAATCCACAGCCTTTTGGCTGGAGACTCGATATGCTAACCACTAGGCCAACTGACTAGTGGTTAGCATAGTGGTTAATCACTAGTCAGTTGGCCTAGTGGTTAGCATATCCACCTCTCTACTAGGCCAACTGACTAGTGGTTTTTCTCTCTGGTGTTTCACCTCCTATGATATGCAGTGAAACACCAGAGAGAAAATTGTGATCCAAATACAAATAGTGGAGGATAGACTATAAGATTAGTTTGGTAAGCATGCCTCTATGATAAATCTGGTGATATGAGGGAGGGGGTATCGGAAAAGATCAAAATGATATTAAAGCAACTGATATAACCACAAGTAGCAGAGTTATTAAGGTAACTTTATGTTCTTATATTCTTATATCCTCGTATGTTCTTTCTTGTGATTATATGATGTTGCTCTTTAATATAATTTTTTAGGCATTTATCAAAACTTTCCAGACCCCTCCCCCTTCGTATGTCCTGAAAATGTCAAAAGCAACTTCATTTTTTTCCCCAAATCTTGCCATGGTTAGTCTTCAGGTGGATAAAGTCAGATGGATCCACTGAGAATCAAAAATGACAGAATCCATATTGATGGTCACTAATAAATTGGCAGGTAATAATCAATTGCACAAAGAGTATACATTTTTAACCAGGAAGGTAACTCAGTTGGTAGGGAGAGAAAAAGTGCAGTATGAATAGAAATAAGCAATTTAGGCCAAGAAAAATCCTAAGGAGTTTTTAAATTTTTGGCAAGTAAAAAGAAGAATGATTGTGGCAAGATAATGTTAATTGATGAAAGTAGTAGATTGGTAATTGCTGAAGGGGCATAATTGAGGTATTCAGTGAGCAATTCATTATTTAAATAGATATGAAGATGGAGTGTGAATATTCAACTGTAGTCTTAAAGTCTGGTGAGTAAGCAAGAGAAATACAGGTAGTTAAATAAACTCAATGTTAATAAGGCAACAGTACCAGATGACACATTACCATATGTCTTAAGGGAATGTTCCAGGGAGTTAGAACCAGCCTTGGCTTACCTGTTTAACAAGCGTCTTTTAACAGCACAACTCTCAAAGCAGTGAAATGAAGGTAAAATTGTTTCACTTCACAAAGATGGTAATAAGACCAAGGCTACAAATCATAGGCTGATCTGTATATAGGAGTAACAGCTAAGTTGTTGGAAAGGTTGGTAAGAGCTAGGATATACAAGGGGATGAATGTATTAGACAAGATATATATATATATATATATATATATTATGTGACCAGATGTACAGCATTTACCGGTCCTGTACAGCATTAGTATGTGTACAGCAAAACGTACAGCATTTGAAATATTTTATTCACCTTAACAGAAAGAGTAAAATACGAACATACATTAGTTGTTTATTCTGAGGAACTTTTTCATGTAAAATTATTTTTTGATTATATGCCAAACTTTTAAAGAGTATTTTCAGTTGTGAATAAATTATGGACTGCAGAGAAAACACAATTAAAACTTGAAATAATAAAGGCCATTCTTATTGTGAAATATAATATGGTTGATTCCTGTGAAGATTTTATGAGTGAAATATCAGAGGATGATGAATTATTGAAAAGAATTCATTCTTCCGAAAAATATGTTTAAATTGTTCATTTGGAGAGTTTTAATAGGTATTCATTGTATAAGATAAATAAGTTTTGTGTGATATTTATTTTTGCATATATTATTAAGAATTTAAATAAAAGTTACTTTTTAATAAATATCTATTCATTGTATAAATAAAATAAATATAAATATAAATAAAATAAATATAAGTTTTTTTGGGATATTTACTTTTGCATCAATTATTGAGAATTTAAATAAAAATTTCTTGATAGTTTAGCAGTAACAATATTATTAATTAGTAATAATAACAAGAATAAAAGCAGAATATTTTATTGAAAAGGTATGATTATGTTTCTGTTGGGATAAAAAGAAATAAAGCAATTTTAGAATATACGCCTGGAGGGAAGGCAAACCCGCAAAGCAGGAAACAAAAGTTATGCAACCGGTGGAACGTGTCCAGCATTGGTCCTTGGATAATCTGGTCACTATATATATATATATATACACGGTGGTATACTTAGATTTTGCATAAACTTTTGATAGATTACCACACCACAAGTTGATAATTAAATTGGAGCAGATGGAACTGGATGCTATATTAGTAAGTTGGATGTGAGTTGGATGTTGAAAAGGTGACTGGCTGTCTGATAGGTATCAGCAAGTTGAGTATGGGGATGTGGTATCCCAAAGGAAAGTCATAATTGATGTACCACAGGGTCTATTTTGGATAAATTATTATTTAACTTGTATAATAATGATATTAGGATAGGCTTAACTGGGGAATATACAACTGTTTGTAGATGATGCAAAATATGGAAAGTGATAAGGAATCAGGCAGATGAGTTCTTACAGGAGTATTTGAATAGACTATATGATTAAACAAGTATGGGAAACTATCAGTTCAATGTTGCAAAGTGTAAGGTTCTGAGACCTCAATCAGTCCTGATGTGGATATTTAAATTAGTAAGGGGCTGTTATGGTTTAATGTGAAGAAATTTTTCATAGAATATGAGTGAATAATGAAACAAGGTGTCATCCTTGGGAATTGTATAAGGAAGGTGTGAGCAAGGATGTAAGGAGCAGGTCCTTTGTGTGAAGAATGGTTGTAAGTGTAATGTATTGCCTGACAGTGTGGTAAATGTGGATACATTGAATGACTTTAAAGAATGGTTTGATTGGCTTTATGTGCAACAGTGTGTACTTCAAGCAATGAGTCTTTTGACTCCTCAGAGGTCTGGTGTTAATAATAGTAATTAATTATCTAATAAATTCATGTGTCCTGAAAATGTATTTATTTCCGGTCCAGTTATGAAGTACACTTTCCCTAATTCAGAAGTGCTGGTCAGAGGGATGAAGGAGCAGAGCTCTCATAATATACCCATTTATAAAAAGGGAAATAAAACTGAATGTGAGAATTACAGAGGCATTTCGTTGCTAAGTGTTCCTGGTAAGATTTATGCACGTATACTTGAGAAACCAAGAAAAATTGTGGAATAAAAGCTTGGTGAAGAACAAGCTGGATTCAGGCCAAATAGAGGTTGTAAGGATCAAATTTTCACTTGAAGATTTGAGATAACATTTGAGAAATCTTGGGATTATAACAAGGATTTGTATTTAAATTTTGTTGATCTGGAAAAGGCACACAATAAGGTGCCAATGGGAAAGCTCTTCAAAACGCTACAGTTATATGGTATAAATGAGATATTTATAAGCAATACGGTCTCTAACTAACCTGGAAGTCAGAGTTAGAATTAAAAAAGGTAAGGAAGATGGTTTGATGCTAAATCAGATGTGAGAAAAGGGTGTACATTATCTCCACTGCTATTCATTATCTATATGGATCACATTATGAAGGAAAGTGTATTAAATCTGATATCAAATCTGGTGATGTAAATCTTAGCTCTAATACTTTATGCAGACAATGTTATATTTCGGAATTAATCCAGTACAAGTCTGGAAGATTCCCTGACTAAATTGAATAACTGTTATAATAAATTTGGTATGAAAATCAGCAATAAAAAGATAAAGACAATGAAAATAGGCAAAAACATTGAACACATCAACTATAGAACAAGTAAAACATTTCAGCTAGTTAGCCACAATTTTTAGTGAAGACAGAATTAAATATAGAAATAGACAACAGAATTAATAGTAGCTGAATAAATTTATATGGATTAAGAAAGAAATTAGTCTAAGTATTAAATAAGCTATATACAAGACAGTGTTCAAACCTACTTTAACTTATGGATCTGAGAGCTGGGTTAGAAATAAAATACTTGATCAAATACTGGAGACCACAGAGTTGAATAATGAGAGGACGAGTGTGATAGAATGGACCGGCATGATGGTTGTTGTTGCAAAGAATGTTTTTGATTTCAGTGATGATTAGTGAGTTTTAGATTTTGTGAATCTTCTTCGATAGTGGAGTACAAGGTAAGACTTTGACTTTTGATGCAATTTTCCGGCCCTTGCCCGTTCCCTTCGCCATTATATATATTTCTCAGGTAAGCATATTTGAATACTTTTAAACATGAACAGTTTAAGTTCCGGTGACTTTGTCCAAACTCTGGATAAGAAGCTGGCACTCAACTTCCTCAAAAAAACTGTTGAAGAAATTTGAGGTAGAGTGGCCAGGGTTTCTAAACCTATATTCAGCGACAGATGACTCCACAGAAGGGGACAACTCAACACCAAGGGAAGAAGGGAAGATGACCCTGATAATCTCTGCTCCCACAGACCATACAGAAACCCATGTTCGAAAAAAGCGTAAAACAGCGGAGACTCGGGTAAATGAGGGGATAAAAGAAGATGCCCCAACACTGACCTCCCCACGCCCATCAATGAAAAAGTCCTCCCAATTGTACTACGGGAAAAAGAACGATGGACGGCCCTCAGGCCTATTATGCAAAAACCACCAAATTGCCTATTCATGGGCAAAAAACATAGACGACGGAGTTAAAATCCAGCCTGCCACAGTAGGCGACTACAGACACTTCACAAAAACCATGGATGAGTTAGATATTAAATATCATACTTACTCTCTGAAATCAGAGAAAAACCTAAAAGTTGTACTCAGGGGAGTAACAGAAAACATCTGCACAGATGAAATAACTAAAGACTTCTGCCTCCACGATCTCCAACCTGTCAAGGTCAGCAGAATGTTATGGGCCGACAAGAGTCCGATGTTGGCCCATGACATTCCGATAGTCCAATGCCCCTAGTACTCGTAGAGATACCTAACACACACACAAGAACATATACAACATAACAACGATCTGTGGTCTGAAAATCACAACTGAACTACTAAGGAAAAGAGCCTCGTCAGGCCAGTGCCACAGATGTCAGAAGTACGGACATGCACAGAAGTAGTTTTGCCTACTTTTGAGGCATTTGTATTCTGCAGAGCAGAATATGCCTCAAAAGTAGGCAAAACTACCCCACAGCAACCTGCTCAAAATCCAGGACCTCATCAGCCAAATGCGCGAACTGCAGGGGGGCCCCCACCCAGCAAACTACAGAGGCTGCAGTCACTACCCTAAGAACAAACAACAAAAGGAAACAGATCTCTCAACCCGATGGCTCCCCAGTTGCCTGACACCCAACAAAAGACAACAAAACACCAGCTCTCACAAATGGGAAATACCAAAAGTCTGGAAAGCCACCGTCGAAGCAGGACATACGCCGAAGTAGCCTGCCCATCCAAAGATATCCAGCAGGACCAAATTCTTCCAAACATGACAAGAATCATGGCAGCCTCATTGGCAAACATGCTTCTAGACTTCAGTAAATCAAACCCTTCACCAAACTCCACAAAAAGATTTCTAAAAGAAACTCAAACCATCTTATCAATGCTGGTTATTGAACAAAACTAGATTACTCCCAGACTCGCTACAGATCGCCGCTTGAAACGCCAATGGCCTAAAAAACAAGACACTGGAGCTTCAAGAATTCTCTCACAGATACAACCCTGACATCATCCTAATTAATGAAACTCATCTAAGACCTGCAGACAATCCAAAACTGAGAGGCTACACACTGTATAGAAATGACCGACTGGACTACAGAGGTGGTGGTGGTACAGCCATATTTATTAGGAACTGCATCAGGCACAATGGAATACTAAACCCCCCCCCAACCCCCAACCTAGAACTCACCGGTGTCGAAGTCCACACAAACTCAACTGGAAGACTTAAAATCTATGCTGCCCACATCTCCCACACTAAGACCCTGCTATTTTCTGACTTGGATGCTGTACTGAGCATAAATGAATCCATCATCGTCGCTGGGGACTAAAACTCCAAACATCCCTCCTGGAACAGCAGAACCACAAATAAAAATGGCCGTATCCTCTTCAGCTACACAGGATTAAACAATGCTGTCGTAACAGGACCCATCGAACCAACACACCACAACCCAACTGGCACAGCCGACATCCTAGACATTGCCATCCTACACAACATCAAACACCAGTACAGCATTCAAGCACTGAAGAATTATCATCAGACTACAACCCAATCCTACTTCACTTAGGGAACAAAGACCAGTCACCTCCCTCCCAAACTTCCATTATCTGGGAGAAACTTAGGAAAGTGCTACCAGAACACATTGGTCCGGTTCCCCATATAAAAGCCAAGGAAGAAATAGACACGGCAATAAAGAACCTCACCAATCAAATCAATAAAGCCATAATAGCAGCCACAGTATCCATGATTACCCACAAGCAAAACCGTCTCCCGGAAGAAATCATGGACTTAATAAGGGAAAAAAACAGACAAAGAAAAAGATACCACAACACACGACCCAGGACAAAACAGCCCTCAACAATGGGACAACAACCTCACCTCATAACAGGGAATATAAAAAGTGTCAAGCTTCACCCTCTGTGCCATATATCCTGCATCCTGGAGACCACAGATATGAGTCCTGAGAAAGATTAATGGAATGAACAGGTAACATCAATGGCAGCATCATATTAAAAATGAGGATATTAGGAATGTGCTAATAGAGCTAATCTTAGGTGGTATAGTAGGCGGTATCTTAAATAGAATGAAAAAGGAAAGATTAGCAAAACAAGTGTTCTTTGCCAGGTTGGCAAGAATAAGACCCATAGATAGACCAAGATGTGGATGGATTGGTATAGTAAAAACTGCCTTAAAAGACAGAAATATAAGATCTAATAATGTTGGAGTCTTGACAGATAACAGATTAATTTGCAGGAAAATTGTTAATCGGAAGTTAGTAATGGTGTAATTTTTTCATGTAGTACTATTGTAATTATCTTATATGCCCCCCCCCTTAATGAGGGTACATATCAGGAATTTGATGATGACTTTCTTTCCCTTATTGTTTTATAATTACCATCATCATCATCATAGCATCTGATGGAGTCTGAAGTCTCATTGCAGGAGAGACCTATATTAACCATTATTTACACAATGCCTGTCCTTAAACTCATTCATTGACAATGCACTTACAGATAATACTGGCTAAACCATTTCAGTTGTTCACCACTCTAAATGCAAAAAGTCTACTCCTGACATCCTTGCTTTCTGTACTCTCACTCAACTCCCAGCAGTCATCCCTAGAAGTTGGGTATTAGGAAACAGATGGAATTGCAAAGGGTTCTAAAATGAAGAAGCAGAAAGGGAAATGGCCCCAGTCCAGCATGGAGAGATCACATCGAGTGAGTGGTATCAGTGGAACTAGCTGTAGATCCAGAAATGAGTTGTTGTGTTTGTATACCAATGCTAGAAGTATAAGAAACAAGGCGGATGAAATGGTTGCACTAATTGCGTCTGTGCACCCAGAGATTGTCGGAATAAGTGAGACATGGTTAGATGAGGATGACATCCTGACAGGAATAGAGATGGAAAGGTATGATGTGTTTCGTGAGGATAGAAGGGGTAAAAAGGGAGGGGGAGTGCTATTGATGATAGAGAAAGAGTTATGTCCATACAAGGTAGAGATGCAAGGGGGAAATGGGGCCAGTGGTTTTGAGGCAGTATGGTGTGAGATAGAGGTGAATAGAATCAAATACTTGGTGGGATGTTGTTATAGACCTGGTAATGTGGATGGTGGTGATAGTGAAATGTATGGTCAAATAAGCCAAGCAAATAAGAAAAGGGTGATCATTATGGGTGATTTTAATTATGGCAATATAGACTGGAATGAAGAGATAGCAACTGGAAGTAAAGAAAATGAGTTTCTTGAGTTTTTGAGGGATAACTACCTCAGACAGTATGTAACAGAGGGCACAAGAGGATTAAGGGTCTTGGATTTGGTCATCTCATCGGAGGATGTAATTATCAATGAGGTATCAAATCATCCACCAATTGGTGAAAGTGACCATGAGGTGATTACTTGGGTGGTTGCCAGCAGTGCAAGGACCCCTGTGAAAAAAGGGTATATGTGGAACTACAAGGGGGGTGATTATGAAGAGCTCAGGAGACAGCTTGCAGGTGTAGCATGGAATGAGGAGTTAGCTGGAAAAGAGATCAATGCAGCTTGGGGGATTTTCAAAAAATATTTAGTGGATGCAATGTCTAAATGTATACCATGGGTGAGAAGGTTAAATAAGTTAGGTGTGAGATGGATGAATAAAGAGATTAAGCATGCAATACAGAGAAAAAGGGCATTGTGGAGGCAGCATAAGAGAAGTGGAAGTAACCAATTTCATGAGTTCTACAAAGACCAGGCAAGGAGAGTGACTTGGTTGGTGAGAGTAGCTAAAGAGAGGTATGAACAGCAGTTAGCTAATGAAGCTAAAAAGAATCCTAGGGAGTTCTTTCGATATGTAGCCAGCAAAAGAAAGAATGATTATGGAAGGATGACATTGATTGGAGGAAATGGTATAAAGACAGCTGTTGCAGAATGTGTGGTGGAGATACTTAATGAGCAGTTCATAAAGATCTTTCAATCTTGTGAATGTGACTTCATGGAGAGATTAAGAGCAGTTGATGATGGGGAGGAGAGACTGACTGTAAGTGAGCAAGAGGTGTTTGGGGAGTTGAGTAAACTAGATGTAAATAAGGCTGTGGGACTTGATAATATATCACCGCGTATTCTGAAGGAATGTGCCAGAGAGTTGACACCTGCCTTGACATATTTTTTTAATACGAGTCTTGCACTTGGTCAAGTCCCTAAAGAGTGGAAGGAGGGCAAGATTGTGCCACTTCATAAAGGAGGTGATCGAACTCAAGCATCAAACTATAGGCCTATCTGTGTGTCATGTGTTGTGGTTAAGTTGTTGGAGAAGCTTGTGAGAACTAGGATCCAGAGTTGGGTTGACAACAATGGTATAATCTTTGATTGACAGCATGGATTTGCTAAAGGGAGGTCGTGTTTTAGTAATCTACTTACTTATTACAATAAAGTGACTGCTTCCTT
Source organism: Typopeltis vanoorti (assembly GCF_054136105.1). NCBI lineage: Eukaryota > Metazoa > Arthropoda > Arachnida > Uropygi > Thelyphonidae > Typopeltis > Typopeltis vanoorti. The sequence goes on along the minus strand of NC_143561.1, from coordinate 41,427,176 downwards.
GGACAGAGGAGAAGGATACACAGTAATATACTTGGATTTCGCAAAAGCTTTTGATAGAGTACCTCATGATAAGTTGACAGTCAAACTAGAGCAGATGGGGTTGGATATTAGATTAGTGCATTGGATTGGAGACTGGCTATCTGATAGGTATCAACAAGTTGTGTATGGGGGTGCAATATCCAGGAAAAGGAAAGTCACTACTGGAGTGCCTCAGGGATCTGTTTTAGGGCCATTACTATTTAACTTGTATATTAATGATATTGGCGAAGATTTGGATGGAGATATTCAGTTGTTTGCAGATGATGCAAAGTTGGGACGAACCATAAAGAGTAGTGAAGATGTTGTGGCCTTGCAAGAAGACTTGAATAAATTGAGTGATTGGGCAAGCAAATGGGGGTGTGAGTTCAATGTTGCAAAATGTAAGGTTTTAAAATTTGGAAAACAAAGATGGGATGCAGAATTTATGCTTGGTGAGAATATATTGTTGGAAGTAGAGGAAATAAGAGATCTGGGAGTGATAGTGGATAAGGATCTAAAATTTAGGGGTCACATCACCAAAATTGTGAAGACAACACAAAGACTTCTGGGAATGATGAGGAGGACACTGACGTGTAGAAGTAGGGAGATTCTTGTTCCATTGTATAAGGCTTTGATTAGGCCACACATGGACTATTGTGCCCAGATTTGGTCACCTGGTTTTCAGAAGGATGAAGAGATGTTGGAAAGGGTCCAAAGGCGACTGACTAAGGTAGTTTCTGACCTCTGGAATGTCGAGTATGAGGAAAGATTGAAAAGATGTAATTTGCAGAGACTAGTGGAGAGAAGGAAGAGGGGAGATATGATAGAGACCTACAAGTTGGTAAGGGGTTGCTATAAGATCAATGGTGGAGAAGTTCTACAGCGAATAGTGGGAGATCAGGGGAGAACCAGAGGTCATCCCTGGAAACTGTATAAAGAGGGTGTGAGTAGGGGAGTGAGAGGCAGGTTTTTTTCGTGCAGAGTTGTGAATGATTGGAATGCCTTGCCTGAGAGTGTGGTGTCTGCAAGGAGTTTGAATGTGTTTAAGACCCGGTATGATGAGATGTGTGTGAGATAAAAGGACCTCCTAGATGAGTCTTTGACTCCATGAGGTCTTGTTTAATAATAATAATAATAATAATAATAATAATAATAATAATACATAATTATCTGTAGTACACGTTTACATATATTTCATTACTCCACCGTGCTCCTAATTTCCTGTATAAACTATTCTGCTTTATTACCATAATATAAATTTACTTGACTACCATATAAATCTACAGTTGTTAATTGCTATATACAGTTTTAGTCACCTTCTGTTCTTGTGCTCTTATTAGTGTTATAACCTGATCTCCGCAGAGCTTTTAAAACTTACTGAGAGAGTCATATCTAGTTTTCATTATGCAATACCTTCCCTTAAATTTATTCAACAGAGACATCTATATTAATCTAGATATATTATTAATTTAGAATTATAATTCTAAATTAATCTGTTAAAAAGAAAAGATTTGTTGACTTTTTCTTCCAATAAAAATATCTATATCTATACGGGAAAAAAAAATATATATATATATATGTGTAGAAAGTATTTTACCTTGGGTATAATAAATGTTAAAAATACCAAGCAATTTTAAACCTGGTTTTACTCCATTTCCCAAGTAAGCAAACAGACAAACAAGTCAAGTTTGCACTTGCAAGTGATGCAAGTCTAGCTGATCCTACAGGTAGTGCAAGACCAAGGCAACTCGGTAAAGGTGGCATAAGCTCCAATCACTAATCTTAATATTTACCCTTAATGCCAAAACACATCTCCAAGGAGGGGATGTATGATGTTTTGTATTAAAGGCAAGGGGCCACTACCCAGACCGGTTTCGACCTTTATTGTCTCATCATTGGCCTTTGGAGAATAAAGCATGCTGAGGGTCAGCAGACAGTAAGAGAGGAGTATGATGTAAGATAGAGTATGATAGTAGGAGGTAAAAGAGGCCTCAATCAACCTGTTTAGCCGTATTAGGCTAATTGGTCTGTAACACATAATCTCCATTTATCTGTTCAGAAAAAAAAAAAAAAAAAGGTTAAACATAGACTTTTGTCTAGGGTTCGCATATGATTTTATCCAAATTAATAATTTGCTTAGAGGATCTTTTTGTGTTACTAAATATAATATCCTTATTTGTATTCCGGGTAATTAAATTTTACTGCTGTTATTGAGAAACTGAGGACTTATGGTCCGGGCTAAATATATGAATTGATCATAGAGGTCGAACTTAAGGTCCGGAGAGAAAAAAAAAAAAAAGGATTTTTTTTTTTTAGGATTTTTTTTTTTTTTTGAATACATTTAAAATATAAATTTTATTATTTAAATTTAAAAAAATTCAAATAATAAAATAACAGGACTTAAGGTCCGGTGAGTTGAAATGAATAGGGACTTATAGACCTGGTACCATTGGGACTTAGAATGGGGTAGAGACTGGCCCGGGAGATGCCGCTCGCGAGGAGCAGCACCGCCTCGCTGTAAGCCTTTGCAGCCCAGGGATTCTCAGCTCTACCCCCCCCTTATTTGGAGTAAAAGAAACCATGCCAGCGAAAGCTTTGTGGCTAGGGAAGACAGAGTGGTTATTCTTTTTCCTAGGGGGGGGGGGGGGGTTGTGGGTTCTAAAGAGATATACAGGGCTTGATGCTTCCCTGTATAAGAAAGCATATTGTCGGTGGTTTGCAGTATTGATTCACAAATTTAAAATCTCCTAGTAAGTGCCTTTCTTGTGCAAGAAATTTGGGTAGGTAGAAAAAGAAACCTTTCCTTATTCTTGCATACATTAAATTTCCGTCTCGTATCTGGGATTTTTTCTGTACCTTCCAAATGTGATATTTTAACACATTGATTAGGAAGATAGCGAACTTTTGGGTGTTTTGGACTGGTGGGGGGAATTGTAGCCGTACGACCTCTTCTACTGTCAGCATGGGGATTCCCAATGCTGTGCTGAGTCTCCGCCAGATGCTTTGGGCTGGTGGGCAAAAATAAAAGAAATGGTCCACCGTTTCCACGTCCCGGCAGACATCGCAGAAGGGGTCACACGGGCTAGGTACATACAGGGATTTCACCTGTTTCACCGGGAGCTGCCCGTAGGCTATTCTCCAGGCTAGATCTCGATGAAAAGGCTGTCCCCAGCTGTTTTTGATATTTCTGAAGAGAATTTCATTATTTGTCCTGCGATTGGGTGTATCACGCCTGGAAAGTTGGAAGAAATCCCAGTATACTGCTTTGGGTTTGTGTGTGAGGATTGCTATTCCTCTGTCTCTGAGTGTTGTGATCGATTTAACTAATGAACGGTACCACTTGGGCACCCCCCCCCCCTTGAGCGGGGTCCAGCATAGTCCATGATCCCAAAGAGGGGGAGGAAAAGTCCTATAAAGTATCTAATTAGCAGGCCAGAAATGTGGTTGGAGTTTAAGGCCTTCCGTAAGGTTTTGAACGTGTTTGCTTGTAGCAAGCTTTTGTGATCGGGCAGAGCGTAACCCCCTTCTTCCTGTTTGAGTTGTAGGTATTCTTTACTTCGTGTTTTCTCCCATTCCAGAAGAAATCAATGAGTTCTTTTGATAATTTATTTTCTTGTGATAGTGTGATGCCTGTGATGTTGACAGTGTGCATCAGCATTGGGGTGACGATTGTTCTTATTACTGTCGCTCTGCCATAAAAGGAGAAAAAGGTTGGTTTGAACAGCCTTATCCTGTCCCTGCTTGTCTCCTGCAATTTTTGGATTGGTAATGCTAGGGTGTATGAAAAAGGCACGCCTAGTATTGTTAGGGGCTGTGTCTGTAGCGTTAAACCGTAGGGAAGTCCAGTGCTATGGAAATTTCCAAAACTTTTGATTTTAGTTTTTTGTGTGTTAACGCGAAGACCATTGACTATGCTGAACTTTTGCAGCATGTGCAGATAGATATAGATGGACTCAGAATCTCTGAGTGTGGCAACTACATTGTCCGCATATGCTACTATTTTGCATTGTCTGGAGACTTGGAGCAGTGGAATACCATTAATTGCGGGGGTGTTATCAATTCTTTTGATTAGGGGTTCTAATACTAGGGAGAAGAGGAGGGGGCTTAGCGGGCAGCCTTGCCTAACCCCTCTCTTTATGCGGATTGGTTCTGTCAGAAACCCATTAATAGATAGTTGGGTCGTGGCTTCCGCGTACATGTTTTTAATTGTACGCCGAAGTCTCGGGCCCACGTCTGTTTTTTGGAGGATGTTCTGCAAGTACCTGTGGTTGACGCTGTGAAACGCTTTCTCCAAGTCGGTGGAGAGAAGTGCCAGGGGGTATTTTTTTTTCCTTAGCCAGTCTGATCAAGTCTCTTAACAAGAAGAGATTGAGTTCCATAGATCCCGTAGACCTGTGAGCTTGTTATTATATTCTCGATACCGCCCTTGAGGCGTGTGCAGATAATTTTTGTAAAGATCTTATAGTCTAAATTGGTTAAGGAGATTGAATGCCAGTTATTCGACAAAGTCCGATCTCGGTCTTTCTTGGGGATAAATATGGTATAGCTCTTAACGAATTCCTCGGGGATGTTTCCCGAAGTGAGGAATTCGTTAAAGATGTTTATTAATGCTGCCACTGCAAATTCCCAAATAGATCTATAGAATTCTATCCCCAGTCCGTCTGGCCCTGGGGTCGTCTTTGTTTTCATCGTTTTGCATGTAGCCTTTATTTCTTCTGCAGTTATCGGCCTGTCATGCAGGGCACTAAGATGATCGGGAAAACGTGTTGCATCCCACTCACTGAAGTCATCTGTGCCCTCTCCTCCAGAGATTTTTATTAAATAAAAATCTCTGGAGGAGATATAAATGTAGAAAGTATTTTACCTTGGGTATAATAAATGTTAAAAATACCAAGCAATTTTAATTTTATATTAATTTTATATCTCCTCCAGAGATTTTTATTTAATAAGGTTAAAACACCTTATGGTAACTTGTTCCGGTAAAATACTTATAAGCTCCGTATTACTAAATCTTGGTATTTCTAGCCTGGCTCCCACTGATGAGACCTCAATAAAGGTCGAAACCGGTCTGGGTAGTGGCCCCTTGCCTTTAATACAAAACATCATACATCTCCTCGTTGGAGATGTGTTTTGGCATTAAGGGTAAATATTAAGATTAGTGATCGGAGCTTATGCCACCTTTACCACGAGTTGCCTTGGTCTTGCACTACCTGTAGGATCAGCTAGACTTGCATCACTTGCAAGTGCAAACTTGACTTGTTTGTCTGTTTGCTTACTTGGGAAATGGAGTAAAACCAAGTTTAAAATTGCTCGGTATTTTTAACATATATATATATATATATATATATATGACAGAATGATCATTGACTCGGTTAACATACATAGTTTTATGAAAAAAATTGAATGACTAGAACCGAGATTTAATTAAAAAGGTTTTAATATAAGGTTTTAATAAAGGTTTTTTTTTTTTTCCCCCCCATAAAACTATGTATGTTAACCGAGTCAATGATCATTCTGTCATCTATAACCTTCATGACGAGGCTTCTATTATCAATAATAAAAGAATGTCACCTGAAGAAGGCTGTTACAGGCCGAAACTAGTAGTGCGTTTATATTAAAACCTTTTTAATTAAATCTCGGTTCTAGTCATTCAATTTTTTTCATAAAACTATATATATATATATATATATATACACAATGGTGAGCTATAAGGGGTTTGCACGAGCCCTTTGTTAATTTTTTCTCAAATTCCTGAGTCCCTTGTTCTTCTTATTTATTTTTTTATTTTTTCAAAAAAAAAAATTTTTTTTAAACATATTAAGCGACAAACTTATACAGTAACTTAACAAAAATTGGTCTATTTGCCAGTGTATAGATTATTTGGAATTATTGTTTCAACTCCTCCATAACGAATGCGTCCAAGTTTGAAAATAAAATAAGCGCATGCACTATCTTTACCCCTCTACCTTCTGGTAGCCAATCAAATGTTTTATAAAAGATTATAAAATATTTCATTCTTATTATACTTTGAGAGCAAAAAAATGTTTTTCTTATGTAACATAAATTAACACAGTTGATTGTGTGCAAATATTTCATGTTTAGATCATGAAATATTTGTTTAAAAATGATAGCCTTTAGAGATTGATTGTCCTTTCATAATTTTTTATTGGAATTTGTATACAAACTATATTAATAAAAGTTTTTGTGTGAAATACCTCTTTTTTTTTTTGCTCGATGATGCGAGCCCTTTGTTAAAATTTCCATAGCTCACCACTGTATATATATGTGTGTGTGTGAAAAGGTGACAGGAGGGAGACTGTGAGTGAGAAAGAGGGAGAGGCATCATCTGTTAAAAGGACTTGCAGATTTTTCTCTTCTGGATAGCATCAAGCATTCTGGAGGAGGTTTTAGGTGCACCACCTAAAATATGTGAATATATTCTAAGACTTGGTGGATATGGGATTTATACAGTTGGAATTGAGAAGTTGTGCAGGTGAGAAGTAGAATTTTGAATGGAAGAGGAAACTAAGTTTTTTGGAGGGCTATAGATGTGATGTATTTGCATCACTAAAAATAGGAATTGAAATAGCATATTTCAGCATTTTTTGGCAGGATAGGAAAGGAAAACGTAGTGGCGGAGTACTACTTATGATAAGTGATGACTTATGTCCTCTAATAGTAGAGGCTTTGGAAGGCATTGACACTAATGGTTTTGAAAGCATATGGTGAGAGGTAAAAGTGGCCAAGACAGGATATTTAATAGGGTGTTGCTACAAACCAAGGAGTACAGAGGATGGCGAACAGGAGATGTTTAGGCAGTTGAGCTTGGCAAGTGCAAAATGAATAATTGTTATGGGAGATTTTAACTACAGCAGTATAAGCTGGGAAGAGGAAAATGCATGTAGTAATAAGGGAGTGAAATTCCTTGAATTCTTGAGGAACAGAAGGAACAAGAGGTCCAAGAGTTTTGGATTTGGTCATAGCATCAGAAGAGCTGATAATAACTGAGATGACATCTCTCTCCCACCAGTTGGAGAGAGAGAGAAACCATGTGGTTTTTGACTTGTAAGATGAATAGACATGCAGGAATAATCAAAGAAAAGGGAACGTATGTGGAATTATAAGGCAGATGATTATAATAGTCTTAGATATCAACTTGGGGCAGTTCCATGGAAGGCGGAATTGGATGGCCAGGATATCATTAGTGCTTGGGAAATTGTGAACGAATATTTGTTAGCAGCAATAGTAAGCTGTATTCCATGACTGAAGAAGGGAAACACAATTTGGTGTAAAATGGATGACAAACAATATCAAACAGGAACTGCAGTTGAAAAAGAGATTATGAAAGAGATATAAGGACAGGGGTAGAGAGCAGATTCATGAAGAATATAAGACGCAGGCCAGGAAGGTGACTAGTATGGTGAGGAAGGCAAAACTGGAATATGAGAAGAGATTGACACTAAGATCCAAAGAAAATCCTGAGAATTTCTTAGTTATGTGGCCAGTAGGAGGAGAAATGATTGTGGAAGAATGACACTGAAGGATAAAAATGGGAATACAGTGACTGATCAAAGGACATAGTGGAGTTGTTTAATGAGCACTTTATTGGAGTATTTCATCCTGGAGAAGAAGGTTTTAATACTAGAGGGATAGGGCAGGTTCAGAGTTTAGAGGTGCAAGAGGGGAGTGTGTTCCAAATACTGAGTACTCTGGCTGTTGGTAAAGCTGTGGGACTGGATGGTATTTCATCATTGCTTTTGAGAGATGTGCAAACATCTATTGAATTACTGTATTGAATACCATATTGAAGAGTGACCTGGCTTTTCAATAAAAGTCTAGGTGCAGGAAAGGTACCCAAGGAATGAAAGGAAAGTAAGATAGTGCTGTTGCATAAGGGCAGTAGCAGACTGGAAAATCTAATTATAGGCCAGTTTGTGTGTCATCAATAGTTGTTAAGGTCTTGGAGAAATTAGTGAGGGACTATATACAGCATTGGGCAGATAAGGGTAATGTTATCTGTGAGAATCAACATGGATTTGTTAGGGGTGCTCTTGCTTTAGTAATATGACTGCCTTTTATAATAAAATGGCAAGAGCAATTGATGAGGGAAAGGCATTTACTGCCATTTTTTTTGATTTTGCAAGGGCATTTGTATGATTTGTATGATCAATTAGAAACAAAGGAAGGACAGAGAAAAATTTACCAACTAGCAAAACGTAGATCTAAGATGTCCTTTGCTGCTTTATTTCTACGTTTTGCTAGTTGGTAAATTTTTAAAATTGGTAAAGACACTGAAGGAAGAGTATCATGGAGGGATGTGGACATAAGAAACAGATGGAGAATAGACTTTGAGGGACTTTTGAATGAGGAAAATGCAAGGACTCACAGAGAAGATGAGCAGCCTTCTGAGGGGATGGTGCAGAACATCAGTAGAGTGGAAGTGAAGGAGGCCATGAAGAGGATGAGGAATGCAAAATCAGTGGGCCCAGGCAGGATTCCAGTGGAGGCATGGAAGACACTAGTGGAAAGAGGGAATTGATCTGCTGTGGGACCTGTTTATGAAAGTTTGCCAACAGGAAAATATACCCCGAGGAATGGAGGGAAAGTACTCTTGTAATCTACAAGGGTAAAGGGGACGCACAAGACTGTAATAATTACAGAGGAATAGAGTTGATGTCCCACACAATGAAAAACCTAGAAAGGGTTCTTGATGGAAGATTGAGGAAGGAGGTGGAGATTGCAAAGGAACAATTTGGCTTCATGCCTGGTAGATCAACAACAAATGCTATCTTTGGGTTATGGCAGATGATGGAAAAGTTTCGAGAGAAACAACGAAAGCTATATCTGGTGTTTATTGATCTGGAAAAAGCATACGATAGAGTGCCAAGGCAAGAAGTCTACAGGTGTCTGAGAGAGAAGAAGGTACCTGAGAAATATGTCAGGTTGGTGCAGGAGATGTACAGAAATTTGAAGACAAAAGGCCAAATTTATAGGATAGTAGTGAGGCCTGCTATGGCATGTGCTATGAAAACTGTGGCCCTGAGGAAAAATAACATCGAGAGGATGGAGGTAGCAGAGATGAGAATGCTTAGCTGGTTGTGCGGTGTGACCAGAAAGGATTGCCCGAGGAATGACTATGTGAGGGGAACAGTGAAAGTTATGAACTTAGGAGCGAAGATACAAGGAGGCAAGGTTGAGATGGTTTGGTCATGTGATGAGGAGGGAGGACGAATATGTGGGAAGAAAGGTCATGCAGATGGATATGCAAGGAAGGAGAAAGCATGGGTGGCTGAAGAAGAGATGGAAGGAGCTGGTAGAAGAGCACTTGAGGATGAAGAACTTGGATGTGGTGACAGCCCAAGATAGGAGGATGTGGAGGAGACTCATCATTAACAGCGACCCCACTTAAGTGGGACAAGCTGCAGAAGAAGATAATAATAAATTTAGTTTAATCCTTTATCCAAATGTGAGCAAACAAAGTTTGCACCTGAAAGTATCTTCATGACTAGGGTAAGGTAGTACAACACCAGGCAACTCGTTGCAAAGGTGGAACAAGCTAACATCACTCCTATCTCAGTATCTCCCATAATGCAAAACACATCTCCTTGCGGATATGTATAATGTTATGCATTAAGGGAAGGGCCGCTACCCAGACTAGTTTCGACCTTTATTGAGGTCTCTTCAGTGGGAGCCAGGCCCAAGTGGAGATACCAGGCAGAAGCATTAGCAAGGTCATCTCCACCTATAGGAGTTGCCAAACAGCGTGGCACCTTTTTATTAAATTACTTTAATAATTTAATAAAAATTTAAATAAAAATTTAGATAAAGATGTTGAAAGTTTATTTTTCACTTGGTTAGACCATAATAAATTTAGTTTAATTCTTTATCCAAGTGTGTGTGCAAACAAAGTTTCCACCTGAAAGTATCTTCAGGACTGGGGTAAGGTAGTACAACTCCTATAAGTGGAGATGACCTTGCTAATGCTTCTGCCTGGTATCTCCACTTGGGCCTGGCTCCCACTGAAGAGACCTCAATAAAGGTCGAAACTAGTCTGGGTAGCGGCCCTTCCCTTAATGCATAACATTATACATATCTGCAAGGAGATGTGTTTTGCATTATGGGAGATACTGAGATAGGAATGATGTTAGCTTGCTCCACCTTTGCAACGAGTTGCCTGGTGTTGTACTACCTTACCTCAGTCCTGAAGATACTTTCAGGCGCAAACTTTGTTTGCTCACACTTGGATAAAGGATTAAACTAAATTTATTATAGTCTAACCAAGTGAAAAATAAACTTTCAACTGCAGAAGAAGAAGAAGAAGATTTGACAGGGTGCCACATGATAAGCCGATATTTAAGTTACAGCACATGGGTTTAAATGTTGGGTTAGTCAACTGGATTCAGGATTGGCTGTCTGATAGGTATCAGAGAGTTGTGTATGGTAGAGCAATATCAAGGAGGCAGAAGGTTACAAGTGGGGTTCCACAGGGCTCAGTACTGGGACCTGTATTGTTCAACCTTTATATTAATGATATTGTCAATGGATTGCAAGGGGATATTCAGTTGTTTGCAGATGATGTGAAGCTGAGAAGGGTTATCAGTAATGGTTCAGATGTGGAAACCCTGCAAGAGGATTTGAATAAACTGATAGATGGACAAATGAAGCAAATGAATGGGGATATCAATTTACTGTAGCAAAATGTCAAGTCTTTAAGTTTGGGATCCATCGATGGGAGGCTGCATACTCGATTGGAGGAGCTGTACTGGAGGAAGTAAGGGAGACAAGAGATTTGGGAGTGATGATTGATAGAAAAACTGAAATTCGGGGAGTATATTGCAAAGTTGGTAAAGGAAACCCAGAGGACTGCTGCAATACTGAGAAGAACGCTGACCTGCAGAGATAAAAGAGTTATCATTCTCTTGAATAAGACCCTGATCAGACCACACTTAGACTATTGTTCTCAAATTTGGTCTCCAGGATTTGAAGGGGGATAAATTCTGTACCCTATGGAAAGGGTACAGAGGCAGATAACAAAGATGGTTTCAGGACTGTACAATGTTAGTTATGAGGATTGGCTGAGGGAATGTGGACTGCAGAATTTGGTGAATAAAAGGAGAGGTGATATGATAGAGACTTTTAAACTGTTAAGAGGCAGTTATAGGGTGGACATTGGGGGAGTTCTTTCGCTTGGTGGAACAGTGGGAATTAGCAATGACAAGGGGGCCCATCCCTGGAAGTTACGAAAGTAAGCTGTGGGCAAGAGGGTGAGGAGTGGTTTCTTTGCATGGAGGGTGGTTGAACCGTGGGATGCATTGCCTGAGAGAGAGTGGTGAGAGCAAGAACGGTCAATGAGTTCAAGGAGTGGTATGACAGACTGTGTTTCCTAAGAAAGACCTCCCACGATGAGTCTCTTGACTCCATGGAGGCCTGAATAATAATAATAATAAAATTTGATGTCTTGATTAGGGGATGTGAATATAATCAAAAGTGTGGGGAGTGAGATGAGCTTATTCTTAAAAGAAAAAAAAAAGCAGATTGTGTTTTCATGGAACTGTAGTTCACCAGATTAGCTTCACTCCACTGGAGAACATCATGGAAATCCTTGTTTAATACATCAAACTGGAAGATCTTAATGTATGATTGATATTCATTGGAGCAATAGAAGATTTGCTGGATGAAAAGAAAAAACGGAGTATGCTTTTGTCAATTAAATTATATTCTTTGTCTAAGTGTTTAATTCTTTATCTAAGTGTAAGCAAACAAAGTTTGCACATGAAGTGTTTTCATGGCAAGGTTACTCATATGTAGAGGCTGTTGCCTTCAAGTCAACTATACTCATAATGCATACACTTAGTAAGCAAACTTTGTTTGTTTATATTTGGGTAAAGAATTAAACAAGAATATAATTTCTAAGCAAGCATAATTTAAATCCATGTTTAAATTTCCATAGATGTTGCTGTTGTTCATGTCCAAGAGTGTTTGACCAAATGATCAGTGTTTTCCCAGTTGACCAAATCTGTGCAAAGTAATCCATATGTGGCATAATCAAGGCCTTATTCAATGGAACTAAAATCTCCTTACTTCTACAAATCAGTGTCCTTTTCATCATTGCCATAATTCATTGTTGTAATCACAATTTTGGTAATGTGTCCTCTAAATTTAGATCCTCATCCAACATCACCCAAAGATCTCTTATTTCCTCCAACTCCAACAATATATCACCACCAAGAGCAAATTCTACATCACATCTTTGTTGTCCAAATTTTAACACCTTACATTTCAACAACATTGAACTGGCATCCCCCCCCAATCTCCCATACCCATTCACTTAGTCTATTCAAGTCTTCTTATAAGGCAAAACAACATCTACTCGATTCCTAGTTCTTCACAATTTTGTATCATCTGCAAACAACTAAATATCCCCATTCAAATCTTTCCCAATATTATTAACATACAGGTTAAACAGCAATGGCCTTAAAACAGACCCCCCCCCTCAAAGCACACAGCACTAATAACTTTCCTCTTCCTGGATATTGCCCCCCCCCCCATACACAACTTGCTGATATATGATTGATAGCCAATCTCCAATCCAATGTACTAGTTTAATATCCAACTCCATCTGCTCTAGTTTGATTATCAACTTATCATGTAGTAATCTATCAAAAGCCTTTGCAAAATGAAAGTATATCTTGTGTGTCCCTTGTCTTCCTTGTCCAACAGCTGTCTCACCTTATTATTATTATTATTCAGGCCTCCATGGAGTCAAAAGACTAATCGTGGGAAGTACTTCCTAAGAAAAACAAAGTCTATCATACCACTCCTTAAACTCATTGACCGTTCTCACTCCCACCACGACATCAGGTAATGCATTCCACGGTTCAACCACCCTCCACATAAAAAAAAACCACTCCTTACCTTCTTGCTCACAGTTTCCTTTCGTAACTTCCAGGGATGGCCTCTTGTCATCACTCCTTCCCACTGTTCAACCAAGCGAAAGAACACCCCGGTGTCAACCCTGTAACCACCTCTCAACAGTTTAAAAGTCTCAATCATATCACCCCCCCTCCTTCTTCTATCCACCAAACTCTGCAGTCCATATTCCCTAAGCCGATCCTCATAACTATGCTTGTACAGTCCTAAAACCATCTTTGTCATCCGTCTTTGTATCCCTTCCACAGTTAACTTATCCCCTTCAAATCCTGAGGACCAAATCTGAGAACAATAGTCCAAGTGTGGTCTGATCAGAGACTTATACAACGGAATGATAACCCTCTTATCTCTGCAGATCAGTGTCCTTCTCATAACTGCAGCAATCCTCTGTGTTACCTTCACCACCTTTGCAATATGTCCCCTAAACTTCAGGTTTCTATCAAACATCAACCCCAGATCTCTTGTCTCCCCTACTTCCTCCAGTATAACTACTCCCATACAGTATGCAGCATCCCATCGATGTTTCCCAAACCTCAAGACCCTACATTTTGCTGCATTAAACTGACACCCCCATTCATTTGCCCATCTATCTAGCTTATTTAAATCCTCTTGCAGGGTTTCCACGTCTGAACCATTACTGATAACCCTTCCCAGCTTCGCATCATCCGCAAACAACAGAATATCCCCTTGCAATCCACTGGCAATGTCATTGATATAAAGGTTAAACAATATAGGTCCTAGTACTGAGCCCACTTGTAACCCTCTGCCTCCTTGAAACTGCTCCACCATACACAACTCTCTGATACCTATCAGACAGCCAATCCTGAATCCAGTTGACCAATCTGACATCCAGACCCATGTGCTGCAACTTAAATATCAGCTTATCATGTGGCACCCTGTCAAATGCCTTCGCTAAGTCTAAGAAAATTGCAGTATATGCCTTTCCCTCATCTAATGTTCTTGTAACTTTATTATAAAAGGCTAGCATATTGCTAAAACAAGAGCGCCCTTTCACAAATCCATGTTGACTCTCACAGATAACATTACCCTCATCTGCCCAATGCTGTATACAGTCCCTCACTACTTTCTCCAAGATCTTAACAACTACTGATGACACACACACTGGCCTATAATTAGACACTTCCAGTCTGTTACCACTCATGCAATGGCACTATCATACCTTCCTTCCATTCCCTGGGCACCTTTGCCGAAGCCAGACTTTCATTGAAAAGCCAGGTTAAAGGCACTGTCAGTTCCCTAGCACATTCTCTCAAAACTCATGGTGAAATACCATCCAGTCCCACAGCTTTACTGACATCCAGAGTACTCAGTATCTGAAACACACTTTCCTCCTGTACCTCTAAACCTCGAACCTGCCCTATCCCTCTAGCATTAAAACTGACTCCTCTAGGATGAAATACTCGAATAAAGTGTTCATTGAACAATTCCACTATGTCCTCTGCATCAGTCACTCTATTCCCATTTTTATCCCACAATATCATTCTTCCACAGTCATTTCTCTCCTACTGGCCACATAGCTAAAAAATTCCCTAGGATTTTCTTTGGATCTTAGGGCCAATCTCCTCTCATATTCCAGTTTTGCTTTCCTTACCACACTAGTCACTCTTCTGGCCTGTGTCTGATATTCTTCATGCATCTTCTCTTCACCTGTCTTCTTATATCTCTTCTATAGCCTCATGATGTTTGGTTCTTCAGGAGAATTTGAATAAGATGAAAAGGAGAGTGAATGAATGAATGGAAATGTCACATTAAAGCAACTGAGCATATGGTTCTGAACTTTAGGAGCTGGGAATGGAAGATTACATACTCTATTAGTGGAAGGATACTGGATGAAGCAGGGAATGCAGGGGATTTTGTATGATGCTGAATAGAAATATGAAATTCAGTGATCGTAGTGCAACAATCTTTTAAGTTGCAGTATTGCAGCAGTCTTCTATAAGGATGTGTGGCTCCATTGCATAAGGCCCTTATTATACCACATTAGCCCGATTGTATAACAAGTGGCTGTCATATAACAGCCACTTGTTATATGACAATACAGGCAGTCTCCGGGTTACGGACGACAACTTACGGTGTTCCATACTTATGAACAGGCTCCCAAGCCTCCCCATAAGAATAATTAATAATTAAATTAATAATTCAGGAACTAGTTTCTTTCATGCATGTAAACAAACCCGCACTTCACCACATTATAAAAGCAGCTCTTTCTGTTATTTGGAAGTCAAATTTAAGGGCCTGGGTCACATTTGCCATGCTTGAAGATTGGTTCTTGAACTGTTTTATTCCTGCTGTGGAATGTTATTGTTCATAAAAGAAAATTCCCTTTAAAATTCTGCTTGTGCTGGACAATGCTCCTGGAAATCCAACATCTTTCGATGACCTTCATCCTAATGTAAAGATCGTATTTTTACTACCCAACACTACATCGTTACTACAGCCAATGGACCAGGGAGTCATTTCTGCATTTAAAGCTTATTACTTGTGGCGTACATTCCCGCAAGCAGTCAGGGCTATGGAAGATGATATGATGGCCTTGAGAGAGTTCTGAAAGAATTATAACGTTCATGATGCCATCAAAAACATTGCTGATTCTTGGGAGGAAGTTACGCAATCAACAATTAAAGGAGTGTGGAACAAGCTGCCCTCAATTCTGTGATGATTTCTGTGTGTCTTTACATGTAAACAGAAGACATTGCCGAAGCCAGAAAAGCTGTAGTGGACAGTGCCAATGCCCTGCAATTGGATATCAATGAAAATGATGTCACTATCCTACTAGAGACCCATTCACAAGAATTAACCAATGAAGACCTTATGGAGAAAGAGAAGCAGCTGATAGACACACAAGAATATGAAGAATCAGAAGATACAGAGCCAAGAAAGTTTACGAGAAAAGAATTAGCTGAAGCCTTTTGTCTCACTGCTAAACTTGAGGAGCAATATCCTAATATTCAGCAGTTTACAAAAGTTTACCATGCAATCAGTGAGAACATCAGTTGCTGAAAGGCCATTTATGATGAAAGATAGAAAGAAGCTGTACAAACAACCCTAGATACCTT
Organism: Typopeltis vanoorti; assembly: GCF_054136105.1. NCBI lineage: Eukaryota > Metazoa > Arthropoda > Arachnida > Uropygi > Thelyphonidae > Typopeltis > Typopeltis vanoorti. The sequence goes on along the minus strand of NC_143561.1, from coordinate 41,411,151 downwards.
TTTTTTTTTTTTCAAGAAACCAACTTCAGTGGTAAGCTCCCCTCTTTCCAGAAACAGAATCAAATCCTGATTCTCCAGCATCATCTTCCGATTAATGTTAGCCTATCTTCTTGCCTCAGAAATGTCCCTTCCAGTAAGCAAGACATTGATGCAACCTTTAATATTCTTTTTTGAAATTTCCCCTATCTCCTATCAAAACTTTTTGTGAGTTTGTTTTAATGTTCTGTTTGTTTGAATTAAAAGAAAGGGCACAATAGTTTCTGTAACTTATTATTACAGTACAGGGGTAATATTATTATTACAGTATTACACTGTATTATTATTGCCACATATGAGCCATTATAGTATTATTATTATTATTATTATTGCTGCATATGCGCTGTTCATCAGGGATCCAAGTTACGTACAAATCCGACTTAAAGACGTTCTCAGGAACGTATCTTGGTCGTAACCCAGGGACTGCCTGTATAAAAAAGATTGTTGCATTACATGTGGATATTTGCAAATCTAGATATACACTACAATATATTGCAATCATGCAATATATATGACTATAATAGAGTACAGTTGCCAACTGCAATATTATTATTATTATTTGATAACCTCTATGGAGTCAACAGACTCATCTTGGGAGGCCCACTCAACCAGCAACATATATATCATAATGAGCTATGAAGTTATTTATGCTATCTGCACTCCCAACATACTCAGACAATGCATTCCACTCACTAACAACTCTCTATGTAAAAAATCTACTTCTCACACCCTCTACCTAACTTTGCATCATCGGCAAATATTTGAAGCTCTCCATCAATTCACAATGAAATATTATTAACAAATAAGTTAAACAGTAGGGGCCCAAAAACAGAGCCCTGAGTCTTGCCACTGGTCACGATGCTTTTCTGAGACATGGCTCCATCGCATACAACTTGCTGGTATCATTCAGAAAGCCAATCTCCAATCTATCTAACCATTATACTATTTATTCCTAGTTTCTGGACTTGTACATCAACTTATTATTATTATTATTATTACGAGAGACCTCCAGGGAGTCAGAGACTCATCGAGGGGAGGGCACATACTACACACGCCAGCTATCATACTTATTCTTGAATTCATTCACACTGCTTGCGCTCACAACATCCAATGGCAATCCATTCCAATCACACACCACCCTCTGAGAGAAAAATCTAGCCCTTACACACTTTTTGGCACCCTTCATTCTCAGCTTCCAAGGATGCCCTCTCGTTCTTTCCCCACCCTCCATAAATTGAATAATCCCATCAATTGAAATCCTGTGTGACCCTTTCAGCAGTTTATAAGTCCCAATCATATCACCCCTCTTTCTCCTGTTTCCCCACTTTCTACAAATTCTCAACCTGTCTTCATAATCAGCATTCCACAATCCTGATATCATTTTTAACACTCGCTTTTGTACTCTCTCTCCAATATATCAGAATCATATCGGAAACCAGGAGACCAGACCTGCACGCAATAGTCCAAGTGAGGTCTTATCAATGCCTTGTAAAGAGGCAAAATAACATCCTTATCTTTACATGTGAACATTCGTTTGAGCATTGCAATTATCTTTTGAGTTGTATTTGCAATCTTTGATAGATTATCATGTGGTAATCTATCAAATGCTTTGGCAAAGTCCAAGAATATCACTGTATATGATTCTCCCTTATTCAACACATTCATCACCTTATCATAAAATATAAGCAGATTGCTAAAACAAGACCTGCTCTTCACAAAATCATGCTGACCATCACAGAGAATCTTATGTCGATTAATCCAATCCTGTATTCTATTTCTAATCAAGTTTTCCAATACTTTGATCAAAACTGCAGATATACAAATTGGTCTATAATTGGAAACTTCTGTTCTCAAACCATGCTTGTGGAGAGGTATATTATTTTGCCTTCTTTGCACCATTGGGAATCTTCCCCACTGCAAGACTTTCATTACATAATCAGGACAAGGGTGTCGCTAACTCTTTTGCACATTCTTTAAAAATACATATGGTGATATGCCAACTGTTCCCACAGTCTTATTAACATCTAACTCAAGCAACACTTGATACACCTCTGATTATTTCACCTTTAATTCTCCTAATTCTTGCTTCCCTTCTACATGTTGCACAACATCATTCACAACCTTATGATATACACTGATGAAGTGTTTATTAAATAATTCCACTATATCATTTGCTGTGGTTACTCTGTTACCATACCTATCCACCAGTATCAACCTGTCATAATATAAAGCTTATTGCAACTTCCCTTAAAGAAACCTTCTGACCTCATAAAGAAACTTACTGTTATCAACCCACTCCTTCATCCCTCACCAACCTCTCTAATACCATAATTATCACTCCAGATACAAAGACTAGCCTGTAATTTGAAGATTCAGTTTTATCATCCACCTTTTTACCATGAAGCAATTTTATCCCTCTTTTTAACAGGGAAGATTCAAAAAGAATGTACCCTTTAACAAAGAAGCTCTTCTTAAAATAGGCACCTTCAACTCCCTTCAGTATGTCCTTAAAAGATGCAGTCATGTGTTATCAAGCCCTCACTGCCTAATGAATGAGTTTTATTATTATTACATGATGACTCTAAGGGCTCACTGTACTCTACATAACCTACTATCTCCAATATTTAATTCTCCATCTGAATACTTCAAGTGAGCAAGAGATGTATGAGGAATTGACCAAACTTGATGTTAATAAAGCTATGGGACTTGATAATATATCACCATGTATTTAAATTAAGGGGATATTAAATCCCACATAGTTTTAAAACCGAATAAGAAACTCAAAGATTGGAATCAGAGAGTTTCTTGCCGAATATAGTAAACTATAAAGTATCAGCAACCACTGGCGTGAGCAAATGCAAGTGACCCTAGCACATAGTGCAATACCGGAAGACTCGCAGCAAAGTCGGTAAATTCTGATCGCTATTCTTAGGTATTTTCCATAATGTAAAAACACATTTCCTAGGAAATATATGCTGTTACTACATTATGATAGGGAGGTCACTACCCAGACCAGTTTCAGCCTTTTTTGAGGCTTCATCAGTGAGTAGGTAGCTAGACCTAATACCAAAGTGTATAGAGAAAAGAACTTATATACTCTGCGATACGAATTTCCAAACAGGTGCAACCATTAAGTTACTTAAGTATAAAGAGCTAATAAGCTTCATTTCGGCAATGAAAACATTATTTAAATTAAGGGGATATTAACTACTCACTGATGAAGCCTCAAAAAAGGCTGAAACCGGTCTAGGTAGTGACCTCCCTACCATAATGTAATAACAGCATACATTTCCTAGGAAATGTGTTTTTACATTATGGAAAATACCTAAGAATAGCGATCAGAATTTACCGACTTTGCTGCGAGTCTTCCGGTATTGCACTACGTGCTAGGGTCACTTGCATTTGCTCACAGCAGTGGTCGCTGATACTTTATAGTTTACTATATTCGGCAAGAAACTCTCTGATTCCAATCTTTGAGTTTCTTATTCGGTTTTAAAACTATGTGGGATTTAATATCCCCTTAATTTAAATAATGTTTTCATTGCTGAAATGAAGCTTATTAGCTCTTTATACTTAAGTAAATATCACCATGTATTTGAAGGAACGTGACAGGGAGTTGACATCTGCCTTGACATTTTTTTTTAATATGAGTCCTGTACTGAGTCAAGTTCCAAAGGAGTGGAAGGAGGGCAAGATTGAACTGCCTATAAAGGAGGTGATACAAATCAAGCATCAAATTATAGGCCCATCTGTGCATCAGGTGTTGTAGTTAAGTTGTTGGAGAAGCTAGTGAGAACTAGGATCCAAAAGTGGATTGACAACAATGGAATTATCTCTGATGGACAGTATGGATTTGCTAAAGGGAGGTCATGTTTTAGTACTCTACTTACTTATTACAATAAGGTGACAGAGGAGAGGGATACGCAGTAGTATACTTAGATTTTCGCAAAGGCTTTTGATAGATTACTGCATGATAAGTTGATAGTCAAACTAGAGTGAATTGGGCTGGATATTAGCTTAGTGCACTAGATCATAGACTGGCTATCTAATAGGAGTCAGCAAGTTGTTTGTGTGTGTGGAGGGGGGGAGCAATATCTAGGAAGAGGCAAGTCACTAGTGGTGAGTCTCAAGGGTCTGTTTTAGAGCCATCGCTGTTTAGCCTGTATGTTAATGATATTGACAAAGATTTGGATGGGGATATTCAGTTGTTTGCAGATGATGCAAAGTTGGGATAAACTATGAAGAGTAGAGAAGATGTTGTGGCCTTACAAGAAAACTTGAATAAACTGAACCATGCAATTTATTGCATCATCTTTCATCCCCATTTCCGTGCCCATTCAAGTTTTCTTGAATGGGCATGGAAATGGGGCACAAGTTCAATGTTGTAAAATGTAAGGTTTTAAAATTTGGGAAACAAAGGTGGGATGTAGATTTATGCTTGCTGAGGATATATTGTTGGAGGTGGAGGAAATAAGAGACCTTGGGGATTGATGGTGGATAAAGATCTAAAATTTAGGGGAAACATTTCCAAAATTGTGAGGAGAACACAAAGAATTCTGGGAATGATGCAGAGGACACTGACTTGTAGAAGTAATGAAATTCTTGTTCCATTGTATAAGGCTTTGATTAGGCCACACATGGACTTCTGTGCACAGATTTGGTCACATGGTTTTCAAAAGGATGAAGAGATTTTGGAAAGGGTATAGAGACAATTTACTAAGGTAGTTTCAGATGTTTGGAATGTTGAATATGAGGAAAGGTTGAGAAGGTGCAATTTACAGAGTCTAGTGTAGGAGGAAGAGGAATGATATGATAGAAACCTACAAGTTAGTAAGGAGTTGTTATAGGATTAATGTTGGAAAGGTTTTTACAGCAAATGGTGGGAGATCAGGGGGAGAACCAGAGGACATCCCTGGAAGCTGTATACGAAGGGTGTGAGCAGGGGAGTGAGAAGCAGGTTTTTTTGCATGCAGAGTTGTGAATGATTGGAATACCTTACCTGAGAGTGTGGTGTCTGTAGAGAATTTGAGTGTGTTTCAAGCATGGTATAATGAGCTGTATATATGACAAAAGGACCTCCTAGATGAGTCTTTGACTCCATGGGGTCTAGGGATAATAATAATGATAATAAATTTTAACATCCTCCATTCCATTACCTCAAAGATCTCCTGCTCATTTATAGCTCTTTATCCAGCAATTTATCATTACTCAAGATGTGTGCAAAATTACATTCAGCAGCTTGAAAAACAGTAATGAAATGTTCATTGTATTAGGGTTTGCCTGCTGGTAAATTGAAAGTACAATTACTTTGGTATTGTACCAGAAGTCAGCTGAAGCCATTTAAGCATTAGTTTACTAAGGATCTAGTTATTTGAAGATCAAAAATTGCGAGAGGGAGATAGAGATGAGTATGTATATACACCATCTACCAATGACTGTCCAGATACTTTAGTAATTTACAGTTGATGCCACAGGTGAACCCTAATATCGTATGTTCACCTTTGGCTTAGATCACCTCCTGCACCTTTTGAGGCAGGCTTTCCATCAATGTGCAGCAGACAGGTGGAATTGGTCTCAATTCCTCCATCAAAGCAGCACTGAGTTCAGTGACAAATTGAGGACGTGCTGCTCTGGACCACAATCACTATCCAATTCATTCCCAGGTGTTCGATAGGGGGTTGGGGGTCTCTGTACAGACTAGGCAAGTCATTTAACATCCATCTCTTCATACCAATCCACAACAGCTGCAGCTTTGATATTCTGTTCCCAGAATATCAAAGTACTGAGCTGCCTTCAGACAACGACCAGTGATCACACTCCAAACCAGCTAAATGCACCCCACACCATTATTCCTCCACCGCCAAATTCTACTGTGGGTACAACACACACTGTGGTAACAAGTATTCACCAGGCTGCCTCCACATCCTGCCATCAGACTGGAAACAGGTGAACCTTGATTCATTGCTCAAGAATGTTTTCCACTAGTCAATTGGCCAGTTCACACATTCTTTGCACCACCTGGCAAGATGGCCAGGAGAGCCATCTTGTTCGTTGTTGTGATGTTCGGCTTGTGTGCCGCTGATCTACCATGGAAACCCAGTATGTGACGTTCTTTCCATACAGTATTAGCTTTCATCATGGTGTTACTGGTGCTCTGGCACTCATCACAGATGGACTGTGCCAATTTTTGCATGCCACCCATTTTAACAGCCTCCTGTCCCAGTCAGTCAGTCATTTATGGCAGCAGCCCTAGGTGTTTTCCTGCATTAGTGATGCCAGAACATCTCCATTCGTTGATTGCATTGCCAACCATTAATTTTGGATGCTCCAGTTGAGTGGCAATAGCACGCATGGATTTGCCACCAATGTGACAGCCCACGATGACACCCCTCTCGAAGTCACTGAGTTCACATTGTGTTGTCATACCATCTGTATTCAACTGCTACAATGAAATACTGCTTCCTACTAGCTATCTGTACACCAGTTGTTACATTATTAACAAACCTGGAATGTTCCACAACTTCAAATAACAGGGATGTCTGGACAATTATTGGTAGATAGGGCACATACTATATAACCTCTACAGTGGGTCTATATTCATCATTTCCATCAGATATCATTGCCACTCTCTGATGCCCCCCCTCCCAACTCAAGTCATACATTACTATGACAGTGTAATACACTATCATGTCACCACTAGTTTTCCATCACCCATTCTCCCTCAAAACTGACCCACTCAACCTATATCTGAACAGCTCTCATTATTATTATGTGACACCTCCAGGGAGTCCAAAGACTCATTGAGGGAGAGTGTGCTAACAGCATCGAACGATTGAGCTCCTTCCAACTACTAACTGCACTCGAACTTGCTTAACGTTTTGCATGAGCCATTAGTAGCAGAGGCTCTACCAATGCTAACTACTGCTGTAAATGCATCAGTTTTCATTCATTTAATAAAACTGTTCAATCTAAATTCGATTAATAATAATCACTACTTCAATGATACTGCATGGATGGTTTTAATATTCAGTTTTTAGGTGTAAAAATTTAAGATAATTTAAGACAATGTCTGAAGAATATATATGTAAGATAATACAAGCTTGCTATCTTTACTAAGATAATTTGTCTAAATAATAATTTAGATAACTTCAGTAATGAATGTTTAGTTTTTGATTTTGTTCTGTAATTTTTCGTGCTTGTGAAGTCACATTGTTTTCAATATTTTGTGTCTAATAATATATTATTATTATAATATATTAATTAAATATTATATTATAATATATTATTTAATTTGGAAACAGTCAGCATTTTAAACAGATTATCTTATAAGAAACACGCTAAAGCTTTAATGATGTGCCATATCAAACACACACACAAAATATAACTCCCACAGTCAAAACGTATTACAACCGAGTTACACCAAAAGGCCAAAGTTGTTACTCGTTTGTTAGCAACATAATACAAATACCTTTTAAGAAGGATGATGGCACAGTATCACATCATTAGTAATATCAGTAATAATTACCCTTTTCAGCTTTATCTGCTGTAATGTTTTGAGCTTTTAACCTCTGATCAAGAATATACATCATTTCACCACTTAAATTAATGAATACAACTGGTAACACCCGGAGAGACATATTAATTTAACAGTAAAATTCAGGGCAATTTTTAAGATTACGATCTTTAGCAAGAAAAGGAAAGAAACAGTTCTCTGTAATTGCACTGCTACATAATCGATAGCACTGATTTTACTATTACTAATTCTAAGATATGTATGCGGTAAAACAATCGAGTAGTATTAAAAAATTTATATATCCAATCGAAAGACGCACGGACGAGAAAATATTCTGTACATATATATATATATACATATGTAATTTAACTGATACTGAGAGGAAAGCCAACGTATTTAATTTAGCCGAAACATTGCATTTAACAAACTTTAGACCAACAGATTTCAACGTTTGGCAAAATATCAAATGTTGTAACCTAACGACATGTTACGGGTATACGGTATTTGAAAGACAGTACTCAAGGATGTAGTAAAATGTTATTTTCTTTCTTTTTTTTTTTAATGAATTAAAAAAAATACAATGAATTAACACAGTGATTGTAATAATAAAAATTATTTCAAAACAGGTGTGATTAGATATTTGCAACATTATATTTAATTTATTAACAACGATGGCATGAGACCGGAACTGCCACCTGGCCTAAAATCCATGTTAGGAAGGTAGAAGACAGCAGATATATATTTCATGATATTTGCCGTAGACTCGGAGCTTAACCTATTTTTTGTGCTACAAAGAGTGTTCTCCCCAGAAAACGGTAAAAAAAAACGCTAAAATACAGATTTTGAAAAAAACAAAAAGAAAATAATAATAAAAAAATAAGCTAACGCCTTTTTTTTATTCTCGTATATAGGGAGTAGGCGAGGCCATTTAGCCCCATCTAGCATTTGGAGACTGAGTGGGTAGTTCAATCTCCACTGGTACCCAATCAGAAATAGCTGGCTGAAGGCTATCACTAATTAAGGGGTACGCAGTGAAGAGAGACAGCTCAACAAGTGCCGCCATCTCGTGGTCCCTAACCCTAAAACTCGTATTTAATGTCTGAAATAATGTGGGTTCTACGGTCGATTTTCTTGAGTTTACGGGACGAAAAACCAGCTTGCCCGTGCCAGAGATCGACTAATTCGGGAACCGATCGAAAAAAGGGTTAGAAAAATTTCTTCTAGTCGTCGACTAGATTCGAAACCAAGACGTCTTCCTTCGTGCGGTCAAGCGCCGTGGTATGCAAACGCCACATCCACTGAGCCACACAATTATAAACTGTATTTGATAATAAAGACATTTTTGCCTATTAGACGTTAGAATCCATTTATTATGACTATAAAAGTTGAGGAAGAAGAATAATAAGTAGAATATAATAATGCATTTATTATCTAAATAGAAAGTCTAATTAGAGACTAATTAGAAAGATTTCATCCTTCCAGAGGACCATCCGATGCATAATATCTATAACATAGAAAGGGGAACAGAGATACACGCTGAAAGTTACAAGAATATACTGTCTCACTATATTTAAACGGATCGTTTCATTTGGAGTAATCCGAATTTAACTGTATTGATGAACCCTTAAGCATTGTCGTGGTCTCGTGTTCGTCATACTTAAACAGCAGTGGAGTAACAGTTTGGATTAAGAATAATTTCCATAGACTCTAATGTAGGATCCCCGATCTGTCTCTCCCAGTTTACTAGATGAGTGGGGGAATTGGTTGTCGTTGTGATCAGCAGACTTTAGAATATGATTGGACAGAGCTGAAGCCATTGATCTGCAATAAGTCATATTGATAACATGGTCTTCCATACGAAGTCCTATCAATTTTTTGGTTTTGTCTCCATAATGAAAGAAATTACAGCCACAACAGATTACTTTAAGCAGAAATGTTTTTATTTTAATGGAATGCAGCAAGGGAGGTCGTTTGGTTAGAGGAATGACTACTATATTTTGATAACTTGGTAGAAACTGAGCTAATACATGGGACTGAAACAAAACTTCTTTCTCTATTCAATTTTCTTTCTTTTTTTTCCATTAATAGCAACAACAGTATGCAAGTGGGCTGAAAATGAGTTCTGAAACAATCTTCATGGGATAGCTTAGTGGAAGTGATGCTTACATCCTCTGCGTTTGGCAGTCTGAAGGTAGATTTAAGTTCAAGTCTATTCGCCAACTGGAGAAACTTTTTCTAAGCCTATCTTCGACCGGTCCCCGAGTTATTCGATCTCTGGCACGAGCAAGCTGGTTTTTTCTCCGGGAATCTCGGGTTTTTCGTTCCATAAACTCAAGAAAATCGGCTGTGAACACTATTTTCTCATATTAAAAATATTGTGTTGGGATTCAGAACCACGAGATGGAGGCATTTGCAGCAGCCTTCTTCACTGCGTACCGATTAATTAGTGATAGCCTTGGGCCAGAGACATAGCTAGGGAGGGGTGGAGGGGGCGGTCTGCCCTGGGGTGCACTTTGAACCTTTTTGAACTTTCGCAGTTAATTCTAAAATGCAGTCTCGAGAACTCATTTTCAAATACTGTATTGTAATACTACTGCGAATTTTCCTCACAATTGTTGTAAGACTTGCTAGTTGTGAGAGGAGTTTTTCTAAATAAAATAGATTAAGAATTACCTACATTATTATGAAATAGACTTCGCAACGTCATCGACGATTTTGCTAACAGAAAAGAAAGAAAAATAACATTTTAGAATGTTGAAATAAAAGTTTTACTTCAAAAATAAACATAGTGTTTTAATTTATTGAAAATGAAGTGGATATTGAATACCATATTATGAGTTTCTTATTCGGCTAAGAAATAATGTGGTATTCAATATCCACTTAATTTTGAATAAGATTACTTTACTGAAGCGAAGCCTGTTGGCTCTTTTTTTTCAGTAATAGTGTTTTAGTTTATTTCCCTATATGTCGTTTTGACTTTTTGTAGTATTTTTGGTATGTATTGAGAGGGGCGGCAAACTCAGAGACCGCCCCAGGTGGCAAAAGCTCTAGCTACACCATTGCCTTAGGCCAGCTATCTCTGATTGGCTACCAGTGAAAACTGAACTGCCCAATCAGTCTCCAAAAGTTAAATAGGGCTAAAACAGCCTTGCCTACTCCCTATAAGGGAACAAAAAGGTGTTAGATGTTTTTTATATATATGTATATGAAAATAGTTTTTTATTTTGGCAATAATGTATATTAGGATTACCAAGTAATTTTATACACTTGGTTATTTTACTCTGTTTGCTTATTTGGTGATAAAATTACTTGGTAACCATTAATATATATATATATATATATATATATATATATATTAATGATACCAAGTAATTTTATAAACTCGGTTTTTTTTTAACTCCTTCTCCCAAGTAAGCAAAACAGTTACGTTTGCACATTCAAGTCTAAAGGTCATCACCAGGGCAACTCATTATAAAGGTGGATAAAGCTCTGATCACTATTCTTAGTATTTCCCATAATGTAAAAACACATCTCATTAAGAGATATACATCTCTTAATGAGATGTGGTAAAAACTTTTCACATCTTTATCTCATCCAGACTTTTCTTATTCAAAGTAAAAGCACCTTGTAGCAACTTGTATAGGTAAAGTTGATAAAGGTCTGTATTACTAAAAACCTTGGTATTTCAGGGTCTAGCTACTCACTGAGGAGACCTCAAAAAAGGCTGAAACCGGTGTGGGTAGTGTTATGTCCCTATCTTACGATCTTTGTTTGTTTGTCTTACAAACTGCCTTCGTCTATATTCTTCTAACTTCTACTTTCAAAACACCACCAAAATTTCTACTAATATCTGAGCTATTGTTCCCCGTAGTATCCCTAGTATTTGTATTTTAACTGCGCCCTTTGGGATATTTAGTTTAAGATATCTTATACATAAACAGAGAAAGGAACTCAAATAACTGAAAGTGCAACTATTGCAGTCGTGACACTATTTGTTATTACTCAACATTAATTCCTTAAACTTCCCGTTTCTTAACATTAATTCCCCGCGTGGTTAGGCTCGAATGTTTCTAAGTGGTGCATTGGACTAGCAATATCAGACAACTTCTTTTATCATTAAACAAAAGGTTTATTATTTCTCTAAACATGGTACATATCAAAATACACAACTAAATTACTTACACACTAAAATTAGCTTAATACAAGTAGTTGGGCTATGACTCGACAAAGGTTACTATGATCATGCCGCCACAAAATTTTTATACAAAACATGAATTCACCTAACATAAAAGTTTCAGATCATCACACATTAATAGATTATTCAGCTCCAAGTACACTAACACATACATTAACTACTCTAGCACATATTTATGACAATTCCGATTCTCTACACATCACACTAGGCATTCAAATTCCTCAGGCTACTTGTTACTCAATTTACACTAATCAAACTCAATATTCATTAACACACAACTATGTCATTAACTTTCTTCTTACAATATAGTAGACACTCAAGATTCTTAGGATAATTAATTATTCACAATTTATCAACTCTAGCTAGCTTACTTTTAACACTCTCTCTCTCAAACTCTAAAGTCCTATTATAATTTCTCCCTAATCACTTTAACAGTTCCGTAATATGACAATGGTGTCCATCACATACAACTTCTAGTTAACATAAAACAAAATTCACAATACCTTTCTTTAGCTTCACTTACGGGCCTTCACCTTCTACTGAACGAACTTGCTTGCATAACTTCTTACAATTCTGGGCTATATGAACATCTGCACCGTCGGCTGTACTATCCGAAACGAGGACATCGATATTTTCACAACTTCCTATGACTCTCTGGTATATTTTGCTTTCTACATAGGAATACCGGAATATCTTTCCCGTTCACATTCGATTCCTTGTTGTGGCATGAGGATATATGCCATATCTCTCCACTCTGGAACACCGTGAAATCCACTAGAAAACCAAACTAAAACCACCGCGACTATCCAAACGATTCTTCTCTTCTCACAAAAAGGCCTCAAGCCTCCTTGACCACCTAAACGTCTCCCCCAAGACCCAAAAGAGCCTACTCCTCGAAAATCCAAAGTCAAAAAAATGAAAGAGCCTCGAAGGGGGGGGGGGGTTACCAACCCTTTTATAGCTGCCACCTTAACGGCGCCCTTTCTTACTTCTTTTTTCCCACCTCCTACTTGTTTTCCGTCTGTCTACCAATTGGGTTGCATTTTGGCCGCCATACGTCATTTTGATCGGCAACTCGTAACGAAGTTCTCACCCGGGAATAGGCCCTAAGCGATATTCCGTTATTTCTCTTGTTAGCCTCTATCTTAACCCCCTTTCAAACCTTTTCTCAGAATTCTACTTAAAGCCTTAATCCGTAGTCTCTTACATAGCGTATTTCATGACTCATCCTTTTATACTTATGCACTTAACTCTTTCGTTCTTAATCGCATTATTATATTAATTCTTAGTTAGCTACTTATTTAATACAAAATTCCTTGTTTAGTCATAATACATCTTAATACATTCTTTTCTTTCGTTATCTTAACTAAACAATAGACCTTTACATTTTACTCTATTTATACTGGATGCAAGAACATTACATTAACTAAATTATCCCTTTTATGCAGGGGTTTTTATTTATGTTATTTATTTTTCATGTTACACCATGATAACTGAGAATACTATATTCTCAGGATATCAGGTGTAACAGTAGTGATCCCCCCCACACACCCATAATGTATAACAGTATACATCTCTTAATGAGATGTGTTTTTACATTATGGGATGTACTAAGAATAGTGATCAGATCTTTACCCACCTGTACAACGAGTTGCCCTGGTATTGCACTACCTTTAGACTTGAACTACGTTCAGGTGCAAACTTAACTGTTTTGCTTACTTGGGAGAAGGAGTTAAAAAAAAAGTTTATAAAATTACTTGGTATCCTTAATATATATTATCCCCAAGGTAAAAAACTTTTCATATATATATATTTGACCTCAAGGACTCACTTTAGTGAATATGGGCATGGTAAACCTGAGGTACCAGATGCTGGACCATGCCTTACTTCATGTAATATACATCTGTTATATTATTCTGTAGACTGTTCCCTCCCCTTCTTTCTTTGCATCTTTCTCCTCTTCTTGCTACTTCCCCTTGATGCTATTAGAGTATTCGAAGGCTAGAGTTGAATCTTTCCTATCTTGCTAAGTCATTTCGTCTTATGCAGCCACCGAAGGAACAGTACCGGCTCTATAACTTTTGCCACACCGTGCAGTCCAATACTTTCCGCCCAGCACCAACCTCAAATTAACTTTTGGAATTTTGAAAACCATTATGTTCAACATTAGCGTCATGACCATTATTTTTGAATATACTACCATTAATAATAATGCACTGATAAAGTGATTAAAATACGGCATATTATAAAATAAACCATCTACTTCATCAATTGACTATTAAATGAAATGTAGTAATAATTTATTACTTACATATATGGAATGATCTTCCCTTGTACAATGGTGAACTGTTGAGTTACACTTAACTATAGAATGTACACGTTATAGTTTTAGCACTATTTTCACATTATTTTATTTAGAATTTATATTGTTTTTAGTATCTATTGAATAAAAATACATGTTTCTTGCTTTCATATTTGCAAAATCAGAAATTAGGTCTGCATAGTCTAATTTCTGACCGATTTCATGTTCAATTGAAATCATGGCAAGCCTTTCCAATCCAGTTTCGGCCATTGTTGAGCGTAAGTAAGTTTTAATAATATTCAGTTTTGAGAAATTACGCTCACCACTTGCAACCGTCACAGCCAATGCCAGTAATATTCTTAGGGCGACAGCGACATTCGGAGCAAAGTTATTTTCAACAATAAAACGAAAAACTTCAATTGGCGGCGTATTTTCAGGTACTAATTTGGACACTAATTTCAGTTCATCACATAGCTCAATTGCATCGATGTCTCTATTTTCTTTATGTGTTAAAACGGCTTCTAGGTTTTTACAATTGTCTAAGAGCTCATTTGTCGTCTAAGATTTTAATTTAGAGATGTTATATAAAAATGAAAAATGTCAACTGTGATGTTCCAATTGCTCGAACCTTTTTTCAATAGAATTAGTTGCAACATCAATAATAAAAAAGAAAAACTCAACTTTGAATTTTGTTTTGGGATCTAAAATAGGTTCATCTCTTGCTTCATAATCATGCTGCTTTTTCTGCTGATGCAATCTGGTACTTTCGAATGTTGGCTTCAAATCAGCATCAGCTTCGACTTTCTTAGCTAATGTTGTAGCATCGACAAGAAAATTTTGAAATGCTTTATCATTTCTGAGATTCTTAAGACTTTTGAGAACATTACCCAATGTTGTTATGGCGCTAGACAATTTCATCTTTATGCTTTGCAACAGTTTACTTGCAACATTAATTTCATTTAAAACATAGTGCCATATAACCAGACAACATGAAAATTTAAAGTCTCTAAGTTTCAGAGCAAGGGTTTCGTGTCTCGCCATTTTGTCTACTGACTCTTCATCAGCAATTTCTATCAGTGCATAATAAAACTCCTCAATATAGTATCTTAAAGGACAGATAGCGTCGATTCTAGATTCCTAGCCAGTTGTACTTAATGGCTTGGGCGTTATGGTTGTAATATGTGTCTTAAGAATTCCCCAACGCAGCGTTGACACTAAGAAAAACACATACAATTTCTGAACCGTTTCAAAAAATGAAATCCGTTCTCTAGATGACATTGCGGTATCATTGACCACCAAGTTGAGAGAATGAGAACAGCAAGGGATATAAAAAGCAATTGGGTTCAAGTCCCTAATGCGTTGTTGAACTCCTGAATGCTTTCCTTTCATGTTCGATCCATTGTGATAACCCTGGCCACGCATATTTGCGATTGGAATATTCATGTCTGATAATTTTCTTACTATACATTCGGTTAACGCTGAGCCTGCAGTGGCCTCTACAGGAAAGAAACCAAGAAAATGTTCATGAACGTTGATATCAGTTGGATCCGTATTACCATATCTTACAATTAATGTTAATTGTTCAATGTGGCTTGCATCGGGAGTACAGTCTGCAACTATGCTGTAATATTTAGCTTTCTCAACTGTAGAAATTATTATTTTTTTTTATGGTTCCAGAGAGGAGAACAATCGATTCATTTTGAATATTTTTCCCAAGATAAGGTTGGGCTGAACCACAAGCTACTCTCATTAAATGTTCAGACATAGCACTGTCAAATCTGGCAATCACTTAAACAAGCTGTAAAAAATTTCCATTTATTAGGGTCATATAAATTATCAGATGTTCCACGAAATGGCAAGGATTGTTGACCCAAGAACTGGAGAACAGTAATTAGGTGTTCTATTATGCTCCTCCAGTGCCAAATTTCTGAATTTAATAACTTTTGCTGCATTGAATCAATTGCCTGTTCTAACTTAAGCGTGGACGATAACTCAATCCACTTTTTATGAGACTCCAAATGGTTTTTGGATTTCTCGTGTTCATTAAGATACACATACAAATGACCCCAATCATTATACCCATCAGTAGTGAATGACATTATATTACAGGAAAACAACTTACAGCAGAAACAAAATACAGAATCTTTTTCTTTTGAATACACTAACCATGATCGATTAATATGTTCTCCATTGCTTAGTTCCCTGGTGTAAAAATTTAATGAAAATTTCCTATCATTAGAGCTGCGCAGAAAAATGAAATCACTGTTTGGTTTCTCTGACAGACCCTTTTTTTCTATTTCCAGTCTTTCGGCTTAAAGAAGGATTCCATCTAGCTGGATCAGTGTATTTATCAAGTTCATCACTTAAATCTCTAGATTCGGAAATTGCCATATTAGTCTCATTTTCGAGATTCCTTGCAATGTCTATGTTACTGGGATCCGAGTTAGAAGTACTTGACATGAGCTCAGAATCATTGGTTTCGGTTCATGTACTTATTTCCTCCTTCCCTTCATCAGCTGATTCAGTTTTCTGATATTTAAGTAAAGTCTCGCTATGTTTTTGAATATCACGTTCTTTTTCCAGTTTCCGTTTGCGATATTCTGCACCTGATAGTTTTTTCTTTTATCGGGCATTGTAATTAATATTACTATTACTATTATTACGGGCAACTCCAGGGAGTCATTAGACTCATCGAGGGAGGCCCCAAATCATATTCATCACAACTATTCGACATTCATAAACTCATTCACTGTCACAGCATCCACCACAGACTCAGGGAGCGCATTCCACTCATTCACTACTCTAAAAGTAAAGAACCCAGCTCTAACACCTTTACTAACCACACTTTTGCCCAGTTTCCATGGATGTCCCCTAGTCCTCCCACAACCAGCCCTGTTCTCAAAAATATCTTCTGAATTAATTTTATAGAAACCCTTCAGTAATTTGAATGTCTCAATCATATCTCCCCTCCTCCGCCTATCAACCAATTTTTGCAACCCACAAACCCTCAACCTGTTCTCATAAGGTTCATTCCACAGACCTGCTATCATCTTGATCACTCGCCTCTGGATCCTCTCCACCTCCTCCCCATCAAGAAGAAACCTAGGTGACCAAATCTGAGCACAGTAGTCAAGATGGGGTCTTATCAAGGCTCGAAACGGAGGAACAATAACCTGCTTGTTTCTGCCTGTCAACATATTCTTCAGCAAACAAGTGATTTGATGAGCTGATTTGGCCACTTTTGCAATGTATCCCCTAAATTTCAATTCCTTATCCACCAACACTCCTAAATCTCGTGCCTCATCGATTTCCTGGAGCACGGTTCCACCAGTGCTGTAAACTGCCGCCAATCTTTTCACCCCAAAATTCATAACCTTACATTTTGCCACATTAAATTGACATCCATTCTCCTTAGCCCAGACCTCCAATCTATCCAAATCATCCTGCAAAATTTTGACGTCATCTGCATTCACTATTGCCCTACCCAACTTCGCATCATCCGCAAACAAATGAACCGTTCCTCTCAGATCCTTTCCTATATCATTTATGAACAAATTAAACAGCAGTGGTCCAAGAACAGATCCTTGTGGCACACCACTAGTCACAGGCCGTCTTGTGGACTCTACTCCTGAGTAAACCACTCTCTGATATCTCTCCGTCAACCACGCTCCTATCCATCTCACCAACCCTATGTCCATCCCCATATGCTGCAATTTACTGATTAGAATTCCATGTGGTATCCTGTCAAAGGCCTTAGCAAGGTCCAGTAGAATCACTGTAAACCCATTACCCTTATCCAGTTCAGCCGTCATTGTGTTATAATACGTGAGCAAGTCACTGAGGCGTGACCTACCCTTCACAAAACCATGCTGTCCCCGATACAGTATCCCATTTTCTTCTATCCAATCTTGTATTTTCCTCTTGACTATTTTCTCTAAGACCTTGATAATGATTCCTGTTATGCTGATTGGCCGGTAATTTTCAACAGCAGCCTTGGAACCACCTTTGTGCAGCGGAACTATTTTCCCCTCTTTCCACCCCCTTCGGACTGACCCAGTCCCGAGGCTCAAATTAAACAAAATGGTCAAGGGCACTGACAATTCTTTAGCCACTTCACGTACGACACGAGCTGGTATACCATCCAATCCCACAGATGTATTGACATTGAGGATCTGTAATTGACTAGTTACCTCTACCTCATTCATCACAATTCCAGTATAAGCTGTTGGTTCTTCCATTCCTGCAAAGTCACCACCTGGATGATATATTCTTGCAAAGCGCTCGCTCAGTAATTCCACAATATCGACTGATTCGGTTACCTCCCTACCCTCAGCATTTTTTAAGATCATTCTACCATGAGCATTTTTCCTTTTACTCGCAACATATTGAAAAAACTGTTTGGGATTCTCTTTAGCCTGCTTGGCCAATTTCCTTTTGTAATCTGCTTTTGCTTTTCTTACCACCCTTGTTACCATCCTGGCCTGGGCTTTATACTGTTCATGCGCCTGATGGTCACCCTTCTCCTTAAATTCCCTCCACAATTGTTTCTTTTTTTGCAGCTCAAGCTTAATAGTGTTATTCATCCATTTAACCGTTTTGAACCCTACAATAAAATATTATTATTAGTATGGTATTATTTGTAATTAAAGGAGGTTGAAACACTGTACTAACTACTAATTTACATAAAACTCAAAAAAAATCTTATCACCGTAACAGTCACTAACACTGAGCAAAATCAACTTTCCTTAATACACGCTCAAAAACAAGTGAAACGTTCTGGAGATTACAGTATCGACGGCCGTTAGTCTAAGAGAAGGACTCTAGTGAAAATTTCAATTACTTCGTATATGACTCGTTTTCTAGTACACGTGTCTTGCCTTAGGCAGTAATTCATATAATCGGATTAAGTTGCAAGTTCCCGTGTTTAGCTCACAATGTATGCATACCCAATACTAAGAATTAGCATGATTAATACAACTATCAACTACAAGTTTTTACAAATATATTACAATACATTATACAAAATAGTGACACACAACAGTAGGTAATATTTTAACGTTTATTCTGATGAACAAAATTGGCCTTGAAATGGCAGATTATGTTAAACTCTGAATGAGATACTATTATATTATAATTCTTCTCATTCAGAATTTAACACCAGCTAACCGTGGGAAATTCAATTCATAGTAAGTTAACAAGCACAAGATGGAAATATAATATCGCATAATGAACTTTTAAATGCAGTTTTATTGCAGACTCCATTGTTGCATATGCAAGGAATAGAGAGGAGAGGCGAGAGGGAAAGAGAGTAAGTGAAGAATGACTCACGTAACTTCGATTACCGAAGAGCATTACGCGAGTATCATTGGTCGACGCATTGTCGGAAATAGAAACAGCATCATGGGCATAATAAGTCACTGGTCAACTTATTATAAAAACTGCGACCTTACACAATATTATTATTATTATTATTATTATTATTTATTAAAATATTCATTTTGACCTCCCCCCCAAAAAAAAAATTGTTGCTCTGTGCAAATGCACGCGTTACACCATCGGTAGAGCCGGCCCTGCTTGTTATACAAAATGATAACATCCGGAATACCATTGGAAGTGATCATACGGAGGTATGATCTGATCAGATCATACCTCCGTGATAGGCGCATGCAAGTTAAGTTAAATGGCACACTCTCAACTCAAAAACGCATCATAACTGGCACCCCACAAGGATCCATACTGGCGCCGACTCTCTTCTCCATATATATATATGTGTGATATCCCGCACAACCCTTTGTCATCTATCAAAGCCGTATATGCAGATGACACAGCGATATTAACCAGATCTTTAAAACAGCACCTAGCAATAAAAAATAAAAAAACTGTAGGAAAATCTACTGCTAATCGAACAATACTTCGCCAAATGGCGATTTCAAGTAAATCTCCAGAAGAGCTTAGTCGTGCTATTCCCCAGAAGAACAGTACTTCCTACGGGAGACGTCCTCTTGTTCAACACAAAAATCCCATGGCAAACCGAGATCAAATATCTTGGAGTATTGCTGGACAGAAAGTTGACCTTCAGCGCCCATATTAAAACTCTATGTCTAAAGACGTCAAAAATCATTGCACAGCTCTATCCACTAATCAACAGGTACAGCAAATTGAGCACCAGAATCAAGCTACTCATATACAAAATGACGATTCGTCCTATACCCACATGTGCTTCTCTGGCTTGCAGCCATGCTGCTGATACTAATATCCTAAAATGATAACGTGTGCAAAATAAATATTTCAGAATGATCCTCAAAGCACCATGATTCGTACGCACTGTGCAACTTCACCGGGAAATAAATATCCCCTATATTTGAGCCTTCATGTAGACTATAGCAACTAAGTTTTTCTCAAAAGCATCTGTGCATCCTAATAACCTAATTCAACTAGCGCTAAATTACGATGCAACAGACTACTCCAAGCATAAATGTCCAAAAGCTATTTTAAACCAAAACTCCAATGACTAATCCTCAGGCCCGGTCAGGGCTAGCTACAGGCTCATAAATCTTTTTCCACTTACAGTTTTCCACATCAGATAGCGGGGAATATGAAAAGCATCTGCTTCACCCTTTAGTACAGTAATGTTGTTGTTGTTGTTGTATACTTTCACTGCAAAATATTCAATATCAGTTGGTAAATAGTTGACAGCACCTTCAGTCGAGGTTCAAGTTTTTGCCACATATTACTTTTGCAGTCTTTTGCAACCACCAAAATTCAAAGCAACAATTTTGTTTTGTAAGGCAAATTTGTCACTTCCTTCAACGTAGCACACTGTATGTCGGATGTTTCACCAGATAAGGAAATAAAGTCTATAATTTTGTCTTTAACACCACAATTTGGCAAAAAGTACCGCACAACGATTGGAAAAAGTTCGACGTCTTTTTTTTTTCTTTGTTTGTTTGACATTCAAATGCATCTATTACTTCGTCCAATATGTACGGTGATAAAATTATTGTCTCTGATTTGGTACATAGGGAAGAAAATTTTGGTTCATAAATTTTATTTATCAATGTCGACAAGCAGTCATTTGCATGAAAACTTTGGCCGTGACCTACAGTATGATAAGCAACGAGAGCTTCAATTGCTGCAATTTTATCTCTTTCACTATCACCATCACATCTCCCCATAAACGAGCTGACGTTTTTAACTGAATCCAGAGTCATTTCAGCATCCTTATGTTTCTGGCTACGTAGATGTTGGTTAATGTCGCTTCTGCCTCCATGAGCAACGGAAAAATGGACATTACAATGTTGACATACCACTTTTGTTACATCATTACACAGGTTGTCAAGTTTAATAAATTTGAATTCTTTCTGAAGATTTGAATTCGTCGTTAAAACTGCAGTTTCGCCTCTTTGACATTATTACAAGGATAGACTTTAAAAAAATAAGACTTAAAATTTTAAAAAACATGAAATTTAAACCACCAGCATTGAATAACAAATCCATTGATTAGCATACAGACAAAACAAAAAATAACGCTACAGCAGAACAGACGATGCGTTTGGAACGTGCATTTTTTATTTTCTTTGAATAAATCGCTCCAGATATCGATATTTAGTATCGAACACTGCGACTCTATGGTTATACAAATTACTGGTATCCATGATATTGATATGCGATTGTAGGTTATGAATAATAATTTATGATTGATCTATAAGTATATATATAGTTTATACAAAATTGACAATATTATTAAAACCACGGGAAGGCCGGGAAATAAGAAAAAAAAAAAACGATACGTATGGTCAGCCTATATAGTCGGGGAATATATGGATAAAGTGAGCTGAGAGAAAGGCGGATATTTCTTGGTCATTCTGCAGTAATTGTCAGAAGATTATTAGTGCTGTTGTGAAGCTCCCTAGTGGGGTCTCTATCAAGCTGAGAGGAAGTGTCCGAGTCTAATAACTCCAAGGTTTTGTGCAGGTAGTCTGTTTTATTAAGAATAACAGTAGCATTTCCTTTGTTAGCTGGGAGGATTATGATGTCTTGATTGTTTTTAAGTTGTTTTCGGGCCGGTCGTTCACAAGGGGAGATTGTTGTCAGAAGGAGATTTGGCACTATTAATTGCAAAACTGAATTCCGTGCGAAGTAAATTTGCATCTTCAGTTGAAGGTAGAGAGGCGGCCTTTTCGATTTGTGTGAGGAAAAATTCTTTTGGAATAGATCCGGGAGAAAGAACAAACTTGGGGTCTCTAGAAAGGACATTTCCTTCTGTGGCTGTGAGGTTATGAAAAGATTTATTGATAACCACTTTCTTATGACTGAGAGAACAATTGCTAAAAGAGGATTGTTCCTGAAGACGTTTAAGAGAATCGCACTTTTTAATAAGTTTTGATTTGTTAATGTTTTGTGCTCTATTTGCCAAAAAGTTGCTAATCTCTTTAGTGTTTTTCTAAGTGTCAAGGAAGATTTCTAATCGACTCTCAAGCGAAGATTTTTTTGGAAAATAAAGATGCCAAACTACGTTTATTATATTATATAGAACCTAATAGTAGTTTTCTTTCCCCAAAACTGTCAAAAAGCTTAAAGAAATTTAATATCAAGACCTTTTTCACTACCTTACCCAAGCTCCAGTCTATTTTAAGCTCTCCGAAAAAGAAACACTACACTCTTCAGCTTCCTGGTGTCTACAAAATCGTTTGATTGCGATAAACTATATTATGGTCAGACTGAAAAAAATCAATCCTCATCCGCCTAGAAAAAAACACCGGAGAGACATTTCTTACAACAGAATTCGGGCCAGTACCTTTTCAAGCCATATATTGTTTTCTGCAAACACCAATGTTGAAGGCTTCCAACATCAAATACATTGGAATTTAACAACCAACGTGCACACATGTTACGACGAACTTGAGAGACGAATACTGGAATCGAAAGAAATAGTTCTTGACGCCTCCCACATGAATAGCAATCTATGTTACAGTTTGCCAGACTCACATAGTTCTGCCATTAAATATTGGCGCACATGAGAATTCTCACGCACGCATGTACGTGACGTTTCGGTTAAACTTTTATTACAATTAATTGTCATGTTCCGTTATATTGGAAATGCAATGATTTTATGGTCTTTCTGTTTTACATATTTTTATGTTGTGACGCCTGGCGAAGTCGGCCTTCCAACGAAACTAGTCGTGTTCTATTAAAGTTTTGATTTTAAATCCTTGGCGTTTAGTCAATAAAATTTAACAAATATGATGACAAACCGAGTAAACCAGTATTCTAATATATATATATATATATATATATATATATATATTGTCATGAACCAGCAAAGAGTCAACATACAGAAATGTTGGTAACATGCTGCTCGAAATTGCTATACACTTCTTGAAAGCAAGTCAAAAGATACCATAATGTGAGTAACAAACAGCCATGGTGCTCACCTTAATAAGATGTAGGACTTCCTTTCGCTGCGATGAGAGCAGCAATCTTATTAGGCATACCTTCCACAAACATACGAGCGATCAATGGAGTTTGTACTGTTTTCCTCTAGGCATGTAATGAGGTCCTTGACTGTAGGAGCGAACTCCATTGACTCTCCCTGACGCTCCAGTTAGACAATAGTCAAAACTGACTATTGTCTCTTTCAACAAGACAAGTTACCATGTCAAAAGACTGTTCACAAGCTATGACATGCAGTTACAGCAACTGCCTCATGAAATGGAATCTGTTGAAAGAGACAATAGTCAGTTCTGTAGAAACACCAGAAAGTAAGTAGAATTGCATTGTCCAGAATGTTCAGATACCTCTCGCGTTTCAGTGTTCGTGGCACTACAAAGAGAGGTCCGAGACCAAAGAAGGAAAAACAGGACCATACCATCACATCGCCACCTCCGAATTTCATATTTGGGGTTACGCACTCTAGTAAGAGAGGTTCACCAGACATCAGTCATACCTACATGCGTCTATCTTCTGTTAGAAGGCGTAGCGTGATTTGTCACTCTATAACCGCGCACGCACCACTGTACAGGTTCTTGGCACCACTGAAGATGACGCGACATGTTTGAGTAATGTGGAGCTTGCATTTTGCAGTCGTACCATGGAAACCCATATTATGAGCCTTTCTGCTTTGTTTTGTGTAGATTCGTGTTCCAGTCGATGCCCGGAACTCCGCATTCAACGTGTCATAGGACTGCAAAAGCAAGCTGTACTATGGAAATCTATATTATGAGTCTCGGTTGTAAATGCTTTTGTACAGATTCGTGTTGCAGTTTTCGCCAGTGCTTAACACAGCTCTTGTTCTTTTCGTCTCCTCTCAGAGTTCTGATATAATAAGTACAGATGTTCGGTTTTCTTATCAGGGTGTTTTTCACACCTGTAATATTCAGCAAGGACTCCCATTTTGGTTTGATTCAAATATGGCATTAGATTGAGTAGTGATCACATTTGAGATAACAAGACCATTTTGACATGTTTAGTAAAAAATAATAGATCTATTTAGTAAAAATTATATGAAAATATAAGATAAATAATTCAGCTAACGCTTTTTATTCCCTTATCCGAGTAGACAAGGCAAGTCCAAAAATGTTTCTTTTCTGATTTTTCTTTTTCCTATTTATATCTTTTTTCATTTTATCAATTTCTCACATTCCAAGCCAAATCTTTCTGGTGAAAGTTACTTTTTGTTGCAAAATTGCAGAAATTAAATCTTTCAAGCAACATCATTTGCCACAGAGATGGATTACTCTGTCATTATGCATTGGGTTTGCGATCGTTTTTAAATTATGACTTTCCGAACAAATGGATGATTGATAGAGGTGGATTAAATGCTCGAGTTTTTTTTTTTTTTTGTAGAGCCATGTCAAAATGCGTGTTTACTCATCAGAAGCTTTTTCTTTGGATAAACTAAAGGCATTGATGTAGCTAGAGCTTTTGCCGCCAGGGACGGGCCCTGATTTCGTCGCCCATCTCAATACACACCAAAAATACTACAAAAAGTCAAAAACAACTATACGGAAAGTTTTACTTCAATTTATTTTTGAAGTAAAACTTTAATTTCAACATTCTAAAATGTTATTTTTCTTGCTTTTCTGTTAGCAAAATCGTCGATGATATTGGCGAAGTCTATTTCATAGTAATGTAGGTAATTCTTAATCAATTTTTTTTTCGAAAAACTACTCTCACAACTAGCAACACTTACAGCAATTGTGAGGAAAATTCGGAGTAGTATTACAATATTTGGAACTGAGTTCTCGAGACTCTATTTTAGAATTAACTGCAAAAGTTCAAAAAGATTCAAAGTGTGGCCGGAGCAGATCGCCCCCCACTAGCTACGCCTCTGACTCAAGGGCGGAATAACAAACACAAAATCACAAGCTCCAAGAACAGCAACATCTGTGGATCAATTATGCAACGTATTCACGACGTTCAAGATGTACCAACAATGATGGCAATACACGTGTTGAAGTGTGATAATTAAAAACTGCATTAAGAATAAAACTTTAAGACGTGAACTTTCATATAATTTTTTACTAAATAGTCCCATTGCATGTGCAGGGTGTCCCAAAGTTCACGCAAGAAGTAATTTTGATAGAAAACAGGTTTTTAATTAAAAATTGTAATTTCTTATTGATTCATAAAGTACACAGTATAGGGTTATGCATGGAATAGCATATCGGGTAAATGGCCTCCACGGCTTTGCTGGCACATACGCACTCTTTTGTCGAAATTTTCCATGACCGTTTTGCATAAATGTGGCTGAATTTCGTTGATACAGTGCTCAATTTCCTCCTTCAGTAGGCTTCAGTTCTTGAGTCAATTGAACTTTGTAAGCATAAAGGTTTTTTTGCAAATCTTTCGTGAGAATACGCTATTGAGAGCTTCTCGAAATGCCCAATTCAAGACCACGGTGCCGAATTGATGTTCCTGGACTCTCAGCAACACTCTCACGAACTGCTTCGATGTTTTCTGTTGAACGTCTTGTTGAAGGACGGCCAGAGTGTATAAGATCACTAATTGATCCGGTTTCCTTGAATTTTTTAATTAATCTTTTCACAGTTGATGAAGTCAAATCACTATTCCCACCATATTTTGTACAAAAATGGCGAACTGTAGCTGCCAAACCTTCATTATTTTTAAAATATTGCTCAGCAATGAAAATGCGTTGTTCTTTCGTGTAGCGCTCCATTTTTAATAACCCTGAACTGTCAGCTGTCACGCTGTCTTTTTTCTCGTTGGCAACACTTTACCACACAAATGACGCTAAATTTAAATCTTGCGTGAATTTTGGGACACCCTGTATATTTTTAGTATCTTGAAATTGAAAACCGGTGCAGTATTTTATAAACAATCCCATACATATATTATCACTTTTACATGGGTACCTCCATGCAGTCTGAAGATTCAGAATTGGAGAACCAAATTATTCACATAATGTCTATCGCATCTGATACAGAATTCATTGACAGCAATGTACTCGCAACGGACTCTGGCACCCATTCCACTCATTTACCACACTCTGATCGAACAATCTAGTCCTCACACCCCTGATAACAGACTCTTACTCAATTATCATGAATGACCTCCTACATTTACTAATCTAGCCAAGTGCTAAAATATTTCCTCTGCATAAAGTTTATAAAATCATTTAGTAACTTAAATGCCTCTCATATTGCCTCTTTTTAGGTATCAATTAACTTTTGCAAAACAAAACAGCAATCTGTTGTTCATAAGAAGCATTCGACAGATTACCCACCATCTGTATCTCTAACCTCTAGATCCTCTCTATCACTTCCTCATTCAAGATACCCAGGCTACGAGACCTGGATGTATCAAGAACCTATAAAGAAAAATTATAAATTCCTTATTTCCGGTGGTTAATGCTTTCTTCAATACTAAGTAATAGCATGAACTATCTTGGCAACTTTAGCAATAAGTCCTCTCAATTTTAACGCTCTATCTAAGCCGTAATTATGATACAGATATGTTGATGATGTTTTGATGTTTCGCATGAGTCCCATATAGATCAAAACCTTTCATCATAGTATTCAGATCACTCTACTTAGAAGAGAACAATAGGATTACCTTTTCTAGATCTCCTCTTGGTTATCTACATCAGGGCTGTCTAAAACACTGCCCTTGGGCCGCATGGGACCCTGGGTGCGATTTTGTGTGGCTCACCTGGATGGGTTTTCATTTTCACAAGATTTGATTTACACCAAATCCATTCAAATGTAAACCATCCATCTTATATAAATCCTTTCGTCCATCGAACTCACTCCACAAATTCCACACCACTCGTCCTGCATAATTCACGCATAAAGTCATTTGCAATTATGGCCCTCCTCCTATACTCTTCACGGTCATACCATGGAAAAAAGACTCACCATCATAACTCGCTCACTCTTCTCTTTTGCTACCTCAAGCAATTCCTTCACATCCTCACTCATAGCGATTTTGTCTCCTTTCAAATCATTTGCACCTGTACCACTATCAATTCTTTCACCTGTTGCTTTTGCATTCTAATTGACTCGCTTACATCCTTAACGTTCGCATCAGGTTGGTACGATTTTTTTAAACTCTCAACTAACACACCTCTTACTAAGGAATCTCCATACAACACTCGCTCTTTCATTTTGTTTACACTCACTATCATACTCTTATTTTTTCTATCATACTTTTGCCGTTTATCAATCGGTACGCTCGGTAAACATTTTTGCCAATGCTCCAGCTGCCAATTTGCCCTGTGTATCGCTTCGCATAACCGAGCGATCTCACTCATTGCAACAATCTAATCATTTTTCTCCGATAATTCATTCATTCGTTCTTTACGTTTACCTTCGTTCTCACTTTCAATGCCACTCTCACGGCTATCTAGTACTTCCTCGCAAATATCACTATTTTCTAGATTCTCACTTTCAACAACGATATCACGACCTGAAACACTCTTTAAATCCTCACATTCTTTACACTTTCTGCACACATTCACTCCACTATCGTTGTTTAGCCAGATTCCAACCTCTCTCCTCGATGCATACATTTCGCAAACGGTACACTGAATCAAATCCTTTAAATTAAAATTTTTAGACAAAGATGGCGACCTGGACGCCATCAATGTTGTATTCCTCTTTATGGGGACCACGTGCACAGATAATCGTATCTATCAATTAACTATTTAAAATACTCAGAAAACAGCTCAAAACAACCCAGACACGCTAAAACACGAAAAGTAAACAATACTATGTAAATACTATGTAAATTCACCAATTATTACTCAAAATGACACATCTGTTCTGGAGCTCTCCACAAACACTACACACCATGTAGCCCTCTAGTGGGCTTTTATAGTCAAACTACTTATATCTGTTGGCCTACAGACGTTCTTCTGTCCAATTAACAAGATATCTACTTTTCTGGGCTCAGCTAAAGATAAACTTCTGCATTTATCACACTCTTGAGGATATCAAGTGTGTAATAAAATATGATAATCCAGTGTGGATTATCGTATTTTGACCAAACAGATATACCCGCAGCCAGAGCCGGCGCTAGGGGGTTTTTGACGCCCGCATGCAATTTCTATCTAAGCGCCCCTGTAACGATCCGGGAATGTGTGGTTCTTTTACGATAATACAAATTTAAATTATTTGAAATTTCTTAAATAAATTTTGACAGAACAGCCACACGTTGGTTCGCTAAATGTAACGTACCGGGAGTGTTGACTAGGCAGGATAATCGTTAAAAACCCGTATATTCAAAAAATTCTCAAAAGTTAAAGCAAATTTTGATAAAGCCACTTCACTTTAATCGTTGAATATAATGATACAGGGATTATAGCCTTCTCACCGACCCGAATCGCTAACAAAATTAAAATGAATTTTAGTTAAAGTTAAAATTTTTTTGAACTAAAGTTTAAAAAATTCATGTATTTTACAAGTTACTAAATTCTTAGTAACTTGTAATAATTTTTATAAGTGGAACTATCTTTTAGAAAAATAAAAGAAACTCAAGATAGATGAGAAAATAAGAATATAATTCAGAAATAATAAGAACATTTAATATAAGTATTCAAAAATGACATATTTACAGAATAAATTAAATAAAAGAAAATAAATTAAATTACATAAATATGCTTGACATTTTTTCAATTAAACTTTTAAGGTTTTTGATTTCATATTCACAAAATTAGAAATAATGGTCTTAAAGTCTAATTCCGCACATATATCATTTTCAATAGCTATTAACGCCAAACTAACAAGCCTTTTTTGTGACATACTTGTTCTTAAGTAGGTTTTAATCAATTTCAACTTGGAAAAGGAACGTTCTCCGCTCGCTACACTAACAGTTAAGGTTAATAGTATTCTTAAAGCAATTGAAAAGTTAGGAAAGATAAATTATTGAACACCATAAAATTAAGAATATCGAAAGGGCTTTTGAATATTTAAATTATCCATCCGAAAAATATCCCGGAAAGCACATAACTCGTCATATAGTTCTATTGCATTTACGTCTTTATTGTCGCCGTCCTTCAAGAGAATCTCTAAATCGTCACAAATTTTTCGTAAATCTTCGTTATTAATTTGTAGTAATCTATACAAGAAATTGAAATTATCATAATATGTTTTTAGTTGTTCAAAACGTTCTATTAACGAACACATTGCAACGTCTAGAAGTGTATAAAATACATTCACTCTAAATTTATCTTCTGGCGATTGTTGGGTTTCGTGATGATGTTCGTAGTCAAATTGTCGTGTCTTCTTTCGTCGTCGAACTTCCGTACCAGTTTTAAATTCTTGTTTTCCATTCACCTCTTCACTCAGTTATTTTGCCGTTTTTAGAACTTCTTTAAAATTTGTATCTGATCGATACTCTTGTAAGAATATTTTTAAGTTTTCGATAGATTCTAAAGCAAGTGTAATGTTCATATTTTTGTCTTGAAGAATTTTACTCACAGGGTTTATTCTGTTAAGTAAATCATGCCAAGTTATAAATGAGCAAATAAATTTGTAGTCCTTTATTTTAGCACATAATGTTTGTGCTTCATGCTGAGTTTCTTTATTAAAATTTTCTTTATTTAAAATTTCAAAAAGTGCATCATAAATTTCTCCTAACTGATATCGTAGACGGCGGATTGCATTAATTTTACTTTCCTATCGCGTTTCTGATAGCTGTTTCAATGTTAATTTTTTTACGAACTTTAAAAGGATTGCCCAACGTTTGAAAGAGAATGAAAAGAATTGTATATTTCTTGAATAATTGCAAAGAAACTAATTGTATCTGCATTCACTTTGGATGCATCATTAATGATTAAATTTAGAGTATGAGCAGCACATGGCACGTAAAAAGCTAGAGGACTTTTGTTCAAAAGCAAATTTTTGAGCCTATATTTGCCCCGTTGTCATACCCTTGACCTCGCATGTCTTCAATGGGAAAGTTCCATTTTTCCAGTTGTTCCATTATTGTTGCACATAAACCACGTCCTGTGGAATCTGATATATCTGCAAAACCTAAAACGTTTTCCCTGATCTTGACAATTCCATTGTCACAGGAAACAAAGCGAATAATAATGGTCATTTGTTCTGTTTTACTTGCATCAGGTGTGCAGTCTAAAATTATGGAATAATATTTAGATTTTCGAATTGATAATAAAATTGTATTCCTGATTGCGTTACTTAAAGTTTCCAATATTTCATTTTGACTGTCTTTACTCAAATAGTGTACTCTATTGTTTCGTTGTAGGTCCCTTTCAACATGATTTTCCATAACGGGATCAAACTTCCCAAACAATTTGACTAATTTTTAAAAAAATGCCGTTATTTCTTTCATATAATTTATCAGATGATCCGCGAAAAGCTAAATTTCGGCTTCCAAGGAATTTTATAATTTCAATCAAACGTTCTAAAATACTCGTCCAATGTTTCTTTTCCATTTCATACATGCTTTGAGTCTGGAAATCAAAAAAAAAAAAAAAAAAAAAAAAAAAAATCAGCTAACGCCTTTTTATTCCCGTATACGGGAGTAGGCGAGGCCATTTAGCCCTATCTAACTTTTGGAGACTGAGTGGGCAGTTCAATCTCCACTGGTACCCAATCAGAGACAGATGGCCCAAGGCTATCACTAATTAAGCGGTACGCAGTGAAGAGAGACGGCTCAAATGTGCCGCCATCTCGTGGTCCCTAACCCTAACACAATATATTTAATGTCTGAAATAATGTGGGTTCTACGGTCGATTTTCTTGAGTTTACAGGACGAAAAACCCGAGTTTCCGGGAGGAAAAACCTGCTTGCCCGTGCCAGAGATCGACTAACTCGGGAACCGGTCGAAAAAAGGCTTAGAAAAATTTCCTCTTGTCGCCGACTAGACTCGAAACCAAGTCTTCCTTCGTGCGGCCAAGCGCGGCGGTGTGCAAACGCCACATCCGCTGAGCTACACAGTCTGGAAATCAATAGTAGTTTTTTTTTTTTTAATTTTTATCAAGTTCCTTCCATTTTAAGAAATATTTCATGTGATTTAAGCTAGTCTCATATCTATGTAAAGTTGTACTTACATTTCTCCAATCGTTATAACCTTCTACAAGACTCAGTGGGTGATTCAGTTGATTCAGCAGGTGCGACAAGTTTGCAACAAAAGCAAAAAACAGAATTTAAAGTTTCGGGATAAATGAGCCATGTTCTTGGCACGAGCTCCCGTTTTCCATTTTTCTATTATAATACGAGTCGTCAAATTTACGACCATATGTATCTCTGGGATATATTATATTTTTATTTTGAACAGGCCCCATTACAATTAAAACAACTCGTAATTTTTCATCGATATTTCCCCGTTCACCTGTATCTTCTAAATTCACAGAGACTAACAATGTGT
The DNA here is from genome assembly GCF_054136105.1 of Typopeltis vanoorti. Classification (NCBI taxonomy): domain Eukaryota; kingdom Metazoa; phylum Arthropoda; class Arachnida; order Uropygi; family Thelyphonidae; genus Typopeltis; species Typopeltis vanoorti. The sequence goes on along the minus strand of NC_143561.1, from coordinate 41,379,255 downwards.
TAGTTTCGTGGTCATCTACAACTAAATCTTGTTGTAGTTGACTAAATCGTAACTATTTTTCACTTAAATCATGTTCAATTATCTTGTTCAATAGTTACAATAGTACCTTCATGCAAACTGGATGATGTGCACTGTTCTTCAACTCTGATTTCTGATGTATCGAGTTGGTTACAATCTGCATCCGAATATTTTAATATTTTAACAAATTTATTAAGAGCCACAGTTTGTTTCTTAATATCTGCTTCTTTCGCAGCATGCCGCTTATGATTTTGTGCCCTGGATAACTTTTTAAAAATTTTTGATTCCATATCTATTTTATACCCACAATAAATTATTACACAACACGACACAGAGACGAAATAATAGTCCGCACTGCGCTACTGTCAGTAGCCTACTGAGATGCGTACCATATGACTGGTTAACTAGCACAAATGTTTTGTACGAAAATTCGTTTCTGCGCATAAAAACTGTTCACCGTTTCACTTTAGATAGACTGCAGTAGACACAACATTCTGCAGGCAAGCATTTAGCCTGCTCTAGCTGCAAAATTGTAAACAGCCGGCTGATCAAAGAGGTGGCAATATACTTTTTTTTTTCCAATTTTTATTCGGTGCATACGGCCTCATTTATTTTAATATTGATCATTCTAAGATTTTTTTTTGTTTTTATTATAAAAATTTTGTTTCTTAAAATTATAAAAATTTTGTTTCTTAAAATTAACTTACGAACCGTTCCCTGGCGGTGGCGTCCCCATGGTAGTGGCGCCCGCATGCACTGCATGCCCACTTCCGCCGGCCCTGTCTGCAACTGTACATCATTATGAACATTTAAACTACATTAAGTTCAATAAGGCAGAACGATCCTTAATTGAGCATACTCTCACCTCAAGCCCCCGAGTACTTTTGAAGAAAATTAAGACTCTCCATAAAAGTAATAATCACTTGGAATGTTTTTACAAAGAGAGCTGTGAGACCATGATATATTGTGCAAATCTAAACAGAAATGGTGGACTTACATTATCCATCTTATGTGAAATAGTTCAAGAATTCCAGAATTTGTGTAAATTTATTTATAAAAAATCAGCTGCTTTATTCCTCATTATATGGAGCAGGCGAGGCCTTTTAACCTTATTTAGCTTTTGGAGACTGAGTTGGCAGTTCAATCTCCACTGGTAGCCAATTAGAGATAACTGGTTCAAGACTATTACTAATCATAGTGACAATCGAGAACATAGACAGAACCAATAATTAAATTGACTGAACAAAATGAGAAAAATCAAATGCAAAATGCAGAGGGAGAGGTGCCATGTAGCTCTGTTGAAGTGTCATGTACATCCATTGCATTGTCTGTCTGAAAAGAGAGAGAGAGAGAGAGAGGCCATTATAAGTTCGATTCGAGTTAAAGACCTGAAGAATTTTTATAAGCCTTTCTTTGACTAGTTCCCAAGTGTGTTGATCTCTACAATAAACAAATACAGTTTTTAAATCAGCAATTCAAGGAAATCAATGATCTTATTTTTGGAGACTGAGTGAGCAGTTCTATCTCCACTAGTAGTCATTCAGATAGCTGGCTCAGGACTATATCTAATTATAATTAGCATCCTCTGAAGAGATGCTGACAAGCATCTACACCTCGTGTTCCTCAACCTAAAACAAAATACATTATTGTCTGAAATAGCAGGGGGTTCTACGATCGCTTTTCTTTGTGCATTTAAAGGCGAAAAACCCAGTTTTCTAAAAAAAAAAAATGCTGACCTGTGCCAGAGATCGACTCATTTGGAAAACCTGTCAAAGAAATACTTAAAATAGCTTCTTCTAGCTCGCTACCGACTCGACCTTGTCTTTCTTCGCTTCGCCTACAGCAGGGGATGCAAATACCACATATAATAAGATATTGAGGCCTTCTGAATGCAATTGTTAATAAAAAATAATGATAATACTGATAAATTATGCACGAAGTAGGTAATGAGTCCTGCTTCATATTTAAAAGTTTTTAAAGTTGATGTTTGTATCTCGGCAGTCAACGTCTTTCCCGTATGTTATCCATGCAGTGCACGTAAAGTCCTGGAGCGTGACACTTGTCAAATGTAACTATACCGTAATGTAATGCTTTATTATTATTATATACGACCTCCACCACCATCACTAGTAATTTTTGTCTATAAATTGCGTGTGTTCTGAAGGGTCGATTGTCTTTATGCAGGATGAAAACCCGAGATTAGAGAAAAAATCCTGCTACCTCCGCATGAGATTAGCTAGCTCACTTCACGACGAGAATCGAACTTAGACCTTTTCCAATCGAAGAGCGCAATGCACCGCCGTTCTCCCAATTGCGCTACGGAGGCGATGTATCATGAGGAAATATATAAAAAACCATGAAAACTACATATAAAACTATATAATAAAACCTATAAAAACTATATATTCAGTTGTTGAATATTGATATTTACAAAAGAGTATTGTATATCAAACAAATTTTTTTTTTTAATCCATAAAGTTTTATTGGTCACATCGATGCCACTTCTAGATATCGGACCGCCCATTGGCAGATTTCACCAATGACAATTAATGATCTATCATCAGACCATAACCCAATATTGTTAAAATTAGGGAATCTTGAAAAATTATCTCCCCCTTCACTCATTCATTCCTTGGGAAAGGCTCTCCAAGGTACATCCAAAATATATTGGTCATGTTCCCATCATTAAATGAAAAGAGGAAAGTGAAACAGCTATTAAATATCTAACAGAACAGATTACAGTAGCCTGTTCAGCAGGTACTACCCCTGCAACTACCTGCAAATCCAACCACTTGCCTGAAGATATTAGAGAAAAAAATAAGGCTAGAAAAAAGATACCACAACACCAGGGCGCCACAAGACAAACGGATCTTGAACAGGTTCATCTCTGCAGTGAGAGATGCCCTCACAGCACATAGAACTCAACTCTGGGAAGAAAAACTGATTTCCATCTCCACTGACAACCACTCCATATGGAATCTTATCCGAAAGATTAAAAATAGAAATAAACCTCTTCCCCCTTCTTCAAACAGATTCAGGTCTCATCCACACTGATGCTGATAAAGCTGAAGCAATAGCAAACCATCTTGAAAAACAATGCAAACCTGCATACGACCACCTCGATATTAGTCATATATACAAGATCCACCATAACGTCAGATATTCGCTCAATTCAGCTCTCACACATTCCATTCAAATTGCACCCACCTCACCTGCTGAAATATATGCTATTATTCAGAAATTCAAGAATAAAAAGGCTCCTGGACCCGATGGTATCTCCAACAAAGGTTATAAAACTTCTACCACGTAAAGCTATTGTGCATCTAGCAAATATAATCAACTCCATCCTTCACTACAAATATTTCCCTTCCTATTGGAAACTGGCATACATAATACTAATTCATAAACCTGGAAAAGATTCCAGTTTGCCTCAAAATTACAGACCAACCAGCCTCATCTCTAATCTCGGCAAAATTGCCTAGAAGGTAATTCTTACTAGGCTTCAAGATTCAGTACTCCGATTAAATATCCTGCCTGAGGAGCAGTTTGGCTTTCGACAATTGCATAGCACCACGCAACAAATACACAGATTGGTAGAACACATCATCACAGGTTTTAACTGGCGTCAATGCACTGGGGCTGTTTTACTTGACTTAGTGCATTTGACAAGGTTTGGCATTATGGTTTGCTATACAAACTAATATCATCTGGTGTACCAATCGGAATCATTCAACTTATAAAGGCATACCTCTACGATAGGCGCATACAAGTAAGGCTGTGTGGAGTAGCCTCGACACAAAAAGACATCTTGGCTGGAGTTCCAGAAGGGTCCTTACTAGCACCAATCCTATTCTCCTTATACTTGTGTGATATACCACACAACCATTATCTTCAATTAAAGCTCTTTACGCTGATGACACAGCATTATTGGCCAGATCTTTAAAGCCTCGCCTAGCCATCAAGAAACTGTAAGAAAACCTACTGCAAATTGAACAATATTTTGCCAAATGGCGACTCCTAGTGAATCCCCTGAAGAGCGTAGCTGTCCTATTTTCAAGAAGATTACTGCTTCCTAAAGAAGATATTCTCCTTTTCAACACTAAAACTCCGTGGAAAACAGAGATCAAGTATCTTGGTGTAATACTAGACAGAAAAATTGACCTTCAGTTCACATATCAGCAATCTTTGTGCCAACACATCAAAAGCCATAGCCCAGCTCTACCTGCTAATAAACAGAAACAGTAAGCTGAGCACCAGAATCAAACTTCTCATATACAAACTGATGGTTCGTCCAATACTCATCTACACTTCACCGGCCTGGAGTCATACTTCAAACTCGAATATTATCAAATTACAACGCATCCAGAACAAATGTCTCAGAATGATCCTGGGCGCCCCATGGTTCATCTGAACTGTCCAACTGCACCGGGACACGGAGGTCCCCTATATTTATACTTTCATGCAAACTATAGCAACCAAATTCTTCTCAAAAGACTGTGCACCCTAACAGACTGATCCAACTGGCTGCTGATTATGATGCAATGGACTATTCTAAGCACAAAAGACCTAAAGCCATCCTCAACCCCAACACTGAGGATTAATCTCCTAGCCCACTCAGGGTGAGCAATTAGCTCATAAACTTTCTCAACTCACAGCTTCTCTCAAGATAGCCGGGAATATGAAAAGCTTTTGCTTCACCCGTTATGCCAGTAATGTTAATAGTTAATAGTTATCTCAATTTATCTTACTATAAACTGTATGCATCAATTTATGACGAATTCAAAATCCATTGTTATTTTAAAACTTATCTTTGTGTTTGTTAATTACATGATTTTATTTCTTTTTATAGAAAATAAAGTAATTTTACTTATGTGACTAATTGAATAAGATGGTTATGATGGAATACTCACGTGTTTGCTTCTACAGAAATTATAAAGAATGATCCTGGTCGCCCCATGGTTCATCCGAACTGTCCAACTGCACCGGGACACGGAGGTCCCCTGTATTCATACTTTCATGCAGACTATAGCAACCAAATTCTTCTCAAAAGCAAATGTGCACCCTAATAGACTGATCCAACTGGCTGCTGATTATGACGCAATGGACTATTCTAAGCACAAAAAACCTAAAGCCATCCTCAACCCCAACACTGAGGATTAATCTCCTAGCCCACTCAGGGCGAGCAATTAGCTCATAAACTTTCTCAACTCACAGCTTCTCTCAAGATAGCCGGGAATATGAAAAGCTTTTGCTTCAAGAGTTATGTCAGTAATGTTAATAGTTAATAGTCATCTCAATTTATCTTACTATAAACTGTATGCATCAATTTATGACGGATTCAAAATCCATTGTAATTTTAAAACTTATCTTTGTGTTTGTTAATTACATGATTTTATTTCTTTTTATAGAAAATAAAGTAATTTTACTTATGTGACTAATTGAATAAGATGGCTATGATGAAATACTCACGCGTTTGCTTCTACAGAAATTATTATCCCAGAAAATCCAAATCTATTTTTTTTTGGGGGGGGGGGTAAAGTTACGTTTTGGTTTCCTGAAAACTTAACTTGAGAACACATTTTAGTTCTAATTCCCTAAGCAAAATGAAAAAAAAAATTTCGATGTTCTTACGGTAAAAATAATTCTTGCTTGTGTCAGGGTCGGTAATTAAATTACATTCCTTGTCAGAAGCAGATTATCGGATTAAGAACAATATAGGCAGTTGTATGTAGTGCAGTCAAAAGATATGTACTGATACCTTGTATCCTATGGTGCAGTATACGAAGTGGATTTTACAAGTGGTGATTACATTATAAAATTGCCTATGGGGGGGGGGGCCGAATATGAAATTTCAATTCCTGGAAGCACTTGAAGAAATGTCTGGACTTTTCACTTTTTTTGAATAAACATTCAAGTTTTTGTAAAGCTAGATTTATTAGAAAAATAAGGCATGAAACTAAATAAGTGAAATTTATTAAACCAACCATAGAGAATTTTTTTTTTATAATAGTACTACCATGAAATTTCTCCAAAGGATAACTTCCGACTGTATAGTTTCGAGAACTATAGATGGAGCATGCAGAGAAAAATTATCTTGTGGCATCTGGAGCTGATATTTAACACAAGTAAAGTGTAAATATTTAAAAAATATATAATGAACACTTCTAAACAATACGTTTATTATTATTTTTTTAAAAATCTGTTGACTAATAATTGTCATTAATGTTTAGGAATCAACAATATTCCATTCATTATAATTTTTAATATAATTGGCAAATGTTAAGTAACTTCTGATTCCACTTTACAGAGACAAACAACGTTATGCATTTTTTTTTTTTTTCAATTTCATGCTGAGTTAGCTATTATTTCCCCTTACAAGATTTAACTGTGTTCAAGCACTATTCTTTTCTACTTTATTTTTTTAAAAGTCTGAAACCTCTGTTGTTCTTATCCATTTTTCTCTGCTCTCATTTTTAATCTTCTAAAGTAATTCGTTGGCTATGCCAGTCGTCAGATTCTAAATAAGCTCGGTATAACTCTTCACAGTCTTTATTTCAGCCAGGTATATATTCTTTCGGAAACCCCTTGAAATATACTTCGCTGTTGATATAACTGCTATAATGAATCTGTTGTACAGGTGGTATCCATGTTACTACTTTATTTGTATTCCTACTTCTGCCAATACTGAGCGATGTTGGCTATGTGGGAAATCTTCAAGGACGCGTCTTGTTGTGTTTAGCGGCTGATTTTCCAAATTTTGGGTAAAAACGTGGAGGTCTGGATTATATTCGCTATTCCATGCCACAAACTTAAAAGTCTCTTTGTCCTTTGAGTCGAATATTAAGCTCAGACTGTTTTGCCCTGCTCAGCTTTAATGTTCACCATTTCCGTCATTATTATCGTAATTCTACAGGGTATGATGGGTGTTAAAATCCACTGTGTAAATAGTAGAATGTGGGGATTAGTTCAGGTGGCCATTCTACAAGGGGAAGACTTGTAGATGATAACCACTGTGAGATGTTCAACTTTCGCTGTGATAGTGTGTATATTCCGATTAATGCGTACTGATATTAAGTGAGCATTCTCTATACTATTGCATACGCAAGTTGTACAGCCATAAGAGTGATGGTATGTAGTTCCTAGAATATACAAGGGGAATTCTGCAATTCTTTCACTGGATTTCAATTGTTCTTCATTATCAGTGTGTGTGTCTGTCTCTGTCTCCAGATTGGCAGCTATGTCTGTATCTCCCTCGGTGAGCCTTTGGACTCCCTATAGGTGTCACAATAATAATTTTCTCGAACGATTTTTTTAGAGATATCGACTTTTAGCAAATCTGATTGCTTCAATATTGAGTTGGCAAATTCAGAAATTAGTTCCCAGCTTTCTTCTCTTATGGTCCTGAGAAGAAGCGATCGGTGATGGTATAGCTTGTAATTTCATAGCCAGGAGATCGTTAAGATAGGTCTGGCTGCCAGCAATCGCTCTAGCTCATTTAGCGTAACCCAGGGTGCACCACGTGAAGGCAAGCTAAAAATGCACTCTCCTTAGTTGCTGTTTGCCCACGGCTATTGATGATATCATAAACATCCGGAAAAAAAAACAAGTATGTTAGACAAATTGCCACCATTAGTCAATAGCCCTAAAACCCCTCTTATTCTATGAAATAATTTGAGTTCTACTAATGATTTTTCTTGAGTTATGGAATTAAAAACTCGAGTTTCTAAGACAACTTTTACTAATCAACCTATTGAAAAAATTTCTGCTGGTATAACAAAGAAAATGACGTCTTCTCACAGGTCTATATAACTTTTGAGTATATACCAATTGATAATTTTTTTTTTTTTTTTTTGAGAATTTGCCTATGTATAAATAATGTTCACTTACAGAATTTATTTGCCGAAGTGGTACAAATGATAACATACAATAGTGATATTTCTTACAGCAATGCAAGTGATAATGGAACATAGAAAAAGTAATACTATAAATATGATATAACCACTTAAACAGTAATGTAGAGACTGATATGTTAAGGAAAAGACAAGATGATAAGCATGAAAAGAAAATATAAGTAACTGTACCGTATGCGTAATCAAGGGCCACAGCCATAATGGTTGCTAGAAACATTTAAATTTGGCAATATAGTCACTAAAAAATATATATATCTATATATATATATATATATACTGTATATATATATACTTGTCGTAATATAATATATTAGAATTACATTTGGACATAACTTATGTCTTATGTAAGTTATAATCTTAAAATACATTTCTCATACAAGTTTAAAATACAGGTCAACACTATTCAGTCCCATGAGGTAGTCTCTCAGTCATTTTCTGAAAGCATATTGATTTAAAAAAAAAAAACTTCCATATATTATTTATAGATAGGCACATTCTGGCCTGACAGCTGTTTTGAACTGGTTGTTTCTCTTCAGAGTCCAGGCAGAAACCTTAAGACAGCAACCTTAAAGAGATTGCTCTCTCTTTGAAACCTTATCAAAATGGACTAATAAAAAGTGAAGATATGTAGATTCTTGGCTGCGACTGTCTTTTAAGTAGTCCACACGAAAGCAACTCGTCAGTGCCAGGGAGTGTATTCCTGTAACCTCTCTTGTCAACTTACCTTGCGATACTTTCATGGTTTCTACATTCGGTTCTGAAATAATGCTAGATATTATATAATTTTGCATCGCCAAAATGAAGCCTTTTGGTGCTTTGTTATAGTAATTTCTTTTACGCACGACCGAAAGTTCACTTACGAAAAATACATTTCTCTGATATTTCAAGTTCCTTAGTACTGAACGAGAATTTTTGATCTCTTAAGGTTTCTGCTTTAGGAGAGCATTTTGAACATCTGAGGATTGGTGTTTTCCCGCATGGCTTCTATCAGAGTCGTGTCGGTGAATGCTTTCCCTGGAATATGAGAGGCTCTGCTCAGTGGTAGGATGAGCCTGTCACTGAGTAGAACAACCGCTGAGTTGGTTGATCTTTCGGTCACTCGTAGGGAATGGTCTGAGGAATCGTCCGATTTCTAGAGCTCTTTACTTACACATTAGAAGAGCCTTTTGACCATCCGAGAGTTGGTGTTTCCCCGGGTGGTATCTATCGCAGCCATGTCGATAAATGCCTTCCCTGGAATATAGAGGTTCTGCTTGGTGAGCCTGTCACAGAGTAGAACCACAGTAGTAGTAGTATAGCTGAGTTGACCGATCCTTTGGTCACTCATTTAGAGTCGGTAATTTTTAGAGGTTCTTTTCTTATACATTGTCTCTGAAGAGAACCAACCAGTTCGAAACAGCTGTCAGGCCAGTGAAACCTTATCAAAATGGACTAATAAAAGACAAATATATATATATATATATATATATATATATATATATAGCCACCTCGGCAGCACCTATGTCTTTTAAGTAGTCCACACTAATGCAACTCGTAAATGCCGTTGAGTGAATTCCCATAAGCTCTCCGGCCAACTTACTTTACAAAATTTTCATAGTTTCTACATTCGGCTCTGAAATAATGCTGGATCCAATATCCACTTTGCTTATATAATTTTGCATCGCCGAAACTATAGCCTTTTGGTTCTTTATTTTAGTAATTAACTAGACCATCGGTTCCCAACCGGTGGTATGCTATCCCTCTGGGGGTTTTCTTACGCATTTGTACTTTTCCTTTCCCAACTCATTACCTCATTTCCACTATTTTACATTAAGATAGGCACTGAACAAAAGTGTCAGTATTTAAAAACAAGGGTTACAATTTGTAGAAATGGAGTTAAAAGGGGTACACAAGTGGAAAAAGGTTGGAAACCCTGGACTAGACTGCTGGAAGAAAAATCTAAGTTCGATTCTAGTCACCAACTTGAGGATCCTTTTTCCAGGCACGTTTTTTCGACTCTGCAGTTCGTTTTTGGTGCAGCGAAGTATCTACTTGTGGACCAAGTTTATAAAATATTAATTTTCTAGATATTTCATCTTGGTTATAGACTTTAGATGACATTAGTGAGTGAAATGTCATGAAAAGTTTGAAAGTAATTCGTAACGCTTGAGTCATCCATAACTGGAAATCCAGTGCTGAGTTCCTAAAAGAAAGACTGTTAGAATCTAAAACTTTCTAGAACGTTTTAAGTATTTCTTCAATAGGATCCCAATTTAATCAATCTCTGTCAGGGGAAAGTAATTTTTTTTTTTCTCTCCGAGAAACATGGGTTCTTAATCTCACAACTAAAGCAGGTCGACTATACAGTTTATATTATTTCAGACAAAATATGGTGTGAGCATTAGAAACCACAAGAATGCAGCAGTTGTCATACATTCTTCTCCAAGAATCTAAATAAAATCAAACAGCTTAGGCCAGCTATCAGTGATAGAAAGTTAGGGCTAAATGACTTTCACCTACGCCCTTTGGGAAATAAAGTGAGTTGTCAGAATGAATTTTATTTGTTTTGTGTGTTTTGGGCTAATTTCTCTTATCATATATAAATACATTTATTCAACTGTTTCCAACCCTACTAGCTTTGTTTATTCTATTGTATATTTCCAAATATAATTTGCCACCTTCGCTAAAATTATGCAATATTTATGCCCATATGTTCCCCACTGAGCCTATGCAAAACAAGTAGTTTGCAATGGTAAAAAAAAAAAAAAGAGCAGAAATGTATCTTCCTGAATAAAGTTTCTGAATTTATTACTCATATTTATAATACTCTGAGAAATATCAATCCTGGCATACATATACACTATCTACCAATAATTGTCCAGACACTAGCAATTTACAATTCATACCAGTAGGCGAACCCTAATATCAGGTTAAGGTTCGTCTCCATTCCTCCATGAAAGCAGCACTGAGTTCAGCGACAAATCAAAGGATGTGCTGCTCTGGATCGCCATCGCCAGTCCAATTTCCCTGTGGGTTGAATTGGATGAAACGACTGCCCTGCACAGGCCAGGGCAGTTGTTTAACACCCATCTCTTCTTACCATTCCAAAACAGCTGCAGCTTTGTGGCATTGTCGTCTTGATAGTAACAGGTCCATTCCATAAAAGCTCCAGTGTAGACAGCACCTGATTATCCAGAATATCAAAGTACTGAGCAGCCATCATGGAACCATGGATAACTAGTGGTTCCATTCCAAACCAGCTGAATGTACCCCACACTATTACTCCTCCAATGGCAAACTTTACTGTGGGTACAGCACTGTGGTAACAAGCGTTCACCAGGCTGCCTCCGCAACCTACCATCAGACTGGTAATAGGTGAACCTTGACTCATCGTTCCAGAGTACCGTTTTTCACTGGTCAATTTTCCAGTTCACACTGTTTGCATCAGCCAGATGAGCTGCCTTGTTCGTTGTTGTGATGTTTGGCTTGTGTGCCGCTGCTCTTCTGTGGAAACCCAGTAAATGGGGTTCTTTTCGTACAATGCTTACCATGATATTACTGGCACTCTAACTCATCACAGATGGTCTGTGCCGATGGTAGGGTTTTGCATGCTATCCATTTTAATCCTCCTGTCGCTGTCAGTCATTTTCAGTAGTCGCCCTAGGTGTTTTCCTACACTAGTGATGCCAGAAGATCTTTGTTGATCACATCACCAACCACTGATTTTGGATGCTCCAGTTGAGTGGCAATGGCACACATGGACATGCCATCAATGTGACAGCTCATGATGATACCTCTCTTAAAGACACTGAGTTCACGTTGTGTTGCCATACCACCTGTATTCAACTACAATGAAATACTGCTTCCTACTATCTGTACACCAGTTTCATTTTATTAACAAACCTGGAATGCTCCATAACTTCAATTAATAGGGGTGTCCAGACAATTATTGGTAGATAATGTATAATGCACCTGTAGTTTTTTTTTTCTTTTCACTTTTTACAAAATTATATTATAATAAATAATTATTTTGTTTTAATTGTCTGAAGAAAAGTTTGTGGGGTGAAGGTTCTTTGTGACTAGGTTCTTTATACATGAAAGCAGATCACTTCACATTAAATTATCCTAGTATGCTTTGCCTAGAAGGAAGTATTCTGTGCATTCATGAATTTGATATGTAGACATCTTCCATTATACAAGTGGCCTAATCATGAACCTACCTCACAGGCAAACTTTGCTTACACTTAGATTCTGGATTAAAACAAAAATACAACTTCTTGTCTATGCTTGGGGAAATGGAATTTACATTTTTGCATCACTAGACCACCAGAAGAAAGTTAAATTTTAGTCACTGGCTATAACTCTAAATCTTTCTTTGGTGAGTTCCTCAAGTTAGCTGACTTCTGGTACATTAGCAAATGTTATTCCTTCAGAAACTTGGATTTTAATACCATATCTTGAAAAAATCAACTGCAGAACTCACTATTTTAGACAATAATATATAGTTAGAGACAAGAGGTAATGGCAGTTTTAACTCTCTCTCCTCAATGGATACATATTAAAATCTTTGATAGTTTTGGGCCAGCTATCTGATGTCTAAGGATGGAGTTTGGCTGCCGATCTTCAAAAGTTAGGACTAAGAGAGTAGGTAGTATTTAGTCCATTCCAATCTAGAATTTTTAACAATATAGTGATACACCATTTTGCACTTGTTATGGAAAATATAACTTCTGCACTGATTTTACTTCCCACTAATGAGACCTCAATAAACATCTAGACTGGTCTGGATAGCAACTCTTTCTATAATGCACAATGACATACATGTTGAAAAACATGGGTTCTGTGCATTATGGTAGACTATGCCATTCTGAAGTAGAGTCATTTTCCTTCATATACAATTGGCTCATCATGATGATAGTTCACATGCAAACTTTTATTTGCTTCTGCCTAGGTAAAGGAATAAATCAAGAATATAATTTGTCAATTATAATTTACATAATGAAACACTGTTTAGCATTGTTTCAAGATTACTAGCTACATATGCACAAACTAAAACTTGCTCTCATTGCAAGCAGCTGTCATTTAGTGCTTCTCACAGCATGCAGTTGATTTCTGTATACTGAATTTAATGTTCTTTATACTTTTTTTTTTTTAATGACAAACATATGCTGGTATCATTAAAATTCCAAATACAGAAGTATTTAGCAGTTCTAGAATCTGCAAGAATAACACTTCCTAGTACCCAAATTTCATCTGAGCATGTTGTTGAACATGGCAAGCAAAAAAAACATTACTGTAAGTGCTACATCAGAGACATCATTTAGGTATGTAAATAATTTCTATCTCTTTGGTGTGTTCCAAAAATAACTGATGTTATATGAAGGTATCTCCATCTATATCATATGAACTATGTTTAGCACCTCAAGCCAGGGAATTCAAGTCCATTATCTGGAATTTTGTAATTGTCTGAATGCTGCATGGACAAACTGTACTGTGGCCACTGCTGTTTATGAATATCCTTTTTTTTTTTTTTTTGGTAGTCTCACAATGGGCAGCAAATTCCACTGCTGGTGCAGGGCACTACTCTGCTTCCTGGATGCCTGAAATAACATGAAAAAAGTTCCTTGTTTGGTCTCAGAGTTTATGGATTAAATAATCCTCAGCCTACCCAAAATACTACAAATACCAGCCACTAAATTAGAAACCTTCATGCAGATATACATAAACATCATGCAGTGTATATGCAAAATACTTGGTCACATGTTCTAGGCAACTATTTTTAGAATGCTGCTAATCAATAATTGTCAATAGTGTTGATCACAATGGGAAAAAACACAGGATCTTTCAGAGTTCAATAAAGGACTTAATGTAGGTGCCTGTCTGGCTGAAACCATGATTTTGAAAACAGCAGAGCTGACTGGTTTCTCCTGGATGTTTAATAAGCGGAAAAATAATCCACACTGACTGTCTAAGAGATGTAACTGTGGCCCATGACAGTGTCAGGATTGCCATTGTCTGAGAAGGTGTGTATGGACAAACAGAACTTCTGTGTGCAGCAACTGACCAAAGCATTTAATGAAGGTTGTTCCCAACACACACCTCACCAAACTATGTGCAGGGAATTGAAGAGGATCAATGTTGGCAGTTGCATGCCAATGTGGAAACCACTGATTTCTAAAAAGTTTCTAATTGAGTGGTCAATACGTGTATAAGCAATAGTACATTTTTATGCAACTCACAAAGGGTTGTATGCCTATACATTTATGGTACATTAGTACCATAAAATGTGTTAAGAATTTTTTTTTCTTCTATTTTTATAAATATATATTTTTTTTGTTTTTAATTGATTATTATTATTATTATTTTATATATATATATATATATATATATATATATATATATATATATATATATATATATATATATATATATATATATATATACTTTATTTTTTTTTTTTTTACAGTCCTGAAATCCTGCTCAAGAGACCAAAGATAATTTTTTTTTAGCCACTTCAGAGTTTTAATAGATGAGAAGGTAGTGGTCTCGTCTGAAACAATGAAATTAATTTCCTACATAATGATAATCACAAATAATATTCCTGGAAGGATTCAAACCTATAATCTGTTGGTTGGAGAGTGGATATACTAACTGCTTGGCTAACTAAGGCAGTGATTTTTGGTGCCATGGATTGGTGTTTTCTGTCTGCAACAGAGCAAATTGGTCTTTGAAGGCAGATTGTCCCTATTCATTACAAACATTCATTTGCAAAAAAAACTTGTCATAACTAGCCAGTGGTCTTGATATATCATTATGCATACAGGCTTCTACAGGAAGTCTGAGACTTACAAGTCATCCAGTGCCTTAAACACTTTTCATATATTTTCTTGAAAACATCGACTAAAGACACATGCACGTGCACATACAACGTCCACTGGCAGTTTTTAAAGGAAAGATCTCAGAGTCCTTCATCTGCCATGAGCTACAAAATTTTTCTTATATTTTATACTGGACAGTCCTTTACCAACTCATTTGTTTCTATCCTAACTCCTCTCAGAAAATATTCCTTCAAGCTATCTTCGTGTGTGAAATTCACAGCCCAGATATCGTCTTTGTTACTTGCTGCTAGGTCTATTTGACTATTCCTTCATCCCTGTTAATCAACTGTTTTGTCTTTGAGATGATTTGAAAAAAGGCTCAGAAAAGGTTCCTCAAATCTTTGATGAAATTTGTGCTTATATCAAGATAAATAGAAACAGTTTTAAATTATTTATAAAGCATGATCACTGCACACTTTAAAGTTATGTTAGTTGCTATTTATTATCATCAGATTAATACATAATTTAGGTAGGACTTTTATGTTTCTACATAATATTGTGATGGTTTCCTGGACTTGGAATTTCAAATTCTTATTATTATTATTTTTATTATTCTTATTTTTTACCTGCTATCTCTCTCTCCAAAATCATAGTTTGTAAGTGATTAAAATTACATTTGTAAATTATGAATTATTTTCATTATCAAAACATTACATTTTAATTTAAATTAAGTTTAAAAAATATATTTATGCACTTTAATAAAATTCTGTACATATGCAAAATCGATATTGAATAAAAAAAATTAATCATCTATATCATTTAAATTTATATACTGTCATTATTTAAATTGTAATGCAATAATAAATTGAATAATAAATAAATAAATTTTAATTTAATTTCAATTTATACATTGAAAAATGTATAAATTACAAAATCAATATACCACTTAAATAATTAATTAAACATTCTTCTTGTAATATATGTTACAGGAAACATACCCATTAATATTTCTTGCAATTGACAGACTGCAAATCAATTTCCCTTTATCGATACTCTCCATTCTCATCCTGAATTTGTGGGATGTTTGCAAATTATGACCAGAGGAGTTGAGTACACAAAAATATATAGTTTTTTTTTTTTTGTGTGTGTGTGTGTGTGTGTGTGTGTGTGTGTGTGTGTGTGTGTGTGTGTGTGTGTTGTATTTTATTTTATTTTTTTTTGGGAGAGGGTTAGTCAGTCCAATTTGCAAATATGCTTTTTCTCTCTCTCCCTAAGAAGCTTTTAAAACTGAAATATAGACATTTTGGCTGATATACAAGACAACTTCTGTCAGTGCAGAGATATTTTTTCAGTCTTTCTATTATTATTATTATTTTTTTTTTTTTTGTCTGTGCACTATTTTTCTTTAATGTAAAACAAGAAAATATAAATTCTCAAAAAAAAAAAAAAAAAGGCAACTACAGTGTTAATATAAATTTCTTCTACTGATAATGGGAACATAACCAATTAATCTCAATAACTTGATTGTCAATTAGTTATTACCTTTAAGATATATATCAAAGCAGTTCAATACATAAACTGATGGCCACTTTAGACAAAATTAACAATTTTGTATGGCGTGAAATGTAAGATCTCCAATTTTTGTTATTATGAATAAACAGGAAAATCAGAAATTGACATAATTAAAATAATGAAAAAATAACTGATGTTATATGAAGATATCTTTTGATGATTCTTTGATGATGAAATTCTTTTAATCGTTTTAATTATTTCAATAGCTTAAAAAGATTGAGTGCATTTTTTTTCCCATTTGAAATATAAAACCTGAAATATGTTGTTACTGTATTTTCATATCATCAGTAGATATCTTTTTCTCAATAAAATATCAGCATAAAATTATCTGCCGAATTAACAATAAAAATAAACACTATATACAAAAAACTACTGAAACAAAAACTAGTTTTCAAAGCTACTACATGCATAAAAGAAAATACAGAAGCAAAATATCACTGTATTTATTTTGTTCAATGGAAGTAAATTCCACCTTCTAGCTTTGTATTATTTACTGCAGTAAAATAATATATATATACCCACAGAAAATACAACTTATTTATCATCTTTGATACTTTTATGCCAATCTAAGTTCATCTTCTCAACACTCTCTCCTCTTTCTGCTGCTCTTTTTCCACTTTGTGTATAGCCAATACAGCCCACAAGTGTCAAAAGCAAAAGGAAGAGATTCACTCGAATAATCATGATATTTCGAGATCTTGATACCATAGTGTGACTGGAAAAAAAAATAAAAAATGCATCACTATGAATTAATGTTTAATGCATGTATGAAATGCAACACCTTATCCAATATACATATACCACATGAAAATACAGGTGCTTTAATTAGCCAGAGAATATAAACAAGATGTAGAAAACAAAATGCCCTCTATAATGATAATGATGTTCTATTTTGCTGATGAAATGATTAGCAAACAACTAGGAGAAAACTGAGTCTGCATGAAACTGTACAAAACACAATTAAGTACAAACTAAATTATTTGTGTGCATTTTTTTAAACTAAAATGTTTAGAAAAATGCCTCATGTTTGATGTAAATTTATAAGTGATCCAAAAGTCTGAATATGTTATCTAATATGAAGAAAACTAATTAGCCAAAAATATACAGTTAACTGGTTTTCGAAAAGATGCTTAAATAATGTGGTATCTCAATATGCCTCTAGAGCTTGAAGAACAAAGAGGAAAAAAAAAGCAAAATAGATGCCTCTGAACTTCAAATTTCTATCTACAATCTCCTCAAGATTCTTTGCTTCTCCACTTCTTTCAGTATTCCACCAAGTGAATATGAAGCATCCCTTCTTTGGATCCCAAATTTCAAAACTTACATTCAGTTGCATTGAACTGACATTTTCATTCAATTTTCCACTATGTTGTATGCAGATGACATCGTGCTGTGTGCAGAATCAAGAGAAGAAATGGCAGTACTGGAAGAGAGGGGTATGAGACTGAGTATATGTGTTGCAAAGTGGGTGGCAACCAGGAGACAGATCTGGAGCTGGAAGGAAATGTCATCAGGAAGGTCAGTGACTTTAGATACTTAGGTTCAACAATGAAAAAGGTTGGTGAGGCTGAGAAGGAAGTGGGATTCAGGATACAAGCAGGATGGAGGAACTGGAGAGAGATGGCTGGAGTGCTATGCGTTAAGAGGGTGCCGATCAATCTAAAAGGCAAAATCTACAGGACAGTAGTGAGACCAGCTATGATGTATGCTATGGAAACTGTGGCTCCGAGGAAAAATAACATCAGCAGGATTGAGGTAGCGGAGATGAGAATGCTTAGGTGGATGTGCGGCGTGACCAGAAAGGATCATCTGAGAAATGACTATGTAAGGGGAACGATGAAAGTTACGATCTTAGGAGCAAAGATACAGAAGGCAAGGTTGAGATGTTTGGTCATGTGATGAGGAGGGAGGAAGAGTATGTCGGAAGAAAGGTCATGGAGATGGATGTGCCGGGGAGGAGGAAGCACGGGCGGCCAAAGAAGAGATGGAGGGGGATGGTGGAGGAGGACTTGAGGATGAAGAACTTGGATGTGGCTACAGGAGGTTGTGGAGGAGACTCACTACAAACAGTGACCCTATTTAAGTGGGAAAAGCTGCAGAAGAAGAAGAAGCTGAAATCCTTCTGAAGATTCAAATTCCAAGCTTCATATCACTGCAAACAACTGAATATCTTCCAGAAGTCCAGTGACAACATCAATGACAAACAGTAATGTCAGGACTGAACCCTATAGAACATTATTTGCAACTGTCCTACTCAGATACTATCCCCCACATATACAACTCTCTGATATCTCTCAGAAAGTCAGCTGCCGCTCCAATCCAGTAATCTTTCTAGAAAAATGTCAATAGATTTCTTGCCCAATTCTTACCTGCGCCTCACTCACACACACACACTTATCCTTATCCAATGTTCATGTCACTCAAATTACAAAGGGCAACTAGATCAACAATAGTACTCCTTAACATATAGTGAGTGAGTGACTGTAAAAGTTATATCAATTATAGTGATATAAGGTGGGCAGAGAAGACAACATGTAGTAATAACTGAATTTTTGGACTTCTTGAGAGACAACTCAGACAGCATATCGTGGTGGGAACACAAGGTTCAAGAGTTCTGGATTTGGTCACAGAATCGGAGGATCTGATTGTGAATGAGGACATACTTTCCCTGTTGGTGAGAGTGACCATGTAATCCTGACTTGGAGGATGAATAGGCATGGGGAGGTATCAAAACAGAAGGAAGTTATGTGGAATTATAAGGCAGGTAGTGACTATCATAGACTTAGAAACCAGCTTGCAGCAGTACAATGGATGAAAGACTTTAAAGGAAGAAGTGTCATTAGTGCATGGAAGCTACTTAAGAAAAAATTATTGACAGCAATGACAGATTGTATACCTCTGGTGAAGAAGATGCAATGTGAAAATCAAATGGATGACAAAAGGAATAAAAGGGGAATTGCAGGAGAAAAAGATTATGATAGGCATATAAGGAGAGAGGTGGAGAACAGTTGCATGAGGAATAGAAGACTAAGGCTAAGAAAATGACTAGTATTGTAAGGAGAGAGAAATTAGAATATGAGAATAGACTGGTACCACAATCCAAGGAGAATCCCAAGGAATTTTTTCACTATGTGACGAGTAGAAGTAAACATGATAGCGAACGGATTATCTTGCTGGGTAGAAATAGGAATTGGGTGACCAAAGTAGATGACATAATTGAGCTATTTAATGATCACTTTATTAGAGTGTTCCATTCTGGTATTACAGGCTTTATTCCTAAAAGGATAATGAGTGGTGAAGTGTTAGAAATGAATGAAAAGATTATGTATTCCGAATACTCCTATCTAGTATAGTTCCAGCAGTAGAGTATACAGCCACACTTCTTCTTCCCACAGTCTACAAAGGAGCATCAAGTAGATATCAAAAAATATTTCTCACAGAAACCTTCCAGTCAGTTCCTGATTGATACTTTGCTTTTAGCTCTGTAAATGAAGCACCTGTCCAGCTTTTTATATTGTCCATCTAGTTTATTCTAGGTTTGCCTCTTTTTTTAAATCCCTAGAATAAGTTCTTCAAGAACTTGCACTGGGAGACCACTAGATCTGCAGTATGACCAAGCCAGATGAGTTGTCTTATCCATCGAATCTTAGTTATGTTGTTATCTCTTGGACCAATAAAATTCTTTGTTTTACTTCAAAATTTTTGACATGATCAGTGTACAGTATCTTTAGGGTTCATCTATAGCACTTCATTTCATCTTCTTTTAGGAGGATCCAAGTTTCACTTCCACATAAAAGTACTGAATTAACTAGTGTGTCAATAAGGCGTAATCTATTTGTAACTGTAAGCTGTTATTGGTCCAAAATCCTTATAGTTTTTGGAGTTGTGTTGTTGCTTTTGCAATTTTGGTTCTAATATCTTGTCTTGATCTTCCACCTTTAAAGATATTATCTAGGTATTTAAACTGATGAGTTTCTTCTATGGGTGTATCCTCAAGTAGGATTTTTTTCAGTTACTGCCACAGTACTTCCTTCTTGGTCAGTCAGAAGAATAGATATTTGTCATTGTTCTGATTTTTGGGTACTTGGGTTAAGCTTTATTTTTGAAGAGGATGAGTTAACTTTATGGTGATTTCCCAAAGATCAGATTTGTTTCTGCTGGAGACCAATAGCATTAGCAAACTTCAGATGGCTTCTTCTTCTTCATCCTACTCATTCCAATATTACAGTTCTCCAGGAGTTCATTTACAACATAATTGAAGGAAGCAGTTAAATTATACTGGTAATTCCAATTATAGACCAGTCTGCATAACGGCAGTTGTGGTCAAGGCATTGGAAAGATTGGTTAGGAATAGAATACAGGATTGGGCTGATAGACATAGCATTCTTTATAATGGTCAGCATGGATTTGTCAATTTACTTGCATTTTATAATAGGGTAATGCTTGTGTTAGATAAAGGAGACACATATACAGTGATATCCTTGGAACTTTGCAAATGCGTTTGATAGATTACCACATGATAAGTTGGTGTACAAGCTGCAGAGGATAGAAATAGATAGTATACTGATTAGTTAGATTAGAGATTGGCTCTCTGAATAATACCAGCAGGTTGTGTACGATGGAGTAGTATCACAAAAAAGAAGGGCAACCAGTGGAGTGCCCAAGAACAGAACAGGGTTCTGTTCTTGGGCTCCTTGCTGTTTAACTTGTTTGTAACCAATCTTTCTGATATATAATGTGGACTGATTAGGGATCTTTTGTTGTTTGCTGATGAAGCAAGGTTAGGAAGAATTATAAGTAACACTGCTGATGTTAATTCCCTTCAGGAAGATTTGAATAGCCTTTTTACTTGGACAGAGGAGTGAGGTTGTAGTTTTAAAATCATTAAGTGCAAAGTGTGATGAAGAGGGATGCGAGGAATAGATATTTTACATGGAGAATTTTCAGTAAATGGAATACTGGAATGTGTTATAATGCAAGAAGTGTTAAGGATTTTAAGATTCAATATGATAAATATGTTGTCAGTTGAATGAATCTGCTTACTCCATGGAGGGTGCAATAATAATAATAATCCTTGTCTCACTCCATGTGCCATTGGAAGGGGGAGAGTGTTATAATTTCCCATGACTTCAACTATTATTTCAGAAGACAAGTATAGAGATTCAACCGGTCATATTATTTTCCTTTCTATTCCATAATGTTGAAGAATTTTCCAAAAGGCATCATGACAAATATTATCATCATCAGACCTCCATGGAGCCCAAGAGATTCATCACAGGAGATCCCACTCTCACACACACACACACACACAACTCATCATACTTTACTTAAATGCATTTATTGTCCTTGCAGTCACCATACTCTCAGGCAATGCATTCCAATCGCCTACCACTCTCAATAAAAAATAAAAAAATCTAATCCTCATCCCCTTACTCACATCCACCTTATACAGCTTCCAGGGATGGCCTCTTGTTCTCCCCAACTTCAGTTATTCTACGAAAAATCTCATCCACATTAATCTGGTAATTACCCCTTGCCAACTTATGTCTGGATTATGTCTTCCCTCTTCATTCTATTCACTAGGCTCTGCAAGGACAATATGTTGTACTCCATAATCCAGAGACCTGAAACAGTCTTCATCAATCATCTCTGAACCCCTCTCCAACAACTCATGATCTTTTTGAAAACCAAGCAACCAAAAACCTGAACAATTGGATCAGATCGCATACTGATTACTGCCTGATCAAAGCCTTGTAATTGGAATTATAATATCCCAGCTTCTATATATCACTGTTCTCTGCATCACTGTCATAATCTGGTGTCATAGTCCTCACAATCTTAGCAAAATGTCCCTGAAATTTCAGGTCTCTATCCACCATTAGCCTAAGATCTTTCATCTCCTCCTCCATGATATCTCTCAAAAATCATATACTCTGCTACTGATCTTTGCTTCATAAATTTTAAAACTTACACTTTGCTACATTAAAACACACTTGTCCAATCAGACAGTCTATTCAAGTCCTCTTGCAAGACTACAACATTCAGTCTACTTTTCATAGCTCTCTCCTCCAACTTTGTATCATTTGAAAACAAACAGAGCAACCATTCAAACCCTTTCCAATATCATTCACAATAATGGCCCTAAATCAGACCACTGGGGCACACCACTAGTGACTTTCCCCTTGTGGGATATCACTTCCCCCCATACATAACCTGCTGATACCTATCAGACAGCCAATTTCTAATCCAATACACTAATCTACCATCCCACCCCATATGTTTCAATGTGATTACCAGCTTGTCATGTGGCAATCTATCAAAGGCCTTTGCAAAATTAAGATACTACTGTGTGCATCTTCCCTTGTCCAACGCATTTGTCACTGTGTTATAAGTAAGCAAGCAAACTGCTAAAACGATATTCCCTTAGCAAACTCATGCTGTCCATCAAAGAGAATTCTGTTGCTGAAAACCTCATTCTGCACCAGCTTATCTAACAACCTTACCACAAATCCAGAAAAGCAGATTGGCCTATAATTTGAAGCCTTAGTTTTATCATTCCATTTATGAAGCAGAACAAATTTGCCCTCTTTCCATTCTTTTGGAACTTAGGCTAATCTTAGACTCATGCTAAAAAAGGTAAGTTAAAACTGTTGTTAACTTCCTGGAATATTCCTTCAAGACTCAAGGTGATATACCCATCAAGTCCTATGGCCTTATTGACATCAAGTGTACTAAATTCCTCACATACTTCCTGCTCAATCACCATCAGTGGTTCTTCTCCCTGCTCTAAGTTGTGCATTACTTTATATTCACAAAAGGTTGGAATACTTTTATATCATCCTCAGTAGTTATCATTCTACCATAACATCATCTTCCCATCATCATTCTTTCTTCTACTGGCCACATATCAAAAAACTCTCTATGATTTCTTTTAGCCTAATTTCTTAACTGCTGCTCATACTGTTCTTTTGCTACCCTTACCAAGCAAGTCACCTTCCTTGCTTGTTCTATATTCTTATGCTACATGCACAATGCCATTTTCTTCCAGATTATTATTATCATTATTCAGGCCTCCATGGAGTCAAAAGACTCATCGTGGGAGGTCCTTCCTAAGAACATAAAGAATGTCAAGATTCATCGAGGGGAGGACCCCTTAAGAAACACAAAGTCTATCATACCACTCCATAAACTCATTGACCGTTCTCGCTCTCACCACTCCATCAGGCAATGCATTCCATGGTTCAACCACCCTCCATGCAAAGAAACCACTCCCCACCCTCTTGCTCACAGTTTCCTTTCGTAACTTCCAGGGATGGCCTCTTGTAATCTCTGCTTCCTATCATACCACTCCTTAAACTCATTGGCCATTCTAGCTCTCACCACTCCATCAGGCAATGCATTCCACGGTTCAACCACCCTCCATGCAAAGAAACCACTCCTCACCCTCTTGCTCACAGTTTCCTTTCGTAACTTGTGAGCCTCTTGTGATGACAAGAGACCATTCCAGGGATGGCCTCTTGTCATCACTCCTTTCCGCTGTTCAACCAAGCGAAAGAACTCCCCGGTGTCAACCCTGTAACCACCTCTCAACAGTTTAAAAGTCTCAATCACATCACCTCTCCTCCTTCTATCCACCAAACTCTGCAGTCCACATTCCCTCAGCCGATCCTCATAACCAAAATTGTACAGTCCTGAAACCATCTTTGTCATCTGTCATATGTCTGATCAGACAGTTTCAACAGTCTGATCAGAGACTTATACAACGGAATGATAACCCTTTTATCTCTGCGGGTCAGTGTCCTTCTCATAATTGCAGCAATCCGCTGAGCCCTGTGGGATGGGACCCCACTTGTAACCCTCTGCCTCCTTGAAACTGCTCTACCATACACAACTCTCTGATACCTATCAGACAGCCAATCCTGAATCCAGTTGACCAATCTGACATCCAGACTGCATGCTTTATCTCTTTGGTCATTCACTTTACACATACTTGATTTAATCTCCTAACCTTCGAAATACATTCAAGTCATTGAATCTGGCACCACGTTTGCAATATGTCCCCTAAATTTCAGGTTTCTATCAATCATCAACCCCAGATCTCTTGTCTCCCCTTACTTCCTCCAGTATAACTCCTCCCATAATGAATGCAGCATCCCATCGATGTTTCCCAAATCTCAAGACCTTACATTTCGCTGCATTAAACTGACACCCCCCCATTCATTTGCCCATCTATCTATCTTATTCAAATCCTCTTGCAGGGCTACCACATCTGCACTATTACTAATAATCCTTCCCAGCTTCGCATCATCAGCAAATAACTGAATATCCCCTTGCAGTCCACTGGCAATGTCATTGATATAATGGTTAAACAATATAGGTCCTAGTACTGAGCCCTGTGGGATCCCACTCGTAACCCTCTGCCTCCTTGAAACTGCTCCACCATACACAACTCTCTGACACCTATCAGACAGCCAATCCTGAATCCAGTTGACCAATCTGACATCCAGACTGCATGCTTTATCTCTTTGGTCATTCACTTTACACATACTCGATTTAATCTCCTAACCTTTGAAATACATTCAAGTCACTGAATCTGGCAAATAGAATTGAAGGTTTTCTGTAGGTCAAAAAATTACGCTACACTATTATATATTTTTCTTCAATGATATGGAGTGTAAATATATTTTTACTATTATTAAATATATGGTCAACTGTACTCCTGTTGTTTCTAAATCCAGGCTGGAAGTGAAAAAATGGATTGCATTTTTGGTTTAATATGTGAGGGGTAAGATGTCCAACTTATTTTGCTTGGATGGCTGATGAGGCTCTAAAATTATTGCACTTTTTTGCTGTTTCCTATTTTTTTTTATTTATTTTAATTTGGAATGGGAATAACAATAACTGTGCACCAACCTTTTGGCCATATTTCAGCCTCACATCAGGATCCCAAATTTTGAAGCATATCTAGTGTTACACTGACATTCTTATTTATTTCCCCATCTTTACAGCTTATTCAAGTACCTGGAAAAGCCACAACATCAGCACTATTGTTAGCAGCCTTTGTAAGCTTAACATCATTTGTAAATAACTGAGTATCTCCAATCCAATGATTAAAATATCAACATAAAAGATAAATAATCTGAGTATATAACAAATAAAAATAAATAAATAAAGGATGAGAATAAACAGAAGAAAAACAGTTTGAGAGTGAGATAACCTTGATTAAGATTCTTCATCCCCCATTCAAAATTGTTGTAGGCTGGAGGGTTTTACTTCAATTTTGTTAGGTCAAAGTTGTGATAATATACAATTCGTATCACCTTATACTGATAATGTTATATATATTATCACTTAACTCCATGATTGCTTTGGACGGCAATCATGGAGTTAAGTTTTTAATAAATACTCCTGGTTTCCCCCTGAAACCCAATCATCTTTAAATGTATTTTTGTTGTGTTAGGTGTAATTCAGTAGACGGTAGGAAACTGGTAATTTGTGGAGGTACCACTCTAGACGGACTAATATCTTCTAAAACAGAAGGGTGAAAATTAATTCAGACAAATGGTTAGTTTCACATGGAGAGAAGAGGCAAGGAATAAGAAAAGTCTCATTGACTATGTTATTGTTGATAGTGATGTTTTCTCCCTGGTGCAGGACACCAGAGTGTACAAAGGATTTCAAACTGGAAGTGATCACAATTTAGTCTTGAGTAGGATAAAATTGAATTTCATATTGTAAAGAATAACATGTAAGAAAGTTTTAAATCAAATAAAAGTTAAGCAGATCTCAGATATGAACTGTAGACTAAAATACACAAAGATTATTGAAGAAAAAATGAAAGAGTTTTGAGAACAGGAACCAAAGCTTGGAGATTCAGTGGCAAGCCTTGAAGAAAACCCTGAGTGATTCAGCCAGAGAGGGATGTGGTGAGGTTGTCTGCAAGTATAGAAAAATCAGAACTCTATGGTGGACACATGGTGGAATGAAAAACATATCAAAAGTACCTGGCAAATAAGTCAACTTGTGCTCTTAGAGAATGCAGAGACAAATGTAAGAAAGCTAATATAATGTAATGTAAATAATGTAAGAAATGTAAGCGAGTCCAGAGAAAGATTATAGGCATGAACAGATGACATCAATGGCAATCATATTAAAAATGAGGGTATTAGGGAAGAACTTGACATTGTGAGCATCCAGGAATGCGTTAACAGAGCTAATTTCAGGTGGTATGGTCACTTAAATAGAATGGGAGAGAAAAGATTAGCAAAACAAGTGTTCTCTGCCAGGGTGGCAGGAAAACGACCCAGAGGAAGACCAAGATATATGTGGATTGATACGGTACAAAGTGCCTTAGACGATAGAAATATGAGATCTGATAATGTTGGAGTCTTGACAAGTGACAGACTGATTTGGAGGAAAATTGTAGATAGTAAGTTAGTAATGATGTAAATTTTTCATGTAGTACAATCATATTCTGTACACCCCTTGAGGGCATTGGGCAGGAATTTGATGATGATAAATGGTTAGTGAGAATTTTTTAAAACAATGCATACTTGAAATGCACAGTTAAGTAAAACTACTTACGAAACAAGATTTGGCACTGCTTCTATAGATGGATATTTTTTTGTCCAAACTAAGATTCTTTTCTCAAGAGCATTTGGATGATGCATTCCAAATCTCACATCATCTATTATGGGAAAAAAAAAAATACTGTATCGGAAAGAAAAACTTTTACTGTATATAAAAAACAAGTAAATTAAGGAATGAAAGTTTTGTATAAAACAAATGTTATTTGTTTTTGCATTCAATCTTTGATCAGATTATATAGCATCTATAGAGTACATATACAACCAGATTACTTAGATTAAAATTATTATTATTATTATTCAGGCCTCCATGGAGTCAAAAGACTCATCATGGGTGGTCCTTCCTAAGAACATAAAGTCTGTCAAGATTCATTGAGGGGAGGCCCCCCCCATTAAGAAACACAAAGTCTATCATACCACTCCTTAAACTCATTGACCGTTCTTGCTCTCACCACTCCATCAGGCAATGCATTCCACGGTTCAACCACCCTCCATGCAAAGAAACCACTCCTCACCGTCTTGCTCACAGTTTCCTTTCGTAACTTGTGAGCCTCTTGTGATGATAAGAGGCCATTCCAGGGATGGCCTCTTGTCATCACTCCTTCCCGCTGTTCAACCAAGCGAAAGAACTCCCCAGTGTAAACCCTGTAACCACCTCTCAACAGTTTAAAAGTCTCAATCATATCATCTATCCTTCTTCTATCCACCAAACTCTGCAGTCCACATTCCCTCAGCCGATCCTGATAACCAAAATTGTACAGTCCTGAAACCATCTTTGTCATCCGTCTTTGTACCCATTCCACAGTTAATTTATCCCCTTCAAATCCTGGGGACCAAATCTGATAACAACAGTCTAAGTGTGGTGTGATCAGAGGAGACTTATACAACGGAATGATAACCCTTTTATCTCTGCAGGTCAGTGTCCTTCTCATAATTGCAGCAATCCCCTGTGTTACCTTCACCACCTTTGCAATGTCCCCTAAATTTCAGGTTTCTATCAATCATCAACCCTAGATCTCTTGGGATGGCCTCTTGGAGGAAGTTTTTCTTTCCGATACAGTATTTTTTTTTTCCCATAATAGATGATGTGAGATTTGGAATCCCCTACTTCCTCCAATATAACTCCTCCCATAGAGTATGCAGCATCCCATCGATGTTTCCCAAACCTCAAGACCTTACATTTTGCTGCATTAAACTGACACCCCCATTCATTTGCCCATCTATCTAGCTTATTCAAATCCTCTTGCAGGAGTACCACATCTGCACTATTACTAATAATCATTCCCACCATCATCCGCAAACAACCGAATATCCCCTTTCATTCCACGGGGAATGTCATTGATATAAAGGTTAAACAATATAGGTCCTAGTACTGAGCCCTGTGGGATCCCACTTGTAACCTTCTGCCTCTTTGAAACTGCTCCACCATACACAACTCTCTGATACCTATCAGACAGCCAATCCTGAATCTAGTTGACCAATCTGACATCCAAACCCATGCTGCAACTTAAATATCACCTTATCATGTGGTACCCTGTCAAATGCCTTCGCTAAGTCTAAGAAAATTGCAGTATATGCCTTTCCTCCTCATCTAATGTTCTTGTAACTTTATTATAAAAGGCTAGCATATTGCTAAAACAAGAGCGCCCTTTCACAAATCCATGTTGACTCTCACAGATAACATTACCCTCATCTGCCCAATGCTGTATATGGTCCCTCACTACTTTCTCCAAGAACTTATCAACTACTGATGACACACAAACTGGCCTATAATTAGCTTCCAGTCTGTTATACCACCCTTATGCAATGGCACTATCTTACCTTCCTTCCATTCCCTGGGCACCTTTCCAGCAGCCAGACTTTCATTGAAAAGCCAGGTTAAAGGCACTGTCAGTGCCCGAGCACATTCTCTCGAAACTCATGGTGAAATACCATTCAGTCCCAAAGCTTTACTGACATCTCCTCCTGTACCTCTAAACCTCGAACCTGCCCTATCCCTCTAGCATTAAAACTGACTCCTCTAGGATGAAATACTCCAATAACGTGTTCAATGAACAATTTCACTATGTCCTCTGCATCAGTCACTCTATTCCCATTTTTATCCCACAATATTATTCTTCCACAGTGATTTCTCTTCTTACTGGCCACATAGCTAAAAAATTCCCTAAGATTTTCTTTGGATCTTAAGGCCAATCTCCTCTCATATTCCAGTTTCGCTTTCCTCACCACGCTAGTGACTCTTCTGGCCTGTGTCTTATATTCTTCATGCATCTTCTCTTCACCTGCCTCCTTATATCTGTTCCATAGCCTCTTTTTCGCATGCAATTCCTGTTTAATATACAACAAACCAGAGTGGGATAGTTAATATAAGGCATCAAGGTAGGGTTGGGGCTAATGGGGGGTCTTAAATTCATGTACACTAATACTAGGAGTATTAGAAACAAGAAGGAAGAGTTTTTGGCCATGGTTGGCACTTCCAGACCACAGGTTATTGGTATTAGTGAAACATGGCTGACTATAGATGATATAGCTAGTGGGATTGAATGTGATGGGTATAGTGTGTTCAGGAATGACAGAGAGAATAAAATGGGGGGAGGAGTATTGTTGATGATAGCTGATGAGCTACAGCCAAGGAGAATAGAAGTTGAATTGCAGGATAGAGAAAAGAGCACATTTGAGGCCATTTGGTTTGAAATTGTGGCTAGCAGAACTAAATATACAATTGGGTGCTGCTATAGACCAGGTGATGGAAAAGATGGTGGTGACAGTATGCACAAGCAAATAGAAGGAATGAGTGAAAGGAGGGTGATTATTATGAGAGATTTCAACTATGGTCGCATTGATTGGAGTGAGGAGATGACACACGGGAAGAAGGAATTGGATTTTATGCGGTTATTAAGGGATAACTATCTGCGACAGCATGTAATGAAAAATACTAGGGGTCAGAGAGTGGACCTAGTAATTACATCTGAGGATTTGGCTGTAACAAATATGACCACATTGCCACCAATCGGTGAGTGATCATAGGGTCTTGACTTGGGAGGTGGCTAAAGGTGTAGAATTTTCAATTAAGACAGGGTACATGTGGAATTATCAGGCTGGAAAGTATGACAAGCTTAGGAGTTTGATTGGCTCAGTGCCATGGCATGTACAACTGCAAGGACTAGAAGTTGATAGTGCATGGGAGGTGGTTAAGAAGTGCTTGCATTAAGCAATGGCTGACTGTATACCTAGAGTCCGAATAATAAATCAAGTAGGGGTTAAATGGATGAATAACACCATTAAGCTTGAGCTGCAAAAAAAGAAACAACTATGGAGGGAATTTAAGGAGAAAGGTGACCGGCAGGCACATGAATGGTATAAAGCGCAGGCCAGAAGGGTGACGAGTGTGGTAAGAAAAGCAAAAAAGGATTACGAAACATTGGCCATGCGGGCTAAAGAGAATCCTAAACAGTTTTTTAGATATGTAGCAAGTAAAAGGAAAAATGTACATGGCAGAATGATTTTAAAGAATGCCGATGGTAGGGGGGGGTAACTGAATCAGTTGAGATAGCTGAGTTGCTGAGTGCACACTTTGCAAGAATATATCATCCAGGTGGTGACATTGCAGAAACGAATAAACCAGTAGATTATACGGGAATTGTGGTGAATGAAGTGGAGGTGAGTAGTCTATTGCATGACCTCAATGTCAATACATCTGTGGGATTGGATGGTATACCAGCTCGTGTAGTACGAGAAGCAGCTAAAGAATTTTCAGTACCCTTAACCATTTTGTTTAATTTGAGTCTCGGGTCTGGGTTAGTCCCGAGCAGTTGGAAGGAGGGGGAAAATAGTTCCTCTGCATAAAGGTGGTTCCAAGCCTGCTGTTGTAAATTACCGACCGATTAGCATATCAGGAATCGTTGTCAAGGTCTTAGAGAAATTAGTCAAGAAAAGAATACAGGAGTGGATAGACGAAAATGGGATAATGTATGGGGGACAACATGGTTTTGTGAAGGGTAGATCATGCCTCAGTAACTTGCTCACGTTTTATAACACAGTGACGGCTGAACTGGATAGGGGTAGTGGGTTTACAGTGATACTACTGGACCTTGCCAAGGCCTTTGATAGGATACCACATGGAACCCTAATCAGTAAACTGGAGCAAATGAGGATGGATATAGGTTTGGTGAGATGGATAGGAGGGTGGTTGAAGGAGAGATACCAGAGAGTTGTTTATTCAGGAGTGGAATCAAAATGACGTCTTGAGACTTGTGAGTGGTGCAGGGCTCTGTTCTTGGACCACTGCTTTTCAATTTGTTCATCAATGATATAGGAAAGGATTTGAGAGGAAGTGTTCACTTGTTTGCTGATGATGCAAAGTTGGGTAGAGCAATTGTGAGTGCACAGGATGTCAAAATTTTACAGGATGATTTGGACAGTTTAGAGGACTGGGCTAGGAAAAATGGATGTCAGTTTAATGTGGCAAAGTGTAAGGTTATGCACCTTGGGGTGAAAAGAATAGCAGCAGTATATCGCATTGGTGGAACAGTACTCCAGGAGATTGATGAGGCCAGGGATTTGGGAGTGCTGGTGGATAGGGAGTTGAAGTTTAGGGGGAACATTGCAAAAGTGACTAAAACAGCTCACCAAATCACTTGGCTTCTGAAAAATACTTTAACATACAGAGGCAAACAAGTTGTTGTTCCTCTGTATCGAGCCTTGATAAGACTCCATCTGGACTTCTGTGCCCAGTTATGGGCACCAGGGTTTCTTCGTGATGGGAAGTGGAGAGGGTCCAGAGACGAGTGACCAAGCTGATAGCAGGTCTGTGGAATGAACCTTATGAGAATAGGTTGAAGATTTGTGGGTTGCAGAAATTGGATGATAGACGAAGGAGGGGTGATATGATTGAGACATTCAAATTACTGAAGGGTTTTTATAAGATTGATCCAGAAGATATTTTTGAAAATATGACTGGTGGTCATATTTTTAAAATATGGGAGGACTAGGGGTCATGCATGGAAGCTGGGCAAGAGCGTGGTTGACAAGGGTGTTAGAGCTAGGTTTTTTACTTGGAGAGTGGTGAATGAGTGGAATAGGCTTCCAGAGTCTGTTGTGGGTGCTACGACCATGAATGAGTTCAAGGCAAGATATGATAGATACTGTGTGAATGTTGAATAGTTGTTCCAGACATGATGTTAGGGCCTCCCCCGATGAGTCTGTCGACTCCTTGGAGTTTCCCGGAACAATAATAATAATAATAATAAAATATTGTTTGTCATCCACTTTACTCCAAATCGTGTCCTCTTCTTCACTCGTGGTATAGAACTTACTATTGCTGCTAACAAATATTCTTTCACAATTTCCCACGCACTAATGATATCCTGTCCTTCCAATTCCTCCCTCTATGTAACTTCCCGAAGTTGACGTCTAAGACTATTATAATTCCACATAAGTTCCCATCTCTTTGATATTCCTGCATGTCTATTCATTTTCCAAGTCAAAACCATATTGTCACTCTCTCCAACTGGTGGGAGAGATGTCATCTCAGTTATTATCAACTCTTCTGATGCTATAACCAAATCCAAAACTCTTGAACCTCTTGTTCCCTCTGTTACATGTTGCCTAAGACATCTGTCCCTCAAGAATTCTAGAAATTCCATTCCCCTATTGCTACATGCATCTTCCTCTCTCCAATTTATACTACTGTAGTTAAAATCTCCCATAACAATCATTCTTCTGCACTTGCCAAACTTAACTGTCTAAACATCTCCTGGTCCCCATCCTCTGTGCTCCTGGGCCTGTAGCAACACCCCACTAAATATCCTGTCTTGCCCACCTCTACCTCACACCATATGCTCTTAAAATCATTTGTCTCACTGCCTTCCAAAGCCTCCACTCTTAGAGGACATAGGTCATCACTTATCATAAGCAGTACCCCACCACCACACTTTCCCCTCCTATCCTGCCGAAAAACACTGTACCCAGCAACTTCTATTCTGTTATTATATCCTCTTCTGTCAACCACGTCTCAGTGATCCCAATAATTTTTGGCCAGGCTGATGCTATCTGCACCACCAATTCCTCTCCCTTATTCCGGATACTCCTGGCATTAGTTTAAAGCATATAAATGCCATTATTTCTATACCCGGCAGGAATCTGTTGAAATCAACAAGAAGTTAAGATGCCATGTTTTGTATTTGTTTTCTTTGACAATATTCTAGTACATTTTCAGATACCATGGATAAATTCACATTTGTTATCTTATGCAATTGTTAATGAAGTCTGGCTTGGTCAGACTGTTCTCATTTCTATACCTGCTTATGCTGTTGCTCTATTTATTTATTAATCAACTATTATCTATGTACTGCTATGATCTGTATTGTGCAGTATGACCTTAGTTCTTGCATCACTTAACCCACTTTAACCAAACTGATTACTGGTGGTCTCTCTCAACTAGACATCATATCCATCATAATTAATCAAACTTATTTACACTCCAGAAGTGCATTTTCCTAATTCATTGCTGTTCTTGTCAAAAATGTACTTTTTTATAAATACTGACTCCACCCATGAGAGGTCAACAAGACCTAAAACACAACAGTGCCATGTGGGCAAGTGTTTAAAGGAAAAGAAATAATCTATTGACAAGTTTATTGGAAAGGAGGATTTGGAAAAACAATACGGGGAAGTCTGTTCCAAAGAATACAAAGAACAAGTAGACAGAATGAAGAGAGAGATCATGTTGATCAGTGGCAGCTCTAGTTCTTACATGATTAGAAGAAAGTGGAAGAATTGTAGCAGCCAGTTCAATGTAGCAAAACTCATGGAAATAGCTATGAAAAAGGCATAATGCAGAAACAACGTACTTATGGGAAAGCAACTAGTGGGAGATAGTAAGAAAGGGACAGCTATTGGTTTGACTGTCCTACTTCAATCAAGAATTGAATTCTTAGGGAGGTTTTGGATGCACCATCACAAATGTGAGAACAACATTCGAAGCTTTGTCAGATATGAGATTTGTAAAAAGTATCAGGAGTTGAGCAATAGAGATAGTGTTTTAACAAAAAATAATACAAAGTTTTATAGAGGCTGAGAAGGCTATTAATGCAACATGTTTATGCCAGGTGATACACCAGGACTGTCTTTTAATAGTATAGAAATTCACTAAGTAGTTTTTGTCCCACCGAGAAGGTCAAGGAGATCGGTATTTATGAAGAATATGGCAGATCTCAGAGCTTCAATCATCTGATTACTATAGGGTTTCTCAAAAGAAGAGAATTAGAGCATCATGTCATCAGCAAAACTATGAATAATATTTCAAGTCATTAATGTAAAAGAGATAGAATGCAGGTGAGCATAAAGAACTCTGAGGTATTCCAGCAATAAAGAAATCTGATGAAAGAGAGAGAGAGAGAGAGAGAGAGAGAGAGAGAGAGAGAGAGAGAGATCTCCAGCTTAACATGCAGAAAACAACCATACAGGAAGCTGGCAACCAATCACAAAGGGCAGGAGGGGAAAACATAAGATGGTAGCTTGCTGAGTGGGCTTTGATGCCAGACACTATCAGATGCCATTGAGATATCAAGGGCAATTATATGGGTTTTGCCAAATTATGTCCAAGATAGGCAAGGCTAAGGAGATCTGCTATTGAACAAGAATGGTGGTATCCATATTGATCATTAATAATTAACTGACAGGTCTTCAGGTAGTAAAGAAGCTAGTTGTTGACCATCTCCATCGCTTTCAAGTGCTGAGGTGAGAGAGCAATGGGATAATAGTACACTTGAGTACACATGCAGGCAAAAAAAATAGTAGTGCTGGTAGTGGGAAGTAGATGCCGTTGGTGTAGATGATGGTACTGGCAGTTTGCTGTATTTGGTGGATTAAGTCGTGAAGAAGGAGAGGCAGAGTAGGTGCCCTCCCTCGATGAGTCTTTGGACTCCTTGGAGGCATCATGTAATAATAATAATAAACTTATCTCCCCTTTTCAGATACAAGCTGGATAAAGGCTTCCATGCTGTTGGATAATTACTTTTCACTTGGTTAGTCTAATCAAGTGAAAAACTTCCAACATCTTTCTCTAATCCAGAGTAATTTAATAATAAGGTGTGATACCTTCGTGCAACTCATATAGGCAAATATGACTTCTCCATTACTTCCATCTTGGTATCACCACCTCTGGGTCTGGCTCCCACTGATGAGACCTCAGTAAAGGTCGAAACTGGTCTGGATAGTGGCCCTTCCCTTAATGCATAGCATTATACATGTCTACAAGGAGATGTTCTTTGCATTATGGGAGATACTACTTAGGCAAGTGATGAGAACTTATACTACCTTTACCATGAGTTGCCCCAGTCCTGAAGATACTTCAGGGTGCAAACTTCGTTTGATTACACTTGGATAAAGAATTAAACTAAATATATAATTTATGAGTTGGAGGACAAGACCAATGCCAAAAGGTCTGTCTTATCTTTGAGTGATGTTACCATGGTAATATACTTTTTTTTATTATTTCTATTAGTTCAGAGCAAGTGTTTTGGATCAAGAGAGAAATACCATGGAAAATAGGTGCATAAATCCAGGAGGTCATCCCATATTTCTACTAGAGCAGGTGTTTGACTCAGGAGAGTGAAAATAGTAATCTAATCATTGAAAAAAAGGCACAGAAATCCAGGAGGTTATGAGGCCAAGATTGTTCTGTGGTAAAGGAGATATGGATAGATTATGGTGAAAGATGCCAAGAGGTGAGCAGGCATATAGTACATTTGCAAGGAGAGCTGGTTTAGAAAAGTCCAGAGGATTGGAAGAATAATGAAGAATATCTGGTATTAGACCTTGACTGACAGCAAGTCTTCTAGGAAGATAACCTCAGTTTTATTACTATTATTACGGGCAACTCCAGGGAGTCATTAGACTCATCGAGGGAGGCCCCAAATCATATTCATCACAACTATCTGACATTCATACAGTATCTATCATACCTCGCCTTAAACTCATTCACTGTCACAGCATCCACTACAGACTCAGGGAGCGCATTCCACTCATTCACTACTCTAAAAGTAAAGAACCCAGCTCTAACACCTTTACTAACCACACTTTTGCCCAGTTTCCATGGATGTCCCCTAGTCCTCCCACAACCAGCCCTGTTCTCAAAAATATCTTCTGAATTAATTTTATAGAAACCCTTCAGTAATTTGAATGTCTCAATCATATCTCCCCTCTTCCACCTATCAACCAATTTTTGCAACCCACAAATCCTCAACCTGTTCTCATACGGTTCATTCCACAGACCTGCTATCATCTTGGTCACTCGCCTCTGGATCCTCTCCACCTCCTCCCCATCAAGAAGAAACCTAGGTGACCAAATCTGAGCACAGTAGTCTAGATGGGGTCTTATCAAGGCTCGATACAGAGGAACAATAACCTGCTTGTCTCTGCTTGTCAACGTATTCTTCAGCAACCAAGTGATTTGATGAGCTGTTTTGGTCACTTTTGCAATGTGTCCCCTAAATTTCAATTCCTTATCCACCAACACTCCTAAATCTCGTGCCTCATCAATTTCCTGGAGCAGGGTTCCACCAATGCAGTAAACTGCAGCCAATCTTTTCACCCCAAAATGCATAACCTTACATTTTGCCACATTAAACTGACATCCATTCTCCTTAGCCCAGACCTCCAATCTATCCAAATCATCCTGCAAAATTTTGACGTCATCTGCATTCACTATTGCCCTACCCAACTTCGCATCATCCGCAAACAAATGAACTGTTCCTCTCAGATCATTTCCTATATCATTTATGAACAAATTAAACAGCAGTGGTCCAAGAACAGATCCTTGTGGCACACCACTAGTCACAGGCCGTCTTGTGGACTCTACTCCCGAGTAAACCACTCTCTGATATCTCTCCGTCAACCACCCTCCTATCCATCTCATCAACCCTATGTCCATTCCCATATGCTGCAATTTACTGATTAGAATTCCATGTGGAATCCTGTCAAAGGCCTTGGCAAGGTCCAGTAGAATTACCGTAAACCCATTACCCTTATCCAGTTCAGCCGTCACTGTGTTATAATACGTGAGCAAGTTACTGAGGCATGACCTACCCTTCACAAAACCATGCTGTCCCCGATACAGTATCCCATTTTCTTCTATCCAATCTTGTATTTTCCTCTTGACTATTTTCTCTAAGACCTTGACAATGATTCCTGATATGCTAATCGGTCGGTAATTTACAACAGCAGTCTTGGAACCACCTTTATGCAGTGGAACTATTTTCCCCTCTTTCCACCCGCTCGGGACTAACCCAGACCCGAGACTCAAATTAAACAAAATGGTCAAGGGTACTGACAATTCTTTAGCTGCTTCTCGTACAACACGAGCTGGTATACCATCCAATCCCACAGATGTATTGACATTGAGGTTATGCAATAGACTACTCACCTCCACTTCATTAACCACAATTCCCGTATAATCTACTGGTTTATTCGTTTCTGCAATGTCACCACCTGGACATTTTGCTCTACTTAAGACTGTGTGAATTCAATGTTTAGAGGTAAGCGGCCAAAAGGAGCAGTAGCAGGGCTGTCTGAATTAGGAGAACAGTAAAAGTAGCAAATGAAAACTATCAAGTGAAGCAAGGAATGTCTGATTTAACAAACGTGCACATTCCTCTTTTTTTTTTTTTTTTTTTTTTTTATTGGAATGAATCATGCAAGATATAATCTCAGAGGATATCAACTGAGATTCAGTTAGGAATAGTAGATTGGGTTTTGATGCTCCTAAGTAGTGGCATATATCATTAATGTTTAGATGAAATTTTGGTGTTTTTTTTTATATATTTTTGTATTGTTTCTTGCAATTTTTTTGTATTTTTAATTTTGAGATGTTTTAAATATTTTTATGGAACTTCTTTTTAAATTTATTTATTTATTTATTATTTATTTTATTACACCTGCAGTGATGCTAACATTTGTTTGTTTATCATGGAGGGAGTCAACAGTTTTCTGTTGACTCCCTCCATGCATACCTGGCAGAGTAAGCAGTAGCAGGCATATTAACCATCTGATCAGAGTGCCTCCAGCAGATGTATTACCATTGGATTCAGTTCCGAGTACTATCAGTTTGATGATCTTTGTGCATTAGTTGTTACCACACACAAAGCAAGTTTGTTCATTAACAGAGTCAATAAAAAAAAAAAAATAATAATAATTATGGTTTTGAATGACACCTACTTAAAAAAAATTACCTTGGGATGGTAATGGATTCTTATGTCCTATGTAACAAGCTGCATTAATTTTGCTACCGAATAAGATAACTGCAATCATGGAAAACAGATGTGGATAGTAAGTAAGTCAGAGGAATATCCTTAGTCCACCACTGTTTAACTTTTAATGCTACTATGAATTGTTAGAGGCAAGATATCCTTTGTGAACCATGCAAAGTTGAGAGGATAATTATAAAATAAAAACAAAAGAGATGCAAATTTAGCATATCTGCAAGAGAGTGATTATAAGCATCTAAAATATACTAGTTTTTATATTTTGAAATAAGTAGTTGCCTATTAGGTTTTGATTTCATCATTTGAACTACCATGAACATATCTGATTATTTGTATTTAGAAAAGGAGAAGACAGAATGAAGCACAGCTGAGGGTCAGAAATGGACATCAAACATAGAAATGAACACCAGTACATAGGTTAGGAATGCAGAATACTGGTTATGAGGATCAAGCACTCCCCTAACATTTGCATGCCCCCAAGGCACGAGTACAATTTACCATGTGTAAATATTTAAGTTATTAATCAAGCTGACCAACTATTAAATAAAATAAGTTCTATCCTCCTACTTTGACAAATACATCCTTATAATGACAAGAAAGCTGGTGAGAGTACAAGCATGTAATTACACAAGATGAAGGCATTATTAATAAGTAGAAAGTTTTTTACCTTGTGTATAATATATGTTAAAGATACCAAACTATTTTAAATTTAAACCTTTTTTTTTTTTTACTCCATTTCCCAAGTAAGCAAACAGACAAGTCAGTCAAGTTTGCACTTGCAAGTGTTGCAAGTCTAGCTGACCCTGCACGTAGTGCAAGTCAAGGCAACTCGTGGTAAAGGTAGAATAAGCTCTGATCACTATTCTTAATATTTACCCTTAATGCAAAGCACATCTCCTGGAGGAGATGTATGATACTATGTATTAAAGGCAAGGGGCCACTACCCAGACTGGTTTCGACCTTTATTGAGGTCTCGGCAGTGGGAGCCAGGCTAAGAAATATTAAGTTTTAAGTAATACAGAGCTTATAAATATTTTACCAAAACAAGTTACCATAAGGTGCTTTGACCTTATTAAACAAACCTGACTGACTTGTCTGTTTGCTTACTTGGGAAATGGAGTAAAAAAAACAGGTCTATATTTAAAATAGCTTGGTATCTTTAACATGCATTATTAATAAAATAGACTTCCAGAGAGTAATGGACTCAAGGAATTTAAACATATAAACAACATGTACATTTTTATTCAAAGCACAATTTGCAGCCTGATATTGAAGTTTAAGGTAAAACCAACAGATTATATATATATATATATACACACACACACACTCATGGTAATGTAAAGATGAAAGAAGCCAAAATCTATATACATTCACAAATATTCATGTCCAGAGCAGCGCTCTAAATGGTTGGAGAGCAGAGATACTATCCACTCAACCAGACTGGATGACAGTCAAAATGAAAAGTGCAGAAAAATGTTCAAATATAAACACGTTTGGTTTATGTCCTGATTAATGGAATGCAAACAGCATAATGAAAGAATTAAACACAAGTTTAATGGTTCTAACATTTTGTCCATCAGAGACACATTTTCTGGAATACAATATGTGAACTGTAATGCCGGCCTGGTTGGCCGAGCGGTTAGCATATCCGCTCTCCAGCCAAAAGGCTGTGGGTTCGAATCCTGCCATGGGAATGAATATTTGTGATTGTCTGTGAAAATGTTAGTGGTGGTGGTGGGCAGTAGATGGCATTGGTGTGGATGATGGTAGTTGCAGTTCATGGATTGAGTAGTGGAAACTGAGAGTTGTAAAGTAGGTGCCCTCCCTCGATGAGTCTTTGAACTCCCGGAGGTGTCGCATAATAATAATAACAACCACACACACAAAAATAAATAAGTGGAACATATTAGATAGTAAGCCTAAAGTCCTAAGTGGGTGCTGTTAGGTAGCCTTGACATTGGGGCAGAAGGTCTAAGAATTACTGTTTCTTAAATCCTGGGAAGGGATGTTTCATACAACTATATTTATTAATTTTTTTTTATTTTTTTATTTTTAATCCTATATGGATTTCAAAACATTCTGAGTTTGTATCTGCTATATGAAGCATAGTGATTTTTCTCCATTTGATTTTGTGCAAGGTGTCCAAAAAGACATGGTCTGCTAGATCTGACTGACCCCCATAACTGGCAATGGATATGTCTTGACATATATCCATTGATATATGTGTTGGCTGATCTTCTAGTAGGATAGGTAATAAAGAGCTTTGTATACATCAAGAACTGGTGGGGTGTTGATCTTTAGGAGAGTACAGATAACGGTAGATAGCTTCAAAGAGATTCAAGAGAGATAATTCTTTGAAGTTCTTCTAGCTATTTTTATTAAGGTACCCTGAATATAGGGAATAATAATAGCATTACTGTTTTTATTATTTTTGTTACTCTTAACAGGTTTTTCCATTGAGTACAAAAGACTTATTGCAAGAGACTCATAACAGCCCTCCCTGGAGGTGTCACAATAATAATACCACCCACAATGCATCCAAACTTTCACCATGGGAGGCAGCAGAAGCTAACCATTATTCACATTACTCTTCTTAAACTGAATCACCAACAAAGCGCTAACAACCACCACAGGCAACCCATTCCACTCATTCACCATCCTCATAGCAATCTTCTGTCTGTCAATTTTTGTAATCGACAAATCCTGTACTGCATATGTTCTGATTCTGCACATTGCATGTGTTTACAGTGATACTGCTGGACAGTGCAAAGGCTTTTGAGAGGATTCTACATGGAATTCTAATCGATCAGTAACAGATGGGGGATAAATATAAAGTTGGTAAAGTAAAGTGGATACAATGGTGTTTGGTGGAGAGATTCCAAACGGTAGTTTATTTAAGAATAAAGTCCAGTAGAAACCCAGTGACTAATGATGTGTTGTAGGGCTCTATTCTTGTGACACTATTAATTTATTTGTACATGAACAATATAAGAAATGATCTGAGAGGAACTATTCAGTTGTTTTCCAGTGATACAAAATTGAGTATAGCAATAGTCAATAAAGATGATGTTAAAAATGTGCAAGATGGTTTAAATAGACAAGAAGCATGGACAAAGGAGAATGGATATCAGTTCATGTGGCAAAGTGTAAAGTTATGCATTTTGGGGTGAAAAGATTATCAGCCGTGTACCACATTGATGGAACTGTACTCCAGGAAATTGATTAAGCCAGGGATGATTTG
Organism: Typopeltis vanoorti; assembly: GCF_054136105.1. NCBI lineage: Eukaryota > Metazoa > Arthropoda > Arachnida > Uropygi > Thelyphonidae > Typopeltis > Typopeltis vanoorti. Next base: position 41,337,867 of record NC_143561.1, on the reverse strand, counting down.
GGGATGCTGGTGGAAAGAAAATTGAAGTTTAGAGGGCATATTGCAAAAGTAGTAGCTTAAACAGCTGATCACATTACATAGCTACTAAAGAACACTGATGCATAGGGAGAAGCAGGTTATTATATCTCTTTACAGGATCTAGGTGAAACTCCAAATTGACTACTGAGCACAGATCTAGTCACCTGGATTTCTTGGGAATGAGGAGAACGTGGAAAGGATCCAGAGGAAAGTGACCAAGATGGTGGCAGGTCTATGGAATGTACCTTGTGAGTTTGTGGCTTACAAAGATTGGTTTGACAGGCAGTCAAGGAGTGATATGATTGAAACATAAATTATTTAAGGGTTTTTACAAGATTAATACAGAGGAAATTTTTCCAAACAGGTCTGGTGGCAAGAGAACAAGGGGCCTTGGAAACTGAGCAAGAGTGAAATTAGCAAGGGTGTGAGGACTAGATTTTTTGCTTGGAGAGTGGTGAATGAGTGGAATAAGTTACCAGTCTGTTGTTGGCGCCTTGACTGTGAATATGTTCAGTGATGTATGATGGATATTGCACAAATATTGGACAGTGCTTGGCAAAATGCTTACAGACTCCCTTGATGAGTCCAAGGACTCCATGGAATTGCCAGTGTAATAATAATAATAACTCAATCCAAAGTGAAAGAAAACATTAATCCCTGTAGCTATCAGGGTTTATTATTACTGCACCGGCAACTCTATGGAGTCTTTAGACTCATCATTCATCATTCTCAGCTAAATAAACACCTTGCAAATGTTTATTTTCAAGGAGGAACTATTATTATTGTATGGGAACCTCCATAGAGTCCGAAGACTCATTGCAAGAATCCTAAACAAAATAAATTAACATTTCCAAGGCGTTTATTTAGCTGAGAATATTTGATATTCCTTCTATAACCATCTCCTGCATCTATCAGGGATTTAGTTGTACAATTTTGTGGTTATTTGTTAAAGAAAGTTGACCTACCATTGTTATCTAACAAAGGAAAACGAATTTCAGATAGTTATAGCACAATTTGCCTAGGAATTTTCTTATTTAAAGTTCATTGATATTTTAATAGTGAAAATACATATACATAGGCAAATTGGACTTTAGCTATTTGCATTTCATTTTGATTTGATAGATGGAGTGACAAATGAATGGAATAGGATGCCAGTCTGTTGTAGGTACTTTGACTGTGATTATGTTCAAAGCGAAGTATGATATATATATATATATATATACTATGTTCTCCCTAAGACCTTTTGAATGGGCAAACCACCTGGCTGGTTTTACTGACTGCCCAGCTAATTAATTAATGTTGTGAACTGACATGGCTAAATAATGAGCAAGAATGGAAAAATAATTTAAGACTTTTTTGAATTAACCACCTTACCAGTCATTATGGATCAAATACGCATCCTCATACGCTTCGTATCCATCATATATTTCAATGTAATATCAATAGTATTACAATTTTAATATGCATTTCACATCCATGATAACTTGGATGTATATATACGTCATGGCCGCCGGTAGCGTGGTTAATAGTGATGATAAATCGAACCGGAGAGTCTCGATACTCATGAGACCAGCTCAATTTCTAGCACTGCAAGCCAATCTCGAGAGCTTCGGATATTCACTTTGATGCACACCAATCCATATGCAGAAGAAGACAAAAATTGGGATCTCGAATACAACAGTGTCGGTTGCAAAGACGATCTTTTATGAAAGAGACATCATTTTGATGTTTGAAAGAAATAAATTGTGAAAATTGAGCGAATTCAAATCAAAGGCAAAAAATCGATGTTAAAAATCTACATTTATTTTTCGTAATAATGGTTTTTGTCCGAAGATCGTGAGTCTAGTATTTAATATTTTCTTTTGTAAAAGAAAACAGGTCTGCGTATAAAAATATAGTTGTTATCTCGAGGAATTCTCGAAACTCTTGAGGACTATGACGTCAGTCTTGAGTGATAACAATTCCCATTCCTAGTAATTAATATTTCTAAACAGTAAAATTGTGATATAACGTGTGTTATGTAGTACTGACAGTGCACAATTCAGTGATTTGTTCTGATTAATTTAATAACAATGATATTTTGTATTTATTAAATTACCCCATAATGAGTAAAAAGTCAAGTCAGAAAACCACACTCTTAAGTTATTTTAAGAAAGATGAAACTGATAAGCATAGTAGCAAAGACACCAAACCAATCATCGGTTTCTGCAGAATCATCGATTTCTGCAGAGTCTCTTTCAAATGTAAAACGTGCATCTAAACACCGCTTATCGGGTATTAACAGTGAGTGGTTTAAAAAATTCCATTGGTTAGTGGTGAAAGATAATGGAATGATGTGTTCCACATGTATGAAATACGGAAAGATACGACCCACAAACAAGGAAGTGACTTGGGTAACTATGCCATGCATAAGACTTCAAAAAGAAAGCTTGGTTAACCATGAACAAAGCAAGTTAGACACTGATTCTTGTTCAGATATAACTGAAAAACGTATACTAGAAGAAAATGGAATAGGGCAAATTGAAAAATCAATTTCAATTTTGAATAACTTGCAGAGAGAGATGCTTTTCTGGGAGCTTCAAGATCTATGTATTGGTTAGCGAAAAATGAGTTACCACATACTACATTATTTGAAAAATTGCTTGAGCATTGCATATGCGCTGTTCTTACTTAGAACATTTTAACGTTGGTAAAAATGCACATTATACCTCAGAAAGAATAATGAAAGAGCTGAGATATTTCAGCATTCAGAAATTACATCTGAAATACTGAAAAATATACATTCTGAAGATTATTTCCATGTTTTATGTGATGAACTACAGACATCTCAGTTTTAAAACAACTGATTGTGTACATTAAATATATTTGTCAACTTAGAAAAGAGGTCAGGGTTAGTTTTGTATCAACTGGCGATATCAGTGATGGCAAAGCTGAGACTATAACTAACAAAATAATTGAAACCCTTGACAGTCTAGGCTTAAAAACTTGTAATCTGGTGGGCCTAGGATCTGATGGAACAGCTGTCATGATTGGAAAGCAAAAGGGAGTTGCAAAACTGCTCAAAGATACAACAGATGGACTCATGGTCAACTGTCATTATGTAAACCACCGACTGGCTCTTGCTAGTGCCCAAGCAGCTGCTGAAGTTCCTTATTTAGTCAGGTTTAATGATATCTTAAGGAAATTGTTTTTCATCTTCCAAAATTCCTCAGTCAGGATGGCTGGTTTAACCCAAATCCAAAATATACTGAACAGTCCTCAGATTAAACTTAAAATGGCTAGTGACATTAGATGGCTGTTTCATGATTCTGCAATACAGTCTCTAAGAGAATGGATGGTGAGTGTTATAGCTGCATTGGAAAGGGAGGCCACCGAATGAAATGATGCTTTCAGATGTGTTACTGCATTTATCTAACTTGTCTAGATCATGGCAAAGGTAAGATGTTAACTTAACTGAAATAGAGCCAATCTTAGAAGCCAGAAAACTATCCATCATGAAATTGAAAGACACTCCTGGCAATCATTTTCAAAATCTTCATCAGCATCTTTCAGGTGAATGGTAAGACCTTCACATTGATTATTCAGATTCTAATGTTATTATGTTTAAGACTACAATATATGATAAATACATTCAGATATGCCAATCATTTCCTGCTTTTCAAGACTTTTCAATGCAGAAAGTCATGATCAACATGAGGCTTCTGAGATTCTTTTTGATTATTATTCTAGAAATAGAAGTCCTGCAGTTTTAAACTATGAAAGTACTAAACTAGAATGGGCAGGTGCATCAAAAATGATTGATGGACAGTCATACAAAAATCTAGATCCAAGACAAATACTTCTGAAATTAGCAACAACATCTGAGCTCAAAGAGTCTTTTCCAAATTTAGCAAAACTAGCTGCTGTTGGACTGGCTATACCTGTGAGCACAGCTGAATGTGAAAGGGATTTCTCGGCATTAAAAAGGATAAAAACCTGTATGAAGAATCACATCAGTCAGAACACTAAATAATCTGATGCTGATTTCATTAACGGAACCAGATCCAACAGATTTTAATTACGAAAAAGCTGCTGACAACTGGGCTTCTAAGAAGAAGAGAATTATTATTATTATTATAAAAACCTCCATGAAGTCAAAGACATCGTGGGAGGTCCACTGTTATACACACAGTTTATCATACTGTGCCTTAAATAAATTCACTGTCTCTGCACACATCACACTCTCTGGCAAAGCATTCCAATCACTCACCACTCTCCATGCAAAAAACCTGCTACTCACTCCCTTGCTCACACCATCCTTATACAGCTTCCAGAAATGACCTCTTGTTCTCCTGCTATCCTCGCCCATTCTGTGCAAAACCTCCCCGACATTAATCTGGTAATAACCTCTTAATAGCTTATATGTCTCAATCATATCCCCCCCCCCTTCTCCTTCTATCCACTAATTTCTGCAAATTGCATTTTGTCAATTTGTCTTCATACTCTACATTCCAGAGACCAGAAACCACCTTAGTCAATCGCCTCTGAACTTTTTCCAATGCAATTTCATCTTTTTGAAAACCAGGTGACCAGATCTGTGCACAGTAATCCATGTGGCCTGATCAAAGCCTTATACAAAGGAACCATAACATCCTTACTTCTACAAGTCAATGTCCTCCGCATCATTCCCATTATCCGCTGTGTTGTCTTCACTATTTTAGTAACATGTCCCCGAAATTTTAGGTCCTTGTCTACAATCACTCCAAGATCTCACATTTCCTCTACCTCATCCAAGATATTTGCACCGATTGTGTACTTTACATCCCATCTCCGCTTCCCAAATTTCAAAACCTTACACTTTGAAACATTGAATTGACATCCCCACTTATTTACCCATTCAGCCAGTGTATTCAAGTCCTCTTACAAAGCTACAGCATCCATACTGCTCCTGATAGCTCTCCCCAACTTTGCATCATCTGCAAACAACTGCACATCACCATTCAGACCTCTCCAGATATCATTTATATACAAATTAAACAGCAATGGACCCAAAACAGACCCTTGAGGTACACCACTAGTAACTTTCCTCTTCTTTTCCTAACCTATCAGACAGCCAATCTCCAATCCAGCGAACCAATCTACTGTTCAGCCCCATCCGTTCCAATTTAATTACCAGCTTGTCATGTGGCAATTTATCAAACGAGTTTACAAAATCTAAATATATCTCTGTATATGCAACACCCTTCTCCAACGCGTTTGTCACTTTATTACAAAAAGTAAGCAGGCTGCTTAAGCAATATTAATATAATTAATGTATAGAATTTTAAGCTGTGAGCATTACAAGGTTTTTCATTACTTAATGAGAAAATAAGAAAAATTCCTAGTCTCGTTTGTTATAATTACTGTATAAAATATTATCCTTGTTTGAAGTAATTTCTAATAAAATTACTATTTTAATTTTTTTATGAAAAAGGATCTTTCTTAACTCATTCGAAATTTTTGTATGACGCTAATGCTTCATTCCACCCGGGCTGGTAAAATTTTTGGGGTGAACATTGATATATATATATATATATCATCATCAAATTCCTGCCAAGTACCCTCAAGGGGTGTACAGGATATGACAGTACTACATGAAAAAATTACATCATTACTAACTTCCTATCTACAATTTTCCTCAAAATCAGTCTGTTACTTGTCAAGACGCCAACATTATCAGATCTTATATTTCTATCATCTAAGGCACTTTGTACCGTATCAATCCACCTATATCTTGGTCTTCCTCTGGGTCGTTTTCCTGCCAACCTGGCAGAGAACACTTGTTTTGCTAATCTTTCCTCTCCCATTCTATTTAAGTAACCATACCACCTGAGATTAGCTCTGCTAACGCATTCCTGGATGCTGACAATGTCAAGTTCTTTCCTAAAATCCCCATTTTTAATATGATATTGCCATTGATGCCATCTGTTCATGCCTCTAATCTTTCTCAGGACTCTCATATCTGCGGTCTCTAGTCTTTGGTCAAGTGTTTTACTTCTGACCCAGCTCTCAGATCCATAAGTTAAAACTAGTTTGAACACTTTGTTGTATACAGCTAATTTAGTGTTCCGACTAATTTCTTTCTTATTCCATATGAATTTATTCAATTGACTTCCCACCATACCAGCTTTGCTGATTCTGTTGTCTATTTCTATATTTAATTTACCATCTTCAGTAAAAATCGTGCCTAAGTAGCTGAAATGTTTTACTTGTTCCACAGGTTCTCCATTCACAACACAGTTGACATTTTCAATGATTCTGCCTATTTTCATTGTCTTTGTCTTTTTATTGCTGACCTTCATACCATATCTATTACAACAGCTATTCAATTTAGTCAGAGAATCTTGCAGACTTGTAGCAGATTTATTTAGAAGTATAACATCATCCGCATAAAGCAAAGAGCTGACATTAACATCTCCAATTTTGATATCAGTTTTAATACCACATTCCTTCATAATGTGATCCATATAGATAATGAATAACAGAGGGGATAACGTACATCCCTGTCTCACACCAGATTTAACATTAAACCATCTTCCTGTACTTCCTTCAATTCTAACTGCTGACTTACAACTCAAATAAAGACTAAGCATTGCTTGATATAATGCCCCATTGACACCATATAACTGCAGCGTATTGAATAGCTTCTCTCTTGGCACCTTGTCATATGCCTTTTCCAAATCGACAAAACTTAAATACAGATCTTTGTTATATTCCCATGCTTTCTCGACTATTTGTCGTAAAGGGAAGATCTGATCCTGACAGCCTCTATTTGGCATGAATCCAACTTGTTCTTCACCAAGCTTTTCTTCCACAATTCTTCTCAACCGTTTCTCAAGTCTACTTGCATAGATCTTGCCAGGAACACTCAGTAGGGAAATACCTCTGTAATTCTCACATTCAGTTTTATTTCCCTTTTTATATATGGGTACTATGAGAGCTCTACTCCAATCATCGGGAATTCGTCCCTCTGTCCAGGCTTTCTGAACTATGCAGTGCAGCCACTGTAAGACTTTTATACCACCATACTTCAGCATTTCTGGTCGAATATCATCTACTCCTGCTGCCTTTCCACATATCAAGCCTTAGATGACTTTATCACTGTGCTGTCATCACTGCTTGTTTCATTTAGCAGTTTTTCAAATTACTCCATACTTCAAAGATATCTTTTTCTCCTGTTTTCATGTCACCTTTATCATCTCTAACTCCTTTTACAGCACTCTTTCCTCCATTCCTAAGCTTCTTCAACAACCTCCAGAATATTTTGCCACCTTCTTGATATTTATTTTCTATATTCTTGCCAAAGTCCTCCCATGACTTTTGTTTAGCTAGTTTTACACACTGTTTAGCTTTCTTACATTTGTCTCTGTATTCTGTAAGAGTAAAAGCTGACTTATTTGCCAGGAACTTTTGATATGCTTTCTTCTTTTCCTTCACTGCCTCTTTAACTTCCTGTGTCCACCAGGGAGTTCTGATTTTTTTATCCTTGCACACAACCTCACCACATGCCTCTCTCTCTCTGGCAGAATCAATCAATGTTTTCTTCAGAGTTTGCCACTGAATCTCCAAGATTTGATTAATGTTCTCAAACTCTTTCATTTTCTTTTCAATAATCTTTCTGTATTTTAATCTACAGTTCACATCTGAGAGCTGCTCAACTTTTATTCGCTTTAAAACTTTCTTACATGTTATTCTTTTCAATATGAAATTCAATTTTATCCTGCTCAAGACTAAATAGTGATCACTTCCAATTTCAAATCCTCTGTACACTCTGGTGTCCTGCACCAGGGAGAAAACATCACTATCAACAATAACATAGTCAATGAGACTTTTCTTATTCCTAGCCTCTTCTCTTCATGTGAATTTGTGCACATTTTTATGTTGGAACATGGGGTTAGTAATAACCAGTCCATGTCCTGAGCAGAAATCCAACAGATATTTGCCATTATTATTAGCTTTGCACTTTTCTCCAAATTTTCCCAAATTATTTTTGTATGTCTCACAATCATTTCCTACTCTGCTATTTAGATCCCCAACAAAGACCAACTTTTCCTTTTTAATTGTGTCAGTTGCTTTTTCTAAAGCCTCAAAAAATTTCTCCACTTCTACCTTAGTAGAACCTTCTGTGGGACCATAAGCACAAATAAGTCTCATTGTCCAGTTCTCCATTCTCATATTTGCCCACATTACTCTACTTGAGACTGACTGTCATTCAAGAAGATTAGCCTCGTATTTTGTGTTGAATACTATGGCTACTCCTTCTTTTCATTGATTGTCATTGCCTGAATATAACATTTTGTATTTATTGCTCAGAAAGATCTCACCAGTTTTGGTCTTTTTTGTTTCAGTCACCCCTATTATGTTGATCTGGTACTTATCTAATTCCTCAGCTAGCTCCATTTCTTTGCCATTCAGGCTTCTTACGTTGATAGTACCGATCTTTAACTCTGGATTTATGATGTTGAGTTGGGGTTTGTTTTCAGATTTGTTCCAGTAGCTGACTTTTTGCTGTTCGCCCTGGTTCCCCTGGCGAAAACAATGGGGGCCTTGTTTAACCGGGCGAAGCCCCAGCCGGTATGAAATTTTGTCATGTTGTACCATCATTTTTTATTTTGGTTTAATCAATAAGAATACAATTTGGTCAGCTAAATCCCAAATTGCCAGCCCATCCTCGTTCGTTCAGTATCAAAGTAGATACCCAACAGGGTGCACCACGAGAAGGTGAGGATTGCACATTAAGTCAGAAGCCCTGGTCGGTTCTCCGCATTCCTTTAAAGGCTATGTGGAGGTCTCCTCTCAGTTATTCTTATTAAAATCTTTATAAGTTATCTCGGTTTTTAGTCATTAAATCTATGTTTTTAAAATATATATATATATATAATAATTTTAAAAACATAGATTTAATGATTAAAAACCGAGATAACTTATAAAGATTTTAATAAGAATAATACGAGGGTTTCGGCTTATAACAGCCTTCCTCAGGTATTCTTAAAGGACAAGAATAGTAATAAACATTGAAGTATCAAAACAAACTGGAAATTACAGGAAAAAATTGCCACATATAATACATAAAAAACGTATTTTTTTTTCGAGTTGTTCTAACAGGCATGCCATTGTTTATTGCAAGTGTGCGTGCAGGCTCATGTGAATGCCAATATTGAATAACTACAGCATGGCTATCTGGGATGTTATAACTGAAAATTGTTGTTTAAGTGGACAGGGTTCAGCAGGATTTCCCTTGATTCTACAATTTTTCTCTCAAACTCATCATCACAGCAAAAGATATTTTCTGATCTATCCCAGCAAACGGAGTGGCTTTGTTGATCATCATTAGGATTATTTGAAAAATGAACATGACTGGATAACGCAGTTGCACGAGATCTTTTGTAAGAGATGTCTCTCTTATGCTCTTCTATACGTTGTTCAATAGATTTGTTAGTTTGTCCAAAATAAGGGATATTGCAATCGCACCATAATTTATATGCACCTGGATATTTTAGGTTCTGATGAATAGGTTTTGGATGGCTGATTAGAGAACAGATTTTAGGAAGTGTGGTGAAGAACGTCTTGATATTATATTTTTTAAGGACGTTAGCTAATTTTTTAGAGACTGTGCTAACGTACGGAATGGAGATGCTACCTTTAAAATTAATGGTTTCTGTTGTGCACTGCCTAGGAGGATCCAGAAGAAATTTCTTAATCTAAATGATGAAGTATATATATATATATATATATATATACTTCATCATTCTTTAATCCACAAACCTGCCAAACTAGACTTTTTTTTTTTTAATAATAATAATTTGCATCTATTTATTTAGCCAAGAATGATGTGGATACAATAATTGTCAATAACATCCCCAACCCCGACCTATCCGGGATTAAATGTTTTCTTCAGAATGCCATAATCTTGGGATCAAGTTTCAATGTGTGTGTGTGCTGCATTTTGCTCATTGTAGTGGGTTACTACAATCTGACATTTTAAACGAACGCATTCAAGTGCACTAGCTTACCGCTTTGGCTAGAATCTAAAGTGGTAAGTTGATTGAGCTTATAATAATACACCATATACAAATGCAATTACTAAAAAAAAACAAACTCGATTGATGCTCTTTACTGCTGGAAGATGCATCTTCTTTCCCTTTTTGAGCTGAATATTTCTGTGTGCCTGAAAATTTTCTAAACACTCTCAATAAACGATAATTTATATTATTCGACGAATAGAGTAAATTAGCCATTAATATATCACGATGATACAAAACGCAATAGCATGCGCACTGGTAAAAATACTAATCTACAAACACCGTCAGAAAACAAGATAGCACGACAGAAATATATTTTTATATGCTGAACACTCACTTCTCATATCGCAGAGACGCGATAGCAGTAAACAGGAACTATACTATATAAATATATATTGAATATTTCACATTTGAAATATTCAAAATTGAACAATTCAAAGATTATTTAAATTCATATTTCAATATGAATATAATCAGGCCATGCTTTATACACGACGCCACATTTGCTCATACGACGATCTTAGTGACATAATGTTGCTGTGATTCAACGATGCGCAAGTTTCGTGTACTCAAGCTCAAGTTTACGACGTCGTTACCCTTTGCATTTCTGTTTCGATGTCTCGTTATGAAGTATAAACTGTTTATAAATATTGTTTTGTATTGTTTTCATAACGGCAGACAGCACCGTAGCTGTTCGCCTTTATTGAATATATTGAATGTGGGCCAGGGGACCACAAGGCCAACAGATTGCTATCACTGAAGAGCAAGCAAAGTGGCTCTCCAGTGGAATCGTCTTCCAGTTATTTCGAATCAGACTCCTTTCGTTTAGCTGTTTTATTTGGTGTCTCTTGTATCTTTCTAACCTTGAATCGTCTGGAATCGTCTTCCAGTTATTTCGAATCAGACTCCTTTCGTTTAGCTGTTTTATTTGGTGTCTCTTGTATCTTTCTAACCTTGATGCTATTAGAGTATTCGAAGCGGTTGAGATCTCTCTTTTCTGATTTCTAGATAGGAGAGGTACACCCTCTGTCCAAAAAGAAACCGAACTTCTGATAGAAAATAAAACACTGGCCTCTCCTTCAGCTTCGATACAGCATTTGGAAGGTCAATTAATTCGTTAAATGAGTTTTTTTTTATATTGGTTTTTAGGATATTGTTGCGGGTCGTGGTTACTGCCGCCTGAAGGTTTTCAATAGTGTCGTAACGCTTTCCTTTCATCGGCAAATGAAGTTGGGGGGAAAGAGAAAGAAGTCACAGGGTGCTAAATCAGGTGAATACGGCGAGTGATCCAACACACACAAACTTAGTTTTTGCTCAAAAGCTGTCTCACAATGTTCGAAGGATGAGATGGCGCATTATCGTGCAAAAGTGACCAGGTGCCTGGATCACGATATTCATGCCCTACGCGACGAATTCTCGCTATCAGTCGCTTCAAAACTTCTAGATAAAACTCACCATTAACCGTTTGGCCAGGCAGAACGAATTCTTTGTAGATAATGCCCTTGGAATCGTAGAAACAAATCGGCATTTTCTTTACTTTTGACTTCTCCAAGCGACTTTTTTTTCGGATGCCCCTCTTCTGGTGATCTCCACTCAGCACTCCGGCACTTTGTTTCGGGCGCATACTCAAGACTCCACATTTCGTCACCAGTAACGATCATTTCAAGGAAGCCTGAGTCCTTACGAGCGGTTTTAATGAGGTCCTTGCAGTGTTCAATTCGATACATTTTTTGGTCGTCGGTCAACTTGTGGGGAACAAATCGCGAATTCAATTTACGAAGACCCAAACTCCAGGTCAAAATTTCGTACACAGTTGATTTTGGAATCCCCAATTCATCTTCAAACAATCTCACGAACGATTTCGGGTTTTCTTTGAAGAAATCACGCACTTTATTTTATGTTAACGTCGCTCAGTCCAGTGTTTGGACTGCACGGATTTTCAACATCCTCAAGCGTCTCATGGCCCCTTTGAAATCGCTTAAACCACTCGTAAACTTGAGTACGGGATAAACATTCATCACCGTATGCTTTTGAAGCATTTAATGCGTTTCGGTAAACGTTTTACCAAACTGAGTCAAAACTCATTTTGATTCAGTTCATCAAAACACACTGTCACTCTTGGCACTATAACTCGGCTTCTATGAAACAAATGTCATAAACAGTTGACACTAATGAAGGTTGCCGCTTTCGACAACGAAAAGATACAACAGTTGGCGCGATTAGTTTCTTCTATTTTCGAACAGTTCGGTTTCTTTTTGGACAGCGGGCGTAGTAACTTTTGTCATACCTAAGAGAAAGTAATTCTGAAATCAAACGCTGTTCCAAAGTGGGTTGGGTGGTGGTGGTGGGGGGGGGGGGGATTTTACGACGGACCAGCTTCCTATCTGGGTAAAAATAACATTGCTCCAAATCTTGAAAACGAAAGATATAACGGTGGATCTTTACAGTTACGACTTTCAAGAAACGAAAAATGATTTTGGGGAAAAAATGTACGAAGTCTAAATAATAAATATCCTGAAATTATTTAAGAAGTAAAAAAAACTAAAAGTTAATATTACTTTCAACAGAAGAAATGCTAAAGATATCATGGACAGAAAAAAATTACCAATGAAGATGTCTTAAAATCAATTGGCAAAGCTAAACATCTTGTACAAATAATCAAGAAACGAAAAACATCATATCTTGGACACATCATGAGAAACAGCAAATACCAACTTCTACAAACTATTTTGGTAGGAAGAATTGATGGCAAAGGAACTAGAGGAAGAGAAAGAATATCATGGTTTGACAACATCAAGACGTGGACAGGAAAGAGCAGTGCACAACTGCTCAGATTAGCACAAGAGCGCAGTTTGTTCGCCAAGATGGTCGCTGACCTTCGATAGAAGATAGCACAATAAGAAGAACAGAACAAAAAAAAAAAAAAAGATTAAGCTTTTGAAATAATGGGTAGATATCTACATATATAAAGTACAGTCAATACCGTCGAAAGGGTGTAGCATAGAGGCATCTTACCCTCACGGCGTGGCTTAATAAGGGCGCTCGTTCAGCCATATTACGGTAGGCGCCGTCGCTGAAGAAGTTTTTCCAAGCTTAAACGGATTAAAAATTATTCGTGAACAGCATTAACTCAATAAAGATTGATTTGTCTAGCAACTATATCGATAGAGGCGAACATAGCTTATAATTTAAATTTTGACGTGCTCATAAACAGTTTTATTGTGCGATATCCAAGTAGAGCAAACATTTAATTAATATTATGTAATCGTTTTGCATTAATGTTTCTCTTGTAATAAAAACAAAATAGCAATTGGAGATTTTCTATTTTTTTTTTTTTTTTGTCTTATAATCCATCATTGTTTGCCTCAGGACGCGATATAATCTGGCGACGGCCCTGAGTACAGTTGATAAAACAAAAGGGCGATAACTGGCATATCTGTGCTCATAAAAAGTAGATGGCAGAACCAAGTAATTTGGAAGAGGTAAATTATTATTATTTCATGACACCTTCAGGGAGTCCAAAGACTCATCGAGAGAGGACACCTACTCTACAACTTTCTGTCTCCACCACTCCACCAACTAAAACGAACCACAGCTACACCAACGCCATCTACCACCCACCACCACCGGTATTTTCACAGACAATCACAAACATTTATACCCACGGCAAGATTTGAACCCGCATCCTTTTGGCGGAAGAGCGAATACGCTAACCACTCTGCCAACCAGGCTGGTGAATTATAAATGAATGGTTTATACAAGCAAGTCTTAAATTAGTTGGACTAGAATTTTTCGTTATTTGAACTTATACCCAATGTGACAATTACTCATTTTTTTTTTATGATATGATAATATTTTTATTGATCTGCTAAAATATTTACACTTACAATGAACATCTTGAGTGACATTGCAACTTATAATTTTAGACAATTCAGCACAAAGTGCTACATTTTCTACATTGGATTTCAATTAGAATTTTTTTTTTTACAAAATACTTTTTGCCTTTATATTATGTATTTACAACACATGTTCTTCTAATATTTACAATAAGGATTATACAGAATTTTTGAATTTAGAAAATACATAATAATAATAATAATAATAATAATAATAATAATAATAATAATAATAATAATAATAATAATAATAATAATAATAATAATAATTTATTTATTTTATTTATCTATTTATTATTATTTTTTTTATGTCTCAGATGAATTGCATACATAGTTGCTGTAGTAATTATATACAGTATATATTATTTATAACGCGTTACAATTGTGAATAACAGATACTTGCAAGTTAATAATTTTCTTCCTCGAAGCTTAGCAGACCTTATCTGAGGAATAGATGAATAGGTTCGATAAAAAGGAAGTAATTCATCCCCGGTCAATGATAACCACGCTTTTTTCAATCAGAAAAATGATTGAAAAAAGGTGAGAATGCAAGGAATTATTAGCGTTAAAAGACTTTAATATCGAATTGGGTGCCGGGTTGATAAAAATTATGTGTTGCGATGTTACGGATAAGATAAGATTATTAATATTAATAATAATATTATTATTTTGTACTCTCCATGGAGTCAATGGACTCAATTTGAAAGACCCACTCAACCAGCAATAGGGCTGTCATAATAAACTTTGAAGTTATTTATAGTACCTGCAGTCACAATGCACGGCAATGCATTCCACTCGCTAACAACTCTGCATAAAAATCTACTCCTCACACGCTTCTTTGCCACATCTTTATACAACTTCCAGGGATGGCCTCTCGTTCTTCCCATCTTAACACCCACTCTTTTTATAATTCCTTCTGCATTAATCAGATAGAATCCCTTAACTAACTTGAACTTTAGCTCATATCCCCTCGTTCTTCTCTTTTAACCATATCTATGTAATCCACATTCCATCAAATTCTTTTCGTAACCAACAATTGGTTATGAAGGGAGTTTGAGGAAATATGATATTACTTTAGTCATTCGTCTCTGGATCCTCTCTAGTACTTCCATATCACAATGATGATAACCAGGCTAACAAATATGAGCACATCTATTCCACGTCTGGCGGACAAATCCATTAATTAAAGGCAACGCCACCACCACCACCTCCTTATCCATACAGGTCAATGTACTTTTTATCATAGCAGCAAAACGATTTGGTCTTTACAACACTTGCAATATGCCCTCAGAACTTCAGTCCACTGAATACAACGATTCCAATATCTTGAATCTAATCTACCTCCTGAAGAAAAGCTCAACCAATACAACGCGATGTCTTATATCTCAGTACCCCAAACATAATTTAAAAAATAAATAAATCAGTCAACGCCTTTTATTCGGTATAGGGAGTAGGCGACGCGTTTTAGCCCTGACTAATTATTGGAGATTGATAATAATAATAATAATAATAATAATAATAATAATTATTATTATTATTATTATTATTATTATTATTATTATTATTATTATTATTATTATTATTATCTTCCAAGAGAGATGTTGTTCCCTTATTTTTCTGAAAATCATATTGTGTTTTAGGGATAATAATAATAATAATAATAATAATAATAATAATAATGATAATAATAAATAATAATAAAAATAATAATAAAAATAATAATAAAAATAATAATAATAAAAAAACAACAATAATAATAATAATAATAATAAAAAAAACAATAATAATAATAATTATTATTATTATTATTATTATTATTATTATTATTATTATTATTATTATTATCCCTAAAACACAAAATGATTTTCAGAAAAATAAGGGAACAACATCTCTCTTGGAAGATTTTACATACGTAATTAATACCGCCTAGGACAAAAGCAAAATTGCCATGGCAATCTTTATTCATCTAACTAAAGCATTTGATACACTCACACATCAAACTTTGTTGGAAAAGCTGAGGCATGTTGGAATAGATGGGTCTCTGCCCAAGTGGTTTACAAACTACCTCCAAAATAGAAAGCATATCACATGTATCGGGTCAAACTGAAGTAGTGAGCTACCAGTAAACTGTGAAGTGGCAGAGGGAGCTGTACTCTCCCCAAATCTATTCAACATTTAAACTCACGATATTAATCAGCTACCTTCTTAAAGGTAAGATATTCCAATACGCAGATGATACAGCTATAATATCCATCCATAATAAAGCAAGCATAGCCCAAACAAATATGCAACATGACCAAAATCTGATCACAGACTGGCTCACGAAAACTCCATACACCTAAACTCAGATAAGACAAAATTAATGATATTCAGAAATCCACTGACTCGACCAGTTGATAGCAAATATATAACCATCCAACCTTCGCTCTCCAACATAAAAAACACACCGATCAGCAAAACCACTACAGTCACTCCGATTGAAACAATACTACACCTTGGAATTTACTTAGATGCAGATATGAACTGGAATGGCCACATAACCCATCTACACAAAAAACTCCGACAATGTGACAAACTCTACAGGTTAAAAGACATTGTTCCCATACGCCTAAAAACACTAATATACAAATCACCATGCCAAAATATACTAAGTACGCTATAACAACGTATGCTTTCTGTGCACCCTACAAACTAAATAGATTAATGTCGTTACAGTACAAAATGATAAAACTGATCTTTTGGGAACAAAGAGAAAATAACGGCTTTATATACACTGCAATGTCAGAATAAAAAATACTGACAGCAAAACATTTATGTCTCTATGCAGCTTTGCTAAAACACTATTTCGATGCCAACTATAGGACAGTCAGAAATAAATACCGTATAACAAGACTTCAGACAATTAATTATATCACATATAAGTAAAATAATCACTACGGAAAGACCACATGAAACTTCTGCATCCCAGACATGATAAACAAATTACATTTTGAATACAGAAACCTTACAAACTACAATAGCCTGAAAAGAGCTCTAAGGACATGCTATGAACAAGAAACACGTACCCAAATTACCATACAAACTCAATGAAACACAATATACTCGTTCAGGCTTTCAGTTCAGCGACGCATCAATACATTCCAAGTTATAGTGCGTGCGTGCGTGCTGAGAAATTACATCTCATCCAAGATAAAATATATATATATATATATATATATATATATATATATATAAGTATATATCATATGTAAACAAATGTATGTAAGGTTGTATCACATGTAATCAAATGTATTTAATGTATGTAACAACTGTAACAAATGAATATAATGTAATTTTTTAAAAATTAAATAATGAGTTTACACTGTATGTTTGTGATAATTAGGAAATATAATACAGTATTTTAATTGCATATGTGTAAATACTGTTGTACAATCACACTTTTTCAAACTTTGGAAAAAAAATAGTAAACTACAACACGTAATATTATATCACTTGAAAAATTCGGAATTATATAATTGTAAATTATTACTTGATTGTTAGTTTTAAAAAAATAGCAAAAATCTTATCATCATTATTATTGAAATCTCATTATATGTAGCACATAGTGCTGAACCTTGTAAAATAATATACTGAATAGATGATCATTGTATACATGTAAATATTTGTGAGATCAATAAAAGAAAAAATTATTATTATTATTATTATTATTATACAGGCACCTCCACAGAGTCCGAAGACTCATCGCAGAGCAATCTATTCACAGAATCTACCATACCGATCCTTGAACCCATTAACATCACAAGGGACTTCGGCAACCCATTCCACTCATTCACAACTCTCCAAGCAAAAAATCTAGTCCTCACATCCCTATTGACCACACCTCTATTCAACTTCCAGGGATGACCCCATTATTCTGGCTCCTCCAGAGAAGTGCTGAAACATTTCTCCCTGCATCAAAAATATAAAACTCCATAAGCAACTTAAATGCTTCTATCATATCCTCTATTTTTCTCCTATCAACCAATTTTTACAATCCATGCACCCTCAATTTACCCTGATTGGGAAAATTCCACAGGCCACTCACTGTCTTGGTCAATCGCCTCTGAATCCTCTTCACTGCTTCTTCATCACCAAGAAACCCAGGGGAACTAGACTTGTGCACAATAATCCAGATGCGAGCTTTATAAAGATAAAATAAAATCTGCCATATCTCTACATGTTAATATGTTCGTAAATAACCAAGTAATCTTATGGGCTACCATAGCAATATATCCTCTAAACTTTAACTCTATCTACCACCACCCCTAAATCTCTAGCTTCATCTATTTCCTGGAGTACAGTGCCATCAATATGATACAGGCTTGTAATTTTTTTTCCCAAAAAACGCATAACTTTACATTTCTTCACATTAAACTGGTATCCATTATCTTATGTTCATATTGACAGCCTATTTATATTGTCCTGCAAGCTCTCCACATTGCCTTGATTAACTATTGCTTTATCTCATTTCGCATCATCAACAAACAATTGAATATTTCCTTTCAGCATTTCAGCAGTTAAGAATTTCAGGTTATTTCCTATATAATTTAGGTGCAAATTAAATAGCAATGGTCCCATCACCTTCCTTTTCTAGGGTAGTGGTCCAATCTTGAATCTATCTATCTAACTAACCGGTCTGTAATGTAATCCCATCTATTGAAGCCTATACACTTCTGACATGTGAAAAACTATCAAATCCCTTTGCAATGTCCAAGAAAATCTCTGTATGAATCTCTCTTATCCAACGCATTCGTCACTTTTTATAAAATGTAAGAAGAATGCTAAAAGAAGACCTGTCAGTTAAAAATCATTCTTGACCAATATAGGCATCTCATGTCCATGAGCACAATCTTGTATTCTATTCCTAACTAATTTTTCAAACACTATTATCATAGCTGCAGCTATACAGTCTGGTGGAATAATTGGAATCATCTGTCCTAAACCTATGCTTGCGGACAGGTATTATTTTCCCTTCTTTCCCCTCTGTGAAACTCTCTTTAAATAACCAGGTTAAAGGCATGGCTAACTCTTTTCTAAATTCTTTAAAAATATGTGGTGATATGTCATCCATTTCCATAGATTTATTAAGCAATTATTGATACACCATTGATTATTTCATCTTTAATTCTCCTAATACATGCCTTCCTTCTACATGTTGAGTAATATCATTCACTCCACTATAATATTCACTGATGAAGTATTCACTAAATAATTCCAGTCTATCATTGCTACGGTTACTCTGCTACCATAACTAACCATTAGTGTCAAACTGCTGTAATTATTTTTCGTATATTGATGTTCCGATTAGAGCAAGTTACATGTTGAACTATAAAGCTGGAAATTATGATCAACTTAGGAAAATACTATCTTTGGTTCCACAGTATAAGATACTGAAAGGGAAAGATGTTAGCATTGCATGGGAATCGTTGAAAAAGTGATTAAATGAGGCGGTATCTGAATGTATCCCTAGAGTTCAAAGAATAAATAGGGTGGGAGTGAAATGCATGTGCAACTTTATTAAGCAAGAGATCGATAAGAAGCAAATGATGAGGAAGGATTATAACAATAATAAGAGTGAGGGAGTTATGAAATATATAACTCCTCCATTACATTTCTGGCTTAAGCTTAAGTCAGAAAAGTAACGAGTATTGCGAGTAAAGCTAAATCTGAGTATGATAAGAAATCGGCCATGCAAGCTAAAGGCAATCCAAAAGAATTTTATCGTTATGCCGTAAGCAAAAGAAAGAATGAATGTGAAAGAATCATTTTATTGAATGCAGATGGTACTCGAGTGATGGAAGAAAATGAGATTATTCAGTTAATGAGTGCTTATTTTGCTAAGATATATCAACCAGGTGTATGTAACATGGAACACAATGCTACATTGGATGAAGAGTTAGAGGTTCGTGAAAATGAGATTCAAGAGCTGTTGCATAACCTATATAAGAATTTTTGTATAGGGACAGATGGAATATCAGTACGTATGCTTACGGAATGTTCAACCGAATTGGCTAGGCCTTTCACATACATGTTTGTTCAACTTGAGTCTTACCTCAACTAGAACAAAACACAGTATCAGGATGATACCACAGGAATGGAAGGAATGTGTAATAGTTCCGTTGTAAGAGGGTGGAGCAAAAACCGATGTATCTCTGGAGCAGCAGTGAAGATTTTAGAGAAGTTGGGAAGAACTTTCATACTGAAATGATTAGTCAGACAAGGATTTACAAAAGGAACGCTATGACTTAGCAATTTGCTCAGATTTTATAACATTGTTACGGCCGATTTGGATAAAGTAAATAGATACACTATGATAATGTTGGATTACAGAATATATATTGGATACAGGCATGCTGCCAGAAGACTTCATAAAATCTATTTGCATCCCGATACCAAAAAAGAATAATGCAGCAGAATGTAAAAATTTTAGAAAAATTAGTAACATATCCCATACTTCAAAAATGCTATTAAAAATAATTAAAAAAAAAAGAATGTTTTCTAGACATTATTATTATTATTATTATTATTATTGTTATTATTATTTTAACGATGTCTCCATGGTGTCAAAAGACTCATTGCAGGAGACCCGACATTGACCACCCTAACCATTATTTACACAATACCTATTATAACCTCTCCTTAAATTGACTCACAGTTGAAGCATTCACAACCACCTCTGGCAAAGCATTCCACCCATTAACAACCCTCCAAGTAAAAAATCTAATCCTAACACCCTTGCTAACCACACTCTTACACAATCTCCAGGAATGGCCCTCGTTCTCTCACTTCCTGCACTGGTTTTAAAAATATCATCGGTATAAATCCTGCAAAATCCCTTTAACAATTTAAATACCCTCTATCATATCTCCTCTCCTACGTCTATCAGCTAGTTTTTGGAGCCCAGAGATCTTCAATCTATCCTTGTAGGGAACATCCCAAAGACTTGCTTTGAACAAGCTTTGTAACCTATCTCTGAATCCTCTCCACCACTTTCGCATCACCAAGAAATCCTGGCGACCAAACCAGTCTAAATGCGTCTAAATGAATAGTCCGGATCAATACCCAAATGTGGCCTTATTAATGCCTTATAGAGTGGAACAATAACCTCTCTATCCCTGCTTGTTAGTGTGTGTTCCTCAACAACCATGTAATTTGATGTGATGTTTTGGCAATCGTTGCAGTATGCCCTTTAAACTTAAGTTCTCTGTCCACAATAACTCCCAAGTCTCTTGTCTCATCGACCTCTTGCAGTTCAGTTCCGTTAATATAGTAAACAGTATGTGATGTCATCCTCCCGTAGTGCATCACCTTACACTTAGCCACGTTGAACTGACAGCCATTTTCCTTAGTCCATACCGTCAGCCTATTTAAGTCATCCTGTAAGATATTGACATCATTTGAATTGATTATCGCTTTTCCAAATTTTCCATCATTAGCAAACAAGTGGATATTTCCGTTCAAGGTATTTCCAATATCATTAATGTACAAATTAAACAATAGAGGACGAAGCACTGAGCCCTGAGGTACACCACTAGCCACTTGCTTTTTCCTATACTCAGCTCCTCCGTAAACCACTCTTTGATATCTGTCCACCAGCCATCCTTTAATCCAACTCACCATCTTCGGATCCATACCCATTTGCTCTAATTTATGTAAGAGAGTCCCATCCGTAATCCTGTCAAAAGCCTTTGCAAAGTCAAGCAGTATCACTGAGTAAGAATATCCTTTATCCAACTCCACTGTTACTTTATTATAGAAAGTAAGCAAATTCCTTATGCAAGACCTACCCTTCACAAAACCATGTTTCCCTTATAAAGTATCATATTGCTGTCAAACCAGTCCTGAATTCTAATTTTTACCAATTTCTTCAAAATCTTAACCACCACTCAAGATATATTGATTGGCCTATAATTTGCAACCTCAGTCTTAGAGCCTCCCTTGTGCAATGGAACTATTTAACCCTCTTTCCACTCTATTGGCACTTTACCAGAACTGAGGCTTAAATTAAACATCCTGGTTAGAGGAGTTGTTAATTCTCTTGCACATTCTCGTAACACATGGGCCGATATGCTATCTAACCCAAGTGTTAGCATTAAGGTTCTTTAATATAATAAGCACCTCAATTTCATCTATCTCTATACTCTCGTCAGTCAATGGCACATCTGACACTGCACTATCACTACGAAGATGGTATACTTTTGTGAAATGATCACTAAGCAACTCAGCTATTTGATTAGCTTCAGTAATTTCCCTACTATCAACGCTTTTTAAAGTAATCTTTCCATGGATGTTCTTCTTTTTACTAGCCACATAGCGAAAGAACTCTTTAGGGTTTCTTTTGGATTCATCAGCTAGCTTCTTCTCATAATTAGCTTTGGCGTTCCTTCCATACAGGTTACTCTCTTTGTCTGTACCTTGTATTGCTCATTGGAACGCTCATCACCTTTTTCTTTATACGTCCTCCACAACCTTTTCTTTATCTGCAACTCCTGTTTAATAGTATTATTCATTCATTTTACTCCTACTTGTCTAAGCCTATCTTCAACCGGTTCCCGAGTTAGTCGATCTCTGGCACAGGCAAGCGGGTTTTTCCTCCCAGAAACTCGGGTTTTTCGTCCCGTAAACTCAAGAAAATCGACCGTAGTACCCACATTATTTCAGACAGTGACATATCTTGTTAGGGTTAGGTACCAAGAGATGGCAGCACTTGTTTGCCAGCCTCTTCATTGGCGGCTGCTATAATTAGTGATAGACATGGGCCAGCAATCTCTGATTGGCTACCGGTGGAGATTGAACTGCCCACTCAGTCTCCAAAAGCTAGATAGGGTATAAAGGCCTCGCCTACTCCCTATTAGGGAATAAAAGGCATTAGATGATTTTTTTTTTGATTTCTTCTTCTGACTCGGGGAATACACTCTGATACAGCTTTCTTCAAATACTCCTTGAGAATCTCCCATGCACCACCAACATCTCTCCCCTTGAAATTCTCATGCCATAGTACAGCCGAAAGCTGACTTCTCAGCTTGTCATAATCACCGGCCTTGTAATTCTACATATACCCATTCTTAATAGAATATTCAGCACATCTTACAATCTCCCAGGTCAAGACCATATGATCGCTTTCCCTAAGTGGAGACATTATAACTAAATTACTTATTAATATGTTCACCGATGTTATGACCAGATCTAACACTCTAGAATCTCTTGTCCCTCCATCATATGCTGTCACAGGTAATTATCTCTTAACAACTGCATAAACTGCATTTCCATTGTTCCTTGTGATCATTCCTGTCCCCAATCTATGTCCCCAAAGTTAAAATCTCCCATAATAATTACTTGACCTTCACTCATCATGCTAATTTGCCAATACATGCTATCTACATTCTCCCTTATTTTCCTTGAATTATAGCAACAACCAATTACATATTTCGCCTTGTTAATCTCTATCTTCACACCAAACAGCCTCGAATAAACTGCCCTCTACATATCTGTCACAGTGAAGTACTTCTATCTTTTTTGGCTTTAAGCTTCGTCTATCATTAATACCCCCCCCCCATTCTGTCATCTCTATCCTGCCTGAAAATACAGTAACCCCTTACATTCAATCCCGATAACTATATCATTCTTAGTTAACTAAGTTTCAATAATTCCTATACTTTTTGGCCATGTTGTACTAAGTAATGAAAAAAATTCTTCGCACTAATTCCTAATACTTCGAGCATTAGTATACATAAACTGCAATACTCCCTTCCTCCCATAATCTCCCTGTATGCGAATTAGCCCACTCTGCATACTGTTAATATTCTGCGAACAATTAATCCCAAATTCATAGCGATTAATGACTTTAGTACTATTTACAGCTGACTCTATATCTCCTGCCTCCATAGTAAATCCATTTCCCTGTTTTTGACCATTTACTCTATCCATTATCAATAAATGTTCTAAATGCTAAGCTCCTAATTCATTTAAGTGCAAACCATCTCTCTTAAAATACTCCTACCTTTTATCAAACTCATCCCAGATATTCATAAAATGAATATTCAGTTACATTTCAATGCAAA
This sequence comes from Typopeltis vanoorti, assembly GCF_054136105.1. Taxonomy (NCBI): domain Eukaryota; kingdom Metazoa; phylum Arthropoda; class Arachnida; order Uropygi; family Thelyphonidae; genus Typopeltis; species Typopeltis vanoorti. Next base: position 41,313,813 of record NC_143561.1, on the reverse strand, counting down.
ACCTTTTACACAATCTTGACACTATTCTATTTACTATAATTGCTCTTCTGTTCAATTCATCACTATCAAATCGTGGTAGCACACTCATGATCTTTCCACACTCACTCTTTGCATTCATTGCTATCATTAAATCCTTCAAATCCTGTCTTACAGAAAAATCTTTCGCTACCTAGATCATTCGTCCCTATAACTGCAATAATCTCACTCACTGTATCTTCCTGCAATTTCACAGCCCCAGTTATATCCATAATCTTTGACGCTGGATTACACACTTTAATTACACTACCATCTTTACACCCTTAATTATAGAATTCCCATACAGCACAACATCTTTTTTGCTCCTTCTTAACTTGACACCGTTTACTCCCACAGATGCTTGTTTTTGTCCCTGATCTTCTCTCGCATTCTTTAGTATATCACTCAGCAATCTCTGTGTATCTATTTCTGCACTATTCATTCCATGCACATATTCACTTCTGTCATTCTTATACCTTGTCATTCTTAATCCACGCATGTTTTCTATTCCATAAAAAGCATTAGAACATATTGGTATTCTGAAAGATAGACTATACAATTTGGTCCGATCAAAATTATAAAATATATTACAGTCATTTAAAAATGTCCGTTCCTTTGTCTCAGGAGTCTACTAATTAAATGTCATATAAGTGAACAACATAAAGGATTCATGCCAGGAAAGCGTACAATTAATGCAATTTATTAATTAAAAACTGTTATTGAAAAATCAGTAGAAATAAATAATAACATATATTTCTGCTTTATAGACTTTCAAAAAGGATTTGACACAGTAAGCCATGAAAAGCTAATAGAAATAGTAAAATACGTATAGTAAAATAAAATAAAAATAATCTCACATTATTATTATTATTATTATTATTATTATTATTATACTGGAAGTGCTGTGTAGCTCAGTGGATGTGGCGCTTGCGTCCTCTGCGCTTGGTCGCTCGAAGTTAGACTTAAGTTCTGACTTGCCAGCCTTTTCATCGGTGGCTGCTATAATTAGTGATAGACATGGGCCAGCTATCTCTGATTGGCTACCGGTCAGAAGACACATATTATAAATGAAATTAATAATGAAAGAATATATATCAAAAGAGGAGTGAGACTAGCATGTATAATATCCCTATACTTTTCAATATATACAATTAAATGATAATGAAAGAATATAAAGAAATTGAAATGGAAATAAAAATACAGTTCATTAGTATAAACAATATTAGATTTTCTGATGATTTCGTGTTTACAAAGTATGAATGAAATACTAATTTAAAAAAATCAGAATTATGGCTCAGTATTAAATGCAATTAAAATCAAGTATATAGTAATAAGCAAAAAAATAGCGCAATTGGAAAAACGACAGTACATTGCGCCCTTCGATTGGAATAGGCCTAAATACGATTCTAGTCGTGACGGGAGGAATCTATATGTTGACTTTTTCAATCGAAGGTTAGTTAGCCGATCTCATAGGGAGGTAGCAGGGGTTTTTTCTCCGGGAAGCTGGAGTTTTTTCATCCCACATACAGATAAATTGGCCCTTCAGAACACACGCAATTACAGACAAAAAATACTAGTCGTGGAGGTGGGCGGTGGATGGCATTGATGGAGATAATTAGTAGTAGAGGTTCGGTGTAGTGGAGACGGTTGTATAGTAGGTGTCCTCCTGCGATGAGTCTTCGGACTCCTTAGAGGTGTCACAAATAATAATAATAAAACAGAAATTTAGGAGTATCAACAGGGCTCATTCAAAATGTAATTATTTCGAAATAATGACTACAGAAAGAACAACAGTTATGGAAATAAAATCAAGAATAGCTAAGGCCAAACGGATAGGATAATCGATATATATTATCGGATGAACAATATAAAAAAATCAGCTAATGCCTTTTGTTCCCGTATAAGGAGTACGGGGGGAGATTAAACCCTATATATCTATCTATCTTTATGTTGACTAATTTTGACGGTAATATATCAGAACACAGAAAGATAAGTGAATAATTATTTATTGACTTATTGCTGATATTTCGCTGGTGTTATAACCAGCATCTTCAGAGCAAAAAACACAGTCTGTCACAGTACGCGAGACTACAACAACATGGTGTAATAATGGGACTAGTTTGAAAAACTGTAGCAACAGCACAAAGACTAGTCCTAATTTGGCTCCTTCTATGTTATAAAAAATCTCTCTATGTTAAAATGTTAAATTTGTTAAATATGTTAAAATTAAATTTTAATTTGTTAACATGCTAAAAATTCCTCTATGTTAAAAAGTCCTCTATGTTAAAAAACAAACAAACAAACAAACAAACAAACAAACAGGGAGAGCAAGCATGTACTAGTAATGTTTTAAGATGACTTAAGATGACCCAAATCTTAGACAAATTTATACAGCCATATTTGTTAAGATTCGGAGTATGTTCCAAGGCTTCTGTTGCTTCTAAAAACAATCTCTCTGACTTGTGAAGGATTCTGTGCAGTACACTTTACAATGCCCTTCACTTTCTGTGTAGTACTTTACAATCTTAGGGTGGTGGATGGCGTTGATGTAGATGATTATGGTAGTCATGGTTCGTTGTAGTTGTTGGATTGTGCAGTGGTGGAGACAGAGTCGTAGTGTAGGTGGCATCCATCAACGAGTCTTTGGACTCCCTAGAGGTATCACGTGATAATAAAAAGAAGCACTCTCGAATGATAAATTACTAATGACCTCTGGAATAAATAGACTAAAATAAGGATAATAAAATCTTATATATGGCCCACATTGAATTATGGATGCAAGACGTGGCATATACAAAATCCACAGTCAGAATATTCCAGGTCTTTGAAATGTGGTATTATGCCAAATGACTGAAAATTTCTTGGAAGAAGAAAACAAAACTAATGCAGAGGTATTGATGTTCATGGGAACCCCCAAAACAGCACTCCTGGAATACCTTATAAGGTGTTCCAGGAGTACTGGAATACCTTATATACTTTATAAAGAGAAAGTGCAAAATGGCAGGACACATATTAAGAGGATCAGCAGGGAAAACATCTCTGGAAATATTGCAGAGAAAAAGGTCTCATTGTAGACCAAGAACTTCTTGGGTGGATGATGTAAAGAAATGGATGGGCAACAAAAGCTATTACGGGTTCAAAAGAATGACACAGGAACGGACACTCTGGCTTACCGTGTTGCAAATCTCCAAATTGAAGAAACTATTAAGAAGAAAATGTTGGATTTTGTTAAGATATTCGATAAAATACCTGTTGTATAAACTGGGGAATATGGGAATATGAAATACTGGAATATGAAATACTGACTTGCATAAGTGGATGGCTTACAGACAGATATCAAAAAGTTGTATACGATGGCTGTGAATCTGCCAGATTTAAGGTGATTAGTGGTGTACCCTAGGTTTAGTCTTTGGACCATTTTTCATTCTATACACTAATCACATTATGTAGGGTCAATAATTCAAAGATGCTCATGATATCTTGCCATTACAAAATGATTTGAATAGGCTGGAAGTTTTGGCAAACGAAAATGACTTTCAGTTTAATGGTAGTGAGTGTAAAGTTATGTACTGTGGCATGATGAGATTTCAAGTGGCATATTATACTAGCCGTATCATTCTACAAGAACTGATGAAGCTAGGAATCTTGGCATAATGGTGGATAGGAATTTGAATTTCAAAGGTCACATAGTCAAATCGTAAACAGAACTCAGAGTATAATTGTGTTGAAGCGAACTGTGACATATAAGGATAAGGAAGTTATTTTGTCTTTTTTATAAGGCCTTGATAATATCTCACTGGGACCAGGTGCATGCCACTAGTGTCCGGCGCCTGTGTTCAAAACTTTAGTTGGTGCCCTTATCCCACCCTTCCAAAAAATCATTTTAAAAAAACGTTTTTTTTAAGTATTTCCTCCTCTTTGGCGCCTTTACTATCCTGGAACTTGTGTGCGTCGCCCACATTGCACATATGGCTGGCGGCCCCTGACTGGGACTATTGTTTGCAGAATTGGTCTACCAGGTTTTACCGGGATAACAGGGTGCAAAGAAGAGTTATAAAGATTATATCTGACTTAAGATTATATCTGACATAATCTAAATCTCATTATGAGATTTAGATTATGAGGACAGATTGCTCTGTCCTCGTAATCTAAATGGATTACAGACTCCGGTTGACAGGAGAAAGTTTGATGATATGATATAGGTTTATAAACTTCTGACTGGGTGTTACACGATATCGTCTAATTTTACGTTATAAAGAAAGTGGGGAGAGAACAGGGACATCTATGATATATAAGATAAGTTGTTCATGGCCAAGAAAGGGGTAAGAGCTAGATTTTTATCTCACAGAGCAATGAGAGAAACAGTTTTTCCTTGTGAGGTAGTGAGTGCATCTAGTGTGAATGAGTTTAAGGGAAGGTTTGAGAGATGTACAGCCACTCTCGATGAGTACTTGACTCTCTGAAGGTTTCAGATAACAAAAAATCAGCTAACGCTTTTTATTCTAGTAGAGGGAATAGACGTAACTTTAGTCCTATCTAATTTTGGAGAAGGGGTAGTTTAATCTCCACTGGCAGCCAATCAGATGTAGATGACCCAAATCTATCACTAATTATACATGGCTTCCGGTAGAGAGAGAGAGAGACTGCTGAGAAATGCCACCAACTCGTCTTCCCTAATCCAAAGGCTATTTTTTCAGTCATAAAATATTGTGTGTTCTATGGTCGATTTTTTGAGTTTGCAGGAAAAAAAACGATTTTGCGGGAGAAAAAACTTGATTGCTCGTGCTAGAGATCGATTAACACGGTAACCAGTCGAAAAGCGGATTAGTAAAAATTCCCCTGTTGGGTCTGTAGAATAGAACTTATGACGCTTTTTCTTCAGGCAGTTTAGCTCCATGGTGTGAGTAGAACTTACGATGCTAATTTCTTTTTGGATGATCTAGTGCCATAAACTGCACACGCTACTTCCACTGAGCTACACAAGAGCGCTCTAAATATGAAGTAAAAACGAAAACTAAAATCCTTGCCAACTAGTAATCACTCCGCCTGGAAAATTATGACGGTGGAACCAATCTCAAAATGTTATGATCAGACAAGTGCAGTTTACTCTCGTTCTTTGTAAAAAGGAGAGTATACATGATTATTTATCTAATTTTTTTCACTATATGATATTACTCAAATAAATAAATATACAATGAAATATGAATACACAAATATTTCTGATCATGGAATTGTTACCATGTACTGCCTTTCGACGTAAATTCCTTCGAAATTCGTGGAAATTTGTTACTTAAAATAGTTGCATAATTTTGGTATCTAATGCACATTAGATATATTTACTAGGCATGTGTGTTGAAACGACGTTTGCCTCCATACAGCTAGGCTCCCCAAAGAAGGACTGTTCTAAGTTGTATTTTCGTTGCTGAGTAGAGTAACTTTTTCTAAGCTTTTTTTTTCGATGGGATTCAGAGTTAGTCGATCTCTTTCACGAAGAAGTGGTTTTTTTCCTCTTAGTAGCTTCTCCTCCAGTAAATTCAAGAAAATGGACCGTAGGACCACAGTATTTCAGACATTAATATACTGAGCTAGGGATACGAACCACTACATATTCGAACTGCCTACTCCCCCCCCCCTTCTCGCTCTTCAATGGATCTGTGAATAATTAGTGGTAGTCTTGGGCCATTTATCTCTGTAGGCTATTTGTGGCGATTAAACTTCGTCCTCAGTCTCCAAGAGCTAGAGAGGGCTAAAACTGCCTCGCCTACTTCATGTACAGATTAAAAAGAATTAGCATACTTAGTTATGATTCTGCATTGAGTTATGGATTCGCGCGGTTCGCCTAGTGGCTATGCGCTTCGCAACCATATGCCTGGCAAAGGAGTGTCCTAGGGGTTTGATTCCCGTCGATGACGTGAGGAGCTCAAGGATCTTCCTCAGCCATAGCCAAGTTAGCCGGTCTTGAGCGTCGGCAGCAGTGTTTTTTTCTCCCCAGTTTATTTGGGGTTTATCATCCTGCAAGCAGGCAAACCGACCCCTTGAATACACACGGATTACAGTCATAAATATCGCCCTTAGGGGATGCAGAAGAGGAGTGGCGAACCGGCTGCATTAATACGCCGGTAATCAATGGTGTGTTGGTAAATTTTTAATAACCGGCTCGGTTTATTTCATAAAGCGAGCCGGTTGTTAAAAATTACATCTGAAGATACACTAGAAAGTTCTATTGTATCTTCATATGTCTTAGTTTCTGCTTCAAATTTTGTCCTTTTAATGTTTAAGAAGTTTTGTTCTATTTCATTTTTTCAACTAACGGCTATTCACTTTTTCGACCGCAAAACTCTAAACTGATTAAAATTATTTTAATTAATAAAAAAAAGAAAGAAAAAACCGAAATAAAAACATATATTAAAGAAAATTTTCCTATATTACCTACAACTTACCTATTATCAAATGAAATCCTGAACAAAAAAAAATGTAAAACTAATATTACCACTCGTAGTCGATCAAATGATCAGAGACTGTAGCCGTCGCGACGAATTTTTGTATTTATCGATAGTGCAACAATGTTGCATTTCCAAGAACTTAATGTTGCAAGTTCTTGGAAATTCGCCGAAAAATAAGGCATTATTGTTTATTCAAATACCCAGTTCGGGAGTTTTGATAACGTGTTTGTGTTTTAATGAATACAGACATTGTTTAGTAAATAAAATCGTTTCCAAATTCCCGTTCGTAAACTGAGTTTGTGTTTTGTGAATTCTCCTTATTATTATTATTATTCCTGATACCTCCAAGGAGTTCGAAGACTCATCGCGGGAGGACACCTACCACTACACCGAACCTCTACTACGAATCATCTCCATCCACGCCATCTTCCGCCCACCACAACTAGTATTTTTTGTCTGTAAATTGCGTGTGTTCTGGTGGGCCGATTTTTCTGTATGCGGGATGAAAAACCCGCGTTTCCGGGAGAAAAAACCCTGCTATAATAATAATAATAATAATAATAATATATGTAAGTGTTTATACAATTTCAAAATATTTATGAGAAAAAGTATATACCATCATCCATCATCTATCCTTTCATAAAGAATTTTAATAACCGGCTCGCCCGACTTAAAAACATTAACAACGGGCTCGCTAAATTTGAAAAATTTTAACAACCGGCTCGCACCGGCTCGTGCGAGCCGGTCCCAAGACACCACTGCCAGTAACCCCTCTTTAGAAGGGGACTCAACTCGTCCTAGGACGGACGGGTAGGATATGATAGTTGTGATTATTATTTAAGTATAATTCCGTTAGTGTGAATATAAAAATAATGTTGCCTATTATATTATATAACCTTTTTTAGTTTGAAACTCAAAATAAATATAAACTTGTTGTTTCTATTTGTTATTTTTATTTATTTATAAGAGATTGTTTCAATTTTTATTCATTCTGAATTGAACATTATAATACATCATGTCTATTGTTTTGACAAACTGAATATCTTAACGTATTGAATAATAATTTCTTGTTCTGGAGATATAATGTTATATTTCTTATTGCGAAATTGATCAGTGCATATCTTCGCCACTTATACTATTATTGGTACAGAAACTAAAAGTTCTGCGTTTACTCAGTTAGTCCGAAAGTGAAAAACAAAAGTTTTTTTTTTTTTTTCCCGCTTTGATTATGACATTGCATTTACTAAGAAATAATTGCTATTATAAACCGATAAAATATGTTTCGGTTTAGAAACACTTTCATATTATGCATATTGGTTTATAAGTTAGAAGGTTCCACATTGAGTAAGGTACTTAAAGTTTTCTTTAAGAAAATATTTTATAAATATCTAATAATTTTAATATTTTATTTCAATAATTTTAATATATTTTAAATATCGTCATAATTTTAATTATTATATAATTAAAATTAGACGTTTTTTTTAAAAAAATAGTATAGTTTCTTTTACATTGTTCACTACATAATTCTGTATATGCAAAGAAACACTCTTCTTAATCTAGGCTCAACCATGAGAAAATCTGAGAATGGTGATTAATTACTGCTAAATCAAGTGTGTGTGTGCCAAACAAATGGATATGACTGTATACTGCAATCCATGTATCTCTAGAATTTTGTCTGTTTCTTTCTGGATTCTTGGATAAATGAAAGTTTTCAGCTGCGGAGAAAGAGAGAGAGAAAGAGAGAGAGAGAGAGAGAGAGAGAGAGAGAGAGAGATTCACCGAAGAAACTATTGTAAAAATTCTTCATGCATAGTGCTATTTATACAATACGATCATCGACATTTATTTGCGAGTTTATTAGTGCTGTTTTTATGATTCAACTGTTCTGAAACTCTAAGCAGAAAAACTGCATAATTGCTGTTTAGAAACTAGAAAGAATTTCAGAATAACTACATTAGCTTAAGTCCTCGAAGTATGTGATCCATGTCTGACAAATCAATAATTCGATTCGATACTGTCAAGTCAATAGATTTCCCCTTTTGGCTTAATATTACGATTCTTAAAGCAGATGACCTCATGAGTCTATTGCAATACCAATACAATTTGTTCCAATAGATTGCATGAATTTTTTACGTTGTTGTTATTATATCAGATTTATCCGATTGAACAAAAAGGTAATTTTCAAATTGCTGTTGTTGTTGTTATTATTATTATTATTATTATTATTATTATTATTATTATTATTATTATTATTATTATTATCAACAACAGTCCTCTATGTTGTCAAGAGACTCATCGTGGGTGGCTCCACTCTCACGTGAACAGCTCATCATACTTCGAATTAAATGCATTAACTGTCCATGCACTCAGGCAATTCATTCCAATCACCTACCACTCTCCATGCAAAAAAATTACTCTTCACCCCCCTTGCTCACACTCACCTTATACAGCTTCAAGGCATGGCCTCTTGTTCTCTCCTAGTCTCCAGATATTCTATAAAGAATCTCATCCACGCTAATCTGGTAAATACCCCTTAACGAATTATTCATCTCAATCATCTCCCCCCCCCCTATCCACTATGTTCGTTCATTATCTCAATCTGTCCTCATATTCCACATTCTAGAGATAAGAAACCAACTTAGTCAATCATTCTTGAATCCTTTCTAACATCTCATCATCCTTTTGAAAACCTGGCGACCAAATCTGTCCATATGTAGCCTGATCAAAGTCTTGTACAATGGAACCACAACATCCTTACTTCTACATGTCAGTGTTCTCTGCATCATTCCCATAATCTGCTGTGTTGTCCTCACAATATTAGCAAAATCTCCAAGAAATTTCAAGCCCCCTATTCATCATAACATCCAATTCTTTCGTGTTTCCACCACTTCTAAAATATCCTCACCAATCCTATACTCTACATCTCATTTCTTTGCCTCCCAAATTTTAAAGCCTTACACTTTGCAACATTAAACTGATATTCCCCACACACTGGCTCATTCTGGCAGCCTATTTAGTCCTTCTTGCAAAGTTACAGCATCTGCTTTACTTCTCATAACTTTCCCAATTTTGCATCATGTACAAACAACTGTATATCACCATTTAAACCCTTTTCAATGTAACATCCAATTAAACAACAATGTCCCCAAAACGGACCCATGGGGGGCACGCAACTAGTGACTTTCCTCATCTGTTATAACACTCCCCATGCACAACTTGTTGATACCTATCAGACAGCCAAATCAACTGAACCCTACTTCACCCTGTTCCCTTCCACTTCCCATCATACTTCTTCAAACCACCCTCAGTATTTGCTCCTTGCATATTCACCCTAGATGGGTAGAACATTTCTGCCATCATTTAAAACACTCCTCCTCCCGTTTTATTTTGTCTGCCTTCATGAAAGACTACATATTCCTCCATCTGTCAGAATATCATTCTCGTACAACCATGTCTCATTTATACCAACAATCTTTCCGAACGAACTCTATCAATGCTACCGTTTCATTCCCTTTGTTTGGAATTCCTCTAGCATTTGTAAGCATTCATACTAGCTCATTTCTTTCAATAACAAGTCCCACTAATCCCACTTCTTGGACTTGACTCCTCTACTCTCTCTCCCCTGTGCATTCCCGTCTATCATAACTGATATTACACCCCTCCCCCAGATCTAAATGTCACCTCCGCATCCTTGACTGTCTTTATTCTTTCTTGCACACTCACACATCTACTCCTGAAACCATCATTTACACTTTCCACGCAGTGTCCCCCCGTTTCCATGTCCATTCTGTGTTCCTTCTGTCTTATTCTCTTCACTCTAGCTACTCACCTCTCCATTCACAAACTTGCCTACGTTACTCTTCTGCTCTTCCACAACATCCCTTGCTTCCTCAGGTATTACATTCAGTTCAGCCATTCTCTCTTGCAGCAATGGTAACTTGTAAATAGCAACAGCAACAATAATATTATCAGTTATTTATTATTATTATTATTATTAGTCAGGCCTCCATGGAGTCAAGAGATTCTTCGTGGGAAGACCTTCCTAGGAAACACAAAGTCTATCACACCACTCCTTGAACTCATTAACCGTTCTTGCTCTCACTACTCTATCAGGCAATATATTCCACTGTTCAACCACCCTCCAGGCCAAGAAACTATTCCTCACCCTCTTGCTCACAGCTTCCTTTCGAAAACTCATTTTCAAGTGTTTTTTTTATATTTATGAAATGAATAATTTTGTCCTTTTTTTAAACAGCTTTTAATGCTACACGAAGCCTTTTTTTTTTAAAAAAAAATCCCTTTAGTGCTATTTATTGAGAAATAAGCAAAGAAAGAAAATCTTACTGTTATTATTCTTTTTAAGAAGCAGGCTTTTTGGAAGAGGTCGCCTTTTCGAACCATGTGTAACATTATTAATATCAATAACGTCGGTAGTTAGATACATTGCGCTTGGTTAGTAATTTATATATATATATATAATTGAAATGAAAACTAATTCATTTTGTATAGTGTGAAAAGTGATATTATTGAAATATAATGCAGCATTATTTCAAACAATGACACTCATTTTATAATTTAATTTAATGGTGACCTTATGGTTTTGACAATATGCTGTATGGCAATTTCAAAGAAAAATTTATTTCAACAGACATTCTTAAAGTCCTTTGGAGTTTGTATGCTCCGTGTGTCTATATATATGTACCACACCATACCAGAAATACCAGGCACACTTGTACATATATACATATATATATATATAAAAATAAATATATATAAATATACATAGTATTTTTGAAATTTTTATCCATATTTGGATTTTTCATCATAGAAAAGTTTGCTTTGCTTTTTCATGATTTATTATTATTAAAATTATGTTAAAAATAAAAGGTTGTCATGGAAATTTAGTTTACCTAGATATGAGATTTATTGCATCAGTCAAAAGCTTTCATCACCCAGAAGTTAGTGACTAGATGAAAATTTGTGTTACTCGCTCATTGGATTGAGATTCACATTACTTTTACTGATAGAAAGGAAGGGTGTTATATTGCTTGGAGTTACAGAGCTGAAGCATCTAAGTCCCATATGGTTGATGTATTATGTCTGTCAGTTGCATACGTTCTTCTGCTAGTTTACATGTTAGCAGGATGAATAATGTGAATTTTCTGGATGGAATAACCCTACCACCTTCGTATGAGGCTGGTTAACTCACTTTCTGTTGAAAAGTCTTTATCAAGGTTCTTTATGTTCTAGATGGGATTTGAACCAATGAAGGGCTGTGATACCAGCTGAGCTGCAGAGGATATATATATATATATATATTTCTGTTTCTTCCCTTCTGGATGAAACAATCCACTTACACACACATACACTAGGAAATCTTTTCTAGTGTTTTTACTCTGATAGAAAAGGAATCCCTTTCAGGGCTGGATGACATTTAAAAATTATCAGCTGAATGGTTGTGGGTTAGAATCACACTATGATGCAGTTGTTAAAATTCATGTTAGATGAATTTTAGTCACCAGATATGAGACCACTAAGAAGTCTTCAAGCCTTCATAAATTGCTTTATGAAGGCCTGAAGTGTGTTAAAGAAGAACCAAGTAGAGTTTATAGATTACTTCATACTTATCTTGCCCACTATATTAATAGATATTGATGAAAGTCTTAAATTGTTAGCTGATTTTTGGCACCACCAGATATGAGACTACCAAATTGTTCACTGTAGGATTGAAGTGACCTAAAAAATTACTATGTGCCATCATAGGGGGGGGGGGGACTTTGCTGTCTTCTTCCCATATCTGTGAAGTTGCCAGTCTATAGCATTGTAGCATTATCCTTTTCTCATGCATAGGCAGTGCTTTGAAATTACATTGCATATGCTTTCACTAATATTGAGGAGGCATTATAGTGAATATGTTCACTTTGAAAGTTTACTTCATATTTGCCTTGCTCAGCTGTCATTTCACACATCCAGAGTGTTGATGAATGATCCATTTTGCTTGATCTTTGTTATTCATGTGATCATTTTCGAAGCCTTTTTTGTTATTTTGTTCTTTCATTCTTTTAAATTGATATATTCTTAATATATCAATTTACAAGACATTCATATGACTGTCTCATTAGCTGATGGAAGTTTTTTTGCTTGGCTATGCTACCAATTATATATTTGATTTAATCCTTTATCCAAGTGTAAGCAAACAAAGTTTGCACCTGAAGTATTTTAAGGACAGGGACAACTTGTGGCAAAGGTGGTATAACTTCTCATCACTTGCCTTAGTACCCCATAATGCAAAGCACATCTCCTTGCAGACATGTCTAATGGTATGTATTAAGGGAGGAGTCACTACCCGGACTGGTTTTGACTTTTATTGAGGTCTCATCAGTGGGAACAAGACCAAGAGGTGGTGATACTAAGGTGGAAGTAATGGAGAAGTCATATTTCCATATACAAGTTGCCTAAAGGTGTCACACATTATTATTAAAATTCTCTGGATTAGAGATAAGTTGATGGAAGTTTTTGGAAAAATTTTAATAATAAGGTGTTACATCTTTTGGCAACTCGTATATGGAAATATGATTTCTCCATTACTTTCACCTTAGTATCACCATCTCTGGGTCTGGCTCCCACTCACGAGACCTCAATAAAGGTCGAAACTAGTCTGGATAGTGACCCTTCCCATAATGCAAAGCATTATACATGTCCTCAAGGAGATGTGTTTTGCATTATGGGATACTAAGGCAAGTGATGAGAAGTTGTATCACCTTTGCCACGAGTTGCCCCTGTCCTGAAAATGCTTAAGCCACAAACTTTGTTTGCTTACACTTGGATAAAGGATTAAACCAAATATATAATTGTCTCATTAGCTATTACCATAACAGTGCTATGTCCAGAGATGGGTGAGTTGTGCTCACTTTATTCAACATTCTCTTATTAATATTTTTATAGTGTGTGAGAGGTAATCAGAGCAGTTCAGGTGATCTCACCAGATTATTATTATGTGATGCATCCAAGGGTTCATCACAGGAGGATATTCTATTTTCACACCCTACCATCTACTCAATCCTTCATCTACATACTGTGCACATTCACATTTACTATTCACTAATTATAGATTTTTGTCTATAAAATTGCCTATATACCTGGGCCGATTTGCTGATATGGAATGAAAAATGTAAGTTTCAAGGAGGAACCTTGTTATCTCCATGTTAGATTGGCTAACTCACCTTCAGTTAAAAAAGCCAAAATGATGATGATTCTCGTTATCATGATGAGAATCAAACTCAAGTCTTTTCCAATCAAAGGGAGCATTATCCCACAGTTCTTCCAGCTGTGCTGTGAAGGCAGTTATAACATGTAACTTTATTGAGGTTTAACTTAGAAGGATTAAAATAACTTCATAGTAGTGTATTAAAAAGGATTACTTTAGATTATGGTTTTTATTGAAAGAAAAATTGATTACTTTTGAGTGTCATTTATTTGAAATTAAAATTATTATATATAATTTTCTGATTTGTATCCTGTATACTATGATGGAGCTCTAAAGTTTAGTTTATATTATTACTGGCTATTTAGCAACAGTTTTCCTACAAATTAATCTGTTATTTGTTAGGTCTTCAGTATTGTCAGTTGTTACAAGATCCAGGCACTGCTACAAGATCTAGTTAACTGATGCAAAGCAGTTGCATCAGTTAACTGGATCTTGGTAATGATGTCAGTCTTTTTCTTGCTATTCTGACAAGACTAAAATAAAAAAATAAATATGCCAATACCTTTTATTTCCCTATAGGGAGTAAGCAAGGCAGTTTTAGCCCTCTCCACTGGTAGCCAGTCAAGTAAAGAAATGGTTGACAAGTGTCACCATCTTATGTGTCTGATCCTTACTCTATATTTATTGTCTGAAACGTGGATTCTACAGTCAGTTTTCTTGAGTTTCCGAGAGAAAAAACTCACTTGCCCATGCAAGAGATTAAGTAATTCGGGAAGTGGTTGAAGTTAGAAAAAATTCTATTCTGACAAGATTTCCAGTGAAAATAACCTAGTGATCAAAAATCTTCATTATATCTGGAGAAAAGGCTTTAAATAATAAAGTATAGGTCAAGGGGATGTTTGTACATAAGAAACCAGTCCAATCAAGTATGCCAGTTGTAGCGAATGTCCTTCTTACAAATTACCCTAGACTGTCCAATATGTATACCCAGTAATCATGATAAAAAAAAAAAAAAAAAAAAAAAAATTGGGATTCTGAATAACTTCTCTATAAGTGGACCTATCCAGAGTTCACATCATGCATTCCAGAAGAATGATATCATTAAAATATAATCAAAGCTTACACCATTTGCTCCTCTGATTCAGCTTTGCAACAAGAACTTTGCAAAATTAAATCTGTCATGCAATTAATTTATAACTGTTGTTCTCTTGTAATGTATATTTTGTATTTTCTCTTTCTATGTTATACACCTGATGAAGTCTTCTAAGAAGATGAAGCTAGTTGTGCATTCAGTAATAAATAGTTTTTCTGTTTTGTTATCCCTTGGCTTTTAGTCATTTAAATTTATTCATTATATATATATATATATATAGGGTTCATGAATATATATATATATATATTCATGAACAGCATTATCCAAGAGGATAGCGAGTATGCAGATGGCAAATGATTAGCTACAATTACAGTGGCACCCATGTGGATACCACTGTAATTGTGGGTAATTCACCTGCAAGTGTTCTGCTTTGCTTTAAATCAGACCACTTTAAATTACACATTATTTGGTAAAACTATTCAGAGTGATATAAAATAACTTTGCTCTGTCTGTATACTTTGACTGAATTTGGCAAAATGTTTTGAAATAAAAAAAAGTGCTTTATAAATGACAGTAAGCTTTCTATAATACGTAACTGAAGATAACTATAGGTTCAGTCATCTATTGGACAGTGGATGATATTATTATATAAGAATGCTGTTGTGAAATGCAGTTTTCTTATTATCTCATCATCATCATCATCATAATACTAATTACAGGTATAGATCATATTTGTCTGTTCCGCTCTCATTATCCATCCAATATCCTTTTTTGAGGTCTACCCTTCCTTCTCTTTCCAATTGGCTTATATTTTAGTATTTGTTTAGGATGTCAGGTGTTGGCCATTCGGTTTACATGTTCAATCCATTTTTGTTTATAATTGTTTAGTTTTTCTTCTATTGATTTTGTTTTTAGTTCTTTTAAAATGTCATTGTTCCTTTTTTTTGATCTAATAATATGTATTTTGCAGTTCTTCTCATAAATCTCATTTCACTTGTTTTTATTCTTTGTTTATCTTGTTTGTTTATTGCCCAAATTTCACTGCCATATAATAATGTGGGCACTGCTAAAGTATTACATATTTTCAAGCGTGTTTCTTTTTGTACTATATTTGAGTGGTTGAGTGTTCCATTTATCTCTGTAAAAATTTTGAAGTTTTTAATTTTTTCTTTTTCTCCTTCATATGATATTTCACATCCAAGATAACTGAAAGTATTTATCCATTCTATTATTTTATTATTAATAACTATTTTGCTTCTAACTGGAGTTTGCACACAAAATGTCATTGTTTTAGTTTTATCTATGGAAATTTTCATTCCAAACTGTTCTACTATAATGTTTAAATTATATATTGCTCTTTGTAAATTTTTTTCCTTATCTGATATTATTACCTGATCATCTGCAAATAATAGCATATTTATTTTATTATTCCGGGAAATTTCTATATCTTGATTGTTTAAGGTTTAGTTTAATCCTTTATCCAAGTGTGAGCAAACAAAGTCTGGATGTGTTTTGCATTATGGGAGATACTTGAGATAGGAGTGATGTTAGCTTGCTCCACCTTTGCAACGAGTTGCCCGGTGTGTACCACCTTACCCCAGTCCTGAAGATACTTTCAGGTGCAAACAAAGTTTGCTCACACTTGGATAAAGGATTAAACTAAATTTATTATAGTCTAACCAAGTGAAAAATAAACTTTCAACATCAAAGATTGTTTAAGGTGTTCCACTGTATTAATATTTCATTAACGTAAATATTGAAAAGTGTTGGAGACAGAGGGCATCCCTGTCTTACTCCTTAGTTTATAGATTGTTTTTCAGACAACTTTTCATTTATTTTTATTTTATTATCTTTATATATATTTAATATTCCATGTAGTAAAATATATATTTAATATTGCATGTACTCCTTCGTGTGTAGAGGCTTAAGTGCTGTGAGGACATCATGTTGAAGGCTTAATGGATTTTTTACAACACTCAAAAAGAATTAAAATAGAATTTAATACTTCCTATATTTTGTCCTAGTCACTAGGACATCTATTGGGATTACAAAAACAGTTAATGTAATATACACACAATAATAAACAATACTGAGCCCAACCACGTGGGTGACACTAAAGTCCTATCTAGTTGGAGCGCCCTCTAAGGGCAGTAGTAGGTGGCCTGGAATGTAAGGTGGGAACCTCTGGTGATGAGTGTTTCCCAAATCTTCGGAAGCTTAATACAACCGTATTTATTCAGATTTGGTTGGTTTTTGAGAGCTGCTGCTGCTTCCAAGAAAAGTCTCTTTTTCTTGAATTTGCTGTGGTGGAGCATGGTGGTTTTCTTCCAAGATACCCTGTGGGTGGTATCCAAAACATGGTCAGCCAAGCCTGAATGGCCATAGTTGTGTTTGCAGATGTAAGACTTGTGTTCCTCTAAGTGGATGGATGCTGATCTGCCTGTCTGCCAGAAAATTTAACCTTGAATAAGACAGACATATTGGTAAGCTTTGATACCTCCTCTTTGTTTACCAATATTCCCTTAATTGACACCTTATCTCTCTTAGAAAACGTTTTTGCCCCCGACATCTTAGATCTCTTTTCCTTTGCCATTAACTCTGGGTATTTCACTTGGAAGAACAAAATCTACAAGCAGATAGAGGGAACTGCCATGGGTTCACCCCTCTCATCCCCCCTTGCCAATTTCTATATGGAAGATTTCGAAAAACGAGCCATAGACTCAGCCCCACTCAAACCTTCTATCTGGCTAAGATATGTAGATGATGTATTCTCTATTTGGCCTCATGGCCCAGACACGTTAGACTCCTTCCTCAGTCATCTCAATAGCCTACATCCAAGAATCCAGTTTACTATGGAAAAGGAAAAGAACAATTGCTTATCCTTCCTAGACACCTTAGTCACACGCCTGCCTAATGATACACTTGCCTTCACTGTATACAGAAAACCCACACACACACACAGGCAGATACATTCACAAATTCTCCCACCACCACCCCTCTCAACAATTTGGCATTATTAAAACTCTTACCAAGAGAGCCCACAATCGTTGTTCCAGTGGAACCGCCCTCACTACTGAGCTTAACCACATACACAACACTTTCCTCTCCAATGGCTACAGTGATCACAGTATCAAAAAAATAATCAACTCCTCCCCCATTCCCTGTCCTTCTCGTCAACAAGAATTTAAAAATGCCATCACCATACCCTACATCCGTGGCACATCTGAAAAAATAGCCAAGATACTAAAAAAGTACAACCTACACACAGCATATAAGCCCCACTGCAAACTTGCTACCCTTATCCGTTCTACGAAAGATCAGCTCCCTCCTCTCTCTCTGCCTGGAGTTTACAAAGTACCCTGTTCCTGTAAGCTGGCATACTTTGGACAGACAGGCAGATCAGCATCCATCCGCTTAGAGGAACACAAGTCTTACATCTGCAAACACAACTATGGCCATTCAGGCTTGGCTGACCATGTTTTGGATACCACCTACAGGGTATCTTGGAAGAAAACCACCATGCTCCACCACAGCAAATTCAAGAAAGAGAGACTTTTCTTGGAAGCAGCAGCAGCTCTCAAAAACCAACCAAATCTGAATAAATACGGTTGTATTAAGCTTCCGAAGATTTGGGAAACACTCATCACCAGAGGTCCCACCTTACATTCCAGGCCACCTACTACTGCCCTTAGAGGGCGCTCCAACTAGATAGGACTTTAGTGTCACCCACGTGGTTGGGCTCAGTATTGTTTATTATTTGTGTGTATGTTACATTAACTGTTTTTGTAATCCCCGTAGATGTCCTAGTGACTAGGACAAAATATAGGAAGTATTAAATTCTATTTTAATTTTTTTTGAGTGTTGTAAAAAATCCATTAAGCCTCCAACATAATATTGCATGTAGTAAAATTTTAGGTATATTTATTCTTTGTAATATATCAAACATATATCTTTTTACTTTGTCAAATGCTTTTTTGTAATCTATAAACAAAAGATGATTTTCCAAATTAAATTCTCTTCTTTTTTCTATAAGTAGTTTTAAACGGAAAGCTGCATCCATTTTAGATCGTCCTTTTCTAAATCCATTTTGACATTCTGATAATATTTTTACACTGTATATTTTTAGTTTTTCATTAACTATTCTTCTATATATTTTGTAGCATCTATTCAATAAACTAATACCTCTATAGTTAGTAGATTTTGTTTTATCTCGTTTTTTAAATATAGGTATTACTATGTTCCTCTTCATCATCTCTTTTTTATTTTGATTACATATTTTATTTGTTTCCTTTCTCTTTTCTTGATATTTTTCTTTATTAGCTCTTGTATTTCTTTCATGCTTTATTTTTAATTTCTATTGTTTTCTTGCATTCATCATCAAAACAATTCCTTTTTTTGATTCTTTTATATTTCCATATTATTTCTTCTGCTGCATTTATAATTGTTTTTTTTTTTAAATTTTAGTAATCTTTGATGAAATTTTTTTCCAGCAAATTTATACAGTTCGGAGTTTATCCAATCTTCTCCTGCTGATTTGCCATTTTTTATATTATTTTTGTTGTCCTTTAATTCTTTCATTGTTATCATATCATTTAAGGTATTTTGTAAGTTTCTGATGTAATTATTTTTGATGCCAGTATTATCCATCCAAAGATGATAAAAATGTCATATAATTAGACATAATGATGAAGACAAAATATACATTAAGGTTTTACTACCTTTAAAAAATTATAAATTAAAGATACCAAGAAATTAAATGCTTTGTTTAATCATTTATCCAAGTGTAAGCAAGCAAGTTTGCACCTGAACTATTTTCAAGACTGGGGTAACTCATATATAAAAGCTAAGACTTCACATCACTTGCCTTAGTATCCCATAAGGCAAAACTCATCTCCTTGTGGACATGTATAAAGCTATGCATTATGGGAAGGGTCACTACCTAGACCAGTTTCAAGCTTTATTGAGGTCTCCTCAGTGGGAGCCAGACCTAGAGGTGATACAAATGTTGAAGTAATTCAGAAGTCGTATTTTCATATACAAGTAGCCAAAAGGTGTCACACCTTATTATTAAAATACTTTGGATTAGAGAAAGTTGTTGAAGGTTTTTTACTTGCTTATGCTATAAATTAAAGATACTAAAAAAATTATATACTTGGTTTAATCCTTTATCACCCCTTAGTGTCACCTCTGATCTGGCTCCCACCGATGAGACCTTAATAAAGGTCAAATCCGGTCTGGGTAGTGATCCTTTCCATAATGCATAGCATTATACATGTCTGGAAGGAAATGTGCTTTGCATTATGGGATACTAAGGCAAGTGATGTGAAGTCTTAGCTTCTTTATACGAGTTGCCCCAGTCCTGAAAATAGTTCAGGCGCAAACTTGTTTGCTTACACTTGGATAAAGGATTAAACTAAGTATATAATTTCTTGGTATCTTTAATTTATAGCATAACCAAGTGGAAAAACTTCCAATAAAAAATTATAAGTCAAGTAGCCATTTTTAACAGGAAAAGATCAATGTATAACTCAGTTCTATATATATTGAGATAGACAAATCTAGCATTTTATTATTATTATTAGCAGAAACTTCCAGGAAGTCAGGGACTCATTAAGAGCCACATTCATCACATACTGGCTCTCATACTCTTTCTCAAATTCATTCACACTTTTGAAGGAAAGGCATTCCAATTATGCGTTGTTCAATGAGAGAAAAATCTAGCTCTGATTCCTGTCTTGATTCCATTCATTCTCACCTTCCATGGATGTCCCTCCCTTCTATTTATACAATATGTTGAAAAAAAAAAAAAACAGTACTGAATAACTACAGGAATGTATGTTATGGAGTAAACATATATCTTTTACTAAGACATATATGTTTATACATGATGATATGTATATCCACAACTATTGGTGGAATCTTGGTTGAATAAAGCATTAATGACAGCAGATTACATGCTCGAAATGGGCACCTTCTTTCAAGACAGGTTTCATAGTGCATGCGAAGGTTTTCTGTCATCTTGGAGAGCAAGGGTTGGGACATCTGCTGGAAATATCATGTAATTTTATCCCTTAGTTCATCAAAGTTTGAATGCCAGTCATGGTGGAATACTCATTCCTTCAACATGTCCGAAACAAAGACATCAAGCAATGTGAGATCATGAGAATGTGAATGGTACAGGAATTCTGTGAGCCTTGAAATGCCCAGGGAAGTGTTCTGATAAATATGCTCTAGAACTGCGTGATGTGCAACAGGTTGTTTCATCCTGTTGGAATGAATACCTGTGCATGAAATGGAATGTTTTTTGTATAATACATCCTATGCAAATCCGAGTGCAAAATGGAACCAATACATTCTCGATGTAGCATTCGCTATTCAAGGTCGCAGTCGTCAATGAAGTAGGGCCCAGTTATGCCATGACTGGAAATTGCATACTATGTGGTGACCTTCTTTCTGTGAAGATTTTTTCTTAGGTTTTGAGAAACTAAGAAACCTATAGGTTCGTCTGTTTATGTGGCTTCTTAGATGGAAATGCGCTTCGTCCTAGAACCAGACATTATGGAGGAAGGATGGATCTTCATAGACATTGGCTAGCACACATGCACAGTATTCCTGCCATGCAGCATATTCTGTTGCTGTTAAACACTGACCTACCTGAATAACATATGAACAGCACCCACCTCCTTAACACTTTGAGTCCTATCAATATAAATATACATCGCTAAATTAAAAATTCCGAAAATAATAATATATGCTTGAAATTCATTATCAGACTGTACTCTAGTTAAATTTGAACCTTCAGCTTCATTATCCATGAGGATGGTTGACTTTTATCAATAAAAAAGGGAATTTATATTAGTATATTGTAACACCTGCCCATCAGCTGCATCAGGTATGATCGCACGTGTTCACTTTTATATTACATTGCGCCGTCATAACTCTGGCTGCTCCAATCTAAACAATATAAGATTCATGACTCTCTTCTTGTGACCTGAGAGATCAGTTTGAATTTCTCTGTCACCATGGATAGACCATGACCCAGTGGTGCCCAAAGCAGGGGTGTAAAACGGTTCTTGAATGAACGCAAATTAGAACAAATGCTCGAGGAAATACTCGATAACGAAGGATCTGAATTAGATGATTGGGCAGACAGTGATCAAGAACAAGAGAAAGCAGATCTCCCCACAAATGTGAGCTCCAAGTCAAGCGACAGTGATGCAGAACTTTGAACGAGGGATGACCAAATTCGAGGCCGTCCGGCAAATCGTGTTTGCAATCGCATGCGAGGTCGTGGCGTATGAGTATTGGGGAGAAGTGGCAGTCTGCAACCAAATGATGCACAGTTGAACTGGAAAAATGAAGGTACTATGCAAGACATACATTTTTTCATCAATACCTGGTGTGTCTCACGCATCCAACATCAGTGAAAATGTGTCCCCTTTTCAAGTTTTTGAGGCTCTGTAATATTCATAATAATAATATTCATAATTAATATTCATAAATAATAATGTTATATCTGATATGAAAACTGAAACCAACAGATATGCTGCACAACAACCTGCAGCAGAAAAAAGGGCCATTACCTAACATTCAGTCTTCTCAAGATGGAAACCTGTTACCATATCCGAAATGAAACATTTTCTGGCAATTATTTTGCACATGGGCCTTGTTAGGAAACCCAGAATTAGGGATTACTGGTCTACCAAATCTGTTTATGATTCAAAATTTGCCTCTTCCCTCCAGATATCCCTGATCATTTGTTTTCTATTCTGACCTTCCTTCATCTCAATAACAATAAGACATACATTCCTAGGGGAAATCCTGGACATGATCCTCGGTACAAACTTCATCTAGTGTTCAATGAACTTCTCAAGGATTTCCAAATTTTCTACACTCCAGATGAAGAACTGATAGTTGATGAAGGGATTTGTGGCTTCAGAATAAGAGTACACTTCAGAGTATTCATAAAAGGGAAACCTGAGAAATAGGGCATGAACTGTTTTGAGCTGTGTGAGGCGAAATCTGGATGTCTGTATGTCTGAAGTCTATACAGGGAGCACTGATAAGGAAGATTTTAATTCTGTTTTCAATGTTGTGGACAAACTTGCAACTCCAGATTACAACAGAGGCTACTATCTACATGGATAGATTGTTTTCAAGTCCAAAACTCTTTGATCATTTATGACAAAATGGTACCAAAGCTGTTGGGACAGTTATGCCAAATAGATGTGAAATGCCAAAATTGGCTTTCCAATGAAAACTGAAGAAAGGAGAGTGAGTATCAAGACGACGAGAACACCTGCTAGCAGTGAAATGGAGGGATGTTCGAGATGTCTATATTCTGTCCACCACAAACATACTGATGAGATGGTGGAGACTGATGTGAGAGGTAAACACCAGAAGACAAAACCAGCTGCTGCTGCTGACTACAATAAATTCAAAGTTGGAGTGGATCATAGTGATCAGTTGTTGTCATATTGCTTCTTCCATTGCTGTCAATTGAAATGGTGGGAGAAACTGTTCATCCACATCCTGGATCTTACAATAGTGAACTCATATATATATTATATAACAAAACCCACAGGAATATCCGACTATAACAATATGTTGAAGCAGTAGTTGAAGGTCTTGTGATATCAACTGGACTAGACACTGATGCTGACCAACATGCAGCTCCTCAGGAAAGTGGACGTCTTATTGGAAGAAATCATTTTCTATATGTGATTCCCGTCACTCCAGCAAGTAAGGGAAGAAGAGGAAATGCAATTTGTGTGCAGAAAAAGTAAAACGAACTTCTGGAGGACAGGATAGAAAGTACACAACTGTATACTGCAAGCAGTGTGACATCCCATTTTGTCTAGGAGTGTGTTTTGAAGATTTCCACACTAAGGAAAGATACTGGCACATGCACTGATGTAGATATTCCATAGAAATACTGCACAGCAATTTTTTAAATAGAGCTAAAAATGGTCAGCACACAAGATTCTTTAAGTCCCAGTAGGTCTAGGACCCAAAGTGTTAAGGATTCGCTGTAGTGACTGCTTTGGTATCCCAAATTTTACTGCTGTTTGGTGTTGATTGCATTTCTGCTTTGGTATCCCAAATTTTACTGCTGTTTGGTGTTGATTGCATTTCTGAGACTGTAGCACTTACTCCAGCACACGCCTGTGATTTTTATTTGTGGTCTCCGTGAATGCTCTTTGTATTGCTGCAGAACACTCCTGATACGTTGGAACCTCTCAGTTAAGGCAATGATGACACTATTGCTTGGAGCATGCTTATGGAAACAAAATGAACAAACTGTTCACAAACATGTCATAGGCTTGGACCATTTGCTCTACCAACTTTTTATGAAGGAAAATAATGCTCAACAATAATAAATGTCTTTTCTTCCAATGTCAACACCATTGCTACAGCTAAATGTAATTGTGTAGCCTCTACACATGCTCTTCTGTTAATGTGCAAACAGTCAAACAATATATCTCGTAGCACATGCACTTAAGGGGATGTCATAACTCATCACTTTGGAAACCAGGAGACCAGATCTGTGCAGACTAGTCCAGGTTAGGTCATATGAAAGCTTCAAAAAGGGGTAAAATGATTTCCTTATCCTTACATTTCATTGCTTCATTTTAGCATTGTAATTATCCTCTGAGTTGTATTTGCAATCATATCTTTGCTATATGGCCCCCGAACTTTAATTTCTATCTACTAAACCTCCAAAATCCCTAGCCTTATGTACGTCCCTCTCAACAAAACCTTCCAAATATCATTAATTGGATAAAGATTGAATAATAGTACCCCTCCTCCACACACCTATTTGATGTCTATTAGTCAACCATCCTCTTATCCAAGCTGATCATTTATAATCCAATCCCATATCCTGCAACTTGTGCATTAGCTTTCCATGCTGCATCCTGTCAAAAGCCTTTGCAAAGTTTAAAAGTATCATGGTGTATCCATTCCCCTTGTCTAACCCAATTGTAACATTATTGTAAAATGTGAACAAGTTACTCAAACATCACCTTATCTTAGCAGTAGTATGCTGTTCATTGCAAAGTATAGATTCTCTGTCAACTCATTTTTGTATATAAGCTCTTACTAACGTTTCGTGGCCACCCTCAACATAAGATCATTATACTGACCTGGAAAATTGCAATAATAATTCTGACAATGTTTTGAGCCTTTTAAAAGACTCAATAGAATTTATCTAAAATTATAATATTTACTAATTTTGTTGAATTCAAAATTTCCTTTTTTTGTAGTGTTGGAAGTTATATATAGTACTGTGCATTAACTATGGTGAAAAGGAAAAAACATGAGCAGAAACAACGGAACAGTAGTGAGCCTAAAAATTCTTTGGATACTTCAGAGGAAGAAGAAGAAAATCAGAGAGGAACCTCTGGTAGGTGATAGTTTTTAATAATATTTTATGTCTCAATTGAACTATGTCCTTAATTTTGTTATTAAGTCAAAGTGGGAATACAATAAGATACATCATATCTGGTCTCCTGTTAAATCTAACAAGTTACTCCAATGTGCTAGCTCTCTGATCACTGAAAATTTTGTAGTTGATTACTAGAGATATAACAATGTTTTTGGGCTTGTTTCAAAAAAAATTATAATTGCATGTTGTTTTTTAATTGAAGTGGGAATGGTGCCATGTAACAAATCATGTGTTTGCAGCCAGTATAAATTGAAGGAATATGATGCTCCTAAGTCAATGCAACTATGTCTGGATGAAATGGCTGCGAGAAAGGAACTAACAGAGTTTGAAAGAGGCACTGTGATAGGATGCAATGTTGCAGGCCTATCTGTTCAGAAAATTGTTGACAAATTGAGCCATCCTAAGTCAACAATCAGTGATACCATACTGAGATGGAAGTGGAGAGAGTCAACTGCAAGTGCTACCTGCAGTGGACGACCCATCGCACATTCATTGAACATGACTGTAGGTTGCTACGAAGGCTGACATGTTAAATGTGAAGTTCCGGGCATCAATTGGAACATGAATCTGCACAAAAAACCTTCAGAACTGAAGTTCACGACATGGGTTTTCATGTTAGGTAATGCAGAGTTTGCAGTAGGCAAACTCTGCATTACCCGAACCAATATGCAGCATTGTCTTCAGTGGTGCAAAGAGCATGTACAATGGGATGTGGAAGCTTCGAAAGCTGTGTTGTTGGAGCAATGAATCAAACTACACCCTCTGTTGAGCAGATGGACGTGTGGGTGTGATGGATGCCCGGTAAACATCTCTTACCAAAGATAATAACCACAACTGTGAAATTCAGAGGTTGTAGGGTAATGGTATGGTCCTGTTTTTCCTCATTTGGCCTCAGACCGACCTCTGTTTTTGGTGCCACTAACATTGAACTCCAAGAGATATCTGAACATTTGGATAATGCAATGCTTCCTACTTTGTGGTGTTTCTACAGAACTGACCATTGTCTCTTTCAGCATGACAGTGCACCTTGTCATTAAAGCTGCTGCTGTAAATGTGTGATTTGTGGACACAAACATAACCACATGTGATTGACCTCCACAGAGCCCTCACCTCAACCCTATTGAACATCTATGGAATGAACTGGAGTGTCAAGTGAGGTCAAGGTCCAGAAACTCATTACATGCCTACAGGAAGAATGGTCTAAAATTCTCATTGAAGACTATTGTATTCTTGTGGAAAGTATGTCCCGTATGATTGCTGCAATCATCACAGTAAAAGGAGGTCCTACATCTTAATAAGATGGGCACCATGGCTATTTGTTCCTCACACTATGGTGTCCATTGATTACTTCTAAGCAAAGTATCTCTAAACTATGTAATGATTATGCAGTGTTTTATATGGATGTTGCCATATCATTACATTATCGATAAATAATAACCCGTATTTAGTCATCTAGTAAAATTTGTTGATAATATTTCATATTCCCAGATAAAAAAAAAAGGATATTTTTCTTTGTATAAAATAAAGATTTGTTGATAAAAATAAACTCTTTTATATAATTCTGCATGTAAAATTGAACAAGATAATATATGTTTACACATGTATAGATGAAAGGAAGCTATTCTTTTAAATCCCATATACACTGTGTAAGAAGTCGGTGAACATCCCCATGGGCCAGGTGCATCATGCCATGAAACAAGTCACGTGTTTGTAGCTGGTATAAATTGGAGGAATATGATGCTCCCAAGTCAGTGCAACTGTGTCTGAGTGAAATGGCTGTGAGAAGGGAACTGACAGTGTGTGAAAGAGGCACTGTGATAGATGCCATGTTGCAAGCCTATCTGTTCAGCAAATTGTTGACAAATCGGACCATCCCAGGTAAAAAATCATAATATCATACTGCAGTGGAC
This sequence comes from Typopeltis vanoorti, assembly GCF_054136105.1. NCBI lineage: Eukaryota > Metazoa > Arthropoda > Arachnida > Uropygi > Thelyphonidae > Typopeltis > Typopeltis vanoorti. The sequence continues at coordinate 41,286,698 of NC_143561.1, read as the reverse complement.
AACCCACTACACATTTATTGAAAATGACTGTAGGGTGCTAAGAAGAATAATAAGTAAAAAAGCCGACATTTGTTGGCTGACGTATTAAATGTGAGGTTCAGGGCCAATTGGAACATGAATCTGCACAAAATTATTCAGAACTGAGGCTCACAACATGGGTTTCCATGGTAGGATCACAATATGCAAGTTCTACATTACCTGAAACCACATGCTGTGTTGCATTGACAACATGCAATGTTGTCCTTAGTGGTGCAAAGAGTGTGAACAGTGGGACATGGAAGCTTTGAAAGCTATTTTATGGAGCGACAAATCATGCCACAACCTCTATCAATCAGATGGACATGTGCGAGTGTGGCGGATGTCCATTGAACATCTCTTACCAGAGTGTGTAACGGCATCTGTGAAATTTGGAGGATGTGATGTCATGGTATGCTCCTGTTTTTCCTGGTTTGGCCTCAGTCATCTGTTTTTGGTGCCATGAACATTGAACTTCGAAAGGTATCTAAACATTCTAGACAATGCAATGCCTCCTACCTTGTGGCGTTTCTGTGGAACTGACCATTGTCTCTTTCAGCAAAACAATGCACCTTGTCATAAGGCTGCTGCTGTAACTGCGTGGTTTGTGAACCGTAAATGTCATCACACTTGACTGGCCTCCACAGAGCCCTGATCTCAACCCTATTGAACATCTGTGGGATGAATTGGCTCATCAGTTGAGGTCAAAGGACGTCCCCACAACAGTCCAAGACCTCATTACATACCTACAGGAAGAATGGCCCAAAATTCCCATTGATCGCTATCATGTGCTTGCGGAAAGTTGCAGTCATCACAGCGAAAGGAGGTCCTACATCTTATAAGGTGGGTGACATGGCATTTTGTTTGTTACACTACAGTGCCTGTTGACTTCTTTTCAAGCAGGTAGTATTATTACAAAAAAATGTATGGTATAATGCTAAATCATATCCTTTAAAAATGATATTGGTAATTACAAAGCAAAATAAAAAATTTTTGCAGTTGTCAAACCATCATCTTTGTCGAAGGAGTTAATAATGCTCTTCAATCTTCATTATTAGTCCTTGATGCACTTTGTGTAATTTGCAGCAGCAAAATTTGCTGGAAAATTCAGTGTTATTTTAAATGGTAGTAATACATTAAAAAAGTTGTATGGATTCGCTATAAAAGAAACTATTGAATTAATTTTTTTGAATAATTGTGATATGTCAATGCAAAGTGTTGAATTAACAGTTTGTGCATTGACGTGATGCCCATATTTGGATAAAACAAGACTACATTTTTATTTAAAGCCAACGTACTTTCATTAGTATGTCATTAGCATCATTTGAAATGTATAATGTACTTAAGTTCACTGTATTTACTACATGCAAAGGATAGTTAGTGTTAAGCATAATATCCCAAATGTTGTCAGCAGTAGAGGTGGCATGTTTTCTTTCTCCTCCCAGTAACTTAGGTTTTTCATCCTTCAAAACAGTTAAGCTGGCCAGTAGGTCACTCATTTAACAGACATAATAACATGTCATGTTTCATAGCATTAGTTGTTTTGGCCATAACTTCAAATAGCATGTTTATGTGACAGAGAAGTAGTTAAATATTGTGCTAAATAAAGCTCTCAACCTAAGGGTGAAATATTAAAATGCTACCATCTAGATGGTCATAAGTCTTGGGTGGAAGGCCAGTAATAATAATAAGGGAAGCTTCCTTGGTATTCTAGTTTTTGAATTTAAAGTTATGTTATGTTATTGGTGCAATATGTAAATAGTCACAAATGACATGGTTTTTTGGTTTGCCACAAACAGCTAAGGTGAATGTGCGTTAACTTATTAAACCTTATTTGATTGAGGACCAGCAACATAAGTATGCTATATTAAATTAGCATTGTTGCAAACAGAAATTTATTCTGTTCTTTGTCCATGATAATATGGCAAACAACACTTTTTGTGGCATCTTATTTTATCAGGAACAGGCTTTCTGTTATCTGCATTTACTAGATTTTCCACAACCATCTCATGCTTTTGTTCAGTTGAATTATGTATGTTGCAGTCAATCCCATGCACTTCTTTCAAGGAATTATTTGAATCCCTGTTGAAACTGTGAAAAATGTCCTGAGCATGATGGTACATACTTTAATAGCATGGTTTGTGGGAAGTAATAGTGTGAGTGACTTACGAGACTTTCATATGGACTGTTATGTTCGTATACTAATGCAAGATACATCTGTTTGTTCAAGGATTATTTGCATATAGAATATGGTTAACTGAGAATAATATACAAGTAGGAATAGAAATGGAGAGAGATCTTTAAAATAAAATCTTTAAGGAGGATAGGAGGGGAAAAGAGAGTAGGGTTTATGATTGTTAATTTTCTGATATGTACACTCAATAGGTGTACAGACTACTATGACAGTATACTACATGATTGTATACGTTATTAATAATCTATCAGCAGTTTTCCTCCAAACGAGTCTGTTACTTGTCAGCACTCCAATGTTGTATCTAACACTTCTTAGACATTTCTGACTGAATATCAATCTACTATATCTTGGCCTTGCTCTGAGTCTTTTTCCTGCTATCTAAGCTGATATGGTCACTCAAATACCTGTTTTACTAACCTTTCTTCTCCCATTCTGTTTAAGTGACCACACTACCTTAGATTATCCCTGCCCACACATTTTTGAATGCTAGCAATGTCATTTTTTCCTAATATTTTCATTTTTATATTATTAATATTATTATTCTTCCATTGATGCCAACTATTCAGACCTGTAATTTTTTATTAGAACTTTGTATCTATTATCTCTAATCTCTGATCAAGTGCTTTATTTCTAACCCAACTTTCAGATCCATAACTTAAAACTGATTTCAACACTGTCTTGTATACTGCTAGTTTAATGCTTTGGCTAATTTCTCTATTATTCCATATAAATTTATTCATTTGGCTCCCCCACCATATCAGTTTTGCATTTTCTGTTATCTATTTACAAATTTAATTTGCCATCTTCACTAAAAACTCTGCTTAATTAGCAAAAATTATTTTACTCCTTCTGCAGGTTCTCAATGGAGAACCTGCAGAAGAAGCCTGTGGAGACTTGCACTGGTTGTGTTTAAGAGTGCAACATCATTTGCAAAGAGCCTAGTTTGATATCTCTGAATTCTAATATCAGGTTTCATGCTACATTTCTTTCATAATGTGATCCATGTGGATGATGAATAATAGAAATATGGAGATAATGTTGCATCCTTGTCATACACATGATTTTACATCAAACCATCCTCTTTTATTTCCTTCAAACTGCTGACTGACATTAGATATATAGACTATTGCTCTGTATAATTTTCCCCATATGATTGTAGAATTTTCACAGGTGTTCTCTATGCACCTTTTGTTCTTCTTCAAGTTTCTCTTCCACATTTTTCTCAGCCTCCTTTCAGGTATACTTGCATAAATTCTTCCTGGAATACTTAGTAGAGAAATTTCTCTGTAATTCTCACATTCAGCTTTATTCCCCTTTTTATAGATGGAAACTATGAACTCTACTCCAATCATCTGGAATCGACCTCTCCAGGCCCTCTGAATTATGCAGTGTAGCCACTGCAAAACTTTTATATCTCCATATTTATGTATTTTTGGTCGAATATCATCTACTCCAACTGTCTTTCCACGTTTCAGAGCTTTTGACAGTTTTTTTACCTCAAGAATATCCTTATCTTCATTTAGTTTTCATATCAAATATGATATGATAACTAAATGAAGATAAGGATATTCTAGACATCTGAAGTAATTACTTTGCAAGACTGTTAAATGAAACAAGCAGTGACAGCACAGCGGTAGAAAATTTTCAAGAATGCAAACATAAGTACATATCAGTACTTGAGATAGAAAAATTGTCAAAAGTCTTGAAATGTGGAAAGACAGTTGGAGTTTATCAAAGATAATAAATATATCATGTTTGATTCCTTTTACAGTACTCTTTCTCCATTTCTAAATTTTTTTCAATAGCCTCCAGAATATTTTGCTACTCTCCAGATATTTATCTTCTATATTCTTATGGAAGTCATCCATGAATTTTTTAGCTACTTTTATGCATAGCTTAGGCACTTCAATATGCTTTCTTTTTTTTTCCAGGACTGCTTCTTTAACATCTTGTGTCCACCATAGTGTGCTTATTTTTCTATCCTTGCAGACAACTTCACTACATACCTCCCTAGCTGAATCAATCAGTATTAGCCACTGAGACTCCAAGATTTGGTTTTTCTTTTTGAACTCTTTCATTTTGTTTTGAATAATGCTTGTATAGTTGAATCTGCTACTTTTTAAGCCGCTTAACTTTAATTCTTTTTAAATTTTCTTACATACAGTTCTTTTCAATGTGATATTCATTTTTAATTTATTTAAGACTAAGTGATGATCACTTCCAATTTCAAACCCTCTGTATACTGTTATATCCTGAATCAACATGATGATATCACTATCAACAATGACAGTCAATGAGGCTTTCTTATCTCTTGTGTCTTCTCTCCACGTGAACTTAGCACGATGTTATGTTGGAACATGGTGTTATTAATAATTATAATGTATTCTGAGCAGAAATCTAGCAGGTGTTTACCATTATTATTAGTCTTGTCCTTTACTTCAGATTTTCCCAAAATGTTTCTAAGCCTGGTGGGTTTCCTTTCCTACTCTTCTGTTTTGATCTCCAACAAGGACCACTTTTCCTATTTTCTTTATGCCAGCTGCCTGCTCTGTCTCAAAAAATTCATTCACTTCTTCGAACCTTCTGTGAGACCACAGGCACAAATAAACTTCAATGTCCATTTTCCCATTTTGAAGTTTGTCCACATAACTCTACTTGAAATTGCCTTCCAATTGAGAAGTTTATTTTCATGTTTGTTGTTGAATGCTGTCTCTACTCCTATCATTATTGTGCTAAATACAATATCCTATACTTATTATTCAGTAAGATTCGCTTTTTTGGCCATGTTGTACTTTTCCAGTTTTTCTGAAAGTTTTTTTTTCTTTCCCCATTAATACTCCTTATGTCGATGGATAGTTGCAGTTTGTGATAATGATAATAGCAGAGGAATTGCATTGCTTAAAGTGGAGGTAAAAAATGGCAGTATGATGGCTAAGGCTAATAAATAAAGTTAAATTAAATAAATAGAATATGTCAAAGAGGCCTGAGAATGTAGTGATCAGTGATTGCAAACTGTTTAGGCATATTTGGTTCTCTCTCTATGTTCACAGGCATCTACAGATGCCGTATGGTCACTCCGATGGTCATTCCATACCAGGCCTCGCTATGTAGTCCTGTTGTTTACTTTTCTGGTAGCCTCAACTCTCTGAAGATCAGTCACTCCACACACGCCATCCATCCATCTCATTGATGGTCTACCCCTGCCTCTTTTTCCAGGAACTTTACCTTCTATTACTGTTCTGAGAAGTCCTCCTTCCATCCTTTTTATGTGTCCAATATATTTTAACTTTCTTCTGTCAATATCCTTAAGGAGCCTTAAAGTTCTACTAATCTTTTCTAACATCCATTCATTTGTATGCCTTTCAGTATATGATATCCCCAACAGCCTTCTGTAACACCACATCTCAAAAGCAGATATCCGTTTCTTTAGGTTCCAAGTCTTGCATCCATAAGTCGCTGTTGGAAAAACAACTGCATCTAAAATCCTCAACTTTGTTCCCATGGAGATAGATCCATCCTTCCAGATTTTAGACAGGTCTCTGACTGTTGTTTTAGCCATTCCTAACCTCTTTCTGACATCTTCTGAACAGCAATTCTTCACATTAATAATGGATCCCAGGTACTCAAACTTGCTGACTTCCTCAATTCGTTCTCCATTAAGATACACTGGTTTCTCAAGAGCTTGTTTTTGTTTTTCCTTTGAGAACCATGATCTTTGTCTTGCTAGAATTGAGTTGAAGTCCTCTGATATTACTGATCTTGTTAACTTTGTCAAGAATTAGTCCTAGTTCTTCCATGTCATTACAAAGGAGTACTGTATCATTAACGTACCTCAGATTACTGATCAATCTACCTCCTATCCTAATTCCTGTCCTGAGCTCATCCAATGCTTCACGCATGATGTCCTCTGCATATATACTAAACAAGTGAGGAGAAAGTAAACATCCTTGTCTAACTCCTTTTCCAACTTGAAGCCAGTCGGTCAATCCAACACCTGTTCTTACTGTGGCTTCTTGCTCCTTATACAAGTTGGCTATCAACCTGATAGTGTGTTGAGGAAAACCCATTCTTTTCATTACTTCCCACAGTTTCACATTCTCAATACAGTCAAAAGATTTAGAGTAGTCTAAGAAACACATTACCAGAGGGAGTCTGAATTCTTTATATTTTTCTATGATCTGTCTAAGGCAAAGGATCTGATCTCTGGTGCCCCTACCTTTCCTAAAACCTGCTTGTTCCTCGGGCATCTCTGCCTCAACTTTGGCTTCAATCCTATTTAGCATGATCTTTAATAAAATTTTGCATATTTGGTTAGGCAAGTAAAAAGAAGGTTGATTCTAATGGGGAATTTAATCGGGGAGAATATGGATTATAGGTGTGAACAGATGGCATCAATGGCAATATCATATTAAAAACGAGGATATTAGAAAAGAACTTGATGTTGTCAGCATCCAGGAATGCATTAGCAGAGCTAATCTCAGGTGGTATGGTCACTTAAACAGAATGGGCGAGGAAAGATTGGCAAAACAAGTGTTCTCTGCCAGGTTGGCAGCAAAACGACCCAGAGGAAGACCAAGATATAGGTGGATTGATACGGTACAAAGTGCCTTAGACGATAGAAATATAAGATCTGATAATGTTGGAGTCTTGACAAGTAACAGACTGATTTGGAGGAAAATTGTAGATAGGAAATTAATAATGATGTAATTTTTTTCATGTAGTACTATCATATCCTGTACACCCCTTGAGGGTACATAGCAGGAATTTGATGATGATGATGATGAATATGGATTGAAGGACGATGTAGTGGAAGTAGTGCAAACTTGTAGATAATTGGATTTCATGATAGCCTTGTTAATTTCTTTTTTAACCAAACGTAATTTAAACCAGTTGTGGCATTATAGGCAAGGAGTGATCACACTTTTTATATTAGTTGGGTAATTCAGATTGATAATCAGATAATTCAGTATTCTTGATGGTGCATTGATTTCAACATCAGTATGATAAAGTTACAAGGAAAAGACTCAAAGCTATAAAAACCAATGAATATAGTCAACTCTCACTATAGCAAGCATTTCTATACCAAAGTCTCATTGGTAGAATACTGTGCTAAAAGAAATTCACTATAACACTGTCCTGTCATTTTTGATGATTTTGCTGTAGTGACAGTTCACTGGATTTAATATATGCGGGTGGTCTGAAAAGTTCCCTACCCAACAATGAGCTCCAGCCAAGCAGAATAGAAGTTGAATTGCAGGATAGAGAAAAGAGCACATTTGAGGCCATTTGGTGTGAGATTGTGGCTAGCAGAACTAAATATACAATTGGGTGCTGCTATAGACCAGGTGATGGAAAAGATGGTGGTGACAGTATGCACAAGCAAATAGAAGAAATGGGTGGAAGGAGGGTGATTATTATGGGAGATTTCAACTATGGTCGCATTGATTGGAGTGAGGAGAGGACACACGGGAGGAAGGAACTGGATTTTATGCAGTTATTAAGGGATAACTATCTGCGACAGCATGTAATGGAAAATACTAGGGGTCAGAGAGTGCTTGACCTAGTAATTACATCTGCGGATTTGGCTGTAACAAATATGACCACATTGCCACCAATCGGTGAGTGATCATAGGGTCTTGACTTGGGAGGTGGCTAAAGGTGTAGAATTTTCAATTAAGACAGGGTACATGTGGAATTATCAGGCTGGAAAGTATGACAAGCTTAGGAGTTTGATTGGCTCAGTGCCATGGCATGTACAACTGCAAGGACTAGAAGTTGATAGTGCATGGGAGGTGGTTAAGAAGTGCTTGCATAAAGCAATGGCTGACTGTATACCTAGAGTCCGAATAATAAATCAAGTAGGGGTTAAATGGATGAATAACACCATTAAGCTTGAGCTGCAAAAAAAGAAACAACTATGGAGGGAATTTAAGGAGAAAGGTGACCGGCAGGCACGTGAACGGTATAAAGCGCAGGCCAGAAGGGTGACGAGTGTGGTAAGAAAAGCAAAAAAGGATTACGAAAGAACATTGGCCATGCAGGCTAAAGAGAATCCTAAACAGTTTTTTAGATATGTAGCAAGTAAAAGGAAAAATGTACATGGCAGATTGATTTTAAAGAATGCTGATGGTAGGGAGGTAACTGAATCAGTTGAGATAGTTGAGTTACTGAGTGAGCACTTTGCAAAAGTATATCATCCAGGTGGTGACATTGCAGAAACGAATAAACCAGTAGATTATACGGGAATTGTGGTTAATGAAGTGGAGGTAAGTAGTCTATTGCATAACCTCAATGTCAATACATCTGTGGGATTGGATGGTATACCAGCTCGTGTTGTACGAGAAGCAGCTAAAGAATTGTCAGTACCCTTGACCATTTTGTTTAATTTGAGTCTCGGGTCTGGGTTAGTCCCGAGCAGGTGGAAAGAGGGGAAAATAGTTCCACTGCATAAAGGTGGTTCCAAGACTGCTGTTGTAAATTACCGACCGATTAGCATATCAGGAATCATTGTCAAGGTCTTAGAGAAAATAGTCAAGAGGAAAATACAAGATTGGATAGAAGAAAATGGGATACTGTATCGGGGACAGCATGGTTTTGTGAAGGGTAGGTCATGCCTCAGTAACTTGCTCACATATTATAACACAGTGACGGCTGAACTGGATAAGGGTAATGGGTTTACGGTGATTCTGCTGGACCTTGCCAAGGCCTTTGACAGGATTCCACATGGAATTCTAATCAGTAAATTGCAGCATATGGGAATGGACATGGGGTTGGTGAGATGGATAGGAGGGTGGTTGACGGAGAGATATCAGAGAGTGGTTTACTCGGGAGTGGAGTCCCCAAGACGGCCTGTGACCAGTGGTGTGCCACAAGGATCTGTTCTTGGACCACTGCTGTTTAATTTGTTCATAAATGATATAGGAAATGATCTGAGAGGAACAGTTCATTTGTTTGCGGATGATGCGAAGTTGGGTAGGGCAATAGTGAATGCAGATGACGTCAAAATTTTGCATGATGATTTGGATGGATTGGAGGTCTGGGCTAAGGAGAATGGATGTCAGTTTAATGTGGCAAAATGTAAGGTTATGCACTTTGGGGTGAAAAGATTGGCGGCAGATTACTGCATTGGTGGAACCCTGCTCCAGGAAATTGATGAGGCACGAGATTTAGGAGTGTTGGTAGATAAGGAATTGAAATTTAGGGGACACATTGCAAAAGTGACCAAAACAGCTCATCAAATCACTTGGTTGCTGAGGAATACGTTGACAAGCAGAGACAAGCAGGTTATTGTTCCTCTCTATCGAGCCTTGATAAGACCCCATCTAGACTACTGTGCTCAGATTTGGTCACCTAGGTTTCTTCTTGATGGGGAGGAGGTGGAGAGGATCCAGAGGCGAGTGACCAAGATGATAGCAGGTCTGTGGAATGAACCGTATGAGAACAGGTTGAGGATTTGTGGGTTGCAAAAATTGGTTGATAAGTGGAGGAGGGGAGATATGATTGAGACATTCAAATTACTGAAGGGTTTCTATAAAATTAATTCAGAAGATATTTTTGAGAACAGGGCTGGTTGTGGGAGGACTAGGGGACATCCATGGAAACTGGGCAAAAGTGTGGTTAGTAAAGGTGTTAGAGCTGGGTTCTTTACTTTTAGAGTAGTGAATGAGTGGAATGCGCTCCCTGAGTCTGTAGTGGATGCTGTGACAGTGAATGAGTTTAAGGCGAGGTATGATAGATACTTTATGAATGTCAAATAGTTGTGATGAATATGATTTGGGGCCTCCCTCGATGAGTCTAATGACTCCCTGGAGTTGCCCGTAATAATAGTAATAGTCATAAAGTTACAAGGAAAAGACTCAAAGCTATAAAAACCAATGAATATAGTCAACTCTCACTATAGCAAGCATTTCTATACCAAAGTCTCATAGGTAGAATACTGTGCTAAAAGAAATTCACTATAACACTGTCCTGTCATTTTTGATGATTTTGCTGTAGTGACAGTTCACTGGATTTAATATACCCGGGTGGTCTGAAAAGTTCTCTACCCAACAATGAAAAAACGAATTTATAATTACAAAATTATTTTTATTTTTCAACATAATCTCCCTTAAGACTAATACATTTATTCCAGTGATGCTCCATCACCATTATCCCGTCGTTGTAGTGGTTCTCAGTAAGATATGCAAAATACCCCTCTACAGCTGCAATCACCTCTTGATTTGAAGAAAAAACGCTGACCAACAAGGAAGAGTTTTAGTTTTGGGAAGAGATAGAAGTTAGACTTCTATCTCCCTTTCTTGACTGAGAAAAACCTTAATTTCCATGGATGTCCCCATGTTCTCTCCTTGCCTTCCATATAACAAAAAATTTCATCATTTGAAATGCTATAACATCCATTCAAAAGTTTATAGACCTCTATAATATCACCCCTTTTTCTCCTGTTAACCAGAGTCTGCAATCCACATACTCGCAATCTGTCCTCATAATCTAAATCCCATAATTCAGATATAATCTTTGTAACTCTTCTTTGCACCCTTTCCACAGCTTCTTTATTCCCTTGGAATCCAGGAGACCAAATCTGTACATAGTAATCCAAATGTGTTCTTATCAAAGCCCTATAAAGAGGCAAAATTACTTCCTTATCCTGCCATGTCAAGGTTCGCTTCAACATAGCAATTATCCTCTGACTTGTATTTGCAACTTTTGTTATGTGACCTTTGAACTTTAAATTCTTATCCACCAATACACCAAGATCCCTTGCCTCTTCAGTTTCTTGTAGCATAATCCCGCTAATATAATATGCCACTGGAACTCTAATCACGCCAAAGTTCATAACTTTACACTTACTAACATTAAACTAATAGCCATTTTCATTTGCCCAGATTTCCAGTCTATTCAAATCATTTTGTAATTGCTGAATATCAGTAGCATCCCTGATTGCCTTCCTATCTTGGCATCATCATCAGCAAACAATTGCAAATCTGATGATAGACACTGCTTGATGTCATTAATGTATAGATTGAACAATAATGGCCCAAGGACTGAATCCTGAGGTACACCACTGGTTACCTTAAATCTGGCTGATTCACACCCACTGTATATCACTTTTTGACATCTGTCTGTGAACCATCCCCTGATCCAAGTCAATAGATTATATTCCAATCCCATATTCTCCAGTTTATGCAACAGCCTATTGTGTGATATCCTATCAAATGCCTTAGAAAAATCCAACATTATCATAGTGTATCCATTTCCTTTATCCAACGCGGCTGTAACATTGTTAAAAAATATGATTAAATTGCTAAACCATGACCTTTCTGCAGGGAACAGCATGGGTTTAGAATGCTTTTCTACCCATTTCTGTATGCGAGTTCTTACCAACTTCTATAAAATCTTCACTACCACACCAGAGATACTAATAGGTCGGTAGTTAGACACATCAGTTTTTGCACCACCCTTGTGCAATGGAACTATCATACATTCCTTCCATTCCTGTGGTATCATTCCTGAGCTGAGACGAGACTCAAGTTATACAAATGTGTGAAAGGCTTAGCCAATTCAGCTGAGCATTCTTTTAGCAAACGGGCTGATATTCCATCTGTCCCTATTGACAAATTCTTATCCAGGTTAAGATGCAAGAGCTCTTCAATCTCATTTGCATGAACCTTTAACTCTTCATCCAATGTAGCAGTAGCACTGTGCACCATGCTGCATATACCTGGTTGATATATCTTAGCAAAGTGAACACTCGTTAACTGAACAATCTCCTTAGCTTCCGACACTCGTGTACCATCTGCATTCAATAAAATTATTCTTCCACATTCATTCCTTCTTTTGCTTGTGGCATAATGATAAAATTCTTTTGGATTGCCTTTAGCTTGCATGGCCAATTTCTTTTCACACTCCATTTTAGCTTTTCTCACAATATTCGTTACTTTTCTGGCCTGAGCTTTATATATTTCATCACTCCTCTCACTCATATTCTCACGATATTCTTTCCGCATCATCTTCTTGTGGATCTCTTGCTTAATAAGGCTGCACATCATTTCACTCCCAGCCTATTTATTCTTCAAACGCTACGGATACATTGAGATACCTTCTCATTCCAACATGTCCCAACAATTCATAGTGCAGATCCCTTAATTTTCTCATTGCCAAAACACCTTTGTGGGCAGGTGCATTGTCCTGATGAAAGATGTTTTTTTCTTCTGCAAACCGGGTCTTTCTCGCGAATTTTTTCTTCTAGTCTGGTTAAAAGATCGGAATAATATTCCCCAGTTATTGTTTTACCCTTTTCAAGATAATTAATAAACAAAATGCCTTTAGCATCCCATGCCATTTCCAATGGCATGGGATGATATGCCGTCTTGCCATTGGAAATGGCAAGACGGCATATGAAATACCAATGCCATGACATTTCCTGCTGATGGAACCTACTTTGTCTTCTTTGTCGCTGAACAAATGGCTTCTGTCCACTGTTTTGACTGCTGTTTGGATTCTGGTATGTGAATCCAAGTCTCATCCATAATAATAAATCGATGTACAAAATCAATTTTATTCTTGTTAAAACGCTGAAAGCACTGTTCAGAGATATTCATGCGAGTGTGTTTTTAATCTGCTGTGAGTAAGCGCAAAATCCATCTTACTTAAAGCTTTTTCGTTTGCAATCCTTCATGCAAAATATATCCTACACGTTCTTTTGAAATGCATATAGTCAGCAATTTCACGCACTTTGACTCGCCAGTCATCCAATACCATATAGTGCACTTGATCAATGATTTCTGGTGTTGTTACACTTTTTGGACGTCCTTCACGTGGATCATCTTCAAGACTGATACAGCTACGTTTAAAGTCGGCAGCCCATTTCTTAATTGTTGAAAATGAAGGAGAAGAGTGTCCATAAACTTTTATGAATTTCGAATGAATTTCTTTTAGCAGTAAACCTTCTTTTACGAAGATTTTATAACTGCACAATACTCAATTTTATCCATTTCAAGGGATACAGACAACACTTTTGCTTCAGACAGCTGTATAAAAGAAACTACTTGATAGAATGACTTGCAATTTCATATGGATGCTTATGACAGATGTACCAACTTAGAAAAAAAAAATCTTGCCGATAGTGTTGCCATCTATGGTAGAGGTCGGGAACTTTTCAGACCACCCTCATAAAAAGAAATTATATGTATAGCTGTAAATCACTGTGTAATCAGTTAAATATTTTTTATTCCTCAAGTACCAGAAACTGTCATATTTATTGTACAACTACAGTTAGTAAATTTTGACTCAGTATTCCATTTAGTTAGGTTTTTATAATCTTAGTATCTAGTGCAAATTTTAGTGCACACTTAAAATGGTTTTGATCTTATTTCTTATTTGATCTTATATCTGATAATTTCTTTTCTGATTAATTCCATCAAGTGGACATATTAACAGATATAGCATATTAACTTTGTTATAGCAGTTTCATGATAGTGCTTCACAGTGTAAAAACACCAAGAGAGGAAAAAAATTAATTTTTTATTTCACTGTGTTTTTTATCCATCATCTTCATAGCACAAATTATAACTGACAAGCACACAGGTACTCAAATGAATCATTAGAAACAGTTCAAAATATAACTGAAACAGAACTAATGTCTTAGCATGGGGCCTTCTGAGAATATTAGTTCTGTTTTTGCTCTAAGATGCTAGGTAGAAAACCAACAAATTATTAGTAAGTTCAAGAAATTAATTAATTTTTTCCTTTCCTGGTGTTGTGTATCCCGTGAAGCACTATTATGAATAATCAACAACACTCAAGCCTTTCCATTTGTTATGGCAATGTTTGCTATAGTTAAAGTTGACTATATTCATTTGTTTTTTTACAGCCTTGAGTTTTCCCAGATCACAGCAAAATAGCATTTGGCTATTTTGTTGTGATCTGAGTTTAAGTTCCAAAGCTCTAACTGTAGTATAAATATTTTTGGTGCTGTTTTTCTTCTTTACTGTCTTTCTTTTATCTTTCTACTGGTTTCTACCCATTCAATTATTCATTCAGAATCTGAATTTTATCTTGTGAATGCTTCTGATCTCAGCATGGAAATTGAAGAAACCACCTGATCAGTAAATATATGTATTAATTCCATCAGGAGAGAGATTCATTTATGATCATCCTTTTTAATTCTGAAGTGAGTCATGACGATATTTTGAAATCACTATAGAAATTCTTGGGAAGATTTTGGTAAGAATATAGAAGACAAATTGTTTATCTTTTGTTATTAATTTTATTATTAAATAATCAATTATTAATTTTATTAAATTGATAAAAGTGTTTCGACAGTAAGTGCCAGTGAGTAAAGTAGAGTAAACACCATTGACAGTAAAATGGAAAATGTTGTTCTATGAAGGGCTCCAACTCCTTCACATCGTCCGTTATGGTATTCTGTAAGTGAGGATACAAAGGAGTTATTAGATGAGGCAAAATTGAAGAGCGAGATGGTGAAGATTGTAAGTCTCCTGCCATGCTATGATATAGGCAAATTGAGGAGGAGGAGGAGGGTAGTGATACCAAATGAATCACTATGCAGGTTATGCAAAAGGAATGATGTGGATCTATGGCCTTAAGTTTGGTGGAAAGAAGGGTTTCCTGTAATGCCTTATAGACTGCATCTGACTGGTTTTGGTGTTAAATATCTATAGAGAGAAAGAGAAAGCTTTGTTTACTGAGTATGCTGAAGTGCAAATTCAGCAAAACTTGCGCAATTAGAGTGGATGCAGGTGAATGTGTGAAGGCATCCATGAGGCAAGCGAGTGTGAAATGACCAACAAGTGCAAAATGTAGTCAATCAAGCAAAAATATTGAATAGGGTGGTTATTGCATGAAGTAAAGGTGAGTGGGGGGCCTTAAGGGATGCTGCAGTTTCAATACAATAATGCCAGAAGTATCAGGAACAAGAGGGAGTAGTTTTCGGCATTGGTTAGTGCAACCTTGCCAGAAGTTATAACCATTAGTGAGACTTGGTTAACAGCAGATGATGTAGTTATAGGGATAGAATGAGAAGGGTTTAATATTTCAGGAAAAGTGGATGGAGGGGGGTACTGCTGATAATAGCAGATGAATTGTAGCCAAAATAATAGGAGAAGGTAGGAGGGTGACTGTTTATTTGAAGCAGTCTGATATGAGATCAAGGCCAGTAAGACAAAATATACGATTTGGTTGATGCTATAGGCATAGAGGGATGGCATGGATCCCTGGAAGACAGGCATCAACAGATTAGTACAATAAGTGCAGGTTGAGTCTTGTGCCCCCAAGTCTTCTCTATCCAAGCATGTGATGGAGGAGACTTGGGGTACAAGAGTATTGGATCTGTCATAGGATCGCATGCGTTATCTGTAATCAATGTGGCCACATTGCTTCCAATTGGAGAAAGTGACTATGTGGTCTTGACGTGGGAGATTGTAAAAAATGAGGAATATTCTGTCAAGAAGGGGTATATGTGGAACTACAAGGCAGGTGATTATGACAAGCTTAGTTTTATGCCATGGCACAGCTTAAAGCTGTGCCATGGCATAAAACCCTGCAATGGAAAGATGTTAGTAGTGCATGAGAGATAGATAGGGGCATCTAGAAGAAACAATATTAAATTGTATACCTAAGGCAAGGTGGGGGTTAATCAGGTAGGAGTTAGATGGATGAGTAATATCATTAAGCAAGAGCTGCAGATAAAGAAAATGCTGTTGAGGGTATATAAGGAGAAAGGTGATCAGGAAACTCATGAACAGTAAAAGGGTCAGGCAAGAAAGGTGACCAGTATAATAAGGAAGGAAAAATCAGATTACGAGAAGAAACTAACTGAGTAGGCCAAAGGAAATCCCAAAGATTTCTTTTACTATTTTGCAAATAAGAGGAAGAATGACCATGGAAGAATAACCTTAATAAGTGCTGATGGTCATGCGGTGACAAAAGCAGATAAAATAGTTGAGTTACTGAGTTACCGCTTTGCAAAGGTATATCATACAGATGAGGTTAATGCTGTGACAGAAACTAAGTAGTAACAGAGGTGAATTGGAGGTTCTTGGAGGTGGGATTAGATGGGACATCAGCTATAATGCTTGCATTTTGTGGGAATGTGCAAGGTAACTGGCAGTGCCTCTGACTAGGTACTTTAAGTCTCAGCTCTGATAGCGTTCCAAAGCAGTGGAAAGAAGGTGAACTAATTCCCTAGCATAAAGGAGGTTTTAAGACTACAGTAACAACTTATAGACCAATAAATTGATACTTCAGTGGCAATTTATATACCAATCAGTATCTCAGGAGTGGTGGTAAAAAGTAGTGTAAAAATTGGTCAAAAATAGAATTCAAGAATGGGTAGATAAGAATATGATACTCTATGAGGGGCAGCATGGCTTTGTGAAGGGTCTGTCATGCCTTAGTAATTTACTAACTTTTTATAATATAATGACATCTGCGTTGGATAAAGGAAGTGGCTACACGATGATTCTGCTGGATTTTGCAAAGGCATTTGACCGAATACTACATGGAACTCTGTTATGCAAATTGGAACAAATGAGAGATGGATAAGACATTGGTTATGTGGATAAGAGGATTGCTACTGGACAGATACAAAAAGTGGTATATGAAGGAGCAGAATCCAGACAAAAGTTGGTGACTAGTGGTGTGCGGCAAGGTTCAGTGCTAAGATCACTACTGTTTAATTTGTACATAAATGATATAGAAATAACCTGAAAGGATATATTCAATTGTTTGCTGCTGATGAAGAATTAGGTAGAGTAATAATGAATCAAAACCATGTGGAAAGCTTGCAGGATTATTTAAATAAGTTTGTCCAGTATGGACAAAAGATAATGGGTGTCAGTTTAATGTGGAGAAAAGTAAAGTTACATTTTGTAACTTTACATTTTGGGTTCATTTTGGGATAAATAGATACAAGCTTGTACCAAATTGATGGAACTGTACTCTAGGAAATAGATGAAGCTAGAGTTTTAGGGATGGTGGTAGACAGAAAGTTGAAGTTTAAGATGACATATTAATTATATATTTGGTTTAATCCTTTATTCAAGTGTAAGCAAACAGAGTTTGCACCTGAAGTATTTTCAGGACGGGGGCAACTTGTGGTAAAGGTGGTATAAGTTCTGATCAATTGCCTTGGTATCCCATGCAAGCACATATCCTTAAGGGTATGTATAATGCTATACATTATGGAAAGGGTCACTACTTGGGTAATATTTTAACTGAACAGTGTATATTATTAATAAATGATATACACAAATTGTCAACAAGTTTCACCAGCTATTCTGTCTGGCTTCTTCAGGACAAGTATAACGGTATACACTAACGTTTGCTAATAAAAACGAAGAATGGAGTAACACAGTCAAATAAATTAAAACTGATGCGAAACATCATAAGCATGGAGCGTGGTGTCTCAGTCATTGTTTATTGAGCACATTATATAGTTTTTAGCAAAATGAAATCCTGATAAGCTGAGTGAATTTATTAGGCTTTTCCAGATGTCTTTCATTTTCAAAAAATAAAGTTCATGTTAGAACTTAAAAAGAATAACCAATTGCCTTTTCTAGATACACTAATAAAGAAACAA
This sequence comes from Typopeltis vanoorti, assembly GCF_054136105.1. Lineage (NCBI taxonomy): Eukaryota > Metazoa > Arthropoda > Arachnida > Uropygi > Thelyphonidae > Typopeltis > Typopeltis vanoorti. Next base: position 41,268,891 of record NC_143561.1, on the reverse strand, counting down.
GAGAATGGACAAATCCAGCTCATAATCTATCAAAAACCAACAGACACTGGAAGTTACCTGCAAATTGTCTCACCATATTGCTTAAAAATAGAGTGACCAATATTATCTCAGAAGAAAAAGATCTCCTTGATGAACTCACTCTCATATATCAAACACTAGTAAACAACGGTTACCCAAAAAATATAATCAAAAAGATTCTTCATAGAAACCCTCCACAGCAACAACCTTTTGTCGCATAATATACATCGTCCATCGTCATTCCTTATGCATGCTCAGTTTCAACAAAAATAGCCAAACTCCTGAAGTCTTTCAATGTCAGAGTTGCTCTCAAACCTGTCAAAACACCACATTTTAAGATCTCCTAAGGACATTAATGCCTTCTTCAAATATGCAGGTGTATACAACATCCTATGTCCCTGTAGATTAAATTAAATAGGCCAAACATCAAGAAGCCTGGAAATTTGAAACAAAGAACATATAGGGGACTTGAACAACATCAGAACAGATACTTCAGTATTAGCCCATCACTTCTCAATCTCTAACCACATCAACTGTATCCTGAATGGTAAATCTATTGAACAAGTAAAATATTTCAGCTCTTTAGGCACAATTTTTACTGAAGATGGTAAATTAAATATGGAAATAGACAACGTAGTAAACTGGTATGGTAGGAAATCAGCTGAATAAATTTATATGGAATAAGAAAGAAATTAGTCAAAACACTAAATTAGCTGTATACAAGACAGTATTCAAACCAGTTTTAATTTATGGATCTGAGAGCTGGATTAGAAATAAAACACTTGATCAAAGGCTGGAGTCATCTGATATGATAGCTCTGAGAAAGATTAGTGGAGTGAACATATGGCATCAATGGCAGTATCATATTAAAAATGAGGATATTAGGACAGAACTTGCTATTGTTAGCATTTAGGAATGAATGTGTTGCCTGAATTTCCTGAAAGAACTTTGCTAATCTTTCCTCAGGAAGAGGAAAGATTAAATTAACAGAACAAGTATTCTTTGCTAGGGTGGCAGGGAAAAGATCCAGACAAAGACCAAGATGTAGATAGATCGATACAGTAAAAAGCACCTTAAAATACAGAAATATAAGGTCTGATAATATTGGGATCTTGAAATAGAACAGATTAATTTGGAGGAAAATTGTTGATCAAAGTTAGTAATGGCATAACTTTTTCATTTAGCTATCATAATATCAGGGTACATATTAGGAATTTGATGAAGTTGATTTCCTGGTTTTCAACCTTCACATGAAGGTCATTAAAATAAATTTAAAATGGAGGAAAACTCATGTAACCACCTTTATTAGTGTAGAATTTTTCACCTAAGTGTCATAGGCATCATCAATATAGGATCACAGAACAGCAATTAAACAATAACACAATTTTAAAAATTCTATATTAATAAATTGTTTTATTTTATGCAGATGTGTTGATTATACCAACTTATGGTATTTCATTATTGAAACAAATATTAAGGTCATCATATATACCCGACAAGCTACATTACAATTCAAATAATATGCCAAAGTGACACCCTATTGAGGGGAAAAAAAAGCCTACATCAAAGCTATATCCTATTATCTTTTATTCTTTTAATACAGCAGTAGTGGTGGCTTAACTAATAATTTAACGTAAGTATTTGTTATATTAATGCTAAGATTCTGGAGTACCATAGTCCTAATTATAATTTATAGTGAACCCTTAGAACAAAAGGTATGTGGGTAAAACATATGCCATCCATATTCTTGAGATTTTAAGACCATTGTTATTGAGATTAGAATGGTTGATTAAAATTTCACATGCCTCTTAAATTTGCACTTATACCAAGTTTTGGTATGCTATGATGAACAATGCCATTCAATTCTGTGTAGAACGTATATTATGATTATTATGGGACACCTCCAAGAAGTCCAAGATCTCATCATGGGAGGGTACCCAGCTCTATGCAACCCATGGTGTAGAACTGAGTGGCATCATTCTTTAAAGAATTTAACTAAAGGGACCTCGTACCCCCCCCCATAATCCATCTACTGCTCACAGCACCATCTGTTGCTATTAATAGTATTTTTGTCTGTAAGTGTATATGTACTGGGACTGATTTGCCTGTATTTGGAATGAAAAACCCAAGTTTCTGGAAGAAAAAACCTTGCTACTTTCATATGAGATTGACTAACTTACCTTCAGTTTAAAAAAAAAAAAAATTCATAAAGATTCCCCTTGTCATGATGAGAATCGAACTTGGGTCTTTTCATTTGGAGGACACAGTGTCCCGTTGTTCTTCTAATTATGTTGCAGAAGCATTACTATTAATATTATGTATTGATAGTGTTATATTCATTTATGATAATGATATATCTCGTTGTTATTAGTTATTTAGAATAAATATTTTCAGTTAATATGGGTCATTCATTTCCATTCTTCATTACAGATTTAAATCATTGTTCTCATCTAATGAGAGCTGTAAACCTAAATGCTGTGAAGAAATCTTTAAAAAATGCTGCAGTTGGAAAGTGTCAGGTTAGTATATTTTATTCATATAACAAACATTCCAAATCTTTTAGATCAAAATGTATTCTTAATAATGTGCTATATTTGCTCGAAACATTTCAGAGCTCTTTTGTTTCTGATTTTTCCCTTTTTTCTAATATGGACTAATAACATTTGGTGAAACCAGGTGAAGTTATTTGGTAAGCCACAAAGTGATAAGCTGTATCATGTTATATGTATATCACTTGTTATCATGTTATACTGTACAATGAGTTAGCTTTGCATTATGCCAGGAAGCGTAGGGTGGTATGACTGTATTTGTAGAGCTCCGAAAGCTAAGTTGTTTAGTTATAAAAAATAGCATAATCAGTTAAAAAATTGTGTTAGAATTAAACTGTATTGTGGAGTTAATTAGTTTTAAGTTAAAAGTTTTGTTTTAAATATTGTTAATTTAGTCTTTTGCACTATAAGTTATTTAGTGTAGTACATGGCACTGATGTGAAGCAGAACAATGGGGTCTAAGGCATCATTGTTTAAAGAATTTAACCAAAGGGACTTCGTACAGTGCAGTGTCTTCAAAATGTATGCATTACCAATGGCATATGGAATTTGGTTTGAAAGTGATAGCAGTAGGGCAAGTGTGCTGAAAATGCTGTGAGAGCGAAGGTCAAAAGTGTATCTCAAGTCACGAGATTGAAGTAGGGGATGGAACTCAGAATACATTTAAAAATGTGTGTGTGATGTAATGGCAGATAGGATTGAAAGAGAGATTAAATGTGACACAATTGAGATAGAGAGAGAGAGTAAAAGTGTTTATCGAAAGAATAGTATGACTTATGTAAAGAATAAAGAGTTGGTTGCAGTGAGGAAGACAGCTCGATTACATGGAGTGATACACAGGATCTGGCAGGATCTGGAACAAATGCAGAAATATCTGGCAAGCGAGTCAGCTGATAACAGAAAGAAGTGCGAGATAAGAGAAATGAGGGCTTGACCAATAGAGAAGGAAAAATCAAGAAACGATGATTCAATCATGAGAGGTGTGATCAATGAGAGATTGATGAAATCGTGCTCTCTGGGTGCAAAAAATGTTAGTGAGGCTATTAGAGCACAAAAAAGGTGAGGTGAAAGAGATGATCGTATTAGCTGGAACGAATGATTTGAAAGGAGAAAAGTATGGCATGAGAGAGGACATGAAAGAATTACTGGTAGCAAAAGAAAGAGTGAAAGAGTTAAGATAATGAGCCTGTTGCCACGGTATGACAGAGTAGAACTGAGAACGAGAGCCATAATAGCGAATGACTCGATGCGTAGGTTATGCAGGAGTAGTGTTTAGTTTGTGGATATGTGGAGTGAGTTTGATGGGCAAAAGGACTTATACAAGAAAGATGGTTTGCATTTGAATGGATTTGGTGTTCAGAGACTGGAAAAAGTGTTGTTGAATGAAGTGGGAGTTAAATGGATGAATATCATCATTAAGCTGGACCTGCAAAAAAAAAAAAAAAACAATTGTATAGGGAATTTAAGGAGGAAGGTGACTAGCAGGCACATGAACAGTACTAGGCAAAGGCCAGAAGGGTAACTAACTAGTCATGCCTCAGTAGTGGTAAGAAAGGTAAAAGCAGAGTATGAAAGGAAATTAGCAATGCAGGCTAAAGATAATTCCAAACAGTTCTTTTGATATGCTGCAAGTAAAAGAAAGAATGATTTTAATGAATGCCAGTGGTAGGGAGGTAACTCAATCAGTCAAAATAGTAGAATTACTTAGTGAATACTTTTGCAAGAGTATATCATCCAAGTGGTGATATTGCAGAAATGAGAGAGGCCAATGCTTATATGGGAACTGAGGTAATTGAAATGGAGGTGCACAGCATATTACAGAACCTTAATGTGAATACATCTGTGGGATTGGATGGTATACCAGCTTGAGTTTTACATGAAGCTGCTAGGGAATTGTACTTGACTTTAATTGCACTTGACCATATTGTTTAATCTAAGTCTCAGCTCTGGGTTAGTCCCAAGAGGGTGGAAAGAGGGGGAAATAGTTCCATTGCATAAAGGAAGCTCCAAGACTGATGTAGCAAATTACCAACCGATCAGCATATCAGGAGTTGTTGTCACAGTATTGGAGAAGTTAGTCAAGAGCAAAATACAGGAATGGATAGATGGAAATGAGATACTGTATGGCAGGGGGAGGACAACATGGTTTTTGTAAAAGGTAGGTCATGTTTCAGTAACTTGCTCATCTTTTATAATACGGTGACAGCTGAGTTGGATAAAGGTAATAGGTTTACAGTGATACTGCTGGACTGTGCAAAAGCCTTTGACAGGATACCACATGGAATTGTAATCAGTAAACTATAGCACATGGGGTAAATATATAGGGTTGGTGAGGTGGATAGGAGGGTGGTTGATGTAGAGATATCAGAGAGTAGTTTATTCAGGAGTAGAGTCCAAAAGAAGGCCTGTCACTAGTGGTGTGCTGCAGTGCAGGGCACTGTTCTTGGACTGCTACTGTTTAATTTGTACATTAACGATATAGGAAAGGATCTTGAGAAGAACTGTTCAGTTGTTTACGAATGGTGCAAGTTGGGTAGAGCAATAGTTAATACAGATGATGTAAAAATTTTGTAGTGACGATTTAGATAAATTTGCAGACTGGGCAAAGGAGAATGAATGTCAGGTTAATGTGGCAAAGTGTAAAGTTGTGCATTTTGGGGTGAAAAGATTACCAGCTGTATACCACACAGTGGAACTGTACTCCAGGAAATCGATGAAGCAAGAGACTTGGGAGTGTTAGTGGATAGAGAGTTAAAGTTTAGAGGACATATAGCAAAAGTGGCTAAAGCAGCTCATCAGATTACTTGTTTACTGAAGAATACTTTGACTAGAAGAGAGACAATCAGGTTGTTGTTCCTCTCTATCGAGCCTTGATATGATCCATCTTGACTACAGATCTGGGCACCAGAGTTTCTTGACAGTGAGGAGGAGATGATCCAGAGGCAAGTGACCAAGATGGTAGCAGGTCTATGGAATGAACCTTACAAGAACAGGTTTGAAGATTTGTGGGTTAAAGAAACTGGTTGACAGGTGGAAAAGGGGTGATATGATGGAGACATACAAATTACTGAATGGTTTTTACAAGATTAATTCAGAGGAAATTTTTCAGAACGGGTCTGGTGGTGGTGGTGGGAGAACTAGGGGGTGGGGCATCCATGGTAGCTGAGTAAGAGTGTAGTTAGCAGGTGTTAACACTGAGTTTTTTGCTTGGAGAATAGTGAATGGGTAGAATAGGTTGCCAGAGTCTGTTGTCGGTGCCATGACTGTGAATGATCTCAAATCAAAGTATGACAGATACTGTGCAAATGTTGGATAGTTCCTGACATGATGATTAGGGCCTCCTTTGAAGAATCCAAGGACTCCATTTAGCAGCCTGTAATAATAATAATTAGAAACATCCCCCCCGATTTACATGTTCAGCGCAATAATGAAGTACCACGTGATATCAACATCACGTACAGCTACTATAAATGGGCACACCTATCCTCTGTATGTAATCAGTAAACATTTGTCAATAATAGGGAAACATGGTGATGTAAGCCAATTTGAATCGCAGGCAGATTGTTGGGGCTTGGAGGGCAGGTGCCAGTATTTCGGAAACGGCTGCACTTGTTGTTTCCATACTACTGTATCAAGGACGTACCAGGACTGGATTAACCATGAACAGACATCCAGTAGAAGGGCTCACATTGGTCAGCCATGCCTGTTTGATCCTAGAGGTGAGCATCGAGTGTCATGACTGGTGTCTCAGTAGTGACGTGCAACAGTCACACCGCTCACCTACTAGTACAACAGTGGAGCAGTTCAACTCATTTCCACATGCACCATACGGTGGTGTACCTTGCTTCACTTGGGGTTCCACAGCTGAAGATCAAGAAGGGTAACTCATGATGACTGCCAGGTATCGCAAAGAACACCTTGCATGGGTCAAGAAATGTTGGCAGTGATCTTCTTCCATCAACAGATGGAAGAAGGTCACCTGGAGTGATGAGTCCTGCTTCACCATGCTGATGGCAGGGTTCACATTTGGCATAAACAGTATGAAGCCTCATCCCCTGGTTCTACAGTTTGGTTTGACTAAGTTGGTGGAGATGGTGTTATGGTCTAAGGAGCTTTTTTCCTGGCACGCCCTAAGTCTGTTGGTTATCATCCCAAAAGCAGTGCTATCCTCTTAGTCGACCATCTCCATCCATGTCTGCAGTGGGGGGGGGGGTCTACCACAGTGCCAACTTTCAACAGGACAACGCATCGTGTCATCAGGTTCATACAACCACTGAGTGGTTGGAGGAAAATGACAATGAATTTGCCACATTGCCTTGGTCCTCCAAACTTTCCTGACTGTAACTCAGTTGAACGTGTGTGTGGGGGATATGGTAGAATGGGGTGTGAAAACTGCTGCTCCTCCTCTGTAGAATGAGTGTGAACTGATGGCGTTGCTGCAGCAGACATGGATCAAGTTACTCATGGAGTTAGTTTAACACCTTGCACAATCTGTTCCTAGGTGTCTGTGAGCCATGATTGCACAGAGAGGTATACAAATGCATTATTAGGTGGGTGTTCCTAATGCAAAGCTAACTCAGTGTATATACCTTTGTACTGTAATATAAATAAATTAAACAGAAATTATTTAATTTATGTTTAATTTACATGAATATGAATTATTCATGTAAATGAGAAATTGAAATTGCATACAGAAAAGAAAACAAGTGCCTTCCATTTAAAAAAAAAAGTAAATAAAGAAAAGCTATGTTCTGTTGGGGAACAGTGAGAGCTAGCATGTTATCACTTTGCTGTAAAGGGACGTAGATGTGAAAAATTGAAATTAACAGTGGTAAGTCAAAATTCTTTCTTGCTGTGTATTTATTTTTTACTGAGCATGGTTTGTGTTAATTTGTGCCCAATAGCAGCAAAACAGAACATAACAAAAATATCAAGATATTAGGATAAAAATGAAATGATTATCACATTAAAAAAATAAAAATATGTACAAAAGTTTTTAAATGAATTAAAGTCAAGCAGCTTTTAGTTTTGAAATTATCATCATTTCTTGATTGGCACTCTTGAGAGGTGAAAAAGTACTTTTATACAATTAACTTTACATTGTTAATATCTTCTTATCAGCAGTTTTCTTTCAAATTAATCAGTTGTTTATCAGAAACCCAGAATTATCATATCTTATATTTTGTCCTTTTAATTTTCATCACAGCACTTAGTGTTTTTTTTTTTTTTTTTTTTTTTTTTTTAATTTGCAATCAAACATTTTTTTTTAACTGGCATCAAACACCTGTTTAGCTAACCTTCCCACACCCATTATGATTAAGTGACCATACCACTTAAAATTAGCTCTGTCTGTTTATTCTTGTATGCTTTTACCAGTCTTCCCATGCCTGGGAAGACTGGTAAAAGTATAAAAGATATTTATCAAGAAGGTTTCAAAATTATCTGGAAGCTAATTTTTTGAAAAAAGTAAAAAGGAACCAGAAGTGATAAAGGTGACATGAAAACTGAAGATAAAGATATTGTGACAACATATGGCAAGGTACCATTCAAAATGCTGCAATTCTCTGACTTAAGCAGATCATTATATTGAGCAGTACATATTATATTTTAGTAAGTCAGTAGTTAGAAATGAAGGAGGTACAGGAAAGTAGTCTGATGTAAAGTCAGGTGCTAGACAAGGATACACATTATCTTCACTGTTATTCATCAACTATTTGGGTCACATTATTAATGAAAGTAGCATTAAACTTGATATCATATTTGGAGATATTAATCTCGTCTTCTCAGTTCCCTAACTGAATTGAATGCTCTAACAAATTTGATATGAAAATCAGTAGTAAAAAGATAGACTATTTTAAAAGACAGAAACATTTATAAACATTATTTGTCATGAATAAGGAACCGATAGAACAAGTAACACATTTCAGCTATTTAGACATAATTTTTAATTGAATATGGAAATAGACAACATAATTAGTAAAGTTGGTTTGGTAAGGTAGAGTGTCAATTGAATAAATTTATATAGGATAAAAGAAAAATGGGTTCATTCCAATATTAACTTATTAATCTTGGAGTTAGAAGTACAATAGCAGATCTAGGACTGAGACCACAGATATGAGAGAAAAATTAGGAGAGTTGAGCAGATGGCAACAATGACAGAATCATATTAAAAATGAAGATATTAGGAAGGAATTTGACATTGTTATTCAGGAATGCATGAGCAGAGCTAACCTCAGGTGTATAGAAGATCTGATAAGTGACAAAACTTAAACAGAATGGGAAAGGAAAGGTTAGAAAAACAAGTGTTTGATCCTAGATTTTGATTCCAGATGCCTGGATAAAAATCCAGAGGAAGATCAGTCGAGATCTAGGTGGACTGATGTAGTTAGAGATACCTTAGAACACCGAAACATAGAATCTAACAGTATTAGTCCTGAATTCGAAGGAAAATTGTATAATGTAAACTTTTCATGTACTATTATACTATTCTCTTCATCCCCCCCTTCTTGAATGGTACAAATTAGGAATTTGACAATAATGATAATGAAAATTTGCCACATTTTAATTTGTAGACAATGCAGATAGGAACAACTGCCCTATCAGATAAGCATTTATCAGGTTTCTAAGAAGGTGTCATTTGACTCTGACCAATCATTGAGCCTAACATGATTTCAAATTAAATATTTCATCCTCTTAAATGTTAGGCTCATTAGCCTGTAATGGCTAAAAGCTTGGCTTCTTAGAAACCCAATTACTGCTATAATGAGGCAGTTAATTGTATTTACATATCTGCTGTGTGTATCAACTCATGTATTCTCAGGCCATTTTATGTTTTACAGGATGAAAAATCTGAGTTTCTGAGATATTTCATCCTGTAAGTTATATGACATCCATCTGCCTGAGAGTTTATTTATCCCAGCCAGACTTCTAACTATTACTTTGCACATCTTTCATTTAGGCTGTTAACTGATCCTTCATTCTTGTATTTAATTTTCCATCATAGATCTCATTAAACTGTTCTGTATTTGCTATCAAAATAATTGCTTATTTCTTTCCTTTCACTCTAATATATGGTTATTCCTAACATTATATCCCCTACCCTATCTCTGGAATTGATCAAGTCTATGTCTTGTAACCTTACTGTTAATGTATTGAACCATTTCTCTGTTTTGTTTAGGTATGCAAAAGCTCTGTTATAAATAAAAATTCAGAAAAAGCAGGTGAGGATACTGACTTATGGATGTGTCTTCAATGTGGTCACCAGGGTTGTGATAATGTAACATGGACAGGACATGCATATCAGCATAATAAGGTACCTAGATCTGATTGCCATGCTGTTGTTGTAAATATATCTACATGGTGTTCATGGTAAGTATATATTTCCAACATTCATTAACTTGACAAATTGGAACATAGGACATGATAATTAATAAAATATAATGTGGATTTAACTTACATAAGTATTTTATTGGATAAAATTTTTGCCCTAGTATCAAGGGCATCTTCAGTATAATTTTCAGATTAAACAACAAGAACAGAAACCAGTAGAAACTATTTGTAATTAAACTTGTTACATTTGGTGAATTTAAATAGAAGTGATAGACTTAAATTATATATCTTATGGGAAATAGTTCTTTCTTCACAAATTTCAGAATTAATTTCATTTTTAATTAATTATTATTATTACATTTTTTAAATCTCTTGTTAAAGTTATTTTTACTAAAACCTTAATGTATTTTGACCATGATGCTCTGCATTGTGTAACTACATTTTGTGCATTTTCATCATTGAATCTGCTGGTTTCCATTCTTGTTTAATTTGAAAGTTATACTGAAGATGCCCTTGATACTAGGATGAAAATTTTATGCTAATAAAATATTTATGTAAGTTAAATCCATATTATGTTTTACTGATTAATTTTACTTTATTTTTATTGAATATTGCAATTTCTCTGTATAGGGATTTTTATATTAATATTAAAATATCAAGGTTAACATCTTGTTTATATTGGTTTTCAGAAAAAAAAAAAGTTATTAAAATTCTGAATTCATTCTGAGCTTTCTTTGGATAGTTCTATAGATACATACCTTTACATTATGAAGACTCATCATGAGCTTTCTGTCTGATAGAGTTTATCTCTTTTTCAGTTATCTAGGATAGAAATGGTTTTGAAAACCTTTCAATTTAAGATTGCAGATTGAATTTGATTAAAACATTGCTTCTAGAGCTTGAGCAAGAGTAGGCTTTAGTAGTGCAGCTAGTCTTGTCCTTGTTCTGGGACTGTGGTAGTATTGAAAAACTTTATAAAGAGTGAGACATTTTATTTTCTCTTTAAGAAAAATTTTCAAAAAGGGATTCTTTTTTCAAGTTGGTTAGGTTGCTTTTAATTTTCAGCGCATTTTGGTAGGACATACTTTATTATCACTCTAGCTCTGACTGAAGAATTTTGATAATTCACATCATAGATCTTTTATTAAAATTTAGCTGTAAAATTTAATTTTGGACTGCATTTGAGAAATTTGATCTATTGATTTTTTCTTTCCATTATGTGGAACAGCCTATTTCTGTTTAACATCCAGTTTTCCATCTCATTGTATACATGTACTGCAAGAAGAGAACTGTTACCACAATGCAGTGACTTAACCTGAAATATATGTTATACATTTCATGATGTAGATTTTAAGATATTTGTTTCATTGTTGCATATTACATATTTTAGTCCAAGAAATATGACATTAAGAAATTCTTTCACTTTGGCAGTAGGTTGATTTTAAATCTTTCAGAAAATTTAAACCAAAATGGAAAAAAAAGTGAAATTAATAAAAGAAGGCTTCAGTTCAAATTATAAACTCTTTTAAAACTCTTTTATTTTGTATAAGAATATCATAATGAATATTTAATAAAATTCAATCAGTGAATTTTATTAATATTCATTATGATATTCTTATACAAAATAAACTTGTGACGTGGATTGGAGAGTGGCTGACTGACATGTATCAGAAAATTATATAATGGGTGATGAGTCTGAGAGAAGGCATATGACCAGTAGTGTATCACAGGATTCTGTACTTGGCCATTGTCACTTATTGGAGATGGAATGTAGGGGAGATATTCAGTTGTGTGCTGATTATGCTAATTTGGGATCAAGTAATAAGGGACATATCTGATATAGAGTATCTCTTCAGGTTGACATGAACAGACATCCTATGCTATTCCAACTCAACATTACCAGAGTTCAAGATCAGTATTATTATTATGGGCAACTCCAGAGAGTCCTTAGACTCATCGAGGGAGGCCCCAAACCATATTCATCACAACTATTTGACATTCATACAATATCTATCATACCTTGCCTTAAACTCATTCACTGTCACAGCATTCACCAATTTACTGATTAGAATTCCATGTGGTATCCTGTCAAAGGCCTTAGCAAGTTCCAGTAGAATCACTGTAAACCCATTATCTTTATCCAGTTCAGCCATCACTGTGTTATAATACGTGAGCAAGTTACTGAGGCATGACCTACCTTTCACAAAACCATGCTGTTCCCGATACAGTATCCCATTTTCATCTATCCAATGTTGTATTTTCCTGTTGACTATTTTCTCCAATACCTCAATTTTATTATATTTTGTTTGGTTGTCATGGAGACGTATGTAAGTGAGCGAGCACGTTTTTGGAACACCACGTGAGGAGAAGGTTTATTGAAAAGAGTTTTAGAAAGAAATCACAAGAATAATTTAGGCGGGAAGAATGGATATATAAGCGAAGAACGCTGAAATTATTAAAAGAGAGAGAAAGGAGAGGAGTAGCATTAGGTTGGAATCGGAGCATTCGGGAATCACAGTGCGATAATAGCGAGTAGGCAAGTCACTCAAGCAGCTAATAAAGTCTACTAGTCAAGAAGCAGTTAGCTAATAAGTTGTAGAATAACAATTATAGCTACGGAAAACAGCTGAGAGACTATTAATTAGACTAGCGATATTTGAATTGAGATATAATTTCAGGGCTGACCTGTCAAGGACACACAGAATCTTGAAATAAAGCATCGAGTAACTAGAGAATAGTAGAGGCTGTAAAATTGAAGTTTACCGTTAGCTGTGTTTAGAATTGTAGTGTCTAAAGAATTAATTGAATGCCGGAAGAGTGAACAACTGTGCATATAAAACCTCAAGTTAAGGAATTATTGTATGTTGCCTTATTTCATGAGTTATCAGTAGGTACTTTATGCAACAACGTTTGTTTATGTGTATTGTGACCGATGATTAATTCAGTTATTGCTTAGAAGAATCATTTTAATGAGTACCGTATACTGTTTAAATGTTTACAGTTATAAAAAGTGTTTACGTATAAGTATGTGAAGAAAAAAGATTATTGGTAAGATTATTCCAACCATTAATATTCCTATACAGAGAAGTGTGAGAGTTTCATCCTAGAATTTCCTTATACTAACAGTAACTATTGAGGAAGTTAGCTAAAGTGTAAATTTAAAAGTGTTTGTTTGTGAAGTGGTATTACTGCAGTTTTTGTTGTATTTGGAACTTAAGGAACTGTGAGAAGACTGTATTATAGAGATAACAGATTAACCATTGTATGAGTTGAATGATTGAATTTACCTGAGGAGTTAAAATGTTTGTGATATCTTAATTACTGATTTGAATTTAAGTGTAAAATTTGTGAATCTAAATGAAATGTTTGTTTTTGTTTATCTAAAGTTGTATTTTGCCTGAATCTCTTTTACTGCACCATTCATAAAATATTCGAACCAAAGCGGGTAAATTAAGTAAGTCAAATATACTCGGCCAGTATATATTTTAAGGAGAAATAGTTGAAGGTTGATTTTTCTTCAATTCTTAAACTAATTCAGATATAGAGTGGCACAGTCTTTAAATATAAATTTTCTCTATATTTGAATTAGAAACCAACTAGCAACTTATTATTTTGTTTAAGAACATCATAGTGACTAACATGTCGGATCCAAAGTATAGATTGAGACGAAGTAGGATCCAACACAGTCAACCATTACCTCCTGCAAACACTTCTTAACCACCTCCCATGCACTATCAACATCCAGCCCTTGCAGTTTTACATGCGTACACTCCTAAGCTTGTCATACTTACCAGCCCAGTAATTCCACATGTACCCTGTCTTAATTGTAAATTCCACTCCTTTAGCCACCTCCCAAGTCATGACCTTATGGTCACTCTCACCAATTGGTTGCAACATGGTCATGTTTGTTACAGCCACATTCTCAGTTGCAATTACTAGGTCAAGCACTCTCTGCCCCCTGGTATTTTCCACTACATGCTGTCGCAGATAGTTGTCCCTTAATAACTGCATAAAATCCAATTCCTTCCTCCCATGTGCCCTCTCCTCTTTCCAGTCAATGTTACCATAATTGAAATCACCCATAATAATTATCCTCCTTCCACTCATTTCTTCTATTTGCCTATGCATACTATCCCCACCATCTATTCCATCACCTGGTCTATAGCAGTACCCAATTGTATATTTTGTTCTGCTAGATTCTATCTCACACCAAACAGCCTCAAATGTGCTCTTTTCTCTATCCTGCAGTTCAACTTCAATACTCCTTGGCTGCAACTCATCAGCTATCATCAATAACACTCTTCCCCCTTTTTATTCTCCCTGTCACTCCTGAACACGCTATACCTGCCGCATTCAATCCCACTAGCTTTATCATCTTCTGTCAGCTGTGTTTCACTAATACCAACAACCTGTGGCCTGGAAATGCCAACCAAGGCCAAAAACTCTTCCTTCTTGTTCCTAATACGCTTAGCATTAGTGTACATGAATTGCAGAAGCCCAGTCCCATCCCTACTTTGATGCCTTATACTAACTATCCCATTCTGATTTGTTGTCCTTTGTACTCGCTCAGGCAATAAGAAGCCTGAAATGGCAAAGAAACAGAGCCAGCTGAGGAATTGGATAAAAAACTAAAAAACAAAAACTGATGAGATCTTTTTGAGCAATAAATACAAAATATAGTATTCAGGCAATGTCAGTCAAGGAAAAGAAGGAGTGCCCATAGTATTCAGCACTAAATACGAGGCTAATCTTGAATGGCTGGCAGTATCAAGTAGAGTGATGTGGGCAAATATCAGAATGGGGAACTGGACATTAAGACTTATTTGTGCCTATGATCCCACAAAAGGTTCTACTAAGGTAGAAATGGGGGAATTTTTTGATGCTTTAGAGAAAGCAACTGACACAATGAAAAAGGAAAAGTTGGTCTTTGTTGGGGATCTAAATAGCAGAGTAGGAAATGATTGTGAGACATACAAAAATATTTTGGGAAAATTTGGAGAAAAGAGCAAAGCTAATAATAATGGCAAATACTTATTGGATTTATGCTTAGGACATGGACTGGTTATTACTAACACAATGTTCCAACATAAAAATGTGTACAAATTCACACAGAGAGAAAAGGCAAGGAATAAGAAAAGTCTCATTGAGTATGTTATGTTGATAATGATGTTTTCTCCCTGATGCAGGACACTAGAGCAGTGCTTCCCAAACTTATGGATGTAAAGGCCCCCTATGGAAAAATTAAAATATTTCACATTCCCCATCGAAAAAAAAACATCGTAATACAGACATATATTATTATAATATTTATTGTATTTATATTCAAGATTTTGCATTTGTAAACTTCTTGTGCTTCTTATCAATACCTTTTGAAATGAAACTTATATAAATAAGCATATATTTGCTAATATTCATTAAGCACCCAAATACACAGGAAGCAAAATTTGTGAACCAACACCAATGTGTGGTTTGTTCCATTAAAATATAAAAAATAATAAAAAAGAAATAATAAATAATGAAAATGAAATACATTTCTTTTAAGATTAAAAAATCTACTTAGTCTTAAAACATTTTAAATTTGTTTTCATTATTTCATGACCCCCATGGGGGGCTGCAGCCCACAGTTTGGGAAGTGCTGCACTAGAGTGTACAGAGGATTTGAAATTGGAAGTGATCACCGTTTAGTCTTGAGGAGGATAAAATTGAATTTCTTAAAGTGAATAAAAGTTGAGCAGCTCTCAGATGTGACCTGTAGACTAAAATACACAGATTATTGAAGAAAAAATGAAAGAGTTTGAGAATAGGAACCAAACCTTGGAGATTCAGTAGCAACCCTGAAGAAAACATTGATTGATTCAGCCAGAGAAGCATGTGGTGAGGTTGTCTGCAAGGATAGAAAAATCAGAACTCCATGATGGACACAGGAAGTTAAAGAGGCATTGAAGGAAAAGAAGAAAGCATATCAAAAGTTCCTGGCAAATAAGTCAACTTGTGCTCTTAGAAAATACAGAGACAAATGTAAGAAAGCGAAATACTGTGTAAAACTAGCTAAACAAAAGTCATGGGAGGACTTTGGCAAGAACATAGAAAATAAATATCAAGAAGGTGGCAAAATATTCTGGAAGTTGTTGAAGAAGCTTAGAAATGGAGGAAAGTGTGCTGTAAAAGGAGTTAAAGATGATAAAGGTGACATGAAAACGAGAGAAAAAGATATCCTTGAAGTATGGAGTAATTACTTTGAAAAATTGCTAAATCAAACAAGCGGTGATGACAGCACAGCGGTAAAAAACACAGTAGGTATGCAATCAGGAATATATATCCATACTTGAAGTTAAGGTTTTTGGGCGGGAAGGTATTCCCGGGAATGTTTTTCATTTTCCCGTTCCTGAATCCTTTTATGATTTATTAAATCATAAATCATATTTTAATTTTTTTTTATAGATTGTCATCACAATGAGTAAAGAGTAGAATGTTGGGAATATTTTAGAAAAGATAAAGATAACGAATCAGCTCGTTGCCAGATATGCTCCAAAACTTTGCAATGCATCATCAACCAGCGGTCTACATAGGCACCTAGTATGCTTTCATCTTCTAAGAGACAAACAACAATTTAGCATTATGTCAAGGGACTGGATTTAGAAGAAACCGTAAACAAATTAGCATCCTTGGATGGGAGATATCAATCAACACCATCACAAAAAAGTGAGTTTATTACAGAAAGTTTCACAAGCAAAGGAATGCAGTTGCCAAGAAGTCCATCTTCAGTTACGACACTAATACATAATTATTATAGTAAAGTGAAACAACTGTACATCCAGAAATGGGAAGTATTCAAATGTAATAATAAAAAACTGTCTATTTCAATCGATGAGTGGACCAGTTGCAAGAATATCAGATACATGAATGTTCTTATACTGCAATGAGACCTCTATGAACCTTGGTTTAATAAGAATATATGAGAACTGTCCTGCGGAAAAAGTGTTATCCTTGCTTCAGGAAAGATTAGAAAACTTTCAGTTAAAACTTGAAAGTGATGCGGTTGCAATTACAAGTGACGGTGCAGCTGTTATGGAAAAATTCAGGAAAATTATCAGGAAATGATACAAGGAAATGAGCTTATATGAAGCAAAGCATTCTCTCACTCCCAACTTGAAGATGCTTTTAGACGCACTGTTAACAATTTGACCAATGTCTACAGAAAATGAAAGAAATTTTTCCACATCAAGTATATTTGTTACAAAGTGAAGATCACGATTGTCTGATCGAGCAATTAATACTCTATGTTTCTTAAAGTTGCATTTTAAAAGTGACAAAAACCATTTGAAGTATTTTTTAATTTTCAAACTAATAATATTTGCATTTGTTTTCTATTAATGGTTAATTTAATAAATAAAATATTTAAATGAGATTGGGAATGTTAATACATTGTGTGATATATGTGAAAACTCACTGTATACTATAAGGTTTGGTTAAATAAAGTTTGCATTAATTACATTGTTTATATTTTGAGAAAACCTGAAATAGAAACCTAGCCAAAATGATACCGTAGTGACCCCTGTTTAGCACTCAGGGCAAGAGATGCACTAGTCATGAAATTCCAGTCGACCTCCATTTAGGAAATTTCATTTACTCATTTTTTGCTTCAACCTTTTACATATAGGAGTGTCTCGGAACCTCTGAAAGACTGCGCCAGGGGCCACGAACCCCGGTTGCCCCACCTTCTCTACGGCCATTCTGTTTATTAACATATATTGTTATAGTCATTATTACAGATGATCAACGAAAATTAAATAAAAAAGATTATTTCGGGAATTCTCGGGAAATACGATTTCCCGTTCTTGATTCCCGAAGGCTCCAAAATGTTGGGAATTTGGAAGCACACTACTTGAAGTAGAAAAAGCCATCAAAAGCCTGAAATGTGGAAAGGCAGCTGGAATAGATCATATTCATCCAGAAATGCCCAAGTATGAAGATATTTGTGGTGGCACCTGTGAATAAGTAATGTTTTACAACTAAAAAAAACAGCCACGTGAAAGTGCTATGCCTACCGTGCGAAGTAAAGATAGCGGCAATAAAGGCCAACAACGGAAGATCACCTCGAGCCCTGTCAGCGTAGCATCGCCAATCACCAGCAAACCGAATGACATTACGAAGTGCCGCAGCTGTGAAACCAAAGTCAAAGAAAGGAAAAAAGGTATATTGTGCGATTTCTGTTGCAACTGGCTACATATTTCCTGCACGAAAATAAATGAATCTACGCACAAGCTTTTTACCGATCTTGACCAGCCCTACTTCTGTACGATGTGCCTCCCTTCCGTAAAACAGATACTAAACTTAGGCAAAAGAGTTGAAAACCTCAAGCAACAACTTAATACTATGATCGATACTTTCTCCTCCAAAATCGGAAAGTTGGAAACTAAGCTCGAGACGCTTGATGATCAGTGCCTGATCGCGAGTGTGCCCGTGCCTGCCAACAAACTTTTCAAATTAATCGCATCATCAGTACATGAGTCGCTTGAGGCCGAAAATAGGAAACTCAACATCTTTATCCTGAACTTTTCAATGGAAAACGGTAAATCCTTAAAAGAAGATGTCGGCAAACTAGTAGGAAATGCAATTTCGATCCCAGAAATATCGTCAAATGGCATCGTATTGGACCCATAAACAAAAGAAAGGATGGAACAAACTTTCCACGTCTCGTGAAAATGACCTGCGACTCACCAGTAAACACATCCAAATTTATAACAGCGATAAACAACAAGCTAAAGGACACTTGTCTCCAGTCGCACACATGTGCTCGACCCAATTTAAACTTTGTCCAGAGAGAACAAAGACGCCAACTCCGAAGACAACTAGAAGAAAAAGGCCAAAATGGAGACAACAGTTGGATGATAGACTACAAATAAACCAAACTAGTACAAAAACCAAGTGATGCACCAAGGACACCAGTATGCAGGCACTGCATAGGAAACATGCAAGCCCCTTGGGGTAAAATCCATACCTCACAGAATCTTGCATATCCAACATCCGTGTCCTCAGCTCCAGCCTAAATAGCATCCGCTACCATCTGCAGTCCACTAAACCCCTACTCTTTTTAACAGAAACTCAAATCTCACCTTACCCCCCAGCACTATTCATCTCAACCTTCCTAACTATACACTATTTAACTCCTTTCTACCCAAGGGTGGTGTCTGTGCATATTTCCGCTCTGACATACCCTGCCAGAGAGCAACTAACTTAGAATCACCCAACTTCGACCTTCTTTGGCTGAAGATATCCCTACCCCACTCAGTCAAATTCATCTGCTGTCTCTATTGCTCTCCTAATACTACCAATCACTCTGAGCTCTTTCATTTCCTCTCCTTAAAAGTTGATTTTCTCCAGTCCCACTCTCCTAACAGTGAAATCATCCTCCTGGGTGATTTCAACGTCCATTACAACAATTGGCTTTCCTCTTCCAGTTATACAGATCCTGCAGGCAGATGCTGAAACATTTGCAGTCACTAATGACCTTACACAAATTGTTCAAAAACCGACCAGAATACCAGATAGCCCAAACCACTTCCCAAGTACCCTAGATCTCTTCCTTACTAACGATCCCTCCAAATATGCAGTGAATGTAGTGAGCTCCTGGTGCTCATCTCCAACCCCCTTGCAACAATGCTTACACAGTCACTCCCACACAAGAGTAGTTTGGCACTATAACAGTGCCAAATGGGACAGCCTCCAAGACTACTATGCTTCATTCCCATGGTTAGACTATTGTTTCCGGTCTTCCAGTCCAAACATATGCACCAAACGTGTCACCAAAGTAATACTCACTGGCATGAAAACATATATTCCCCACACTACTCAGATCTGCTGTCCCCTAACTAAACCCTGGTTCTCCAAAAAATGTGCCAAGGCTGTACAAATGAAAAATCAGGCATACCACAACTGGCTCAAATCAAGAACTCCATCCTCATTCAGTGCCTATACTGAAGCCCGAAACAGATGCAAGAAAATTATCAATACTTCCAAAACAGAATTTGAACAGGCAAAAAGCGGAAAGCTTGCAGCCTGTCCAAATGGCAGCCATGCCTTTTAGTCTCTTGCCAAGGCAGTTAGCCTTAACTTTTGCCCTACACTATTCCCACCTCTGTCACACCCAGATGGCTCAATTGCACATCACCCATAGAAAAAGCTAACCTCCTGGCATCACACTTCGTCTCCAATGCACACACACATAACTGACAATGGCAAATGCCCTCCAGTCATTCCAACTGCCCAACATACAATGCCCCCAGTATCCCTTTGCCAAAAAGATATCAGAAATCTGTTGTCTAAATTAGACACAAAAAAGTCTCCTGGCCCTGATGGCATTCCCCCAATAATCGTGAAGGTCTGTGCATCAGAACTGACTCCTATCCTATGCTACCTGTACACACTCCTACTCCACTGGTATATATCCCAAAGCCTGGAAACTGGCCTATATTCAACCCATTCCTAAAAAGGGTGACAAATCACTGCCTTCTAATTACTGCCCTATCTCACTCACTTCAGTCCTATCTAAAGTAATGGAGAAAACCATCAACTCTCAACTCCTAAGTATTCTGTGGTGTGTATTCAGAGCATGGTCTGCAAGACCAGAATGGCTGTACTTGTGAAAATGGATATGGTCCTTGTGTTCAGAAATTCTGATATTCGCTGTCCTGCAAGGGACCTGGTATACACCAGGTAGGGCTAGGGGAAGTGGTTGGTCTTTAGTGGAGCGGATAAGGGATGCCAATATTCTGTAAGGTCTGTAACAGGAGGTCAGGTATCCTTGTTGTGGAGGGGGAGGGGGTCTGTGGTTTGTAGGTTCTAATATTTTTTGGATTTTTTTTTTTTGGGGGGGGGGGTAGCCATTGGCTGAGAAAGTGTTGAGGATGTGTGATTTGGCCCAAAACACTGAACTAAATCACATCCTCAACACTTTCTCAGCCAATGGCTACCCCTAAAAAGGGTGACAGGCAAAATCCATCACCATCTAAATCATCACCATTCCCTACATCCGAGGCACCTCGGAAAAAATCCTAAAAAAAAATGACCTGACCTCCTGTTACAGACCTTACAGAAAAATTGGCATCCCTTATCCGCTCCACTAAAGACTAACCACTTCCCCTAGACCTACCTGGTGTATACCAGGTCCCTTGCAGTTGTAAACTATCTTACTTTGGCCAAACAGGCAGGACAGCGAATATCAGAATTTCTGAACACAAGGACCACATCCGTTTTCACAAGTACAGCCATTCTGGTCTTGCAGACCATGCTCTGGATACGTGCCACAGAATACGGTGGAAGAAAGCTATAGTAATACACCGTAGCAAATACAAATTCGAAAGACTATTTATGGAATCAGCCTCAGCTCTAAGAAATTCTCCAAACCTCAACAAATTTGGTTGTATGCGACTGCCCCAAATTTGGGAGGCTTACATCAGCAGACCTTCAGCCCAACGGCCAAGAACACCTACTTAGCCTGCTAGAGGGCACCATCAGGACTTTTAGGAGAAGAATAGCTTCATTCCCAATTACTGTGTTGTAGTGCCTACGTGCATGTGCTTGTTTGTAAGTTCCTTTAGAAGATGGAACGTGACGTTGCCGAAATATCGGGAAGTATTTATTAAAGTATAATTTAATTTATATCCTTAACTACGTTGTTCAATTCCTTAAGTGTTTTAATAATGCATAACCAACATATAAGCCTGTCTACGAGAATCAATATATTGACTTAAACGAAAATCTTGTTAGAACATAATGAAATGGCCAACTTGGCATCACCCATATAAACAAGAACCTACTGTACTCATCAGGGAATCAGACGAAGAGGGTTTCAAGCAGGGTGATGTGGCCAAAGATCTAAATGATGAATTGGATATTAAGACTTATTTGGGTATATCATCTGAAAGAAGATTCTATTAAAAATAAATGATGGATTTTTTCGAGTCATTAGAGAAGGCAACTGGCATGAAATAAAAGGAAAAGTTGGTCCTTGTTGGAGAATCTAAATAGCAGATTAGGAAATGAATACCAAATATATAAAAATGTTTTGGAAACATTTGAGAAAAATTCAAAGTAAATATTAATGGTAAATATCTGGACTTTATTATTTGATGTCTTCGTGTTAGTTCAGAATACAGGAGTATACAGAGATTTGAAATTGGAAATGATCACCTTTTATTTTTGAGCAGGATAAAAAGGAATATCATATTGAAGCAAAAAGATATATGTGGTATTTTAAAAAGAATCAATCATAGCGGCTTTCAGAGGTGAACTATAGATTCAAATATATATGAATGTTATTCAAGAAAAAAATGAAAGAATCTGACAAGAACCAAACCTTGGAGACTTAATGGTAAATTCTGAAAAAACATTGCTTAATTTAGTCATGGAGGCATATGGTGGCATTGTTTTCAAAAATAGAAAAATATGAACTTCATGATAGGCTCCAAAATTTGAGGCAGTGCTGGAAAAGAAAAAAGCAGATCAAAAAGTTCTTAGCAAGTAAATCAGCATGTGCAAAAAATGTAAGAAAGCAGTTTTGTTATAAAACATCTAAACAAAAGTTATGAGAAGAATATACAAATGGAGGCTATTGAAAAAGTTTAGAAATGAAGGAAAGAGTACTTTAAAAGGAATCATATTGGACTAAAATGACATGAAAACTGCCTGCTCTATTTTGGCTGTTCTCGACCAGGTTGGTCCTGCTGTTAGAATAAGTTCATCTCTTCTTCTGGTCTTCTGTATATCTCTACTTCTCTTTCTTTCTCTTGGTATCCAGTAAATGGTGAGTTTATTCCATGTATCATCTTGTTTTCTCATCAAGTGTCCTTCCAATTTCCATTTTAGGGATTTTGCTGTTCTTATGACACCAGTGACTTTTGTTTTCTATCTTATTTCTAAGGATCTTATTTTTTCTATCCTTTTGATGTTCAACATACTTCTATCCATTGCTCTTTGGCATGTTCTCAGCTTGGTGACTTGTTTAGTTGTTTGTGACCATATTTGTGATCCATAGGTTAGAATGGGTAGTATAATCACATTATGCAATTTGCATTATAGGTTGATTGGTAGGTCTCCCTTCATCCACTCTTTTAAACTCCAATAGCTACTCCAAGAATCAGTGATTCTGGCATCTGTTTCTTTTTCCACCCTGTTTTTAAATGATATTATCTGGTCCAAATATTAAAAATCTTCTCTGTAACTTATTATTCTGCTTTCAACAGTTATTGGGATTTCTGTAATGTTAGTCATTAGTTTAGATTTGTTGTAGTTTATGTTTAATCCATATGCTTTACTTTTATTACTCAGATCTCTAATCATTGTTTCCAATTCCGAGCTGTTTTTGGAGAAGAGTGCTATGTCATTGGCAAATCTAAGATTGCTTCAATTTTGCCTAAGATATTTAAACCATAATTATCCCAGTTAATTTCTCAAAATAACATTTCCAACAATGAGGTGAATAGCTTGGGTATTATCGGGTTTCCCTGTTTAACTCCTCTTCCCAGGTTGAAAGATGGTCCTGTTGTCTCAAGTTTGATTTCTTCTGTGTTACTATTATAAATATTTTTTAATATTATGATATATTTATTTTCTGTACCTTGATTTTGGAGTTCCAGGAACAGCTTGTGTTGTATTGAATCAAATGCTTTCTGGAAGTCTATGAATGCTATGTATAGAGGCTTATTATATTCTTGATATTATTGTTATTAAGTGATACCTCCAGGGAGTCCAAAGACTCATCAAGGCAGGGCACTCTACAGCTCTCTGTCTCCACCACTCAATCCACTAACTACAGTGAACTGTATGATCTCCACCAACGGCATCTACTGCTCACCACCACCACTAATATTTTCACAGACAATAATAGCAAGCATCTATGCCCATGGCGGGATTCGAACCCGTAGCCTTTTGGCTGGAGAGCAGATACGCTGGCCACTCAGCCAACCAGTCAGTTATTCAAAAATTATATTTTTCAGTAATTTGATTGATAGTATATAGATGATCAGTAGTTGTAAAACGTTTTCTAAATCCTGTTTGTTCATATGGTTGGTTGTGATCTAGTTAGTTGGCTTGTAATTCTATTTTGGATAATCCTAATAAATATTTTATAATTATATGAGATGAGACCTATGGGTCTGTAGTTACTTATATTTGATCTATCACCTTTCTTATGAAGGAGTATTATTTCTGAGTTTAACCACTGCCTCGGTACTGTTTCTGTATGTAGGATGCCATTGTATAGGTTGAGAAGCTCTGGTAATGGTTCTTCCTTGAGTCCTATTTTGAAGAATTCTGGAATTTGACCCCCCCCCCCCCATGCTTTGCTATTTTTCATTTGTTTACTGCCTGTTCTATTTCTTCTTCGGTGATTTCCAAGCTAGGATCATCACATGTTCTATTTGTTTGGTTGTTGGTTAGACTATTTGCTTGATTACTTGAATATAATTCTTGGTAGAATTTTGTTGCTATTTTGAGAATTTTGGATCTGTTATTTGTTTTATGACCACATTCATCTACTAAGGAAGGGATCCAGGATTTGCCATTTTTTGTTGTTTTAAAGATGTGCCTTGTTCTAGGATTTGTTTGATTTTATTTATGTTTGAAATTCCTTAGATCTTTTCTAATTTCTCTTTTGACTAATTTGTTTAGTTCAACTAACTCTGTTTTATTTTGTATTGATTGGAACCGTTTTTCTTTAGTAGTTCTCTTTGTTTTATTAAGTTTTTGGCATTGTCAGTTATTTTTTACTCTTTATTTCTCTTGTTGCTACTTATTGGTTGGTATGCTTACTTCATTACTTCCTCTATATTATTGCAAGCTCTTGAGTATTATTTAGTCTAGCCTGGTTGATTTTGGAGTTGTTAATATTTGCCTTAAATTGTTTTTAAATTTCTTCTAGTTTCTTTGTAGATCTTGAACTCCTGGGTGTCTGTTTCTGAGCCAATTATTCCTGTTTTTGGTTTTTTGGAACCAGAAGGTTCCTCTTATTAATCTATAATCTGAATTAAAGTTGAACTTCAAAGTTATATAGATGAAGTGAATCTTTTAATAATATATAGTCTATTTCATTTCTTGTTTTTCTGTCTGGTGAAATCTATGTCCATCTTCTTTTTTCTCTTTTCCTAAAGAAGGAATTTCCAATTTTCAGCTAGTGGTTAAAGGCGAATTGTAGAAGTCTTCTTTCTCTGTTATTCCTTTTCTGGCTGCCACGGTTTCCAAGAAGTAAATCTTCTGCCTTTTGTTGTTTAGTGCCTACCTGGGCATTAAAGTTTCCCATTAAGATGACTTCGGAGTTGTGGGATGTTATTGCTAGTGCAAGTTCATCATAGAACTCCTCTATTTTTTCCTGATCATAGCTTGTGGTGTGAGCATAAACCTGTATTATTGTTAGTGATTTGTTTTTTCCTAATTCTAACTTTATGGAGGCAATTCTATTTGTATAGTTTTTAAATTCTGCTGTATGTTTTCCATTTGCTCTTAATTAATAAACTCACTCCACTAAGTCCATTTTCACCTTCATTATGGTAAAATAGAAGGCCATTATCTCTTTCGATAATTTTTTTGGTGTCACGTCTCACCTCTGAAAGTCCAGTGATGTTCCAGTTGATTTTTTCCAGGGCTTCTGTTCTACTAATCTATCCTCTGATAGTAATGTATGGACATTCAATGAGGCAATTTTTATTGTATACATTTTAGTCGTAGATTTAGTTATAGTTTTAGTAGAAGTTTTCGTGATGGTTTTCTTTTATCAGAGGAAGACCTCCCTTCAGAGCTTGAGTTTACATCTTCATTCACCTGGGAGAGATTCTTCAAAATCGGTAAATGTCCTTTTTCAGCCTTGGATAGTGTGGCCTTTCTTTTTTCTCTTTGCCATGAAACATGTCTTTAGGTTTTTTTGGTCTAATCTTCCACACTGTGACCAGGTTGCTTAGGAAATACATTTTATACCTTTCTGTCAGGCTTGAAAGTGGCTGCTCCTCTGGAGTGCAGATGCCATTTTTAGTCACTCCACTGGAGAATAGATGCTAAAGCAGATTCGCCTGTAACCCTGGTGGGTTACACCTTCTTTACTGCATAAGGCAAAAAAAAAAAAAATAGCAAAATAGAAAAGATTCACTAGCCCTTGAGTACTCTAATAGGGGGGGGGGGAGGAGCAAGAAAACAGAAGGAAAGAAAAAGTGGATGGACCAGTCTACATATAATAAAGCAGATGTATATTACATTAAGTAAGATGTGGTTCAGCATCCGGTACCTTGGGTTTGCCTTGCCCATACTCACTAGCGTGAAACCTTGAGTGATTTGAAAGATAATTAAATGAAACACGTAGGGACAGAACAACGATAGAAAATATTTTTCAGGAAAAGTAACTGAAGAGTACATTTCAAGTACCCAAGGGTTTGCCATGTCCATACTGACTAGAGTGAACCCTTGAGTGATTTGAAAAATAGTTAAATGAAACAAGTAGGGACAAAACAATGATAGAAAATATTTATCAGGAAATATACCCAAGAGTATGGATCAATAAATAAAGTAGAAAAGCCATCAGAAATATGGAATGGCACCTGGAATAGATGATATATGACCAGAATGTTGAATTATAGTAGAGTAAAGGTTTCACAGTGGCTGTAATGCATAATTGGGATGCATGGTCCAAAGGTAAAATTCTGGATGATGGATGTAGAGCGCTCATAGCACCCATCTACAAAAATGAAATAAATATAAATCTGAATATCAGATTTACAGATGAATTTTCCAACTGAGAATTCAAGTGAAGATTTATGCAAGCATACTTGAAAAGAAGGCTAAGAGAAATTTGGGGAAGAACAAGATGGATTCAAGCCAAATAGGGTTGTGTGATAAAATTTTCACCTTAAGGCAAATATTGAAAAATCATGAAATATAGCAAGGATCTATATTTAAGTTTGGAAGATCTGGAAAAAGCATATGACAAGGTGCCAAGAAAAAGCTGTTTGAACAGCATTTTCTTGGCACCTTGTCATAGCAAGCAGTAGTTAGACACCTTGTCATAGCGAGCAGTAGTTAGAATTGAAGAGGTTTAATGAAAAATTAGATTTGATTTGATTTTAGGTGAAACAATTTGTAAAATCAGGTGTTAGATATGGATATACACTCCACTGTTATTCATCATCTGTATGGATCACATTATGCAGGAAATGTGGCTTTAAACTGAATATTAAAAATTGAATATGTTAATCAATTGCTTTATTATATTCAGATCATGTACTTTTAAACAAATCCACTATAAGTCTTCAGATTGTTGTTGTCGTTATTTGGAATTATGGCTGAAGCAACTAAGGCTATGAAGCCTGCATCTTTCGTTTCTTAATTGCACTTGTTCTTCTGCTTTGATCCCCTTTTGTGGGATAAAAACTTCAGCTTTTGGAAGAGAAAATCCTGAGAACAACTAACTTGCCTCCAGTTGAAAAACCCTTATAAAGGTTCTTCACATCCTAAATAGGGCAAACCTGTTATCTTTCAAACCAAACAGCTTCTGCAATGCTATTAACTGATCTATGGAGGCTCCAGTCTTCAGGAGTCTTCTGAATTGAATAACTACTATAGAACAGTTTGGCATGAAAATCAGCAATAAAAAGACAAAAAACTATGAAAATAGGTAGGAACATGGAAAATATTAACTGCATCCTCAATGTATAAGAGTAAGTAACATATTTCAGGTTTTTAGGCATAAGTTTTTGTGAAGATGCAAGTTAAATATAGAAATAGTCTACAGACTAAGCAAAAGCCTGTATGGTGGAGAGTAAGTTGAATAAATTAATTTGAAATTAGCCAAAACACTCAACTCAGTTTACAGGACCAATTTTAACTTATGAATCTGAAAGTTGATTTAAAAATAAAAATAGTTCATCAGTAACTATAGACCACAGATATGAGAGTTCTGAGAAAGATTAGAGAAGTGAACAGATTCAATCAGTGGAAACATTGTATTCAAAATGAAGATATTAGGAAGGAACTTGGCACTGCTAACATTCAAGAGTGTGTTAGCAGAGCTGATCTAAATTGGTTACTTAAAGTTCTTAATATAATGTCTGATTAAAATAAACTTCCATATGCAATACCCAGCAAACTATAAAAATAATTCAATATAATTTCCTTCAAGAATTCAAAGAATGTACAGAATAGTGTGAACATAGTTCAACATAGCTAAGATTTTATTACTAGATTCCTATAAGTTTCCTTCAAGTCCCCTTTGGTGTTCCCATGTTAGTAGGCATATTCACTTGGTTTTTGAACAAATGAAAACAAGCTGGCAATTTAGGACTTTAGTTGCCTCAGCATATATTCGTTATGAGTACAAAATAAAAGTTGAGGAATTTGAACCTGTTATATTAATTGTTGTTTTATTCAGAGCTATTTAATTGCAATTTGTAATCTTTTGTTCTGTATGGAAAAAATGTATATATTGCTTTTATATCAGTAAATGTATTTGTCATACATATTTTACAGGTGCTTTTTATGTGGACATGAAATCCCCTTAGAAATATCATGTCGTCTTCAAGAATGTGTGAATTTTATTAAAAAGCACATTAGAAGCTCACCTCGTCAAAGGATACAGTCCCAAAAACCCATTTCAGGTATCTTATTACCACATTGTTTTGAAATTGTGTAATATTCTAATTGTAAATGTCATCAAATATTTGGATTATGTATCTGAAAAACCTGCCTCAGTAGCTTGGTTGATAAAAGCTATTGCTTGTGAAAATTGAAAATTCATATTCAAATAATATAAAACATAGATATTTGGGAAAACTTGTCTGGACAGAATCTCTATATCTTTCTAAGTTTATATATATATATATATATATATTTTTTTTTAATGGAAGAATGCAAGGTTTGTCTAAGGAAAGGACTGTTTATTTTGTATTAGAATGCTATCATCTAGTAAAAGAAAATTGATGGCAGAAGTCTCTAAAATGATTTTTTGGAGGATTTCTAATATCATTTTGGTGTACTGCATCATCTCATTGTCAATTTCCTGATAAGTATCCTCTACAAAATACTATCACAGTACTACACGATTAAGTCCATATTATTACTTATGTCCTGTCAGCACTTTTCTTCCAAATTAGTCTATCACTAATTACCACTCCAATATTGTCAAAGCTTATATTTCTCTTTTCTACTGCACTTTTGACTGTATCAGTCCACCTAGATAATTATTATTTAGAATAATTTCACCTACTCTTGCCTTCTTAGTTTCATTAATACATACTGCATAGTATTTCGATAATTCTTCTGCTAGCTCCATCTC
Source organism: Typopeltis vanoorti (assembly GCF_054136105.1). Lineage (NCBI taxonomy): Eukaryota > Metazoa > Arthropoda > Arachnida > Uropygi > Thelyphonidae > Typopeltis > Typopeltis vanoorti. Next base: position 41,239,683 of record NC_143561.1, on the reverse strand, counting down.
TTTTCTGTGGATGTTTTGTACTTGAATAATAAATTAAATGAAAAAGGAAAACAGGTATCATCAAGTACCTATATTCTTACCGTTGAGTTTGTTTCAGTAGCTGACTTGTTTCATTGTGGTTCCCATAGTGTTGTACTATCATAATGTGTATGCAGTTTCAGCCACTGTTGTTTGGTTCACTCTATCTCAAATTACCATTTCTCATTTGTGTAGTGTCCAAGTGGATATCCTATAATGGAGCACACCATGAGAAGATTAAGATAGACATTGGACCAAGTTCTTCCACAGTTGTTCTTCTGCATCCTTATTTCTTACAGGTTATATGAAGATCTCACTCCCCCATTATTATTTTTGTATTTAACTTTTTGCATTATTTAATTTTATTTAATTTAATTGTTAATTTATGCAATAAAAAAAGGAAGCTTGTCTTAATCTCTATTTTTGTTTAATTTACTTAAGAAAAGGAAAGGCAAAGAGATGTGAAAACTATTGAGAAGAATCTAAATTCAGAAAATAGGCCAAAAATCAAAGTAAGTTTAAATGATGGAATTTTGTAATAACTTATTTTTATATGAATTAATTTGGAATTGTTGATTCTTTTTAATGTTTCATTCTCTGTTACAAGCAGAAATGAAAGCATCATGATTGTGTTTACTAATATATTATGAGTTATCATTATGATTTAAAATAAATTTTAATTAGATGGTTAATTCTTGATTTCTTTTCTTGTTCCTCTGTGACTGATCTGAAATAACAGTGACTGTAGTGGTTTCAATCTGCCTTTACTCTTGAGTTCATAATATGGGGAAAATATTTTAAGGTTTTCATCTGCAAAGTCTTTTCCCATGTATATTATTTCTGGGAAAACTCCCATGTTACTCCTCTTAATAAACTATTATAATTACAGCTATTTTTCCTGCTTCAGTTTAGGAGTGCCCCTGTTTAAATGTCATTGGCTATTTACTCATGGATTCTTAGGGCATTGTGAGTGTAAATGTACCAAAAAGTATATGTGGCATAAGGAATAGAAATTTACACACACCTTTTTCTGGGTGTTGCGGCTTTTCCTCTTTCTGCGCATGTCGAAAAACTATTGAGTGGGGGGGGGGTAGGCAATTTGGTAGAATTAAGTTAGAAAAACCTTGCAGAAAGAGGAAAAGCCGCAACACCCAGAAAAAGGTATGTGTAAATTTCTATTCCTTATGCTACATATACTTTTTTGGTACATTTACACTCACAATGCCCTAAGAATCCATGAGTAAATAGCCAATGACATTTAAACAGGGGCACTCCTAAACTGAAGCAGGCAAAATAGCTGTAATTATAATAGTCTTTTCCCATGCTTATTGCAGATTGTGGGAAATTGAGACATAGCAGTGATCCTAAGCCAGACTTAGGACTAAGACTTTGGTTCTAAGGAGAATGTTATCTAAATTGCAAACAATATCTTTCCTCTATACTTTGCTCACTCTATTATATACAAAATTTTTTTTTTTTTTCCCTTCCAATCCTACACACAAGTGCTAACAAAACCTATAACAACAGAACCATGTGTGAACAAGCGATTAGGGAAAAAGAACATCTGTTAATGTATTTCTTGATCAGCTGGATGTCATAATTCTTGAGGTAAATATGGAGGAAACCTATTCCAAAGATCAGATTTGAATGGAATGAAAAAGAGGAGGATGAGAAGCAATCTGATAAGTTTGAAGTTGAACTGCATGTGGATAAATATTGCCCAGCCAGCAGCAGCTTTGCATGTTTTTCGATGTTTAGAGGAAAGTAAAAGATTGATGGTATACATCTCTGTGGAACAACACCCATGAAAATACTTAAGCAAAGAGATAATGCATAAATACACTATGAAGGAATTGAGTCCAGGAGAAAGCGAGTGACTAGTGGTGTACCTCAAGGCTCAGTACTTGGTCCTCCGTTATTTAAATTGTACACTAATGATATTGAACGGGGTCCTTAAGGATCAAAGCTGTATAACTGAGAGGAGACCTCCACATAACCTTTAAAGGAATGAGGAGAATCGACCAGGGCTTCTGACCTAATGTCCAATCCTCGCCTTCTCGTGGTGCACCCTGTTGGGTATCTACCTGGATACTGAACGAACAAGGATGGGCTGGAAATTTGGGATTTAGCTGACCAAATTGTATTCTTATTGGCTTAAACCAAAATACAAAACGATGGTACAACATGACAAAATTTCATGCCAGCTGGGGTGTCGCCTGGTTAAACAAGGCCTCCATTGTTTTCGCCAGAGAACCAGGGCGAACAGCATAAAGTCAGCTACTGGAACAAATCTGAAAGCACACCCCAACTCAACATCACCAGAGTTAAAGATCAGTACTATCAACATAAGAAGCCTGAATGGCAAAGAAATGGAGCTAGCTGAGGAATTAGATAAGTACCAGATCGACATAATAGGGGTGACTGAAACAAAAAAGACAAAAACCGGTGAGATCTTTCTGAGCAATAAATACAAAATGCTATATTCAGGCAATGACAATCGAGGAAAAGAAGGAGTAGCAATAGTATTCAACACTAAATACGAGACTAATCTTCTTGAATGGCAGGCAGTCTCAAGTAGAGTGATATGGGCAAATATCAAAATGGGGGAACTGGACAATGAGACTTATTTGTGCCTATGGTCCCACAGAAGGTTCTACCTCAGTAGAACCTTCTGTGGGACCATAGGCACAAATGGAGGATTTTTTTAGGGCTTTTAGAGAAAGCAACTGACACAATAAAAAAGGAAAAGTTGGTCCTTGTTGGGGATCTAAATAGCAGAGTAGGAAATGATTGTCAGACATACAAAAATATTTTGGGAAAATTTGGAGAAAAGAGCAAAGCTAATAATAATAATAATGGCAAATACCTGTTGGATTTCTGCTCAGGAAATGGACTGGTTATTGCTAACACCATGTTCCAACATAAAAATGTGCACAAATTCACATGGAGAGATGAGACAAGGAATAAGAAAAGTATCATTGACTATGTTATTGTTAATACCGATCTTTTCTCACGGTTGAAGACACTAGAGGTAAAGAGCATTTGAAATTGGAAGTGATCTTGAGCAGATTAAAATTGAATTTCATATTGAAAAGAATAACATGTAAGAAAGTTTTAAAGCTAATAAAAGTTGAGCAGCTCTCAGATGTGAAAACTGTAGACTAAAATACACAAAGATTATTGAAGAAAAAAAATGAAAGAGTTTGAGAACAGGAACCAAACCTCGAAGATTTAGTGGTAAGCCTTGAAGAAAACCCTGATTGACTCAGCCAGAGAGGCATATGGTGAGGTTGTCTGCAAGGATAGAAAAATCAGAACTCCATGGTGGACACAGGAAGTTAAAGAGGCAGTGAAGGAAAAGAAGAAAGCATATCAAAAGTTCCTGGCAAATAAGTCAACTTGTACTCTTAGAGAATACAGAGACAAATGTAAGATAGCTAAACACTGTGTAAAATTAGCTAAACAAAAGTCATGGGAGGACTTTGGCAAGAACATAGAAAATAAATATCAAGAAGGTGGCAAAATATTCTGGAGGTTGTTGAAGAAACTTAGAAATGAAGGAAAGTGTGCTGTAAAAGGAGTTAGAGATGATAAAGGTGACATGAAAACGAGAGAAAAAGATATCCTTGAAGTATGGAGTAATTACTTTGAAAAATTGTTAAATCAAACAAGCAGTGATAGCACAGTGGTAAAAAACACTCTATACCATATTTGAAGTAGAAAAAGCCATCAAAGACTTGAAATGTGGAAAGGCAGCAGGAGTAGATGATATTCAACCAGAAATGCTGAAGTATGGTGATATAAAAGTTATACAGTGGTTGCACTGCATAGTTCAGAAGGCCTGGACAGAAGGACGAATTCCTGATGATTGGAGTAGAGCTCGCATAGTACCCATATATAAAAAAGGAAATAAAACTGAATGTTAGAATTACAGAGGTGTTTCTGGTAAGATTTATGCAAGTATACTTGAGAGAAAGTTGAGAAGAATTCTGGAAGGGAAGCTTTGTGAAGAACAAGCTGGATTCAGGCTAAATGAAAGGTTGTCAGGATCAGATTTTCACTTTACGACAAATAGTTGAAAAATAATGGGAACATAACAAAGATCTGTATTTAAGTTTTGTTGATCTGGAAAAGGCATATGGCATGATGCCAAGAGAGAAGCTATTCAATATGCTACAGTTATGTGGTATCAATGGGGCATTATATCAAGCAATCCTTAGTCTGTATTTGAGTTGTAAGTCAACAGTTAGAATTGAAGGAAGTACAGGAAGGTGGTTTAATGTTAAATCTGGTGTGAGACAAGGTTGTACATTATCCCCTCTGTTATTCATTATCTATATGGATCACATTATGAAGGAAAGTGGTATTAAACCTAATATCAAAATTGTAGATGTTAATTTCAGTTCTTTGCTTTGTACGGACGATGTTATACTTCTAAATAAATCCTCTACAATTCTGCAAGATTCCTTGACTAAATTGAATAACTGTTGTAATAGATATGGTATGAAGGTCAGCAATAAAACGACAAAGACAATGAAAATAGGCAGAATCATTAAAAATGTCAACTGCGTTGTGAATGGAGAACCTGTGAAACAGGTAAAACATTTCAGCTACTTAGACACGATTTTTAATGAAGATGGTAAATTAAATATGGAAATAGACAACAGAATCAAAAAGTGGGTATGTTAGGAAGTCAATTGAATAAATTCATTTGAAATAAGAGAGAAATGAGTTAGAACACTAATATTAGCTGTATACAAGACAGTGTTCAAATCAGTTTTCACTTATGGATCTGAGAGCTGGGTCAGAGGTAAAACACTTGACCAAAGACTAGAGATGGCAGATATGAGAGTTCTGAGAAAGATTAGCGGCATGAACAGATTGCATCAATAGCAATATCATATTAAAAGTGAGAATATTAGGAAAGAACTTGACATTGTCAGCATCCAGGAATGCGTTAGCAGAGCTGATCTCAGGTGGTATGGTCACTTAAACAGAATGGGCGAGGAAAGATTAGCAAAACGAGTGTTCTCCGCCAGGTTGGCAGGAAAACGACCCAGAGGAAGACCAAGATATAGGTGAATTGATACGGTACAAAGTGCCTGAGACAATAGAAATATAAGATCTGATAATATTGGAGTCTTGACAACTAACAGACTGATTTGGAGGGAAAATTGTAGATAGGAAGTTAGTAATGATGTAAATTTTTCATGTGGTACTGTCATATCCTGTACACCCCTTGAGGGTACATGGCAGGAATTTTTGATAATGATATTGAAAATAATTTGGCAGGAAACATCCACTTATTTGCTGATGATGCAAAACTGGGAAAAGCCATATTCAATGAAGGTAATGTAGCGCTCTTGCAGGATGACTTAAATATGTTGGCGATATGGGCAAAGTTAAATGGCTGGCAGTTTAACATGGCTAAGTGTAAGGTGATGTACTTTGGGATGATGAGATCACATGCTGTATATTATATTGATAGAATTGAACTGCAAGGGACTTGAGGTGAGGGTGATTGTGGACAGATAATTGAAGTCAGAGGGCATATTGCAAAAGTGGCCAAAACAGTACATCAGATTACATAGTTGTTGAAGAACACCTGACAAGCAGGGATAGGGAAGTTACTGTTCCACTTTATAAGGCATTAACATTTTCATTGCCAAGCTGAAAATTGGAATTTCATGTGGTGGCCAAATTTTTTATATTTTTTTATTTATTTAGTTAGCGACGTCCACGCGATAACGTGTGATCGGCCGTTTGGTGAGAACTCGCATCATGCGATATCGTTCATTGCCAAGCTGAAAATTGGAATTTCGTGTGGTGGCCAAATGTTTTTTATTTTTTTTATTTAGTTAGCGACGTCCACGCGATAAAGCGTGACCAGCCGAACGACGAGAACTCGCACCACGTGATATCGCGTGATTGACAATGCCCGTGTTGGTGAGGCCACATCTGGACTGTTGCACACACACACACACAGATGTGGTCGTCTGGATTCCTTGGTAATGAAGAAGTGATAGATGGAATCCAGAGGCAAGTAACACAAATTGTGGCAGGTTTGTGGAATGCTTCCTATGAGAATAGATTGAAGATCTGTGAGCTCCAAAAACTAGCCAATTGGTGTAAAAGAGGAGATATGATAGAAGCATATAAGATTTATAGGATTGGCACTGAATTTTTTCAGTACAGCGCAGGAGGAGAGAGAATGAAGAAGTGACCCATGGAAATTGTGTAAGAGTGTGGTTAATAATGTCAGGACTACACTTTCTGTCCAAAAAGAAACTGAACTCTTGATAGAAAATAAAACACAAGCCAATTATAATTATTAATCATTTATTTCAATCAATATACTTTCCCTCAGCTTCGATACAATGTTTGACATGGTCAATTAATTCGTTTAATGAGTTTTTTATATCTGTTTTTGGTATACTGTTGAGGGTTGTGGTTACTGCTGCGTGAACATTTTCAGTGGTGTTGTATTACTTTCCTTTCATCGGCACATGAAGTGGGTGGAAGAGAAAGAGGGCACAGGGTGCTAAATCAGGTGAATACGGCGAATAATCCAACACACAAACTTGGTTTTTGCTCAAAAACTGTCTCACAATGTTTGAACGATGAGATGATGCAAATTACGAATTCAAAAAAATTGCTAATTCAATTTACGAAGGCCCAAACTCTTGGTCAAAATGTTGTGCAGAGTTGAATTTGGAATTCTCAATTCATCTTCAATCAATGTCACGGACGATTTCGGGTTTTTTGATGAAATCACACACTTTTTGAGTGTTAACTTCGCTCAGTCCAGTTTTTGGACGGCCTGGCTTTTCGTCGTCCACAAGCATCTCGTGACCTCTTTGAAATCGCTTAAACCTTATGATAAGCATTCATGACCGTATGCTTTTTGAAGCATTTGATGCATTTCGGTAAAACTTTTACCAAGTTTAATACAATCACAGCTCTCTATTTGTCATTTTCCGATCATTCGTCAAAACACACTGTCACTCTTGGCACTATAACTAGGCTTCTAATGAAACAAATGTCATAAACAGTTGACACAACACTAATGAAGGTTGTCGCTTTCGACAACAAAAAGATGCAACAGGTGGCACCACTAGTTTCTTTTTGGACAGAGGGTGCAGATATTTTGCTTGGAGAATGCTGAATGGGTGGAACATTGGCAGAGGTGGTTATGAGTGCTTTGTCTGTGAATGAATTTAAGGAGAGGTGTGATAGGTAATGTGTGAATAATGGCTAGTGTGTCAATATAGGGTCTCTCACGATGAGTCTTCTGACTCCATGGAGACACCGTTATAATAATAATAACAACATCAGGTTCACTCGTGGAAAATTGATATTAATTCTGAAAGAAGTCATCTTTTAAACAGATTGCTCTTTTCCATCAAGTATTCTTAGGTTGTTCTCTCTTTCAAAATCTACAAACATGAAGATTACATCAGCCATTGGCTACTTTAAAAGATTTACATCAATATAGAAAGGATAGCAAAAGAGCCAATTTCTAATTAATATTAGGAATTCCTGATTTAATGAAGTGTTCATGATATGTGACCGTACCACATGATTAAGTATACCTTATTACTAATCTCTTATCCAAATTTTCCCTCCAAATTAGCTTGTCACTTCTCGGCACTTCAGTATTGTCATATGTTATATTCTGTCTTCTAAGGTAATTCTGACTGTATTGTCTTACTTTGGATCTTTTTCCTGTATCAGGACATCAAATATCTGTTCTGTTGTTTTCTCAATTCCTGAATGTTAGCAATGTCAAGTTCCTTATATCTCCATTTTTAACACATTAACTGCCTAATGTCTTCGTTTGCTGCCTGTGTCAGTAGGTAGGTTGCTAGCATATTCTTTTCAAAAATATGTAATTGCTGATACATGTTTCACTTTGTCAATGTAACTGCAAAACTTCCCTTTAGTAAAAAAAAAAGTTTTCAGCTCTTGCACTATTTCTAGTCCTGTGTGCGAGAAGGGAGTACCAGCTCATCAGAAGTGAATTGAACCAGTGTTGCACTGACATTCCCACACGTCTCTCATAAGCCAGATATCAACTTCCCATCATGGCCAAAATGTTCTTAGCAACTTCAAAAATATATAATTCGTTTTTTTTTTCTTCTTCATTTGTCACTGTGTCTAAAACTTTTTTTTTTTTTTTATGAAGAAACAATAAGCAAATTATGTGGTAGTTGGCATATAGATAAATAATTTTTTTTTTTTTATACACACCGTCTACAAGATATCTCACCACGAGTAATCTCATTCATTAGCTCCTATAAACACTCCCCCATGCGTTTAAAGATATCGAACCAGTTAAACATGGAACAGTAATATAAACAAGCTTTGAAATCATGTTGGTACAACACTGATGTTGCAATTTTTGTATTTATTTTATAAATCTGTTGTGTTACTTTTCTCAATTATTCGCATTGTAAAAAATATGATTACACTATAGTTACTGTGTACACAATCTTTTCATTTCCCCATTTGAACTACCTGCAGTATAACTGAGAGGAAACCTCCACATAACCTTTAAAGGAATATGGAAAACCGACCAGGACTTATGATCTGATGTCCAATCCTCACCTCTTGGTGCACCCTGTTGGGTATCTACCTGGATACTGTTCGAACGACGATAGGCTGGCAATTTGGGATTTAGCCGACCAAATTGTATTCTTATTGGCTTAAACCAATATACAAAATGATGGTACAACATGACAAAATTTCATGCCGGCTGGGGCTTCGCCTGGTTAACAAGGGAGGGCCCCTCGTTGATTTCGTCAGGGAACCAGGGTGAACAGCGAAATGTCAGTTACTGGAACAAATCTGAAAGCACACCCCAACTCAGCATCACCAGAGTTAAAGATTGGTACTATCAACATAAGAAACCTGAATGGCAAAGAAATGGAGCTAGCTGAAGAATTAGATAAGTACCAGATCGACATATTAGGGATGACTGAAACTAAAAAGGCAAAAACTGGTGAGATCTTTCTCAGCAATAAATACAAAATGTTATATTCAGGCAATGACAATCAAGGAAAAGAAGGAGTAGCCATAGTATTCAACACAAAATATGAGGCTAATCTTCTTGAATGGCAGGCAGTCTCAAATAGAGTGATGTGGGCTAATATCAGAATAGGGAATTGGACAATGAAACTTGTTTGTGCCTATGGTCCCACAGAAGGTTCTACTAAGGTAGAAGTGGAGGAATTTTTTGATAGCAACTGACACAATGAAAAAGGAAAAGTTGGTCCTTGTTGGAGATCAAAATAGCAGAGTAGGAAATGATTGTGAGACACACAAAAATATTTTGAGAAAAGTTGAAGAAAAGAGCAAAGCTAATAATAATAATGGCAAATACCTGTTGGATTTCTGCTCAGGACATGGACTGGTTATTACTAACACCATGTTCCAACATAAAAATGTGCACAAATTCACATGGAGAGAAGAAGCAAGGAATAAGAAAAGTCTCATTGACTATGTTATGGTTGATAGTGATGTTTTCTCCCTGGTGCAGGACACCAGAGTGTACAGAGGATTTGAAATTGGAGTGTTCACTATTTAGTCTTGAGCAGGATAAAATTGAATTTCATATTGAAAAGAATGGCATGTAAGAAAGTTTTAAAGCGAATAAAAGTTGAGCAGCTCTCAGATGTGAACTGTAGACAAAAATACACAGATTATTGAAGAAAAAATGAAAGGGTTTGAGAACAGGAACCAAACCTTTTAGATTCAGTAGCAAGCCTTCAAGAAAACCCTGATTGATTCAGCCAGAGAGTCATATGGTGAGGTTGTCTGCAAGGATAGAAAAATCAGGATTCCATGGTGGAAACAGGAAGTTAAAGAGGCAGTGAAGGAAAAGAAGAAAGCATATCAAAAGTTCCTGTCAAATTAGTCAGCTTGTGCTCATAGGGAATACAGAGACAAATGTAAGAAAGCGAAATACTGTGTAAAACTAGCTAAACAAAAGTCATGGGAGGACTTTGGCAAAAACATAGAAAATAAATATCAAGAAGGTGGCAAGATATTCTGGAGATTATTGAAGAAGCTTAGAAATGGAGGAAAGAGTGCTGTAAAAGGAGTTAGAGATGATTTAGGTGAAACGAAAACGGAAGAAAAAAGATATCCTTCAAGTGTGGAGTAATTACTTCGAAAAATGGCTAAATGAAACAAGCAGTGACAGCACAGTGATAAAAAAACACTGACCAGGATGCAGTCAGGAATACATATCCATACTTGAAGTAGAAAAATCCCTCAAAGGCTTGAAATGTGAAAAGGCAGCAAGAGTAGATGATATTCGACCAGAAATGCTGAAGTATGGTGATATAAAAGTCTTACAGTGGCTGCACTGCATAGTTCAAAGAGCCTGGACAGAGGGATGAATTCCCGATGATTCGAGTAGAGCTCTAATAGTACCATATATAAAAAGGGAAATAAAACTGAATGTTAGAATTACAGAGGTATTTCCCTACTGAGTGTTCTTGGCAAGATCTATGTAAGTATACTCGAGAAACGGTTGAGAAGAATTGTGGACGAACAAGCTGGATGCAGGAGAAATAGAGGCTGTCAGCATGAGATCTTCACTTTACGACAAATGGTTTAGAAAGCATGGGAATATAACAAAGATCTGTATTTAAGTTTTGTTGATCTGGAAAAGGCGTATGACAACGGGCCAAGAGAGAAGCTATTCAATACGCTACAGTTATATGGTGTCAATGGGGCATTATATCAAGCAATAGTCTTTATTTGAGTTGTAAATCAGCTGTTAGAATTGAAGGAAGTACAGGAAGATGGTTTAATGTTAAATCTGGTGTGAGACTAGGATGTATATTTTCCCCTGTGTTATTCATTATCTATATGGATCACATTATGAAGGAAAGTGGTATTAAACCTAATATCAAAATTGTAGATGTTAATGTCAGCTCTTTGTTTGTACGGACGATGTTATACTTCTAAATAAATCCTCTGCAAGTCTGCAAGATTCCTTGACTAAATTGAATAACTGTTGTAATAGATATGGTATGAAGGTCAGCAATAAAACGACAATGACAATAGGCAGAATCATTAAAAATGTCAACTGCATTGTGAATGGAGAACCTGTGGAACAGGTAAAACATTTGAGCTACTTAGGCACAATTTTTAGTCATCATCGTCATCAAATTCCTGCCATGTACCCTCAAGGGGTGTACAGGATATGATAGTACTACATGAAAAAAATTACATTACTAACTTCCTATCTACAATTTTCCTCCAAATCAGTCTGTTACTTGTCAAGACTCTAATATTATCAGATCTTATATTTCTGTCGTCTAAGGCACTTTGTACCGTATCAATCCACCTATATCTTGGTCTTCCTCTGAGTTGTTTTGCTGCCAACCTGGCAGAGAACACTTGTTTTGCTAATCTTTCTTCGCACATTCTGTTTAAGTGACCATACCACCTGAGATTAGCTCTGCTAATGCATTCCTGGATGCTGACAATGTCAAGTTCTTTCCTAATATCCTCGTTTTTAATATGATATTGCCATTGATGCCGTCTGTTCATGCCTATAATCTTTCTCAGGACTCTCATATCTGTGGTCTCTAGTCTTAGATCAAGTGTTTTACTTCTGACCCAGCTCTCAGATCCATAAGTGAAAACTGGTTTGAAAACTGTCTTGTATACAGCTAATTTAGTGTTCCGTCTAATTTCTCTCTTATTCCATATGAATTTATTCAATTGACTTCCCACCATACCAGCTTTGCTGATTTTGTTGTCTATTTCTATATTTAATTTACCATCTTCAGTAAAAATCGTGCCAAAGTAGCTGAAATGTTTTACTTGTTCCACAGGTTCTCCATTCACAACACAGTTGACATTTTCAATGATTCTGCCTATTTTCATTGTCTTTGTCTTTTTTATTGCTAACCTTCACACCATATCTATTACAACAGCTATTCAATTTAGTCAGAGAATCTTGCAGACTTGTAGCGGATTTATTTAGAAGTATAACATCATCCGCATAAAGCAAAGAGCTGACATTAACATCTCCAATTTTGATATCATGTTTAATACCACTTTCCTTCATAATGTGATCCATATAGATAATGAATAACAGAGGGGATAATGTACATCCTTGTCTCACACCAGATTTAACATTAAACCATCTTCCTGTACTTCCTTCAATTCTAACTGCTGACTTACAACTCAAATAAAGACTAATTTATTTGAGTTGTAAGTATTGCTTGATATAATACCTCATTGACACCATATAACTTTAGCGTATTGAATAGCTTCTCTCTTGGCACCTTGTCATATGCTTTTTCCAAATCGACAAAACTTAAATACAGATCTCTGTTATATTCCCATGCTTTCTCGACTATTTGTCGTAAAGTGAAGATCTGAATCTGACAGCCTCTATTTGGCCTGAATCCAGCTTGTTCTTCACCCAGCTTTTCTTCCATAATTCTTCTGAATCGTTTCTCAAGTATATTTGCATAGATCTTGCCAGGAACACTCAGTAGGGAAATACCAATGTAATTCTCACATTCAGTTTTATTTCACTTTTTGTATATGGGTACTATGAGAGCTCTACTCTAATCATCGGGAATTCGTTCCTCTGACCTGGCTTTCTGAACTATGCAGTGCAGCCACTGTAAGGTTCTTATACCACCATACTTCACCATTTCTGGTCGAATATCATCTACTCCTGCTGCCTCTCCACATTTCAATCCTTTGATGGCTTTTTCTACTTCAAGTATGGATATGTATTCCGGACTGCATTCCTGGTCAGTGTTTTTTAAGACTGTGCTGTCATCACTGCTTGTTTCATTTAGCAGTTTTTCAAAGTAATTACTCCATACTTCAAGGATATCTTTTTCTCCCGTTTTTTTCATGTCACCTTTATCATCTCTAACTCCTTTATACCACTCTTTCTCCCATTCCTAAGCTTCTTTAACAACCTCCAGAATATTTTGCCACCTTCTTGATATTTATTTTCTATATTCTTGCCAAAGTCCTCCAATGGCTTTTGTTTAGCTAGTTTACACAGTGTTTAGCATTCTTGCATTTGTCTCTGTATTCTCTAAGAGCACAAGCTGACTTATTTGCCAGGAACTTTTGATATGCTTTCTTCTTTTTTTACACTGCCTCTTTAACTTCCTGTGTCCACCAGGGAGTTTTGATTTTTTTATCCTTGCAGACAACCTCACCACATGCCTCTCTGGCAGAATCATTCAATGTTTTCTTCATAGTTTGACACTGAATCTCGAAGGTTTGATTACCTGTTCTCAAACGCTTTCATTTTTTCTTGAATAATGTTTGTGTATTTTAGTCCACAGTTCACATCTGAGAGTTGCTCAACTTTTATCCGCTTTAAAACTTTCTTACATGTTATTCTTTTCAATATGAAATTCAATTTTATCCTGCTCAAGACTAAATAGTGATCACTTCCAATTTCAAATCCTCTGTATACTCTGGTGTCATTCACCAATGATAAAACATCACTATCAACAATAACATAGTCAATGAGATTTTTCTTATTCCTTGCCTCTTCTCGCCATGTGAATTTGTGCACATTTTTATGTTGGAACATGGTGTTAGTAATAACCAATCCATGTCCTGAGCAGAAATCCAACAGATATTTGCCATTATTATTAGCTTTGCTCTTTTCTCCAAATTTTCCCAAAATATTTTTGTATGTCTGACAATCATTTCCTACTCTGCTATTTAGATCCCCAACAAGGACCAACTTTTCCTTTTTCATTGTGTCAGTTGCTTTCTCTAATAGCCCTAAAAAAATCCTCCAATTTTACCTCAGTAGAACTTCTGTGGGACCATAGGCACAAATAAGTCTCATTGTCCAGTTCCCAATTCTCATATTTACCCACATTACTCTACTTGAGACTGACTGCCATTCAAGAAGATTAGCCTCATATTTTTGTTGAATACTATGGCTACTCCTTCTTTTCCTTGATTGTCATTGCCTGAATATAACATTTTGTATTTATTGCTCAGAAAGAACTCACCAGTTTTTGTCTTTTTTGTTTCAGTCACCCCTATTATGTCGATCTGGTACTTATCTAATTCCTCAGCTAGCTCCATTTCTTTGCCATTTAGGCTTCTTATGTTGATAGTACCGATCTTTAACTCTGGTGAAGTTGAGTTGGGGTTTGTTTTCAGATTTGTTCCAGTAGCTGACTTTTTGCTGTTCGCCCTGGTTCCCTGGCGAAAACAACGGGGGCCTTGTTTAATCGGGCGATGCCCCAGCTGGCATGAAATTTTGTCATGTTGTACCATCGTTTTGTATTTTGGTTTAAGCCATATAAGAATACAATTTGGTCGGCTAAATCCCAAATTGCTAGCCCATCCTCGTTCGTTCAGTATCCAAGTAGATACCCAACAGGATGCACCATGAGAAGGTGAGGATTGGACATTAGGTCAGAAGCCCTGGTCGGTTCTCCGCATTCCTTTAAAGGCTATGTGAAGGTCTCCTCTCAGTTATACAGCTTTGACCCTTAAGCACCCCGATTTTTAGTGAAGGTGGTAAATTAAATATGGAAATAAACAACAGAATCAACAAAGCTGGTATGGTAGGAAGTCAATTGAATAAATTCATATGGAATAAGAGAGAAATTAGTCAGAACACTAAATTAGCCGTATACAAGACAGTGTTCAAACCAATTTTAACTTATGGATCTAAGAGCTGGGTCAGAAGTAAAACACTTGACCAAAGACTAGAGACTGCAAATATGAGAATCCTGAGAAAGATTAGAGCCATGAGCAGATGGCATCAATGGCAATATGATATTAAAAACGAGGATATTAAGAAAGAACTTGACATTGTCACATCCAGGAATGCATTAGTAGAGCTAATCTCAGGTGGTATGGTCATTTAAACAGAATGGGCGAGGAAAGATTTGCAAAACAAGTGTTCGCTGCCAGGTTGGCTGGAAAACGACCCAAAGGAAGACCAATATATAGTTGAATTGATACGGTACAAAGTACCTTAGACGATAGAAATATAAGATCTGATAATGTTGGAGTCTTGACAAGTAACAGACTGATTTGGAGGAAAATTGTAGATAGGAAGTTAGTAATGATGTAAATTTTTTATATAGTACTATCATATCCTGTACACCCCTTGAGGGTACATGTCAGGAATTTGATGATGATGATGTAATCTGCAACAGTGTTCAGCACAACAAATATGATACTCGATAACTAAATCAGTCCAAAATTTACTCTGCCATCTATATATAATTATGCAAGATAATTATAATTATCAAATTATAATTATCTTGTAGTTGGCAGTCCTCATATTAATACACTTCTCCCATTGATGCCACCTGTTCATACCCCTCTTTTTTTCTCAGAACTCTCATATTGGCAGTATCTCATCTTTGATTAGCTGTTCTGTTTTTAGCCCAGTTCTTAGATCCATAAGTGAAAACTGGTTTGAATACCATCTTCAATACTGCTTGTTTAGTGTTTGCACTGATATCTCTCTTATTGCATATAAATTTATTCATTTGGATCCTCCAGTGGCTTTGCTAATTCTGTCTATTTCCATATTTAATTTATCCTCACTAAAAATTGTGCCTATTTAGGGACAATTTTAAGTGAGAATAACAAATTAGAACAAGTAAAACATTTTACTTGTTCTAATTTTTAGAAGTAAAATATTTTAGTTATTTAACTGAAATATTTTACTTATTTTGTAGGTTCTCCATTGAAAATGAATTTGAAGTTTTCTGTGTTCCTGCATGTTTTCTTAATTTTGGTGTTTTTATTGCTAATTTTCATACTAGATTTGTTACAACTGTTATTTAACTAAACTAAATAACAGTAACAAATTTGGTAGGAAAATTAGCAATAAAAACACCAAAACCTGGAAACTTGAATTGGATTTGTTTAGAAGTACAACATTATCTGCATAAAGCAAAGAGTCAGATTTGATATATCCAATTCTGATATCAGGTTTGATGAACAAAAAGTGGCAAGAGATAAAATACACCCTTGGTTTTACATCAAGCCATCTTTCTGTACTTGCTTCAGTTCTAGCTGCTGACTTACAACTTCAATAAAGATTATGTATTGCTCCTTATAATGTTCCGTTTACCCCATAGAATTGTAGTTTTTTGAAAAGCTTTTCTCTTGGTTCCTTGTATGGTTTTTTGAGATCTGCCAAACTCAAGAAGAGATCTTTGTTATATTCCCATGATTTCTCAAGTATCTGTCATAAATTAAAAATCTGATCTTGATAATCCCTATTTGTCCTGAACTGAGCTTGTTCTTAAAGTTCTACTTCCACAATTTTTCTTAGCTTCTTCTGCTTGTATAAATTTTACCTGCCAACATTAGTACAGAAATTCCACTGTAATTCCCTCATTTAATTTCCCTTTTTATAGATGGGAACTATGAGAGCTCTACTCCAATCATCCAGAATTTGACATTTGGAATTATGCAGTGTAGCCACAGTACAATTTTTATACCTCCATACTTGAGCATTTCTGGTTGAACATTATCTAATTTAACTGCTTTTCCACATTTCAGGTTTCTGATGGCCTTTAAGAGCTGCTGCAAGGTTGGAGACCTAAACAGCAAAGTAGGAAATGAATTCTATATACATATATATACAGGTAACCCTGGTATAACGCAGATGTTAGGTTCCATAGAAATGCCGCGTTATATAAATCGCATTGTACGAGACTTAGATCACATAGAAAAAGTAGGTTTAGGTTACAAAATCGTTTTTTTTTAAATTATGTAAACAACAATGATATATCCAACAAAAACAATATTTTTATTTAATTCAGGTAATTCATGTAAGTTAAGAAAACATAAACTATGAGACCAATACGTAGTATAAAATTATAAAAATTACAAATTGTACATAAATTTCATTGCACATAATGCATAAATGTTTTACACACCATAAAATGAAGCACATATTTTAATCATCATCACTACTTCAGAAATAACATTTCATAGATGTTCTTTAAGTGGCCGGAGGTCGTCACCACTTGAAATCTCTTGGACATCATTTGTATAATTCTCATTACATACTTCGGGTGGTTTAGTCATCAAGAAGTCAGTAATAAGACTTTGCTTTCCAATATGCTGCAATTTTTTATTAAGTTATGGCGCTGAACAAATATCCAATTGTCTCTTGAATTTTCACGAGCGCTCCATTGAGGCATCATCAAATTCTTGACATGTACCCTCAAGGGGTGTACAGGATATGATAGTCCTACATGAAAAATTTACATCATTTCTAACTTCCTATCTACAATTTTCCTCCAAATCAGTCTGTTACTTGTCAAGACTCCAATATTATCATTATCAGATCTTATATTTCTATCGTCTAAGGCACATTGTACCGTTTCAATCCACCTATATCTTGGTCTTCCTCTGGGTCGTTTTCCTGCCAACCTGGCAGAGAACACTCGTTTTGCTAATCTTTCCTCGCCCATTCTGTTTAAGTGACCATACCACCTGAGATTAGCTCTGCTAATGCATTCCTGGATGCCGCCAATGTCAAGTTCTTTCCTAATATCCTCTTTTTTAATATAATATTGCCATTGATGCCATCTATTCATGCCTCTAATCTTCCTCAGGACTCTTATATCTGCGGTCTCTACTCTTTGATCAAGTGTTTTACTTCTGACCCAGCTCTCAGATCCATAAGTTAAAACTGGTTTGAACACTGTCTTGTATACAGCTAATTTAGTGTTGCAACTAATTTCTCATTTATTCCATATGAATTTATTCAATTGACTTCCTACCATACCAGCCTTGCTGATTCTGTTGTCTATTTCTATATTTAATTTACCATCTTCACTAAAAATCGTGCCTAAGTAGCTGAAATGTTTTACCTGTTCCACAGGTTCTCCATTCACAACACAGTTGACATTTTCAGTGATTCTGCCTATTTTCATTGTCTTTGTCTTTTTATTGCTGACCTTCATACCATATCTATTACAACAGTTATTCAATTTAGTCAGAGAATCTTGCAGATTTGTAGCAGATTTATTTAGAAGTATAACATCGTCTGCATAAAGCAAAGAGCTGACATTAACATCTCCAATTTTGATATCATGTTTAATACCACTTAATTTCATAATGTTATCCATATAGGTAATGAATAACAGAGGGGATAATGTACATCCTTGTCTCACACCAGATTTAACATTAAACCATCTTCCTGTACTTCCTTCAATTCTAACTGCTGACTTACAACTCAAATAAAGACTAAGTATTGCTTGATATAATGCTCCATTGATACCATATAACTGTAGAGTATTGAATAGCTTCTCTCTTGGCACCTTGTCATATGCCTTTTCCAAATCGGCAAAACTTAAATACAGATCTTTGTTATATTCCCATGATTTCTCCACTATTTGTCGTAAAGTGAAGATCTGATCCTGATAGCCTCTATATGACCTGAATCCAGCTTGTTCTTCACCAAGCTTTTCTTCCACAATTCTTCTCAACCGTTTCTCGAGTATACATGCATATATCTTACCAGGAACACTCAGTACGAATATACCTCTGTAATTCTCACATTCAGTTTTATTTCCCTTTTTATATATGGGTATTATGAGAGCTGTACTCCAATCATCGGGAATTCATCCCCTCTGACCAGGCATTCTGCACTATGCAGTACAGCCACTATAAGACTTTTATACACCACCATACTTCAGCATTTCTGGTCGAATATCATCTACTCCTGCTGCCTTTTCACATTTCAAGCCTTTGAGGGATTTTTCTACTTCAAGTATGGATATGTATTCCTGACTGCATCCTGGTCAGTGTTTTTTTATCACTGTGCTGTCACTGCTTGTTTCATTTAGCCATTTTTCGAAGTAATTACTCCACACTTGAAGGATATCTTTTTTCTTCCGTTTTCGTTTCACCTAAATCATCTCTAACTCCTTTTACAGCACTCTTTCCTCCATTTCTAAGCTTCTTCAATAATCTCCAGAATATCTTGCCACCTTCTTGATATTTATTTTCTATGTTTTTGCCAAAGTCCTCCCATGACTTTTGTTTAGCTAGTTTTACACAGTATTTCGCTTTCTTACATTTGTCTCGGTATTCTCTAAGAGCACAAGCTGACTTATTTGCCAGGAACTTTTGATATGCTTTCTTCTTTTTTTACACTGCCTCTTTAACTTCCTATGTCCAACATGGAGTTCTAATTTTTCTATCCTTGCAGACAACTTCACCACATGCCTCTCTAGCTGAATCAATCAGGGTTTTCTTCAAGGCTTGCCACTGAATATCCAAGGTTTGGTTCCTGTTCTCAAACTCTTTCATTTTTTCTTCAATAATCTTTGTGTATTTTAGTCTACAGTTCACATCTGAGAGCTGCTCAACTTTAATTCGCTTTAAAACTTTCTTACATGCCATTCTTTTCAATATGAAATTCAATTTTATCCTGCTAAAGACTGAATAGTGATGACTTCCAATTTCAAATCCTTTGTACACTCTTGTGTCCTGCACCAGGGAGAAAACATCACTACCAACAGTAACATTGTCAATGAGACTTTTCTTATTCCTTGCCTCTTCTCTCCATGTGAATTTGTGCACATTTTTATGTTGGAACATGGTGTTAGTAATAACTAGTCCATGTCTTGATCAGAAATTGAACAGGTATTTGCCATTATTATTATTATTAGCTTTGCTCTTTTCTCCAAATTTTCCCAAAACATTTTTGTATGTCTGAAAATCACTTCCTACTCTGCTGTTTAGATCCCCAACAAGGATCAACTTTTCCTTTTTCATTGTATCATTAGCTTTCTCTAGAGCCTCAAAAAATTCCTCCACTTCTACCTTAGTAGATCCTTCTGTGGGACCATAGGCACATATAAGTCTCATTGTCCAGTTCCCCATTCTGATATTTGCCCAAATCACTCTACTTAACACTGCCTGCCATTCAAGATTAGCCTCATATTTTGTGTTGAATACTATGGCTACTCCTTTTCCTTAATTGTTATTGCCCGAGTATAACATTTTATATTTATTGCTCAGAAAGAGCTCACCAGTTTTTGTCTTTTTTGTTTCAGTCACTCCTATTATGTCGATCTGGTACTTATCTAATTCCTCAGCTAGCTCCATTTCTTTGCCATTCAGGCTTCTTATGTTGATAGTATCGATCTTTAACTCTGGTGATGTTGAGTTGGGGTTTGTTTTCTAATTTGTTCCAGTAGCTGACTTTTCGCTGTTCGCCCTGGTTCCCTGGCGAAAACAACAGGGGCCTTTGTTTGACTGGGCAACACCCCAGCCGGCATGAAATTTTGTCATGTTGTACCATCATTTTGTATTTTGGTTTAACCAATAGGAATACAATTTGGTTGGCTAAATCCGAAATTGCCAGCCCATCCTCGTTTGTTCAGTATCCAGGCAGATACCCAACAGGGTGCACCATGAGAAGGTGAGGATTGGACATTAGGTCAGAGGCCGTGGTCGGTTCTCCCCATTCCTTTAAAGGCTATGTGGAGGTCTCCTCTCGGTTATACAGCTTTCACCCTTAAGCATCCCATTGAGGGATCATTATCCGTAAAATAACTTGCTAACTTTCTTGCCAAGTCCATTCTTCCCGCTAATTTCTTTAAACTGAATTCTTTAACGGATTCATTACAATCAGAATTTTATCGACTGAACTTTCCCTGCCATTTGGTTCGCCGGCATCTATTAATTGTAATAGTTTTTCCTCATTTAAATCTGTTTCTTCATCAATTAATTAATTTACTAATTTCATTTTCAACCATATCGCAAAAGCCCTCTCCACCAAAAATGTGTCCAACATTTATTATACGACGTAACTCAGCATCCACTGGAGGTACGAAATTTTGTTCTAGAATGGCTTCAGGCCATTTTTTTTTCAGCAAGCATTCACCGTAGTGGGTTGTAATTCCTTAATGGACAAAGAAATAATTTTTACACAATTCAATATTGAAAACTCTTTCCACGCTTGAAGCAGTGCCATGTTTGGATTAGATTCCATTTTTTCCAAAATTAATTGAAATGTTCGCCAAATATAATATGACTTAAATGTTGATATTATTTCTTGGTCGAGTGGTTGAATAAGTGAAGTAGCATTAGGTGGCAAAAAGTTATTTTAATATTCGGATGGCTTAAATTTGTTGAGTGGCCTAGTGCATTATCTAAATTAGTAGAATTTTGAAGTCCATATTCTTTTCTTTGTGTAACTGTCTACATTGGGTACAAAACACTTGAAAAATCAATTTTGAAACATGCTAGCTGTAACCCATGCCTTTTTGTTGATCTTTCTGAGCAATAAATATAAAATGTTATATTCGGGCAGTAACAATTAAGGACTTGTCGAGCCCTTTTATCGCACGAGGATTTGCGGATTGGTTAATAAACATTGGTTTTGTCATGTAATCACCTGATGCATTACTACAAAACAGTAGAGTAATTCTATCTTTGGAAACTTTGAATCCAAGAGCTGATCTTTCATTTTTCAAAATACAGGTGTGTGTTGGCTTTTTTTTCCAATATAACCCAGATTCATCCGCATTGAACACCTGGTCTGCACTGTAACCACCTTCTTTAATGATTTTTAAAAGTTCTGCCGGGTATTTCCGGACAGCTTCAACGTCTACTGATGCTGATTCTCCCTGGATTTTAAGATTATAGAAAGAAAACCGCTTTTTAAAGTTTTCGAACCAACCCTTCCTGGCACAGAATCCATGCTGAGAGATTTCTTCTGAAGAATCTTGATCAAGTTCTTTTAAATGTTTATAAACTTTGAGAGTTTTTTGCTTAATAAGGTGTCCATCCAAAGGAATTTTCTTTTGAGTGCAATCTTCTATCCAAATCATTAGAGATTTCTCAATTTTTTCTATTAGAATATCACGAACACGAGCAATGCGATTTGCACTTACCGTTGACCATCAATAACACTTTCTCGGATTTTATGTTCATTTTGTTTGATTGTTCGAATTGTTGATTCATTTAAATTCAGTGTCCTTGCAACAACTCCTGGTTTTTCTTTACTTTTCAACCGATCCAAGATTTTAATTTTTTCTTCAAGAGAAATGAATTTCCTCTTCAATGTTGTTTTTTTTTCCTTTCGTTGCAGTTTTAGTGGCCATTACAATAAAAATAAACTTTTACATAAAAAAAAAAAGCATTACATATGTATGTAACTCACCAGAAAATAAACTGCTCAGCTTGAGAATAACACACTTATGATTTTAAATGCACTTTCCTGGCAGAAAACGAAGACAATTTTTAACAATAAATGCTTTATACAGTAAACCCTAGATAGTGAACCTGTGGCACTTGTGCCAGAGGTGGCATGTCTGAGAATTTTTCTGGCATGTCAACAATTTACAGGTGATATCCTTTTATACACTTATAAATTATTCAAGTTTTTTTTAAAATTGTTACAATACGTACAAGCTGAATTTTGTTTTACACAAGACAGCAGCTATAAAGACGTGCATATGATTGGTGCGGTATTAACAAAAGATCGCGTGACCCAAAGACAAAAGCAGCCGACAAGTGTTGAGTTGAAATGCTAATTCTCTTCAATCGAATTCCATAACATCTGAGACTGTCATAACAACATTCACTATTAGTTTTAACACATTCACAACAGGGTGTCATTTATCATTCCCTTCTCATTACTGACTGGCTCAACTCACACAAACGTTTCAACCCTTGGTTGAATTTTATGGCTTCTTGGCAGGCAAACTCACACATTCATTATATGGCATGTTTCAATTCTTGGTAGTCTTTTATTTTAAGTTAGCCTTTGTGATCTGTCATAATGACATTGAGAATTTCAAATGCAATAAAACAAACACTTATTTCATAATTGAAAAATTGGACAATAGTTTTAGTTAGATACTGTGCTTTGGTACAACATATGGTTTTGCTTAAGTCTATACAGCATAGTTTCTGTGAGAGGGGACATGTGATATATTAATTAGTGAGGGATCAGAAGGCATGGCTTCCATTTTGGCAAGAGGCAAGTTTTCTGCTGTTGATCTTTATGAAGTTGAATTCAGATTTGCTGATAGTTGTTTTAAATTTATTCGTTTATTTTACATTTATGGAAGCCATTCAAAACTTTGTAACCCACTAAGAAAGATTTTGTGTGGTTTCCCTACACAAACTTTCTAGTTTTTTGTCGACTACCAAGAATAAGCACTTTGCACTTCTCTACCTGGTGTTCACCAACTCTTTTTTATTTATTTTTTTTTTTTTTATTCCCATGCACGAGAGGTAGAAGAACAACTTAATGCACATCAGTGTCATGTGTGAAGTGGAGATAAGGATTGAGAAAGAAGAAATCTATTGACATTTTTAAGGGATAAGAACTTATCTTTCCACAGTGGTATCCTTTTGCATTAGGCATAAGAGTATATAATATGCTGGATATTATGAGGATTAAAACCATTCATTTGTATCAAGAATATGGAGAGCCTTTTGTCATAAAGCTGAATTAGAGGAGTAACCGGGGTGCACTCTGCTGAGTAATGATGCCATTCTTCTAGGATGGATGATGTGCTAAGTCATGCAGCATGTATCTCATGGTGAAGGAAGCTTTCTGATAAACATAGCTGGAAAGACTGCCAGAAAATGTTTGAGTAAGCATGTTGTCCAAGGAAGACAAACTACCATCAGGCTCCTTTTCCATAAAGAACTTTATCTGCAGACGAAGGCTATTAGACAAATCTCCAGAACAGTTTATTGATTTGGCTAGCGTACTACCTGCTTTAACTGCTACGATCGAGTTAACTCGATTTGAATGGTTGACGCGCCTCCCATATTCAGACAATTTTTTAGTATGGAAAGAATTGTCATAAGATATTCAAACTTCGCGGGTAGGTTCCCTCCATCTATTGCCAACTAATTGAAGTGTATTTGACTTGGTTTCTGTCCTTGTATCACATCTAAAGAGAAAAATTTGAACTGGTGCAACTAATCATATTACGCGCCTCTGCGCAATTGGAAGAACGACGGTACATTGCACCCTTCTATTGGAAAAGGCCTAAGTTTGATTCTCGTTGTGATGGGAGGAATCTTTATATATTGACTTTTTCAATCGAAGGTGAGTTAGCCAATCTCATATGAAGGTAGCAGGGTTTTTTCTCCCAGAAACTTGGGTTTTTCAGCCCGTATACAGACAAATCGGCCCTTCAGAACACACACAATTTACAGACAAAAAATACTAGTTGTGGTAGATGGCGTTAATGTGGATGATTGGTAGTAGAAGTTCGGGTGACGACTGAGAGTTATACAGTAGGTGTCCTCCTGCGACGAGTCTTCAGACTCCTTGGAGGTGTCACGAATGATAATAATAATATGCAGCACGATGTATAAACCACGTGACTGCAGGGATTTCCAGGATGTCACAATATGGCGTCTAGCAGTAAATATCCACGTTATCTTACTGATGATCAAATTGATGAATTGTTAACAACAAATGAGTCGGGAGAAGAATTGTCCGAGTTAAGTGAATTGTGTACTTCATATGAAGAAGATCCTGGTGATTCTACATAAATTAATGTGTGTAATTTGCATAATCAAGTGGACAAGCTATACTCGTCCCCGAGAATAAGTTGGCTAGCCCTATGCCTCCCGGTGTGTCCTTTGACTGTGGCCTGTGTGTTCAGGGGACTGGTTTGCCTGCTTGTGGAATGAAAAACCCCAGATAAACTGGGAGAAAAACCATACTATCCACACCCAAGACTGGTTAACTTGGCTATGGCTGAGAAAGATCCTTAAGCTTAAGTTCGATTCACGTCGTCGACGAGAATCAAACCTAGGACACTCCTGTCCCAGGCATATGGTTGTGAAGCACATAGCTACTCGGCTAATCACACGGACATTGAGAATTATCTAAAACAGTCAAAAAAAGAATGTCACATAAAAACTGATATTTTAATACTAGAAAAATAAAAGAAACCATTGAAAATAATAAAAATATGAGTTATAAGAAACACTTTGGTAATAGGGGAAAAACAAGGAGTTGCCATGATAAAAGGAAAGGATGATAAAATAAAGTATAAGAACTTTATAGTAACAAAAAAAAATAAAGAAATTTAGAGGACCATCAACTTGAAGAGTTGTGAATCAGACATGACAGAAGATATAAACCCTTCAGAATGAAGTGAAGGGTTTCTGGAGAAGATGGATTGGAAATGGAAATGTTGAAATTTGGAGCAAAGACTTTGGCTGATTACCCGATAAGACTCTTTCACATTTTGTTTGAAATAGACAAAAATCCCAGAAGTATTGAGCAATAAAATAATAGTAATTATTTATAAAAAAAAAAGTTGTGTATAAAAAATTATATCATGTGCAAGACATCAGGTTAATTTTTTTTTATCCTGACTGTAAGTAGTATAAATACTTAAATAAATTCTTTAAAAGGAATATGCAAATTTGTTTGGGAATATATAAACATAATTAATTTACCCATCATCTTATACTCTTATCCATGTAGGAATTATGTTAATTCCTATAGGCATTAATCAAATACCAAACTATGAAATCTCAGACTAGTCAGATACTAAAAAGATGTAAGAAAATACTTACAAATGCTAAAATGATGTTTAATGAATAATGCATACATATAAAAAGGAAATATAAAATGTATAGAGGAATAAATTCTGCAATAATATCTTAACATAAGCAACTTCTGATAATTAAAATTGGACCCACTCATGAATACTATCTGTTTAAATAACATAAGAAGTGTAATATTCTTATCAGAATACAAATTATGCTCTACTGTAAGAGGGGGGAGGGTGTCAATTTCTTAACTTCAGCACTAACACTTAAGAATAAGCAAAAATGAAAAAGCCTACAATAGTAGTCTTTATCAGTCGTTGTCATTCTCTTTCACTGAGTGCACTAAGAAGAATAAAGAGTATGTTCTGCTTGAATTAACTTTCCATAAAAATGATCCTTTCATAAAAACTGAACACTCATAATTATTATGATATTATTATTAAGAGACCTCTAGGGACTGATCGGGGGGAGGGGCACACATTACACACATTAGCTATCATACTTATTCTTGAATTCATTCACACTGCTTGCACTCACAACATCCAATGGCAATTTATTCCAATCACCACCCTCTGAGAGAAAAATCTAGCCCTCACACCCTTCTTGGCAGCCTTCATTCTCAGCTTCCAAGGATGCCTTCTCATTCTTTCCCTACCCTCCATAAATTGAAAAAATTCCATCAACTGAAATCTTGTATGACCCTTTCAGAAGTTTGTAAGTCTCTCTCATATTACTCCCTTTCTCCTGTTTGCTAGTGTCCGCAGTCTACAAATTCTCAATCATCTTCATAATCAGTATTCCACAATCCTGATATCATTTTTAACACGCCTTTGCACTCTCTCCACTATATTATTATTATTTTTATTATTATTATTATTTGACACCTCCAGGGAGTCCAAAGACTCATCGACGGAAGGCACCTACCCTACAACTCTCCGTTTCCAACACTCCTCATCCACCAGCCTCATCATCTACACCAACGCCATCTACTGTCCACCACTACCACTAGTATTTTCACAGACAATCACAAACATCCATTCCCATGGCAGGATTCGAACTCACAGCCTTTGGCTGGAGAGTGGATAACCTAACTGCTCGGCTAACCAGGCCGGCAATCAATATCAGAATCACAATGGAAACCAGGAGAACAGACCTGTGCACATTAGTCAAAATGAGGTCTTATCAAGGCCTTGTAAACAGGCAAAATGACATCCTTATCTTTATATATGAGTGTTCGTATCAGCATTGCAATTATCTTTTGAGTTGATTTCTTTTAGTGCTACACAGTGATTAGCATTCATTTTAGAAATTATGGACTTAAAACGTGTTGTAAATAACTCTTTTAATATCCTGACGTTTCGATCTTCATATTAAGATCATCATCTGGAGAATATACAAATATACAGGACAAGCTAAGTTACATTACATACAGTGAGCTAAAGAAACAATGAATTGATCACAAGTTATTCTACTGGCATGACCTCTAGTGAAAAAAAAATATATATATATTATTTATGAACTACATCAAGCTAAATTCTATTTATGATAACATGAATAAACATTCTTTCTTACAGATAATTTTCTTTCAGTAACAATGATGTCCTATTTTTAGCATTACAATTGTTATTTTTGATTTAGGATCCTGGATTTTCTACAGTCCTGTTTATAGTTGCTCTTAGAGAGGAAGGTTCCGTGGGTCGAATATATACCTTCCATATGTTTGGGATTTTTAGACCATCATTATTGTTCAGATTGGGGTGGTTGATAATATTCTCACAGGCTTCCTTAAATTTGCATTCATACCATACTAGTGCTTTTCCAGTTAATTCTATGTAAGGTGTTCAGGGCATGATCAGAAAGGCCAGCTTCACCATAATTATTATATTGAATGTGTTGTTTATGTTATTTTTCTCTGATAAAAATTGTGCGTCCTGTTTCTCCTATATATGATATGTTACAGGTGCAATAAATACGGTATACCCCAGGGTGGGCCAGCAGAGGGAGTGGGTCTTTGGATGAGTTGAGTAAGCTTTTTAATTTTGCAGGAGGTTTAAAGGTGGCTTTGAGGTTGTATTTTTGTAGTATTCTGTTTATTTTATCTGATGTCCTTTTAATGTAAGGAATGGTTATAGTTTTATTGTAGTCTGGTTTGTCTTTGTTTATTATTGAGGTCTTGTAGAGAATTTTGTTAATAGTTTGGCTGTACCCATTTTTTTGAAAAGTATTGCTGATAACTTTAAATTCATCTTTCAGTGCCTATTCACTGGAGCAGATCTTCAGAGCCCTGTTTTTTAGAGCATGCTCTAAAAAACAAGGCCCTGAACTTCAACTTCCTATCTACTAGCACTGTGCAAATACACCAAGAAATATCAAATACTTCAAGATCTCTAGACTCATCAGTTTCTTCTAGCATAATCTCACCAATATAATACAGCATTGGATATCTAATCATGCCGAAGTGAATGACGACATTTACTGACAACCATTTATCCATGCTCACAATTCTAGCTTATTCAAATCATTCTGCAAGTATTGGATATCAGCAGCATTCCTGATTACCCTACCTATCTTGGCATCATTAACAAATAGCTGTATGTCGCTTGTCAAATCCTTCCCAATATATCATTAATGTACAGATTGAATACCAGTGGACCAAACGCTGATCCTTGTGGTTCACCACTGGTTACCTTAAATCTTGCAGACTCACATCCCCCATATATAACTTTTTGATATGTCAGTCAGCCATCCTTTTATCCACGCTAATATTCTATAACCCAAACCCATATTCTCCAATTTATGCAACAGTCTATCATGCTGTATTCTGTCAAAAGCCTTAGCAAAATCCAAAAGTATCAGGGTGTATCCATTCCCCTTGTCTAGTTCAATGGTAACGTTGTTATAGAATGAACAAGTTGCTAAAATCTGACCTTCCCTTAGTAAATCCATGTTGCTCATTGCAAAGTAGAGATTCACTGTCAACCCATTTCTGAATACGAGCCCTAACCAATTTTTCCAAAATCATCATTACCACTCCTGAGATACTAATTGGTCAATAGTTGAATACATTGGTCTTTGCACCACCCTTGTGCAATGGAATTACAATACATTCCTTCCATTGCTGTGGAATCTTCCCTGTTCTGAGACTCATATTAAACAGCCTTGTCAAAGGAATAGCCAGTTCATCTGAACACTATTTAGTATACATGCTGATATCCCATCAGTCCCTATTGCTAAATTCTTATTCAGTTTGTGCAACAGCTCTAATATCTCATCCTCATACACCTGAGTTTCTTCATTCAGTGAAGAGGTAGCAGTGAGCTCAATGTTGCGTATACCAGGTTGATAGCTTTTAACAAAATGGGCACTCATTAGTTGAACAACCTCTTCTGCATCTGGTACCCTCATGCTATATGTATTTAGAAGAGTTAATCTTTCATATTCATTCTTTCTTTTACTTGCATCATATGGATAGAATTTTTATGGGTTGTTGTCTTTAGCATGCAGATCCAGTTTTTTTTCGCACTCAGATTTTGCTTTCCGTACAACAGTTGTAACTATTCTAGCCTGCTGCTTATAATTTTCATAATGCACATCATCCTTTTCTTATGAATCTCTTGCTAAATAAGATTACATTTCCGCTTGACTCCTACCCTGTTTTTATTCTTCAAACTCTCAGGACACATTCTGATATCTCATCATTTAAGTGTTGTTTAAATACTTCCCATGCACTGTCGATAATCTCCCCATTGAGCAGCCAATCGCATTCCACTGAATTCAGTATACCAGTTGGTCATAATTTCCTGCTTTGTAGTTCAGCATGTAACCTTTTCTGAATGGAACATTTATAAACTTAGTCACTTCCCAAGTGAGTAGTGCATAATCACTGTCACCAGCTGGAAGCAGAATAGTTACATCTTTAACTGAAATTCCCTCTGACACTATAATCAAATCTAATACTCTTTGACTTCGAGTTCCTTCTGTCATATGCTGCCTGGGAAAGTCGTCCTGCAACATCTCAATAAATTCATTTTCATTCTTCTCATGAGATCTACTGCTACCCAATCAATAATTTTCTTATGAATCTCTTGCTAAATAAGATTACATTTCCGCTTGACTCCTACCCTGTTTTTATTCTTCAAACTCTCAGGACACATTCTGATATCTCATCATTTAAGTGTTGTTTAAATACTTCCCATGCACTGTCGATAATCTCCCCATTGAGCAGCCAATCGCATTCCACTGAATTCAGTATACCAGTTGGTCATAATTTCCTGCTTTGTAGTTCAGCATGTAACCTTTTCTGAATGGAACATTTATAAACTTAGTCACTTCCCAAGTGAGTAGTGCATAATCACTGTCACCAGCTGGAAGCAGAATAGTTACATCTTTAACTGAAATTCCCTCTGACACTATAATCAAATCTAATACTCTTTGACTTCGAGTTCCTTCTGTCATATGCTGCCTGGGAAAGTCGTCCTGCAACATCTCAATAAATTCATTTTCATTCTTCTCATGAGATCTACTGCTACCCAATCAATATTTGGATAATTAAAATCTCCTTATGATATTACTCTTTTCGTGCTCATCTTTTCTATTTGGTGATGCATTTCTTCATCACTAGCAGCCAATCCACCAGGTGTGTAACAGCATCCCCCACTATGTAATTGATTTTGTTAGTTTTCATCTCACACAAGATGGCTTGTTTGGGAAATACTCTTAGTAGTAGTACTACTGTAAAAATAGTCATAATTTAAAATTCTGAATATTTTTACAAATTGTTTATGTTAGTACATTGTTAGTTTTGGGTTCATAATACGCATTGTCGGCACTTGCAATGTGCACGTTATTGATGTTATTTTGTCAAAATGAAATGTGAAGCATTTAAAAAAAATCATGTACTTACTGGATTTGGATAGTTGTGTTACTTTCAGAAATTTTATTGTGGTTTAAAATTATTAAGTGCTGTGTTTTGTAAAGACATTCTTGTAACGGAGACGACACATCAGCCATTATACATAACTTATTGCTTGCCACTTTCATGGAATGTGCATGCTCGCCGAGGAGTTTGATGGGTGATTGACAGCTGACACAAAAGAGAGCGTTCGGTATCGAAGTAACGGAGGAAAAACGAGAGAGAGCTAATGGAAGTTTAAGAACGCAGGCCAGCAAAATTATGTTCTTAGGAAACTAAGATTTTATGTGACGGTCAGGAGCATAGTAATAGAAGATTCCCAAAAAGGAATCGTAGAATTGCAAGCCTTTAAAGTAGAGGAGTTAAGATTGTAAATAAGTATTCGTATATAAAAGAAAATATTGTGATCGACGTTCTATAGAAATGTTCGAGGAAACGCTGATTGAAAATTTTATGTTTTAAGGACGCCGGATCTATCTGTTATTTCTACTGGAGAAGGAGACGGAATTTAGCAACTTAGATAAAGCAGTAGAAGAAACCTTTTTTGCTGGTACAAAAATTAACAAAAATTGAACTGCATGAGGTAAGAGTACTTATACTTCGGGGAATTCAGAATATCTTACTTCAGAGTCAGGAGGAATAATGTGTGCTACATAAGGGTGATGAGAATGATTCTATGGAAAAAGAAGAAGAGAATCTTATATCTTCGGAAAGAGGCCTTAACAAAGAAACTGACTATGAACATTTTGTTATTATGTAAACGAGGTGTTTCGTCTAGTAGACATGATTAAGTATATGTTAAACAAACCAAGAGTAATAGAATGAGTCAGAGAATGGGTGATCTCTAAAGTGTAAGTTTATCTTAAAAGGCCTTGGATCCAGTTAATTTGTAGTTGTGTAATTTTAATTGAAGTGTATAAATTGTTTTTGTTTTATTAAAGGTGTATATTTTATATTTGGTCTTGAATGAGTGATTTTTCGGATTCTGAAAGAAACAGTTAAAAGTCATTGCACTAATTGGAATTGAACCCTTGTGAATATAAATAAAAACACTCAGAAATTAGAAATAATCGTTATAGAGAAAATCTCATAAAAAATGAGGATTGATAATAAATAAATTAATAAAGAATTCCCCTCTTTATAACAATTGGTAACAGATCAAAATCTCTTTATAACACTACAATCATAGGTCTTGACTCTAACTGGATTCAAGTCATTCAATATCATTAGCAGCATCTTTTTCTCTCTATCCTTGCTAAAAACACTGTATACCCTTTTACACTCGATACCAGTTAGCATATCTGTTTCTGATAGCCAGGTTTCACTAATGCCTACAATCTGAGGTCCCAACATATTGACTAAGGCAACAAACTCTGCCTCTTTGTTTCTGATACTTGTTGTATTCATGTTCAGATATAATAATCTACCTGCATGTTTTTTTGTGTACTCTTGTCTGCAGTCTGTGTGACACAGTTGAACAACTTGCAGATCTCTATTCTTCTCTATGTCTTATACATGTAGATATCTTTGCACATGTTTGGTGGGTCCAAACCGGATGAATACAAAGTTGGAATTGTTCTCTCCTCGTCAACATTTCTGTGATAAAACCCATTCCTGTCATTAACACAGTTATATAACATTGTTGCTCTTACACTCACATTCTCACCAAACCTCCCTTTATAATTTACTTTCCCTGACTCTCTGTGTTAGGTCTCATACCAGTTATTAGTTTTTCAAGACTCCTGATACCAAACGCATTCAGGTGTAGGCCATTCCTCCTCAAACTCACTCCATACATCCAAAAAGTCACATCTTTCCTTCTACATAGCCTACACATCAAATCATTTGCCATCATAGACCTTCTTTGTAATTCATTTTTATCATATTGAGGTAATACACCAACTATTTTCACTTTCTCACTCTTGCCTCTTCCAACAACCCTTTCATGTCCTCTCTCATACTGAACTTATCAATAGCTAAGTCGTTAGTGCCTACTACAATTGCGATATTGTTTTCTTTTCTTTTCTGTTTTAGAATTGCTTCCTTTATAGTCTTAATTTTTGATCTATGAAAACTCAAAGTTCTAACTCACTCGTCATTAACATGTTTTATTATAGGGTCACCATACCAAATAACATCCTTCTTTTTACAATGTCACTTACCCGATTTCCATTGCTTGATGACTTACCTGTTTCCGTGCATTGTGTTTCCTATTTTGCTGCTTAATATTCATTTCCACCCTATGTTCATTTAAACTCCTTGACTTTTTGTAATTCCCCATTGTCTCTCTGATGATCTGCTTTAATTTTGCTATTTTGGAGGTTAATTCATGTTTGATAACCTCCTCCATATCTCCAATACCCTCGTTAGCAGGGCTAGCCTTCTTGTTTTCAACTGTGCTGCTCTTCTTAGCATTACGTTTCCTGTGCATTTTTGGTTAATTTATAGTTTGTTTTATTATGTTTAAAATTGCCAGACTATATTCATTTGTTTATGTTGTATCCAAGTGCATATTTAATAACAGCACATCATGAGAAGATGAGAATTGGTCAGCAGGTGAGAAGTCCCAGCCAGTTTTGTGCATTTCTTTGAGGTTGTGCTGAGGTGTCCTACCATTTATATAGCTTTGACCCTTAAATAACTCCAATAATATTTCTTATTCATAATTTAAAAATGTATATGTTGATTTTTCATTGCTTAATTTATTCATTTGTTTTTCTTTCAGGGATTAAACAATTTGGGAAATACATGTTTCTTTAATGCAGTTGTACAGGTAAGAAATGTCAAGGTTTTGATTTATTCCATATATCCATTCCTTCCTTTATGCAAGTAATGAATAACTTTCCAGTCCTACAGTTTTGGTCTATATGCAGAAGATTTTACCACAGTTAATGACAGAGATAACCATAAAACTGTTAGAAATCATTTATGACTATATCCATTTACATTGATACTTAATAAAAGTCGAGTTCCGAGGAAATTTATTGAATTTCAGAATGTTTTTTTAATTAACTGTTATCTTCAGAATATTATAACTTGTTATTATTTGGAAGATATACAGTCCTGTCTTTTGCATGTCATTGTCATACAAGTTTCGTCATCATGAATTTCATAATATGTGCCCTCGGATGGTATACAGGCTACATGTGTACAGAGGACATGTAAACTATAAAATGTTTCTTGAAAAAAAAAAAAAAAACTATTCAATTCAATCATTTCATAAGGATGAATATTGTACTGGCTCTTTCTAAATTCTTTATGTAGTTATCTGTACTTAAATGAATTTAGTATCAGCAGTATGAAGAAATTGTTTATTGGTAGGAGATCTAATACAGAAAATCAGAGAAACTAGGAGGAATGGTGAGAATGTCTATGTAAGAGCGACTAAGATATGCAACTGTGGTAATGATATGAGTGTGTTAATCATTGAAGTGATTATGTTATGATGAAAGGATGCGTGTGTGTGTGTGTGTGTGTGTGTGTGTGTGTGTGTGTGTGTGTGTGTGTGTGTGTGTGTGTGTGTGTGTGTGTGTGTGTGTGTGTGTGTGTGTTCATCCAGTTTGGACTTATTATGTGCAAGTTGTCCAGCTAGAGGTGGGTATATCAAATAGCCTGGAGGTAACTTATGTCTATATGAGGTTGTGGTGGTGGGGGGGGGGGGTCTTGAAAGTTCTGATAAACACCTAGAACAAAAATTATATTAAAGCAACTGATATAACCACAAGAAAGAACATACAAGAATATAAGAGCATAAGTTACCTTCATAACTCTGCTACTAGTATGTTCTTTTTTGTGGTTATATCAGTTGCTTTAATATAATTTTTGTTCTAGGTGTTTATCAGAACTTTCCAAACCCCCCCTTCCCTCCTTGTACACTAATGCTAGGGTATCAGGAACAAATACATGGAGTTTATTGCCTTGGTGAATACATTATGGCCTCAGATTATATACAGTAGTGAGACCTGGCTCTCAGAGGCAGGTTAACTGACATTGAGTGTAAAGGTACAGTATTTTTAGGAGAGAGGTGGGGGGGGGGTTGCTGCTAATATAATTAGATGATTTGAGTCTAATTAGAGCAGAAAGCTATGATTGCAATATTAGTAACAGTTGTCCCTGTAGTAGTAGTAAGTTTGAAACTATCTGATCTGAAGCAGAGTCTAATAAGACCAAATACTTGGCGAGGTGTTGTTCATTTGCTAGTAATTCATTGTGTGAAGAATAAATAGGGTAGGAGTGAATTAGATCACAAACTTATTAAGCAAGAGATTCTTAAGAAAAAGATGTTGAATGAATACCATGTACATAAGGGCAACATCATTTCTGAAAATTATGAGGTGCAATCTTGAAGAGTTACAAGTATTGCATGGAATGCTAAGTCTGAGGATAAAGGAAACAGACTCTGCATCTGTAAACTAAACAGGCCTCAGAAAAATTCAATATTTATGTTGCAAGTAAAAGAAAGAATGCATGTAGATGAATAATTCTAGTGAATGCAGATTCTGTTTAACCAGGTTGGTGTATTGTTTCTGTTTAACCCTTAAGCCATTAATACATGGAATCACATAAATGTTTGCCATTTAGTGATATACAGAATTATTGAAGCAGACAAAATTACATGATAACCACAGTAATAAACTTTAATGAAAGTACAGGTATTTCATATTGAAAATAATAGTACAACATCAGTGTGTAGAAATAAACAAGCAAATCAAAGAACAGGAATACAAGGTATATACAGCCATCAGTTTACCATTAAAACTTGTTTCTGTGAGCTAGAAATTAATATTAATATTAAATAATATCAAAACTATTTTTGATATTTACATAAAATGAGAATCTCAACTTTTGGGAGAGAGAGGGAGAGATAATTGTTCTGATTCTGGTTAGGCTGATGCAAAAGGACTTTGCAACTTTGTTTGAAAAGGCATTCATATTTAAAACTGCTTCTATGGAGAAGACGAGCTTCATCCCAGAATACTGTGTTGTCAATGCTATGCTGTGCCAGACCAGACTTTTCAATGTAGTACTGATGTTCATTAATTTTTTTTTTTTTTTCCATAGAATGGCCTGTCTGTTGAAAGTATGTCAAATTACATTTGCAAGGTATCTGGTAAACACCAGCTAAAGATAGAGGTGACAGTTTATCTTTTGTAGATGGTAACAGATAAGAAATTTTGTTGATAGGAAAATATAGGAAAATAAAGTTTATTACTGTGATTATCTTGTAATTTTGTTAGTTATACCTCAGGTACCTTTAAAGATTAGACCAGGACTTCTGACTCAATGTCCACTTCTCACCTCATGGTGTATCCTGTTATTAGAGACTGAATGCTGTTACTACCTGAATGTTACAACCTGAATGCTGAATAAACAGGGATAACCTGAAAGTTTGGGACTTAGCTAACCAAAATTATATTCCCACATCTGCTTAAACTGCAAACAAATATAATGGTGCAATATGATCAAACATCATATCGATTGGGAATTGCATGGTCAAACAAAGCTCATGCTGTTATCAGTAAATTAAGGCAAATAGTGAGAACAAACAACTGAAACAAGCTCACACTCAACAGATGATGGACATCATCAGCATAAGAAGTGTTAATAGAAAAAAGATGACACTTGCAGAAGAATTCTAAAAATGATGTCACCATAATTGGTATTGCTGAGACAAAGAAGACTGAAACAGGCGAGATGTTTCTAATTAATAACTAGAAAATGTTATATTCAGACAATAGTGATCAGGAAAATGTAAGAGTAGCTATAGTATTCAATACTAAATATAAAGATAAACTTTCTCATTGGCAGGCACTTTCAAGTAGAATGATGAAGACAAATTACGAAATTGGACAATGAGACATTTGTTCCTGTGGTTCCAATCAATGTTCTGGTAGGGAGGAAGTAGAGGAATTTTTCAAGTCATCAAAAAGGGAAGCTGACATAAAGAAAAAGGAAAAACTAGTTCTTGTTGGACCTAAACAGTTGAATAGGAAATGAAATACCAGATATAAAAAATGTTTTGGGCAAATTTGGAGAAAAGAATAAAGCTAATGATAATGGTAAGTACCTACTGGATTTCTGTTCAGGATATGGTAGTTATTAGTAACACCATGGTCCAGCATAAAGATATGATTTCGTATTTGTTCCTAAGACTTGCATGAAAGCCCTCCTGGATCCAGTATGTATATTGGAACATCGATTCTTTAATCAATTCATCAAAGCATAATTATAATATATAACAATATAATTAAAGAAGTCACACCAACTTCTCTCCCATCATACCTCGACATAATGCATCCTCTATAATCTCTGTACTGGTTTGAAAACTTCATCCTAACATAGAACAGTTCAAAAATACTGTCCATTCTCTTATCTATACCTAACATCAATAAATAATGCATATAATTAAACAATCAACAGACAAACAAATATAGAAGTTTTACTGACTTCTCCAGTATTTCAGCATATGTTGTCTGATTGCCAGCCCAAGAAATTGCATCAGACAAGGAACAAGGCTACCTCCAGTCATTTTGAAATCAGCATTTGCAGCACAGGCCTAAGCTTTGCTGTCCCTACCCATAGACATTTTTATTATTGAAGCAGAAACAAAATTAAAAAAACAACAGCTGTAATGAGATATATTTCAAAAAGGTAAACAGCATAATTGGTAGTAAAATTATTAGCAGATGTATCAAAATGATAATCTTATGCAACGTGTCTAATTAAAAATATATCTATGATAAAGAGTCAAGAGGCTATTTTTCCAGTGGCGTAAATTAAGTTAAGGGGATAATAAATCCCTCATTATTTTAAAGCCAGATCTCCGAGTTTCGTATCCGGCTTTAAAATAATGAGGGATTTATTATCCCCTTAACTTAATTTATGCTGCCAGAAAAATTTTTAAGTTAAGGGATTTATTATCCCCTTAACTTAAAAATATATCTATTTGCAAAGCTGATAAAAGTAACAACTTTACTTATACTACTGGATTTCTGTTCAGGATATGGTAGTTATTAGTAACACCATGGTCCAACATAAAGATATGATTTCATATTTGTTCCTAAGACTTGCATGAAAGCCCCTCCTGGATCCAGTATATATATATATATATATATATATATATATATTGGAACATCCATTCTTTAATCAATTTATGGTGTTTTAGAACAAATTCATGTTGTTCTGATAGGTTCAGTCTTGCATAAACTGAAAAATAAAAATTGGCAAATACATTCTGATTGAGGGAAAAAAAGATAAATAAACAATGGCCTAAACTTCCTGCCATTTTCAGGTTGAACTACACGAGCCTGGTATTTCTTTAAACCTGTTATTACTACCACCACTGTCTCCTTGCAAAATATGCTGCTAGACTACTAAAACCTTTAATGAAACACTACATTCATGATTAAAAACATGAGTTGACTCCTAAATAAAAGATATATTCCCTCTTCCTCCCTACTACACATTAAACATCCTGTTTCCCCCCTCCCGCCCCTTCTTTGGAGTAAATCCATGTATACTAGTGCCATCGCCTCGCCCCTATATACCAATACTTTTCACCAGTGATAATGAAATTCAGCCACAAAATTAATGTCTAGTGACAGTTTGCACTAGTTAAACCATAAATGCATTGCATCCCTTCAGGACAATGAGAAGCTTCACATGATGCAGGTGACCTGGAATAAGCTTCACTTGGTTGAAAAATTCTATTCCACCCTTAGTATTCTTCAGTCAGCCTATGCAACAACAATTTTAAAACTGAGAGACATTAGAAACAGTGTTGAATGATTTTATTTCACTTCTAAAAATGGTTTAAAGGAGCAGTATTTATAAACTGTTTCACATTGGGAAGAAAAAATGTTATTAGTTGTGAAGGTACTTATTTTTTGGAATAAAGTTTTTTTTTTGTTTTGTTTTGTTTTGTTGTTTGTTTTATTTATCCTTAAAAACAATACAAAGTTTTTGGTCACCTGAACAAGTTTTAAAAAGTTGCCATGGTCTTCTGCAGTTTCAGAATCAAAAGTATTGCTTCTCACCACTAAGCATTATTCATCTGATGGCTTGATGTTTCTCACACCTGCACAACCATCTGTTTTTTCTAAGTGGTTGTGTAGGTGTGATATATAATTTTTTCACTATTTCAGGGCACAGAATGTCAGCACATATTAGCTAGGATAAAGGGGGAAATAGCATGCTTACACACACACACACACACACACACACATAAAAACATAACTTGCCTCAGTGTTGCACTCCCTAAAGGGTCAGTTGTAACACTATCCAGGTATATGCTTACGCTTGGACTCGCTGAACTTTATATATTTACTATATTCGGTATGAAACTCTTTGAGTTTCTTATTCGGCTATGAAACAATATGGGATGTAATATCCCTTAACTTAAATAAGTTTATGTTGCCGAATTGAAGCCTTTGGTTCTTCATATAATTATTAAATAACACACTTAGGAAATATGGAGAAAATAATAATAAAGTGTGAAGGATGTTTTGTTTGGAATGTGAAATTTTAGATATGGACAAGAATTAAATGAAATTACAGAAAGCATACAAAATACATTAAAGAATGGGAAAGAAAGAAAAAAACATTTAGAGAAAGATGGTGGTTAATGATAAATGTACTGTGAACATGTACAGAAGTCCGAACAATTGATACAGATTTGCATCAGGTTCATACTACCTGTAGGCAGTTGGAAGGGAATGAAATTTTGCACTAGGAAATGATGTTTTTTTTAGTTCTGTCATACACAAATGGCAGAAATAAGTGCATTGATGTATTAACTTATGTAATTACCAAAATGAATGGAATATTTTAGAAAGAATTAAATCTACAGATTTTTATCTATAGTGATTTTCAAACAAATATTGTTTAATATGAAAAGTCTGTGTTATTACATAAATATAAAGAGCCAATAGGCTTCATGTTATGTTATGAAATTAACAAAATTATTATTAACATCTGACCTCCATTGAGTCAGAGATTCGTGTGAGGTACATACTATTGCACACAATGCTCATCCAACTGTGCCTTAAAATAATTCAATGTATCCAGATTCGCAACACGCTCAGGCAATACATTCCACTCTCCCTGCAAAGAACCTACTCCTCTGTTCACACCCTCTTTATAGTTTCAAGTGATGGCTTCTTGTTCTACCCCCTCCCCCTCGCTCTTTTTATGAAAATTCTCTTCCATGTCAACCTGATACAATCCCTGACTAACTCATATGCCTCAATCATATCCCCCCTCCCTCCTCCTCCTCCTCCTATTCATGAAGCTTTGCAATTTACATTCTCTCAATCTGTCCTCGTACTCCACATTCCAAAGACCACTGACAACTTTTGTGAATCTCTTCCAGCTTTCCAACATATCCTTGTCACCATGAAAACATGGCAACCAGATCAGTGCGCAATAATCCATATGAGGCTTAATCAAGGCCTTGTACCATGGCATCATGACCTCTTTATTTCTGCATGCCAGGGTCCTCCGCTTCATTCCCATTATTCAATGTGATGTTTCCACAACTTGTGTAATGTGGCCCCTGAATTTCAGGTCCTTGTTCCACCACCACTCCCAGATCTCTCATTTCCTCTACCTCCTTAAACGTTTTCCCACCAAGTGTATATTTTGCATCCCGTTATTGGTTACCAACTTATGGGTAGGTAAGTTCCACTTACCTACCCATTCATGCAATCTATTGAAGTCCTCCTTCAAGGCATAACATCTGCTTGACTCTACATTGCTCTCTTTCCCAAATTTTGCATCATCTGCAAACAGCTGCATATCACTAGTTAAACCCATCCCAATACCATTAATACGCAAATTGAACAACAATGGTCCCAAAACAATACACCACTGGTGACCTTCCTCTTATGGGATACTGCACCCTCCCATATACAAATTTCTGATACCTATATGACAGCCAGTTGGATCAGTCATTGATCCAACTAAGAAGTCAGTTATCTAATCCCATCTGTTTCAATTGATTTAATGGTTTGTTGTGTGGGAGCCTACCAAAAGCTTTTGCAAAATCCAAATACACCACTGTATATGCATCTCCCCTGCCCAAGGTATTTGTCACCTTGTTATAGTACATAAGTAAGTTAGTAAAACATGATCTCCCCCCCCCCTAACAAACTCATGCTGATAACCACAAAGAATACTGCTATTTTCAACCCAATTCTGTATCCTACTTCTCACCAATCTCTCTAGTACCTTCACCACAACTCCAGATATACAGATTGGCCTGTAATTTGAAGCTACAGCCTTATCACCTTTATTCAGTGAACAGTTTTATCCTCCTTTCACTCCCTTCAAACCTGTGCTATTGCAAGACTTTTATTAAACAGTCTAATCTTTAAAGGTACCTGTGGCATAACTATAAATAATAAATTACATGATAACCACAGTAATTAACTTTAATGAAATAAAAGTACAGATATTTCGTACTGAAACTAACAGTACATCATCAGTGTAGACAGCAAGCAAATCAAAGGCACGGAATACAAAATACATACAACAGTCGGTAGTTTACCAATTAAAAACTGTTGCCATGTGCTTGAAATTAATATTAATAATTATTACCAATATTATTAAAAACGTTTTTTTTTTTTGATGGTTACATAAGATAGGAATCTCCCAAACTTTCGGGGGGGAGAGACAATCGTTCCAATTCAGATTTGGCCGATGTTTTATTAAACAGACATGCCAATTTTACTGCCAATTCCCTGGAACATTCCCTTAAGATGCATTGTTAAGTTCTGAATGAAACTGAAATTTAATGCATTTTATGTTTCCTTCAGACTTAACATGCATTAACATTTCCGGGGCCAATATTGATATATCAGATAAATAAAGCTAATTGTAATTTATCAGCAACACTAATAATTTGAGAAAATACTTATCTTGTATATCGTATTGTAAATAATTAATGTAAATTTTCTAATGTTTAAGCTATGTTAAGTTTGTGTAAATTCTTGTGTATTGCTGGAGAAAGATAATCAGATTAGATACTGATGGCCAGAAGCTAAACACATTCACCAAGTAGGATGTGCACACAGAATCCTCCCCCCCCCCTGTAAAGCACACTAGGGGAAGAGTGTTGGGAGAAGTAAGGTGTCGTGGGCAAAGGGAGAGAGAGAATGATGACGTAGAAAGGAAGCATTGTGTGTGGGATTTAAAAGGCGTTGCAGAGCCAGCTCAAGGTCTTTTTTCCTTCCCCCTGCATTGGAGAGGTCTTTGAGATAGAGTCCTTTGGAGGTCATTGGAGCACGCTGAAATATCTATGGGCAGATCGCCGGTCAACGAATAGCCCAGCGGAGCGGAGATTGCTAAGCCATGCCAAGCCAGTCTACCAGAGACTTGCGAGCACTTACCTTCTTCGGCAGAGATATGTCTATTCTGGGCCTATCAGTAGAATAATGCTGATAAAGTCAACCGCAGAAAGGACCAAGAATTGGAAGTTCTGTCGTGATGTATGTGAAGATCAAATAGTTCTCCCAGCCTTTGGTAATGTAGAAACTTTGATTTGTTTAGTAATTGTGTTAAAGAAGGAAATCTGTAATTGTAAAAGGGATATTAGGTTTTGAAGGCCACGATTAATGAAAGGACTTTAGAGATTGCGTTTAAGAAAGTAGTGGAACTTTAAGTTTTGAATGAAAGAATTAGTGTGGAAGCACATAGAGCTAAATTTGTTGTTGATGAGTGAACCTTTAGCATTGCAGTGTATAAAATGCATGATTGACCTTAGATAGAATTTCCTACGTGAATTGATGTCTTTATATGTTATGGGAGAATTAGAACAGTTGGATAATTATACTCATTCCTTAAAGTTAGTGCAATTATATGTCAGTATTTGTTCGTAATGTGTAAACTGTCTGTTTTGTGATTAAATGTTTTTCTTTGAGTTTAATTGATGACTTGCCTGATTTCCTTTCTATTGTACCGCTCATTAAGTTCGAACCACAGCGGGAAGTAAATTACAAGGGAGGCTACGACTGTGAAT
This sequence comes from Typopeltis vanoorti, assembly GCF_054136105.1. Lineage (NCBI taxonomy): Eukaryota > Metazoa > Arthropoda > Arachnida > Uropygi > Thelyphonidae > Typopeltis > Typopeltis vanoorti. Next base: position 41,197,180 of record NC_143561.1, on the reverse strand, counting down.
TAAGTTTTAGTTGTTTGATAAGGTTTAGAATTTATCAAAAGTGTTTAACAGATTTAAGACAGTGTGCTAAACTGAGTTCTGGTTCCTTGATTTTGCACTGTTCAATAATCTAGGATTCAGGGTGGTGCAGTATAATAGAAATTTTCCCTGAACCTGAAAAAGGAATTACCGCCAGTATTGAAACAAAGCAATTGGTGTTGTCCAACAGCAATCCTTTTGTCTTCTATCCTCGTACACTACTCATAAGAATGGTTAACGGCCCAGATTGAATATTGAGACTGCTTAAGAATTTAGGTATATTAAGTTGATGCACCGAGCAAGGTATTTTATTGAAGTTAGGATAAGGAATTTATATGAGGGAATAAGTCAGGAAAAGATCATTATAAAAACGACGTATATATACATATAGAGAAAAAGAATGGAGATATTACAGTGTGGTGCTATGTCATGAAATCCTATTGCCTTATTGACATCAAGTTTATTTATCTCCTCAAATACCTCCTGCTCACTTACAATTAAGCTATCCACCCTATGTCCTCTACACTTAAGTTCTTCATGATTACATCCTGATCAGGATGAAACACCCTTATAAATTGATCACTGAATACCTCAACAATGTCTTCTGCCTCAGTTACCATTCTACCATTTTTATCCATTAACATCATCTTAGCATGATCATTCTTCCTTCTACTTACCACATATTTAAAAAATACTGTAGGGTTTTTCTTTGCCTGATTTGCCAATTTCTACTAATAATGCACTTTTGTTTTCCTTCCTTCCTGAGTCAATCTTCTGGCTTGTTCTTTATATTCATCACTAAACTTATTATTACCATTATTCATCTTGTACTGCCTCCAAAATACCTTGTTCTTCTTCCAGATTTCATGCTTAAGCCCCTCATTCATCCATTTTACACCTGCCTTATTCAGCCTTTTGGCCCTTCAGAATACATTCACACATTGATGCTATTATGTATTTCTTTGTCAGTTCCCAATCAGCAATTATTTCCTTATAGCTCAACTCCTCATTCCATGCTATAGCTCCAAGCTGTCTCCTAAGCTTCTCATAATTACCAGCCTTGTAATTCAACGTATATCCTTTCCTCACAGAAGTCCACATATGGCTAGCCGCAACCCAGTGATCACTTCATGATCACTCTGACCAACTGGAGGAAAGTGTGAAACCCTACTCACAATTACATCTTCTGATGATATGATCAGATCTAAAACTCTTGATCTTCACCTGCCCTCCTTTACATGCTGCTTGAGATAGTTATCTCTCAAGAACTCAAATTCATTTTTCTTATTCCCAAATGCTATTTCTTTATTTCAATCTATACTGCCATAATTAAAATCATCCATAATATTACCCTTCCTTTGTTCACTAATCCAAGTTGAAAATTTATTTTTCACTTAGTTAGACTATAATAAATTTAGTTTAATCCTTTATCCAAGTGTGAGCAAACAAAGTTTGCACCTGAAAATATCTTCAGGACTGAGGTAAGGTAGTACAACACCGGGAAACCTGCAGCAAAGGTGGATCAAGCTCTCAATTCCTTGTCTCAGTATCTCCCATAATGCACTCTCCTTGTGGACATGTATACTGCTATGCATTAAGGGGGGGGGGCACTACCCATACCGGTTTCGACCTTTATTGAGGTTCTCGTCAGTGATACTACCGTTACTCACACTTGGATAAAGGATTAAACTAAATTTATTACTAATCCAAGTTGTTTATACATTTCTTCATCACTACCCTCCACATTCCCTAGCCTGTAGCAACATCCAACTAAATATGTCTTTCTTTCTACTTCCACATTACATCATACTGCCTCATAACCAGTGCCACTATTTCTCTTCTTTCATGTTTACCTTATGTGGACTCAATTCCCCTGTTGTCATCAGCAGCACTCCCCCTCCCTTCTTGCCTTTTTTATCCTCGTGAAAAATACTGTGTCCTTCCATTTCTATTCCCGTTACGATGTCATTCAACCCTGTTTCACTTATTTCCCTGATTTTGGGGCAAATAAACTCTATCACTGAAACCATTTCATCTCCCTTATTCCTGATATTTCTGGCATTTGTAACTGCTGTGATTTGTAAACAATCACAGCAGTTCATTTTTAGGTCTATAACCAGTCCTATCCAAGCCACTGGTTGGTTGTGATTTCCCCCACCACACCTGCCCAATCACCTTTATTACCACTTACCATATAAATCTGCTCAATCTCAACTTTCCCATCGCAATATACTCCATCTCCATACACACATTCACTGCTACTTTAAACATCCACTCTCCCTACACCATGTCTCCCTGTCCACCTGTCCCCTACCATTTCGCTGTTCCCCTTGTGTTTCCATTCTCTCTTCCTCTCTCACACAACCATCATTTCCTCTGCCAACCACACCTATCTCTTCAATACCATTCTTCTGATCTTTCACTTCATCTCTTACTTTTGATCTGTTGCATGCAGCACACAATGTACTTCCATCCAGTAAAATATACGAAAATAATGAAAGTCTGTGTTCAGATGAAAGTTTGTACCATAAAACATAAATTAATAAAATACTTTGGATAGAAAAATTAAATATTGATATTTTTTAGCTTTGTAACAGCAAGTGAAATCAGCACTCTCAAACTGTTAAAATTCTGATGACAGATGTCAAATGTTATGTGGCTTACTTTTTTTTTGTCATTTTTACAAAAAAAACAGTTGATGAAGATTTAGTTTCCTGTTAAAATGTTTTTTATTAAAAATATGCAAAGACATTCAGAAAGTAAATTGCACAACTAATTGCAACAACTCTTAAAGTGGTTTCATTGTTGTCGAGTTGGAATGAGAATGTGGGTTAATTTTTTTGGGAGAAGAGCATAAAAAGTTGAAGAAATGGAATGGAGACCTGTATATTTATATGGAGGAAATTTTCATTCCTTCATTGAAAAAAAGGTGGCAAAGAAAGCTGCTTTCATTGAGAGAGCTGTGAAAAGATAAGTTTAAATTTTAAAATTGTGTGTAGTAATGTCAATAATTTATTTAAATATTATTGTATGATAGCTGTGATTGTATGCAGTGTTCGGTTTAGTTAAAGTTTTGTATTAATTAAATTTCATTGTGTTTCTTGTGTGATTAATTAATAGTGGACATGAGAGAGTTTGGGTGTGCAAGAAGTGTGACATGCTTATGGATTATGAGATGCCATTGTATGTGAGCAGTAGTGGGTAAAAGATTCTGGATGTAGCTATGGAAGTAAACAGAGTTGATGGTATAGGGGAGTTCATGAAAAATGATAATGGTGAGACAGTTCGCGTAAAAAGCGGTGAGTTAGCGGTAGTAAGCAGTAAGGCAGCAGACATTCAAGGTAGTGAAAATACAATTAGTATAAATGGCATTGAGAAAGTAATTGAAGAGATGAGAGCAGAGTTGGTAAAGATGAGGCATGAGATTAATTGTATAAGGAATGAACTGAAGAATTTCCCCAGGAATCTTTTGGGGAAAGTGTTGTTTCATTTATATGTAAATGACATTGGAAAGGGCTTGAATTTTGATATATAGTTGTTTGCAGATAATACATAGTTGGGGAGAGCCATGGGTACCACGAGGAGTAAGAGCAGATGTTGTAGCCTTGCAAGAGGACTTGAATAGACTGGGTGAACATTCGGGGATGTCAGTACAATGTAGCAAAGTGCAAGTTTTAAAATTTGGGAAGCACAGATGCAGAGTATAAGATTGGTGGTGGATATCTTACAGGAGGTGGAGGAGATGATAGCCTTGGGGTGGTAGTCAATAGGGACCTGAAATTTCAGGGATATTTTGCTAAAACTGTGAGGACAGAACAGTGTATTATCTCAATGATATAGAGAAAACTGACATCTAGACATAAAAATGTTATGATTCCAATCTTTGATCAAACTGCATATGATTATTGTGCATAGATTTGGTTACCTGGTTTTCTAAAGGACAATAAGTTTTTGGAGAGGGTTCAGCGATGATTAACTAAGTCCGTTTCAGCTCTCTGTAATGTGGAGTATGAGGATAAGTTGAGAGTATGCAAACTGCAAAACCTAGTGAATAGAAGGGGGGGGGGATTGAGACATATAAGTTGGTAAGGGATAATTACCAGTTTAATATGGGTGAGATTTTTCATGGAATGTTGTTTGAAGTTTTTCCACTACCAAGTTTATACTATGAATTAAAGATGCCAAGTTTATATTAAACCAAGAAATTATATTCTTGGTTTAATATACAGGGCAACTCATACATTAGCCTCTATGTATGAGTTTCCCTGTCCTGAAAATATTTTAGGTTCAAACTTTGTTTGCTTACACTTGGATATAGTGTAAGCAAAATTAAATCAAGGTATATATTAATTAATTAATATTAAGGTATATTAATCAAAATTATATTCTTGATTAAATCAAGAATATAATTTTTTGGCATCTTTTATTCTTTTCATAGAATGGTTGGAGATGGGGGAGAACAAGAGAACATCCCTGAAAACTGTATAAAGGGGTGAGCAAGGAAGCGTGGAGTAGATTTTTTGCATTGGAGTGGTGGGCGATTGGAATGCATTGTCTTGAAAGTGTGGCAAGTGCAGAGACAGTGAATGCATTTAAATCAAGGTATGATGAGCTGTACATGTGAGAGTGAGGCTTTCAGCAGTGTGTGTGTGTGTGTGTGTGTGTGTGTGTGTGTCTTGACATCATGGTGGTCTGAAAATAATGAAATCAATGTGTCTAATATACATTTGCACATGTTGTGGGACATTGCTATTCCATGAATCAATAAACTTCATCTCATAACTTTCAGTGATTAATGTTTTGAAGGGCATCTAAACATAGATTACTGTATACATGAATTGTCCCTGATGATGCTCTTTGATTGGAAGGATATCAATTTCCCATCTAGAACATTTATGAGAGCGTTTTGGCTGAAAATGAGCTTGCTTATCTCATATAGATAAAGGTAACAAAGTTTTTCCTCCTGTAAAAGAGAAATTGGCTCACTACGGCTGAACGGATTGATCACTTGTCATTTCCAAAATTAGATTTATCAAATATATATATATATATATATATATATATATATATATATATATATATATATAAATTTTTTTTTTTTTTTTTTCCTCAAAACCATTTTTATAATACCATAGAAATTGTCTCAATACATGTACTCTACTAATCTAATCTAATCCTGTGGCCTCCTCTTTAAGAGGGTTGCAGTTGATGAACAGTCCGCTTCCATGCCTCTCTATCTCTTGCTTCTGTAAGACTCTTGCCCGTCCAATCTTTGATGTTGTCTTTCCATTGTAGCCAGGGTCTTCCTCTTAATCTTCTTCCCTCCACCATCCCCTACAATACTATTCTGGGAAGCTCTCCAGAAGAACCCCTCATCAAATGTCCTGCAAATGCTATTTTTTCTTCTTTGGATACTAGCCATATAGTCTCTTTTCATTTTGAATCCTCTTCATTGCTCACTCTTTCAGTCCATCTGATACGATCCATTTTTCTCAAGCACCACACTTCAAATGCATTCAGTCAGTCACTCATTTCCTTATTGATCATCCAGGACGATCAATAAAGAGATGAGCGATCGTCCAGGACTCACATCCATATGTCCCCATGCTTCAGAATCATTGTCTTGAGGATTTTTACTTTCAACTGTTAGTTCAGATTTCTATTTCCTAATATGTGGTATATTTGGAAAAATGCTGCTTTTGCTTTTTTAATTCTGTTCTTAATTTCATAATTAGATCTATTGTCTTCTGTTATCCAACTCCCAAGGTATTCAAAATTTTTTACATTTTCTATTCTATGTCTGTTCAAAGTGATTTCCATCCCATCATTTCCTTTCCTTGAAATCTTCATTACTTTTGTCTTCTGAATGTTTATTTTCATTTTATATCTCTCATTTCCAACCCTGTTCAGTCTATTCAAAATTATTTGCAAGCCTTCCTCTGTTTTACTCATAAGTACAATGTCATCTGTATATCTTATATTATTTATCAGATGTCCGTTTATCTTTATTCCGTCCTTCAGGTCTTCCAAGGCATCATCCATTCACTATAGACATTAAAAAGGAGTGGGGATATCCCACATCCTTGCCTTACATCCTTTCTTATGGAGATTCATTCAGTATCCTCTTCTTCAAATCTGACCTTGGCTTCTTGAGTTTTGTATATTCTGAACAAAATTCTCATAATATTTTTATCTATTCCTATTTTATGCAAAATATCAAATAAAATAGAGTGATTAATGTTATCGAAAGCTTTTTCATAGTCCACAAAGCATAGATATAAATCTTCATTGCACTTGATCATTCTTTCCCCCAATATCCGTAGTGTTGTGATAGCTTCCCTGGTTCCCATTTCTTTTGAAACCAAACTGTGCTTCATTTCATTCCCTCTCTATCATCTGTTCCATTCTTCTATATATTATGTTGATTAAGACTTTTGCAATGTGGCTAATCAAGCTGATAGTTCTGTGCTTGCTGCAATCCATCGTTCCTATAGTCTTGGGAATAGGAATAAAAATAGATCTTACGAAGTCTTTAGATATTCTATCCTCCTCCAGACTTCTATTAAAGATGATGGATAGAAGTTTTATTCCTTCCTTTCCCAATGCCTTCAGTAACTCTCCTTGAATATCACCCACTCCTGGAACGTTCCTATCCTTTATTCTTTTAATGGCTGCTTCGGTTTCCCATTCCTTAATTTCTGTGGCATCATCATTTTCTATCTGATCACTTTCCAGATTTACTTCATCTCCATAAAGTTCTGTAACATACTTCTTCCATCTTATCATTTTTTCATTTTTTTTTCCAACAAAAATCTTTCCTCTTCATCCTTCAAAGCACTGCTTTTTATCCTTCTCTTCTTCCCTGAAATCAAGTTCAAGCCTTCATAGACTTTTCTCATATCCTTTGCTGTATCATTTTCCTCTATTTCCTTGCAGGCCTGATTGAGCCAGTCTTCCTTTGCCTTTTTAGCCAGAATTTTTACTTGTTTATTGATCTCTTTATACCTGACGTGGGCTTCGTCACTGTTCTTATTCTTCCATTTTCTTCTTTCATCCATTTTTTCTATCACCTCCTCAGTAATCCAGGGCTTCCTTCCTCTGCTCTCTGCCTCACCCAGAAGACCTTTAGCACATTCCTTGATTTTCTCTCTTAGATCAGTCCAGATTACTTCTAAGGGTCTATCAGTATCAATACTGCTGATCTTATTTTCTAGTTCAGCTTGATATTTCTCTCTGATATCTTTTCTTTTTAGTCCATCAATTCTTATTTTTCTAGTTTCATTTTCTTTATTTATTCATTTTATTATGATTTTTACTTTAATTGTGAGCAGGTTATGGTTATTATTGCAATCTGTTCCAGGATAAGTTTTTGCATTTTTTTTATTATATTTCTATATCTTGAGTTAATTAATATATAATCAGTCTGATTTCTTCACCTCTCTGTCCAGGTGCTCACCAAGTATACAGTCTTCTCTCATGTTGTTGAAACCAGGTGTTAGTCACTATCGATTCATGTTTTCTGCAAAACTCCACCAGTCTTCTCCCCTTTCATTTCTTTCTCCCAAGCCCCAAGGGCCCACCAGACCATCCTCTCTTCCTTTCTCTATCTTTGCATTCATATATTCCATTACTATCAGTATATCTCTGTTATTTTTCAAATGTAAACATTCCTCTATTTGTTGATAGATCTCTTCAACTTCTTCATCTGCATGATCTGTTGTTGGTAAGTATACTTGAGTTATGAGGATATTTCTAGGTTTGGCCTTTATTTTCAAAGCAATCCCTCTTTCAGATCTCTGCCAATATCCCTCCATCATATTGGCTATCCTTTTATCCAACATTATTCCAATCCCCCCCCCCCCCCTTTGATGTTCTTCTCCTCCTGAGTAAATAAATCTGAATCCATCATCTAACATCTGAGAGTTCAAGAATTGATATCTTCATTCTTTTCATTTTTCTCTGATAACATTGGCCATCTTCCCTGCTTGATACATTGAATTAACATTCCAGGTGCCCATATTTGTATTTTCTTTGAGGTTCATTTTCTTATGTTGTGTCCTTACATTAGCTCCAGAACTTCCAGGAGGCTTTGATCCTGCAGCATCATTTGAGGTCTTATCCTCCTGGAACTCCAACATAGCTCTACAAACCCTCTCCCTGTTCTTGTGCATAATTCATTCTTTCATATTGACTTGTTCATCATTACTTGGAGAAAGAGAAAAAGTATGCATGGAGGTTCTCCGTTGCCTTCCATGCAGCTTGGTGGGTTGGACATTTCCTTCTAACCAGATATAATGGTTATACTGCCATGACTCAATATCTTCAGCTCGGGTACCCCAAGATCGCCAGTTCCCGTGCGCACCTAGGTGCACCTCTTCCCCCATACACACACACACACACACATACATACATACACATAAAGTGTGACAGTTAAAATCCTGGAATGGCTTCATACTGTCATGGTGACTCATCCTGTATGTGTTTGGTCATGTCTGTGCTGTTGCCTTGAGTCATATCAAAACAAGCCAGCCAGTAGTTGACAAGCAATGGTAGAGTTTGCATGTATGTATTTGTTACTTTTGGCAGAAAAAGGAGAGTGAACAGAATTTAGAACGGCTTTTGTATAAAGTCAGGTAAAATTGCCAATGAGAACTCTAGACATGTTAAGTGCAGTTTATGATGATGCAATGAAAAATTCAAGCATATATTTGAGTGTCATAAGAGGTTTAAAGAGGGAAGACATGAAAGACAACGAAAGAACTGGATGACACAAACTCACTGCACATTTGAAAATGTAGAATAGTGTAGCAGTTAGTTGGATCTGACAGGGCAAAGAGTGAACAAACATGGTTATTTAGAAATGCTGAAGGTAATGTGAAGCTGTTCGTAAAAAGAGATGTAAACTTTGGCCAAACAGTTGGGTTGTCTATCATGACAGTGCTTCTGTACATGATTTAGCAGCTGCCTATAAGTTTCTGGCTAAAAAAAAAATAAATAAAAATCAGTCACAGACATCCTCTGTATTCACCAGACTTAGTTTGTGTTTGCTTACAACTTTTGGCTGTTCCTAAAATGGAATAATTCCTTGGAAGAATACAGATTTTCTGACATTCAACATCATATGGTAAAAGTAAGAAATAGCATTCCAGAAGATGAGTTCTTAAACTGTTTGAACAATAACATCATTGTCTGACTTAGTGCATTGCTGCACAAGAGGATTACTTTAAAGGTAATAGCCACCAGTGTACAAATATGGTTTTTATGTGTGCATTCTGGGAATTTAATTTCTCACGTGTGTGTGTGTGTGTGTGTGTGTGTGTGTGTGTGTGTGTGTGTGTGTGTGTGTGTGTGTGTGTGTGTGTGTGTGTGTGTGTGTAAATGGGATTATTTATATAACTTTCCATCATAAATCAGGTCATCATGCTTCTGAAGGATTTAGGCCTGGAGTGGTCTGTTCCGGCCTTAGAAGTCATCGTTGAATTCTCTTAAGAGAACTTCTGGTTTTCTTTTTCCCAGTGGTTTGTAATTTAAGGCTTGTTTTGGTAATCTTTCTGTTTTCATTCTTTCAACATGTTTCATCCATTTATGTTTATATTTTTTAATTTTTTCTATTACTGATTCCTGGTTTAATTCTTTTACAATTTCTTCATTTCTTTTGTGATGGAATAGAGTATACTTTGCAGTTTTTCTCATAAATTTCATTTCAGCTGTTATTAATCTTTGTTTGTCTTTTTGTTAATAAATCAGGTATTTTTTTAAATCCATAATTACTTTGGATATGCACTATGCTGTAGAATGATGAAAATCCACTCATTTCATAATTAGTTTATGAAAAAAAAAAAAAAATAAATAAAGCATGTGTGGCTTATGCTATTAATTTCATAAAATTTCTCACTTTCAGAACCCAATCATTGAAAGAAAATTTATTATGTAAATGGTTGATGATCTTAATCAGCACACTGTGCTTGTGAGTATGCCAACCATTTTGCATACTAAGTTGTAAAAAAAAAAGCCAACAGTTAGGTATGGACTCTTTTCAGGCTGAACCCATTCAAGGTTTATTTACGAAAGCTACATAAAAATCTAATGATTGCTATGTTTTGTAACATAGCAATCATAATATAACAGAAGTTTTATAATCTGAGTCTAGATGTTTTGGTGTTCAGCCAATACTTCTTTAATAGCCTTACAGACAAAATTACTAGAAATTACTAGAAATCCACCATCAGGAGCCTCCTCAGCTAGCGCGCGTATACACTCACACACACACTAACAAGACTTCAACTCTGCACAGTAATGCCCTGCCTTATGATGCTTCACTTTACAACAATCTACTCATACAATAATAATAATAATAAATGCTTTTCAATTAATTAATTGCCATTTATACGACACTGCATTTGCTCATACAGCACTTATCAATTATCACTAGCTCCATTTATATAACTCTGCTTTTGCTCATATGATGGTTTTAGTAACATGATACTCCTGTGAATCATTCAATATGCAATTTTCTTGAACTCTTTGTCTTTGTCTATGACACGTTGTTTGCTACATCCCTCTGAGTTTTAGTGTTTCACTGCAAATTATAAACTGTTTATAACCATTTTTTCATTTTATTGTTAATAGTGCTGTTGCTTCCAGTAAAAAGAAGATGCTTAAACCTATTTATTACATACTAAGATTTAATAAAATTATCAAATTTGGTGACATTGGTATATCAAATACTGAGATGGACCTCAGGCTAAACTCACTGCATAACATACTGTTTTTACAAAGATAAAGTGAAAAGTGCTACACTAATTAATACTACAGTTATCTGTAAAATTGCCGAAATGGGAAAACTTTTAGTCGTGTAGACTGACAATAAAAACAACTGGTTTGCGTATTCTCTTAAGCCATGCTATTCATGAGAATAACCTTTACATTTGCTAAAATTGTTATAAATTTTTTGTTTGCATAATTGACATAAATAAATGCTTTATTTATGGCATTTATGCACATATATGACTATTTAAAAATGCTATTAGTCAGTTACATATATGTACAATAAAAAAAAAAAAAAAAAAGAGCAGTGCTTCATTATACGATAAAATTTTCTATATGACAGTGGTTTATTTACCTACCTGTCTTCACTTATTAAGAAAATGTATGATGATGCTGGAGCTTATTATGGCCATTGTTATCTTTTTTTATTTGTACAGAGTAGAGGAAGTTTTCTGTTGAAAACATATGGTATGAGTGATACTTAGGATTTTTTTTTTTTAAATGTTTGGTTTAAATTATCTGTCTTTTTAATGCTCATGCTTATTTTCCTTACATGGCGTTGACTAAGTGATTTATTTGTTCATTTATTATTTTTCTTTTGCTTCAAGAATCTGAGTCATACATCATTATTCTTAAAGCACTTAGAAATGCAATGTCAGAAAGATTATGTTTGGCATGTCAGTCAGCCATCATCCTTAGAAAAATATAGCTTGAATAAAGACACTTGTTTTCTGGTAAGTTGCACTTATGTATTTTAAGTTTATTTAATTTGTTTTAAATTGCAAATCTTGTATGTAGAAATCATCTGTTACAAATATTGTTTCAGTTAGCAGTTGGACAAATATCTACTTAGTGCCATCTTGTATTAGAGGTGAGGACAACAAACAGTTTTTTAAAAAAAAAATTAAACTTGCCAAGAAATTAAATTGTTTAATCCTTTATCTAAGTGTAAGCAAATAAAGTTGTCCAGTCTTGATGATACTTCACATGCAAGCTTTGTTTCCTTACACTTGATTAAAGGATTATTGTTGTTTTAACTCCTCAGCTGTATGGTTTGTTGAATATCAATACTGTATTTACTCGAATATAACTCGCACATTTTTCCTCAAAATTAAAGTTAAAAAAAATCGTGTTCAAGATATGTGCGGGGATTTTTGAAAACTAAAGTTTTTCGGGAAAAATAAATCGACATTTATAATTAAATTCTCAGTATTCATTATAATTTTAATTGCTCATGTAGAGCCTTCGCAGACCCGCGCGGTTAGCCTAGTGGCTTTGCGCTTCGCAACCATATGCTTGGGGAAGGAGTGTCCCAGGTTCGATTCCTGTTGTAGACGTGAGGAATTTGAGGATCTTCCTCAGGCATAGCCAAGTTTACCGGTCTTGGGCACGGTCAGTAGGGTTTTTTCCGCCAGTTTATCTGGCGTTTTTCTTCCTGCAAACAGGCAAACCGGCCCATGAACATATGCCTCTACAGTCAAAAATATATCCCCCCCCAGCGGCAGACCAGGCGACGGGTCGGTTGGGAGTAGTACTAACAAAGAAGTCGCATCTAAAGTAACATGCGGACCCTGCATGAGAAGCAGGAATAACGCGTAGAAGAAGAAGAAGAAGAAGAAGATGTAGAGCCTTCACAGCTCAGTCGGTATAGACAAGGCCCTTCTTTGGTCTGAAAGACCTGGGTTTGATTCCCATCCAAGATGTGTGGAACCTTTATCTGGTCTCTTTCAACTAAAGGTGAGTTAGCCAGTCTCATACGGAGGTAGAGGGTTTTTTCCCACCTTGAAACTCAGGTGTTCGTTCCTCAGAACAAGCAAACCGGCTCCGTGTATATGCATGAATTTACAATCATGAAATACATATGCTTAATCATTCATTAAATGTGCTCAATCCATCCTAATGGATGGGCAAGAAAAGGGGGGGGGGACCCTCATACGAATGAATAAATAAATTGCTCACATTATTTATAAAATAAATGCATTTAAATTTTAATTATCAACATTATTTGCGCGATTGGCCACTCACCTTCATCATGCAATATATTTGAAGCTTTAGTGACAGTGCTTCTCTAATTAAATAAAAACAAACAGTTTCATTATTGCTTGTCCTTTTATCATTTCAAAATCATAAGATCACCATGATTTAAAAAAAAATTGAAAATGGGTATGACTTACCAAGAAACTCCAGGACATGCTAGAGGTTGAAGTTTATCCTTAAACTTCATCCTCTAGCATACCCTGGAGTGTATGAAGTTCCCTGAGACTTGGCCTATTATGGGCAAACAGGAAGATCAATTAACATCTGCCTGGAAGAACATAAAAAAAATACATTTGCTACTATTATTATGGCAAGTCAGGACTGGCAGACCACTCTTTGGACACCCCTTCGCATTAAGATTAGATGGAAGAAAACAGATGTGCTATTTAGAAATCGTTATCGTAATCCAAAAGATTATTTTTTGAGTCAGCCATTACTATGAAGAATTCTCCTAACCTGAACAAATATGGTTGCATTAATTTGCCAAAAATTTGGGGCTGTTATCTTAAGAGCAACTGCCACATAGATGTAATTTTATTTTATTTTATTTTTTATTTTTATTTTTTATTTTTTTACAAATTAGAGGATGCTAAAATAGGACTTTCAATCTTTTGTCCCTTACAATTGTATTGTTTCACTTACTTGCTATCACATATACAAGCTGTGTTATGCTCTGATGATGATGATTTGAAATTCATAAAACATCTTTTGATAAAATAGTTTCTTTGGTGTTGTTAATACTGTTAAAAATAAGTCATGAATAACCACCAACACCTAAGCTTATCTGTTAAATAGGAACTTTCTTATTTTTTTGTCTTTGAAAGTTGATTTCCTACAGTCTAAATGCCCAAAAGGGGGAGATCATCTTCCATGGAGACTTCGCAGTCCATTCAGACTAGCTTTCCTTCTCTAATTTGAAGTATTTGATATTTCTGATGATCTCACATATTGTTCATCTACCATCCACTACATACCAGGACCATAATGCTGTCCATGTTTCCTTTTCTACAGATTGGCTTTGCCAAGCTATCTCAGCCTTGTTTATTCTGGTATTTCATCAGTAATGAATGAGTTGATTATGACACTCTCTCTCTCTCTCTCTCTCTCTCTCTCTCTCTCTCTCTCCTGTATTTTCATGGTCTAATTGCTGTTTCCTTCCATCCTGATCCAAACACCTTCTTTGACCAAATAATTGAACCTCCACTACACACATAATCTCTTAGCTATTATCTAAGCTGTGGTTCTTTGACAAATATGCCAAATCAGCCCAAGATAAAAATTGATATTTCAAATAGCTTATGTCAGAAACTCTCAGCATTGTCGACAACCTGCAGATGTTAAACAAAAAATCAAATTGCCAAAAGCCAGATGCAAAAAAAAATCGTCTCCTGCTCCATTGGCAGTTGAGCTTTCTAGATCCTATGGCTTTTGGTGCATTTTCTGCACTTTGTATTTCACCTCTCCCTCTTTCTCTCATATTCTGATGGCACCATGGTAACATACCCCCCCCCCTCCTAAAAAAAAACAAAAAAAAACCTATCAGCCTTCTCCTCCAATAAATAAATAAATTGCTCACATTTTCCTGGTCATAGCTGACCAGGAAAAATCACCTTCTACTACATCACAAAGAGTACATACTTCATTTGTCTATATATACTAATAAATCTCCCAGTTATACTGAAAATCTGGACCCCAGAATTTACATCCATTTACTCCTATATCACTTGTTCAGACTTAATGCTGGGTATTCTCCAGCATTGAGGGATATATATCCAAAGAGACAGAACCATCTATCAAAGAAATAAAAGTCAGCCATCAAAATCTTCCCATTTCCCTCATCTCAGAGATTGGTATATTCCAGCATTAAGGAGAAATCTCTGTGCTTTTACTTGCATTCTTCTTCTTTGTGTATATTAATGACCGTCTCCATTCCTCTTCATCACTCAACAAATCTTGCAATGCACAAATAATTCAAACTTCCAGATATTCCATAACTGGTATCTTATACAGTGATTTCCGTACTATTCTGTACTACAGAAATCACTGTGGAAAGAGGATAATCTAGTGAACTTCACCAAATCACAGTTGTGGTCTTGTTTCCTCATAAGAAAGATTTTGCTGCACTCTCCCTCTTACTTTTGATAATATCCAGATCTCTAGTTAGGATCAGATTTCTCTTCTCGGGTTTGACTTATGCTTCTAGCCTTTCCAGATACAAATATATCTCGCTCATGGATTCCCTACAATCTGTTTTCATAGGTACTCTATTTCTGCATTATGTTTTTTTTTGTAGATATTTTCATGGACATTGTCTCCACCAAACTGGCTAGCATCATTCCTCCACTTTCCTCTATATTTGTAAAAACTTAAGCAGCTGCTGGTCATTGTTCATACACAGTTTATTGTCAAACTTATTGACTTACTTCTCATTATTTTCTTTCATTCCATCTACTGCTGTTCTGTGGAACAGCCTTTCCCATACCATTTTCCTTAGCAGCAACAACTATGGTGTCCGTGCAGTTAGCCTAGTGGCTGTGCTCTTCGCAACCATATGCCTAGGGGAAGGAGTGTCCTAGGTTCGATGATGTGAGGAGCTGAAGAATCTTCCTCAGCCATAATCAAGTTAGCCAGTCTTGAGCGTGGACAGTAGGGTTTTTTCCCCAGTTTATCATGGGGTTTTTCATCCCACAAAGCAGACAAACCAGCCTTGAAAACACTACTACAAGACATAGGATACACCAGGGCATAGGGGGCTGACCACCTTATCCTGTGAACGGTTTGAGTTCCAATGATTAATAAACCCTTGACACCACAAGATAAAAGAGGGTATAAAGAAGATGAGAGACAACTGTCTCCTACTGCTCGCATCAACATATTCCTTCTTTCTCACTGCCCCACTTACCTCTGCACACAGCATTCTTGCATTATAGGTTGTGTTTTGAGACTTCTTGTGCATAGGACTGTATTTTTTTCATTTTCATTGCACATATCAGAGTAATTGTAAATTTGTTGAAAATTTTCAAGAATCTTTGGTGAGATTAATTTGGTATGAAAGGGAACATTAAAAAGACTATGAAATAAAAGGGTAGGGAAAACAAACTGTATTTTCAGTATTAAATATATAGAACAGGTTAATTGTTTCTCTATTTAGATTCAGTTTTTAGGGAAAATAGCAAATTTGATCTTATTATTACATTGAAAAAAAAAAATTAATCAAATATTGGAATTTTCAACGGTATCTTAACAAGTATAATAAGGAATGCCAAAATATTTTTATGAATTTAAAAAGAACAGAAATAGGCAAATCAAAAAAAAAAAAGGAAAGGAAACAAAAGACCTAATAGAAAAAGAAGAAATATGAAATAAGATGCATGTGGTATGAGAAACATAGCATATACTGAAATTTAAAAGAAACAAAGAGAGAGAGCATAACAAATTTTAATACAAAAATGATAAGAACAACAATAGAAAATTACAAGTATAAACAAAAGAAAACTTAATGATAATATAGGTAATCTTTATATGAAAACTGTAAAAGATGAAAATGGAATGCCAGCTACAAACAGAACAACAATGTTTGATTATAGCTAAACCTTATCAAGAATTATATACAAATAAGGGAAAAGAAATTTAGAAGAATAATAGTAGAGAAAGAGATATTAAAAATTGCAATGAATATGCAATCAAAGATAATGAAATAAAAAATGCATACAGAAATGGAATATCACTTGGACTTCATGAAATACTAACTGATAAAACTGATATAAGAAATTACAGATCTAAAACTCTTTTCTAAGACCTTTGTAAGCTTTCTAAAAAGAAAAGAACATAGATACCAGAATAGTGTCAAATCGTAATAGGCCAGGGAAATAGCAGGTTTCAGATTGTCATTCTTGACTTTACATCATCTACAAGCATTTTTAAATCAAGTAATAGAAAAAAAAAACAACAACTAAAGAATATAATAAATTAATTTCGTTTGCTTTCATAGATTATGAAAATAAAAAAGCCTTTGACTCATTTTTACATGAGAAGCTTTAAAACATGTAGGAATAAATGATATCTATATTAATATGTTAACTCATATATATATATATCTTCTTCTTCCTTTTTTCCCTCTTTTACCTTGTGATGTCGAGGGTTTTCTATTCATTTAAATGCAATCATACACAAGGATAAGATGGTTATCCTTATGCCTCCTGGTGTATCCTATGTTTGTAGAAGCATTGAGTTCTCGAAGCTGGTTTGCCTGCTTGCAGGATGAAAAACTCCAGATAAACTGGAGAGAAAAATGCTGCAGTCCATGCCAGAGACCGGCTAAACTTAACTATGTCTGAGAAAGATCCTAAGCTCCTCATGTCAGTGACGGGAATCGAACCCAGGACACTCCTTTCCCAAGCATATGGTTGCGAAGGGCATAGCCACTTGGCTAACCGCGCGAACATATATATATATGTGAGAGAGAGGGGGGGTATCAGTAGTAATAAATATAGATGGAAAAGAGAGAGAAATATGAGGGTGGTCTGAAAAGTTCTCAGCCTTGACCACAGATGGCAAAACTATTGGCAAGATTTTTTTTTTTCCTAAGTTGGTACAGCTGTCTGAAGCAAAAGTGTTGTCTGTATCCCTTGAAATGGATAAAATTGAGTATCGTGCGGTTATAAAATCTTTGTAAAAGATTTTTACAAAGATTTTATAACTCATTTCATAAAAGTTTACAGGCACTCTTCTCCTTTGTTTTCGACAATTAAGAAATAGGCTGCCAAGTTTAAATGTTGCCATATCAGCCTTGAAGATGAACCACGTGAAGGACATCCAAAAAGTGTAACAACACCAGAAATCATTGATCAAGTGCACAATATGGTATTGGATTACCGGTGAGTCAAAGTGCGTGAAATTGCTGAGACTATATGCATTTCAAAGGAATGTGTAGGATATATTTTTTATGAAGAATTGCAAATGAAAAAGCTTTGCGCAAGATGGGTGCTGCGCTTGCTCACCACAGATCAAAAATGCACTCGCATGAAAATCTCTGAACAGTGCTTGGAGCGTTTTAACAAGAATAAAACTGATTTTGTGGGTCAATTTATTACTATGGATGAGACTTGGATTCACCATTACACACCAGAATCCAAACAGCAGTCAAAACAGTGGACAGAAGCTGGTTGTTCAGTGCCAAAGAAGACGAAGTTGGTTCTATCAGCAGGAAAGGTCATGGCATCGATGTTTTGGCACTAAAGGCATTTTGTTTATTGATTATCTTGAAAAGGGTAAAACAATAACTGGGGAATATCGTTCCGATCTTTTAACCAGACTAGACGAAAAAATTCGTGAGAAAAGATCCAGTTTGCAGAAGAAAAAAATCATCTTTCATCAGGAAAATGCACCTGCCCACAAAAGTGTTTTAGCAATGGGAAAATTAAGGAATCTGCACTATGAATTGTTGGAACATCCACCCTATTCCCCAGATTTTGCTCCCTCTGATGTCTGTCTCTTCCCAAAACTAAAACTGTTCCCCGTCAGCATTTTTCCCTTGGAATCAAGAGGTGATTGCAGGATATTTTGCATATCTTACTGAGAACCACTACATGGACGGGATAATGGTGCTGGAGCATCGCTGGAATAAATGTATTAATCTTAAGGGAGATTATGATGAAAAATAAAAATAATTTTGGAATTATAAATTCGTTTTTTCATTGTTGGGCCAAGAACTTTTTAGACCATCCTCGTAGAAATAAAAAGATGGGTCGGACAAGGAGACTCCATTTCTCCAAAACTATTTGCATCGACTCTTGAATATGCTAAGAGAAAACTGAATTGGGACAAAAAAGAGGGGTTAAATATGTATAGATAGGGAATGGTTGGGTAATCTACAATTCACTGATGATATGCTAATAGCATCATCATCACCAAAAGATAGAACACATGATTATAGAAGTAAATTAAGTCTAGAGGTAGACTTACAAATAAATATGAACAAATCAAAAATTTATGTATAGTGAAAATATTCTAAAAAGAAAATAGATAAGAAATCAATCAAAAATAGACTAAAATACTGAGTTCATATTAATACCTGGAACAAATCATTACAAGTGACCCTAAATTTGATAATAAAATATCAGCTAGAATAACATCAGGATGGAAAGTTTTTAACCAGAATAGAGATATATTTCAAGGAAAGTTACTGAACTGTTTGAAAAGAAAGATTTACGAGTGTGTTCCCAATATTGAAAAATAATGAAACTCAGTTATACAAAAAAAATTTAAATATTTACTTTAAACATATTTATACACAATAAATAATACATACAAAATTAATTAAATGGCCATTTTTAAAATAACATAAATGAGTTCAAATTTCTCTCATACTCTATTCAATATTGAGAAACAAAACAAAATAATAAAAATAAATAAATAAAAATAGCATTCAGTTAAACATTTTGTAGTCTCACTTAGCCATATAGAAGTTTCCTTTAATGCAATTATCTTTCAATTTTCCAAAGTAAGAATGGAGAAAAATTTCACAAACAACAGGAATATATTAATTGAACAGTTTCAAACGCATTTCCAATACTAGAACTTTCGAAACAGATTCCAAATTGCTTCCAAATTGATATATATATATCACTTGCCTTTAATTGAGCACAGAATATTTTCACATACAAAGGCTTGATATATCATACTGTATTTCATTTATTAGCTTTGCAGTTCTGTATCCTTGGAAAGTAATTCAAAATGCATATAAAACTTTTCTGACATTTGAGAACTTAACTCAGTAGTTTATTAAACTTTTTCGGCTCTGCTTCCTTGCTTGCCTACTCTTTACTTTTACAATGTTCTCATGTAGTACAGTAATAATGACATACGAATACTACTGTTACACAAACCTAAAAATAATATATGCATACAACATTGCTGTACTATTCCTTAAGGATTATAATATACGGTAAGCAAGTTTACTACCTATAACTACAATTAAATTCTTTTATACTGCTGCTGCTTAATCACGTGGCTGCTCTGAAAATACTAAGTATATAACTATATTAATAAATGACAAATCACATATATATATATATCTTTAGATTATCTTATCATATAGAAAAAAAATGTATTTCTCATTAAATAAAATTCTCACCAAACATATATAAAAACTGTAAAAATTGAAACAAATGTTAAGCAAAACATTTATGTGAGATTTTTACAAGTTGGAGAGACTAAAAACAAGTGAAACATGGAAAGTGTCATTCTGGGAATGACATGCTTAGATAAAAAGAACTGGTTAAGGAAACAAATAAAGGTGGTGGATAGAGCAACAATAATAAAAAGCAATAAATGGTACTAGTTAGGGCATATGATAAGAATGTCTGACAACAAATGGACAAAGAAAATAACAGAATGGACACTAAGAACTAGATGTTGAGGCCAACAGTAAGATGGGATGATAAGATAAAAAAAACAATATATATTTAGATATGTATACATATGCACCAGATTGGCTGAAATGGATGAAACATGTAGTGGGCTGAAGAAAGCTAGCTATTCAAAATGATGATTATGATTAATTTTATTATTATTGTTCTTATGAATGCACTTCCAAGGAGTCCAATGACTCATCAAGGGAGAGCTTATTTAGACACTCATATCTTTCCTTGAGCACATTTACTGACAACACGGATGGCAACCCATTTCACATATTTATCATGCCACAAGAAGAAACTGGACCTTGTATTTTTCTAACAGCATCTCTAGTCTACTTCCAGAGATGACCCCCAAGTTGCTTTAAAATTGCATGTCTATACTGTTACCTTACTTGTGTGTTTCTGTCATATCTCCTTTTCTTCCTTCTTTAAAGACTGCATTCCTCAATCCTCATATGCCAACTATTGTTTTGCACTTACTGTTGTATCTTTTCAACTTCTCCCTATTTTCTTGAAATGCAGATCACCATATCTGTGCACATTAATCCAGATCTGCTTTTATTCAAGCTTTGTCAAGTGTGAGAATAACTTTCTTATTTTTCAAAGTTATCGCGAACAAAGTTAAGCTTACTCTCCACGATCATTAAATAATACCCTGCCTATAATGCCCTCCTCCAAAATGCATAACTTTACACTTGGCAATATAAAACTGATATTCATAGTCACTTGCATATATAACTAACCTGTTCAAATCAGCTTGCAAGACTCTTATCAGCTACATTACTTATCACTCTTCCTAGCTTACCATCATCAGTAAGTAATTAATATCACACTCAAGACCTTTCCCCAAGTACAGAATCCTGTGGTTCACTAATGATTATCCTTCTCTTCATGGATTCAATTCAACAAAACAATGCATTACTAACTAGTCAGCCACTGTTGAGTCCATGTCATAATTTTTTATTTTGCATCCCCATCCCTTTGAGTTTGTCGAATAATCTCCATTGCAGAATCCTGCCAAATGCCTTTGCAAAATTCAGAAATATCGTGGTTTATTCATTCCTCCTATCTGGCTCTGCTGTCACTATTATAGAACATGAGCAGATTGCTAAAGCAAGAACTACCTTTAACAAAATCATTCTATCCTCTAGAGCAGAGCTTCTTAAACTGTGGGTTGTGTAACTGAATGTGGGGGTCGCGAAAAATTTGACAACAGTAAAAGGTTTCTGAATGCATAACGACCAAAAATTAATTCAAAATCAAACTTGTAATGAATCCTGGGTGTTTCTGGCAGTGCTCACTCCTGTTGCATCATGCTACTTCACTGCAGCCTTGGTTCTGAACACATAACATGCACACTTTGCACTGCGCATGCTGTCACGCCACGCCAATGAACACTGCCAAATTTGAGACTATTGTATTGTAATTCTTTATTTAAATTGTAAAATTATATGTATACCAAAGAATTGTTTTAAAATAAATTTCTTTATGATTTATTATCAGTGAATGTTTGATTTGTATACCTATTTTATATACCTATATACCTGGGGTCACGTAAATATTTCTCACCCGAGAAATATTTACGTGAGCAGGGGTTCTCAGTGTGTGTGTCACACGTATCCCAAGGGGTACGTGGTAAAATTTTTGGGGGTATGCCGTGAGAGCTCAAAAGTTGCTAGATCTAGTAACAAAGTCGCTAAGTTGGCAACACTGATAGTGATTAATTTCTGAAAACTGAGTGAAGCGCACCACTGTAATTCATGTCTATACATGCTTGTTAAATTGTTTGTCACTCTTTGTGTTTATCAATATATGTAATTTATGAATACAAAATGTAATGTGTGCGTGTGTGTGTGTGTGTGTGTGTGTGTATACATTTTATTTTATTCCCATTGTTATACTATAACTCTAGTGTTATCTATCTATACAAGGAATATGCCAGTTACATACACATTTCCAAGGGGTACGTGAAGCATAAAAGGTTAAGGGCCACTACTTGAGAGGATTCCACTACTGTCTTCACACCTGTGGATGTGATTGCAAATCATACCTTGATGACTGTATCAGAGGTATACTAATTGGGCTATAATTTTCTGCATCAGTCTTAGCTCCACCTTTGCATGATGGAATCATCTTGATTTCCTTCCACATATTGCTGAAATGCAAGTTCAACAACCAGGTGGCACTGCTAACTGTTTTGCACATTCCATCAGCTCCCTTACTGATGTTTCATCCAATCCAGCTGCTGTATTTGAGTCAAGCTCTTGTACCAGCTCTCATTACTTCTCTCTCATCTGTCCCTGTTCTTTTGTCTAGTTCTCCCTTCGCATTCAGAGAGCTAAATAGGTCTTTCCTTGAATATATACTTTACTAAAGTGATCACTTAACAATTTGGGTATTTCTTGGGTATCCAACGCTTTTCTACTATTTGCATTCACAAAGGTTATTCTTTCATGGTTATTCTTCCAATCTTTGCTACATAGCAATAAAATTCTTTCAGATTTCCTAATTTCCTTTAGCCTGTTCAGCTAACTTCTTTTCATAATTTGATTTTACCTCCCTCATCATGGCCATCACTCCATGATGAGGGAGGTAAAATTCTCCACTCTCATAGCCTGCTTTCCAGTGTCTCCTCGTGACTCTTCTCACAATATCCTTTTTTTCCCCATCTTTTGCTTTCAAGTATCTTCAGAACTGGGGATGCATTCAGATATAGCTCCCTTTAGGCACCCTTTTCATTATTCCCATATATTTCCTTTATTGCTGGATCAAACGAGTAGTACCAAACTGTCGTGTGATAGAATTATCCACATAAAGTTTTTATCATCATGAATCATATCATAAAAAGAAAAGCTTTAATTTTCATATTATAATTCTATTTGTTTTGGTGAGTTTTCTTTTCTTACAAGGACATATTATCAAAATTGCTTCTGCATCCTAAAAATGTTTTGAGTAATAGCATGGTTTCTGTAATCTTATTAATCTATATCTTTTTTTAGAAACCACTGGAAGTGAATTTACATGCATGTGGACCACTAACACAAGCATTTTTGAACTTAATGAAGCAAATGAATAGTCCATCATCTGCAGCTATCAGTCCTGATGCTCTTTTTCGACAGGTGTGCAAGAAGTAAGTACTTATTATAATTATTGCAAATTAAACTACTGGAAGTGAATTTACATGCATGTGGACCACTAACACAAGCATTTTTGAACTTAATGAAGCAAATGAATAGTCCATCATCTGGCTATCAGTCCTGATGCTCTTTTTTGACAGGTGTGCAAGAAGTAAGTACTTATTATAATTATTGCACAGAACCCTCTCAATATGTCCAAAGATTCATTGCAGGAAATCCACAGAATATCTTTTGTACCTCTCCTTGGTATCAATTACTGACAAAGCACTCATAACAGACTCCAGAAACCCATTCCCCTCATTTACGACTCTCCAAGCAAAAATTCTAGTCCATGCATGCTCACTCAAGGTTGGGGAAGTCAATCCCTGTTCCAGGGATTGATGCCTCTCCTTCCTGTTCTTTTCCAGCAAAGTGCTGAAAAATTTCCTTTATATCAATGCCCTAAAACCCTTTTAGTAATTTAAATGTTTCCATCTTATCTCCAATTTGTTGTTGTGTTGAGCATTCCACAGACCACTCACCATATTGGTCATTCACCTCTGGATCCTCTCCACCACCACCTCATTCCCAAGAAGGCTAGATGACTAGATCTGGGCACAGATTGAATGTTGCCTTATATAAAGAGGAATAATGACTTCCTTATCTCTGCTTGTGTGCTTTGTTAATGAAATAATCCTTTGAGCTCCCTTGCTGCTTTTACAGTCTGTCCTCTGAATTTCAACTTTCTCTCTACCAACACTTCCAAATCTCTGGCTACATTAGTTTCCTAGATTACAATTCCATGAGTGTTCTACACAACTTGTAATCTTTTCATCCCAAAAGGTATAACATTACATGTTTCCTTATTAAACTGAACTGGCATCCACTATCTTTTGCCCATAATATGAGTACATTTAAATCATCTTGCAAGGTGATTAATTCCTGTTAATCACATTGATTAACAAGAATCTAGGGGATGTATACTATCCAATTTTACATCATCAGCAAACAGCTGAATATTTCCCTTATCAAATATGTACAAATTAAATGATCCAAGGAAGGGCTGCAACTGCAAGGCTCTGCTTTGGTCAGAGCAACTGAAAGCCTTGCAGCACACATACAGCTTGTTACCTGCTCTTGTCTGGATTTTGCTTCTATATATGCTACACAGACTCTCCATAGCATGGTCAGTGATGAATAAACTTAATAAAATTTGGAAAAACAACAAAATTCCTACAAAATAAAATTATACAAAAATATAATACTACCAACAGCTCTCTGGCTCTCTAGGAAGTAGAAACTTGGGCATTTAAAAAAAAAAAAGCAGAGAATTGAAATGCTTCAGGAAAATAAACAGAACTCACTGGGCAGAGCATAAGACTAATGCACAGGTGCTGTAAGATTTGAATATCTCTAATCAACAATTCTTAACAAAGTTGAAAAGCATCCACTCTCTGTTTGTATAGTCACATTGTGCGAATGGAATCAGATACACTTCTTCACCTGGTATTTGAGGGCACTATAGAGGGTATGGGATCCGGGGGGAAGACCAAGATTAACATGGCATGAAACCCTTAGAAGTGCATTGGACTTTCAAAAGCTGTTTCAAAGCTGTTGGTATGTGAAAGAGCTTGCTTTGGACAGAACGATGGAAGCCTCTTATCCATGAGGGACTCAGCCCATCTCGAGGATGGAAAAGAAAAAAAATGTACTATTTCTTACTTGTCCATCAGCCACCTTCATGTCCATGTTACCAGCTTCATATTATCCATCCCCATTTGTTCCAATTTATGTAATAGGTTTTAGTGTGGCATCTTGTCAAATATCTTTAAAAAATCTGGCAGTATCATCAATAGCCATTCTCTTTATCCAACTCATTCATCACACTATTATTAAAAGTGAATACATTACGGCATGGTCTACCCTTCACAAAGCCATGCTACCCCTCTCTGAAAGTATCATATTCTTATCAACTCATCTCAAAATTTTATCTTCGACCAACTTTTCCAGTATGTTCACTACCACCTCTAATATACTGATCGATCTATACTTTGCTAATTTGTCTTTTTAGACAAATTTTAACTTTTTGTTGATGTCACCCTCTTAATGAAATCTGGTAAAAGGGTGACATCAACATAAAATAACAAACTAAGTTTAATACAGTCAATTCTCTTTTTATCAAACTTATTGATACTGCATATCATGTACTATACCAAATTTTCCTTTCAAATAGCATTTGATTTGTGTTGTGGTATAACTGATGACTTTCATTCAGACAAACCACATTTTATTTATTTATTTTCTTTTATGAATTAAATGACTTATGTATTATGCAGCCTTTAAAAAAAATGGAAAGGAATTGGGATAATTAAATGCAAATCCACTCCCCTTTTGTATATTATAATGGAATAGTTTCTTTTAATACTCTGGGCAAAATTTAATTTATCACTAAAATTAAATTCACTTGTTTTTGTCTCCATAAAGTGAATAAAGAATTGATTCTAATAAATCATTTTGTAAAATGTTGTTATTAAAACATTTATTATGAATAACAGTGGAGATAGTGAACAACACTAGATATTTAACATAAAACCTTCCTGTATATCATTCAGTTATAACTGTCAGTTTGCTACTTAAGTATAATCTATGTATTGCTCTGTATGATGTTCTGACTGTTACCATAGTTTTATGCCATTGCATCTTATCATATGCTTTTTCAAGATCAACAGATATAAATTGTTATAAGGTTTTGACATAGTTTAGACAGTCTCTGTATGTCTAAACCTAGCTTTTTTTTTTTTTTACACAAATTTTCTGTCAAATTGTTTTCATAGCCTTTTCTGAAACCTTTCTCAAGAATGTTTGTGTAGGTTTTTCCTCAGTAGAAAAATTCCTGTACTGTTCTCTCATTCAGTTTATTTTTTGCTCTTATTAAATTGGTTTGATGAGAATTTTATTCTAATTATCTAGGATTCAACCTTCTAACCAAATGTGAATTATGCAGTATAACCACATTGAAATATTTATATTGCCATATTTCAGCATTTCAATTCAATATCATGTATTCTATATACCTTTCCATTTCAGATTTTTGAAATGTTAAATGCAGAGCTTTTGCTAGTTTTTTTTTTTTTATTTTTACCCACAGTTTTCTATATGGATTATTTCTATCATAGTTCTATTGCTACTTAATAATTTCTTGGGAAATTATTATTAATTTCCCAAGATAATTACTCTAGACATAGAGAATTATAAATTTCTTTATCATCTTTGATTATTTTTATGGTATTCTTTTTTCTATTTCAAAAGTTTCTTTCTTCCCAAAAACATTTTGCAATGTTTTTGATATGTAGAGTTCCCATTATCTGACTGTTACCTGGCATGCCCAAGTGATGTATGCTATTTCAAGCTCAGATGTGCATGCATTTGAATTATCCCCCCCCCCCACTGCATTTGTGTGTCTCAGTCTGTAGCATTTTGCCACAGACATTGTCTGTGCTAATAAACACTTACAAAGTGTGTAAGTTATTTTTTTATAAAAGTACATGGCAAGTGAAAGGAGAAAAAAAGTGGCGCTTTCAATTGAGCAAAAACTTGAAGCTGTAAAAAAAAAGACTACAAAAAAGGTGAATCCATATGAAGAATTGCATTTGAACTTGGCATGGAGAGAATTAGTTGATGATTGAAAGAGGAAAAGAAATGAGTTAAATACTGCTCCAATCGAGTCTCTAGTTATGGAATAAACACTAGGAAAACTATGAATAACCATAAGAATTCATGGTTGGATTCAGACAATTTCTGAAGCTAGATTTTCAGTTAATTTGTTCCTTCTGTAGAAAAGTTTTTGAAATTGCTAAACCTACCAATTAAGTCAGTCCTCATTGATAATGTAATGTCTTGTCCATGATGAGGATGAACCAAAAAGTGCAGGACATGCTAGTGCAGTTGTTCTTTGTCTTCCTAATATTAATTCATTATGTCAGCCAGTGGACCAGGATGTGCTTGAAGCATTGAAGAAAAAAATTATCACTGTAAGCTTTTAACTATTTTTTGATGTAATGGACACATCGGTGAACATAGTTAAAATGAAAATGGTGTGTTAAGGAAAGTGAATCTTAAAGATTTTTTAAAGATGATTTACTGGATTGCACAATCATGGGATGAGATTGAACCACACAGAACCCTTGTTTTATATGGAGTAGAAACCTGAAGCATAACAGAATCCAAAGCTTTAGAAAAGGCTTTGGACTTTGCAGTGAAGAGAAAATGCAACAGGTGAATGAGAATAAGAAGACATAATCAAAAGCTATACCAACTATAGATCCCCAGTACTAACTGAAATGAGAGTTAGAAGACTAAGGTGGCTTGGACATATGGAAAGAATGGTGAGGAGAGAATGGTTAAACAAATGTTTATGATAAGAGTCCAGTGGAAAGTGCTCTGTAGGAAGACTATGATGATGTTAAGGAGGATAACATCCAAAAAGACTTGGTTGAGATGGTTATCCTGATTAGACTGGAAGAGCTCTGGACAGGAAGGAGTGAAAGATAGTACTTGCAGTGAAGAACTTAGAGGTTCAGTAGGCTGGAAGAATTTAGCAGTAACATTTAACGGTAACCATGTAGTAGGTCAGTTAAATTTAAAACATGAGAAATTAATTGCATAAGTACATGGCTAATTATTTCTGGATACTAATAAATGCACTGTTAAGATATAAAAGAAATGCTTTAGGAGAAAAGCAGTTTTAGGACAATCACTTCTGACAGTTTTAATAACTGTCATTCTGATTAAACATAAAATACACATGGGAATGCAGCAGAAAGATATTTAATTAACTGCTAAATTATACAAATGTTTTGGTTTAAGTATCTTAAATTATCATCAGTGTAACAAATAGAATTGGTGAATTCAAACAGCAATAATGTTGAAGCACAGAGAATAGTATCTTTTCATGTGCAGTCACGAGGAAGGTGGTAAATGTAGTAACTATTAGTATCCAAAACAGGTGTGTGTGACTAATAAAAAAGGAAAAAGAAAGAAACAAAATACAGTTGCTGATAACAGTTTCCCAAATTTTGGGGCTTGGATAATCTGCCATCAAGGTAGAGGTTTGGTCAGTGGAGAAGGGGCTCAGCACTTACTTTAAAAAAGCATTGAAATTTGTGGAAGAAGTTGTGCATTAATTTAGCATAATTCCAGAGGATTCTGTGTCTAGTATTAGTAATTGCATGTTCAGCAAGGACAGATGTGAAGTTTTTGAATTCAATATAGAAAAAATGTTCAGAAATGTATTTAGTGACAGATTGACCTATTTGACCAAAGTAAATTAACTTGCAATTATATGGAATTGAGTAGATTCCTAGTAGCAGCAAAGGTTACACACACACACTCTCTCTCTCTCTCTCTCATAAATGACAACAAAGAGCTGATTTGATTAATAGATTTAAATGTGGTTGAAAGATGAAATTTCCTAAAGACATATGAAACATGTCCAGATATAAGGATGGAGATTTGGTCGACGGCATCTCTTCTTTGCAGGAGGAGGAAAAAAATATGATGATTTTCACAGTCATTTTTGGGTTGAAGCCATTGAGTGAGGTGGTTTGTTTAATGGTAGAAATTTCTTTCTGGCATGTTGCAGATGAAGCATAGACAATATGGGCTCTTGATAATAGGCAAGTAATGCCATATTTTTGTGAGGGGTCATGTACAGATATATGGTGAATATATTGACCAGAGAAGGACTGTTTGCAATAGACTGAAGTGGAAAAGGAACCAGCCATTTCTCTCTTTAAAAGGACAGCAAGAAAGGGTATAGTTTCATTTGATTCTGTGGTTTATTTTTTGTAAGAAGACACAATTCCTTGTGTAATTTATTCCATATGGCAAAAATGTCATCCACAAAGCAAAGCTAGAGAGAAGGTTTCAAATAAAATGTAGAGATTTTTCCATCACAAGGTTCCAAGTAAAAGTTTACCAGAGTTGTGGAGCCCACTGCATTACCTTGTATTTGTGTGCAAAGCTTCCAATTTAGCTGAAATATCTGGAGTTTGTGTTAAACTTAAATAGACAACAGACTCTCCCCCCCCCCCAATATATGATGGAAATTTAGAAGATAATAGTTCCGAAGCATTTAGAGGATTGTTGGTTAAAAGCAAAGTAATATCAAAAATAATCATTAAATCAGAAGATTCAAGTTTCAGATCTCTAATTTTTTAAATAAAACTGGATTTCCTTATAGAAGAGAAAGAGTAGCTGATAAAGGGGTTAGGAGATTAGAGAGAATCTTTCAACAACTTTCCACAAGTTATGCACATGCTGAACCATAACCATCCTTTGAAAGTGTTATTACAGTTCCTGAATTTGAAGAATTTGTTGTTGATTACCTAGCATCTCCTTTCTCTTCTGATAAATCGTCCAATTAATGAAGCAACAATTTTGAAGAATTATTCTTACTTCATGTGTTTCCACTTGATTATTTTACTGGTAAGCACACAGGAGCACTGTTCACTCATTTCATTATTTATTACAGTACATTATGGTACAGTATGCAATGTTGTTATAATATAATTTGTACATTGTATTATTTCTAACTATTATTTTTCAGGAAATTATGTATACTGAATATTAATTATAATAACTTTAATTAATACTTCATATATTTCAGTAACGTTACATTGCCATCATAAGGGATTACAGGAAATGATACATACATGCAGGCACTAACACTAGATAAATGAAGCTGAAGAAAGACAACCAAAGTTGGGCCTTGAGTCTTAACTATTGCCTCCTAGTGGGCTAAATTGGGTGGTCTTGGTCACTGGATTGAAGATCTGAGGATGAGTGCTTCCCAATAACGTTGCCAAATTTTAGTATTCAGGCTTTTTAATTGTTAATATATCCTTATTGTTCATAGATTCATAATAGTATTTATGATCTTTTCAACTGACAATGGAATTTGTCAGAACTGAACCTCATCATAAGTGGAGAATTGACTGTATTCTTGTTTTTATCTTAACCATGAGCAAATAAAAACTTGCACATGAAATATCTTTACAACTAGGTTATTTGTATGTAGAGGCTGTTGACTGAACATTAGATTATTTTGGTATTTCATAATGCATAGCACTCTTACTCTCAGATATTTATCTAGTATGGATGTTGACTGTTGATTATTATTATCACTCATGTTGTTTAATGGAAAAGCATGTGTCTAAAGCTAATCATTAACTAAATTGATTTAGCTACCTTATTTACTGAATATAACTCGCACTTTTTTTCCCCAACATTAAAGGTAAAAAGTCATGGTACAAGATACATGCGGGAATTTTTGGAAACTAAAGTTTTCAGGAAAAAACTGAAAATGGGTATGACATACCAAGAATCTCCTATTTGCTATCACTGCTTCCGGCCTCGAGTGGTTTCCTTGTGTGCATCGTCAAAGTCATCTACCCAAATAGTGTCATCTTCTTTCCCATCATTTCAAGCAAAAATTACCAGTAATTTACAAGATTGAGATACGTAATGAACAATCTATCGTGAATGACTAATGAGAAGTGAAAGTAGAGCGTGAAACAGACAGCAATGGTAGGCTGGTAGAGATAAAGCAGCTATGAAGACATGCATATGATTGGTTCGGTATTAACAAAAGATCGTGCAACCCAATGACAAAGGCAAGCCAACAGTTGTTGAGTTGAAATGCTAATTTTCTTCAACTAAATTCCATAATATCTGAAACTGCCATAACAACATTCACCAATATATTTCTTAGTTTTAACACGTTCACGACGGGATGGTGTTTTGCCCTTTTATCATTCCAACAGAACTTCTCATTACCATTTGTGTACCACTTCTGCGTCGTGCAGGCAGGCTCACACAAAGTTTCAATCCTTCAGTTGAATTTTATTGCTGCTTGTTTGTGTGCCATTTCCATGTCTTTCAATTCGTGGTAGAATTTTATTTGAAGTTAGCCTTTGTGATCTGTCTTAATGACATCGAAAATTTCGAAGGCAATCAAACAAACACTTATTTCTTGTGATTGAAAAATTGTACACTAGTTTTTATAGATGTAGAAAGTATTTTTACCTTGGGTATAATTATGTTAAAGATACCAAGCAATTTTAAACCTGGTTTTACTCCATTTTTCCCAAGTAATCAAACAGACAAAAATGTCAAGTTTGCGCCTGCAAGTGATGCAAGACTAGCTGATCCTACAGGTAGTGCAAGACCAAGGCAACTCGTGGTAGAGGTGGAACAAGCTCCAATCACTAATCTTAATATTTACCCTTAATGCCAAAACACATCTCCAAGAAGGGGGTGTTTGCCAGTTCAACATATGGTTATGGTTTTGCTTGAGTCTATACAGCATAGTTTCTCTGGAAGAAGATGTGATTAATTAGTTAGTGCTGTTTTTATCCCAGTTGTCTCTAATTGCACTATTTGTTGAGAAATATATTACACAGGCTGCAAATGTCTCTGTACTTTATTCAGTGATACAATAAAACTACTTGTTTTTCTTGCATCTGCAGTATAGTGGTTGTTGGAGAAGGGCGTGTTGTTTACTGTGGGGAGCGACTTACTATCGCCCTGGCATGAACATATTTAAACTTTTTTTTCATGTGAGGTATATGTGAAACATTTTAATTTCTTTTTTCATAAAGTAAAATCAGGGGTGTGAGTTATATTCACGTAAATATGGTAATTAGATTAATAAGCCAATATTTCACCTTGGTTACAAAGAGATATATTGAGCATTTGCATGCAGTCACACTAGTTGGAAGACAGACACTAAGTTCTGATAATTTTATATTGTAAGTATATAATTTTTCATGGGGTTCTTAAGGGTCAAAGCTGTATAACGAGAGGAGACCTCCACATAGCCTTTAAAGGAATGTGGAGAAACGACCAGGGCTTCTGACCTAATGTCCAGGCCTCACCTTCTCATGGTGCACCCTGTTAGGTATCTACCTAGATACTGAACGAACAAGGATGGACTGGCAATTTGAGATTTATCCGAACAACTTATATTCTTATTGGCTTAAACTAAAATATCAAATGATGGTACAATATGACAGAATTTCATTCCATCTGGGGCATCGCCTGATTAAACAAGGCCCACGTTTTTTTTTGCCAGGGAACCAGGGCCAACAGCGAAAAGTCAGCTACTGGAACAAATCTTAAAACACACTGATATTCGACCAGAAATGCTCAAGTATGGTGGTATAAAAGTCTTACAGTCTCGAGTAGAGTAATGTGGAAAAATACGGGAATGGGGAATTTGAAAAAGAGACTTATTTGTGCCTATGGTCCCAGAGAAGGATCTACTAAGGTAGAAGTGGAGGCATATTTTTAGGTTTTAGAGAAAGCAACTGACACAATGAAAAAGGAAAAGTTGGTCCTTGTTGGGGATCTAAATAGCAGAGTAGAAAATATTTGTCAGACATACAAAAATATTTCGGGAGAATATGGAGAAAAGAGCAAAGCTAATAATAATGGCAAATACTTGTTGGATTTCTGCTTAGGACATGGACTGGTTATTACTAATACAATGTTCCAACATAAAAATGTGCACAAATTTATGTGCAGAGAAGAGGCAAGGAATAAGAAAAGTCTCATTGACTATGTTATTGTGAATAGTGATGTTTTCTCAGTGATGTCCAGGATACTAGATGTACAGAGGATTTGAAATTAGAAGTGATCACCATTTAGTCTTGAGCAGGATAAAATTGAATTTCATACTGAAAAGAAGAACATGTAAGAAAGTGTTAAAGTGAATAAAAGTTGAGCAGCTCTCAGATGTGAATTCTAGACTAAAATACATAAACATTACTCAAGAAAAAATGAAAAAAATGAAAGAATCTGTGTCTGTTTTAATCCTTTCCGAGTGCTGTATACAATCCATTAAGCCTCCAACATGATAAAAAAAATGAAAGAGTTTGAGAACAGGAAGCAAACCTTGGAGAGTCAGTCGCAAATCCTGAAGAAAACATTGATCGATTCAGCCAGAGAGGCATGTGGTGTGAGGTTGTCTGCAAGGATAGAAAAATCAGAACCCCATGGTGGACACAGAAAGTTAAAGAGGTAGTGAAGGAAAAGAAGAAAGCATATCAAAAGTTTCTGGCAAATAAGTCAGCTTGTGCTCTTATGGAATACACAGACAAATGTAAGAAAGCTAAACACTGTGTAAAACTAGCTAAACAAAAGTCATAGGAATAACATAGAAAATAAATATCAAGAAGTGGCAAGACATACTGGAGGCTGTTGAAAAAGCTCAGAAAAGGAGGAAAGAGTGCTAAAAAGAATTAGAGATGATAAAGGTCACATGAAAACTGGAGGAAAAGATATCCTTGATGTATGGAGTAATTACTTCGAAAAATTGCTAAATGAAACAAGCAGTGGTGACAGCACAGTAGTAAAAAACACTCAACAGACATGCAATCAAGAATACATATCCATACTTGAAGTAGAAAAAGCCATCAAAGGCCTGAAATGTAGAAAGGCAGCAGGAGTAGATGATATTCGACCAGAAATGCTCAAGTATGGTGGTATAAAAGTCTTACAGTGGCTGCACTGCTTAGTTCAGAAGGCCTGGACGGAGGGACGAATTCTTGATGATTGGAATAGAGCTCTCAAAGTACCCATATATAAAAAGGGAAATAAAACTGAATGTGAGAATTACAGAACCATTTCATTACTGAGTGTTTCTGGTAAGATATATGCAAGTATACTTGAGAAACGGTTGAGAAGGATTGTGGAAGAAAATCTTGGTGAAGAACAAGCTGGATTCAGACCAAATAGAGGCTCTCAGGATCAGATCTTCACTTTACAACAAATTGTTGAGAAATCATGGGAATATAACAGAGATCTGTATTTAAGTTTTGTAGATCTGGAAGAGGCACATGACAAGGTGCCAAGAGAAGCTATTCAATATGCTACAGTTGTATGGTGTCAATGGGGCATTATATCAAGCATTACTTAGTCTTTATTTGAGTTGTAATTCTGCAGTTAGAATTGAAGGTGGTTTAATGTTAAATCTGGTGTCAGACAGGGATGTACATTATCCCCTCTGTTATTCATTATCTATATGGATCACATTATGAAGGATAGTGGTATTAAACCTGATACCAAAGTTGGCGATGTTAATGTCAGCTCTTTGCTTTATGCAGATGATGTTATACTTCTAAATAAATCTGCTACAAGTCTGCAAGATTCCCTGACTAAATTGAATAACTGTTGTAATAGATATGGTATGAAGGTCAGCAATAAAATGACAAAGACAATGAAAATAGGCAGAATCATACTTATATATAAATAGGCAGAACCTGTGTAACAAGTAAAACATTTCAGCTAATTAGGCACGACTTTTAGTGAAGATGGTAAATTAAATATGGAAATAGGCAACAGAATCAACAAAGCTGGTATGGTAGGAAGTCAATTGAATAATTTTATATGAAATAAGAGAGATTAGTGTAAACACTAGATTAGCTGTATACAAGATAGTGTACAAATCAATTTTAACTTATGGATCTGAGAGCTGGGTCAAAAGTAAAACACTTGATCAAAGACTAGAGACTGCAAATATGAGAGTCCTGAGAAAGATTAGAGGCATGAACAGATGGCATCATTGGCAATATCATATTAAAAGTGAGGATATTAGGAAAGAACTTGACATTGTCAGCATCCAGGAATGCGTTAGCAGAGCTAACCTCTGGTGGTATGTTCACTTAAACAGAATGGGCGAGGAAAGATTAGCAAAACAAGTGTTCTCTTCTAGGTTGCCAGGAAAAAGACCCATAGGAAGACTAAGATATAGGTTGATTGATATGGTAAAAAGTGCTGTAGAAGATGGAAATATAAGATCTGATGATGTTGGAGTCCTGACAAGTAACAGAGTGATTTGGAGGAAAATTTTAGATAGGAAGTTAGTAATGATTTAAATTTTCATGTAGTACTATCATATCCTGTACACCCCTTGAGGATATGTGGCAGGAATTTGATGATAGTGATGATAATTTTACATTAAATATAGTTTACTTTCTAACCAATTGAAAAAACTTACTGAAATAACAAAAGCCTCAATACTGACCTCTGGGATATTCTATTCCTAACAAGCTGGTTCATGTGGTGGAGTTGAATCTAATGGTTCGTGTTTGGAATCCTAATTGATGTCTGCTGAAATTCAGGTGCACATCACATTGTAGCTATTGCCATAATCATGTTTCCACCCACCCTGCTCTCAAAATTTGTTCGTACACATTAAGCAAGTTTGTCATAACCATCTCTGCTTAAGAACCGCTGCTGTCAATAAGTGATCCCTGTGAACAATGCATACTTTGGATTTTGACTTCTAATTTTTGCACTTATATCAGTACCAGACATGAGTTAAATATGAAATTGTTACATCCATTAAAATATTCCTCCCTTTTTTCCTTGTTTGATTTCATATTTCAGTTAGTAGAAGCTTAAGACATAATTCAAAATTAAAGCTCAAGTATAACATCTTTTACAACTGCCTTACAGAGCACCACAGTTTCAAGGTTTTCAACAGCAAGACAGTCATGAAGTACTTCGCCATCTTTTAGATGGAATCAAAAATGAAGAGGTCAGGGTGGGTATACATTTTTTCTTTAACATATATTTAAGTAATATTTCCTTAAGAATTTATTTTATTAGTTTTTTGTACATCTGTAATATCACTCCCAGAAAACATGAATCATAGGCAAGCAGGTGGAACAAACAGAAGATGTGACTGTATTAGACAGAAAAAAATGACTTGAAAAGAGGTAAGTATGGTATGAGAGAAGATGTGAAAGCTCTTGAATGAGGTGAAAAAGGAAGAACAATAGAATCAAGATTGTAAGCCTGTTGCCAAGGTATGTCATAAGCGAGCTGAGATGGAGTGCTATAATTGCTAATAATTCAATGTGGAGACTGTGTAGGAAAAATGACATATTCATGGTGAATTGCACTTAATGGATTTGGTGTTAGGTGCTTGGAAAAATTGTTGTTTTCAGTGAAAAATGAATATAAGTAGTTTGGAGAAATAATTATAACAGGATGGCTGCATGAGTGCTTGTACACACGCACTACAATGAAAGGGAGAAATTATTATGACAGACGGTGTGTGTGTGTGTGTGTGTGTGTGAGAGAGAGAGAGAGAGAGAGAGAGAGAGGGAGTGATAGCATGGAAGAGATGACCTCCAGGAATTGATGGGACTAATTGTCACACAAAGAAATCAGTGATTGTGGCAGTTGGGGTAAGAAATTTAGTTCATAGATCAACCTAGGATGCTTATTTGAATATGCAGCAACCCAGTGGTTAGATGTCATGTGTGTTCATTAATATCAAGAATAGCAGCAATGAATTTTTAGCTTTATTAAATGATATGGTACCAAAAATTATTGGCATTAGTGAGACAGCTGACTGAACAGAAAATTCTGACAGAAATATGATGCTGTGAGTACATCAAGGAGAGCAGGCAAGATAGAAAGGATGGGAATAAATATTGCTAACAATTATAGATCAGTTAACATATGCCTTGAAGAAGATAAAAATTACATTCAAGATCGTCTGTATGACAAGTCAGGATTGGCAGACCATGCTCTGGATACTCCTTCACACAGGATCAGATGGAGAAAAACATCTTTATTATATAGAAGTCATTATAGGCCTGAGAGGCTATTCTTAGAATCAGCATCAACTATGAAGCACTCTCCCAACCTCAGCAAATATGGGTGCATTAATTTACCAAAGATCTGGAAGACTGTCATTTTAAGATCTAATAGCCAGATTTCTCTGAATTACGAGGTAGGTTCCAAAAGTTTCCAGCCAACATACAAAATTTGCAGCAATTTTAAAATGCGTGTATGACAGATAGCACCATATATGGGGAGCTTAGTCAACTCTCTCTACCTACATCATTCAGTTGGAAGCACTTGTTTGACTAACACGTGCCACACTAAGTGGCTGTAATGTTAAAAATTGAGTACCGTGCGGTGATAAAGTTTTTCATCAAAGAAGGGCTTTCTCTGAGTGGCATCAAACAGCAATTGGATGGTGTTTATGGGGAAGCTTCTTAATATTCCACCATGAAGGAATGGGCTAAAGTTTCATGTAGGAAGAGAGAGCATCGAAGATGATCCTCATGATGGTCAGTCTGTAGCAGTGATGGCTGAGGAAAATGTCTCTCATGTTGAGGAGGAACTGCTCAATGGCAAACAGCTGAAGCTCAAAGAAATCTCAGCAAGGTTGAAGCTTTCTATAACAACTGACTTTCACATCATTCATGAGAAGCTTCACATGATGAAGGTCAGTATAAGGTGGGTGCCCCGACTTCTCTCTTCAATTCTGAAGGAGCATCATGTGACTTGTTCCTGCAAGTTTTTAGAGCTTTGTCAAGGGAATCAGAAGTGCTAGAATCTATTGTCATTGGAGATGAAACCATGGTCCTTATTATGGTCCTCTTTCCAAACGGGAATTCATGGAGTGGATCAAACAAGGCAAAGCACTGCCAAGAAAAGCCAAGGTCACTCAGTCTACCAAGAAGATCATGGCAGCAATCTTTTGGGATTGCCGGGAAATTCTCTTGATTGACTTCAAGGAAAGGAATACCACTATGAATGCAGAATGGTATGCTTCACTCCTGCACAAACTGCGCAACGCCATAAAGGAGAAGAGACAAGGAATGCTGAGTCATGGTGTTCACCTGCTTCACAACAATGCTCCAGTCCATACGGCTATTGTTGCGAATGCTGCAGTGAAAGACTGTGGCTTCCAGAAGATTGAACACCCACCCTACAGTCCCGATCTAGCACCTGGTAACTACTACTACCTCTTCTTGAAACTGAAGTCCTTCGAGGAAGAAAATTTGCAGATGACAATGAGGTGAAAGATGCAGTTTAGACCATTTTGCAGACAAAATAGTACATATTATACAGACCATTTTTTCAAGGGCATAGAAATGTTAATTCAAAAATTCAGAGATGTGAAAAGTGTGTTGAAGTAAAGGGCGATTATGTTGAAAAGTGACACAGTTGTTTTCTTTCTATCACCTCTAAAAGCCAGTCAGGCCAGAAACTTATGGAACCACCCTCGTAACTTTGCAATTATCTGACCCATAGAGGGCACCATGTAAGGACATTAGGTGTTACAATTTAAATTGTTTCTACAATTACTTGGTTTTGTGCTGTGTGCCTGTCACAGTTTCATTGTGCTCTGATGATGCTGGGTAGTAAACCGGCAAAATATTAGTGAGTTTAATAAATATATTTTGGCTATGCGCTTCGCAACCATATGCCTGGGGAAGGAGTGTCCTAGGTTCGATTCGCGTCGGTGACGTGAGGAGCTGAAAGATCTTCCTCAGCCATAGCCAAGTTAGCCAGTCTTGGGCGTGGACAGCAGGGTTTTTCCTCCAGTTTATTCTGGGGTTTTTCATCCCGCAAAACAGGCAAACTGGCCTTGAGAACTCAACTACAGGCCATAGCATACACCGGGGCATAAGGCTGACCACCTTATCCTGTAAACGTAGTGAGGTCCGATGATCAATGGACCCTCGACACCGCAAGGTAAAAGAGGGTATAAGGAAGATGAGATGAGATAAATATATTTTTACCTGTTGATGTAAGTTATACCATTAAGCTTTATTATGGATGAAATACATAGTTGGGCACCATTGGATGCTCTTCAGGACATCTGAAGAAGACTGCACACTGCATAGACAGATAAACCTTATGGTTACAAGTAGTACTATCATTATGGGTAATTTCAACTATGAGGAAGGATTGAGATATTTATAGAGTTACTGAGATATGACTACCTTAAATAGCATGTGATGAATAGACTCATAAGCTCATCTATTTCCATTAAATAGAAATAGATCTAGTAATAGCATCTGTAAATCTATATAAATGAAGTGGCTGTTGTATACCTTCACTGGGAGAGAGTGATCATGCAGATTTAACTCTCCAAGTGAAGGCACACAATGAGATGGGATAAGATAAATTGGTAAAAAATAAAAAGCTTTGAATTTAAAAAAAGGGGGTGGGTATATATGGAACTATAAAACAGATGATTGCGACAAAATGAGAAGACAACTTGAAGCAATGTCTTGGAAATTGTCATGGAAAGTCTGCATTGTAGTGAAATTGGAAATGTATGGGAAGTGGTCGTAGGATGTCTGAAGGACCTCTGATTGCATTCCTAGATAGACTAAGAAAAACAAATATCTGGAAGTTATACGAATAATAGGACTTTGAAGTGAGAGCTTCATAAAGTAGAAAAAGCTGTGGATTCGATACCAAATAAAATCTGATGACCAGGCTTAGGGGAAGTTAAAAAAAAAAAAAAAAAAAAAAAGGTGAGAAAAAGAAAGGATAAAGCACTTAGCATTTTAGGCAAAGACAAATCAGAAAAAAATTTATTACTGTGTGACAGGTAATGGAAGAATAACCTTATGCAAGGCAGAAAAGTGCCATGCTTTAGAAATGGCATAGTTGTTAACCCTCTCATGCATAACGGCCTCATATGAGGACACACATATATCTTCCCTCATAATAATTATTCATCCATAATTTAGTGCTACTGTATGCATGTAGTCCTCATCTGGGGGAGACCAAAGTGTTCTTTGAAACTACACCAGATGACAGGAGTTTCAACAGAGTTACAGGGATATCAATCTCTCTGCAGTGCATGGTGGTATCAAGGAGGAAGTGAAAAACTGCTGTTTTGTTGATTTGAATTTGGTGATTTTATGAGTCTTCTGGAAAGATTAGTATGGTTTTATATATTGTTATGCCTTGTAGATGAAGTGTGAATATTTAATTTGTTCATGTTTATTATCACATTCATAAAACAAACTTTAAAACAACCTGTCCTCACATGAGGACAATATGTTTTAGTTACCACGTCCTCTGATGGCATTACTGTCACTAGATGAGTTGATAACTCAATAGTGCATGTGGTATCTAGCTACTTAGGAAAGGAGCCTGTCAGTGCATGTCAGAGTTTCAGCCAGAAAGGAAAAAAGTATGTTGAAATTCCACTACCTCGCAGCATAGCTGTTTATAATAAACATAGTTTGTTATAAACTATGTGTGGAATGGACCTTATGGACTGTAGTGTGGCTTTGGGCTTAGTCTCTTGTGGCTTTGTATCGAAATGATACCAGGAACAAACGATGGTATATGAGAATTTTTTACCATATGTTGAACGTACTTGTTTGTAATGCATGGATCATTTGGAAATAGGAAGAAAAGGAAAAATTGGATTTGTTGGAATTCAAATCAAGAGTGGCAACTGCTTTGATATATCAAGGTTTAGCTCAGCTAGGTACAAAGAAACGAGGACGCCCTTCAAGTCAGACACCATCAGCACTAAAGAAACGCAAAACTCACTCTGTACCACATGAGAAACGTTTTGACGGCAGTGGACACTTCCCAAAGAAGACAACAGGTGCTAATGCTAATCGTTGCAGAGATGTACACTGCAAGAGTAAAACAACAAGATACATCTGTGGTAGATGTGAGGTTCCAATCTGTCTGGAATGTTTTCAGTCTTTCCATACAAAATGAGGCAAAGAGAATAGGACTGTTCTTGATTTATGTAGCTCTATTGCAAATTCTAATTCTTCTACTTTTTTGTATGTACTAAGTAATCCAAATTTTGATCATTCATGCAGTGTTTCAGCAAAATATAAATTGTTTATAATCTTTTTTGTCATACTTGTAATGTCTTTCAATGAAAATAAATTCCTTAGTCTAAGTCATTTCCATAGAAATATGTCTGTAGTTTGTTGGCGTTAGTACATAATGTCCTCAGATGAGGACATCATTTTTTACATATACAGGACGTAAATTTTGCAAAATTAATGAATTTATGGTAATACTGTAAGATTAAATGGTACTATACATGCCATTATAATTTTTTTATAAATTATTATAAAAATTCATGCATGAGAGGGTTAAGGAACCACTTTCTGGATGCTGGTAGGGAACTAGATGAAATGGTTTAAGTTGGATTAGTTTGGTATTAAAGCAATCGTGAGAGTTTCATTTGGATGGGATATCTGCAAGGATGCTAAAGGGATGTCATAAGGAAATAACAGTGCCTCTGATTTGGTTATTCATCTTATCTCAACATAAGCATAGTTCCTGATGAGTGGAAGGAGGGCAAGATAAAACAACAAGATACATCTGTGGTAGATGTGAGGTTCCAATCTGTCTGGAATGCAACAAATTGGCAATTAGTATCTCTGGGCTGCTCATTAAGGTACTGGATCCAATTAGGATCTATATCCAGAAGTTGGTAGGTAGCATGTTGATTCTAGGGTAAGGAAAATGTATATACCACAATATTTTTGGATTTTATCAAGACATTTGACAGGATTCCACACTTTATATTATACATTATTGATGTTTTGGATTCAATTTAATGGACTTAAGTGTGTGATTTTGGTGTATTATTGGAGCTTTATTAGCGTGGTTAGTGTACTAAAGTGTTTTATAACATAATCTATGTCGGGAAGTCGCCGCTAGATGAATTCGTAATGTGTAGTGTTCGTGCAAGCTCCAGATAAGATAAGTATCATTTTCAGTTATCGATACAAATTACTTAATATTGTGTAGTTTGTTTTGTTTGCCTTGCGTATTTTAGTGCGTCTATTTTTGGTGTGTTATAACGTATAATTTGACAAAACACGTTGCAAATAAGTATGGCATCTGTGCGAAGGAAAATGGCGGCCAGTAATGAAGGTTCGGCATCGTTATCAAAGAACGGTAGCATAAAAGAAATGAGTCAGTGTACTAGCTGTGAAATGTACGCTTTGCTGAGTGCGGTCGGAGTGTGGTTAGATGATAATAAAGGATTGAATGTGTGTAGAAAATGTAGGGAGAATGAGGAATTGAAGTGTATTTCGGATCATGAGTGTGATATTTTTGTCAACCTTCAGAATGAAGGAAATAGGGATATGACAAGAAACGGCAAGGTTGTACATGAAAATTGTGAGAGTGTGAATGTAGAAAGTGTGAATGATAGTATAAATGGTTTCTCAGAGAACAAAAAAGATGAGATAGATGCATTGAGTGAGATCGCGTTGTTGAATAGTGCGATAGAAAGAGCAAAACAGCAGCTAGAGTGCATGAACAAAAGTAGACTGAATGAACCAACCAATAATAAAAGGTATGACAGGAAAAATAGACGTATGAATGTGAACATGAACAAAATGAAGGATAGAGTGCTGTATGGAGACTCGTTAGTACGAGGTGTGTTAGTAGAGGATTTGACAAAATCGTACCAACCTGGTGCGACCATAAAGGACGTAACTGAGTCTATTAGAGAGCAAAAGGAAAGGGTGAAAGAAATGATTGTTGTGGCAGGTACAAATGATTTGAAAGGAGATAAAATGGAAATGATAGAAGACCTGAATGAATTGTTTGAGGTAGCAAATGAAAAGAGTGAGAGAGTTAGAATGATTAGTCTTTTGCCACGGTATGACAATGAAATGTTTAAAAGGAAGGCTATAATTGTGAATGACTTTATGCGTGGGTTATGTATGACGAGTGGTGTGGAATTTGTGGATGTGTGGAGTGAGTTTGATGGGCGAAAGGATCTATATAAGATGGATGGCTTGCATTTGAATGGTTACGGTGTAAGAAGACTTGAGAAAGTGTTGCTGAATGTAG
This sequence comes from Typopeltis vanoorti, assembly GCF_054136105.1. Taxonomy (NCBI): domain Eukaryota; kingdom Metazoa; phylum Arthropoda; class Arachnida; order Uropygi; family Thelyphonidae; genus Typopeltis; species Typopeltis vanoorti. The sequence continues at coordinate 41,154,147 of NC_143561.1, read as the reverse complement.
TGGATGTGCAAATTCAGGGAAACTAGATTTGTTAAGGGGGGGGTAGAGATACAGTCCTTATGGAGGCAGTTGAATGTAAGAATGAATATAATATGCCAGAGCAAATAAGGACAACAAATCAGAGAGGGATAGTTAATATAAGGCATCAAGGTAGGGTTGGGGCTAATGGGGGTCTTAAATTCATGTACACTAATACTAGGAGTATTAGGAACAAGAAGGAAGTGTTTTTGGCCATGGTTGGCACTTCCAGACCACAGGTTATAGGTATTAGTGAAACATGGCTGACTGTAGATGATATAACTAGTGGGATTGAATGTGATGGGTATAGTGTGTTCAGGAATGACAGAGAGAATAAAATGGGGGGAGGAGTATTGTTGATGATAGCTGATGAGCTCCAGCCAAGGAGAATAGAAGTTGAATTGCAGGATAGAGAAAAGAGCACATTTGAGGCCATTTGTTGTGAGATTGTGGCTAGCAGAACTAAATATACAATTGGGTGCTGCTATAGACCAGGTGATGGAAAAGATGGTGGTGACAGTATGCACAAGCAAATAGAAGAAATGGGTGGAAGGAGGGTGATTATTATGGGAGATTTCAACTATGGTCGCATTGATTGGAGTGAGGAGAGGACACACGGGAGGAAGGAACTGGATTTTATGCGGTTATTAAGGGATAACTATCTGCGACAGCATGTCATGCAAAATACTAGGGGTCAGAGAGTGCTTGACCTAGTAATCACATCTGAGGATTTGGCTGTAACAAATATGACCACATTGCCACCAATCGGTGAGAGTGATCATAGGGTCTTAACTTGGGAGGTGGCTAAAGGTGTAGAATTTTCAATTAAGACAGGGTACATGTGGAATTATCAGGCTGGAAAGTATGACAAGCTTAGGAGTTTGATTGGTTCAGTGCCATGGCATGTACAGCTGCAAGGACTAGAAGTTGATAGTGCATGGGAGTTAGTTAAGAAGTGCTTGCATGAAGCAATGGCTGACTGTATACCTAGAGTCCAAAAAATAAATCAAGTAGGGGTTAAATGGATGAATAACACCATTAAGCTTGAGTTGCAAAAAAAGAAACAACTATGGAGGGAATTTAAGGAGAAGTGTGACCGGCAGGCACATGAACGGTATAAAGCGCAGGCTAGAAGGGTGATGAGTGTGGTAAGAAAAGCAAAAAAGGATTACGAAAGAACATTGGCCATGTAGGCTAAAGAGAATCCTAAACAGTTTTTTAGATATGTAGCAAGTAAAAGGAAAAATGTACATGGCAGAATGATTTTAAAGAATGCCGATGGTAGGGAGGTAACTGAATCAGTTGAGATAGTTGAGTTACTGAGTCAGCACTTTGCAAAAGTATATCATCCAGGTGGTGACATTGCAGAAACGAATAAACCAGTAGATTATACGGGAATTGTGGTTAATGAAGTGGAGGTGAGTAGTCTATTGCATAACCTCAATGTCAATACATCTGTGGGATTGGATGGTATACCAGCTCGTGTTGTACGAGAAGCAGCTAAAGAATTGTCAGTACCCTTGACCATTTTGTTTAATTTGAGTCTCGGGTCTGGGTTAGTCCCGAGCGGGTGGAAAGAGGGGAAAATAGTTCCACTGCATAAAGGTGGTTCCAAGCCTGCTGTTGTAAATTACCGACCGATTAGCATATCAGGAATCATTGTCAAGGTCTTAGAGAAATTAGTCAAGAAAAGAAAACAGGATTGGATAGATGAAAATGGGATATTGTATGGGGGACAACATGGTTTTGTGAAGGGTAGATCATGCCTGAGTAACTTGCTCACGTTTTATAACACAGTGACAGCTGAACTGGATAGGGGTAATGGGTTTACAGTGATACTACTGGACCTTGCCAAGGCCTTTGATAGGATACCACATGGAACCCTAATCAGTAAACTGGAGCAGATGGGTATAGATATAGGGTTGGTGAGATGGATAAGAGGGTGGTTGAAGGAGAGATATCAAAGAGTGGTTTATTCAGGAGTGGAGTCTAAAAGATGTCTTGTGACTAGTGGAGTGCCACAGGGCTCTGTTCTTGGACCACTGCTTTTCAATTTGTTCATCAATGATATTGGAAAGGATCTGAGAGGAAGTGTTCACTTGTTTGCTGATGATGCAAAGTTGGGTAGAGCAATTGTGAGTGCACAGGATGTCAAAATTTTACAGGATGATTTGGATAGTTTGGAGGACTGGGCTAGGAAAAATGGATGTCAATTTAATGTGGCAAAGTAAGGTTATGCACTTTGGGGTGAAAAGAATAGCAGCAGTATATCGCATTGGTGGAACCATACTCCAGGAGATTGATGAGGCCAGCGATTTGAGAGTGTTGGTAGATAGGGAGTTGAAGTTTAGGGGTCAAATTGCAAAAGTAACTAAAACAGCTCACCAAATCACTTGGCTTCTGAAAAATACTTTAACATGCAGAGACGAACAAGTTGTTGTTCCTCTGTATCGAGCCTTGATAAGACCCCATCTGGACTTCTGTGCCCAGTTATGGGCACCAGGGTTTCTTCGTGATGGGGAGGAAGTGGAGAGGGTCCAGAGACGAGTGACCAAGATGATAGCAGGTCTGTGGAATGAACCTTATGAGAATAGGTTGAAGATTTGTGGGTTGCAGAAATTGGACGATAGGCGAAGGAGGGGTGATATGATTGAGACATTCAAATTACTGAAGGGTTTTTATAAGATTGATCCAGAAGATATTTTTGAAAATATGACTGGTGGTGGGAGGACTAGGGGCCATGCATGGAAGCTGGGCAAGAGCGTGGTTGACAAGGGTGTTAGAGCTAGGTTCTTTACTTGGAGAATGGTAAATGAGTGGAATAAGCTTCCAGAGTCTGTTGTGGGTGTTACGACCGTGAATGAGTTCAAGGCAAGGTATGATAGATACTGTGTGAATGTTGAATAGTTGTTCTTGACATGATGTTAGGGCCTCCTTCGATGAGTCTGTTGACTCCTTAGAGTTTCCCAGAACAATAATAATAATAATACTCAAAGGGATGGATATGGAAAATAGGTTTGTGACAAAGATAGGTGAATTATTGACCAACAGGTATCAGAGGGTAATGTATAGAGGTTCTTAATAAGTAAAGGAGGGTGATGTGGAATATTACAGGGTTCTGTTCTTCTGGTATTGTTGTTTAACTTTCATATTAATGATATTGAGGTTGGTTGGATAGTAACATACGATTATTTGCTATGATGCAAATGTAAAAAGGGTGATATAGAGACTTTTTTCACATGAGTTGTGAAAATTATGGCAAGTAGTGCAAAATAGATAATTCTACTGGAAATTTCAAAATTTTCATAACAAACAGTTCTTTCCCTCTGGAATGAAAATCCAAAAAATATTATGGTGTGTTCTTTTTAAAGATATTGAATTTTGAAAACCACTTAAAAAAAAAAAACGTTGATCAACCATCAATGGCAGTGGCATCTTCAGCAGCATCATATAGCGCAGTTGAAATTTGCCATTTGGATTTATGTAAAATGTGAAGCATGCAATTAGTTTTGTATTTTTATAAAGGTATATGGATTAGCATTTAGAAGAAAATGTGACTAAAAAGCATGCTCATTTAAAAAAAAAATGCAGTGAGAAAGGGTGTAATGTTTTGTATTTTTTTACAATTGGTTAGGAGCATTTAGAAAAAAAAAATGAAACTAGAAAATAAACAAAGTAATTTCATGCTTTCTCTAAATGAAAGTTTGAATTTAGAGAAAGCATGAAGTCACTTCCTGTATTCATTTTCATTTTACACAAATTATGGACTTCTACCACCATGTCATAAATAATTATTTTAATTTCGCGACATTTCGAACTTCATATTAAGGTCATCATCTGGAGTATGCATATATATTATTAAAAGAACACATAAGACCACAGTAATAATTTTTAATTAATAAAGGTACAGATATTTCATACTAAAACTAATAGTACATCTTCAGTGTCACACAAACAGTTATAGGAATGGAATACAAGTAACAAACATTCGGTGGATCACCTATTAAAATACAATTGTTGCCGCGTGCTAGGGAATTATAGAAAATAATAAATAATTAATCTTTAAGATAATTGTTTTTTTTATTGATTACATAAAAGAAAAGTCTCCTAGATCTTTGAGAGAAAGAGAGAGAGAGAGACAATAATTTCGATTTAAATACGGTCGGTGTAAAATAGCTTCACATCTTTCTTTAAAAAGGCATTCATATTTGAACCTGCATCTATGGAGGAGAATAGCTTTATCCCACTGGATATTATGAGCAGTGTTAATACTGTGTTGTGCTAGACCAGATTTCTGAGGTTTGTTGTATTCAATATAATACTGACGTTCCTTAATTCTTTTTTTTCCACAGAACGGCCAGTTTGTCCAAAATAAGAAACATTGCATTCACATAGCATTTGGTAAATGCCAGCCAAAGATAGAGATGACAGTTTATCCTTTGTAGAAGGCAATAAAGAGGAAAGTTTGTTGATAGGAACATAAGTGGGAATCAATTGATACTTTTTCAAAATTTTACCTATAGGTTCTGAGATTCCTGGAATGTAAGAGATTGGAACTCTGTGGACTGTTGAAGAAGAAACCTTAGGTAGTGGAACATAGGATTCAATTATCTGTTGGATTTGATTGGGGTTGTAATTATTTGATTCCATTAAGATTTTAATGATGGAAAGTTCTTGTTGTAAGATTACTGGAGAAGAGCAAACTTTATGTGCTCTATTAATTAGAGATTTAAGAATGCCAAATTTTTGAGATGTGTGGTGAGCAGACTTTTTTATTAATGTATCTGCCAGTAAATGTGGGCTTTCGAAAGATGCTTGTAGATAAGGTATCAGAAAAAGTTTGAGTAAGGAGGATGTCCAAGAATGGTCAAGTACCAGAATTTTCTTTTTCCATGGTGAATTGAATACGTGGATGAAGGCTATTTATCTGTTGTAGAAATGTGGAAAACTCATCTTCAGTATGTGGCCAAATAGCAAAAACATCATCGACATAACGATACCAAAGAGATGGTTGAGGATGAATGGATGAAAACATAGTGTCTTCGAATTGTTTCAAAAAGTAGTTTTCCAAAGGTGGAGACAAAAGGCTACCCATGGCAGTACCTTCAACTTGTTTGCAGATCTTCTTTTTCCAGCTGAAATAACCTGAATGGATAACAAATTTGAAAATCTTTGCGATATCTGGAGGGTAATATTCATATAATAATTTAACTGTGTCGGCTAATGGAATATTGGTAAACAGAGAAATAATGTCGAAACTGACTTACAAATCAGACTCTTTGATTTTTATATCCTTGATTTTTTCAAGAAAATCTGTCCAATTTTTTATATAAGATCTGGAAAGTCCAGTGAGAGCACTTAGGAAACGTGACAAGACTTTTGCAATTTGATAGGTAGGAGAATCAATGCAATTCATGATAGGTCACACTGGATAGCCTTCTTTATGGATTTTTGGGAGTCCATATAGACGACGAGTTCTTCCAAAATAGGTACGTAATTTATCCACGTAATTTGGGGTCCCAGCTGATAACCTCATCAAGTAAATTATTTAATTGTCTTAATTTGTGAATTTGTAGGATTATGTGTGATCTCTTGGTAGGTAGAGGTGTCTTCTAAAAGGCTGGATACTTTTGTCTCATAGTCAGTCTTATTCATGATTACAATAGCTTTTCCTTTATCGGTCTTAGAAATAGATATTTTTTTATCTCTTGTTAAAGAAGTTAGCCCTTTGATTTCAGCATTTGATAAGTTGCAAGGAGGTAATTTGCTTTTAAATAAAGAAGTCGCAAATTCAAATCGAAGTTTGTTGGCATCGTCAGTAGAAAGTCCTGACAGATTACATTCTATATTATGTAAAAAATCAAGATATGGAATGCGTGAAGGAATAACTGCAAAATCAAGGCCTTTTGCTAAAGCACTGGTTTCAGTGTCGGATAAAGGATGATCTGAAATATTAACAATCCATTTATTAGTAGAAATGATGTCAGAGGTTAAGTTTTTCTTTTGCTTGTGATATAAAGAATTATATTTTTGCATAAGCCCTTTGTCTCCACCTTTGGCAAACTACTTTTTGAAACAATTTGAAGACACTATGTTTTCATCCATTCATCCTCAACTATCTCTTTTTTATCATTATGTCGATGATGTTTTTGCTATTTGGCCACATACTGATAATCTTTCCACATTTCTACAAAAGATAAATAGCCTTCATCCACATATTCAATTCACCATGGAAAAAAAGAAAATTCTGGTACTTCACCATTCTTGGATATCCTCCTTACTCGAACTTTTCTTAGTACCTTATCTACAAGCATCTTTCAAAAGCCCACATTTACTGGCAGATACATTAATAAAAAAGTCTGCTCACCACACATCTCAAAAATTTGGCATTCTTAAATCTCTAATTAATAGAGCACATAAAGTTTGCTCTTCTCCAGTAATCTTACAACAAGAACTTTCCATCATTAAAAAGTTAATTGAATCAAATAATTACAACCCCAATCAAATCCAACAGATAATTGAATCCTATGTTCCACTACCTAAAGTTTCTTCTTCAACAGTCCACAGAGTTCCAATCCCTTACATTCCAGGAATCTCAGAACCTATAGGTAGAATTTTGAAAAAAGTATCAATTGATTCCCACTTATGTTCCTATCAACAAACTTTCCTCTTTATTGCCTTCTACAAAGGATAAACTGTCATCTCTATCTTTGGCTGGCATTTACCAAATACTATGTGAATGCGATGTTTCTTATTTTGGACAAACTGGCCGTTCTGTGGAAAAAAAAGAATTAAGGAACGTCAGTATTATATTGAATACAACAAACCTCAGAAATCTGGTCTAGCACAACACAGTATTAACACTGCTCATAATATCCAGTGGGATAAAGCTATTCTCCTCCATAGATGCAGGTTCAAATATGAATGCCTTTTTAAAGAAAGATGTGAAGCTATTTTACACTGACCAAATTTAAATCGAAATGATTGTCTCTCTCTCTCTCTCAAAGATCTGGGAGACTTTTATTTTATGAAATCAATAAAAAACCAATTATCTAAAGATTAATTATTCATTATTTTCTATCATTTCCTAGCACGCGGCAACAACTGTATGATCCACCGAATGTTTGTTACTTGTATTCCATTCCTAACTGTTTGTGTGACACTGAAGATGTACTATTAGTTTTAGTATGAAATATCTGTACCTTTATTAATTAAAAGTTATTACTGTGGTCTTATGTGTTCTTTTAATAATTATATTATGCTACAGGTACCTCTAAAAATTATACATATATATACACACACACACACACACACACAGAGACAAGCTAAATTACATTTCATATAGTATGCTGAAGAGACAATGATATGATCAACATTTATTCCACTGGCCTGACCTCTAGTGAAAATAAAATAAAATAAAATTACAATAAATAAATGAAATGAAATAAATTAACTATATCAAAGCTATATTCTATTTAAGACAACATCAGAGAAACATTCTTTCATATAGATAGTTTTGTTGCAGTGAAAATGATGTCCTAATTTAACATGGTAATTGTTTTATTAGATTTAGGATCCTGGATTACTTATGGTTCTATTTAAAATTAACTCTTAGGGGAGAAAGGTTAAGTGGGTAGAATATGTGCCTTCCATATGCTTGAGATTTTTAGACCATCATTATTGTTAAGATTAGGGTGATTGATAAGAATCTCACAGGTTTTCTTTTAATTTATGTTCATACCAATTTATGGTGTGATGTAAATAAGTGCTTTTCCAGTCAATTCTATGTAAAGTGTTCAGGGGCATGATCAGAAAGACCAGCTTGACCATAGTTATTATATTTAATGTGTCGTTATGTTCCTTTTTTCTGATGCATCCTGTTTCCCTCATGTAGGGCAAATTATAGCAATGAATATGCTATACTCCAGGGTGGGTCAGTGGAGGGAGTAGATCCTTGGATGAGTTGAGTAAGTTCTTTAATTTTCTAGGAGATTTAAAGGTGACTTTAAGGTTATATTTTTGTAGTATTCTTTATTTTGTCTGATATCCCTTTAATATATAGAATGGTTACAGTTTTATTGTAATCTTGTTTATTTTTGTTTTTATATGAGGTCTTGTACAGAATTTTGTTGATAGTATTTTGGGCTGTAACCATTTATAAGAAGGTATTGTTGATAACTTTTAATTTGTCTTTAAGTGCTTGTTCATTGGATCAAATCTTCAAAGCCCATTTTTAAGTGTATTAATGAGATCCCTAGTTTTTGTGTTGGGTGGTGATAGGAGTTTTTGTATATATATTGACCAGTACATGTTGGTTTCTGATAAACAGTGAAGGAAAGACTGCCAGAAGCAAGACGTGTGACAAGTGTATCTAGAAATGGAAGTGTGTTCTGCTTTTCAATCTCGATTGTGAATTGTATGCGCTTGTGTTATTTGTTTAGGTGGCTGAGGAAAGTGTCTGGCAGCCATGGAGCCAAATCGCGAAAACATCGTCGACTTATCTAAGCCAGACTTTGGATTTTAAAGGAGAGGAATCTGGAGCATGTTGCTTAAAATGTGCCATGTAAAAGTTAGCAGAGGGGAGGGAATAAGTGAGCCCATTGGAAAAAGAAGGCACAGCCATGGGCTCACCATTATCCCCCCCCCACGTTCTATGTAAAAGTTAGCATAGGGAGGGATAATGTTGAGCCAGTTTGATTTGTCTTTGCGAGATTTTATTTTTATTTTTTTTAAATAACAGTGTTAAAAAGTGTTATCTAAAATTTTCATGCATTTTATTATGCTAAGCTAATTCATAATGTGAGCTGTGAAAATTAGCTTAGGAAAATACTATATCACAATTGTGGTACCTACTTCAAGGGTAAAGGTGTTCGAAGAATAAAATATATAGATGCATGACAATATTTAATTAGATTGTGCCAATTTTAATTTTTGTGTTCATAATTATCTGTTTATTTTATTCAGGAAATTATATTGTAAGAAAAGTACAATTAATTAATTAATGTTTGTTTGTTTTTAAATTATTCTTTATATGGGCTCATTTGATGGTGATTTAGCTGATCTCATATGGAGTTAGCAGGGTTTTTTCTTCTGGAAACTTGGGTTTTTCATCCTGTATATAGGTAAATACCTTCAGAACACATGCAATTTACAGACAAAAAATACTGTTGGTGGTGGGTAATGGGCAGTAGATGGCATTGATCATAGTTGTAAGTAGTAGAGGGGGGAGATGGTTAGATGTGTGTAGTGGAATGGAGTAGAGTGCCCTTCTGTTATAAATGAGATTTGATCTTTATTACCAATTGTTATAAAGAGGGGGATTATTTATTAATTTATTTAATTGTTTTGATAATTATCTATCCTACCGACTACACCATTTTGTTATAAAAAGATTTTATTTAATTTTTATCAATCCTCATTTGTTATGAGATTTTCTCTATAACGATTGTTTCTATTTCCAAGTGTTTTTATTTATATGCACAAGAGTTTTCAATTCCGATTGGTGCAATGACTTTTAACTGTTTCTTTCAGAATCTAAAAAATCCTGACTCAAGACCAAATACAAAATGTACACATTTAATAAAACAAAAACAATATATACACTTCAAATAAAATTACACAACTAACTAACTACAGAATTAACTGGATCCAAGGCCATTTAAAATAAACTTACACTTTGGAGATCACCCATTCTCTGACTCATTCTATTACTGGTTTGTTTAACATATACTTAATCACGTCTACTAGACAACACCTTGTTTACACGATAACAAAATGTTCATAGTCAGTTTCTTTGTTAAGGCCTCTTTCTGAAGATATAAGATTCTCTTCTTCTTTTTCCATAGAATCCTTTCTCATCACCCTTATGTAGCACACATTATTCCTCCTGACTCTGAAGTAAGCTATTCGGAATTCACTGAAGTACTCTTACCTCGTGCAGTTCAATTTTGTTAATTTTTTGTAGCAGCAAAAAAAAAAGTTTCTTCTACTGCTTTATCTATGTTGCTAAATTCCGTCTCCTTTTCCAGTAGAAATAACAGATCCAGCGTCCATAAAACAGATGAAATTTTCAATCAGCGTTTCCTCTAACATTCCTATAGAACGTCAATTGCAATATTTTTTTTTATTTAGCAATACTTATTTACAGTCTTAACTCCTCCACTTTAAAGGTTCACAATTCTATGATTCCTTTTTTGGAATCTTTTATTAATATGCCCCGTCTGTCACATAAAAACTTATTTTCCTAAGAACAAAATTTTGCCAGTCTGCGTTCTTAAACTTCCATTAGCTCTCTTGTTGTTTCCGTTACCTCAATACTGAACGCTCCTCTGTCAGCTATCAATCAACCATCAAACTCCTTGACGAGCATGTGCACTCCATGGAAGTTGCAAGCAAGAAGTTATGTATAATGGCTGACGTGTCGTCTCCGTTGGCGTTACGAGAATGTTGTAAGTAGTAGCGGGAGATGGTTAGACGTGTGTAGTGGAATGGAGTAGAGTGCCCTTCCATGATGAGTCCTTGGACATTTCATGTGATAATAATAATAATAAAGAATAGATTGTTGATTACATATGTCATGCATACTATAATAATATACAGGTAAGTTTAATATTTAACTAAGTGAATGCTTTGATTTGATTAATATTTATTGGAAATTACTACAATTTATCAATTTAATTTAAATGCATATATGATATGAAACAGTTATATGTTTTTCTCACGCATTTGAAATGTGCCGATTTACTGTTTTCATGCGCTGTAAATATAACACGTAATGACTCTTTCTTTTAAAGTTACACGGTGATCAGCATTCATATTTCCGAATTTAGTGACACAAAACACACGTGTTGAAATGATTAGTTTACTTATTATTATTTATTAATAATAAGTAAAATAATCATTTCAACACGTGTGTTTTGTGTCCCTAAATTCGGAAATATGAATAACACGTAATGGCTTCTCATTTTTATTGCTTCGTGACCGAAATGAAAACCGGAAGTGTGTCGTATATTGGAGTATGCATGGAGTGAAAAGAACTCTATAATATTGCTGTGAGAGAAATTAGAAGATTTTTGAAACTTGAAAGCAGATATTTTTGAATTCTTTTTTATAGAAAGAAAAAGTTTAAAAGTTATGAATTGTTACAACAGTGATGATAGAACAGCTGTTTTTGGGGGGGGGGGTATTATTTATGGCAGGTTGAGTTCTTAATTACAATGAAAATAATGAAATTTTTCATATAGAAAGAAAAATAAAGTTCTAGACCTTAAAGGAGATAAAAGGAGAGAAAAAAGTGAAGATGACTGGCTTATGTTATGACTTTTAGAGATAACCAGTAACTAAAATTGCAACTGTTTAAGCAATTCATTAAAAGAGAATGCTGTGGTATTCCAGTTAAGGATTTCAGATCCAGAAGTTTTATTTCCAACTTGTTAGCAGCCACTGATCAAATAACTTGACGGTGAATGAGATGTTTTAAAAAAAAAAAGTGTAAACTATTTTTAAAAAAATAATACATTTTGGATGCATTTAAAACAAGGCAGAAAATTCACTTGCCACTTGTCTCATTTTACTTGCCTGTGGAGGGCAGAAGAATGGATTTCTGGAGCCCTACCTCCACTTATGCAGAACTTTATAATGTACTGTGAGGTTCGTAGCAGCAGTTGATGTCCAGAACAAAACTCAACTTTTGTTCAATTATTGGCAATTTTCCCTAAATTCTAGATTCATTTCTGGCTTTAGTTCTGTTTTAGTTTTCCAACAAGAATTCCTTTACTTCTTCATTACTGGCACCTTCATTAGGACCATGGGCACAAATAAGTTGCACGTTTCATTTTGAAATTTTCTTCAAGTTTTTCTTAAAGTTCATCTTCTTGAAAATTACTGTTGCTACTCCTAATTTGTACAATGAGTAAGAAGCCACTTTAAGAATAGGTGTTGGATTAACTGAATTGGCTTCAGGTTGGAAAGGGAATTAGGCAAAGATGCCTACTTTCTCCTCACTTGTTTAGTATCTATGCTGAGGACATTATGCATGTAGCATTGGATAAGCTCAAGACAGAAATTAGGTTAGGTGGTAGGTTGATCATAATCTGAGGTATGCTGATGATATACAGTATTCCTTTTAATGACAAAGAACTAGGACAATAATAAATTTAGTTTAATCTTTTACCAAACAAAGTTTGCGCCTGAAAATATCTTCAGGACTGAGGTAAGGTGGTACATCCCTTGACAACTCGTAGTAAAGGTGGATCAAGCTCTCATCACTCCTTGTCTCAGTATCTCCCATATCCTTTGTATGCTTACACTTGGGTAAAGGATTAAACTAAATTTATTATAGTCTAACCAAGTACAAAATAAACTTCCAAGAACTAGGACAAATTCTTGACATAGTTAATAAGATCAGTAAGAACAGAGGACTTCAGCTCAATCCTAGCAAGACAGATTATGGTTCTTAAAGGAAATACAGACAGGGAACCTCTTGAGAAACCAGTGTACCTTAATGGAGAAAGAATTGAGGAAGTTAGCAAGTTTGAGTGCCTGGGATCCATTATTAATGTGAAGAGTTGCTGTTCAGAAGATGTCAGAAGAAGATTAAGAATGGCTAAAAATACAATCAGAGATTTGTCTAAAATCTGGAAGGATGGATCTATCTCCACAGGAACAAAGTTGAGGATTTTGGATGCATCTGTTTTTTCGACAGCAACTTATAGATATGAGACTTAGAATCTAAAGAAGTCTGATAGGAAAAGGATAGCTGCTTTTAAGATTTAGTGTTACAGAAGTAACAGTAAATCTTAAGTGTTGAGGGTATCATATACTGAAAGGCAGTCAAATGGATCGATGCTAGAAATGATCAGTATAACTTTAAGGCTCCTTAAGGATATTGACAGAAGAAAGTTGAAATACTTTGGACACATTGAAAGGATAGAAGGAGGACTTCTCAGAATAATAGTAAGTAAAGTTCCTGGAAAAAGAGGAAGAGGTAGACCATCGATGAGATGGATGGTGTGTCTGGAGTGACTGATCTTCAGAGATTGAAGCCTCCAGAAAAGCATATAAAAGGACCACCTGGCGAGCATATCACTAAGCATCTGTCTATACAGCATCTGATTTCCAATGAACAGGTGAATGGACTCCTTTTTGTATGTGTCAAATTGTATTTTTGTGATTCCATTGTTAGTGCAGTTGTGTTGAATTTGTTTTATTAACTGACTCGTCATCTCTAGCTGGTTTATTTATCAGTTGGTAGGAGGTGGGGGAGATTGTTTAACTGTATACTTCCAGCCAGCTAGCATATTTTTATTTATTTATTTTATGCTATCATGTACGTTTTAATTTCATCTAATACAGAGTAGAGCACATTACAAGAAGGACTGAACACTAGATCAGAAGTACAATGTAGATTCTCAAATTCCTTATCTGTGTATATATATATATATATATATATGTGTGTGTGTGTGTGTGTGTGCATGAGTGTTGTGTACATTTATATTTACTTATTTATTCTAGAGACAAAAAACTGGAATTTTAAGAGCTTTTCATTTGAATGAGAAAGTGAATCCAGAGACTGTCGATGAAGAAACAAAGAAAGCCATAAAAGGTACTTATTTAACTTAAATTTTTTTTCATAATACTGAATGCATATAAATCTGTTTTCATGTGATTCCCACCCACAAAAGGTTGTGAACCTGTGGTTCATTAGCAGTGTGGGTAAGCTAAGGATTTTTTTTTCCATATTTTGATTAATTTTTATATATTTTTTTTTTTGTATGTTTTTTTTATTTTTTTCCATCTAATCCAGAAGCTCTTCTCTACAGATTAAACATAAAACTCTTTCAATCCTTCAGTAAGTGGGGCTAATCACTCAACTTACCAGGCCAGGAAATGTGAAGGCAGGCATTAATTATTTGGGTTATTTTGGTTTCTGAGTATTTTACATCCACATAGATTGGTTTCTTCTTTACTTCATGGCTGTGGTTTGGGATACTTCTTGCTTATTGCTCTGGATTCATATCCTGAATGAAGCATTGTTTGTAGATCTAAATATCGAAACATAAGCAGACAGCACAATGATAAAATTATTATACAGTAAACTGAATAACAATTGCATTAGGAAAGATATTTAGCATTTGTAGAATATTTGGCTAGGTTTCTTAGCCATTGACAATGGCTAGGAAACAGATAAACTCAGTAAGAAAAACACTTACTCGTGTTTATCTCTTTGCAATTGTATTGACAGTGGCTAGGAAATTTAGTTGAAAATTCTGCAAACAATAAATATTTTTCCTACGTAAGTATTATTCTGCTACTGTATGATAATTTTATCATTATTGATGTTTGTAGAAGTTTGCTCTAAACAGTTCATAAAGCTTGGTCTTTTTTGCTACTGATAGACAATAGCTCTGTTGTGGAAATTAGATTGCTAACTACTAACTTCTCCAGCCCACCATTTCCAAAACTCTCTCCAGTTTTGGAAACTGTGGGCCGGAGAATTTAGTAGGTGGTGTTTTTTGTATGGTTAGAGACAACCACCTTGCTTACTGGAAAGCAAAAGCAGTGTGTAGCCAGCTGAATATGAAATAAGAGACAAAAACACTAAACTAGCAGTATATAGCAAACTAGTTTTAAGTTATAGATCTGAGAGTTATGTTAGAAATAAAACATATGATCAAAGACTAGAGGTTCATGTCCCTAATTTTTGAATTAGGGACATGAACCATTGACATCAATGGCAGAATCATATTAAAAATGAAGATATTAGAAAGGAACTTGACATTATTAGCATTCAAGAATGTGTCAGCAGAACTAATCTAAGATAGTATGGCCACTTAAATAGAATGGGTGAGGAAAAGTTAGCAAAATAGGTGATTGATGCCAAAATGGCAGGAAAGAGACCAAGAGGAAGACCAATGTCTGGTGGATTGATTCAGTCAGAAGCGCCTTAGAAGTACGAAATGTTAGATATGACAATATTGGAGTGCTTACAAGTAACATATTAATTTGGAGGAAAATTGTTGATAGGAGATTAGTAATAATGTAAACTTAATCATGTGGTGCTGTCATAGTAATCTGAATACCCTTTGGGGTACATATGAGGAAATTGATGATGATGACTATGAAATAATTAAAATGGATAACAGAATTAAAATGAAGAACAACACTTAAACCTTGCTACACCTTAGAAAACTAGTGAAGAAACTCATCATCTCTTTTATTACTTTAAAATATAAAAGCAATCACCTCAAAGATTATGTTATTCACAAAATTTGCTTAATGGCTATTAAAAATTTAATATCAAATACGTATTTCTCTCTCTTGCCAGAATATTCAAAGAATGTCCTTGTGACTTTGTTTTAAGAGATCATACAGATTTCAACAAGTACAACTTAGCATTTTGAATTGTTCATAGTAGAAAATACTTGCATTTGGTAAAATTCAGATAATATTGTGTTTAAAGTGTAAAATATTAAGATAATAAAATATAACACTTAGAAAGTATCAATTTAGAAAATTATAAAGATGCATAACAGATTTGGAATTATATTATGTTATTTAGAAGTTTTGTTTGTGAATTATAACTCAAGATTTAGTATTGTACAGTGTAACTAAAATTAACTTAAATATTCTACTGAGCTAAATCTAAGAAAGGGTCCAAAGGTTTGGTACGGTTAGTGTAAGCACCTGAGGCTGTGTGATACTACGAGCAGGTGTGCATAACAACAGTTATGCACACCTGCATAACTGTTGTTATGCAGGTGTGCATAACAACAAAAAAGTGCTGACATCATTCAGAGTTCGAGACTAACATAGCACCGCACAAGGTGTTTCAGGAGCAGATAGGGGGGCGCTATGTGTTGCGTAATATAAGGGATTGCAGGAGGATGAACGAGGCTTTTTTCCCTGGATTTCGTGGTCGTAAGGAGGAAGTTGAGGTAGCCGGTTCCAGGTAGAATGGCGGGCGAGGATGCATGGCAGCGGGAAGTTTGAATCGAGCAGTTCCTGAATTTACGGACGGAGTTTCCAGCACGACGCAGCTACTGCTTTCATTATAAGCGGGCCTGAGTTGTCGATGTTCCCGTGAAGTCCTCAGATAACGAAGATAGCCGCTGTGCATATCGAGGATAGCCACTTAGCAGAAATATAATGCCACACGTTGTCCAAACAAAGAATCGAGTCTCAGGTTCTTCCACGACAGTATCAGCCAGCAGACCCATTCAGAAACCATTTGAAGGTAATGTAGACGTTTTATTTTTTTGTGTTTTGGAAACCTGTGAGTGAATGAAGAAATTTAAATGCAAGAGACTTGATAAAGCAGAACAATATCAACTAGTGACTTTTAAGTTATTGTTCAATTAGGCTTGAGCCTGACATCGAGATTGTTAAGACGAGTTTGATAAAGTTTCAGAGATAGGAATTGTTATGTGTTAAATGACATAAGTATAGGCAGTTTGTCAGAAATGAGATTTTATGTGTTCTGGGACAACCCTGAAAGAAACTAGCTTTCCTAATTTAATATTTATATGAGATTGCAATCTTAATTAGTGTGAATTTATGTAATTATTTAGTGTATATTGAGGTTGTAAAATAAACATGTATTCTTTTTCTAAACTGAGTCTTGCCTGATTAAGAGTGTCAACTCACCGCTCTAAAAATACGTACTTGTCGTGGGAGGGTAAAGTTAAAGTGAGAATTTTGGCCACGACTGACTGAGGGAGTTAACAGGTAGTTACATATTTGGATTATTGGAAGTATCTCCCTGAGTAGTATAATTTACTATTATAGGGCATAAACTGGTGCAGTCTTTAAACTAAATAAATGTGTTTATGCTTGAAAAGGAGATAGAGCCAAAGATCCAGGTTTGTGCTTAGAGAAATTGATTTGTGAGTTTGAAAAGTGCGTAATTAAGTAAATTTGCATAAATAACGACACAACACTTACAAGTAACATTAATTTGGAGGAAAATTGTTGATAGGAGATCAGTAATAATGTAAACTTAATCATGTGGTGCTGTCATAGTAATCTGAACACCCCTTTGGGGTACATATGAGGAAATTGATGATGATGACGACTATGAAATAATTAAAATGGATAACAGAATTAAAATGAAGAACAGCACTTTCTACACCTTTCTACACCTCAGAAAACTAGTGAAGAAACTCATTATCTCTTTTATTACTTTAAAATATAAAAGCAATCACCTCAAAGATTATGTTATTCACAAAATTTGCTTAATGGCTATTAAAAATTTAATATCAAATATGTATTTCTCTCTCTCTTGCCAGAATATTCAAAGAATGTCATAGGTGATTGACATAATTGATTAATGTTATACAGTAATTAATATTATCATATTATTTTTAGATATTATCATATTACCATCATCTTCTTCAACGTGTCAGGCACAATAGCCTGTCACAGGTAAGTAACTTAACTTCATAAAAACCTAATTAATACTATACTAGGGTAGTTGATCTTTCTGCAAAGTCTGGGCTGTATGGCTTGGTTTTCCTCCTGGAGTGTAATTGACAATGATGTCCGTATGATGATATCCTTCACAGTCCATATGAGGAATGTGAATTAGACTTTTGCTCTAATTTGCTAATATATTTCCTAATATTCTTTAAATTTAAATAGTTCAAAACTTTATTAATTCATTCTGTTAATTTCTTCCTTTTAGCTTACAGTAATCAGGCTTCGCATACTCTGATCGACAGCATATTTGGAGGTCAGTTGCTGAGTACTATTCAGTGTGAAGAATGTTCTGTGGTAATTTTTTCCTTTACATTTCTGATGTAACAAATAATTATAAACATATTAAAATATTTCATATACAGTCAACTCTTGTTACGGGCAAACACCATTATAGTGAATTTGATTGCTATAAGTATTAAACCATCCAAGCCAAAGTTTCATAGCATTAATCCTATTTTAAATAAAATTCACCAGCATTGTCAGTTATTTTTATTTAGAATGATATGATGAATAACTCAAAGAGTTATCCATCATATCATGCTAAATAAAATAACTCTTTGAGTTATTCATCATCCATGCTAAATTAATACATATCCCTTTACCAAACAAGAAATGAGAGTATGATATATTTATAATATTGGATATCACTATCTGTTTTTGCAGTTACAGGTAATACACATCTAAGCATCAGATCCACAAGTTGTGCACAGCTATAATGGTTTATAACCATTCATCCAGTGATGTGCATAGATCTACAAGTTTACTAGGTTCAGTACCTTCTGTAATAGATGCCTCTCAAACATCCCATAAGATTCAAATCTCATTTAACAGAAAAAATATATATATATATTTTTTTTCTTCTTCTTTTCAGCCATTTTCTGTCCACTGCCGGATGAAGACCACCTCCAGTTCTTTCCACCTTTCTCTATTCTTGGCAATGGTTGACCAATTTTCCCCAACAAAATTTGACAGTTCATCACTCGACCTTCTTTTAGGACGTCCTCGGCCTCGTTTCCCTTCTTTTGGAATCCAGTTCGTTAGTATGGTGGTCCATCGCTCATCTTCTCTTCTGGATAGATGTCTGGCCCATTTCCATTTTAGTCGCTTATGGTGAAGAATGATGTCAGTCATATGAGTCTTGCTTCTTATCTTTTAATGTGATGCCTAGCATCACCCTCTCCATTTTTCTTTGAGTTGTTGCTAGTTTATTTGTCAGTGCTTTTGTTAGGGATCAAGTTTCACAACCATATATGATGACTGGAATTATGTACTGGTTAAATGTCTTCCTTTTTAAACCAAGTGGGACATCATTGTTTTGAAAAATGCTTTTCAATTTTCTGAATGCACTCCAGGCATTCAGATATATATATATTTATATATAAATAAATAAATAAAAATGCAACCTTTCAACCACTTACAGATCATATAAGAAATTAGCATCCCTTATCTGTTTCCACCAAAAAACCAGCCACAGTTCCTACACCTGCCAGGTGTTTATCAGGTCCCTTATATCTGCTTCTGTCTTAAGAAAAAAAAACCCTTTCGAGTCTTCAAAATTCGAGTCATCTGAATTCAAGGAGAACTGGCCTACCAGTCTGGAACTCGGGGGAGATTGGGCGGCGTATGCGTTGGGGGACCCCCCCTTTTCGAGTCATCGGAATTCAAGGAGAACTGGCCTACCAGTCCGGAACTGGGGGAGGGGCTGTAGGTGCTAGGGGGCAGAATCCCCTCTTTCAATTTTTCAAAATTCGAGTCATCAGAATTCAAGGAGAACCAGCTTTCCAGTTCGGAACTTGGGGGATTGGGCGGCATAGGCGTGGGGGGGCAGAGTCCCCCCTAGTGTGTGTGTGTGTGTGCGTGTGTGCGTGCGTGCGCGCGCACATATACATCTTTATTTGCTTAATATAAATTGTGTGCTTTCTGTCCCCAAGGACTGCATTATAAACAGCTGTTACATGTATTTTTTGCAAATGAAAATTCTGTTTAGTTAGATACTGTGTTTAGTGCTGCAATAAATCTATTTTGTTTGTATGCATGCAGCACAGTGTCTGTGGAGAGGGAATGTTTTTCATTATGAAGTGTCATTCCAGATGTTGCTAAATATGGTACATCCCTCCCTATATTTATTTAATAAGCTACCAAATGTATACAGCTGCTGTTTATTATTGGTTTAATCTTATTTATATTTCGCAAACAAATTTCTTTCACTCTCCTCATAAGTTTTTAAATTGCACATGAAAAATGCACATATTCATGTCTAGAGTTTATAGAATTTCATGTTATTCACTCCACATGGCAACTTATACAATATACACATATCACAAATGTTAATTATTAATAATTTGTTTGCCAATAATAAAAGTATTTCTTTTAGTTTACACTTGTTCTTTTTCTTTCTTATATTTTCTATTCTCACATGGCTCATTAATGATGGTTCACATATTTACAACTTTTAGTAATTCATATATTCCAACCAAATATAGCATTCTCCTTAATTGTTGTTTTTTTAATATATGCTAAAGCAAACATTAGTTCCCCCCTTCCCCTTCTACATAGTTGTTACAATCAAGGAACCATCACAAAATTAGCATGGACATGGGGATTTCTTTCACTCCAATGTGAACATGTTAAAAGGCTATATGGAGGTTTTCTCTGAGCTGTCTAGCATCTATCTTTAAACAGCTCTAGTTATGGATGCTCTTACAAATGACCTTATGACTTCTCCTCAGAAACTTTATAATGTTTGATATATCATGAAGGGTCCTAGGTGCATATTTTTTTTCCTCCTGTATGTTTCTCATTGTATCCGTTCCTTTTGAGCACATCTTGTATACTTGCTGCAAGTTGCTATGCTATTAATGTGACATGATATGTTAATGTTTTAACTCCCTCATTCTAACAGTGGTGGATGTTTTTTGTAAAACTGAGAAAGTTAAAATTTGAGGAATCAGGGAAAATTGAGAAAGTTGCTCACAAAGAAGGGAAAGTGTATTTTCCTGGATGATTAGAAAGTCAGTGTTATATGGAGGAGATTGTCTACTGTTCCCATACTACCAGGATGTTGATAAGAACATTTCAAAAAAGTGGTACTGGTGAAAGGATACCATGTAATTCTTATTCAGAATGTTGGTTTGCTGAGCAGATAATATGTCTACTTTCCAATCAACAAGTTATTAAATTCGTCTACCAAGTACAACCATGCCCACTGTGGGCATGGCTGTACTTGGTAGATGAATTTCATCACCCAATAAGACCATTATTCTACTTATTAGACACCTAAAGTGGCTTAAAAAAATTGCATATTTGGTATCCATTGTAAGTTTTCCAGATTATCTATCCTTCAGTTTGATCCCCCCCCTTCCTTTGAAACCACACATTTGTGGTTTCAAAGGAAGGGGGGGAATTAGTTATCTTACTTATATCACGATAAAGAGTCATTTAGTTTCCCATCTCAGCACCTTAGAGATCTACATTTATTTACCAACAACTGCATGATACAAAAAATGACAGACAATAATAAGTCAGATTTCATAGCTTGATTCATTGAATCTTCCTTAAAAACTTTATTCATATGTCAGTTACTGTTTTATTTCATATGTTGTTTCTTCATTTTTTATGCATATTTATTTAATATCGCTCAGTATACATTTCTTCATTTCTTATGCATATTTATTTAATATCGCTCAGTATACATTTCTGGTAACTGGATCTTACTCTGAAAATTCAAGAAAATAATAATAAAAAGTTTTTAGCTAGCTAGATATGCAGAATTCTTTCACTTTTAATTTGCTTCATTTAATAATTCTTCAAGATAATTACTCTAGTTGCCTAGCATTCCTTATCTTTAGTTTTTATATATATTTGTTATCTTTGACTCCATTTCTCATACTTTTTACTCAGTTTATTTATTTTATTTTATTTTATTTTTTTCCAAAATATTCTTAACTTTTGTTTAGATACTTTTATTCATAATTTAGCTTTACTGTATATTCTGAAGAGTACATGCTGACTAACAAGCCAGGAATGTTCTTTATGATTTTTTCTTTTCATCAGCTGCCTCTTTAACTATATGCACCTACCATGGATATCTCTCTCTTTCTGTATTTGCTGAGAACTTCACATCTTTCCTTGGCTGAGAAGAAACAAATAAGGATTTTTTGGAGATAGTATTAAGACTACTATCATTAGCAGCAGCAGCATTTAAAATTGTTTTGTAACATTTTATTAACTAGATTCAGTTGGAAGAATGCTAAAGACATGACACCAGTACTGCTCTATCCAAAATGTTTAATTAAATCACAATGGCCTGAAGTTGGTTAAAGGTTTCATGTCGTTTGGTCTCTAGAGCAGGTTTTTCAGATTATCTAATCCTTAGCTCACCCACTGTACTATACGATGACCGTCTCCTGTAGGTTGGATTCACATTTAAAAATGAAAAAAATAATCTGCAATATCCGATTTCACTTTAAAATTTTCAAGATTAATTTAATGCTACCAAACTGTCATGTCCTGTCATTCCTTATTAATGCTGGACCTCCTGATTTATTTACCCAGTTCATCTGTATCTGTCCTAAATTATCTTGGAGGTGGTAAAATTGTTTTGCAAAAGAATAATTTCCCACCTTTCAGCTCAGAAGAAGTGGAGGAGAATGGGGAATCTCCTGCAATGCAGACATATCATGCTAAAAACACATGCTCGTTAACAGATGTACATTCATTCTTCATGATCTTTAGCTGCTTTATCTATAATTCTAAACATCCTGGACTTTGCTTCTTAACCTGCTGTTGCATATACAATCTGTTTCTGGCTTATGCATTTTTTTACAGCTACTTCTAGATACTTAGATACTATTGTCCCATTAAATTAGTATCTGTAATTCCTCCATTTTCCCCTAAGTCTACATGAAGGTGAATGGCAGCTGAACAACATCTATTCCTTGTCTAACTTGTTAACTCACCATACCAGTTCTTCTTCTTTCATTCCATCTTCCTATACTACTAATATTCCCTTAAATAGTTTTTCTCGCCTAGTGTTCCTGAAGAACTACAACTGCCAGCTGTTAACAAACAACATCAACAGATTTCTTTTTTCTTCTCAATTTAGGCTATGCACACAGCATTGATATGAAGTGGCTTCTGCAGCCTCGCGTGTGTGTGTGTGTGAGAGAGAGAGAGAGAGAGAGAGAGAGAGAAAAAAACATATCTCAAACATGGCATCCTCAGCCTCAAAAAAAACTAGGATTTCTCTTCCATTCATGATGTTACTTCACCCCTGAACAGCTAAAGTCACAAATCCGCCCAACTACTGAATACTGCTCCCACTATATGGGGTAGGGCCCCTAAAAGCTCTCTCAAAATGCTCGACTCAATACAGAGGAGGGCAATTAGACTTATCAATGATCCATCCCTTACCAACTCTCTCCCCCCACATTCACACAGACGTTTGGTCTCTGCATAAGTATATTCTACAAATATTTCCATGGGAAACGCTCATCCGAAATAACATCAATAATTCCCCCGCTCAGTACTAAGCTCATTGGAACACGTGAAGCTGCTGCACAACATCCCTTCACAGTATACCTAGAAACAAACAGAACAAATTTCTTTTCCTCTTCCTTCATCCCTGCAACTGCTGCACTGTGGAACAGTCTCCCACCTGCTGTGTTTCCCAACGAATACAATTTAAAGTCATTCAAATCAAATGTAAACAAATTCCTCCTTTCCCAACCCACCACCCATACATGGCACTAATGTACTATAGGTTGCCCAATCAACCTCCTGTGTATGGGCCCAACATAAAAAAAAAAAAACCTCAACCAGTCTCCCTAAATTGATTCTTAAATTCCTAAGTTGATTCAACCTGTCTGTCTAAATTGATACATATACACATGTTTACCACAGGTATACTTCACAGTCCTCACTTAAGGTATTCTTGATTGCCATTGCTAGAACTGCTTGCATTGGACTAATTCTTTTTTTTTACCATAGACATAAAAATCCCTGTCAAAGTATATGACAAAATTAAGAATTTAAGTAATCCATTTCTAATGAACCAGGTAACAATATTCAGTTTTTGACTTTCCTAGGAATATAAATTGTATTGATTTGAAGTTAGGTATATCTTGCATGTTCTGTGTTATGTTACTTTGACAATTAATAAAGATTATTGCAATGTATCTGGAAACTACTTTGTAACACATCACTGTTCTTCACAACCCATGTTAATTTATAAAGCTTATTGAATACAGACTGCTTCATTACATAATAGTGTTATCAGGTAACATGAAAGGCTGTTTTGTCTTTGAAATTCAAGTTTATATGTTCCATGTAAAATTATTAAAAGTAACCATATCTGTTTGTTTCATCTACATTAGGCTTCACAAATGTTGGAACCATTCATGGATTTGTCCCTTCCTGTGCTGGAAGACAAGGTAGCTGTTTAAATCTTTCATTTTATTTGTTTTGTTTTAATGTATTAAAGAGTTTAATGCATTAAACTAAACTCTATTAAAATAACTGTCTTTACTATTAGTGTTTGCTATTAGAAATTGACAAACAATTGATTTCGGTTATTGTGAATAAAGTGTGCCTCTATTGGGATGTGTATGTGATAATCCCCCACTTTCTAAACTTTTACAGTTTCCAAGGCAAAGCATCATTTGCTTACCTGGTATAGAATCATAATGGATATTTAGTATCTTTCCTTTTAATAATTTTTACTGCCAAGTTGAAGCTGCTTAGGTAAGGCATTCGCTGATCAAAGATGTTTCAAGCCTACAAAACATCATCATCATCATCAAATTCCTGATATTACACTCAGGGGGGATGTATGTACAAGATAATTGTGATAGTATTACATGAAATAGTTACACCATTATTAACTTCTGATCAACAATTTTCCTCCAAATTAATCTGTTATCTATCAAGATTCCAACTTTATCAGCTCTTATATTTCTGTCTACTAAAGCATTTTTTACAGTATCAATCCACCTACATTTTGGTCTTCCTCTGGGTAATTTTCCTCTCAACCTGGCAAAAAACACTTGTTTTGCTAATCTTTCCTCTCCCATTCTGTTTAAGTGACCATACCACCTGAGATTAACTCTGCTAACCCATTCCCAAATGCTAACAATGGCAAGTTTATTCCCAATATCCTCATTTTTAATATGATGCTTCATCGATGCTATCTGTTCATTCCACTAATCTTTCTCAGAACTCTCATATATGTGGTTTCCATTATTTGATCAAGTACTTTATTTCTAACCCAGCTTTCATATCCATAAGTTAAAACTGGTTTGAACACTGTCTTGTATACAGCTAATTTGACTAATTTCTTTCTTATTCCATATAAATTTATTTATATGGAATAAGAAATTCTGTTGTCTATATATTTATATTTGACATCTTCACTAAAAAGTGTGCCTAAATAGCTGAAATGTTTTACTTGTTCTATATAAGTTCACCATTCAGGATACAAGGATACCTTCTTTCCACTCTCTTGGATCCTTGCCGGAGCTGAGGCACTGCCAGTTCACTTGCACATTCCTATAGCACATGAGCATATATTTCATCCAGGTCCACTGCTGTATTCAGATTGATATTTCTTAATATACCTAATAACTCCAGTAATATTCACATCTCAATACTCACATCAGTCTCTGTCACCTCAGTAACTGCAAAGTCACCACCTGGATGATATACCCCTGCAAACTAATCACTTAGTAACTGAACTATTTTCTTCTGCTTTTGTCACTTTCCTGTTATCAGCACCGAATAAAGTTATCTTTCCATAATCATTCTTTCTCTTATTTGCTACATAGCAAAAAAACTCTTTTGGATTTGCTTTGGTCTGCTTAGCTAATTTTCTCTCAAAATCTGATTGAGCCTTCTTTACCATACTAGTTACCTTTCTTGCTTGTGCTTTATATTGCTCTTGGGATGATCACTGTGTTGTTTATATTCCTTCCACAATGCTTTCATTTTTTTTTGTAGCTCATGCTTTATATTGCTAGTCATCTATTTAATTCCTCCTGACCCTGGGTATGTACTGTAATACTGCCTCGCTCAAACAATCTTCGATTACTACTTCCTATGCACTAATGACATTCATTCCATGTAGTTTCTTATGCTATGCCACTGTTCCAAGTTGCCTTCCTAAGTTTGCCATAATCACCAGCTTTGTAGTTCCACATAAACCCTTTCTTGACTGAAATTTCCACATGTTGAGCAACCTTCCAGGACAAGACTACATAGTCACTTTTTCCGATCTGAAGTAGAGTTGCTACTGTAGTTATAGATATTTATAGATAGTTACAGAACCAATATTCTCAAACCTCTGGTCCCTTCCATCACGTGCTATTTCAGGCAATTATCTCATAGTAATTGTATGAATTCCATTACATGTTGTCCACATCTTCTTCTGGACCCCCAGGTCTTAAACAGCAGCCAACAATATATTTTGTCCTATTGGCCTCTATCTCACACCAGCCAGCCAGCCTCAAATGAACCATTTCCATCAGATCTACAATCTTCCTTAACTTCTATTTTTGGTGGTTGAAGTTCTTCTTGCCCTTTTTTTTTTCCTCTTTCTCTTCTCTGAAAATGCAATATCCATTATATTCTATCCCTGTAACTACATCATTCTCTGACAACCAAGTCTCTTTGATGCCAATAAGTTTTGGCCAAATTGAGCTGACCAATACTAAAAACGCTTCTTTATTTCTGATACTCTGAGCATTTGTGTACATGCATTTCAATGGGTCATTACCTGATCCATTCAGATTCAAAACCTGGGAAACTGTGCCCAGCTATTCATAATCATTCCAGCACTCATACTTATCTATCCCAGGGGTGACTATTTCCATACAGTCATTCCTACACTCATATTTGTTTGTCCCTCGGGATGACTAGAAATATGGTTGATTGTTTTCCTCACTAATATCTCTAGTTTCCATGGTTTCGAGTTGTATGGCGAGTTGAGTAAACTAGATGTAAATAAGGCTGTGGGACTTGATAATATATCACTGCGTATTCTGAAGGAATGTGCCAGGGAGTTGACACTGAACTGCACTTTCTCCAAGCACTTAACTCCAAAACCATTATCAAATATATACATGTCCTTACATCCATCAAATTCACTTCACACATCTATAAACTGCACAATATTCGTCCTGCACAATCTTCTCATTGACTCATTGGCAATCTTGGTCTTTCTTCTCTGTTCTCTACTATCATACCGAGGCAGCAAACATAATATTTACTTTCTTTCTCTTCATTTTTGCTTTTTCTAACAACTTTCATATCTTCTCTCATTGTATGTTTCTCACCTCTCAAATCATTTGTGCCTTTCTTGCACCTTTATTTTTCCCATTCATTCTTTTTTTTTTTTTTTTCATCCTTCTCTACCATATGCCATTTGTTTTCCAGTCACTCAAGCTCATGTTTTGTCCTGTGAGGGAGTCTTAGTGGTTGAAAGAGTTACTTTCAATGATTTCCGTAAAACTCAGTTGTATTTTGTGCACTATTGTTCACTGCTTCTGCTACATTCTCTACAATCTTGGCTTGTATCACTTCATTCTTTTGATCCTGACAAAAACTCGCATTTCTTACACTTGCTCACAGAACATTGCCAACAAACAAACCGTATTTACTCGAATACAACTCACCCTCATGTATATCTCACATCCCTGGTTTTACTTTATGAAGAAAGAAATTAAAAAGTTTTGCATATAGTTCACACATGAAAAAAGGTTAAAACTTTAAGAAATAGATAGTGAATGTTGTTATGGCAGTTTCAGATTTTTTGGAATTCAGTTGAAGAAAATCAGTATTTCAGCTCAATAATCATTGTCTTGCCTTTGTTGTTGAGTCACACGATCATTTATTAATACCACACCAATCATATGCATAGAGATGGAAGCAACCAGTAGAGGAAACGTGGGAGTGAGCGCATTGATTCTACTTGATCTGGGATTGAGATTAAGAGTTATCAAGCATTAGAACTGTTGTACAACTGGATTTTGAGAGCTTGGGACGGGATTTTGCCAGAAATAATTAATTTTTTGTCAGCTGAAATAGCTCAGTTGGGAGAGCATTAGACTAAAGATCTAAAGGTCCCTTGAAGTTAGTGTATTCCTCTCTCCAGCCAAAAGGCTGCCGGTTCAAATGCTGCCATGGATGTTTGTGATTGAATATGAAAAGGGGTGGTTGTGGGCAGTAGATGGTGTTTGGTATAAATGATGCAGTTCGCTGTAGTTGGTGAATTCAGTGGTGGAGACAAAGAGCTGTAGAGTAGCTGCCCTCCCTCGATGAGTCTTTGAATTCCTTGGAGGTGTCATATAATAATAATAATTTAATTACAGAAGCATTGTAACTAAAAGCTTCAAATATATCGCATGGTAAAGGCAAGTGGCCAACCGTGTAAATAACGTTAATAATTAAAATTTAAATGCATTCATTATATAAATAATGTGAGCATTTTTAATTAACACACTCAGTAATTGAAATAAACCCTGTGTCTCCTAGAATAATAACAGCCAAACTTCAAGCAAAAGAAAAAGGTCAAACAATTAAAATAATCCAAATATATGCACCAGACAGTAACCATTCAGAAGAAGAAATAGAAAATTTCTATGAAGAACTACAACAGGAAATAGATAATCCCAAAAATAGAGAACTCATGATAGTGATGGGAGATTATAATGCTAAAATAGGACAGTTCACAGCAGACAAAAAAGATGTGATGGGGAAATTTGGATACGGAGAGCTTAACGACAGAAAAGAACAATTACTCCACTTCTGTAAAGCAAACGATCTAATGATTACAAACACATTGTTCTATCAATGCCCTAATAATAAATATACATGGACATCTCCAGATGGTAATATAAAGAACTGCATAGACTATATCATCATAAACAAACAATGGAAAAGATCAGTAAATAATGTACGAACATTAAGAAGTTTTGATTTTGACACTGACCATGAAATATTAACTGCCAAAGTAAAGATAAAATTCAACAGGAAAAATAATATCAGAAAAGAAAAAATCATCAACCTATCAAAACTAAAAGATAACTTAAGCAGAAGTCGATTTTTAGAACAGATGTGCTTGAAATTAAAACCCTCCATCTTACAGAACAGCGGAAAATACTGGGAAGAAGGAAAAGAAACAGTGTTAGCAATCGCAAAAGACACTCTAGGTTCCAAACCCAAAATAAACAAACAGTGGATAACCCAAGAAATCATAGTTACCATAGAAGAGAAAAGAGAGGCCAAGATACTTGTAAACCAAAAAAACAATGAAGAGAATAGAGAAAAATACAGAGCACTAAAAAATAAAGTTGACAACCTATGCAAAAAAGCCAAAGAAAAATGGTTAGAAGAAAAAGCTAAGAAATGCCAAGAAGCATACCAACAAAACAACCTAAAAGTCTTCCATGATACTGTAAGAGAAATTACAAAGGAATTCTCAGCAAAAGCAGTAACAATGATAAACAACAAGATGACTGAAACCGGGAATATTGAACATATAAGAAAAATCTGGTCAAACCATTTTAAGACTATCTTCCACCAAGGAAACAAAACTACAATGCCAACAATAGAAGAAAATAATGATCACCCAAAAATTTTACAAGAAGAAGTTAGATACGCAATAAAACAGATGAAAAACAATAAAGCACCAGGCATTGATACTATCCCTACTGAACTGTGGTCATATGGAGGCAGTATATCAATAGAATATTTAACAACCCTATTCAATAAAATACTACAAACAGGAGAGATCCCAGATGACTGGAGAACTGGAAAGATCATCTCACTATACAAGAAAGGAGACAAAAGAGACTGCAGAAATTACAGACCAATCAATTTACTCTCTCACACCTATAAAATATTCATAAGAATTATACAAAATAGATTAAAAAACACCTACGAAGAAATGATAGGCATAGAACAATCTGGTTTCTGAGGAAACTATTCAACAATAGACCAAATTTTCACATTGCACCAACTAGCAGAGCTCAGCTGGGAAGACCATAAAGAACTATATTGTTGTTTTGTGGACTTTAAACAAGCTTTCGATAACATCAACAGAGAAATCCTTCTTAAAATTCTACTAGAAAAAGCAATAGACAAATATATAATACAGTTTCTGATAAAATATTACTCTAAGACAAATGCAATAATTAAAAAGGACACACTCACAACAGAACCCATAGAGATCCAAAAAGGAGTAATGCAAGGATGCCCATTATTTCCATGCCTATTCAACATATATCTAGAAAAAGTTGTAAAGAAAGCAATAGACAATGAGCCTAGAATCAATGTCAATGGTTTAAACATAAATAATATCAAATATGCAGATGATCTCGTCCTTCTTGCAAGAACCCCAAATGAACTACAAAAGCTGATCAACAAGCTAAACGAAACCTGTAAAACATATGACATGACAATAAATATACAAAAGACAAAAGTGATGAAAATAGGGAGGAACAAAACTACCATCTCAGCCACCCTAAACGGAGAACAAATAGAACAAGTAGACAACTTCATATACCTTGGATCAAAACTAACAGAAACAATAGATGAACTCAAAACAATCAAACACAGAATAGCGATAGGATGGACCACCATGGGAAAATTACAGAAAATCTGGAAAACAAACAAGATATCTAAACAAGCCAAAATCAAATTATATGAAGCAATAATTATACCAACAGACATCTATGGAGCAGAAGCATGGACAGTTAAAAAAAGAGAGGAGAAAAAACTGCTAGCATTTGAAATGAAATGCTTAAGAAAAATAAATAGAACAAGTTGGATAGAAAAGAAAACAAACATCACAGTCAGACAAGAACTATTGTATAAAAAGACAATAATAGAAAAAATTAGAAAACAACAACTGAGATGGTTTGGACACACTGTACGCATGGATGCAGACAGACTTCCTAACGTCCTAATCAATACTTTTCCAACTGAAAAAAGAAGACCTGGAAGACCAAGAATTAACTGGCTGAAATTAATAAAGAACATCTCAGGATGCAGAACATATAAGGAACTTTTTCGAACAGCAAGGAATAGAGACGACTGGAAGATCCTGCTCAAGAGAAAACTCAACCCGTCTTAGACGGAAGAGAAGAAGAAGAAGACTGAGGATTTAATTATAAACTTCATTTTATTTTTTCTTGAAAAACTAGTTTTTGAAAATCCAACACCACGATTTTTTAACTTTCATTTTGGGGAAAAAAGTTGCGAGTTATATTTGAGTAAATATGGTATTAAACACATGTTACATCACATGAAATCCTGCACATTGATATCAGTCAACATTAATGTCTTGGTCACCATTTTTCTCGTACACATCAGTGCCATAATGAACAACATTCGTGAAAGAATATCATGTAATAATAGCCAAGACTAAACAAGGCTACTTAACAACACAGTCAGAATAAAACAAAATACGACCAATTTAATTCATGTATATGATTTTCTTTCTATTCTTATTACTTTGGATGTCTAACCAACTATTCAAACCACATACTGCAGTTCTACAGAATGTCACATAAGGATTATGAATTTTGTAGCTGTGATATTTCACTTTCTACACCCAATAAAATAGCCACATACTTTCAGAGGTAACACACAAGAATATGACACAATTATTTTCCAACTTAACACTCATTTTTTAAGCTGTAGTGACCACATTTTAAACCTGGTGTTTGATAGATGTTGACAATTAGCTGATGTCAGTTTTGTTTCAAAGAACAAAAGAACAGTTCAAAATAAATGTAAAATCGCAGAAATTAAAATATTTCTCTTATCAAAACTTATAATTTGATATAAACTTAGAGCTCATAAAGAAATTAAATGAAAATGATTGTTATGCACCCCAACTTGCTGCATTTACATTTAGTCAATGAAAGATATATATATATATATATATATATATATATATATATATATATATATATACAGGGTGTTCGGGATAAATTTGACAGTTTCGTAAGGAAAAAGAAAATCTTCTTTGTATCTATTAAATTTAATGAATTGACAAAAAAACATTACAGGCAGAGTTAATTACAATACTATCAACAAGATTTACTCAAAATAACCACCATTAGCATCGATCACAGCTTCAATTCTGCTTCGGAACCTCGAACAAGCTGATGCTACAGTCTCCCTGGGAAGGGCCGCAAAAACTGTTTTAATTTTATCCATTAACTGGGCTTTTGTATTACTGGAAGTGCGATTGGTGTCTTTTTCAACTGCGCCCCATACAAAATAATCCATGGGGTTAAGGTCTGGGGAGTTTGGAGGCCAAACATTTGGACTGGTGAAGTCGTAGAAATTTTCAGACAACCATTTTTGACTTTTCCCAGAGGTGTGGCAAGGGGCCGAATCCTGCTGCCATACATACGGCCTACCATTGGCTGCCCTTGTTATCCAGGGCTTGACTACGGTTAGCAACTCCACGAACAAAGCCCGAATTCCAATGCCAGGGTTCTTCAACACCTGTTCCTGCAGATTTGCGAGGAATTCTGCTGTACGAACGCAATCAGATCGTCTGCTAGGGATCTTTCTTCTTGCTACATCCTCGTAGTCACCATTGCAAGTCTCTAGTTCATGCCTGATTGTTTTTACTGTATTCAGGGAGCATTGGGCAGCAGTCGTAATATCCTTATTTTGATGGCGGGCACGAATCATCATGATACAAGTTATTCTCTTCCATGATTCAGGTGGGTTCCAGCTATCCATCCTTTCTGACATGTTGTATGTGAATGAAGAAGGGTCCAAACTTTTAAATGAAGAGAAGTGTGTGTTAATACATGTAACTTACGGAAAAATATAATTAATTATAAATATGTCAAATTTATCCCGAACACCCTGTATATATATATATATATATATATATATATATATATATATATATATATATATATATATATATATATATATAAGAAGTATATAGATCAACTTTGTGTCATATACATATATTCAAAAATATATATATATATATTTATAAATAGTCAGCCTGCTGTGTTTTGTGTAAATTTTTTTTTTTTTGGTAATAATTCAGGTATATTTTTTAAGCCAATGAAGCCCACAACTCGAAAACAAAGCGCACGAGACACAAAAAATCAGGAGTCTGAAAATGACCATTATGGTTATAAATTAACTGAAAACAAGGATGAAGGTGAAAAGAAATTGAGTAAGTGTCAAGAAAGAAGAGCAAAGCGACAAGCCAAAAAAGAAGCAAAAGTATGTATTCTCTTTTTGTGTGTGTGTTATAGTGTAGTGTCATGTACTAAACAGAAAAATTAAGCATAACAAATTTGCTTAATTCATATATAATGCTCATTCAACTCATTTCACAATATATATATATATATATATATATATATAAGACACACACACATATGTATAAAACTGTCCTGAAGCTATTTTGTGTGCAGTCATGTTTTTACAAAGCTCAGGCCTGTTTTATACATATTTTTATTTTGTATTAAACCTGATATCAAAATTGGAGATGTTAATCTCAGCTCTTTGCTTTATGCAGACGATGTCATACTTCTAAATAAATCTGCTACAAATCTGCAAGATTCCCTGACTAAATTGAATAACTGTTGTAATAGATATGGTATGAAGGTCAGCAATAAAAAGACAATGAAAATAGGCAGAATCGTTGAAAATGTCAACTGCATTGTGAATGGAGAACCTGTGGAACAAGTAAAACATTTTAGCTACTTAGGCACGATTTTTAGTGAAGATGGTAAATTAAATATGGAAATAGACAACAGAATCAACAAAGCTGGTATGGTAGGAAGTCAATTGAATAAATTCATATGGAATAAGAGAGAAATTAGTCGGAACACTAAATTAGCTGCATACAAGGCAGTGTTCAAACCAGTATTAACTTATAGATCTGAAAGCTGGGTCAGAAGTAAAACACTTGACAAAAGACTAGAAACTGCAGATATGAGAGTCCTGAGAAAGATTAGAGGCATGAACAGATGGCATCATTGGCAATATCAGGATATTAGGAAAAAACTTGACCTTGTCAGCATCCGGGAATGCGTTAGCAGAGCTAACCTCAGGTGGTATGGTCACTTAAACAGAATGGGCAAGAAAAAATTAGCAAAACAAGTGTTCTCTGTTGGTTTCCTGCCAACCTTAGCAGGAAACCTACCCAGAGGAAGACCAAGATATAGATGGATCGATACGGTACAAAGTGCCTTAGACGATAGTAATATAAGATCTGATAATAATGAAGGTTTATTTTCTTGATCATATGAATTAGTAAAATAATATTTGGTTTACAGATCAAGTATTGATAAAATTTATTAACTCTACCAACTAGTTTTGCCACACTTTAACTGTTGGCATCTTCAGGGCACTGACATATAGGCTTAAAACAATCTCACAAGAATGAGTAACTGTAAAACCGACAAGAATAATTACAAATAAAATAGCATCGAACGTGAGTGAAACATGTATCATATACAAGGTTTAGCGCTAGCTGTTGCTAAGGAACTTCCTGTTGTTTGTGTTGAAGTTCATTTCTTGTATTTTTAGAGATCTAATTAGGGTTATTTAAATTAAGAGGATATTAAATCCCACATTGTTTTAAAACCGAATTTGGTTTTAAAACAATGTGGGATTTAATATCCCCTTAATTTAAATAATGTTTATATCGCCGAAATGAAGCCTATTGACTCTTTATATTTAAGTAATCTAATTAGTGTTTTCCATATCTCTGGGAGTATAAAACCTTGATTTCTGTTAAGGTTAACAGTAGAACGAGCAACTGTGGCTGCTTCTTTGAAAATTCTTGAATGGTAGTTTTCCTCTATGTAAGGGGAACAGCTTTTGTTCCACTCGATGACATGGTTAGTTGTAGAGAAATGAGACGATAAGCCAGAAATGTCCTGTCTGTTGTTTTTTACGTAGCCAATGTGCTCCTTTTGCCTATTTTCAAGGCTTCTTGAAGTCTGTCCGATTTAACTTGAGCCACGTGAGCATGGAATATTATAAACACCAGCATATTTATAGAAAGGATGGTTATCTTTTGGTGATCTTAGTAGTTTATGAATAGTTTCTATTGGTTGGAATGTTACTCTTGTTTTGTGTGGTTTGAGGAGGCTGGCGAGTTTGTTGGAGTGCCACTTACTTTATTGTTTTAAGCCTATATGTCAGTGCCCTGAAGATGCCAATAGTTAAAGTGTGGCGAAACTAGTTGGTAGAGTTAATAAATTTTATCAATACCATCATCATCATCAAATTCCTGCCATGTACCCTCAAGGGGTGTACAGGATATGATAGTACTACATGAAAAATTTACATCATTACTAACTTCCTATCTACAATTTTCCTCCAAATCAGTCTGTTACTTGTCAAGACGCCAACATTATCAGATCTTATATTTCTATTGTCTAAGGCATTTTGTACCGTATCAATCCACCTATATCTTGGTCTTCCTCTGGGTCGTTTTGCTGCTAACCTGGCAGAGAACACTTGTTTTGCTAATCTTTCTTCGCCTATTCTGTTTAAGTGACCATATCACCTGAGATTAGATCTGCTAACGCATTCCTGGATGTTGATAATGTCAAGTTCTTTCCTAATATCCTCGTTTTTAATATGATATTGCCATTGATGCCATCTGTTCACACCTATAATCTTTCTCAGGACTCTCATATCTGTGGTCTCTACTCTTTGGTCAAGTGTTTTACTTCTGACCCAGCTCTCAGATCCATAAGTTAAAACTGGTTTGAACACTGTCTTGTATACAGCTAATTTAGTGTTCCGACTAATTTCTCTCTTATTCCATATGAATTTATTCAATTGACTCCCCACCATACCAGCTTTGCTGATTCTGTTGTCTATTTCTATATTTAATTTACCATCTTCAGTAAAAATCATGCCTAAGTAGCTGAAATGTTTTACTTGTTCCATGGGTTCTCCATTCACAACACAGTTGACATTTTCAATGATTCTGCCTATTTTCATTGTCTTTGTCTTTTTATTGCTGACCTTCATACCATATCTATTACAACAGCTATTCAATTTATCAATTCTGATAATGTTGGAGTCTTGACCAGTAACAGACTGATTTGGAGGAAAATTGTAGATAGGAAATTAGTAATGATGTAAATTTTTCATGTAGTACTATCATATCCTGTACACCCCTTGAGGGTACATGGCAGGAATTTGACGATGATGATTTTGTATTTTTAGTATAATGTTTTAGTTTTTTGTGGATTTATTGAATTTGTGCATTTGGTAATACAGTTGTAGATATATTGTTAAATTTAGGTTGCTTTAAAAATGGTTCCAAAAACCCATAAGAACAAAGCAAAAGTTAATGAAGCTGCCAGAGATGGAAACTTTTGTCGACCTGAGCAGAAGCATTGCACCACCATTGTTGAAGATGTGAGGATAACTTGATGTTTGAAATATTCAGATTAAAACAAATTATTAGATAATTGATGACAGCATTAGAAAAAGTCAAGAAACGATTAATGAAAACTCAGACAAGACAAGAAAAATGAGCAGAACATGAAGGGGGAAAATGTTGAAGCAGGCAAGGTAACAATGAATAATTATAATAATTAATACTGAGGTAACATAGATTATAAAAAAAAAGCAATCTTGTACAGTGATTTGATCATGAAATTTGCATTTGCTAACAGAGTCACTACGTCGAGCTTTCCAGCAGCAGAAATTAAAGATAATAGAGAAAATGTAATAGAGAAACATAAAAGAAAAGTTTTTAGAAGTTTTTTTCACTTGGTTAGACTATAATAAATTTAGTTTAATCCTTTATCCAAGTGTAAGCAAACAAAGTTTGCGCCTGAAGTATCTTCAGGACTGAGGAGCAACTCGTGGTAAAGATGGACCAAGCTCTCATCAATCCTTGTCTCCCATAATGCAAAGCACATCTCCTTTGGATTCAGACTTTTTTTGAATGTGTCTAGGGATGGAAAAGAGCAAGTTGCACAATCTGGCCAAGGAGACCAGATATAAGTATATGAAAAGATAGGAGATAACTTGTTTTGTCTATACACAAAGGCTGAGAGCATCAGGAATGAAGGGATTATTGGCATTAGTGAAACCTGGCTATCAAAGTCAAATATTTTAACTAGAATTTGGTGTAAAGGGTATAGTATTTATAGGAAGGACAGAAGAAATAGAAGAAAATTGATACTACTAATGATATCATATGATTTGTGTCCATGTAGGGTAGAAACTCATGAAAGCAATAATAGTAATGATGTCCCATTTAGTAGTCTGTTTGAGCTATCTGATGTAAAATCAAGGCTAAAAGTATAAAACATGTAGTGGGGTATTGCTACAGACCAGGCGGTTTAGTTGCTTGGGATGATGATATGCATTGCCAAATTATCCTGATGGAGTAATCATGGAGTGAGTGAGTAATCATTTACGGGTAACTTAAATTATCCAAACATTGATTGGGTAGAAGACAAATCTCATGATAAGAATGAAAGAGAATTTACTGAGCTATTGTGAGACAAATTTCTCAAGCATCATGTTCAAGAAGGAACTTGAAGTCAAAGAGTGTTATATTTGATCATAATGAGAGAAGGGATGTATTGAGGCTTAATGGAGTGAAACAGCACCGAGAAAGGATTAAAAATATTATTTAATTCCTCCAATATTTTATCTCAGTCACTGTGACATTGTCAGAGAGTACAATATGAGACTTGAAACACACATGAAGGCAACACAAAACTAGGTGGGACACCTATTGGCAGCCTAGGATGTAAACTGGGATCTCGAAGTATTAGTGTTTCCCATATTTTGGGAAGTTTAATATAACCATATTTATTTAAATGAGGCTGATTTCTGAGAGCAGCTGCAGATTCCAAAAATATTCTCTTCTAAATTTACTGCAATGCAGCATGCTAATGTTTTTCCATTTGATTTCATGACCTGTATCTAAAGCATGGTCTACAAGGCCAGATGATCTGGCTACAGATGTTTTTTTTTTATTGTTCTTCCATGAGATGAATCCAAAAAAAGCACAGAGAGAAAGCAAGAGAAAGGAGCTGATCTTTAGTAGAACCTATAAGGATAGCAAGCTTTCAGTGGTGCTTGAAATCTGTGCAAAGATTGCAGCTGCAGATTCTGGCTATTTTTTGTGAAGTGCCTCAGACATAGGAGATGATGATAGCATCACAAAAGTCTTTCTGAAGAGGAGTGGGGGAAAAGGATTGATTTTTTTTTTTTTTTTTTTTTTTTTTATGCTGTGGGAACCATAGCCATTAAATAAGAAGGTGTAGTGTATATGATTAAGTTCTGCTGTAATAGAGGATTCATTGGAACAAAGGTTATGGACTCTATTGGTTAGTGATTTAATGACACCATATTGTGAAATGGGAATGTTTGTAAATGTATCTGCCTGAGTGGGTGGGCTTCCTGTATACTGAAAAAAACATTAGATATGTTACCAAAGATGTCTAGAAAGGCTATTATTAGTTTCTTTTTTCATGGTAAACTGATTCTACGGTGATGACTATTGAGGTGAGAGAAGAAAGTGTCAAATGTGTTCTAGGCCATGAAGCCAAATGGAGAACACGTCATCCACAGATCTTAATCAGATAGAAGGTTTGAGAAGAGCTGAGTCAAGAGCTTGTATTTCAAAATAGTCTATAAAAAAAAATTGGCATGGGGGGGGGGGTAGAGGAGAGAACCCATAGAGGTACCCTCTATCTTTCATGCTTCCACAAGAAATCTCCAGAATGGAAAAAAGGAAAAGAGATCAGTAATATCAGGAGGGAAGAAAACTTTTTTTTTAATAAGTGATAAGGTGCCATTTAAGGGAATATTAGTGGACACTGAGGTGATATCAAAGCTAACCAAAATATCTGTATTATTTAATGTTAAATTCTCAATAGCAGTTTTAAAATGGATAGAGTTTTTTATATAGGAAATGTTATGCCCTGTTGGGGATTGGGGGGGGGGGGTAAGAGAGCTTGCTAACTGTTTTTTGATAATTTATAGCATAGGTCTTAGAGTAGGTGTGTGTATGTGTATGGCAGGGGGGGGGATTAGGTTTATGTATTTCTGGTAATCCATATGTCCTGCAGGGGAGGGGATGAGAACTAAAGGGTTTGACATTTTTCGTGATTTCAGGAGGCTAGGAAGAAACTTTGAGCAGACTTCAATTTTTTAATCTGAGATTTGAGATTTTTTAATCTGAGATTTAATCTGAGGATCGCAATCTAAAGGTCTGTAGATGTAGCAGTCTCTGAGAATCATGTCCATTTTTCTATTGCATTCACTGGTATTAATAATAACAGTACACTCTTTATCAGCTCTGATAATGATTATACTGCTATCTTTGCATAGTTTCTTGAGGGCACTGAGTTTGGCAAGATAGATTTCTTTTAGGAGGCAAAGATTGAGAATAGTGACAAACCTAATGCTGCTGTTGTTAGCTATTTCTGTAGTTAAGTTATGGATGGTGCATTTGATGTTAAACAATAGATCATCAAGCCCCCACCGAAAGCTTGCTACCCTTATACATTCTACTGAAGATGAGCTCCCTTCTCTCTCTCTCTCTCTGTGCCTGCAGTGTATAAAGTGCCTGTTCTTAGAAGTTGGGCTACTATGGACTGGACAGACAGGAAGATCAGCCAACATATGCATGGAAAAACACAAAAAATACATCTGCAGTCATTACTATAGTCAAATCCATCTAAATTTATTGCGATGCAATAAATTTAGAAGAAAAAGACTATTTTTGGTCTTTTTCTTCTAAAAGGTTGATTTCTGAGAGCAGCTGCTCTCAGAAATCAACCTGATGAACAGCCTGTTTTCTGCCTCTTGGATGGAGAGCGAATACACTAAATACTCAGCCAACCAGGCCAGCTGAAATCAGCTTAATTTAAATAAATATGGTTGTATTAAACTTCACAAAATATGGGAAACACTAATACTTTGAGATCCCAGTTTACATCCTGGGTTGCGAACAAGTGTCATTATATTTGCCTGACAATGTCTCAATGACTGAGATCAAATAGTGGAGGAATTAAATATTTTTAATCCATTCTCAGTGCTGTTTCACTCCATTAAGCCTCTAACATGAACTAGAACAGTCTTACGAAAACAGTATTTGAGAAGATAGAAAATAGCATTTAATTAGGAGTGCAGAAAGTAGCATATAATTGTAATGTTTTGAAAAGCATTCTTTTTGCATCATCAAATTCCTGCCATGTACCCTCAAGGGGAGGGGGGGGTACAGGATATGATAGTTACTACATGAAAAATTTACATCATTACTAACTTCCTATCTACAATTTTCCTCCAAATCAGTCTGTTACTTGTCAAGAAACCAACATTATCAGATCTTATATTTCTATCATCTAAGGCACTTTGTACCGTATCAGTCACCTATATATCTTCGTCTTACTCTGCGTCGTTTTCTTGCAAACCTGGCAGAGAACACTTGTTTTGTTAATCTTACCTTACCCATTCTGTTTAAATGACCATACCACCTGAGATTAACTCTGCTAATGCATTCCTGGATGCTGACAATGTCAAGTTTTTTCCTAATATCCCTGTTTTTAATATGATATTGCCATTGATGCCATCTGTTCACGCCTCTAATCTTTCTTAGGAATCTCATATTTGCGGTCCTTAGTCTTTGGTCAAGTGTTTACTTCTGACCCAGCTCTCAGATCCATCAGTTAAAACTGGCTTGAACAGTGTCTTGTTTACAGCTAATTTAGTGTTCCTACTTATTTCTCTCTTATTCCATATGAATTTATTCAATTGACTTCCTACCATGCCAGCTTTGTTGATTCTGTTGTCTGTTTTCATATTTAATTTACCATCTTCACTAAAAATCGTGCCTAAGTAGAGTAAAACAATCGTGCCTGAAATGTTTTACTTGTTCCACAGGTTCTCCATTCACAACACAGTTGACATTTTCAAAGAATCTGCCTGTTTTCATTGTCTTTGTCTTTTTATTGCTGACCTTCATACCATATCTATTACAACAGTTATTCAATTTAGTCAGGGAATCTTGCAGACTTGTAGCGGATTTATTTAGAAGTATAACATCATCCGCATAAAGCAAAGAGCTGACATTAATATCATATTCAATATCTCTTTCCTTCATAATGTGATCCATATAAATAATGAATAACAGAGGGGATAATGTACATCCTTGTGTGACACCAGATTTAACAGTAAACCATCTTCCTGTACTTCCTTCAATTCTAACTGCTGACTTACAACTCAAATAAAGACTAAGTATTGCTTGATATAATACCCCATTGACACCGTATAACTGTAGAGTATTGAATAGCTTCTCGCTTGGCACCTTATTATATGCCTTTTCCAGATCTACAAAACTTAAATACAGATCTTTGTTATATTCCCATGATTTCTCCACTATTTGTCGTAAAGTGAAGATCTGATCCTGAGAGCCTCTATTTGGCCTGAATCCAGCTTGTTCTTCACCAAGCTTCCCCTCCATAATCCTTCTCAACTGTCTCTCAAGTATACTTGCATAAATCTTACCAGGAACACTCAGTAGGAAAATACTGCTGTAATTCTCACATTCAGTTTTATTTCCCTTTTTATATATGGGTACTGTGAGGGCTCTACTCCAATCATCGGGAGCTCATTTCTCTGTCCAGGCCTTCTGAACTATGCATCGCGGCCACTGTAAGACTTTTATACCACCATACTTCAGCATTTCTGGTTGAATATCATCTACTCCTGCTGCCTTTCCACATTTTAAGCCTTTGATGGCTTTTTCTACTTCAAGTATGGATATGTATTCCTGACTGTATGCCTGTTGAGTGTTTTTTACCACTGTGCTATCACTGCTTGTTTCATTTAGCAATTTCTCGAAGTAATTACTCCATACTTCAAGGATATCTTTTTCTCCTGTTTTCATGTCACCTTTATCATATCTAACTCCTTTTACAGGACTCTTTCCACCATTTCTGAGCTTCAATAACCTCCAAAATATTTTGCCACCTTCTTGATATTTATTTTCTATGTTCTTGCCAAAGTCTTCCCATGACTTTTGTTTAGCTAGTTTTACACAGTATTTAGTTTTCTTACATTTGTCTCGGTATTCTCTAAGAGCACAAGCTGACTTATTTGCTGGGAACTTTTGATATGCTTTCTTCTTTTCCTTCACTGCCTCTTTAACTTCCTGTGTCCACCATGGAGTTCTGATTTTTCTATCTTTGCAGACAACCTCACCACATGCCTCTCTGGCTGAATCAATCAAGGTTTTCTTCAAGGCTTGCCACTGAATCTCTAAAGTTTGGTTCCTGTTCTCAAACTCTTTCATTTTTTTTTCTTCAATAATCTTTGTGTATTTTAGTCTACAGTTCACATCTGAGAGCTGCTCAACTTTTATTCGCTTTAAAACTTTCTTACATGTTATTCTTTTTCAATATGAAATTCAGTTTTATCCTGCTCAAGACTAAATAGTGATCACTTCCAATTTCAAATCCTCTGTACACTCTGGTGTCCTGCACAAAGGAGAAAACCTCACTATCAACAATAACATAGTCAATGAGACTTTTCTTATTTCTTGACTCTTCTCTCCATGTGAATTTGTGCACATTTTTATGTTGGACATGGTGTTAGTAATAACAAGTCCATGTCCTGAGCAGAAATCCAACAAATATTTGCCATTATTATTAGCTTTGCTCTTTTCTTCAAATTTTCCTAATATATTTTTGTATGTCTGACAATCATTTCCTACTCTGCTATTTAGATCCCCTACAAGGATCAACTTTTCCTTTTTCATTGTGTCAGTTACTTTCTCTAAAGCATCAAAAAATTCCTCCACTTCTACCTTAGTTGAATCTTCTGTGTGACCAAAAGCACAAATAAATCTCATTGTCCAGTTCCCCATTCTGATATTTGCCCACATCACTATACTTGAAATTGCCTACCATTCAAGAAGATTAGCCTCGTATTTAGTGTTGAATGCTATGGCTACTCCTTCTTTTCCTTGATTGTCATTGCCTGAATATAACATTTTGTATTAATTGCTCAGAAAGATCTCACCAGTTTTTGTCTTTCTTGTTTCAGTCATCCCCTATTATGTCAATCTGGTACTTATCTAATTCCTTAGCTAGCTCCATTTCTTTGCCATTCAGGCTTCTTAATGTTGATAGTACGATCTTTAACTCTGATGATGTTGAGTTGGGGTGTGTTTTCAGATTTGTTCGAGTAGCTGACTTTTCGCTGTTTGCCCTGGTTCACTGGCGAAAACAACGGGGTCCTTGTTTAACCGGGTGATGTCCCACCCAGCATGAAATTTTGTCATGTTGTATCATCATTTTGCATTTTGGTTTAAGCCAATAAGAATACAATTTGGTCTGCTAAATCCCAAATTGCCAGTCCATCCTCGCTTGTTCAGTATCCAGGTAGATACCCAACAGGGTGCACCACGAGAAGGTGAGGATTGGACATTAGGTCAGAAGCCCTGGTTAGTTCTCTGCATTCCTTTAAAGGCTATGTGGAGGTCTCCTCTCAATTATACAGCTTTGACCCTTAAGCATTACTCTTTGCATCTTGTCATATTCTGATAATTTTTCAGCTATTTGTCTTAAAGTAAAATCTGATGCTGACAGTCTCTGTTTGGCCTTAATCCAGCTTGTTCTTCACCATGCTTTCCTTTCATAATTCTGCTTAGCCATTTTCAAGTATACTTGCATAAATTTTACCAGGAAAACTCAGGGAAATACTTCTGTAATTCTCATATTCAGTTTTATTACTCTTTTTATAGTTGAATATGGTGTAATATGAGTACTCTGCTCCAGTCATCTGGAATTTTAACATCTGCCAAGGCCTTCTGAATTATGCAGTACAACCACTCTTAAACTTCTATACTGCCATACTTGAGCATTTCTTGTCGAATATTATCTACTAAACTGCGTTTCCACATTTCAAGTTTTTGATGCCTTTTTCTTCAAGTATTGATATGAATTTGTTAAATCTCTCAGTAAAGAGACTGTGCCAATTTGTCTATCTCTTTAAAGAGACTTTTTTTTTACACTGAGTGTTAAGTAAATATACAAGAGTTCAATCCAGTTGGTACAATGACTTTTAACTCTGTTCGTTTTAGAATCCGGGAAATGATGGAATCAAGACAATAAAAAAAGATATATTCTGTGAAACTAAATGACACTATACACTTGGTAAATATAATTAAATTATTAACTACAAAACTGTTTGAATTCAAGGCATTCTAAATAGACACTATACTTTGAGATCTCCTTATCTTTAAAATATGAGGTCATTCACACACACTGACTCATTTTGTTGTGATTTGTTTAGCATGTAATATGTAATCAGTCTATTAGACTGAAATTTTTGTTTTTCATAACAAATTCCTACAAAAACAATAAATGCTCATTAGAGTCAGTTCTTTATCAGGCTTTTCTCAAAATATAAAAATTCTTAAATTAATTGGGACTATGCAGTGTTTCTTTATTTAGCACATACTGTTCCAATGATTCTCACTGTTAACATACGGTTTAAATATTCTTATCTCAGGCAATTTTATTACAAGAACCACAAATTATAAATTCT
This sequence comes from Typopeltis vanoorti, assembly GCF_054136105.1. Classification (NCBI taxonomy): domain Eukaryota; kingdom Metazoa; phylum Arthropoda; class Arachnida; order Uropygi; family Thelyphonidae; genus Typopeltis; species Typopeltis vanoorti. Next base: position 41,110,065 of record NC_143561.1, on the reverse strand, counting down.
TTATATAATAAGGAATGCAAAATGGGAAGTTTCACCATCTTTCTCAAGTTTGAATTCATTCTTACAAGTAGCATGAATGAATTTAAGAACAGGTATGATGACAGCTGATGTGAATATGGCCTTCCTCTCTTGATGAGTTTCTGACTCCCTGTAAGTCTCTCTTCTTATTATTATTATTAAAGAGAGACCTCCAGGGAGTCAGGAACTCATACAGGGTGTTCCAAAATTCACGCAAGAAGTAATTTTGATAGAAAACACAGGTTTTTAATTAAAAATTGTGATTTCTTATTGATTCATAAAGTATACAGTATAGGGTTATGCATGGAATAGCATATCGGATAAATGGCCTCCATGGCTTTGCTGGCACATACGCACTCTTTTGTCGAAATTTTCCACGACCGTTTTGCATAAATGTGGCTGAATTTCGTTGATACAGCGCTCAATTTCCTCCTTCAAGGCGTGGGTGGTCGTGGGCTAGTTGGCATAAACCTTAGACTTCAAAAAACCCCAAAGAAAAAAGTCCAACAGCGTTAAGTCATATGATCTGGGCGGCCAATTCTGATCACCAAAACGGGATGCAGTAATTGAATTGTTTTTCGAGCTGTATGGCACATGGCGTGGCACCGTCTTGTTGAAACCACATGTCGTCCACATCCATATCTTGAAATTTAGGCACAAAAAACTGGATTATCATGTCGCGATAGCAAGCACCATTAACTGTTACTGCCTTACCAGCCACATTTTCGAAGAAGAATGGACCGACGATGCCTCCATCCCAAAATCCGCACCAAACAGTGACACGTTGCGGATGCATTTGTTTCTCAACAATCACTCGTGGATTTTCTGAACCCCAAATGCGACAATTTTGTCGATTAACGAAGCCATCAAGATGAAAATGAGCCTCATTGCTGAAGATGATTTTGTTCGAAAAATAAGCATCCACTTGTTGTTCCATAATCCATTCAACGAACTCTATTCGCTGTGTGTGTGTGATCAGTAGGTTTCAGTTCTTGAGTCAATTGAACTTTTTAAGCAAATCTTTCGTGAGAATACGCTGTAGAGAGCTTCTCGAAATGCCCAATTCAAGACCATGGTGCCGAATTGATGTTCCTGGACTCTCAGCAACACTCTCACGAACTGCTTCGATGTTTTCTGTTGAACGACTTGTTGAAGGACGGCCAGAGTGTATAAGATCACTAATTGATCCAGTTTCCTTGAATTTTTTAATTAATCTTTTCACAGTTGATGAAGTTAAATCACTATTCCAACCATATTTTGTACGAAAATTGCGAACTGTAGCTGCCAAACCTTCATTATTTTTAAAATATTGCTCAACAATGAAAATGCATTGTTCTTTCATGTAGCACTCCATTTTTAATAACCCTGAACCGTCAGCTGTCACGCTGTCTTTTTTTTCTCGCTGGCAACACTTTACCGCACAAATGGCACTAAATTTAAATCTTGCGTGAATTTTGGGACACCCTATACTATTTGCATTAGCTATCATACCTGTAATTGAATTCATTCATGCTACTTGCATACACAACATTCAACAGCAATCCATTCTAATCACATATGAGAGAAATATCTAGCCCTAACCCCCAGCCCCTTCTTGACAGCATTCATTCTCAACTTCCTTGGATACCCTGGCATTCTCTCCCCACCTTTCATAAAATGAAAATTTCAATCTACTGAAATTCTGTATAACCCTTTCAGAAGTTTGTCTCAATCATATCACCCCCCTCTTTCTCCCGTTTGCTAGTGTCTGCAGCCTACAAATTCTCAATTTATCTTCATAATCTGTATTCCACAATCCTGATATCATTTTTGACACTCTCCTTTGCACTCTCTCCTCTCTATCAGAATTATCACAGAAACTAGGAGACCAGACCAGACTTGCTTGCAATAGTCCAAGTGAGGTCCTATTCAAGGCCTTGTAATGAGGCCTCATGTCAAGGTTCATTTCAGCATTTCCATTATTCTCTGAGTTGCATTTACAATTTTTGCTATATGACAGTTGAGCTTCAACTTCCTGTCTACTAAAACTTGAAGATCCCTAGCCTCATCAGTTTCTTCAAGCATAATACCACCAATATAATATGACATTGGATAGCTAATCACACCAAAGTGCATGACTTTTCATTTATTAACATTGAAATGACAGCCATTTTCACATGCCCACAATTTCCAGCCTATTCAAATCATTCTGCAAGTACTGCATATGAGCAGCTCCTGATTATCCTACCTATCTTTGCATGATCAGCAAATAGCTGTATGTCACATGTCAGATCCTTCCCAATGTCATTAATGTACAGATTGAATAACAATGGACCGATCCTTGAGACACACCACGAGTTAACTTGAATCTTGCAGATTCACACCTCCCATATACCACTTTTTGATATCTGTCACTCAGCCATCCTCTTATCCATGCCAATAGTTAATAATCCAATCCCACATTCTCCAAGTTTTGCAACAGTATTCCATGTTGTATTCTGTCAAAAGCCTTAGCAAAATCCAAAAGTATCATGGTGTATCCATTCCCTAGTTCAATGGAAACATTTTTATAGAATGTGAGCAAGTTGCTAGAACATGACCTTCTCTTAGTAAACCTGTGCTGTTCATTGCAAAGTAGAGATTCTCTGTTAACCTATTTCTGAATGCAAGTCCTAACCAACATTTCCAAAATCTCCACCACCACTCCTGAGATACTGATTGGTCGAAAGTCGGATACATCAGTCTCTGCACCACTCTTGTGCAATGGGATTACCATATGTTCTTTCCACTCCTGTGGAATCTTTCTTGTTCTGAGACTCAAATTATATAGCCTGGTTAAATGGAATAGCCAGTTCAGCTGAACACTCTTTTTGCCTCTGGTGCTGATATGCCATCAGTTCCTATTGCAGAATTCTTATTTTTGTGCAGCAGTTCTAATACTCCTCATCCACATGAATTTCCTCATACAGTGAAGAGGTAGCGGTGAGTTCATTGTTGCATGTACCAGGTTGATAGCTTTTAGCAAAATGGCTGCTTAATTAATGAACTAAGAAGCATCAGGTTTCATTCTATATCTATATTCGACATGAAACTCTTAGATTAGATTTCCTATTTTTGAGTTCCTATTCTGCTAAGAAATAATGTGGTATTCAATATCCACTTAATTTTGAATATTTTACTTCGCCGAAGTGAAGCCTGTTGGCTCTTATTTCAGTAATTGTATTTGTGCACCTTTTGGCAACTCGTACAGTAAAGAAATAAGCTCTGACTATTGAAACCTTAGTATTACATCTAAGTCTACCTACTCACTGATGAGACCTCAAAAAAGGTCGAAACCGGTCTGGGTAGTGACCTTCTCTCATAATGTAAAACAGTAATACATCTCCTAGGAGCTGTGTTTTACATTATGGGAAAATACTAAGGACAGTGATTGGATCTTGCTCCACCTTTACTACGAGTTGCCCTAGCATTGTACTACTAGGAGTCCAAGCTTATGCTTGGACTCACCGAACTTTATCGTTTTCTATATTCGGCATGAAACTTAGATTAGATTTCCTATTTTTGAGTTTCTTATTTGGCTAAGAAGTAATGTGGTATACAATATTCACTTAATTTTGAATATGGCCACTCATTAGTTGAACAATCACATCTGCATCAGTCATCTGTATTCAGTAGAGTTATTCTTTCAAATTAATTTTCTTTTACTTGCAGAGCCAATTTCTTTTCATACTCAGACTTAATTCTCCAGCCAGAGTCAGAATAGTTACATCTTTAACTGAACCCCCCCAACACTATAATCATATCTAACACTCTTTGACTTTGTGTTCCTTCTGTCACATGCTGCTTGAGGAAGTTGTCTCGCAACAACTCAATAATTTCAGTTTCATTCTTCTCATACGATTTCATATCTACCCAATCAACGTTTGGATAATTAAAGTCCCCCAATGATTACAGTTTTTGCACCCATCATATTTATTTGTTGATGCATTTCTTCATCACTAGCAACTGATCCACCAGATCTGTAACAACACCCACTATATATTTAATCTTGTTAGATTCCACCTCACACCAGATGGCTTCAAACTCCCTGCCACAGGAAAAACTGTTACTAATATTTCAATCATAGGTCTCAACTCTAGCTAGATTCAAGTTATCTGATATCATTAGCAGCACACACCCCTCCTCTCCTATCTAGTCTATCCTTCCTAAAATTACCATACCCTTTGCCCTCCATCCCAGTTAGTACATCTGCTTCTAATATCCAGGTCTCACTAATGTCTACAACATGAGGTCCCAGTATATTAACCAAGGCAACAAACTCTACTCCTTTGTTTCTGATACTCCTAGCATTCATGTATTGACATAATAAATTACCTGCATGTTGTTTTGCATACACTTGTCTGTGGTCTGCATGACACAAGTTTGACAACTTGCAGATCTCTGTTCTTATATAGTTCCTTACTTATGCAGACATCATTACACATGCTTGATAAGTCTGAACCGGATGAACACAGAATCGTTCTCTCTTCATAATCATTTCCATAATAATAATAATCATTAACACAGTTACCTAACATTGTTGCTCTTACACACAGATTTCCACATTTCTTCCCATCAGAATTCAGTTTCCCTGACTTTCTGATGGGAAGAAATGATGAATAATTTCTTTCCATCAGAAAAATTATTAACTGATATAAGACCTAACGGTTAATAATTTTTCAAAACTCCTAATGCCAAACGCATTCAAGTGTAGGCCGTCCCTCTTATACAAATCCAATCTTCCCTCAGGCTCACTCCACACATCCAAAAACTTGCATCCATTCCTTCTACACAGCTTAGGCATTGAATCATTTACCATCATATCCCTTCTTCTTCTTAATTCATTTTTATCATATCGAAATAATATGCTTACTATTTTCACTTTTTCACTCTTCATTCTCACCTCTTCCAACAACTCTTTCATTTCCTCTCTCATACTGAACTTATCGCTAGTTAAGTCATTAGTAAATACTACTATTACGATCTCATTTACTTTTATTTTCTGTTTTTGAATTGCTTGCATTATATTTTTCATTTTTGACTTGACGTTATAATCCGCTCATCAGTGGCATGTTTTATGATAAAGTCACCACCAAATGACATCCTTCTTTTTATAATCAACTTTACTTACCATATTTTTGTTATTACATACTAATATACCTGATTCCATGCTGTGTTTTCCATTTTTCTGCTGAACTTTTTTTATTCTTCCTGTGTTCCTCTAAAAGCCACTTAACTTTCTGTAGTTCTCTCATCATCTGTCTAATAATCAGCTTCAGCCTAGTGATCTCAGATTTTAAATGATTTTCAATAACCTCTTTAATATCTCCTTTAGTGGAGAATACCTTCTTGTTTACTACTTCGCTGTTCTTGTTAGCGTTTCGTTTCTTTTATGTTTTTGGTGCCATTTTACAACTGTCTTTAATATTAAAATATTACAATAAAAAGGTTATTGTAATATTTTTACAATTAAGATACTAAATACTCTAAAAGCAAAAAAATCTACTCTAATATACTGTGAAAGTCTAATTTTCTAATGAAGAAAACACAATAAAATAGATATATCACCAATTTTACATGAGCATTGAATTACACTGAATTTTTACTACTTTATAAATATGGTATCAAGATCTAGCCTCTTCATTAAAGCCACTTTACAGTTTCACTTGTTCTGATAAAATAATATTACAATAATCCTTGAGTACGTTGCAAGTGCTCATTATACATTGTTACGAAACCAAAACTAATAAAATTTTTAATATACAGAAACCATTGTAAAAAGATTTATAATTACAAATCATCATCAAATTCCTGACATGTACTCTCAAGGGGTGTACAGGATATGATAGTACTACATGAAAAATTTACATCATTACTAACTTCCTATCTACAGTTTTCCTCCAGATCAGTCTGTTACTTGTCAAGACTCCAATATTATCAGATCTTATATTTCTGTCATCTAAGGCACTTTGTACCCTATCAAACCACCTATATCTTGGTCTTCCTCTGGGTTGTTTTCCTGCCAACCTGGCAGAGAACACTTGTTTTGCCAATCTTTCCTCGCCCATTCTGTTTAAATAACAATACCACCTCAGATTAGCTCAGCTAACGCATTCCTGGATGCTGACAATGTCAAGTTCTTTCCTAATATCCTCATTTTTAATATGATATTGCCATTGATGCCATCTGTTCACGCTTCTAATCTTTCTCAGGACTCTCATATCTGCAGTTTCTAGTCTTTTGTCAAGTGTTTTACTTCTGACCCAGCTTTCAGATCTATAAGTTAATACTGGTTTGAACACTGCCTTGTATACAGCTAATTTAGTGTTCTGACTAATTTCTCTCTTATTCCATATGAATTTATTCAGTTGACTTCCTACTATACCAGCTTTGTTGATTCTGTTGTCTATTTCCATATTTAATTTACCATCTTCAGTAAAAATCATGCCTAAGTAGCTGAAATGTTTTACTTGTTCCACAGGTTCTCCGTTCACAATGCAGTTGACATTTGCAACGATTCTGCCTATTTTCATTCTCTTTTGTCTTTTTATTGCTGACCTTCATACCATATCTATCACAACAGTTATTCAATTTAGTCAGAGATCTTGGAGACTTGTAGTGGATTTATTTAGAAGTATAACATCATCCACATAAAGCAAAGAGCTGAGATTAACATCTCCAATTTTGATATCATGTTTAATACCACTTTCCTTCATAATGTGATCCATATAGATAATGAATCACAGAGGGGATAATGTACATCCTTGTCTCACACCAGATTTAACATTAAACCATCTTCCTATACTTCCTTCATTTCTAACTGCTGACTTACAACTCAAATAAAGACTAAGTATTGCTTGATATAATGCTCCATTGACACCATATAACTGTAACGTATTGAATAGCTTCTCTCTTGGCACCTTATCATATGCCTTTTCCAGATCTACAAAACTCAAATAGAGATTTTTGTTATATTCCCATGATTTCTCCACTATTTGTCGTAAAGTGAAGATCTGATCCTGACAGCCTCTATTTGGCCGGAATCCAGCTTGTTCTTCACCAAGCTTTTCTTCTACAATTCTTCTTAACCGTTTATCTTACAAGGAACACTCAGTAGGGAAATACCTCTGTAATTCTCACATTCAGTTTTATTTCCCTTTTTATATATGGGTACTATGAGACCTCTACTCCAATCATCGGGAATTCGTCCCTCTGTCCAGGCCTTCTGAACTATGCATTGCAGCCACTGTAAGACTTTTATACCACCATACTTCAGCATTTCTGGTTGAATATCATCTACTCCTGCTGCCTTTCCACATTTTAAGCCTTTGATGGCTTTTTCTACTTCAAGTATGGATATGTATTCCTGACTGTGTGCCTGTTGAGTGTTTTTTACCACTGTGCTATCATTGCTTGTTTCATTTAGCAATTTCTCGAAGTAATTACTCCATACTTCAAGGATATCTTTTTCTCCTGTTTTCATGTCACCTTTATCATCTCTAACTCCTTTTACAGTACTCTTTCCACCATTTCTGAGCTTCAATAACCTCCAAAATATTTTGCCACCTTCTTGATATTTATTTTCTATGTTCTTGCCAAAGTCCTCCCATGACTTTTGTTTAGCTAGTTTTACACAGTATTTAGTTTTCTTACATTTGTCTCTGTATTCTCTAAGAGCACAAGATGACTTATTTGCTGGGAACTTTTGATATGCTTTCTTCTTTTCCTTCACTGCCTCTTTAACTTCCTGTGTCCACCATCGAGTTCTGATTTTTCTATTCTTGCAGACAACCTCACCACATGCCTCTCTGGCTGAATCAATCAAGGTTTTCTTCAAGGCTTGCCACTGAATCTCTAAAGTTTGGTTCCTGTTCTCAAACTCTTTCATTTTTTTCTTCAATAATCTTTGTGTATTTTAGCCTACAGTTCACATCTGAGAGCTGCTCAACTTTTATCTGCTTTAAAGCTTTCTTACATGTTATTCTTTTTCAATATGAAATTCAATTTTATCCTGCTCAAGACTAAATAGTGATCACTTCCAATTTCATATCCTCTGTACACTCTGGTGTCCTGCACAAAGGAGAAAACCTCACTATCAACAATAACATAGTCAATGAGACTTTTCTTATTTCTTGCCTCTTCTCTCCATGTGAATTTGTGCACATTTTTATGTTGGAACATGGTGTTAGTAATAAGTCCATGTCCTGAGCAGAAATCCAACAAATATTTGCCATTATTATTAGCTTTGCTCTTTTCTCCAAATTTTCCCAATATATTTTACTCATATACTTCAAGGATTTTTTTTTTCCTGTTTTCATGTCACCTTTATCATCTCTAACTCCTTTTACAGTACTCTTTCCTCCATTTCTGAGCTTCTTCAATAACCTCCAAAATATTTTGCCACCTTCTTGATATTTATTTTCTATGTTCTTGCCAAAGTCCTCCCATGACTTTTGTTTAGCTAGTTTTACACAGTATTTAATTTTCTTTAATGTAAAAACTTTTCCATAATGTAAAAACACATTTCCTAGGAAATGTGTTTTTACATTATTTAGATTGCAACGAGTTGTCCGGTATTGTACTACGTACTAGGGTCACTTGCATTAGCTCTCGCTAGTGATCACCGATACTTTATAGTTTACTATATTCGGCATGAAACTCTCTGATTCCAATCTTTGAGTTTCTTATTCAGTTTTGAAACAATGTGGATTTTATATCCCCTTAATTTAAAATATTTTTGTATGTCTGACAATCATTTCCTACTCTGCTATTTAGATCCCCAACAAGGACCAACTTTTCCTTTTTCATTGTGTCAGATGCTTTCTCTAAAGCATTAAAAAATTCCTTTACTTCTACCTTAGTAGAACCTTCTGTAGGACCATAGGCACAAATAAGTCTCATTGTCCAGTTTCCCATTCTGATATTTGCCCACATCACTCTATTTGAGACTGCCTACCATTCAAGAAGATTAACCTCGTATTTAGTGTTGAATACAATGGCTACTCCTTCTTTTCCTTGATTGTCATTGCCTGAATATAACATTTTGTATCTATTGCTCAGAAAGATCTCACCAGTTTTTGTCTTTCTTGTTTCAGTCATCCCCTATTATGTCGATCTGGTATTATCTAATTCCTTAGCTAGCGCCGGCATGAAATTTTGATGTTGGGTGCTTAAGGGTCAAAGCTGTGTAACTGAGAGGAGACCTCCATTGCCTTTAAAGGAATGCAGAGAACTGACCAGTGCTTCTGACCTAATGCCCAATCCTCACCTTCTCGTGGTGCACCCTGTTGGGTTACTACCTGAATACTGAACGAAAGAGGATGGGCTGGCAATTTGCGATTTAGCTGACCAAATTATAATTCTTATTCGCTTAAACCAAATTATAAAATGATGGAATTACAAATTATGATTATCTTTATATATTCTTGATTGGATGCCTGTTGAGTGTTTTTTATCACTGTTCATTTCGTGTAGTAATCTTTCAAAATTAATTACTCCATTCATCTTTATCTCCATTTTTCTTGTCACCTTTGTCATCTCTGATTCCTTTTACTCTTTCCTGCATTCCCTATAGATTCTGAATAGCCTCCAGAATATTTTGCCAAATTTCTGATATTTATTTTCTTACAAATGGCTTCCCATTACTTTTGTTTAGCTAGTTTTACACAGTGCTTCACTTTTTTTTTACAGCTAAAAAAAAAAGTAAGCTGTAATCTCCAAGAGTACAAGCTGACTTACTTGGCATAAACTTTTGATATGCTTTCTTCTTTTCCTTGACTGTCTGTTTAACTTTCTGAGTCCACTGTGGAGTTCTGATTTTTCTGTTCTCACAGTCTTACCACATGCTTCTCTGGCAGAATGTTTTCTTCAAGGTTTGCCACTGAATCTCCAAGGTTTGGTTCTTTTTTCAATCTTTCATTTTTTTTCTTGAATAATGGTTGTGTTTTATGTTTGCAGTTCACCTCTAATAGTTGATGAAATTTGATTCATTTTGAAACTTTTTTTTGTTCAATATGAAATTCAGTTTTATCCTGCTCAACACTAAATGTTGATCACTTCCAATTTCATATCCTCTGTATACTGTCCTGAACCAGTGGGAAAACATCACTTTCTGATATTTATTATTCAATGAGATTTTTCTTATTCCTTGCATCTTCTCTCCATGTAAATTTGTGCATATTTTTATGTTGAAATATGGCATTAGTAATAACTAGCCCACGTTCTGACAAAAATCTAGCAGGTACTTATCATTATCATTAGCTTTGCTCTTTTCTTTCAAGTTTTTCCAAACATTCTTACATGTTTGGTAATAATTTCCTACTCTGCTGTTTATATCTCCACCAAGGACCAACTTTTCCTTTTTTGTTGTGTCAGCTGCCTTCTCTAATGCCTCCACTTCTCTAAAACTCATTAATTGAGTTTTTCATAATCCAATCAATTAAAATTATAAATAATAGACCAGATAGAACACAACCCTGCCTAACTCCAGTTTCAATGATTAAGAAGCCTGTAAGTTTTCCATCTACTTCCGCACAAGACTTGCTGCCATTATACGTATTCTTAATAATGTTGAGAAATTTATTAGGTATTCCATATTCTTCTAATATTTTCCAAAATTTATTGAATTGTTTAACAACAAGTTCTGTTGTTAAACGTTTCAGTTGCTCTTGCAAAAGAATATTGAATAATGTGCTTACATTCTGCGAAAAAGAATCGTCAGAAGGCTGTCTCCTTGTTTCCCTTTCTCAGGTCATAAAACGTGCAAGTGAAATTGCAGGCATATCGGGGTTGACTGTTAAAAGAATTCGTAGGGAATCAAAAGGTGAAGGTAAGCCAAACTTTAAATCTCCTAAAAAAAGCACCGGAGAAAGAAAACCATCAAAACTGTAGCTTTGAATGATTTTGATGTAGATGTTATAAAAAGAACTATTCACAAATTTGACGTGGTCGAGAAAAGAGTGCCAACTGTTCCGAAATTGATTCCTGTGCTTAAAGAAAAAATTAATTTTCCTTGGAAAAGAGAAACTTTAAGGAAAATACTTCATGAAATTGGATTTTGTTTTAAAAAGTCCCAGAATAAAAGGAAACTTATCATGGAGCGAAGTGACATTGTTTTATCTAGAATGCAGTATTTGAGAGCAATAAGACATTTCAGAGAGGAGAAAATACCGATTGCGTATCTAGATGAAACTTGGATTGATAGTAATTTAACTTATGGAAAATGTTGGCAGTCTAAAGAAGAATGTGGAGTGCTACAAACCAGAAATGCCTCATGGTGCATAATAATTTTGTGTGTGTGGGTGGAGAAATGGGTTTTTCACCGAATTCAAACTTACTATACAAAGCCAATTCAACTACTGGAGATTACCATGGGCAAATGAATTCTACGATCTTCGAAAAGTGGTCAGAAGAAAAAGTGATTCCAAACCTTCATAAAAATGCTGTTGCTATAATTGATAACACTTCATATCACTCTATTCGATTAAACAAAGTTCCAAATTGGTCTAATAAGAAGCAAGTTCTTATGGATTGGCTCTCTGCAAATAACATTTCTCATTCCCCAGATATGCGAAAAATTGAATTGTTTAATTTGGTCAAAAGAAATTTGCCCACAACTAAACTATTTAAATTCGACACGATGCTCAAAGAACCTGGATTTCTAGCTTTGAGGCTACCACCATATCATTGCGATAATGCTATTGAGTATGTTTGGGCAGAAGTGAAAAGTTTCATTCGCCATCACAATGTAACTGGGGATATTGACATGTCGAAACTTTTTAAGCTTTCGGAACAGGCGATTGAAAGTATTACAGTTCAAAACTTGGGAAAATATTGCTCTCATGTCACCTCATTGGAAAATATGTATTGGGACAGAGACGGAATTATCAAAGAATTATGCGAACCTTTGGTGATCGGCTTAAGTGAAAGTGATGGCGATTCGGACACCGATTCAGATGAAATTTTTTTCCAACATTTTTTTTTTGCATGGGTTTGTTAAAAGGGTCACAAACAATAATTAATTAATAAATAATTAATCGGTTTAGGACATTAAAGTGTCCTAAACCGATTAATACAGTTCTCTCAACTTTAAGTTTAGAATATCTAAGTTCATTTGAAAAAATTTCTGTTTTTCTGTATAATTATTTTTATTTTATAGAAAACTTTAAAAATAAACTTAGTTAAATTTTTGTTTTATGCTATACCTCTTTTAATTTTATTAATACTTTACGTGCATTTTTCCAACTGTTATACAAGCAAAATACTTACACTTTAAAAACAGCAATGTTCGTAAAAGAAAAGTTAAATTTTCCGACCTGTAATAATAAACAAACTCATCCCATCTCATATTGATTACCCTATTATTGGAATGGATTCTCCTTTTTCTGACATGCGCAGAAGTGTCGAGGGATCTCTAATCGGTGGGCGAACTATACTAAATCATTATACTAATACTAAATATAATACTAAAGTATCAAATGAAAGCCTAAGAAAGTCCAAAAAATTTTAAAATTAATCAAAAAGAAACATTTTAAATATGAGATGACAAAATTAAGAAAATTATCAGAATACAAAAAAGAAACAAACATCAAATAGTTAAGCAGTAAAAGATTAGAAGTTGAAACAAAATATAAATGAATAAATAAGAACCATATCTAAAAGAGAAGTTAGGAAAAGAGCAATTTTGGAATAGATATGTTTCTAATTTAAAACATGGTGTATGTAAAATAAGATCCAATACATACAAAATTTTGAAGCATCTCAGTACAGATATTAGAGAAAAAATAAAGCAGTGAACCTAAAAACAACAGAATCTCTAAATTTTTATTCAGAATTGTGGTAAAGTTATAACAATAGCAAAATTAGAACTTTGATTAAAATAAACAAAAAATGAAAAATCATTAGGAGAAGATAAGCTAAGAATTATATAAATATGCAAAAATAAGCTCGAGAGAAAGAGTGAGTGATTGTTTTTAAATGCAGTTTATTTAACAGGAATTCTATCAAAAGAGCAACCATTTTTTTTTTTATATGTATATATATTTTAAAAAAAGATAATAAAGAATATTCTAAATTATAGAAGTATAATCATCCAGAATTCCTGTTACAAAATATTCTGAAGGCATTAATTTGTGAGCACAGAATAAAGGTCATTCTTGTATAATAGATTTCTGTTTAATTTTAATATTAATAATAATAAAAAAGAAGAGAATACAATATAGAAACATAGATTTATTGATTTTGAAAAAGCATTCAATAAACATTTTATTTAACAATTAGCATTCTAAGAGCTATCATACACATATGTGAAGATAATGAAATATAGATAAATTGAGCTCTGATCTGTCATCTTGGAGCTAAACCAATTTTAACTCCTTGCTTTATCTCCAAGTCCCCCTATCTGTAACTCTATTTAATATTTATTTAAATGAAATAGTCATAAAATGGAATAGAAAAAAACTATCAGGATACTGAACTATCCTCTGATGTGAATTTAAACATGCTTTTTTTTGCTAATGACCATGTAGTAGTTATATAGATTCTAAAAATAATCTTCCAAAAGCAGTTCTCAATCTAAATAACTGAAGATTTCGGAATGATAATCTCAACCAAAAAAATCAAATAACAGTGGCTTTTAAAGATCAAGATCTGATTTGGAATAGTAATCGTAATAAATTTTAAAAAAATGTAGAATTCTTTTACATATTCAGGATGCATGGTTTGATATGAAGATGAAAAAGACATAAACATGAAAATTACAAAATACCTAAAAATAGCAGGTGCAATAAATTCTGTGTTTAAACCTAACCTGGTACAAAAACAGACTCAACTAGAAGTTTATAATACACTAGCTTTACCCCTGCTATTATATGGAAATGAAATTTGGACAATAAAACAAAATGATAAGCAAAGATTAATGCATTTCATATTAGCAGCTGAAATTAAAATTATGAGGTAAACAGCAAAATATATCCTATTTAATTATAAAAGAAATGAAGAAATATTAAAAATTAAACCAGGGACCAATAATAGAGAAAAGAACGAAATATAAACACAACTGGATGGAGCATGTTATAAGAATACAAATACAAAGTATGCTCAAACAAGTACTTCATATAAACCATCAGAAAAAAAGACCAGGTCATCCATTGAAGAGAATTGCTGATATAAAACTTAGAAATTCAGAGAAATCATAACAGTACAGTTGACAATTCATAATTTCCTTTAAAAAATAAGCTGCTACATATTATTTATTTATTTCATTGTGATATAGCGACAAGCTAAAGTGAGAGCAGTTGTTGATCCACCACAAAATAACACGTCTGATGGCAATAATTCTGACGGAAGTGTTGTTCTGCATCCAGAAGTGTTAGAAGATATCTGGGGTACTGGTAAGTTTTTGTATGTTTGTCTAAGAATGTTCCTGCCCCGCCTAATTGAATAATAAAATTGTTAGTTATTAATTATCATTATTATTATTATTATTTTAAGAGACCTCTAGGGAGTCAAGTGCTCATCGAAGGAGGTCACATATCACTGATCCCAAGTCATACCTTCTCTTGAATTCATTTAATCTACTTTCACTCACCACTTCAAAGGCAAGCCATTCTACTCACTTACCATTCTATGAGAGAAAAATGTAGCTCTCTCATTCCTTTCTTGACTGCATTCATTCTCAACTTCCATGGATGCCCTCTCATCCCTCTCCATAAATTGAAAAATTCCATCTATTGTATGACCCTTTCAAAAGTGTATAGATCTATCATATCACTCCTCTTTCTCATGTCTGCTAGCATCTGCAGTCCACAAATTCTCAATCTCTTCTCATCATCTACATTCCACAGTCCCAATATCATCTGTAACTTCCCTTTGCTCATAAGGAAGGCATACTTCTATGCCCAATAGTTGAAAACATAGAATCTCTGACATACCTCCTTGCTAGCATCAGCAACAGCATCCTTGGTGAACACAACATTTTAGCAAGTTTTGACATATTAAGTCTATTTACCAATGTTCTGACCAAAGATCTCCTTGTCTTGCTGCAAGATAAATTCTCAACGAAACCATGACGCTTCTTAAACATTGTATCTCCTCTGGATATTTCGAGTACCATAACTTAATATATGTTTGCCTGGGAAATTCCTGAACTTTTTAATGAAAAATTTTCTTGTCTAATTTAGAAGCTTGTCACCTTCAAAGTACTCTCCTCCACTTTGTATACACCACTGCCAACATTTCTTCCATCCTTTGAAACATTTCTGGAACACTTCTTTTGGGATGCTGTGCAGTTCCACTAGCGATTTTTTTTTCTTTATCTAGTCAATCGACCCAAAACATCAACCTTTCAATATCAATTTCAATTTGGGGAAGTAAAAAAAAGTCTGCTGGTGTGAGGTCAGGCAAGTAAGCAGGCTGCAGAATGACTATTGTTTCATGTTTCGCTAAAAATTGATGGATTAGTAATGATGTGTGTGTGCATGCATTATCATGATGAAGCATCCATTAGTTTCCCTCCAAGCATCAGGGTTTTTTTTTTGATATTTATTATGAAGATGTTGCATTACTTCAAGATAATACTCCTTGTTCAATGTCTTGCCTTATAGAAGAAATTCATGGTGAATAATGCTCTCAGCATCGAGAAAAAAAACTGTCATCATCACTTTGACGTTTTACTGCATTTGTCTCACTTTTTTGACACCCACTGTGATATTGGCTTTTGTTTCAATATCATAGCCATAAACCCACGTCTCATCCACAGTAATGATTTATTTTAAAACGTTTTTTTTTCATAAGCTTGACCAAAAAGCCCTTGGCTCAC
Source organism: Typopeltis vanoorti (assembly GCF_054136105.1). Lineage (NCBI taxonomy): Eukaryota > Metazoa > Arthropoda > Arachnida > Uropygi > Thelyphonidae > Typopeltis > Typopeltis vanoorti. Next base: position 41,094,212 of record NC_143561.1, on the reverse strand, counting down.
ATCAACTCAAATTTGTTTTTGATTGTCAGTAAAAAGGTGGCACAAATTTGGCTGCGGCACAATGCATGCCTAAATTTTGTACAAGAATTTCATGACAGACAGTTTTTGAAATTTGTACTTTTTCAGCTACCTCACAAACAGTTAAATGGTGGTTAGAATGGATGACTTCACAAATGTTTGCAACATTTTCAGCAATTTTTTGATGTTGACGGCCATCCGAACAGGGATCATTGTCGACTGAAGTTCAGCCATCTTTGAAACGTTTTTCCCACTTGTACATTTGAGTCTGGCCTAAGGCCTCATTCCCAAATGTTGTTTTTAACATTTCATGTGTCCGTGAAAGATTTTCCAATTTCACATAAAACTTGAAAACAAAAAACTGAAAAACAAACACGAATTTGTTGATCATGAAAATTGCTCATTTTAAACAACAAAAAAATCACCAGAAGCATCTAACATATGTTGACACAGACGTAGTACAATAACTAAGCAAAATATCATGTTGCAGTTTTTGATAGGCTATTTCCCAGTGTTGCTGCTAGGTTGCAGCATATGAAGCATGCATCTAGTAGTGCTTGTTGGCACAATAATTCTAAAGTCTTGGAATTTCTCAGACAAACTTTGTACAAACAAAACTTTTGTCCAACCATGGGCAGTCTTCACTTGGGCCAGTTTTAGCTAGTCTTTATATGGAAACATTTGAAAGAAAGGTCCTAGAAGAATACCATAAGACAAAATTATGGAAAAGGTATGTTGATGATATATTAGTTTGGCGCTGTGGACTACTTTCACTTTTGAATTTCCATGAGTACTTTAGTAGCTAACATCTTAACATAAAATTTACCTACAAGTTAGAATCTAATGGTTCACTCCCATTTAATGAATCTTTGAATAACCAAGGAATCTGTTAAATTAAAAGCCTCTATATTTCAAAAACTTACACATACTAACAGATATCTACATGCCGCTTCCTGTCATTACAGCCCTCAAAAACACTAGGAATAAGAGCCTACTGTCTCATTACTAACAAGGATGAACTAACTAAAGAATTCCAATTTTTAAAAAACCCTTTTCTACAAAATGTCAGCAATGAATGCATGGGCTCAAGACTGCTTAGACAACATTCGATTTGAGATACTTCTAATGTCAAGGAGAGCAGAGGCTTTATTGCTCTCTCATATATTAGCTCTATTTCCATAGAACTTGCAAAAATACTTAACATAAAATAAAAACAATATTCACTCTCTGTATCAGGATACAATCATCACTCCAATCCACAAAACCTCAACATGTCCAGCTAAATTATCCAACTGTTTGCTGACCATAGTGCAAATGCAGGTTATCATATTATGAACAGACAGAAAAATCTGACAAACAACACATTGATGAACACATCAGAGATATTAAATACCAAATAAAAATAAGTGAGGCCTCAGCTTTGTCTTCACGTGCACTCTCTTCAGCTGTCTCACAAGATGCTTCTCTGCAGTGAGACATCAAGTGTTATGCAATAAGTCTGAACTGTTACACTGCTGCCGTAATATAACTGAGAGAAGAATTTGGGAAACATTAGAAATACATCAGATTCAAAACCCTTAAATATAAAGCCAGCTTGTCAGAATACATTCTAGCTATAGCTAGCCAAATGCATAATTAGAAATATTTTTTAAAATCATCAGATTCTTATATAATTACATGGTGGTTGTCATTTTTATTCATCTTTACTGTTTGTCTATTAGTTTTCATTTTTATACCTGAAGAAATCCTATGATTAGGATGAAACGTGCTTTTAATTGAACTAGTTGTTAATATCTTTTTCCAGTTATCTGTCATATAAACTCATATATACACACTGCTTGGAAAGATGTCAACAGACTTCTTTCCAAGCAGTGTGTGGGGAAAGAAGTCAACAGAGGTACATCGTGCCTTGTAACAAGTCATGTGTTTGTAGCCAGTATAAATTGGAGGAATATTATGCTCCCAAATCAGTGCAACTGTGTTTGGGTGAAATGGCTGTGAGAAGAGAATTGATGGAGTTTGAAAGAGGCATGGAGATAGGATTCCATGTTGAAGAACTATCTGTTCGACAAATTGGGCCGTCTCAGGTCAACAATCAGTGATACCATACTGAGGTGGAAGCTCAGAGAGTCAACTGCAAGCGTTGCCTGCAGTGGACCACCCACCACATTCACCAAACGTAATTGTAGGGTGTTACAAAGGATAATATGTAAAAACTGCCATTTGTAAGCCAACATGTTGAATGTGGAGTTTTGACTAAAACATGAATCTGCACAAAAACATTCAAAACCAAAGCTCACAACGTCGATTTCCATGATAGGACTGCAATATGCAAGCCCCACATTACCTGAACCAACATGCAGCATTGTCTTTTAGTGGTGCAAAGAGCATGCACAGTGGGACTTGGAAGCTTGGAAAGCTGTTTTTGTGGTGCCACAAACATTGAACTCCAAGAGATATCTGGACACAGTGCTTCCTACTTTGTGGTGTTTCTATGGAACTGACTATTGTATCTTTCAGAAAGACAATGCACCATATCATAAGGCTGCTGCTGTAACTGTGTGGTTTGTGGACATGAATGTCACCACACCTTGACTGGCCTCCACAGAGCCCTGATCTCAACCCTGTTGAACATCTGTAGGATGAATTGGAGTTTTGGGTGAAATCAAGAGACATCCACCCCCCACAACAGTCTAGGACCTCGTTACATGCCTACAGGAAGAATGGTCCAAAATTCTTATTGATCGCTATTGTACGCTTGTGGAAAGTATGCTCCCGTAAGATTGCTGCAGTCATCGCAGTGATAAGAGGTCCTACATCTTATTAAGGTGGGTGCTGTGGCTATTTGTTCCTCACACTATGGTGTTTGTTGACTTCTTTCCATTGTCAGTGTAAAATCCAGTATAATGGATAATATGGCAGATCTGCAGCAAAAAGGAGAGAAGAATATCAGAATGATATAGTTATCAACCAATACAATTAAAGTAGATTAGCAGACCATGTGCTCAATACCCTTACATAATTTTACATGAAAAATACTATTACTTTAAAAACTAAGATTAAAAAGTGATAGATTATTCTTAGAATCTGCTTATGCTTTGCAGTATACTTCTGAGCTAACCAAGTATGGTTGTATCTGGGAGGCTGTAACTGACTACTTTTGACTTCTCTCATAAGGAATAGTTGAAATAATTAAACGCTTTTGATGTGTTCGTATTCAAATCACTTTTTTTTGCCCATGTTATCTTTATCCTTGACAGTGCTATTTTCTTATTTATCATCACCTACTCTAATCTAAACAAGAAAGACTACATACAGATCCCTGACATTTGGTGTATTTTCTCTGTCACATTGGGTAATCGTCACCATCCAGAGATAAAGCTAAAATCATCGACACACACACACACACACACACTCTCTCTCTCTCTCTCTCTCACACACACACACACACACACACACGCAAGCAAACAGCAAAGCTATGCCAAGCTTATCTTTGTTTTGTAAGTTTCTTAGTGTGTAGCATATTCCTCTGATATTTCTGTAGAATATTAGTAAAAACTATTTTTTTGTTATCAAATGAGATTGTTAAATCCTGCTTACAAAAAATAAAGAATTAAAATTTATTAAATTATCATTATTTACTATTAGCACATTCCTTGTCAGAAGAATTTCACGTGTCACTAATCTTACTTTGTTTTATTCTGTATGTAGTGTAGTAACAGTTTATTGCCTATATCAGTGGTGTTCAACCTTTTTTACTACACGAGCTACTTTTCTATAAAAAGTTATTCGGCAATCTACTCTCTTATATAGATCACGTTCCCCCAACCTGATATGTGATTACGCACAAATAAACAACTAAAAAATATACACAACTAAAAACTTTATTTGTGTATTTAAAAATTTATTTATCACTTTTAATTATTTTAATACAACAAAAAAAAACAAATATAATAGAATAAAATATTTATTTCTCTATTTTGGAAAACCAAAGTTAGAAAAAACAACAGATTGATTACAAACTCACAAGTTACAGGAAATGCTGGTTGATTTAAAAAAAAAAAAAAAAAGTTAATATGAAATTTGGCATTGTTTGGACCTCACAATATTTTCATAATTCAAGTTGATATGAAGAAGTGGCCAATAGCAGACAATCATCCAAATGATCATTTGTAATTTGGTTTCTTAATTGATTTTTTATGACATTCATATTTGAAAAAGTGGATTCTGACATACCGATGTGCATACTTCCAAATGACTTCATTGTTTATTGATTTTAAATGTAAACTATTCTGAATGTTTATTATCTCAAGTTCTACTTCAGCTTGGTTTATATCAAACATCCCACTAATTTTATTTGAAACTTCTGTGATGTTCAAGTTTTCTTGAAATGGATTATTGATAAAAGATACAATCATTTCAGTTTTATTAAAATCCTTAAATCTTGAATTTATTTCTTCCTCAACTAATTCTATTTCACGAATTAATTCTTTTAAATCATAGCGAAGCATTTTTTGATTTTGTTCAAAATTGTTAATAAATATGGGAGATGTCTAAATTCGCAGTCCTTTATATTTTTCTTTAATAAAAGTAAGTATTGTTGGAAAGTTTTTATTGAACTTAACATGTCAATTAAATATTTATCTCTTCCTCGTAACTCTAAATTTAAATTGCTTATTTTCGTACAGAAATCTACTAAAAATGATAAGTGTAACAATCATATTTTATCACTCAATTGTGGATAAATATCTCCTTTTTCATAAAGAAAAAATTTTATATCGTTAATTAATACAAGAAATCTTTCTAAAAATTGACTTCTGCTGAGCCAGTGAACATTATTGTACAACAGAAGTTCCCTATCATCATCATCTGCCTGTAATTTAAATAACCACCATTGCAGGGCTTTTCTTCGAACAGAATTTACAATTTTAAATGTAATATCCAAAACATCTTTTGTGTTTAATCTTTTACTACACAGTACTTGTTGGTGAATAATACAGTGGTACATTAAAAAATCTGGATATTTGTCATCGTTTTTACATAATGAAATGAAGCCTGATTTATTACCTATCATTGCAGGAGCACCATCAGTAGTAATAGACACAAGTTTAAAAAGCGGAAGTTTGTGTTGTTTCACAAATTCATCAAATGCTGAAAAAATGTCTTCTCCCCTAGCCCTTCCCAATAATGGTATAATTTTCAAAAGTTCTTCTTTACTTGAATAATCTTGAAATACCGTGCAAATAAATACCATTAACTGAGCAATATCAGTGAAGTCGTTTGATTCATCAAATTGTAATGAAAACGCAACACACTGGTGAATGTCTGACATTAACTGAGTATTCAGATCGGCACTTAAAATTTCAACTCTTCTCATAACCATTGTTCTGGAAAGTTGTAAATCTTTAATATTCGAAATGATTTCATTTTTATTTTTAAAATCAGAAAATAAAGATTCTGCTGCTGCAAGAAACGATTCTTTTATTAACTCTCTATCAGTAAAAGGCTTTTTTGCTTTTGCTAATAAATGACACACTTTCAAAGATGCAATAGTGACTGATATTGGTTTATTTATTACTTTCGAATGCCTTTAAATTTATAATTTTTGATTTACGTATTTCGGAATTTTGGGGAAAATCTTCATCATATTTTGCATGTAGCGATCGAAAATGTCTCTCAATATTACCTTTTTTTGGAATTGCTACAGATGAATTACAAATCAAACAACACTTTCCATTTACCATTGTAAAAAAAAAAAAAAAAATCCATTTCCCATGCCTTGTGAAAATGATACATCTTCGATTTCTTTGATACACTCATGATTATCCTGAAATTAAACGAAACGCATATGATGTGCTTTTGTTAATGTCTACTTTTGCTATCCAATATTTACTGCAACATTGTAAACTTTTATTATTATTTATTATTTAACTTTGTATACTTGTAATTTCTATTAATTACTTGTGATGTCTTTTACTCTATACTTTATTCTCTGTTATTCTAATTTGCTCTGCGCGCTTTCTCTCTCTCTCCCAGAATCTTATTATGTGCTATGTTTATCTACCTTTCGCATTACGAGTCTTATGCCTAAAATATTACAAAATTTATTTAAAATGAGACTACACCGCTAATATCTTTGATTAGCAAAAAGAACTCAAATATACAGCTGGTAGATTTCTCTCTCTCTCTTTCTCTAACACAAATTCCTACATTAAAACTTTCACAAACAGTCGTGGTCTATTCTTTTTCTTAATTTCACTCTTTGGCCAACTCACTTAGATTCCCGCTCAACAAGTCCGATTTATTTTAGAAACAGTGCAGTTGTAAATAAACAAACAGGCATCACTCTTTTAACAAGAAAGTCAAATGACAATTATTTACATTGCTATGAAATATACACAATTTTAACGTTAGGGAGATTGCTTTCTCTATCCATCTATAAAAACTAGCAAAAATGAGAATCTTCTTTCTTCAACATTAAATACTTTCTTTAACACATAAGGTTACCTACTCTCAGTTTACAAATTTTTACTTATTAATCTCTAAGAGCTTACTCCTAAAGAGGTTACCTAAATCTGTGTTAAGTTATCTTTACACATTTGATATCAACTTCTAACATGCCAATTGATTCTCTTATGGACATTTCTTAACACTATTAAATATATATCTTAAAAGTCTTTCTTGTATCAACTATAACAGGAATTATATAAAAGTTTTGAACTTACAATGACTCTGTATCTCACATTCAGTCAAAAGTCTTTCACTAAAAGTTCTATGGCAATTCTTTAGTCTCAAATCTTCTTCAGGAAATTTTGGCTTGGCTGCATCTCATTGGGAACATAGCGGGCTGTGGGCTCATTCAGCTCCACCAAAAGGTTACTCTCCCTCGGCGAAAAGAAAAACTTGCGAGCGAAGGTGCTTCGGGAAATTTGCCTTGCCTTTTCTCCTCTGCTTGGGCTCACCGAAAATGCCTGGACGACTGCCTTCTTTTTCTGCCATTTCGACAGCTAGAACTGCTGTTAACTGGATCCCTCTCTGGACTGAACTCTTTTCTCCGGCAATTGGAACTCTTCCTTTCGGCAATTTGAAACCTTGTCTGCGGCCTAGAGGTAGTCTCTCTCTAGTGACATCTCGAACCAAGAAGCTCCTTTCTGGAAGCATGAAATTTCTCTCTCAAGCAACGTGGATCCGGGCAGTCTCTCTCTGACGACAACTCTGGACCGGGCGGCCTCCTCTCTGACAGCAATTCTGGAAACGAGACCCCTTCTGCTTGCTTCAGTCCCTTTTTATTAGGCCTCCTCTGAGACCTCGCATGAAGTTTGGCACACCCCCCCCCCAAAAAGAATCTGTATGAGTCTTTCGTCTTAAGTTTCAAGTTCGGCACGCCTTTGGTTCTCCTCCGCTTTCTTTTGATTGTAAGTTGCCGGCCATTGGAAAGTTGTTTGAACTCTTTCTGACTGACTTCGGAGATGTTTACACTTAGAGCCTGCAAGCCTTTTTCATACATACAAGTTTCGATAACAATCTTTCTAATGCCGCCATGTACAGTTTCGACGACAAAAACATTGCCTTTGTTTTTAACACTCTAACATATTCTTATTAAAGCAGCATATACAGTTAGCTTCAAAAGAGTTATTTTCAAAAACATCTAATACAAACTATACCGAGACAAACAAAGTTTATTTTTTTACAATATTCACATGGGACTTAACCTAAGTAAAAAATCGATGTAATGTGCTTTGGAATATTTAATATTTAAGCTACAATCGAGTTTTAACACTTTGCTTATAACTGTATTCACTCAGCTCGCTGTTTGACTTCCACTGATCCAAATTAATTCATTTACACTGACTTATAAGAAAATTACTGATTTCACAATTTTAACGAAAAATAAATAAACAATAGCAATACACTTAAAGCGAATTAAAAATAATACAAAATAATGATAAATAAAATATTATGTTTTCAGTTTTAATTAAATTTGTAAGTAAGGAATACACAAGAAATCAACCAAAAATTGCTCCGCGATCGACGGGTTGAACACCCCTGGCCTATATCAATAAATAAAAACATGACAAATGCAATAGTATATTGAAAGAAATGCGAATCTGAAATTTCATTTTAATATCAGAAATGAAATGCATATCAGCCACGTTTTTTTCTATAACTTAGTAATTAAGAATTTTTATTTTATATAAAATATAGAACTTAGTGCTTTAAACAAGAAAATTTAGGAAGTCCACAAAGTTTATTCCAGTTTTGCATATGATTTATTTAAAAATGAATGCAGATGATACTGTAAAAATTTGATGTAGCTTAATAATGCCAGAAAGCTTTACATCAATTTTTACAGAAGTCAAGCCCTGTAAGGATGTTATAAAAATAACCTGTATATCTGTATATAGTTAAAACAGTTTGTTAATGTAAATAACCCCATAGGGATTGTATGTACTTACTGCCCTAAAAAGGAAAATTCTTGATTGTATTACACAAAGGCAATACCTTGCCACCAGAAAACTATGTTAGCTCCTTATAAGGATATGTGAAAGTTGTTTGTGAGTTCCAATTGTAAAACACTCAAGGTCAGACGGACCGACAAACTTCAGATGCACTTTCACTGCACGAACAAATAGGATTAAAGGAGTGTAGTAGAAGATCAAAGAAAGGGTCAGTGTCAAGGAAAGAACAAGGGATCGCACAGAAATATTTGGGGTCCCATATCTTCGTGCAGGGATCCGAAAGAAGGTGAATAAAAAGCGTTAGCCGGAAGATCGAGTATCGGTTATCCATAGGTCGTCATCAGTATCCCAGCTGTTGTCCATCAGATGTAAGCCATCGAGGACCCGAACTTCAGGAGAAGTCATGCCAGTGGTCTGAAAGAAAGATGACAGGAGCCAGTCTGCCAGGCAAAGCATTTGATCTGATGACAAACCTTTGGTGGGAACTATCGTCCGAACAGAGGAATATTCGAGCAAGAAAGAATTGCTCCATTAGTTTAATGTGCACGCAAGTACTCTTCAAGCCGAAAATCTTCACCCGAGTGCCGGAAGGACAGCGTCCCAGCAGAAGCCATCAGTAAATCTATCTTCGGCGTAAGAAGGGAGAGAAAACCTGATATGGGAGAAAAAGGTCAGTATTCCACTCTGAAGCCAGGGAATGAGAATACGCAGTGGGTTCGATTTCTTTCTTCAATTTTGTGAATTATAGGGGAACTTTATTAGAGGACTGTGAAGATTAAACTGCTGAATTTGAGCAAAGTTAATAGTTGGATCTAAAATTTTTAATAAGTAATAGAAGATTATGTGTGTGTAACAGTTTGTTAATGATGCATTTTGCGTAGAGTATTATCTTAGTCTTAGAAAGATCGAACTTTTATGTGTAATGATATTCTTGTGTGTATAACAGTTTGTTAATAGTATAATTGTGTAGAATAGAAACTTGATATTGGAAAGGAGTGGAAAGGAGTGGAGATTCCCTATCATAAATTGAAAGGGAATCTTAACATAATTGTGCATTTAGAGTTAAACTAAGCATTTTTTTCTTTGATGAAATAATAGTGTAAATTGTTTTATGGTAAATAAATGCGTTGTTTAAATGTTAATAGAGTGTCGTCTGATATTTAATTTTTCAATGCACTGTTCCGAAAAATATTAGAGCCTATTAGCGGGAAACCAGGAGAAAGGATAGTAAAGGATAGATAGCAGGCCATGACTGCAGATATTAATTAATCAGGGGTAATTTGAATATAAAGGGAAGACTACTGGGCGCACTTACCATTTCTTATTACTAGAAAATGGACATCAGTGGCGCAGCTTATCAAATAAATTTTCTGGTTTTCGAGGAATAAGAAGGCAAGTACGGAAGGCAGTAGCTTAAAGAGATATTAAAGAGATAAATAGAGACATAAGGAAAATTTGTGAATTAAGATCAGGCAACTGATCAGAAAAGAGTATACATATAGTGTAAAAGAAAATTTTTTTAACCATGAATGTGAACAATGTTGATTTGGGAGTTACTAGTACTGATAAAATGGGGGATAGAGAATTCTTCAGAACGGTGAATCCTCACCTCTTAATCCCTCAATTCTCTGGAGAGGACCACGATTATGTGTTGTCCTTCTAAAAGTTTGTAGAGGAGCTAAGGAACATCAAAAACTGGTCGGACTTCCAGCTTCTGATAATATTAAGGACAAACTGATTGGCATGGCTAAAAACCTTTTGTTTTTCCTCTCCTATACTGAGAGACACTTTGGAATACAATAGGTTTAAGGATATCCTAATGTCTTAGTTTTCCAAGATTATTAGCGTGGGTCCGAACTTGTGGAGGCTACAGAAATGCAAGTAGGAAAGTAAAGAGACTATCACAGACTTTTACAATAGGCTGCTCATCTTAGCAAATAGCCGTAGTGTGCCAAATGAGGAAAAGAGCCATTTTGATTGGGCAGTCTTTAACCAATTCAGGCTAGGAGTGAGAGAAGAAAGGTTAGGCAATCTACATCCATCATCTAGTGCCAGTCAAGTACACAGCATTACAGAGTGTCGGAACCAAGGAGTGAGATTAAGAAAGAGAAGAATCTAGCTAAACCTAAAGAAAATAAACAAACAGAAGGCAGAAAAGGAGGAAGATAAGATCAAAGAAATAAACAAAGTAGACCAAAACATACTGACAACCTCTTATTCCTTTAACAGAGAAGAACTACAAACCTTTATCAAAAGAGAGGTAGAAAAGCTACAGCAGCCCTTCATGAAGAAACTTAACTCCATTCTCGATCAGTTAGGGGAACTTAAAGCAAAACCCTCATTGGAGAGTTTAGGCTCTGAACGAATGCACAGTGAAAAGGAAAATAGGAGAGAAGCACCCCAGTGCTACAGATGCGGAAAATTTGGGCACATTGCCAGATACTGCTCTCACAGCAGAGAGAACTACGACAAAAATAGAAGATTTGAGGCCAATATGGTAATGACTCACCACCATCCCACACGGATGATTAAGAATGGCCAAGAAGCGTTAGAAGTCAGCAGGAAAGCTCCACGACAGTAATAAGGGGAAAAATAAGAGGGGTAAAATACAGAGTTTTGCTAGACACTGGTTCCCAAGTTTCAGTGATAACCAGATCTCTATTCAGGAAGTTGCAATCCCGAGTATCTGACGGTATCATTAAACTTAAACCACCTGTCATGTTAAAGGGAATAACAGACCCCACCGTCTATGCCTCGATGAAATTAAAAGTGAACATGTGGTTGCCAGACTTTAATTTAAATGCTTCACTGGAGGTATTAATTCTCCTGGAATCCTCTCTTACTACAGCAAAGGTAGTACTTGGGACTAACTTTCTTAAGAAACACAAGTTCTCATGTGATTATTCAAAGGGAGAGATTTCTTTATCGGAATACAACCAGGGTGCCCAGATGAGAGGTAGTCAGGGGCATTACGCTGGCGAAAGTATTAACGAGGTCAACACAGAAAACGACCATTCCCAGCTAAAAAAAAAAGGGGGGGGGGCTAAGGAAAATAAAACTGTGGATCAGAAGGATGAGGAAAATTCATTGCCTGACTCCCCAGCTATTAGAGATAATGAATAGGTAAAAGGGGAAGGGCCCTTAAACATCTCGAGTGTCAAGGTGGTGGCAGATGAAAAGAAGGGTACAGAGGCCACAATGAAAAATATAAGAAATGTAATAGAGGTAAATGTTACAGAGATATGCAAGAGTGGAAGCCACTGCCCAGGCACCGGAAGAACTGAAAGGAGAACAAGGTATCATGAAAGGAAGAAATGCCCGAGAGATAATATTAAGTCACAGTGTCAGTCGCGTCAAAAAGAGTCCACAGGTCAGGCTGATGGCATAGTATAGTCCGACCCAGAGAATATATGACCCATGACACAGAAACACAGTATTTAAAAACTTTCGTCCAATTTCATGGTTTAAAATTTTTTCATGAACGGGTGGGATTTTGTAAAAATTTGATGTAGCATTAATAATGCCGGAAAGCTTTACATCAATTTTTACAGAAGTCAAGCCTTGTAAGGATGTTATAAAAATAACCTGTATATCTTTTTTAAATAACGAAACCTGTGGTGCGATCATAATTAAAAGAAACACGGTATTAACCACAGTGAAAATTATTTAATTGTAAATATTTCATCCTAAAGTAGCCTAGGACATCATCAGTACAGTAGTTTAAAACAATAATAGGAATAACATACAGTTAGGGCACATGATTACAATAGAATCTCATTAAACATGCATAATTAAGTAAAAAAAAAACTAATAATAATTTAACACAATTTTGTATGACAGTTTCCCATACTTTAGGAATAGTAAGAATGTCGTTGCGGTTTAAGTGTGATCTGTGTAGTAGGGCTTCAGAACTTTTTTTGTATAAACGTTTATGTTTATATAAAGATTTATGTAAAACTTTAGACTTTTCCCAATGGATCCTATGGTTTGGATTTTCAATTCCGTGCTGAGAGAGGCCAGATTTCTGCTGTTTAAAAAGACGAATGTGGTCTTGATGTTCTGAGATGCGTTTCTGAACAGACCTACCTGTCTGTCCAAAGTAAGACAATTTGCATGAGCATGGAATCTCATAAACGCCAGGCAACATCAAAGGTGAGAGTTTGTCCTTAGGGGAAGGTAACAAGTTGTAAATTTGGTTGATAGGTTTGTAAGTAGTGGCAAAATTGTATTTCTTCATAATTTTAGAAAGACGTTCGGAGATGCCTTTGACGTAAGGTATGGGAATCCTATGGACTTCTTCCTGCCTGGTTTGATGTGTGGAGAAGTGACTGATGATTTTTTGAGTTGTTTTAGGATTATATCCATTTAGGCTGGCTGTATTTTTGATTACTTCTAATTCCTGGTTTAAAGATTCTTCAGAGGAGCAGAATTTGTGTGCTCTGGAAACTAGTGATTTAATAATGCCAGATTTCTGAGATGGATGATGAGTGGAAGAATTGTGAATGTAACGACCTGAGAATGTAGGCTTGCGAAAGACAGAAGTGGCGATGGAACCATCTTCTTTTCTTTGGATGTGTAAATCCAAAAAAGAGATACCCTGTGGAGATTCTTTTTCTAACGTAAAGTTGATATGATGATGAAGAAGGCTAATTTTATCTAGAAACAGTTGTAATTCATGTTCGGGATGATCCCAAACTGCAAATACATCGTCTACATATCTTAACCAAATTTTTGGTTTTGGTTCAAAAGTGAATATTTTTTCCTCAAGGTGTTCTAGAAACAAGTTGAAAGTTTATTTTTCACTAGGTTAGACTATAATAAATTTAGTTTAATCCTTTATCCCAGTGAGAGCAAACAAAGTTTGCGCCTGAAAATATCTTCAGGACTGATTATAGTGTCGTACTATCTTACCTGGGTAAGTAGTACAACACCAGGCAACTTGTAGCAAAGGTGGAGCAAGCTACCAACACTCCTATCCCAGTATCTCCCATAATGCAAAACACATCTCCTTGTCGATATGTATTCTGTTATGCATAGAAGCTGTAGCAAGGTCATCTTTACCTATAGGAGTTGCCAAAAGGTTTGCCACCGTTTTTTTATTAAATTACTCTGGATTTAGAGAAGGATATATATCTTTCTCTAAATCCAGAGTAATTTAATTACTCTAACTGGGATAAAGGATTAAACTAAATTTATTATGTTCTAGAAACAAGTTTGCTAGGTTTGGTGATAAAGGAGATCCCATTGCTGTTCCATCTTCTTGCTTGTAAATTTGACCTTTCCAAATGAAGTAACCTGATGCAATAACAAACTTGAATAATTCAACTATATCAGACGGAAATTTTTGAGTTAGTAATTCTATTGTTTCTTTATGTTTATGAAGAGGGAGACAATGTCGAAGCTGATTAACAAGTCAGTTTTTGATAGTTGAATGTCTTTAATTTTTGTGTGAAACTCAGTAGAATTTTTGATTGAAGAGACTGAGTGGCCTATGTGAGGGCAGAGAAGGTTAGATAAGAATCTTGATAACTTGTAAGTTGGACTGCTGATACAGTCTACGATGGGTCTAAGTGGAACATTAGTTTTGTGTAGCTTAGGTAAGCCATAAATTCTAGGCGGTCTTGCATGATTTTTTTCTTCAGTAGAGTTATTCTTTCATATTCATTCTTTCTTTTACTTGTAGCATGATAAAATTCTTTTGAGTTGTCTTTAACTTGCATGGTAAAGTGATATTATATACTTTTAATATGTTCAACATTGACTTTTTTTTCTTCATCTATACCTTTAGAAGCAGATGTTGAAGACAGTGAAGACTATGATATCACCTCAAATAAATATACTCATCCTTCACAAAATGTTAATGATGCAAAGCAGGCTGTTGGAACAACTTGCATAGATATGAGTGAAAACTCTTCTTGTAATGATGTAGTACCTCCCACTCTTCATGGAGGAACTGAAGAAAATTTGATATCTAGTGATCTTGGTGAAGAGCATTTGGACCTTATATCTACTCCTTCTGAAGAAAATAATATCAGACTTTGTGTACAAATGGAAACTATGAGTGTTTATGATAAAACTAATAATACAAATGAACTTGAGGGATCTCCTGTGGAAAACTGCATTGAATCTTCCAGTGATAATCTATTTATTTCCAATTCCAACGATTGTCAGGTTAGTGCAACTTCCAACATTGCTAATGGTGATGAGAAGCCAAATAGCGAAAAACTTGAGAGTTTAGTGCAGCTATCTTCAAAAGAAGATTGGATTAGGACATCTCTGACTAAATTAAATCCTTATTCTCAGTCACCGTCCAGTGCATGTTCTGTGATATCTTGTTTGAATATGTTTACAGCACCAGAACTGTTAGTGGGTAGCAATAAATTTGGCTGTGAAAATTGCACTCAGTTGAAGAAGGGACAAGATCAGAATATCAGTAGTGGTAGGTATTCAAATTTTTCATAATTTAATCTCCTTTCTTATTTTGTAATGCTAATGTTGCATGTATGAAATGTTTAAATGTTTTCAGCAACTAATGCCTATGTGTCAAAATAAACTAAAATAATAACTTTTTCAAAAAAATTGTTTCTTGGTGTGAAGAAAAGGAGGAGAGTGATATATAAAGTGTATGTATCACTCTCCTCTTGTAGTGCAGCTGTTGGTATACTCACTTAAATTGAGTACTGGCACATTCAATTTAATTTACTTTATGAATAAACATAACAGGCAGCAAAAACGGAAATTGGTTATTGAGTAAAATACAAGAAAACACATTTATGAAAATCTTTAAAATCGAAGAATATACTGATGGTCCATTAGGATATGTGTATTAAAGTTAGAAGTTAATAAGGTATTAATTTGTAAAGTAGTTAGTTAAACATTGGTTTATTTTTGTATGCTGCGAGCAAGATATTTTGTAATGTTATGAACTTTATTTTTATCTTTAACAAAAAATAAATTTTTTTTTTTTAAATTAGATATTAGCAGTTAATTATAACTTTGTGTGAGCTATCAAAAGTTTTGCAATGTTGGTGCTGTTTGTATGTTGACAAACGTTCTTTACAAAATGTGGTCAATTACAAGCAAAGTGAAAGTTGCCACTGTCATGTTGTATAAATAATTAAATGGACTTGAAGAATTGTTATAAATTCTAGCTGTTTTATTATAAAATTATAATTGAACTTTTTTGCACCGTGAAGAAAGAACTTTGTCGTTTCAAGCCCAACATTGGAAGTAATGGCAGCACATGATGGAAGTTGCTCATTTTCATTTCTGAGCATGTGCAGAAGCAGAAAGAACATTATTGAGCGTTGCTAGGCATTCAGCTGTCCGGGGAGTAGAAACACAGCAGGAGAAAGCTGTGGCATTTCTGTGACATCAGTATATGAAGACTGGACAGAAATTAGAAGAAAAAATCAGACACAGAAGACTGAGAGATGATATCCTTGGTATAAAGAGATAAGTGAAAAGTTTATTGTATTCATTAATTTATATAGGATTTATTTCAGTTGCCAAAAAGGAACTTTATTGCTTGCCAATTCATATAGAAATGGGTTCAGTAAAGTTTATTTTTATTTAGGATTCTCAGTCTGGTAAATGATTTCTAACTGTGGATATTGTTTTAGCTATTTCTTCAAAAGTTTTCATATAGAATGCAAAGTTGTTCTGAAGTCATGAAGCTACTGATAAGATTTTAAGAAGAATGTTGTAACTTTCACGGAGAAAGTTAATTCATTCCAAAGTAGTTTTTAGTGGTTTATTCAGTGGAGCTTACTTTTACTTTCATATTGAAAATGAAGTTATAGAAATGCTTTGGATGAACCCAAGATATATTTTCTTCGGTGTTTTGTGATTTTAAGATTCCAGAAGAATTTTTCTTGTCTTGTGTTGCTATCATAGAGAGCATTTTTGTTTTGTCTTTCTCCTGTAGAAACTCAAAAAGGAATAAAAGTTCTTTAGGAGGCAAGAGACTAAGGCTCTAGACGTTTTTGTCCATATAGGATAATGAATGTTGGTTTATGACTGTAAGGAATTTGTACACATTTAAGTGTTGCTCATGGTGTGAAGCGAAAAATACACTGGTGCTTGCGTAGTTAAGTGTAGTTGATTTGACGATGTATATGTTTGACTTTTTTTTTTTTTTGTAAATTAAAGATTATTTTATTTTGGTTAAAAAAAAAGATGTTTCAAGACTCAATCCGTTAATAGGTTAAATGAGTTTAAAAAGGGTAAGTTTCAGTATTTTCTTTTTATTTTGAATTTAAGAGTTTTATTATTATTATTATTCAGGCTTCCTGGAGTCACATGGAGTCAAAAGACTCATCGTGGGCGGTCCTTCTTAGGAAACACAAAGTCTATCATACCACTCCTTGAACTCATTGGCCGTTCTTGCTCTAACCACTCTCTCAGGCAATGCATTCCACAGTTCAACCACCCTCCACGCGAAGAAACCACTCCTCACCCTCTTGAAGTAAAAAAATAAACACACACACATTACAGTCCTCCAAGCTTTGTGCATTAATTACAGAAATAAAATATTTCATGTGAGAAAAACAAATGTTTGGAATTGATATCAAATTATTTGTTTGTCATGTTGTACCATCATTCTATATTTTGGTTTAACCAATAAGAATACAATTTGGTCGGCTAAATCCCAAATTGCCAGCCCATCCTCGTCCGTTCAGTATCCAAGTAGATACCCAACAGGGTGCACCACGAGAAGGTGAGGATTGGACATTAGGTCAGAAGCCCTGGTCGGTTCTCTGCATTCCTTTAAAGGCTATGTGGAGGTCTCCTCTCAGTTATACAGCTTTGACCCTTAAGCACTTGACCAAAGACTAGAGACTGCAGATATGAGAGTCCTGAGAAAGATTATAGGCGTGAACAGATGGCATCAATGGCAGTATCATATTAAAAACGAGGATATTAGGAAAGAACTTGACATTGTCAGCATCCAGGAATGCGTTAGCAGAGCTAATCTCAGGTGGTATGGTCACTTAAACAGAATGGGCGAGGAAAGATTAGCAAAACAAGTGTTCTCTGCCAGGTTGGCAGGAAAACGACTGAGAGGAAGACCAAGATATAGTTGGATTGATACGGTACAAAGTGCCTTAGACGATAGAAATATAAGATCTGATAATATTGGAGTGTTGACAAGTAACAGACTGATTTGGAGGAAAATTGTAGATAGGAAATTAATAATGATGTAATTTTTTTCATGTAGTACTATCATATCCTGTACACCCCTTGAGGGTACATGGCAGGAATTTGATGATGATGATGATTATTTGTTTGTAAACAAAGCTAAAAGCATTATTACATATCTTCTGATGGAATTTGGAGAAGATAAAGGATTTTCTGACCTATTCCTCCACTTTCCAAATTTCATGGAACTGAACATAAGAGGCAAGCATCATTATTTATTGACAGCTTGAAAAAATTACCTAATTCAATCTTTATTTTTCCTTTCTTGTGGATTGTATTAATTAACTTTCAGTGTTTCAAATAATATTTTTTTAAAAAGTTAATAATAGGAATATGAATGTTTCTGTGGTTTAGTAGTTCTTCAGTTAATTTTCAATATTGAGACCACATGTTTTTAAACATAAAACTGGTTTATAAAATAAACAATATAACTTGCCACTTTCATCATCATAGGTGTCAAAACTTGTATATATGTATAAAAAAAAGACTATAGAATTAATTACACAGCAGATGTTATTAGAACTTCACTATTAGTACGTACAAAGTGACCAGGAAAAAAAAGTGTTGTACTAATTACTATGTATGAGGTGTGACACTTTAATTCCTGGAAGCTGCATAGTATAAAATTAAAGATACCAAGAAGTTATATACTTAGTTTAATCCTTTATCCAAGTGTAAGCAAACAAAGTTTGCGCCTGAAATATAATCTGGACTAGGGCAACTTTTATATAGAAGCTAATGACTTCACATCACTTGCCTTAGTATCCCATAATGCAAAACACATATCCTTACGTGTATGTATAATGCTATGCATTATGGGAAGGGTCACTACCCAGACTGGTTTCGACCTTTGTCGAGGTCTCGTCAGTGGGAGCCATACCCAGGTGTGATGCTAATGTTGAAGTAATGCAGAAGTCATATTTTCATATACAAGTTGCCAAAAGGTGTCACACTTTATTATTAAAATACTCTGGATTAGAGATAGTTGTTGGAAGTTTTTTCACTTGGTTATACTATAAAATTAAAGATACCACAGGCCACATAGTATCGCCCGTGTGGAGATTTGATTGGAGTCATGTGAGTAATCGTCCTTGTACATGTTTTAACTAATGCATGCGTAAACCTCAAGACAATAGAGCCATTTGCTAGTTGGCTATTGCAAAAACAATAGAGATCTGCATGTAAACTTTGGCGTAAAAATGTGTGATCGAAATTTGGAGCAGCATGTTAACATCAAATTTTGTGTCTGAAAATCAGCAAAACTGCTACTGAAACGTTAGAGTTGTTGAAAGTGGCATATGGTGTGGATGTTTTTGAAAAAGTCAGGTTCTTTGAGTAGCATAAGAGATTCAAAGGTGGATGAGAAGATGTGAACAATGACCCTAGAAGTGGGCAACCAAAAACAAAAATGCCAGATACAAATGTGAACAGAGTGCAAGATTTGGTACAGTTTGACAGAAGTGTGTGATTAATGACTGATGAATTGCAAATGAATCGAGAAATGTCCAGGGTAATTTTAACTGAAGAATTGGGTATGCGAAAGATTTTTGAAGTTTGTGCCGCGGATCTTGACGGACAAACAGAAGCAGTGCCGACTTCAAGTTGCGACTTACCTTTCTGAAAATCAGCATGTGTTTCTGAGAGTAATTATGGGTGACAAAACCTGATGCTTCCAGTACAATCCTGAAACAAAATGCCAGAGCATGCAGTGGAAAATCCAGAGTTTGCCACTTCCGAAAAATTGTGCATGTCACGTTTGCAGTTCAAGACCATGCTGGTGTGTTTCTTTGATCACAAGGAGATAATCCATTATGCTATTTAGAGGTGCTGAAAAGATTAAGATTCTGTTCAGAGAAAAAGACCTGAATTGTGGCCTGACAAGTGGGTCATCTATCATGACAATGTGCCAAGCCATAGCGTGCTCATCATGAGAGAGAGTTTCTGGCCAAAAAAGCAATTACCGAATTAGGTCATCTTGCTTATTCACCCAACTTAGCTCCCTATGATTTCTGGCTGTTTCCAAAATTAAAGACTGTGCTAAAAGGATGAAGATTTTCTGACATTGCTGATATCCAGCATAATGTGATAAAGGAACCCATGAGTATTCCAGAAAAGAGCTCCCTGCCTGTTTCCAAAAATGGGAACACAGACTAAATCAGTATATAAATGCACAAGGGAACTACTTCAAAGGTGACAGTGGTCACTAATGTATAGTTCCAAACATAGGTTTTTTACAGATGCATTCTGGGAATTCGATTGTCACACCTCATATACATTGGAACAAATGTTAGTTGTTGCTGTCATCACGTTTTGTGGCAAGATGATGTCTTATCCCAGGTCTGCAGTTAGATTTTTGATAAAAGCAAACAAACTTGGTGTAGGATTTTTTTATTAATTTGTTGGTTTTTATTATATTGTGTGTGGATATGGAGCATGTCTGAAGCTTCTTTAAACTTGTGTTTATTGTATGGAAAGCTAATACTGATTTATGCTGTCTTCCCATCTATCCTACATAGCAAATGCCACAAGAGCAGTGAAATTTGTATAAAATTCTATTTTTTTCATGAGATGATGTGAAGGTTTTGGTGGATTTAAGAATCTTGAGATCTTATACATTGATAAAAAAGCTACTTTAACATTGGTTCTTTCTCTAGTGTATAAGATCTCGAGATTTCTTTTTTGTTTTCTTAATATCACAAAAAAATTACCTTTCCTTGTAATGAAGAAGATAAAATTTCATTGAATTGAAGAAGATAAAAGATTGAGATTTCAGTATACAGAAAACTTACTGCAACTGGAAGATTTTTACATGCCACTTCACAGCACCATCCATTACATAAGATAGGCATGATTTAACATTACGAGATAAAGCCTGCAATATTTTCAATATGTCGGAAAAATGGAGTGAAGAACTGCACTACCTGAGACATACTCTTTTCCTGAATGGGTGCCAACTAAAGATGATTAACAAAATTCTTAATATACCTCTGACAGCTCCTTTACATAAACAAGATTTCAAGAATGCAATTACATTACTTTACATCAAGAATGTCACACACAAATTTGCAACTTTGATTCCTGATTATTAAAGTAGCTTTTTTGCCATTGTAGAAGATCTTGAGATTCTTACATCCACCAAAACTTCCACACGCTCTCATGAAAACAACCAGAGCTTACAAAAATTACTGCTCTTGTGGCATTTCCTATGTAGACCTGATTCAAGGAGGATCTGGGGAGATTCGCCTGTCTGAACATGTAAAATAAATTAAAAAAAGAAGACAGTATAAATCAGGTTAGCCTTCCATACAACAAACACAGGCTACCAAGTAATTTGGCAAGAAATGCCAAATTACTTGGTGGCCAAAAACTGTATTAACAGAATGCCACATGTTGATCATAACTGTTTTACAAGAAAGTTTAAAGAAACTTCAGGCTTAATCCTACACCAAGTGTGGTCTGCTTTAATCAAAAATCTAACAACTGTAGACCTGGGATATGTCATTGTCAAGCCACAGAACGTGGCACAACAACTAGCATTGTTCCAATATATACATAGTAATGAATACAATTTTTTCTGCTCACTTTGCATATCTACTACTAATTAAGAAGTTTTGATAACATCTGTTACATATAATTAATTTTTTATAGTCATTTTTTAAATAAGTTTTGATATTCCTTGAAATGTAAGTGTGATGACTTATGGAACTCGTTCAGTTATATTGTTTATCTTAATAAACCTGTGGTCTCAATACTGAAAATTGATAATATTGTGTTTAGTTTCTGACTTTGAATTGGGGGAAGTAATTGAATATATAAAGGAATTTCCCAACTTACATAAATTTGGACTTATGCAAATTATCCTGAAAGGACACTAGAAAACTGGTAAATTATAAAAATTTTACTTAAACTGCTTGTTTTATTTGCATGCCATCTAATGGTGGCTGTCCAATAATGCATACAGCCCCACATGGTGGATGCTTTCTTCAGTCTAGCTTTCAACGTGGGGATGCTATTTTTAGTGTTAAGTCTGCATAATTTAGTATTTGTGTGCTATGTGTTTTTATTGTTTGTATGGATCCTAATGCCTCATGGTTCATAAAAGTAGAAATGGATGACACATTAGCCTTTTATTGCGAGTTATATGAAGAGAAGAAACAAGCCATCCCATAATACTTTCACACGGAATGTTGAAAGACCAAATTAAACATTTTTTTCTGTTTTCTCATACAATTTATACTGTATTATATTACTTTGCATTAATAATTACATATTGAAATCCAATTTGTGTGTGAATTCTATTAATATATTAAAATCAACTTTAAACGTGTTAATACACTACTGCATACACACACTATAAATGCAAAAGCAATAGGTTGTGATTAATCATTGAAGTTCTTAAATCAAACTTAACTCTTATATAAGCTGGGAGACTGCCTATATATATATATATGTATATATATGCACACACACACATTCACCTTTTAACATACCATTGTACCTTGTGACTTGGGATTGCTACCACTGTCACATTCAAAACACCATGATTACTTTTCCCTAAGTCCAAACAATTGGCCAGAAATCCTATAAAAAAAAGAAAAGAAAGAAAGAAATAACAGCAGTGATCATTTCTCCAACACATTTTATATAAACTATTTATTCTCTGGTTTTATTTAAAAACAAATAATAATTAAATTTTCTCATTAGCATCGGCATGACTGACACTGTGCCTCATCCTGTGGGAGGTCAATTTTTTTTCCTTCCCTCGTCTCTCTTCCCCCTATTTTATTCTTTCCTTGTAGACTTATTGTTATTGATCTATCATATATTAACTGTAATTACAATTTAAGAATTACCCGATTTATTACCATCATCAAATTCTTGATATATATATACCATCAAGAAGTATACAGGATACTGTGATGGTGCTAAATGAAAAGTTTACATTATTACTGAATTCCTACCAACAAGTTTCATCAACTAAATTCATCTGCTATCTTTCAGGACTCCAATACTATCAGATCTTATATTATATTTTATTCTTACCACCATCTTGGCATCAAACACTTCTTTTGCTAACTTTTCTTTTCCTATTCTTTTTAATGACCAAATACCTTAGATTAGCTTTGCTTACGTATTCTTGAATGCTAACAATGTCAGGTCCCTTCCTTGCACCTTGTGGATTGGGTTGTTACCACTGTAATACTTTTCATTTTTAATATGATTCTACCATTGATGCTATCAGTTCTACACTCATTTTTCTCTGAGCTATAATACCCATGGTCTGTTTTATTTCTAATCCAGCTCAAATACATAAGCCAAGAATTGGTTTGAACACCATCTTGTATACCACTGCTTTAGTGTTTGACTTAATTCTCTGTTGTTCTAAAATTTATTAATTTGATTCCCTACCATGCCAGCTTGCCTGTTTCCATCCTCTAAAAATTGTGCTTACATAGCTGAAATATTTTACTTGTTCTATAGGTCCTCCATTCATAAGGACTCCTGAAGACTTGTACAGCATTTACTTAAGAATATTACATTATCAGCAGTTTTGATAATTGGGTGTAATGCTGTTATTGTAGGTAATCTGTGCAGATGATAATCAAAAGATAATCAATTTTAACTCCTGATTTACAACTTAAATACAGACTTGATATAATATCCTTTTTGTACCACATAATTGTAGCATTTTCTCTTGGGCACCTTGTCATATGCCTTTTCCAGATTTGCAAAACTTAAATATAGATTCCTTATTATATTCTCCTGATTTCTCAACTCTTTGTCTTAAAGTGAAACTCTTATCCTGACACCACTTATTTATCTTGAACCCGATGTTCTTCTTGAAGTTATAGTTTTTTGCAGTTTTTCTTACCCTTTTCTTAAGAATGTCTCCTGCTTAGTGTTCTAGGTAAGATTTGTATAAACCTTACCTGGAACACTCAGTATTAAAACTAATTCTTATATTCATTTTTCATTTCCCTTTTTATAGATGATACTATCAGAACTCTATTCCTGTCATGTGGAATTCAACCTTCTGACTAGGCTTTCTGAATTATGCAATGCAGCTAGTTTCAAAAGTTTTATGCCTCAGTATTTTAGTACCTCATTGAATATCATATCCTCTGGCTGCCTTTGCATATTTCAAGTTTTTGATGGCATTTTCTACTTCAGATATTGATATTATACTTCTGATTTCATTCCTTTTGAATATTTTGTACAACTGTTCACTTTTGACTTCATTTAACAATCTTCAAAGTAATTTCTCCAAACATCTAGAATATTGTTGTCTAAGTTTCATGTCACCTCATGTAGTAGTCTTTCCTCCATTTCTATTCTCTTTCAACAGCCTCCAGAACATTTTGCCACCTTCCTGATATTTGTTATGTCTTCTCTTCAAACCCTTCTGATGGCATGTCTTTAGCAACTTTTATACACAGCCTTGCTTTCTTACATTTTTCTCTATATTCTTTTAGAGTACATGCTAACTTTCTACCCTTCTTTTTTTCCATGAGTCCACCATGGAATTGTTGTTTTTCTATCCTTGCAGACAACTGCATCATCTGTTTCTCTCACTGAATCAAAAAATGTTTTCTTAAGAGTCTACCACTGGTCTCCAAAGTTTGATTCTTGTTTTCAAACTCTTATTTTTTTGTAATAAAATTTGTATATTTATATATACAATAAATCTCTGAAAGCTGCTCAACTTGGATTCTTTTTAAAACTTTCTTACATATTTTTTCTATATCCTGCTGAAAATGAAATGATCATTTCCTAATTAATCCTCTGTATGCTAGTCCTGAATTGGCCTGAAGATATCACTTTCAATTAACATCATCAACAAGACTTTTCTTATTTTTTGTATCTTCTCTCCATATAAATTTGCAATTTTTATGTTGAAGTATGGTGTTAGTGATGACTATTCCATGTCCTGAACAGAAATCCAGCAGGCATTTACCATTATTATTAGCTTTATGCTTTTCTCCACATTTTCCCAAAATGTCTCCATGTGCCTCGGATTCATTTATGGTTTTACTGTTTAGATCTTCAACAAGGACCAGATTTTCCCATTTTGAATTGAATACTATATCTACTCCTTCCTCTCGCTGGTCATTATTGTCTGTATATAGAATCTTGTAGTTGTTATTTTTTATGTTGACCCCACACAGGAGGTCACAAGGTCTATATCACAACAGTGTCATGGGTGGGCAAGTGATTAAGAAGTAGGAAAGAATCTATTAACAAAATTCTTGAAAAACTAGGGGGTTGTATTTATTGGGAAAAACAGTACAGAGATGAGTCTTCCAAATAAAGAATCAAATGGACAAGCTGGTTTGATATGTTTGGAGTTGAACTGTTTTGAAGAATTTTACCTTTTTTTTTTTGTTACACATTTTGTTGGGGTGTGGTATTTATCTAATTCTTCTGTCATTTCCATGTGGACAGGTCAGATGATAGATATACTGGAACTCTCTTTTGCTCTACTCTCGAGATCTTATGTGATCTCTCTCTCGAGGACTTCAGAAATTGTATTGTGTAATTCCTTGTGTTATTTTACTGAGTCTTAGGAAACTGGCACTTTATGTGAATTTATTTATAGCAACTTAGTTTTATGGAGTAACTTCAGCTTTTGCTTTAGGGAATACTTTTAGTCACCTCGTTTTTTTTTTTTTGTTATATTTTTGTTTTCAAGCAAATGTTGGCATTGATTTTTGCCTGCTTTAGAAATTGAATGAAATATTTGAAGACTTAGAGTAATCAACTGTATAGATAAGAACAATGTTAACTTTATTAACATTTATTAGTGTTTTGACATCTGTATTGCTGTTATCCTCAGGAGTATCTTGGCATTGGGGGGGTGTTTACACACACACACACACATGCACAATATGCAAATAGTAGAATTTATTTAGGCTTTCATTTGGTCTTTTGACATCATAATATCATCATTCTTTGCATTTGCACTAATTCTCCACAAAGATAAAATACAAATTGTAAGATTTCTTAGGTCTGTTCATACCATCCTTATTAAGTAGCAACACCATAATTGCTGTAATCAGAAAAAAGAAGATCACATGTATCTGTAAATAAGTATAATTCATAAATTAATTAAAAACATAATTTCAATCTCACCCAGAGAGAGAGAGAGTAACAAGTAAGTGTTAATATTGAAACTGTTCTCATTTAGAGCTTAGTCTTGTACAGTTTTTCACTTTTCAACTTGACTCTGAAACATGTAACAATAGTAACTATAATATTTGTTGATTACTTAAGCATCACTTATTTTGGAAAGAATAACTGTTGTGTCCCCCTTTTACTGTCCTATAATTGTTAATTACTCTTACAAGTTTATTTTTATCTTGTTTGTAATGAATTTCTTACTATACATGATATCACCCAAATACAGGGTATCTAAGCTCTTGTTCCCCTTAGTGTCCTAAAACATTTATTTTTTTAGCTGTGCCATTTAGAACATTTAGTTTATGAAAAGAATCAAAACAAGAAGCAATTTCTTAAATATGTTTAGGTGTGAAACAATTATGCAGTTGTGACCTTGAACTAGCAACTTAATTTTTCTTTCCCCCCCCCCCTGTGTGGCTAGATTTGTGCGTTATTACAAGCAGTGTATTGAATGGCAATTTCAGAAAACTGAGTTTTCAATGAGCAAAACTTTATTATACACATAAGCACAATACAATACATTAAAATTCGTTAAAACTTAATTCAATACTAAGCTGAAGCAATACTAACAAAACACAAATGATAGGTTATAAAATTCTATGTGGGAAGGGCAATTATGCCGCCACAAAAGACTCCACACATATGATAAAAGGATATCCTCTCAAATGTTAACATTGACTGAAACTTCTCATCTGTCTGAGCACAATAAATGATACAATGCCTGAATTAAATACAATTAGTTTACACATGTTAACTCATGAGAGTAATAAGGGTTAAACAATCCTATCGCTACAATAGTAACCACATTCAATTCTTCAAAAACAGCTCTCAGACAAAATATAGATGATATGCATAAGTTTCTAGACACATGATTATTTATCTATCAACACTGACAAGCTTATTCTCTTTCTATTCTTAAATGCACTAAAGTCCTAGTTCAACTCTCGTTCAAGTCTTTCAATTGATCGGTAACTGAACTACAATCACAGCTACATTAAAGTTTGAAATAATATAAGATTTTACGATAACGTTTGATAAGGATCTTCTATGCTAGTCTCTGTTCTTACCCGTCTATAATTTCTGAGGACAAATTCTTCTGTAGTGGACCATATCTGAGATTTCTCGGATAAAGGTGGACCTTCACGTCTTCAGCACATCAATCTTCTTCCAAGGAAACACAATGGATCTGTGATTCTGTAGTCGTGAGATTCACTACGCAGGCACCTACTTCTCCACAGATTTTCTTTTCTTTGTCAAGAACATGGTTGATATAACATGCAGTAGTTACCTTTCTTCTCAGCTGTACGCCGTCCCTCCTTTCTATAATAGGGAATTGGGACCGAAATCCTCTGGCGAAAGGAGAGAACTCCTGACCATCACTCAGGAAAACCACATAAGACAACCCATACAAAGACTAGAGAACCAAGAGAGCGGGGGGACGGGGTTTCCTAACCCTTTTATACCATGACCCTACCCGCACCTTCTGCAATTAATCCTCCTCCCCTCGATGTCTGGATACGCTTTCTGTGACCAGTTAGGGTGGAGTTTTTCTGCTGAAAATTCCTGCGGGTCGTGTGCACGCGACTGACTCGTGGCGATGTCCAAAATCTAGAACTTTGACCTTCGACCTTACCTTGTTTCTTGCTAACCCTATGAGTCGCATTTATTAAACTTTGTCAGCTTACCAAAATTTTCTAAGAATTGACATAAATTTATTATCCCTTGTTTCAATTGTTTAACAACGAGCCTTTACATGTAAAATTCTTATGGCCAATATTCTGTAAGTTAATTATTTTATTTTCATCATATTACAACAAATTTTCTTATGTGAGTTAACAAATATTCTCAGTTGTATTTCACACTTAGATGCAAGTATATTTTCCCTTTTTGATTTTTATATAGGTTCCTACTTGTTAAATTGTGATCAAATAAATTCTTTTTAGGAACTTTATTAATCACAAACTTTAACATAACTGAATTCATTTTCAGTGGAACAATAAATATCGGCTAGTTTAAAATAAAGTAGGAATTGTATAACAATCAGCTAACCATGCAAAGCCGCTGCCTCAAATATCAGAAGTTAACACATTACAAAAAATATAATAATTATATTTTATTCTAATGTATTAAACACATTTGAAAAAAATATGACTAATTACTGTAGTAACTAATCATAATCACCTAGCACCAGAATATACATACTTTCGGCATGGATAAATTGAACTTGAACGATAAACCAGCATTTCGATTAAAATTGGGACAATGTAACATAACTTAGAACTTCTTTGAAATGTGAATGACCAATCCTTCCTTTTTCTCTGCAGTTGTTAGCATTTGGGCATTATAAAGAGGATTAGCAAACATTGAACATCCATTCACGCACACGTGATTTGGCTCAGTATGATACTGACACTGAATAATACAATAGATTTAAAGAAAACTTTTTTATCACCAATTATTCATGGCATGAAAGTAATCTATACACAATATAATTTATACACATTATAAATTTTCATCACAAAATTAATAAAAAGCAATTAATAATGTGATATTATTTATTTAAAAGATAATTGCCCATTTATTCTAATTTATAGATATATTTAATTTCTTTATAACCCTAGTGAAGAAAATCAAACATTTCATTGTAATATTTTATTCTTAATAACTGAATTAATTTTTCGATTTATTAAATTTTAGATTTATTTTAAATTTTAATCAGATAAATGCAAGGTTAGTTGCATTTTTATATTATATGTCCTATCTGACAAGTTTTATAATGATGATTCATTTCATGTAACCTTGCCTCAGTGAAATATACATTAGAATTGTTAAAATATAGTAAATATGCTATTTTTTCCTCTAAAGATAAGAAAATTCGCATGGTCTATTGTAATGCAAGAAAACAGATGCTGATATTTAATCCTCCAGCTGTATTGACATTACATTTGAAAAGATTTCAACAGGTAAATTGCAGAATGACTGAAATAATAGTTTGAATATATATAAATTATGCACTGTAAGTAGAACTGGATAAGCTGTTTATTTTTTGACTGTTTGTCTTTTGAAATGGTTGTATTCAGAATATTTTGAAAACTATGTAACAAAAGTGTTTCATGCTTTGTGATCTATTTTGCACCATATGCAGTTATATCCCAGTTATACACAATACTTTTTATATATCATCAGTATCATTTCCTGAGATGTACTCTCAAGGGGTGAACATGATATTATGATAATACTACATAATTAAGTTTACATTTTTACTAGCTTCCTGTAAACTGTTTTCTTCCAAAATTATTATTTGCTAGATCTTACATTTTGGTTTTCCAAGGCACCTGCTTTGCTAATCTTTCCTCTCCCATTCTGTTTAACTGAATCATATTAATAACTTCATTTTAATATGATTCTGCCATCTATGAAGTTGGTTCTTTACCTTGATTTTTCCTAGAACTCTCATATATGATCTTTAGTGTTTAATCAATCATTTCATTTCTAACTCAAATCTGGGATACATAAATTAAACCTGGTTTGAACACTTTCTTTTATATGGCTGACTTGATCTGCTGGACATAGAGATGAGAGAGAGAGAGAGAAATAATAAGGAAATAGGTCTGACAGAGGTTGAAAAACATTAAAGATGAAGAATGAAAAATCTCATGGGTAGGTGATTTATCTGTTGAATAGATGAGAGTTTCTGGAAGTTTAGGACTGAAATAGTTGTTTGACATCTTTAGACTGATCTAAAGCAAAAAGAAGGTGATGATACCTGATTATTGTGCCAATATAAAGGAAGTTAAAGAAGAAAATATAACTATAGAGGAATAACATTATTGGATCACTGTGAAAAGATTTCTGAAAGAATAATGGCAACAACAATAATGCTGAATAAAATAGAGGGTGGTCTAAGAGAGAAATAGTTTGGTTATAGAAAAAGGAGATCAACTGTTGATTTGATTTTTGCTGTAAGAGAAATGATGAGAAGACACTGGGAATTTGGCAAAAGCCTATTTATAGCATTGCATGAAGAAAGTTGGTAAAGACAGATATAGGAAAAGTAGAAATAATTATGATCAAGAATATGTGTGTAAACACTGAGAACTATGTAAAGACTATAATTGATAATACAGAGCACTTGACACTTCCTTTGCATGGACTGCAACAAGGGAGCATCTATCTCCATTGCTGCATTGTAGTAATAAAGAACTTTTTTTTTAAATTTAGCATCCACCATGATGAAGTCTTATATATAAACCTATAGTACATTCATACCATGGTACCATGTGTGAGCTAAGGATTTTCTTTTCCTATTTTATTAATTTTTTATATATATATATACACACATGGGGTGGGGGGGGGACTGAAAAGTTCTGATAAACACCTAGAACAAAAATGATATTAAAGCAACTGATATAATCACAAGAAAGAACATATCTTAAAGCCCTTTAACCCTCATGTTTCATCAAATTGTAATAATTTATTCTTTTTCTTTTAGGATATATAAGAAGACATCAGAGGCTTTGAAGAAATTTGAAGACACTGAGAAGGAATCATTAAGTTTTTCATTCTGTAAGAAAAGTCTGCAACCGAGATTTGCCAGATGTTGTGTGAGACTTTAGAGGACTGTTCCCCGGTATATTCAACAGTTGTCAGATGAGTGGCCAAGTTTAAAACTGGGCATCCTGAGACAACAGATGCCCCCAGGTCAGGAAGACCTTCCACAGTGATCACACCTGAAAATATCGATGCAGTGCATGCCATGATCCTTGATGATAGATGAATACCAGCCAAAAACAATCCAAAGACTCTGGAGATATCCAGGGAATGAGTTGGGGTCCTTATCCACCAAGTTTCTGGACATGCAGAAACTCTCAGTGAAGTGGATCCCCAAATGCTTGAATACCAACCAAAAGAGAGAACATGTGCTGTCATTTCAGGGAATTTTGGGTCATTTTGAGAAATCAGGTGCAAATTTTTGGTTCGTATTGTGATGAAACATGGCTTCATCACTATTACCCAGAGACCAAACAGCATTCAATGGAGTGGAGACACAAGGATTCTCCATGCCCAAAGAAGGTCTGAACCCAAAAATCAGTAGAGAAGGTTCTTGCCATTGTCTTTTGGGATATGAATGGTATAATCCTTATCAAGTACCTCAAAAAAGACGAAACTTACAGCAGAAGTTTAGTCAACAGCTCTGAAGGAATTGAAGGAGGGACTGGAGGAAAAATGCTACAGCAAACTGAGCAGAGGCATGTTGCTTTTTGCAGGACAATACACCTGCTCACACTGCTCATGAAACCCAACAGATAATACACAACTTAGGCTTTTAGTGTCTGCCTCGCCCGCCCTATTCACCATACCTGGCCCCATCTGACTATTTCCTGTTCCCAAATTTAAAGAAACACGTGAAGGAACAAAATTTACCACAGATGATGAAGTCATATCTGCAGCTGAGGATTGGTTTGTGCAACAAGGGAAAGACTTTTTTCTCAAAGGATCACCAGCATTGTAACAAGTGTATAACACTTCATGAGGTATATGTAGAATAATGTGTAAGTTACATGGTTCTACCTCAATTCCTTCATGGTGATTATTACAACTTTTCAGCACATCCTCCTATATATATTGTATTTTTATTTTATTTTTTACATAGTTCAGAAACCCTGCTCTAGAGACCAAACATGGAACATTTTCAAGCCACTTCAGGCCTCTAATAAGCAGGCATGCTTATTGGAGTCCTGAAATGTCATAGATATTGTTAACGACTAGACCATACCAGAAAGGAGACACAGTTGTGTTTGCAGATGAAGTGGTGACTTGCCATATTCAGAAGAAGAGCTACAGTAGATACTGGAGAAATGAAACAGTAAAAACAGAAACTGTGAGTTACATAGTAATAGCAAAAAACAGTGAGAGCAGGATTTTAAATCGCAGAGGAATTTTACAGTTAACACTTTGAGTGAATGAAAGTTTAGACCAGGAGATTTTGCTGAACCAAACCCTCTTTTTACAGTGTGTTTAGTCTGAGTTTGGATAGTGAGATCCCACTGAAGTGTAAGCTTCTCTTAACAGAAGTTACTTTTTTTTGTCCATTTCATCTCATACTACAGAGATATGAAGACTAACAAAAAAGAAACATAAGCAGAATACAATGGAAATGAAAGTTTTGCAGATGCTCTTGGAAAAAACATTGACATTAGTAATATCAGGTAACAAAAAAGTTTGTGCAGTTTTTCATAATAAAAATTAAACAACTGCAGAAATTTTCATAAAATGTTTTATTTATTAAAATAAGCACCTTCACAATCTACAACTCTTTCCCAACAAGATACAAGCTTGTAAATTCCACTTTTATAACATTTTGTCTTTAGAAGTAATAAACCTAGCAACCTCCTCTTCAGTCTTTTTTTTTTTTTTTTTTTTTTTTTTTTTTTTTTTTTTTTTTTTGTGTGGAACTGTCTGTTTTGCATGTGATTGTCTAGTGCAAAAAAAAAAGGTGATAATCGCTTGGAGAAATAATGTTAGGAAAATATGGAGAAAGATGGAGTATCTCCCATCCTAAAGCACAAATCTTCTCATTGGTAAGTATTGCAGTATGAGGTTTTGCATTGTCCTGTAAGAATAGCACTTTCTTCCAATTAAATAATCCTGGCTATTTTTGAAGTAACTCATCCTGCACACACACACACTCAGGCTACATCGAATAGATCTCGGCCATAATTGTTTAGCCTGCAGCGAGAAACTCATAGCAGACAATACCGGCTCCACTCCACCAACACAAAGCATAGTCATCTGGGGATGAAGCAGTGCCCCTTGACGTGTGCAGTACTGGATCGTTTGATGACAACCAATGATAAGCTTGCTTCTGTTAGAGTACAAGATCCATTTTTCATCACAGGTGAGCAAGTAATCCAAAAAACGGCTCGTTTTTATGAATTGAAAGAAGTGAAGAACAAATTGATAGCTTTTGAAGTTTATTGTCATCTGATAATGCATATGGAAGCCATTTGCTTAGCTTCTCTGATTTTCCCCAGTTGATGCAAGTGTAAACGAATTGTTTCACCATTCACATTAAACATTTGTGAAAGTTCTTGATATGTTAATCTTGAATTATTTTTAACAGTGTCACATAATTCTTCATTATCAATAATGGAGTGTTTTTTTGAATGTGGTGCATCTTTGAGTGATTCATCACCAGAAACAAATTTGTTTAAACTAGTTCTGCAGAGTACATTCTGCTACCACATCTTTTCCAAATGCCACACATATCTTACAGGATGATTCTGAAGCCAATCTGAGTTTAAATTCGTAAAACAAACAAGCCTGAATTACACCAGCTTCAACTGACATTTTAAAAGGGTTCAAAGTTGCAGTAAAAGAGTACACACCAAGTTAAAGAGCACTGATTGACTGATGCATATCTCTGCCTTATGACGCACATAAAAAATTGTGCTCTGCAAACCACTACAAAATAAAGCAAGTCATTGCAGCAAACTCTACCAAAAACTGCATGGACTTTTTTTGGTTACCTGATATTTTGGGATTAGGAAGTGTTGAAGGTGGAAAGTGAAATGCCTATGTAGTCTTGCTTGAAGTGATTTCACAATATCTTGAGAAGGATTTTAGAAAGAATGACCAAGAAGAATGTATGAAATGAAAATTGAGGAGAAAAGACCAACAGAAATATCATGGAAAAGGTGGAGAGAACAGAAAAGAGAAGGTTTTGAAAAAAAAATAAACTCAAGCCTGATCACTGTTTATGAAGAAAGAATATGGTAGGTAAAGAAATAAACAAAGAGCTCTTATTTCCTTAACCTGACAGTTTGATTTGGAACAGTTGATAAAAAAAAATTATTATTATTATTATTACCCATGGAGTCAAAGACTCATCTGGGAGGCCCTTTTATCATACCACAGATCATCATACCATGCTTTAAACACACTCAAATTCTCTGCAGACACTACACTCTCAGGGAAGGCATTCCAATCATTCACAACTCTGCATGAAAAAAAACCCTGCTTCTCACCCCCCCCTACTAACTCCCTCTTTATACAGTTTCCAGGGATGACCACTGGTTCTCCCACTATTTTCTGTAGAACCTCTCCAATATTAATCCTATAACAACCCCTTATTAACTTGTTGGTGTCTATCATATCTCCTCCTGTCCACCAGACTCTGCAAATTGCATCTTCTCAATCTTTCCTATATTTGACATTCCAGAGGTTAGAAACTACCTTAGTCAGTCGCCTCTGGACTCTTTCCAGCATCTCTTTGTCCTTCTGATTAGGCCACACATGGATATGTGTGACCTAATCAAAGCCTTATACAATGGAACAAGAATTTCCCCTACTTCTACAAGTCAGTGTCCTCTGCATTATTCCCAGAAACCTTTGTGTTATAATAAATTTAGTATAATCCTTTACCCAAGTGTAGGCAAACAAAGTTTGTGTCTGAAGTAGGTCAGGACCGAGGCAGCTCGTAGTAAAGGTGGACAAAGCTCTCATCACTCCTTGTCTCAGTATCTCCCATAATGCAAAGCACATCTCCTTGCAGACATGTATAAAGCTATGCATTAAGAGAAGGGCAACTACCCAGACCGGTTTCGCCCTTTATTATCATCTGCAAACAACTGAATATCCCCATCCAAATCTTTGCTAATATCATTAACATACAGGTTAAACAGCAATTGCCCTAAAACAGTCCCTTGAGACACAACCCAATTCACTCTAGTTTTACTGTCAACTTATCATGGTAATCTATCAAAAGCCTTTGCGAAAATCTAAGTATACTACTGTGTATCCCTCTCCTCTGTCACCTTATTGTAATAAGTAAGTAGATTACTAAAACATGACCTCCCTTTAGCAAACCCATGCTGTCCATCAAAGATAATACCATTGTTGTCAACCCACTTCTGGATCCTAGTTCTCATGAGCCTCTCCAACAACTTAACCACAACACCTGACACACAGATAGGCCTATAGTTTGATTCTTGACTTCTATCACCTCCTTTATGAAGTGGCACAATCTTGCCCTCCTTCCACTCCTTAGGAACTTGACCCAGTGCAAGAATCTTATTTAAAAAATATTCCAAGGCTGGCATCAACTCCCTGGCACATTCCTTCAGAATACGTGGTGATGATATATTATCAAGTTCCACAGCCTTATTAGCATCTACTTCGTTCAACTCCCCATACACCGCTTGCTCTCTTACAGTCAGTCTCTCCTCCCCATCATCAATTGCTCTCAATCTCTCCACAAAGTCACATTCACAAGATTGAAAGACCTTTATGAACTGCTCATTAAGTATCTCCACCACATCTTCCACAACAGCTGTCTTTATACCATTTTCTCCAATCAATGTCATCCTTCCATAATCATTCTTTCTTTTGCTGGCTACATATCGAAAGAACTCCTTAAGATTCTTTTTGGCTTTATTAGCTAACTGCTGTTCATACCTCACTTTTGCTACCCTTACCAACCAAGTCACCCACTTTGCCTGGTCTTTGTAATCCTCATGGTATTGATTATTTCCACTTCTCTGTATCGCATGCTTAATCTCTTTATTCATCCATTTCACACCTACCTTATTTAACCTTCTCACCCTTGGAATATATTTAGACATTGCATCTACTAGATCAGGGGTTCTCAAACTTTTTCGACGACGGAACACATTCTGAAATTTTCATGGAACACCTTTGTTATTTTGTAATTTATTAATTAATAATTAATAGGTAATTTAGCTGATTTTTATTATTAATTAATTGATAATTAATTAAACATCAATTAAACCATCATTAAATTAATTTGTGGTGACAAATTCCAGAACAAGATTCTCTGACTAAATTGAATAACTGTTGTAATAGATATGGTATGAAGGTCAGCAATAAAAAGACAAAGACAATGAAAATAGGCAGAATCATTGAAAATGTCAACTGTGTTGTGAATGGAGAACCTGTGGAACAAGTAAAAAACATTTCAGCTACTTAGGCACAATTTTTAGTGAAGATGGTAAATTAAATATGGAAATAGACAACAGAATCAACAAAGCTGGTATGGTAGGAAGTCAATTGAATTAATTTATATGGAATAAGAGAGAAATTAGTCAAAACACTAAATTAGCTATATATAAAACAGTGTTCAAACCAATTTTAACTTATGGATCTGAGAGCTGGGTCAGAAGTAAAACACTTGACCAAAGACTAGAGACCGCAGATATGAGAGTCCTGAGAAAGATGAGGGGCGTGAACAGATGGCATCAATGGCAATATATTAAAAACGAGGATATTAAGAAAGAACTTGACATTGTCAGCATCCAGGAATGTGTTAGCAGAGCTAATCTCAGGTGGTATGATCACTTAAACAGAATGGGTGAGGAAAGATTAGCAAAACAAGTGTTCTCTGCCAGGTTAGCAGCAAAATGACCCAGAAGAAGACCAAGATATAGGTGGGGTGATACGGCACAAAGTGCCTTAGACGATAGAAATATAAGATCTGGTAATGTTGGAGTCTTGACAAGTAAGAGACTGATTTGGAAGAAAATTGTAGATAGGAAGTTAGTAATGATGTAAATTTTTCATGTAGTACTATCATATCCTGTACACCTCCCCTTGAGGGTACATGGCAGGAATTTGATGATGATGATTTCATTATCACTACCATCCACATTATCTGGATGACTGTATGCCGTATATTTCATTCCGTTCACCTCCTTCTCACACCATACTGCCTCAAAACCACTGGCACTGTTTCCCTCTTGCATCTGTACTTTGTATCAACATAACTCTTCTCTATCATCAATAGAACTCTCCCCTCCTCCCTTTATACCCCTGCTATCCTCACAAAACACATCATACCCTTCCATCTCTATTCCTGTCAGGATGTTGTCCTCATCTAACCATGTCTCACTTATTCCAACAATTTTTGGGTGAACAGACTCAATTAGTGCAACCATTTCATCTGCCTTGTTTCTTACACTTCTAGCATATACAAACACAACAGCTTATTCTTGGATCTACAGCTAGTTCCACTGATACCACACATTCGATGTGATCTCTCTGTGCTCATCTGGGGCCATTTCCCTTTCTGCTTAATCACTTTGGAATCTTCTTCAATTCCAACTGTTTCCTCTTGATCGTAGGTCATCCCATTCCTTTCCTGTCTACATATGCTTTCACATCCTCTTGGAGCATCCACCTTTCTCAATCTATGTCCACCCTGATCCTCCCCGTTTCCCTGTTCCTCTTGCACACCCATTCTCTCATTTTCCATACTCATGCCACTCACTTCCTCATTCATAACCACCTCTTGAATATCTCCTTACTCTCCTGCTCATCCACATCACTTCCGACTTGATCTGATTCATTCTCTGTACTCACTTCGCTACCTTCCAGCAGCCTATCCAAGCGACACGCACCATAACCACTCAAATGCAGTCCATCTCTCTTATATAGTTCGCTTCATCCTTCAATATCATTCCACACATTAACAAACTGTACTCCTTTCTCCTCACACATTTCAGCTAACATATCATTCATAATTCTTGCTCTCTGCCTCATCTCACCACTGTCATATCTAGACAACATCCTTACTACCCTCCCTGTCACACTATTCTCTTTTATCCATCTAAGTGGCCTCCTGATATCCATTCTGACATGCTCTTTGTCCTCTGTGTTCTAGGAGGGAGAGAGCAACTCCTTTGCTCACTCCCTCCTCATATCCTAGAACAGCGTTTCTCAACCTTTCTAAGCCCAAGAACCAGTAAAATGCCTTAAATAATTCTACGGACCATTAAGTTATGTAATTTTTTTTTAAATGTATGTAGGGATTACCAACATTTACATATACATTTACAACATATATATATACACATATTACATATACATAAATATTTACATATTACATATACATAAATATTTACATATTAATATACAACATTTTACATATACATAAGCATTTACTAATACATATGGAAACATAATTAAGTTGGAATTAAACGATTAAAAGTGTATCATCACTGAACAAAGTTTTAATTTTTATTAAACAAATAAAGGTATCAGTTTCCAATTTCCTGTGGGCAAATGAATGGGTATGTCAGCGCCGTCCCGCTGAAACCCCCATTCATCTGCCCACAGCAACTTTATATTTTATACGTATCTCCATTCATCTGCCCACACTCATTAAGCTTACCCCCACAACAACATTTTAGTACCATAGGGAATGTCAGCGCTGTCCTGCCGATACCTTCATTCATCTGCCCACAACGACATTTATCTTTAATCCCCATTCATCTATCCACAGCAACTTTTTATGTTTTATATGCTATCCCCATTCATCTGCCCATACTCATGAAGTTTTTATCTTCACTCACTCTCTGATTCAGCCTGTGACATGTAAACTGTTCCATTCGCTAAGTGTGTTGGGAGACGAGGGAAAAATGTTGTTCTTATCTTACTCCATTCATTATAATACTGAATATGAACTTGACATCCATGGATTCCATCATGGACGACATCCCTTGTCGTGTCCAAACCATCCCTTGCATATACAGAAAAATTTCACTCAGAACATTCCAAAGCCATTAATGCCCCCCCCCCCCCCATCCACACACACACACACACACACACTTTCGGCCGATATGAATCACCTTATTTCCTTGAGGAATTTTCCATGACCAGCAAAAAAATTTAAGACATCCTGTTATGTGAGGTCATTCCCAATATCTATAAACAGTCCAACCCACGATATCAGGCGCATTTTCCTGCCAGCGACCGTATGCCGTATATACCGTATGCATGTGATTTGTACTAATCGTGTTATGATGATGGTTTTAATTATATCCGTCCTGTTTTATCCACAAACACAACAGTGGTCATCGTTAATCTGGTACATTCATTAATCGTGTGGTGTTTTTATTTATATCCTCCCGTGTGCTGCTTGTATTTGTTACGTTGTGATGTGTGTTTCTGTACAATCCATGACCATATGGATGTTGTTGTCTGCATGCAACAGATTCGGTGTGCTCGGCCACATATTCCTGCAAGCGACCGTATGAGATTCGGAACTTCACTAAATGGGACGCGAGCAGCTATCCTCCTCGCCAGCAGAGCTGAGCCTCACCTTGACATCACTTTGCATAACTTTTGTTTCATCCCTGATTTTGTTCAATTTTGGAAATGGATTAATTCCAAAACTAGTAACGAGAATAATCGGAAACTGTAGTCCAAATAAATAATATGATATAATTATGTTACTACTTACTTTTAATGAGATGGTTCAGCTTCTCAGCCTTTGCAGAGTTGCTGGGACATCTGGCTCAATATTGGTAAACTTCAGTCGAAGATCAGCACACACACGCACACTAAGACGATTTCTGTATTTTGTTTTTATTTGAAGGAGCAATGAAAATCCTTTCTCACAAAGATAAGTTGTAGAAAACTGCATGACGATTTTCAGTGCTTCAGATAATTCGGGAAATTCACTTCTCACTGAAGGCGAGATCCAGAGTTGAGCCAAACCAAGATTACGGAATTGCATTTTATGCCCACTGTCACTTGAAAGCTCAATTAACTGTTCTTTTTTCGATAATGAAAGGTCGTTGTCGTGACTGTAAGCCTGAAATAGATCTCAAATCCACATATTTTCCGAAGTTATTCGGAAAATATGTTTCAAAATTCTATTTCAGAGTTTTGAAATGGTCACAAACCCTTTCCAGAAACTCAGAATCAACAAAGAGATCATTTTCCACTAAAAAGAATTCCAATATTGGAAAAGGTGCAAATTATCTGTCTTTTACATAACTAATTCACAACACCAGTTTTTTTGTTTTTTTTTTCTCGAATGCCTTTATTTTGTCGTAGGCATCAAGAATAATTAAAGAATTTCCCTGAAGGGAGAGATTTAGTTTATTTAATTTCAAAAAAAAGTCTGAAAGATAGGATAGTGTTGATAACCATGCTTCATCAACAAGGAGTGATGCAAAATTAGAATTACGTTCATTTACAAACAATAAAACTTCATGCCTTAATTGAAATAAGCTTGTTAGCTTATTTCAATTAAGTTTCAATTCAATTACTTTGCCCCTGGAAATCCAGCAAATTTCAGAATGAAGCAAAAGTTGTATATATTCACTGTCCATTTCATCACAGAATACTGAAAATAATCTGTTATTTAGTGGTCGAGCCTTAATAAAAATAACTAGCTTTATTGTGTAGCACAGTTTTAAATTCTGGTGGCATTCCTTTGGAGGCCAACCTTTCTCTATGTATGAAACAATATACCCGATTCATATCCAGAGCCACTTCCTTGACCATAGAAACAACCCCCAACTATGCCTGCCTGTAAAGGCACGAGCTCCATCTGAACAGCAGCCCATGCATTTTCCCCACTGGATCTCTTGGTGTATTATGTAATTATTGAGAGTGTGAAATATTTCTTCTCCAGTTGTTCGGGATGACAAAATTCTACAAAACAGAATATCATCATGAATGTTGTTATCATGCGCATATCTTACGTAGCATATTAACTGCACATCATCTGTAACATCAGTAGTCTTGTCTATTTGTAATGCATAATAAGGGCTCTTCTTAACTCTTTCGATTAACTGAGATTCTACGTCACCTGCCATATCATTAATTCTGCGACCTACAGTGTCATTGAAAGAGGAGTCAAATCAACTCTTTTAGTAACTTGTTGCCAAACATAGTTTTTACCACATCTTTTATAGCTGGAAGTAGTAAATTTTCCCTGATAAAATTAGGTTTCCCTGTTTTTGCTATGTGCAAACTTAAGAGATAGATGCTTCCAGTGCCTTGCTATTAATCAAACCCATGGCCGAACCTACATCTTTCCCATGATTTAATGTTGCTAACCTTCACTGAAATTGGCTTTTTTTTTTTCTGTTGGCTTATTTTTCACATCAACGTTTTGTTTCTAAATGTCGGAGTCTTGCAGGTTTCATGCACTCGTTCGACAACACATTGAGGTTTCTGTTTACTTTCATCTATACACCAAGTAAACCTGAATTCCAAATATGAACTGTTATATTTCCTACTGTATTTTTTCTTTGAACTGCTTGTTTCTTCTACTTTAATAGTATCAGGTTTACTCACTGTTACAACATGTGTATCACAATTAGGGTTAGCATCACCTGTTTCATTTGCTCTTCTTTTCAAAGTCCTAGTTTTAAGCCACTTTTCCATTATTAAAAAACGTTTCCAAAAAATATATAAATACCGGGGTTAACTCACGACACACTTTGTCCAAGTATCATTTAGCACTTCTGAAGGTATACTGAGCCTTGGTTGAAGGAGGAAAACCTTCAGTAATAAAAATCAATAAACAATAAGCAATTGGTTGAAATGTAGATAACACATGTTCACTTCAAATCTGACAAAACAGCAAGGGAAGGTGGAAGCAATAAAACTATATTGTTGTTCCCTTCACCCCTCTTATTATTCATCGTTTGCTGCTACAAATTATTGTAGTGCCAGAATGACGAGTAATAAAAGAGGGGGGGGGGTGAAGTGAACAACAATATAGTTTTATTGCTTCTGCCTTTGAACATTCTGACACTATTTGTTGTTTTTTTTAAGTCTCCATTTTGATTTCAATAAATTTTACTTACTTATTCAATTTTAATTTGTTTAGATAATTAAAAAAAATATTTAATTAATTTAAGTCTGCTTGCAGACCACCTGTCTCATCGTCGCAAACCACAGCTGGTCCGCAGACCACAGGTTGAGAAACAGTATCCTAGAAAATAGAAAAAGAACAGAAATGCGCTAAATTTGAATAGTTCATTGAATAGTGCAATGTGCTAAATGTCAACTCTGGAGGAAGAATCACTAAAGGTCATCCAGATATTGAATTAGTTAATTCGTATCACTTAAATGTGCAAATTGTTGCACTACAGAAAATTAATTGGGGATAAAAGAAACTATGGCTGGGTCATCTAGAAAATTTACCAAATTCAGCAAAAGGTGATTTGGTAGATAATAAGTGTTTCTGCATTGAAAGCGACAAACCAAAGATGGATTACACTAGGGACAAATCAGGTAAAAAAATAGTTGGCTTTTAGTAGATGAAGCCAAATTGAAGGAGGATTTTAATACTCAAAATCTCTTTAACCATGTGTTAGATTAAGCACTACTACTGCTAAGAGTAATAATAATCCATACTACATACAGGTCTTTAAGGTCTGCAACCTATCAGGATCAGCTTTCATCATAATTTTAAGATAAGTTATTAGTCATCATCATCATCAAGTTCCTGATGTGTACTATCAAGAGGTTTACAGGGCACTATAACAGCACTACATGATTAAGTTTACGTTATTACTAATCCTCTCAACAATTTATTATTATTATCTGAGGTCTCCAGGGGAGTCAAGGACTCATCGAGGAAGGCTATAAATAACCCAAACCATCTATCATACCTTCTCTGAAATTCATTCACATTAGATGCGCTCTCACTACCTCTAAAGGTAAACTATTCCACTCACTAAATACTCTGTGAGAGAAATAAACTTAACTTCAATGGGTGAATCCGTGTTTTCTCCCAACCTTCCATATAACAAAAAAATTTCATCACATTATATCCTATAACACCCATTCAAAAGTTTATAGACCTCTATCATATTCACCCCTCTTTCTCCTATCTATTATTTGCAATCTATCCTCATAATCCAAATATAATCTTTAATGACTAGACAAACACACGTAATAACCACAGTAATAAGTTTTAATAAGTATAATAAAGATATAATCTTTGTAACTCTTTTTTGCACCCTTTCCACAACTTATTTATCCCCTTGGAACCAGGAATACCAAATTAGCTCACAATAATCTAGGTGTGGTCTTATCAAAGCTTTATAAATAGGCGAAATAACTTCCTTATTCTTACATGTCAAGGTTCACTTCAACATCACAATTATCAATTGATTTGTATTTGCAACTTTTGCTATGTGACCTTTGAACTTCAAATTCCTATCCACCATTATGCCAAGATCACTAGCCTCATCAGTTTCTTGTAGCATAATCCCACTGATATAATATGCTGCTGGAAATCTCATTATGCCAAAGTACATAACTTGACACTTACTAACATTAAACTGACAGCCATTATTGTTTGCAAATTTCCAGTTCTATTCTATTCAACAGATCAATAGCCTTCACCCATGCATTCAGTTCACCATGGAAAAAGAAAAGGCTGATAGTTTTACCATTCTTGGACATCCACCTTACATGCACAGCCTCTGATAATTTATCAACCAGTGTTTATTGAAAACCTACTTTTACTGGCAGATATATCCATCAAAAGTCTGCTCGTCACACCCCTCAAAAAATAGGTGTTATAAAGCCCTTAATTAATAGAGCACATAAGGTGTGCTCCTCTCCCTCAAGTTTACAACAACTTCTCACTATCAAAAAGTTAATGGAATTTAATGGTTGCAACCATAATCAAATCCAGCAGATAATGGACTCCTATGTTCCAATACCTCAGGATTCTTCAACAGACTGCCGGGTTCCAATCCCTTATATTTCTGGCATCTTGGAACCAATTGATAGAATTTTGAAGAGGTATCATCATCTCATTCGCACATATTTTCCAATCAACAAAATTTCTCGTCTGTTGCCATCTACAAAAAAAAAAAAACTGGCACCTCTATCATTAGCTGGCATTTACCAGATACCATGTGAATGTAATCTAACATATTTTGGACAAACAGGCTGTTCTGTGGAAAAAAAAATTAAAGAGCATCAATATTATATTGAATGCATGAAACCTCAAAAGTCTGGTCTGGCACAACATGGTATCGACGCTAAACACAATATCCAGTGGGATAAAGCTCATCTTCTCCATAGATGCAGGTTTAAATATGAACGGCTTTTCAAAGAAAGTTGTGAGGCCCTTTTACATCAGCCAAGTCTCAATCGGAACGATTGTCTCTCTTTCCCCCAAATGTTTGGGAGATTTTTATCTTATGTAACCATCAGAAATAGTTGTTTAATAATATTTTTAATAATATTAATTATTAATACTAATTTCTAGCATGTGGCAACAGTTTTTAATTGGTAAACTACCGACTGCTGTATGTACTTTGCAATCCGGTTCCTTTGATTGATTGTTTCTACACACTGATGATGTACTGTTATTTTCAGTACGAAATATCTGTACTTTCATTCCATTAAAGTTAATTGCTGCGGTTATCGTGTAATTTATAATCATGCCACAGGTACCTTTAAAGATTATCATAGTGTATCCGCTCTTTGCATAGCATAGCTTATTTGTCTACCCATTTCTGTATGCGGTTTC
Organism: Typopeltis vanoorti; assembly: GCF_054136105.1. NCBI lineage: Eukaryota > Metazoa > Arthropoda > Arachnida > Uropygi > Thelyphonidae > Typopeltis > Typopeltis vanoorti. Next base: position 41,050,043 of record NC_143561.1, on the reverse strand, counting down.
TTACGAACTTCTCTAAAATCTTCACTACCACCAGAGATACTGATGGTCTATAGTTAGACCTCTCAGAACCGATTGGTAGAATTTTAAAGAAGTATCATCTCATTCCCACATATTTTCCGATCAACAAAATTTCTCGTCTGTTGCCATCTACAAAAAAAAAAAAACTGGCACCTCTATCATTAGCTGGCGTTTACCATAGACTCAAGTTATGCAAACATGTGAAAGGTCTAGCCAATTCTGCTGAACATTCCTTTAGCAAACTTGCTGATATTCCACCTGTCCCTATTGACAAATTCTCATCCAGGTTATACAACAGCTCTTGAATCTCATTTTCATGCATCTATAACTCTTCATCCAATGTATTAGTAGCTCTGTGCACCATGTTACATGCATCTGGTCGATATATCTTAGCAAAATGTCACTCGTTAATTGAACAATCTTTAGTTTCTGAAACTAGAATACCATCTGCATTCAATAAAGTTATTCTTTCACATTCATTCTTTCTTTTCTTACTCAGATTTCGCTTTCCACCAGTACTCGTTTCTTTTCTGATCTGAGCTTTATATATATTTCATAATTCCTCACTCTTATTCTCATGATATTCTTTCCACATCATCTTCTTCTTGTGGATCTCTTGCTTAATAAGGTTTACATCTATTTCATTCCAAACCTATTTATTCTTTGAACACTAGGGATACATCCAAGTACTGCCTCATTTAAGCATTTTGGCAGTTACTGAATGAGATAAATGTTGCTAACATTTATCCCATTCAGTAACTGATACAATGGGACCAAAAATAGTATTCTCCTAAGTTGATCATAATTTCCAGCTTTGTAATACCGGCCTGGTTGGCCGAGTGGTTAGCGTATCCACTCTCCAGCCAAAGGGCTGTGGGTTCGAATTCTGCCGTGGGCATGGATGTTTGTGATTGTCTGTGAAAATATACTAGTGGTGGACAGTAGATGCCTTGTGGTGGTTTGTTGTAGTTGGTGGAGACAGAAAGTTTAGAGTAGGCGCCCTTCCTTGATGAGTCTTTGGACTCCATAGTAATAATAATTTAGCATGTAACCTGTTCTGATGGAAACATGAATATAATTAGATACTTCCCAAGAAAGCACAACATGATCACTATCACCAACTGATGGTAAAATAGTCATATTCTTAACGGAGACCCCCTTCTGACACTATGAACAAATTTAACACTCTTTGACCTCAAGTTCTTTCTTTCACATGCTGCTTGAGAAAGTTGTCTTGCAACAATTCAATAAATTCCTCTTCATTCTTATCATGAGCTTTCTCATCTACCTAATCAATATTTGGATAATTAAAATAATCCATAACGATCACTCGTTTAATATCTATAAGGCTAAATTGGCGATTAATTTCTTTGTCTCCTGCAACTGAGCTGCCAAGGCTGTAGCAACATTCTACCATATATTTAATTTTGTTAGAATCCACTCCACACCAGATACCCTCAAACTCACAACTACATAGGACATTGTTATTATCATTATTTTCTTGCATTTCTAACCTTCACTGGACTGCACTGGACAGTCATGTGATATCATTAGTAGTACTCCCCACCTCTCCTTCATCTCCGGTCATTCCTCAAAATAGTATACTCATTATACTTAGAACTTTATCTTTATCCTCATCCTCCCCAGCATACCCAAAAAGGTCTGAACACAAAGCATATTTTTCCATTCCAGGCCATCCCTCTTATACGAGTCTTTTCAGCCATCAAACACACTCCACACATCTAAAAACTTGCATCCATTTCTTTTACACAGCCTGCACATGGAATCATTTGCTATCATTGCATGCCTTTTTAACTTGTTATGGCCATATCTGGGTAGCCAACCTACAATTTTTACTCTCTCTCACATTTCTTTCTCACTTCCAACAGACCTTTCATATCCTCTCTCTCATACTATATTCGTCGCTACTTAAATTATTAGTTCCTACCAGAACTACCATCTCTTTTACTTTTCTTTTCTGTTTTCAATTATGTTTGTCATATCTTTAATTTTTGCCCCCAGGAAACTAGAATACATATCCATACTTGAAGTAGAAAAAGCCTGAAATGTGGAAAGGCAGCTGGAGTAGATGATATTCGACCAAAAAAGCTCAAGTATGGAGGTATAAAAGTCTTACAGTGGCTGCACTGCATAGTTCAGAAAACCTGGACAGAGGGATGAATTCCAGTTGATTGGAGTAGAGTTCTCATGGTATCCATATATAAAAAGGGAAATAAAACTGAATTTGAGAATTACAGAGCTATTTCCCTACTATGTGTTCCTAGTAAGATTTATGTAAGTATACTCGAGAAATGGTTGAGAGGGATTGTGGAAGGGAAAGCTTGGTGAAGAACAAGCTGTATTCTGGTCAAATAGCAACTGTCAGGATCATATTTTCACTTTACGACAAATAGTAGAGAAATCATGGGAATATAACAAAGATCTGTATTTAAGTTTTGTAGATCTGGAAAAGGCATATGACAAGGTGGTAAAAGAAAAGCTGTTCAAAACGCTACAGTTGTTTGGTGTCAATGGACATTATATCAAGCAATGCTTAGTCTTTATTTGAGTTATTATAAGTCAGCAGTTAGAATTGAAGGAAGTACAGGAAGATGGTTTAGTATTAAATCTGGTGTCAGACAAGGATGTACATTATAACCTCTGTTATTCATTATCTATATGGATCACATTATGAAGGAAAGTGGTATTAAACCTGATACCAAAATTGGAGATGTTAATGTCAGCTCTTTGCTTTATGTGGATGATGTTATATTTCTAAATAAATCCAGTACGAGTCAGCAAGATTCCCTGACTAAATTGAATAACTGTTGTAATAGATTTGGTATGAAGATCAGCAATAATAGAATAAAAGAAAGAATTTGTCTTGACAAATTCTTTCTTTTAAGGTTACACAGTGGTCAGCATTCATAGTGAAGAATTTATGGAGATGCAACACGCATGTTAGAATAATTACTTTATTTAACATTAGGAAAGTCACATTCGACGTTTCGCCCTCTGTAATGAGGTCATCATCAGGAAAAAATATGTATATATGTTATGCAGCTTGTATCATATACATATGATACGAGCTACATAACACTGCACTATACAAAAGTAAAATGAATCTAAATGCTTGTTAATCATTTAACCTAGCCTGACCTCTTGTGGGAATAAAATATTTAAAAAAAATAAATTTTTTAAAATAAAAATAAAATATAAATGGAACTACATTAAACATTTTTAAAGTCCTCTCATATTGAGATTTTCTTCTCTTTGGGCTTGTTTTGGTTGCTATATGGATTGCAGATGGAGTATCCACTTTCTTGGAATGATTAATCCATCATTTTTGTTCAGGTTTTTATAATGTTTCAGCATTTTACAAGCTTCTTTGAATTTACTTTCAAACTAGGTTTTGGTTATGTGTAGGGACTTGGTGCCTTTCCAGTCAATTCTGTGGCATGTTTGTGTGGTCTGATAGGCCTGTTTTACCATAGTGGAGATATTTAATGTGTCGTTTGTGTTCATCTTTTCTGATTGGGATGGTGCGTCCTGTTTCTCCCTATGTAAGGTAGGTTACAGGTACATTGAATTTTGTAAACTCCTGGGTGGGCCAGGTATGGAAGAGGATCTTTGGAAAAGCTAAGTAAATTTCTTAATTTTGGGGGGATTTGAAGGTAGTCTTACTTTGTATTTAGTAGTGTTCTATCTATCTTTTTCTGAAATGCTCCTGATTTAGGGTATGCTATGGCATTCTTGTGATCTTTTTTTGTTTCTAGTGGATTTTTATGGAGGAATTTATGAACCGTTTTTTATTGTGGCCATTTTTTACAAATGTTTAGTTTAGTTTAGTTAAAAATTCAAATTCTTGTTTCAGAGCTTGTTCATTAGAGCAAATTGTTATGGCCCTGTGTTAGAGGGTGCTTATGATTCCTAGTTTTTGTGTTGGATGGTGGTATGAATTTTTATGTAGGTTTGCAGTAGACTATGAAGAAGAGAACAGCCTGAGGGAAGACGTGTAATGAGTGTGTCTAGATAAGGAAGAGAGTTGCTGTTTTTGATTTTGATGGTGAATTGGATACGTTTGTGTTGTTTGTTCAGGTGGCTTAGAAATGTATTTAACATTTCGTGGCCATGGGGCCAAATGGTGAAAATATCATCAACATATCTGAGCCAGACTTTGGGCTTTAGGCTGGCCAAATCTAGAGCTTGTTGCTCAAAGTCTTCCATGTAAAAGTTAGCTATTGGGGGAGAAAGTGGTGTGCCCATGGCCTTACTTTCTTTTTGTAGGTAAAAATTATTTTGCCCATGTACCCTGAGCGGAGTACATGGGCAAAGAGAGCTGTGATGTCGGCCTGAAATATATTCTATAAGAGAAGGATAGTATCATTGATCGGGACATTAGTGAAAAGGGCAGTTATGTCAAAGCTGACTAATAAATCTTCATTGTGGAGTGTGATGTTTCTGATTTTGTTTATGAAGTGTTGTGCATTTTTTATATAGGAGGAGGAGTGACCTACCAACTTCTTGAGTGTTATAACTAATTTCTTGGCTAAGTGATAATTAGGGCTGTTGATTCCTTCAACTATCGGTTGTAGTGGTGTGTTTGTTTTGTGTATTTTTGGCAGGCCATAAATTCTGGGAGTGCAGGCATAATGTGGTATTAGATTTTTTGGTTGTTTCTTCTATCCACGTGATCACCAATTTGATTAATTCTGTTGTTTTCTTTTTGATGCAGTTTGCAGGGTTGTAGATCACCATTTGGTATGTGTTGTGGTCAGAAACCAAATGGTTCATTTTTTTCTAGGTATGCTGTCCGATCAAGGACAATGGTAGCATTAGCTTTATCTGCTTTTGTAATCACGATGTCATTGTTATTTTTTAAGGATTTAATGCCAAATTTTTCTGCTTTGGTTAGGTTGCACCTTAGTTGTTTGTTAGAGTTTAATATGTATGATCTTTCCTGAATGGAAACATCGTACATATTAAATGTATGATGTTTCCAGAATGTGAGCAGAGCTCACACATTCTTGAATACTATTAAAGTCAAGTTCATTCCTAATATCTTCATTTTTAATATAATTCTCCTGTTGATACCATCTGTTCACTCTCCTAATTTTTCTCAGAACTCTTGTGTCTGTGATCTCTATTCTATGAAGACCTTTATTTCTAAGCCAACTCTCAAATTCATAACTGAAAGCTGGTTTGAACACTGCCTTGTATGCTGCTAGTTTAGTGTTTTGGCTAATTTCTCTCTTATCCAATATAAATTTATTCATCTGCTTCTCCACCATGCCAGCTTTGCATATTTTCTCATCTATTTCCATATTTAATTTGCTACTTTCAGCAAAAACTGCCTAAATAGCAGAAAAAAAATGTATCGATACTTACATGATTTACCATGTAGAAAATATATAGAATTCATTCAAAAACTCCAGTATATTTTATCCGATGCATAAAGGAAGCTCCAAGACTGCTGTTGTAAATTACCAACCAATCGGCATATCAGGAGTCGTTGTCAAAGTATTGGAGAAGTTGGTCGAGAACAAAATACAGGAATGGATAGATGGAAATGAGATACTGTGTTTGGGGGGGGGGGGGACAATATGGTTTTATGAAGGGTGAGTCATGCCTCAGTAACTTGCTCTCATTTTATAATGCAGCGACAACTGAGTTGGATAAAGGTAATGGGTTTAGATTCTTCTGGCCTTTGCAAAAGCCTTTGTCAGGATACCACATAGAATTCCAATCACTAAACTACAGCACATGGGGATGAATATAGGATTGGTGAAGTGGATAGGAGGGTGGTTGATGGAGAGATATTAGAGTAGTTTATTCAGGAGTAGAGTCCAAAAGAAGGCCTATTATTGGTGGTGTGCTGCAGGATTCTGTTCTTGGACCTCTGCTATTTAATTTGTTCATTAACGATATAGGAAAGGATCTGAGAGGAACTGTTCAGTTATTTGCATGATGCAAAGTTTAGTAGAGCAATAGTTAATACGGATGATGTCAAAATTTTGCAGGATGATTTGGATAGATTGGCAGACTGGGCAAAGGAGAATGGATGTCGGTTTAATTTGGCAAAGTGTAAGGTTATGCATTTTGAGGTGAAAAGATTACCAGCTATATACCACATTGGTGGAACTGTACTCCAGAAATTGATGAAGCCAGAGACTTGGGGTGCTAGTTGATAGGGAATTAAAGTTTATAGGGCACATAGAAAAAGTGACTAAAGCAGCTTATCACTTTGACAAGCAGAGACAACAGGTTATTGTTAATCTGTGTCGAGCCTTGATAAGACCTAATCTTGACTACTGCACACAGATCTGGGTGATGAGGAGGTGGAAACGATCCAGAGGCAAGTGACCAAGATGTAGCAGGTCTATGGAATTAACCTTATGAGAACAGGTTTAAGATTTGTGGGTTACAGAAACTAGTTGATAGGTGGAAAAGGGGTGATATGATTGAGACATATAAATTACTGAGGGGTTTTTACAAGATTAATTCAGAGGAAATTTTTCAGAACAGGTCTGGTGGTGGGAGAACTAGGGCTATCCATGGAAACTGAGTAAGAGTGTAGTTAGGAAAGATGTTAGAACTGGGTTTTTTGCTTGGAGAGTAGTGAATGAATGGAATAGGTTGCCGGAATCTGTTGTGAATGCCATGACTGAATGAGTTCAAAACAAAGTATGATAGATACTGTACAAATGCTGAATAGTTCTTGACATGATGTTTAGGGCCCCCCTCATTGAGTCTAAGGACTCCTTGAAGTTGCCCATAATAATAATAACAACATTGACATCATCAAGAAGAAAGACCAGTAACTATATTCAAAATGAATCATAAGAATGAGTCATGTACACATGCTTACTAGCACGTCTTTGTTCGCAGCTGAATTATGCTATTAGAGTTCAAACAAACAATTGTAAAAGTTTGTGTAGATTAAAACAAACAACAATAACAAAAAAAAAAAAAAAATTATGAACCGTTAATGATAATCACTTCCCGAAACTTGGAGATTATTATGCATTCAGAGCAGTCACAGTGCAGTTTCATATATAATTTCATGTTTCAAAGAAATGACAACCAAATTTGAACCTGTTGGAATGAAGAATCGTCATCTGATTACAGAGAACTCTGACTTAATATCATTAGCATGAGAAGCAGTCCTGGTGTTCTTAGGTTCTAATTGAAACAGAGCAATCAGTCTGTCCAAAGTAGCAAAGGAGACATGAGCAAGATACTTTTTAGATGCCTGGTAAGGAGAGATGTTGTCATGTATCCTTTGTCGATGATAAGAAAGAAAGAAGACAGTTTCTGAGCTAATTTGAAGGAAGCATATAGACTGAATTTGTGAAGAATCTGCTATTTGGTCAGAGGTTCCTTTAAGTTAGAGTGTCAAAATTCTTTTCATGTCAGATTGTAGTTTGGTTGACATGATAAATATCAATAATTTTCTGAATGGTAGTTTCATTGTATCCATTAGACATTAGATTGCTTTTGATTTTATTTAATTCAGCTAAAAAACAGAATCAGAAGAGTAGATCACACGAACTTACTATGTATAATAACTTTGATAATACATGTGATGAATGTATCTGCCAGTAAAGATTGGTTTTTAATAAACTGAAAATTTAGCATGACCTGTAGGATATAGAATTATTAAGGTATCCAAAAAAGGATAGGCAGTTGTTGGATTCAAGTTCAATAGTGAACTGGATACAGAGTAAAAGGAGTTCATTTTTTCTAGGAACTGAGGTATTTCTGAATATGAGGTGGACCGGGCAGAAAAGATATCATCGACAAAACAAAGTCATTTATGAGGTTGAGGAAAAATAATGTGCTCCATAAAATAATTAGTTAAAGCTGGTGACATCAAACTGTTCATCACTGTTCCTTTGATATATTTGAACTTGTGAAACATGGTGAAACAACTTGCACGGATGGTGAATTTAAATAAGCAAACAATACCTTCCAGAAAATAGGACTGCAAAAATTAAAGTCTGTTGTAGTGAGATGTTGGTGAAAAGGGAGATTATATCAATTGAAATTATGATTTCATTATTAGACTGACATAGTTCTTCAGTCTTCTCTTTAAAGTCAATGCTGTTTTTAATATAAGAACTAGTGTGACCCATTGAGAGTCTGAAAATAACGACAAGAGTGTTTTGTAAGGTTGTAAGTGGGAGAGTCAATACAGTCCACTATTGGATTTAATGGATAGTCATCTCTGTATACTTTAGGAAGATGTGATGGATAAGCATGCTGAATTACTTACTTCTCAACAGAAGCAACATACCAAGATTGTATATTGTCTAATAATGTATTTAATTTATTGATTTAATTCTTTGTTGAGCTCATGGTAATTACACTGTCAGCCTCTGTGATGACAGTATTAATGATGTGACGTAAGCAGCAAAGAGTTATACTTTTTGAAAGATATATTCAGAGGAGGTGGTTTCGCTTTGTATAAAGTTTAAGCAATTTCAAAATGTAAATTAGCTTCATTTGTGTGTAATTACCTGATACCTTTTTACACACCTAGCACACGAGGGTGATCTGAAAAGTTCTCAGCCTAACAATCTAAACACGAATTTATACTTTCAAAATTATTTTTATTTTTCAACATAATCTCCCTTAAGACTAATACATTTATTCCAGCAATGCTCCAGCACCATTATCCCATCCCTGTAGTGGTTCTCAGTAAGATCTGCAAAATACCCCTCCACAGCTGCAATCACCTCTTGATTCAAAGAAAAACGTTGACCAGCGAGGAAGAGTTTTAATTTTAGTTGGGAAGAGATAGAAGTCACAGGGAGCCAAATCTGGGGAATAGGGTGGATGTTCTAGCAATTCATAGTGCAGATTCCTTAATTTTCTCACTGCCAAAACACCTTTGTGAGCAGGTGCATTGTCCTGATGAAAGATGATTTTTTTCTTCTGCAAACCAGATCTTTTCTCACAAATCTCTTTGTCTAGTCTGATTAAAAAGATTGAAATAATATTCCCCGGTTATTGTTTTACCCTTTTCAAGATAATTAATTTGGGATGCCAAGCAAAATGCCTTTGGCATCCCAAAACACCGATGCCATGATCTTTTCTGCCAATGGAACCGACTTTGTCTTCTTTGCCGCTGAACAGCCAGCTTCTGTCTACTGTTTGGATTCTGGTGTGTAATGGTGAATCCAAGTCTCATCCTTACTAATAAATCGACGCACAAAATCAGTTTTATTCTTGTTAAAACGCTCTAAGCACTGTTTAGAGATTTTCATGTGAGTGTGTGTTTGATCTGCTGTGAGCAGGCAAGGCACCCATCTTGCGCAAAGCTTTTTCATTTGCAATTCTTCATCAAAATATATCCTACATGTTCTTTTGAAATGCCCATAGTCTCAGCAATTTCACGCACTTTGACTCTCCGGTCATCCAATACCATATCATGCAAATGATCAATGATTTCTTGTGTTGTTACACTTTTTGGATGTCCTTCATATGGATCATCTTCAATGCTGGTACGGCCACGTTTAACCCAACGTTAGTAAGATGGCGGTGTCACAGTTATTTCTTTCTATATCTTTGGGGTCTGTGACATCCCACCTTACTAATGCCTGGTGAAACTCGGCAGCTCATTTCTTAATTGTCAAAAACGAAGGAGAAGAGTGCCCATAAACTTTATGAACTTTGAATGAATTTCTTTTGGCATTGAACCTTCTTTTACAAAAAATTTTATAACTGCACGATACTCAATTTTATCCATTTCAAGGGATACAGACAACACTTCTGATTTAGTCAGCTGTATAAAACAAACTACTTGATAGAATGACTTGCAATTTCACATGGATGCTTATGACAGATGCACCAACTTAGAAAAAAAAAAAATCTTGCCGATAGTTTTGCCATGTATGGTCGAGGCTGATAATGTTTCAGACCACACTTGTAATTTCTAAGTAAGGGAGTAAGGGATGTGCTGATGAGAAAAAGCAAAATCCAGACCTTTAGACAGAACATTTACTTCATCATTTGATGAAGTAAATTTAACAAGGTTAAATTTATAATCTTGCTGTCACAGATAGACAGATAATCATTGAATATTGTGGTGCAGACTTATGAATCAAGCTACATTTATAATTCAGATGTGCTTGTCTGGCTGAGGATAGCAACATACTAAAAGTTAGTGCTATCCACTGTGCCCAATAGTGGACTGTATTGACCCTCTCACTTATCTCCTTAAAAATATCTTTCTCTTCATCTTTGGAATCTCACTGGCCACACTAGTTGTTATATTAAAAATCTGATGCCTGATGAATACAACGAAACTGCCATTCAAAAAATTATTGTTCGTTATCATCCTTAGAACCAGGTTTCAATCCAGTGTGAAAAGAATTTAAATACCCTAACTTAACAAATAGCATGGATTCTTTGCAAATTCAATCAATACACTTATTTCTTACCATCTATAAAGGATACATTACTACCTCTCCTTACCAGGTGTCTATCAAGTACCTTGCTCATGTCTTGCCTACTTTAGACAGACTGTCTGCTCTACTTTGATTAGAATCTAAGAACACCAGGACTATATTGCATTTTAAGAATCTCATAAGAACCAGATGAAGATTCTTCATTCCAACAGGTTCATGGTTGTCTTTTCCCTGAAACATGTGAAATGCTACAAAATTGAACCTTAACCCTCTCATGTATGAATTTTTATATTCATTTATAAAAAATTATAATGATGATACAGTACCATTTAATCTTACAGTATTACCATGAATTTATTAATTTTGCTAAATTTGTGCCCTGTATATGTTAAAATGATGTCCTCATCTGAGGACAGCATTTTTATTGGTCCTCATACGAGGCCCTTATGCATGAGAGGGTTAACTTTTCCAACTCCATGCCAATTTCCAGGTTTTGGGAAGTCATTACCATTAACTCTCATAATTTTTTTGTTTGTTTGTTTGTTTGTTTTAATCCGCGCAAACATTTATAGTTGTTCCTTTGAACTCTAATAGTGTAATCCTGTCAACTCAGTTGTGACCAAGAAGGGAGCTTGTAAGCATGTGCTACATGAAGCTTTTCCCATTATTTCTTTTGAATATACTTACTGGTCTTTCTCTCTGTTGATGTCCATGTTGCATTGAATGAAATATATTGGTGTTTTTGCATAAATTCTATATTTTTTCTATATGTGTAAGCCATGTAAGTGTACTAGACATATATATAAATATATCTGGTACACTGGTTCTTCATTGAGAACACAGTTGAAGTTTTCTGTCTTTCTGCATATTTTCATAGTTTTGGCCTTTTTATTGCTGATTTTCATGCTGAATTTTTTTACTGCAGTTATTGAATTTAGTTAGATTCCTGGAGACTTGCACTGAATTTGTTTATGATTACATCATCATCATACAACAGGCACGGGCAACCTTTCCTAGTTCGGGGGCCAAATAATCATTCTGTCTCCAAGTCAAGGGCTGGACCAAATTATTAAATAAAATGAATTAATATTAAATGAATTAAAACAAGTTGCTACTTCATATTTTTTTTATTTATAATATAATGCTTTGGTATATAAACCTCTCCATGAATTTTATAATATAATTTATAAAATTATAGGTGACATGAAACCAGGAGAAAACGATATCCTTGAAATATATGGAGTAATTACTTTGAAAAATTGCTAAATGAAACATGTAGTGATAGCACAGTGGTAAAAAAACACTCAACAGGCATATAGTCAGGAATACATATCCATACTTGAAGTAGAAAAAGCCATCAAAGGCTTGAAATGTGGAAAGGCAGCAAGATTAGATGATATTCGACCAGAAATGCTGAAGTATGGTGATATAAAAGTCTTACAGTGGCTACACTGTATAGTTCAGACGGCCTGGACAGAAGGACGAATTCCAGATGATTGGAGTAGAGCTCTCATAGTACCCATATATAAAAAGAGAATAAAACTGATTATGAGAATTACAGTGGTATTTCTCTACTGAGTGTTTCTGGTAAGATTTATGCCAGTGTACTTGAGAAATGATTGAGAAGGATTGTGGAAGAGAAGCTTGTTGAGGAACAAGCTGGATTCAGGCCAAATAGAGGCTGTCAGGATCAGATATTCACTTTACAACCAATAGTTGGAAAGTCATGGGAATATAACAAAGATCTGTATTTAAGTTTTGTAGATCTGGAAAAAGCATATGACAAGGTGCCAAGAGAGAAGCTATTCAAAATGCTACAATTGTATGGTGTCAGTGGATCATTATCTCAAGCAATACTTAGTCTTTATTTGAGTTGTAAGTCAGCAGTTAGAATTGAAGAAAATACAGGGAGATGGTTTAATGTTAAATCTGGTGTCAGAACAAGGATGTACATTATCACCCCTGTTATTCATTATCTATATATATATTGCATTATGAAGGAAAGTTGTATTAAACTTGATATCAGAATTGGAGATGTTAATGTCAGTTCCTTGCTTTATGCAGATGATGTTATACTTCTAAATAAATCTGCTATAAGTCTGCAAGATTCCCTGACTAAATTGAATAACTGTTGTGATAGATATGGTATGAAAGTCAGCAATAACAAAACAAAGATAATGAAATTAGGCAGAAGCATTGAAAATATCAGCTACATTGTGAATGGAGAACCTATAGAACAAGTAAAACATTTCAGCTACTTAGGCACGATTTTTAGTGAAGATGCTAAATTAAATATGGAAATAGACAACAGAATCAACAAAGCTGGTATGGTAGGAATTAAACTGAATAAATTTATATGGAATAAGAGAGAAATTAGTCAAAACACTAAATTAGCTGTATACAAGACAGTGTTCAAACCAATTTTAACTTATGAATCTGAGAGCTGGGTCAGAAGTAAAACACTTGACCAAAGACTAGAGACCGCAGATATGAGAATCCTGAGAAAGATGAGGGGGCATAAACAGATGGCATCAATGACAATATCATATTAAAAATGAGGATATTAGGAATGAACTTGACGTTGTCAGCATCCAGGAATGCGTTAGCAGAGCTAATCTCAGGTGGTATGGTTACTTAAACAGAATGGGCGAGGAAAGATTAGCAAAATAAGTGTTCTCTGCCAGGTTGGCAGGAAAAAAGATCCAGAGGAAGAACAAGATATAGGCAAATTGAAACGGTAAAAAGTGCCTTAGAAGATAGAAATATAAGATCTGACAATGTTGTAGCTTTGACAGATTACAGATTAATTTGGCAGAAAATTGCAGGTAGAAAGTTAGTAATGATGTAAATTTGTCATGTAGTACTATCGTATCCTGTACACCCGTTGAGGGTAAATGTCAGGAATTTGATGAATGAAACTAATTATATTACTTTGTCACTGCAAGTCTTACAAGTTGCTTTTGTAACAGCTGCAAATATGAGGAGAATCTTTCTCAAACAAAAAGTAAAGTAATACATATAGATGAATCATGTTTTAAAGTGAATACATACAAATATCATTTTTTAAAACTACTCATGAAAGGCACTTTCATAAGGGAATGAAAGTGCAGTTTCTAAGCATTGACAGTTTATTCCATAAACTGGCATTGTACTTTTTAGATCAGTTTTGCTATACTGATTTTAATGTAATGCTCTTCAAAAACATTTTTTTTCATGGCCCCTGCGCTCTTGAGATTCTCGTGTTTTCATTTAATGTTTTAAATCTTATTCTATTAATCACTGATATATATGTATAAGCTCACATATACGTATTACTGACTTTTTCATTTATTTTCAAGGTTGGAACAAGCCTAAGGAAAGTGAATAAATATATCGAATTTCCTCTTATATTAGACTTGGGGCCATACTGTAGCTCACTATGTTCTGTAAGTAGTTTTGAATATTACTACACATATGAAAATCTAGCAATAGCAGAAGTATCAGCATAATGAAAAATTAGTTCATTGTATAGTTTTTTAATCGGGTGTAACTTATTTTTCTTTCATTCTGAGTAATACTGTCAAGTCATTATTGATAAATAAATTGCTGATTTGTCACGTATTCACTTGAAAAATGGCAAACTTGTACCAATGAAATAGACCTATTGAGTTATTTTAATTAAAGATATATTTTGTGTTAATGTACGCTTACCGGCTACAGCATAAGAAACCTTTATGCAGATGTACATAAAGTCACTTGCGCAGTGTATATATAAAATACTTGGTCACATGCATCACCAGTGTTCTAGGCAACTATTTAGGAATGCTGCTGGTCATCAATCACAAATAGTGTTGACCACAAATGGGAAAAACAATGGATCTTTCAGAGTTTGATAAAGGACATATTGTGGGTGCCCATCTGGCTGGAGCCTTGATTTTGAAAACAGCAGAATTGATTGGTTTCTCAAAAGGCGAGATATCCCAGGTGTTTATTTAGTGGAAAAATAACCTACATTTCTTATCTTAGAGTCATAACTGTGGTCTAAGACAGTCTGTCAGGAATGAGATCTTAGTCATCTAATAAACAGAACTTTGTGCCTGCAGCAATTGACCAAAGCATTTAATGAATGCTGTTCCCAACCCTATATCTCACTGAACTATGTGCAGGGGATTGAAGAGGATCAGTATTGGCAGTCACATGCCTACCTGGTCTAGCCATAAATACTGTTACAACTTGAACATTACATAAATCTTTAATCTATCAGTAAATCATTTACAGCTTTCAGCACATACAATCCACATGTATAATGTGTATAGCAGCACTTGATGTTCGAAATGTCGAATTGAAAACTTAATATTTCAGATTTACAAACTGCAGAATAAAAATGGAAACTCAGAATTGAATCCAAGCTTGGAAATCTTCAAAAGTAATATTAAATAAAACAGCATATAAAGTAAATTAAATTAAGGGGATAAAAATCCCTTATTATTTTACAGCCAGTATGCGAAACTCTAAGATCGAAAACTACGATCTAAGAGTTTCATGCCGAAGAACTATCGGCGAATCCAAGCGTAAGTGACCACTTGGTAGTACAACACCAAGGCAACTCGATGCAAAGGTGGAGCAAGCTCCCTCACTATCCTTGATATTTTCTCATAATGTGAAAACACAGCTCCTAGGAGATGTAATACTGTACTACCAAGTGGTCACTTACGCTTGGATTTGCCGATAGTTCTTCAGCATGAAACTCTTAGATCATAGTTTTCGATCTTAGAGTTTCGCATACTGGCTGTAAAATAATAAGGGATTTTTATCCTCTTAATTTAATTAACTTTCCAAGAAAAAATAGCCGTTTGGCTTTTCATCTTAATTATATATATAATGTATGGGCACACCTTTCTGGCATTTGTATAGTGAAGGTATGTAAGTTCTTTTCACTTAAACTTTGATATCATCCAGGTCTACCTACTCACTGATGAGACCTCAAAAAAAAAAAAAAAAGGGTTGAAACCGGTCTGGGTAGTGACCTCTCCTCATAATGTAATGACAGTATTACTTCTCCTAGGAGCTGTGTTTTTACATTATGAGAAAATATCAAGGATAGTGAGGGTGCTTGGATTCGCCGATAGTTCTTCGGCATGAAACTCTTAGATCGTAGTTTTCGATCTTAGAGTTTCGCATACCGGCTGTAAAATAATAAGGGATTTTTATCCCCTTATAAAGTCTTAGGA
Organism: Typopeltis vanoorti; assembly: GCF_054136105.1. NCBI lineage: Eukaryota > Metazoa > Arthropoda > Arachnida > Uropygi > Thelyphonidae > Typopeltis > Typopeltis vanoorti. Next base: position 41,034,403 of record NC_143561.1, on the reverse strand, counting down.
GAAAAAACAGTTGTTAATAAAAGAAAGAGATGGATGTCTTATTGCTCAGAGAAAGTTAAATTATTGGTACAAAAAAAAGCCTTTTCAGCATAACTATAAGATAAATCTAATGAAGAAAACTATGAGGTATAAAAGTTTTAAAAGTTATTAAAAAATCTGGGAAATTAGAATTATGAGATATCTATTCAAAATAACTCAAGCACAACTTTTTTGGTACACAGATCCAAATATATAGGTTAATTAGAAACCAAACAACTGAATCACGTGAGTATATAAACATACCCTTAATTGAACAAAAATGCTGCAAGTGCATTTTACTAAATTGTATGAGGATGAAGAAAAAATATTGTTACCTACCTGAAAACTTGAAAGATGATGAATATTTAAAAATAATATCACAACATATCGAAAGAATCTAGAAAAATTAGAAATAATAAAATACAGAATGAGTTATTAAAATTGGAGGAAGAGAAATAATATTTCAGTTAACTAAACTATTAAAATAAGTGATGTATAAAAAAACAAATACCAGATGAGTGGTGAAAAAAAAATACAGTGCTAATTTTTAAAAAGAAACAAAAGCAGATCTAAATAATTATCATAATCATTATTATTATTTGACACCTCCAAGGAGTCCATAGACTCAGCAAGGGAGGGCACCTGCTCTACAACTCTGTCTCCACCAACTCAGTTCACCAGCTGACTGCAATTACACCAACGCCATTTACCGCCTACCACCACTACCAGTATTTCCAAAGACAATCCCAAACATCCATGCCCATGGCAGGAACCCGCAGCCTTTTGGCTGGAGAGCGGATACGCTAACCACTCGGCCAGCCTGGCTGGCCAATCATGATTGGCCAATGTGGATACATATCAAATTTCTGATATGTACCCACAAAGGGTGTACAGGATATTATGATAGTGCTGCATGAAGCGTTTATATCATTACCTGCTTCCAATTGACAATTTTCCTCCAACTGTATCCATTATCTGTCAGAATTCCAATATTATCATATCTTCTGTTTTGGTCTAAGATAACTACTAGGCTCTAGTTATTTTGGTCCACTAGGCTCTTGGTCTTCCTCAAAAAAATACTTCAATAGTCTAGAAAACTGACACAACTCAAAAAATTTCATGGTTGTGATTTTTATTGTTGTAAATGATGTATATTTTCATGGATCCCAAAACCCATGAATCTTAGGATTCATCTGAATAGAACTTCCCACAAAAAAGAAAGAGTCATCCAAGTTACTTGTAAAAAATCCCATTCCAAAATTCTCTTCTCATTATTAGTAATTTTTATGGATTATTTTCTCAACTTTATATTTATAATATGATAAAATAATTACCTGAAGTCATAATTTTTCATGTTTGTGTCAGTAATTTAAAAAAATACATATAATTATGTAAAGTTAAATTTTTTAAGGAAAACTAAAATAGGACTGAAAAAGATATTCTGTGAGGGTTGTTTTTTTTTTCACATCATATTGATAAACTATCTTTTTTAAAAGGAATTTCTGATTTGGAGAGGAGAATAAAAACATTTCTCATGAGGCATATGATTCATTAAATTTCAACAATATTTTCTTGTGCTCCATGGAGTCACAAGACTCATCGTAGGAAATCTATGCTAGTCAGTACAAAGTCTGTCATACCACTCCTTAAACTCATCCACCATTTGCACTTTCACCATCCTCTCAGGCAATGCATTCCATGTCCCTACTTCTTATCTTTTTACCTTCCTTTTGGAGCTTGCGCTTGTCCTAATTTCTTCCACCAAACTCTGCAGTCTGCATGTCTTCAGTATATCCTCATAATCAACATCATAGAGTCTTGATATCATTTTTGTTATCTGGTCTGTACCCTTTCCAAGGTTACTTCAAATCCTGAGGACCAGACGACCTGAGCACAGAAATCCTGATGTGGTTTATCAGAACTTTATACAAGGGGACTACCACCCTTTTGTCTCTCATGGTCAATGTCCTCTTCAATATTTCAGCAATTCTGTTAGATGTCTTTTGCACCATTCCTCTACCATTCTGTTTTAGTGATCATGCCACCTTGGATCAGCTCTGCTCACACATTCCTGAATATTAACAGTGTCTAGTTCCTTCCTAATATCTTCATTTTTAATTTAGTTCTGCCATGGATGCCATCTGCTTGTCCCCCTAATTTTTTCAAAGCTTTCATATATGGTTACCAGTCATTCTGTGTTTTATTTCTAACCCAGCAATCTGATCATTAGTTAAAATTGGACACTTGTGTGCAGCAAGTTTTTTCACTTGGCTGTGCCACTAATTATATATTTGGTTTTATCCTTTATCCAAGCAAACAAAGTTTGCGTCTGAAGGTACTTTCAGGACTGGGGCAACTCGTGGTGTAAGTTCTCATCACTTGCCTTAGTATCCCATAATGCAAAGCACATCTCATTGCAGACATATATAATGCTATGCATTAAGGGAAGGGTCACTACCCAGACCGGTTTTGACCTTTATTGGGGTCTCATCAGTGGGAGCCAGACCCAGAGGTGGTGATACTAAGGTGGAAGTAATGGAGAAGTCATATTTACCAGTTGCCAAAAGGTGTCACACCCTATTATTAAAATTCTCTGGATTAGGGATAAGTTTATGGAAGTTTTTTCACTGGGCTATGCCACTGATGAGACCTCAATAAAGGTCGAAACCGGTCTGGGTAGTGACCCTTCCCTTAATGCATAGTATTATACATCTGCAAGGAGATGTGCTTTGCATTATGGGATACTAAGGCAAGAGATGAGAACTTATGCCACCTTTACCACGAGTTGCCCCAGTTCTGAAAGTACTTCAGGTGCAAACTTTGTTTGCTTACACTTGGATAAAGAATAAAACCAAATATATAATTAGTAGCATAGCCAAGTGAAAAAACTTCCATAAACTTATCTCTGATCCAGAGAATTTTAATAATAGGGTGTAACATCCTTTGGCAACTCGTATAGGTAAATATGACTTCTCCATTACTTCCACCTTAGTATCACCACCTCTGAGTCTGGCTCCCACTGATGAGACCTCAATAAAGGGCGAAAACAGGTCTGGGTATTGACCCTTCCCTTAATGCATAGCATTATACATGTCTGCAAGGAGACATGCTATGGGATACTAAAGCAAGTGATGAGAACTTATTCCACCTTTACCACCAGTTCTGAAAGCCCCAGTCCTGAAAGTACTTCAGGCGCAAACTTTGTTTGCTTACGCTTGGATAAAGGATAAAACTAAATATATAATTAGTTGTGTGCAGCAAGTTTAATGTGTTAACTAATTTCACTCTTATTCCATATAAATTATTCAGTTGACTCCCTACCATACTAGCTTTGCTAACTCTGTTGTCTATTTCCATATTTAGTTTGCCACCTTAGCTAAAAATTGTGTCCCATCATTGATGCTCTTCACAGATTTAGGCCTATTAGGGTCTTTTCTGGCCTTCAGAATCTGTCAAGTTTCTTTAATGGACTACACCTGATCTTCTTTTTTCCTGATGGTTTATAATGAACTCGTTGTTTGGGTTACATTTAAATTCTTTGAACATGTTCCATCCTGTTGTATTTATATTTCATTCTTTATTATTTTTTTTAATTGGTTCTTGGTTTAATTCTTTCATTATTTTTTCCTTTTTTTTATGATAATTTTTTTTATGTTGCTCCCACCCATGAAAGATTATTTGCAAACCCACTGTGGCCAAGCCAGCGATATTTTTTTTCTATTTTTATTTTTATTTTTTACATAGTCCGGAAACCCTGTTTTAGAAACCAAACATGGAACTATTTTGAACCACTTCAGACCTTCAATAAGCATGGTAGCAGTCTCACACGGGGCAGTGACATTCATCTCCCACCTAAAAACAATCACAAACATCCATGCCCATAGTCTGTTGGTTGGAGAGTGGGTAACTAACCACTTAATGAAATATTGCTGTTTTCCTCATAAATTTCATTTTAGCTACATTAATTTAATCTTTTAATTTTATTGTCCAAATTTTGCTTCCACATAGAGTGTTATTAAAGCTAGTGTATTATAAACTATATGGTCAAGTGAATTCTCAAATGATGTACAATATGCTCAAGATCTAGTCCAACAAACGTATTAACATTTTTTTTAATGTACATAAATCTTTTCAGATTATTTTTTTTATATTGTATTTAGTGTTACAATAAAACTTCTGCTTTGTTTTTACTTGCATCTATGGTGCCTTTGGAATGGGTGTTTTTCACTATACAGGATCATTTTCATTCCGGCCTTCTGAAAGCATCGATGTAGTGAGTAAAAATCCATTTATTCCTAAATGCATTAAAATGAATCCTGTATTTTACAAGTAAAGAAGTGATCTGGTGATCTCCAGCAATGTATTAACACATCAAGAACAGGTTGATTTGTTCTCTTAGCACTCCATCAGCACACGATTGATTTATGTCACACCCAGATTAATCACCTATCCATCAATTTACATTATTAGTTTGATTAATATGCCACTCCCTATATACATATGAGGGGAAAGTCAGTAACTAAGTGACAAAATAAAACAAGTGAAAGACAAGCCTTGGAAAAGCATTTATTTCTCTATATCTATATAATCCTTTTCAACGTTTATACACTTGTCCTATTGTTTTATCAGTTCTTCACCACCAGCAGCATAGAATTCTTTTATCTTTTGTCTCAACCCAACTCTTTATCCCATTTTCAATTTCCTGATCATCATCAAAATATTTGCCACCAAAGTGCTGTATCAGCAGTCCAAGGCAGATAAAAGTTGCTTGAGGAAGACTATAAGGTTATGTTTAAAGAGGAGTTAAAATTTGAAGTTCTTGAATTCTCTCCAGATTTCCTGTAGCTGTATGAGATCTCACATTGTCACGCAGCAGCAGTATTCCTCTTGTCATTGGCTTCAATATAATTCTGGAGAATTATGAGATGGTATCAAAAAGTTTTGAGACTAGGTTTGTAACATGCCAACAGATGGCAGCACAAGGCTGCACGCACAGTCACAGGGAGCACCTACCTTCGTAAGTCAGTGTGCCAAAAGACAACGTCCTGTGTACATCGGGAGCTGTGCAACTGATGCTATTCTGACCACCTGCGTTACCACATCTGCGATATCATCATGGACAGCAAATTAGAACAAAGAGCAAATGTGAAATTCGCGTTTGAAAAAACGTGAAATTCGAGGATCATTACCGGTGACGACACTTGGGTGTACGGGTATGACCCTGAGATGAAGCAACAATCTTCACAGTGGAAGGACCCTTAATATCCACGACCGAAAAAGGCGAGGCAGGTCCGCAGCGCGACCAAGTGCATGCTTATCGTCTTTTTTTGGAATTCGTGGCATTGTGCATCGAGAATTCATCCTCAGGGGCCAGACCGTCAATAGCGAGTTCTACTGCCAGGTTTTAAGGTGTCTGAGGGAAGACATTCGGCGAAAGTGACCAGATCTGTAGTATACGCGAAAAACTGGATGCTCCACGACGACAATGCACCCGGTCACCAAAATCTCCTCACATGTGAGTTTCTCGCCAGAAACAACATGATCTCACTTCCGCACCCACCCTACTCGCCAGATTTGGCTACTACAGACTTTGCCCTCTTCCCGAAGATGAAGATCCAGCTCAAATGTCACCGTTTTGACACCATTGTGGAGATCCATCGCGAATCGCAGAAGGTGCTTGACATGCTTCGAAAAGAAGACTTCCAGGTCACATTACAGAAGTGGCAAGAATGCTGGGAGCGCTGTATTGATATGCAAGGGGACTATTTTGAAGGTGAGAGTGTGTAAATGTAGATAAATAAAGTAATTTCTCGTAAACAGAGCTAGTCTTGAAACTTTTTGATACCACCTCATATATCTTGACGCTTAATTTCACAGTATGATATGGCATTCATGTTGTCACCATGCTTCTGAAATTCATGCTATTACCATGCTTCTAATCTTTCCTCGCCCATTCTGCTCAAGTGACCATACCACCTGAGATTAGCTCTGCTAATGCATTCCTGGATGCTGATCTCAAGTTCTTTCCTAATATCCTCATTTTTAATATGATATTGCCATTGATGCCATCTGTTTACGCCTCTAATCTTTCTCAGGACTCTCGTATCTGCGGTTTCTAGTCTTTGGTCAAGTGTTTTGTTTATAACCCAGCTCTCAGATTCCATGTCAAAATTGGTTTGAATGCTGTCTTGTATACAGCTAATTTAGTGTTGAAAGTTTATTTTTCACTTGGTTAGACTATATATCCAAGTGTGAGCAAACAAAGTTTGCACCTGAAAGTATCTTCAGGACTGGGGTAAGGTGGTACAAAACCGGGCAACTCTTTGCAAAGAGGTGCCCGGTGTTGTACCACCTTACCCGAGTCCTGAAGATACTTTCAGGTGCCACTTGAAACTTGGATAAAGGATTAAACTAAATTTATTATAGCTAATTTAGTATTTTGAATAGTTTCTCTCTTATTCTGTATAAATTTATTTAGTTGAATTCCTACCATACTAGCTTTGTTCATTCTGTTGTCTATTTCCATATTTAATTTACCATCTTCATTAAAATTGTGCTTAAGTAGCTGAAATGTTTTACTTGTTCTATAGGTTCTTCATTCACAATGCAGTTGACATTTTCAACTATTCTGTCTGTTTTCATTGTCTTTGTCTTTTTATTGCTGACTTTATATATATGTTACAACAGTTATTCAATTTAGTCAGGGAATCTTGCAGACTTGTAGCGGATTTATTAACAAGTATAACATTGTCTGCATCAAGCAAAGAGCTGACATTAACATCTCCAATTTTGCTATCATGTTTAATACCACTTTCCTTCATAATGTGATCCATATAGATAATGAATAACACAGGGGATAATGTACATCCTTGTCTGACACCAGATTTAACATTAAACTATCTTCCTGTACTTCCTTCAATTCTAACTGCCGACGTATTGCTTGATATAATGATCCATTGACACCATATAACTGTAGTATTGAATATCTTCTCTCTTGCCACCTTGTCATATGCCTTTTTCAGATCGACAAAACTTAAATACAAATCTTTGTTATGAACCAGAACAAGAACGCGTGACATCGTCCAGTATTGTTCAACGTCAATAACGTTATATATCTGCATTCTGTTGTTTGAGTTTTATGAATAGCCAGATGGTTATGATTTGTATTTATTAATTCTCTTGTTTAAACTTTAAGTTATACTATTTACCCCCTGAAGATGTAAATCCTACGATTTACGAAACTTGTCGGGAACTATCATTTCAGCGCGTTTTATATAACTGAATAATAAAAAATGTGGTGTAATCACCGAAATATATCTTTTGAACCAATTAGCCACAGAAGTCTACCTGCAAATCTTTGTTATATTCTCATGATTTCTCAACTATTTGTTGTTAAGTGAAGATCTGATCCTGACCGCCTCTATTTGGCATGAATCGAGCTTGTTCTTCACCAAGCTTTTCTTACACAATTCTTTTCTCAAGTATAGTTGCATAAACCTTACCAGGAAAAATCAGTAGAGAAATACCTCTGTAATTCTCACATTACTTTTATTTCCCATTTTGTATATGGGTACTATGAGACCATTTTTGGTCGAATATCATCTACTCCTGCTGCCTTTCCACATATCAAGCCTTTGATGGCTCTTTCTACTTCAAATATGGATATGTATTCCTGACTGTATGCCTGTTGAGTATTTTTTACCACTGTGCTATCACTACTTGTTTCATTTAGCAATTTTTCGAAGTAATTACTCCATATACTTCGAGGATATCTTTTTCTCCTGTTTTCATGTCGCCTTTATCATCTCTAACTCCTTTTACAACACTCTTTTCTCCATTTCTGAGCTTCTTCAACACCCTCCAGAATATCTTGCCACCTTCTTGATATTTATTTTCTATGTTCTTGCCAAAGTCCTCCCATGACTTTTGTTTAGCCAGTTTTAGAGAGTGTTTAGTTTTCTTACATTTGTCTCTGTATTCTCTAAGAGCACAAGCTGACTTATTTGCTGGGAACTTTTGATATGATTTCTTCTTTTCCTTCACTGCCTCTTTAACTTCCTGTGTCCACCAGGGAGTTCTGATTTTTCTATCCTTGCAGACAACCTCACCACATGTCTCTCTGGCTGAATCAATCAGGTTTTTCTTCAAGGCTTGCCACTGCATCTCCATGGTTTGGTTCCTGTTCTCAAACTTTTCCATTTTTTCTTGAGTAATGTTTGTATATTTTAGTCTACAGTTCACACCGGAGAGCCGTTCAACTTTTATTCATTTTAAAACTTTCTTACATGTTCTTCTTTTCGATATGAAATTCAATTTTATCCTGCTTAAGACTAAATGGTGATCACTTCCAATTTCAAATCCTCTGTACACTCTGGTGTTTTGCACCAGAGAGAAAACATCACTATCAACAATAACATAATCAATGAGACTTTTCTTATTTCTTGCCTCTTCTCTCCATGCGAATTTGTGCACATTGTTATGTTAGAACATGGTGTTAGTAATAACCAGTCCATGTTCTGAGCAGAAATCCAACAAGTATTTGCCATTATTATTAGCTTTGCTCTTTTCTCGAAATTTTCCCAAAATATTTTTGTATGTCTGACAACATATCCTACTCTGCTATTTAGTTCCCTAAGAAGGACCAACTTTTCCTTTTTCATTGCGTCAGTTGCTTTCTCTAAATCCTCAAAAAATTCCTCCACTTCTACCTTAGGAGAACCTTCTGTGGGACCATAAGCACAAATAAGTCTCATTGTCCAGTTCCCCATTCTGATATTTGCCCACATCACTCTACTCGAGACTGCCTGCCATTCACGAAGATTAGCCTCGTATTTTGTGTTGAATGCTATGGCTACTCCTTCTTTTCCTTGATTGTCATTGCCTGAATATAACATTTTGTATTTATTGCTCAGAAAGATCTCACCAGTTTTTGTCTTTTTTGTTTCAATCATCCCTATTATGTCGATCTGGTACTTATCTAATTCCTCAGCTAGCTCCATTTCTTTGCCATTCAGGCTTCTTATGATGATAGTACCGATCTTCAATTCCGGTGATATTGAGTTGGGGTGTGTTTTCAGATTTGTTCCAGTAGCTGATTTTTCGCTGTTCGCCCTGATTCTCTGGCGAAAACAACGGGGACCTTGTTTAACCAGGCAACACCCCAGCCAGCATGAAATTTTGTCATGTTGTACCATCATTTTGTATTTTGGTTTAAGCCAATAAGAATGCAATTTGGTTGGCTAAATCCCAAATTGCCAGCCCATCCTAGTTCGTTCAGTATTCAGGTAGATAACCAACAGGGTGCACCACGAGAAGGTGAGGATTGGACATTAGATCAGAAGCCCTGGTTGGTTCTCCGCATTCCTTTAAAGGCTATGTGGAAGTCTCCTCTCAGTTATACAGCTTTGACCCTTAAACATCCCCATTTCCTTACACCTCTTAATAATTTTTAAATATATTAACCTATAGAATTTCCCTTAATTGCCATGCTGCACAAGGCACTCGTGTTATAAGTCTTTTGACCTTTTGTGTGTGGGATTATTATAAAAAATAAATAAATTACAGTTTTTTTAACATATCCTGAAACAAAATTTGTTTCAGAATATATATTTGTTCTGTTCAGGATGTATTGTACCTTCAGAACTAAAACATACTTTTGGTTTTGACAGAGGCCCATTCTTATGTACTGCCCCATGAGCTAGTACAGCATAAGACAATTTGTCCTACCTATCACAATTGTGTTAATGTGTGTATAATATTAAAACAGGTTAGTACAGCTTCTAGACTTGCATTTATTTGTTAAGCATATTGTTTATATCCTTAATCCCTCCTTTAATCATTTCCTAATTAGCCTATATTCATATGCTTATTCTTTCTCCTTTTAATATAAATAAGAGCTTATTTGACTGGTCTAAGATTCCTCCCTTTTATGACATATTATAAGAACTTAAATGAATCTGATTATTTTTTTCATATTATAAGTAGTTTGATGTTTGCTTTCTTTTTGACATTTCTAGAGGCTTCCCCAAGTATCACATGACCAAAAGGAGATCCTCTACTCTCTCTATGGTGTTGTTGAACATACAGGACGACTTAATAGTGGTCATTATACAGCATATGTGAAGATTACATCACAAGCAGCAAAATCTTTGTTCCTTAATAAATATCCATGCAACCATTGTAAAGTAGAGCAGTTACTAGAAGAATTATCTGTTTATGACAAAACAAAAATTGTGATGGAAGACTGTGAAAAATCTACCTCAAAACAATGGTTCTATATCAGTGACAGTCATTGTCGCGAAGTGTCAGAGGATCATGTCTTGAGGTGTCAGGCTTATCTCTTGTTCTATGAAAGGATATGCTAACCCTCTGATTATAATTTGTATACTAATTTGTTTTCTGTGTACACATATGAAAAGAAAACCTACTGCAAGTGTAACTCCATAGAATGAATATTTAAGAATGACATTTTAGTACTCACATTGAATAATTTTGAGAATTGTCATATTTCAAACTAAAATTCATACCGAACAAGAGAGAAGTTAACAGATTTGTCTTTAAGAATTACTAAGAATGTTTTTTATACTTCAGAGACCAGTAGAACTTGTTATTTTTTGGATCAAAAGTAATTTTATTACTGGTGCTGTATTCATAAACTTGGTATATGCGAGTACATGCTAGAACATTAAAATTCATTTAATCAAAAATCTGATTTGAGATATTTCTTTGTACTTGTAGATTTGCACATGTTAAACTTTTAGTAACGTATTGCTGAATGTAAATTTTTTAATTTCTTTAGAAAAATAGTTTTTAGTTTTTAATTATATTCTCACAAAAAAAAAGTAAATATATAAGTTGCAAAAATGCTGTTTTATGGTTAAATTGGTTACTCTTTATAAAAGATTATGTTGATGTCATCTTTCACAAACAATTGACATCACACATGATTTCATGTTAAAAATAAGTTTAAAGAATAATCTTTAAACATCCATTGCATAAACTTAATAATGCATACGGTTATATACTTCTTACAAGTCATTTTAATCCATATGGATCTCCACAGAGGGAAGAGGGTGGAATCTGGTTGATAGTTTTCTTTAATTTGTTTAAATTAATCTGCAGATCATGATACAAACTGAAATAATTTAGATGAATTACATAACCATTAACTAATTTATACAACTCATTGTTTATAAATGCTATTTTTTAAACTACATTTGTATGATGTGCATATTAACCAATGAACTTGCCTTGATGGGTATACACATGTCAGTAATTATATGGATGCAAAGTATCCATTAAAGTTAATATAACTTTTGGATACTATGAATACAAAGCTTATATTTCTGATATATTTTATCTGTTTGGGTGGTTAAAACTAAGTTTCTAAAAGTATAGTTGCAATTAATTTTTTTGATACTCTTACCCACAAATGGTTGAAACCTATACCACATTAGTACCATGGATGAGCTTGGAGTTAAGATATATTAGGGAAAACTGTTCTTGATAAAGACCAGAGGATACTTTTATGAAGCCTACCTCAGGTTTGCAATAAATAGAATCTTATGAGTGGTTAAAAATCATCTGACTGCAAGGTTGGAGAGCAGAGATGCTGTTTATTTAACCAACCATAAATCAGTTGCATAAGCTTTATTAAATAGCATTGTATGCACAAAATAATAATACTTGGGTTTTTTACTATATCTTAATACAAGTTTGCCTCATCTAAATCATAGTCATCTGCTGATAAAAAAACTTAGCTTAAAGTATTGAAAAACATGCTCAATAGCTGGACATTATCAATGGATACAAAACCCATAATAATGTATATAGCACACCAAAAGGATATCCTCTACTCTCTCTCTATGGTGTTGTTGAACATACAGGACTTAGCATAGCTTTTTTAATGCAACACACACTTTGTTATTCTTAAACATGTTAAACCAAAATCATACCATATAAAATGAAAATTTGTAGCATTTTATACTATGAAAAAAAAAAAAAAAAACTAGCACGTAATTCGAGTGCCATGTAAATTAAGAATCATTAGAGCAAAATTTATTTGCGCTGGAGATAAATGCCTTTACCATTGAACTTAACCACACATACAATACTTCCTTACTTAATGGCTATCCCAAACAGATTAAAAAAAAAAAAAAATTGACCTCTCATATATGCTTCCTCTTCCCTAGATTACAATAAAATTAACATCATCCCATATGTCCATAGCATTTCTGAGAGGTTAGCAAAAAAGCCGAAGAAATGCAATCTGGTTACCAGCTTCAGACCACACAAAAAAAAATTCCTTATCTGCTCTGTTAAAGACCAACTATGTTCCTTAAATTTTCCTGGTATCTAGGAAATAATAAATTATTTTATCATGTACATTGTCATTCCACTGCTAAAATTACTATTACTTAAAACATTCTTCACATGTATTGGATGCAATTCAAACCCAGATATTACTGTCCAAAGCTGCATGACTTGTGTAGGGCCTGCATGCACAGTCAGGGCCAAAATCAGAATTCCTGAACAGAAAGACTACATCTGATACCACCACATCTGGTACCAGCTCAGTACATCACTACATGATTAAGTTTCTCTTACTCATTCAGTGTCTGTACTCACATATCTTTACCTTGAATATGCAAAACTTGTAGACCATGCTTCAGCTACTTGCCATAGAAATCCATTGAAAGAAGGCACTTAACTTCACCCAGCAAATGCTTATGAAAGACTGTTACTTGCATTTGCAATAAAATAAACCACCTTCACTTGTGAATAAGTTTGGATACACAAAACCGCTTCAAGTCTTGGAAATGCTTATTCTTAGCCTATTCAGCCAACTACCAAGAATGCCTAATAAAATCTATTAAGTAGCACTACATAATTAAGTTTCTCTTACTCATTCAGTGCCTGTACTCACATATCTTTACTTTGTGTGTTGTTCCTTGATTATGCAAATTTGACTTGGCAAAATATAGGAAATAATTAAATTATTTTAGTTATATCGTGTACATTGACGCCACATTGCTAAAATTACTATTACTTATATGGATGTGAAGAATCCTTATAAGTAATAGTAATTTTAGCAATGTAATTGTAATATCCTGCCAAATTCTTTTAAATAAAGAGGGGTAACATTTTTCCGATCGAAATCATGAATAACAAGAAACAGTGGCACATTTATAAAGATGTAACATCTTTTGTTTCTACTTCTGAACACAATCATTGCTTGCCAGATAGTGGGCATCCGTATGTGGCTCCATGGAAGGTAGGGACTATGGCACCAAACAAAAAAATCTCTTGAATATGAAGAATTCATACTCATATCAGATTTTTCAAAGAACCTCAATGTCCCAACCAAGAACTGATAGAGTAAATATATCTTTTGAACACAAGTAAGAAACAAAAGTTGTCACACCTTTATAAATGTGCCACTGTTTCTTTGTTATTCATGATTTCAATCGAAAAATGTTATCCCTCTTTATTTAAAAGAATTTGGCAGAATATCCCAAAACAATAAAGAAATTATAAATTACAAGGGTGGTCTGAAACGTTCCTAGCCTTGACCATAGATGGCAACACTATTGGCAAGATTTCTTTTTCTAAGTTGGTACATCTGTCATAAGCATCCATGTGAAATTGCAAGTTATTCTATCAAGTAGTTTGTTTTATACAGCTGTCTAAAGCAGAACTGTTGTCTGAATCCTTTCAAATGGATAAAATTGAGTATCATTATATGCAGTGCCCCCCCCCCCCTCTCTGGGTGCACCACTGCATATAAGGGATCAATATACACTGGTTAGAAAGAAATCAATGGACCCCCCATGGACAAATTCCATTATGCCATGTAATGAGTCACATGTTTGTAGCTGGTATAAATTGGAAGAATATGATGTTCCTCTGTTTGTAGTGGCACAAACATTGAACTCCGAGAGGTATCTGGACAATGCAATGCTTTTTACTTTATGGTGTTTCTATGGAACTGACCATTGTCTCTTTCAGCAAGACAACGTGCCATGTCATAAGGCTGTTGCTGTAACTGCGTGGTTTTGTAAACATGAACCTTACCACATTGACTGGCCTTCACAGAGCCCTGATCTCAACATTACTGAAGATCTGTGGGATGAAATAGATCATCAGGTGAGGTAAAGGGATGTCTTCCCCACAACACTCCAGGACCTGATTGCATTCTACAGGAAAAGTGGTCCAAAATTCCTATTGATTGCTATCATATGCTTTTGAAAATTATGCCCCGTAGGATAGATTGCTGCAGTCATTGCAACAAAAGGAAGTCGTACATCTTATTAAGATGGACCCATGGTTGTTTGTTCCTCACACTATGGTGTCCATTGACCTCTTTTCAAGCAGTGTATATAAAACACTCAAGCCCAATGCAAACAGGTCATCCTGTTTTCAATCCTGTTAGTTGTGTATCCCTAATCCAGTGAGATGTTTTACACGTCTGAAATATAAGCATTCTCGAACTGCCTGTCATGGCTCTACTCTTTACTGTAGCAGTAAAGAGCACTATAATAAAACTTGTTCTGCAAACATAGATAATTGTGTCAACTGTCGTGGAGATCATGCAATCTACGCCCATGTATGTCAGAAGTGGAAGGATAAAAAAGAATCACAAAAGATAAAACAAGATATATCATTTCAGGATGAAAAGAGGAAGGAAGTTAGTCACCACAACACCCTCCTGAAATTCTCTTTTGTTGAGAAACTGGCAGTTAAGAAAATATCAACAGCAACTTAAACTTGTGCATCTGTTTCACCATTTGACAATTTCACCATATCTGAACTTTATGGTTGTGAGTGCTTCTCTGTGGAGTGCATCATTCGCACGACCTATGGTCTCACTCCTGAATCAACCTCCAAAAATTTCGATGAGAACCCAGTTGTGAAGAAAATTATTGCAAGGATTTCAGTGAAACATTAATCACAGATACCCTCACAGAACAAATGGACACTTCTGTGTCCAACGAAAGTAAACGAAACTCACCAAATCATCCTGAACGCATCAGTGATGTATCAAACATTTTTCTAGAGGAGATGGACACTAGACATCCATACTTTTCTAAATCCATAGAGAAGTATAAGCCTGACAAAGGTAAATCATTAATATGTCTGCAGAAATTGAATAAGTCTACTAAGAAACTCGTTGGTTTTGTCAAAATATTGATATCAAGGTTCCATTGCAGAAACGAAACACAAATACTTCTGTTTCTGTCCTCAATAAACATATTTAAAACAAAATGAGATTCTACCAGCGGCGAATATTCCAGGTGTGCGGTGCTCATCCATGAAATATCAGTATCACCGATATTATATTTTTGCATTTATTCCTGTTAAAGACTCCCTCAATAGTTTGCAGACTTCATGCGATCTCTAAAATTGAACATAATATACTAATGCTTCATGAAGGTTATTTTCTTGATCATAAATTAGTAAATAATAATATTTGGTTAACCGATCAAGTGTTGATCAATTTTATTATTAACTGAACCAACTAGTTTCGCCACACAAAAAGAGCACATTGGCTATGTCAAAAACAACAGACAGGACATTTCTGGCCTATCGTCTCAGTTCTCCACAACTAACCATGTCATCGAGTGGGACAAAAGCTGTTCCCCTTAGAGGAAGATTACCATTCAAGAATTTTCAAAGAAGCAGCCACAGTCGCCCGTTCTACTGTGAACCTTAACAGAAATCAAGGCCTAATACTCCCAGAGATATGGAAAACCCTAATCAGAACCTTAAAAACGGAAGAAATGAACTTTAATACAAACTACAGAAAGTTCCTCAGCAACAGCTAGCTGATCTTGTACACGCGATACGTGTTTCACTCACGTTCGATACTATTTTATTTGTAATTATTCTAGTCAGTTTTGCAGTTACGCATAATTATGAGAGTGTTTAAACCTATATGTAAGTGCCCTGAAGATGCCAACAGATAAGTGTGGCGAAACTAGTTGGTTCAGCTAATAATAAAATTGATCAACACTTGATCGGTTAACCAAATATTATTATATACTAATGCTTCATTGAAGCACTAATGAAGCATTAGTGCTTCACGAAGAGGGTAATTTTCGACGAGTAAACATTGTGTCACATTTGCTTTAATAGCCCGGGTGTGCTTTTAAAATTCATACACTTTTGAGCCCTTCAAAAAGATGTAAATCGGGCGCAGCAGGTAAAATTCTTAGTGTTTTAGTTTTTTTAAACTGCTGAGAAGGCGAGGCTGGGTGAGCTAACATTTTGAGCTCACCTAGCGACTGTGATTGGTTATGTTAACCAATCCAATCGAATGTTGTCACTTGTTATGAGTTGAGCGCTCTCTGTATCCAATGGCTGTAATACAAACAGCTGTTACACATGTTTTCTGGAACTGAAAATTTGAAAGTGTTAGGAGAAAAATGCCAATTGTTTTTTTTTTCTTTTCTTGTGCAGTATAGCATCTGTTGAGATTGCAAAGTTTTTTAACGGTATAGAGACATTTTTATTCTAGTTTTCGGAAACAACAGACAGTAAAAAAATATCTATTCCTGAATAAAAATGAATATTATGTGTATTATAAGACATTGTTGACCTGCAACAAAATACTAGCATATGTAAGATTGATAAGACAAGAACCGCTGATACTAAAAAATAAAATAAAATAAACTAATGAATATAGGATTCCCGAAAGTGTGGATAATTCCGATAATGATCGGATGTTATGTATATTGAGTCTCAGTAAACAAAATAAAATTCTTGGAAAACTGAGCGAAATATACACAAACCAGAGAAATACACATAATATGTGCAATAAATTTTACGAGATGATTTGCTGCTTTATCAAACTATATTTATTCCTTCAATACTCTCTTTCTCTCCATAAATGTTTTTTTTGTAATTATGCCATCATAAATTCACTTATTCATGTTTAGACTTTATAGGATCATGCTATTCGCTCTACCCCTCAACTTATAGGACACACATATCACAAATTATGATTATTAATAATTCGTTTACCATTAATGAAGTGTTTCTATTCACATTTATTCTTTCCTATTCTTACATGTCTTATAAATGATGATTCACATATTTTCATCTTTGAGTATTTCAAATATATCAAGTAAATATAGCATTCACTTCATTGTTGTTTTCTAATAAATCCTAAAACAAACAGATTGTTCCACCACTGTATGCAGAAGTATTCCAAGTTATCCTGCAATTAATTATATTGGACATCAATTAAGATGAGCGCTGATGTGCTATGCACTCTCAAAACTTTCATACATTGATAAAAATGTAATCACATGGTCATGGGCGTCTTCAGAGGGGGGGGGACTTCCCCTGGTATCGAGTAAAAAATTCGCCAAATTATAATCTTAACGTGATTGAGATATGTAATCTTACACCCTCGACCCTGAGAAGCTTTGTCTGTCTTAAAATTTTATTATGAGTTGGCCTGTTTTGGTGCATGGTGGTGTAGCCATAGAACACGTGTTCCTCTTTTTTGGTTCATCTTTTTCTGATTTGTGAAAAAAATGTTCATTACTGTTGTAAACAGAGAGAAGTTCCTTGCCCTTTGTGTCTAGTGAGTCACTAAGTGAAGTGGAAATTATAAATTTATATTGAAACAAATTTAAACAGAAAAATACATTTTTAAAAGATAAGTGTATGTAATTGAATATTATTTTACTTGTTAGTTTTATGATTTTTTTTTTCTTTTAAACTGAAATAATTTAATTTAGGATTTTGGGATTAATTAATTAATTGATTTTTAATAAATATGCCAGTCAATTTTTTTATAGATGAAATCGTGCTAAAAACTGTATTAATTCTGAATACATTTTTTTCCAAGAATTGAAGATCGTTAAAATCGATGCAAAATGAAAATAATGCATTTATAGTTTACATCGACAAATAATTATATAAAAAAAGTTAAAAGACATTTATTGATGTAATTATTTAATTAAACCAATATTAAAATTTTATTGATGTAATTATTTGTCTCCAAGCTACCCCTCTCCCTGAAAAATTATCTGCAGATGCACGCAAATACATACAGTCAAATTGACGCGAAATTTGTAGTGCGGGTTGCATAATCCACACGACAGCACCCAACCAAAATAGGCACGCGACGCCACTGGATTCTAGTTTAAGAAATTTTGTTGTTATTCATAAGGACAGAACTGGAGAGGGTCCCTTTCGTGGCGAAATTGGTATTCCACTGGGAAATGGTACATCTTTCCAACATGTCCAGCATAGTACAGCCCTGGAAGCAGTAGTGCTTTACCTATCAGTGGGATTTAGAACGTAAATCCCACGGATTTACAATATCGATTCACTGCCACTTCACCATTGACTACCACTATTGTTTTCTATGAGTGTTAGAAGTGTGCCAGAAAATACCACTACATGGGATAATTGAAACATTCACAGTAGATGTTAAAAGCTGCTGTTTCTTTGCTTTAACTATTATTCGCAATGACTATTTTTCTGAGCTGTTCACACTCTTCAGCACTAAACCGTCCGAAGAAAGAGCGTCACGAGTTTGAATCTAGTCGCCGACAGGAGAAACACTTTCCTAAGCCTTTTTTCGATCGGCTCCCGAGTTAATCGATCTCTGGCACGGGCAAGAGGGTTTCTTCTCCACGCAGGTTTTTCGTGCCGCAAACTTAAGAAAATCGACCATAGAACCCACGCTATTTTCAGACATTAAAAATATTGTGTTAGGGTTAGGTACCACGAGATAGCGCAATTGTTAGCCGTCTCTTCACTAAGTGCAGCTTAATTAGTGATAGCCTTGGGCCACCTATTTCTGATTGACTACCAGTGGAGACTGAATTGCCCACTCAGTCCCCAAAAGTTAGATAGGGCTTAAACGTCCTCCTCTACTCCCTATACGGGAATAAAAGGCGTTAGCAGATTTTGATTTTTGACTATTTTTCTAATCTTCAAACTGTTGAACTTGAAATTTTTTTATCACTAAATTTGTAATGTCATGGCTGCATTCCTCATGGAATGGTCATGCAGTACTTTTCTCATCTGTCTACATCTCAGTTTCTGACACACTTCTAACACGCATAGAAAACAACTCATTGTCTTTCACTCGGTGGCAAGAAGAGCATTTGTTCGATATGCCACCAATATTTTCCTGTTTGGACTCAACAGATTTCATCCAAATTTATGATGGTACTAACATTACTTGTTCCACATTAGTGTCTTATTGTATTATATATATGATGCTATGCTTCCCATTGTTTATTAGGTGCTACTACCATTTGACAATGATTGCATTAACAAAAAGAAACAAAGTATTTGTATATCCCCTGGTGCCTCTTATTCCCAATGGGAGTAGGCGAGGGCATTTAGCCTTTTGAAGACTAGTGAAAGCTAGCTTCCACCATTAGCTAATCACATAATAGCTTGCCCTAGACCAGTGGTCTCAAACTAAAATTGCATGCGAGCCGAATGCACGATGTCAAAGCAGCTGACGGGCAGGAATTTTTTTTTTTTAAACAAAATGAGAGTGAAAAAAAAATAATAATATATAATATATATATATATATATATATATATATTGAACCGTACTTACCCCTAATGTATGGATACCACTCCTTTATAACCTTTATAATTATGAAACCCTTTCATAACCTTTATAACTTGAGAATAAATAATGACAACTATTCTCTTTCTTTTATTTATTAAATTTTTCTTCGACGCATACAGAAAACATACACATGTTTGTATGTAAATAATTATAAACTTCTTTATTTCTTACTGCAACTTGACACTTGATGGCATTTCGATTCTGATAAAGTTTGTAGCCTTGGAGAAAATTTACTAGAAACCATCTTCATCACGGATTGTAGATGCTCATCGGTCAATCGGATTCTTTTCTTAGACTTATTAATTTTCAACTGCGAATAAATCTGTTCACATATAAATGTACTCCCAAACAAAGCGATTATTCTTATTGTAAAAATTCGTAACTGAGGGTATTTATCTTTCGATAAGTATGAATAAAAGTTAATCAAATCTGTATCTTCAAATCCTTGAATAAGATTTATATTACACTGTAAATTAATTAGCTCCATTTGTAGATTTTCTGGTGTGTTATTCAGGTTCGTTTTTAATGGAAATGAAAATAATGTAAAATCGGACTCCACATCATTAAAATATTTAAATATTTCTTCAAATTCTTGTCGTAATAATGCTACTTTTCTTGCATATTCTTGAGATTTTTCATTTGAAATAATAGGGCAGGATTTAAGATGTAGGAAATGTACGAATTTTTTTTTATTCCAGTTGTTTCCCATAATTGCAATTTAACTTTAAAAGCTTTAATAGAAGCATACATGTCAGTGATAAGTTTATTCTTTACTTGCAGCTCTTTATTGAGAATATTTAAATGGCCGGTTAAGTCAACAAGAAATGCTAAATCTGTTATCCATGTATCATACGTAGCTCGTCGATGGTTTAATTTTTTGTGTCATGAAAATTTTGATTTCATTTATTAAATCAAAAAACCGTTTTAATACAGCTCCTCGACTTAACCACCTCACCTCATTATAATAAATCATTTCTCCGTACTCACTTTCAATTTCTTCAAGTCATGCAACAAATTCTCGATGATTCGGAGCTCGCCCACGGATAAAGTTTACTGTTTTAGTTACTGTTTCCATAACATTATCCATCTACAAAATTTTGGCACAAAGTGCTTCTTGATGAATAATGCAATGTATAGTGCAAAATTTATTCTGAATATTTTTTTCTTTCACTATATTTCTTAATTTTACCGCTACTCCATTTTTTTACCAACCATGGCAGCTGCACCATCACTTGCAAATCCATTTTATCCCAACTTAATTTATATTTATGTATTACAGTTTTTATTTCAGAAAAAATATGCTGTGCACCAGTTTTTCCTTTCATAGGAATTATTTCCAATAATTCTTCAATTACTTTAAATTCATCAGTAACACCTCGTACGAAAACGGCAAGTTGTGCTATATCTATGATGTCAGTACTCTCATCAACTGCTATTGAGAATGCTGCAAGATCTATACTTTTTTCTTTTAACTGACATCGTAAATCACTAGCAATTTCGTTAATACGTTCCGCTACCGTGTTGGCTGACAAACTAATATTTTTAAATAATTGTTGTTTGTCAGGACAAAGAAGTTCAGCAGACTTAATCAAACAATCTTTAAGGAATTCGCCATCAGTAAATTGTTTTGATCGTTTGCAATGATGTGCGCGAGAGCAAAACTTGGGTGAACTGTTGCTTCAGTAAAAAAATTTTGTTGTCGTTGTAAGCCAGATTTCAGAAACTGTAACTTTTCTTTCCTCAATTTGCCTTCCAACATTTCAAATTTTTCTTCGTGATTCGTTTCGTAATGGCGACGTAAATTGTATTCTTTTGAAACTGATATTCCCTTATTACAAATAAAACATACAATTTTATTGCGCACAACACCACAAAAATACATAATTTCCCATTTATCTTGAAAAACACGCCCTTCTTCCACTTTTCTTTTACTCTTTGTTAAAGACATGGCTTGCAGTTTAATCTCTTAATTAAAATCACTATTATAATTTTATTTACAACTTTAATTCAACAAGATGAATTTTCGTATGAAAGCAACACTCAAAAGTTATGCACAATTCTAAATGATAGGTATTGATATAATGTAGATCTCACAACGGGCACAAATAAACAGGTTTTATAAACCGTACGTTAGTTTGTCTCCATCTATATTACAATATGAACTGCGCAACTGTGCATCGGAAACACCAGAATACTGAAGCGCCACCAACTGTCGACTGGCGAACTAAATTTGCTGATTGTAAATTGTAGATATGGACTGAGCTTATGCGCACATAAGCTGAGTATACATATCTCTATGTCTCTAAAACTATAAGCGCCGTATTTACAACAAATACAGTGGAACCTCAGTTGTCGAACTTAATTCGTTCCCGAAGGCTGTTCGAAAACTTAAACCATTTTCCCATAAGAATTAATGTAAAATGGATTAACCCGTTCCCGAACCCCACATGATTATTTATTTAAACCTTTACAACAGTACTTCATGCATAAGATCGTATACAAACATAATGAAAATGCATAAAATCTTTCATAAAAAGAATAAACACAATAAATAGATAAAATATAGACGAAAATTGAACGCCTCTTTATTTTTGAGTATTGTACAGATCGTTGATTTCGCCATACCGAACAGCATAGCAAGATCCGAGACACGCCATTTTCATGTTTGGATATGAAAATGGGGTTTCTTTTTTCATCTCTATCGTGGTGGTTCTAACAACTTTTCTTTTCTCTTTGCTGTTATCGCTATTCTTCTGCGGTCCCATGGTGGCTTAATTAATAATAATGTATGAAAAAAAAACATAAAGAAATCAAGAAAACTCACTGCAAATTCGAGTAGGTGTCGGCACCGTATGAAGGCTGCCGCGTAACTGACGCTTTCCCGCCTTACAGCTCAGCACGCGGTTGCCGTTTGTCTGTTCGGAAACCGGAGTGTTTTTTGTTCGGGAACCGAATTGTTCGAGAACAGAGGTTCCACTGTACATAATTGAAATGTATTCGCGGGCCGTGTCAAATTGCTTCGGGGGTCGGATGCGACACGCGGGCCGCCAGTTTGAGACTACTGCCCTAGACTATTAGTGACTTTATCAGCCCATGAGGAGGAGAGTACAGAACAACTACCACCATCTTGTGGTCCCTAATGCAATATATTATTTTCTATTTTCTTGATGAAAAACTCGACTTTTCGGGATAAAAAATCCTCATGCTCTTGCCAGATATCAACTAACTTGGGAATAGGTCGAAGGACTTACAAAATATTCCTCTATACGTCAACTAGAACAGAACTTCGAAAGGTTTTCTCCGAGTGGTTTATCGCTAGCGATGTATACTCCATTTTCGCCGAGCTACAAAGGCGCCACAGTCTTATATGTAATAGAATAAATTTATTCTGAACGTGGACATTAATTGATATTGACTAGAACTGCATAATGATCATAAACTCTGATTTCATGAACCAACTAAGAGAAAAATGTGATATACGAACTTTAAAAAAATAACAAAAAACAGTTACATCAAAAAAGCTTCCTTTCCGTAAGTTAAATAAATTATATTGGTGCTATCATAAAGCAGAAACAGCTATCATTGCTGTTTCTGTTTTAATGAACTTGATGCTACTATGGAAGTCACTGTATTGGTGATACAATATGTTATTTTATATAATAGACGAAGAGAAACAATCATATGCTGAAATATATTTGTTCTGAACGCAGCACATTGATTTTGAATAGATTTACATGTAACTCTAAATTAAACTCAATTCACTTCAATAAATAGCTAAGAGAGAAAACAGTAATGTGATAACTTTAAAAAAAATATGGCAACAACAAAAATAATAATAACTTCTCTACATGGTAATGATGTCTTTTGTTTGGATTTACCGGGGTTTATATCCAGTCTTAACACAGAGAACCTCTATAAAGAACTTTTATTTGAAGGTGAGTAGTCAATGTCACACATATAGGTGGCGATTTTCCCCTCCTTAGGGAAAATATTGCTCAGAAACAGACTACATAGACTGCATATTATAACATTAATTTTTTTATACATTTCACTTTCATACAGTAAAGGGTACAATGCCTATAAAAAATAAATGCCTGGTATGGGACAGGCCTGTTAACCAAAGTAATCTGTTGATGTTCCTCTTGAAGAGCTGGAAGTTGTGGTCCTTGGGGAATATTTAATGGGAAAGTTGTCACACAGAACTGAGGTAGACTGAAAGATGAATTGAAAGATTGTTAGTTGTGTGTATCTCCAGTTCAACTACAAAAGGATGTTGGGTAACAGGTGTCCATGTTGCTGTAGGTTTAATATGGAAGGGGGAGATAATGGACACTAGTTCTGCTGAACAACATGCAATGAAATATCGGTATAAGATATACAATATAGAAACAGGCATTGGGGTCTCAATCAGTCACGCTACTCTCTTAAGAAAGCAGCATCGAGAATTTTTAACAGCTTTAGGCACACCAAATAAAATGTGACAATATTCAAAGGATGAGCGGATTCAGGACTGGAACAGAGTAGATAATTGGATAGATGAAAGCATCTTGAGTGAAAAATATGCCACGTTCTTTAGAAGCAAGGGATGGAAGTGATGTGATTATAACAGGAAAGGCTAGGAGTAAGAGTCAATCCAAAAAGAGAGATATGGCCTTGACTGTTACGTTGAGCATTATCAAAAATAACAAGAGAAGAACTGAAGTCTTTTTTATGATAAAAGGCAAAACTGTGTTTTATAAGTGTCAAAGGTGACTACATTGTTGTTGTGCCAGAATTATAAGATCAATGACAACCTACTCACTTTCAAAGTTATATTAATGAGTAAAATCGGAGGAGAATGCTGTCATACAGTAAATCTGAATCAGGAATTTTATTTTAATTCCAGTGGCACTATAATTATTTCAATTTACGCTTATGTTTGTGTAGTTCGGTGGAAGTGGTGTTTACACTCCTCAACGCTAAACCGCCTGAAGAAAGAGCGTTACGAGTTCGATTCTAAGGTTTTTTAAAACCGGTTCCCCAGTTAGTCGATCTCTGACACGGGCAAGCGAGTTTTCCCGGGAAACTCGGGTTTTTTGTCTCGTAACTCAACAAATTCGACCGTATAATCCACACTATTTTCAGATATTAAAAATATTGTGTTAAGATTAGGTATCACGAGATGGCGGCACTTGTTAGCCGTCTCTTCACTGCGTGTAGCTTAATCAGTGATAGCCTTGGGCCAGCTATCTCTGATTGGCAACCAGTGGAGACTGAACTTCCCACTCAGTCTCCAAAAATTAGGTAGGGTTGAAACGGCCTCGCCTACTCCCCTTACGGGAATAAATCGCGTTAGCTGATTTTTTTTACTCTTATGTTAGTATTTCAAAGATGAAGAGGGGAAAAACAATACAACACAGAATGGGAGGAGATAGACTCTTAGATATGTTACCCCTACTGAGACTATTTACTCTGTGACATAATGAGGCCTTGACAGCAACTCTCACATACATGCTATTACAAAGCCTTCCTCCTTTCAGTGAAATTATGTTCCAACCGATCAGGAAGCTTCCTAAATGTGTTATCATTTGGTTCAATCCTGTACACTGTCTGATAACTAACCTGGGAGACTTCTTTAATGTTGTCGAAGATGGGGATGCGAAGGGATCTGGATCTCGACGGTATGTTTGGTGTGCCATCCAAGAGATCTAGTAATGCTCTAAGTAACTCTGTAATTCTCATTACCTAAAATTTAGGTATTGCTCTGCGGAGTTGCCAGAGCTGCTTTGGTGAAAACAGGCCTCACCTCATTCCTTAGTTTACTTGACTGACGGATGTCTATATATTGTGCACCAGAGAATGAATACAGATGACATGCTACTTGGCTTGACAGGGCATTGAGCATAACACATACAGAGATTTGATGAACATGAATTAAATGATTTTCTGAAATAAATATTTCGCTAATCCATTAACGTCATTTATTCCTCTATAGGGAGAATGTATAGCAGTTTAGCGTTGTTTATTTTATTTTTTTTTTGGAGACTGAGGGGAGCAGTTCATGCTCCTCAAGAAGCCGATCAGAGAAAGCTGGCCGAAGACTATTATTATTTATAAACTGCATCCAGTGAAGAAAGGCAGAGAAGCACCGCCATCTCGTAGTTCTTAACCCTAGCACAATAGATTCATTGTTTAAAATAACGTGGGTTCTACGATCAATTTTAAGGCAGCCTATCGCTATTGATCGAAACGGCGCTTTAACAGTGCTATGCAGAAAAAAAGCAAAAAAGCACAATACTTCATCGCAGCAAGTTCAAATATGAGACTTATTTAGAATGTGTGCAATTTATAAGTACCACAGAAGATATCTATCTATCTATCACAGAGGAAATATTGCAAGCAGCATTAAACTCTCATTTAATTCATTCCTTGAGTTATTTTCATTCCATTAAAAGCAGTGGCGTAGCTAGAGCTTTTGCTGCCCCTCTCAACACACACCAAATATACTACAAAAAGTCAAAATGACGTATGGGGAAATAAATTAAAACACTGTGTTTATGTTTATTTCAGTTGTATGTATAGATGTTAAAAACTAATTATTAATTTAGTAATAAAAATTACTAAGTTCACATAAATAAAAGAATCGCCGAAAAATAAAATTATGTTCTACGTGAAAAGAGCCGCCCGGGGCGGAAACCCCCCCCCCCAACTACGCCACTGATTAAAAGTGCTTAAGTTTCTGCAAGCATTAGCACGCTTGTATGGTAGAAAAGAACAAATGAATTACAGATTTTGTCAGTCTGCTAAAGTTTCTCCTGCCAACTCATTTTTTCAGCCATCAAAAAAAAATTACTGTTCACCATAGCTGCTAAAATAAATAACCCTGCCAAATTTAAACGAACATCTCCTACGTTCCGGATATAAAAATTCGTGATTAAAATTTTAAACCTAATTTTAATAAGCGCGAGTGATTCATTGAAGTAGAGTAGAAAAGAGATTAATCTATCATTTTCCACTTTAATTTTGTGTTGCTTGTATGTTGTTGCAATTTATTTTGTACTCCTGAAGACTCTGTGACAGAAACAAAATATTAAAAACAATAAAATTGCAGTTTAGTGCATTCCTTGTTCTGTTTTCATTCTATTAAATGTACAATATGAGTTATTTTCAGCGCAACACACGATTTAGTAGAAAAGAGTCTCCTAATGTGATCTCCAACAAACCACTTTTTCTCTGATCAAAATAAAATGATAGCACTTCACAACAGCTGCTAACAATTTGGGCTTACAGAAGGCAGCTGGACTTCACCTTTATTCGTCACCATTCGTTATGTTCAATCATTGCAACTGATATTTAAGACTTGAGCTCAATGTTACAGTAGAAAACTGTCACCATCTCTTGTTCCTAAACTGTGTTGTTGTTGTTTAAATAATGTGCGCCAAGACTGTACTTATGCACAGGCACACAAGGTTCTAGCTGGGGCCCCGAAAAATTAGAGCCAATTTAAAGGTCTCACACAATGAGCGAGGGTTTCTGAAGCACTCCAGCACCTCGGGACGCCCACCTCATGAAAAGTGTAAGTAAAGCCCTGTGTGCGTCCAGTAATAAGTTTCCTGAGTTGCAGAGGTACAACGTTGAGTATATGGCATGGAATAAAATACTACTGTCTTGTCTAGAAAAATTATTTCTTGATGACAACTGAAATACCACCAATAATGATCTTTCTTCTGGCAGGCTAATATTAAGAAACCTGAAATGTTGTCCGTTTGCCTAAAAATCATTGGAAAAAAAGGAACTCAACTACTGAAAAACTGAAAATTTTCAATGTATGGAGAACAGATTGCCTCTAATTTCAAAAATGTAAAGGCTCCTCCCTATTTCTTGCAATAAAAATGGAGAGCATGAAATGTGGGCAATCTCTCATAACCCCATTATCTTCTTGCTCTGAGAATATGAAACTATTTGCAAACGAATTTTTCCAACAATACCTTTAATTTCGGATATGTACCACAAAACAACCACGAAAATCACATGCAACAGTTTTTATCTTTTTATACAATGTTAAGAAAGTGGTTTTTAAAACGTGTTCTACCTTCTTTAATAGTAATTTTATTACACTGTGATTTATACATAATCAAAAAAGTCACTTTCTCGATTACTAGAAAATTTCTATTAATTTTATATTAAAATATTAAAATGCATCTTAAGTTCAATTCTTCTTGGCGACTGGAGGACTTAAGGTTCTAAGGTTCTAAGACTTTCTTTGAAAAGTCTTTCTTCTAAGTCTTTTCATGAACGGTTCCCGAGGTAGTCGAACTCTGGCACGGATAAGCGAGTTTTTTGGTCCCATAAACTCAAGAAAATTGACCGCAGAACCCACATTATTTCAGACTAACATATCCTGTTAGGGCTAGTTATCAAGAGATGGCAGCACTAGTTTGCCAGTCTCTTCATCGGTTGCCACTTATAATTAGTGATAGTCATGGGCCAGCTATCTCTGATTGGCTACATGTGGAGTTTGAACTGCCCACTCAGTCTCCAAAAGCAAGATAGCGTTTCAAGGCCTCACCTACTCCCTATAAAGGAATAAGAGGAGTTAGCTGATTTTTTTACTTATAAGAAACAAATATATTGGAATTCTAAGGATAGAAACATATTTACTTCTAACTATAAAATAACATATGCTACAGTAAAATAAATTTTATTATGCATCATAAGACATCATCAGTGTAATTATCGAACAACAAATAATAATAATCAGCTAATGCCTTTTATTCTTTTATAATGAGTAGGTGAGACCTTTTAACCCTGTCTAACTTTTGAACACACACGACAGTAAAATCTTTATTTTAGTGAATCAGAGATAACTGTCCCATTATTATCACTAATTATACCGATGAAAAGACGGGCAATCAGGTGCTGCTATCTTTTGATACCTAATCCCTAACAGGATATGGGTTCTACGGACGATTTTCTTGAGTTTACAGGACGAGAACCGATGGGATAAAAAGCACACTTGTCCATGCCAGAGGCTGACTAACTCGGGAACCGGTGGAAGATAAGCTTAGAAGAAGATCCTCCAGTCGGCGACAAGCCTTGAACATAAGATTATCTTCGGGCAGCTTAGCATCGAGGATGGAAGTGTCACTTCCACTGGCTACACAGACCTATTAGACAACAATAGGAATTGAATTAAAAACAGTAGTGAACATACTTAATTGGAATCCCTCTAATATATAGTCATCTGTTCATGAATTAAAATAAAATTATAAAATTTATTTTATGCCATACATGTTATTCTGTAGTTATAGATATGTCACAGTTTCTTTATGTGGTACAACTTCCCTTCTGTCATATTCATGAGTTTTCCCTAATTGTGAAACAAATACTGAATTCATAGTTATAGTAATTGTGATTTCTGAAAATGTCCTTCTGATTATCACAGAATACTTATATTAAGAAGTAACCACGATACAGATATATATTAATTCCAAACATAGAAGTGATTTAAAGTTTAATATACAGGTAAAATTGTGTAGCTCAGTGGAAGTGGCGCTTGGTCGCTCGAATTTTGACTTAAGTTCAAGTCTAGTCACCGAACTGGAGAACTTTTTCTAAGCCTTTCTTCGACCGGTTCCCGAGTTAGTCGATCTCTGGCACAGGCAATTGGGTTTTCCTCCTGGAAACTCAAGAAAATCGACCATAGTACCCACATTATTTCAGACAGTGACATATCTTGTTAGGGTTAGGTACCAAGAAATGGCAGCACTTGTTTGCCAGCCTCTTCATCGGTGGCTGCTATAATTAGTGATAGACATGGGCCAGCTATCTCTGATTGGCTACTGGTGGAGATTGAACTGCCTACTCAGTCTCCAAATGCTAGTTAGGGTATAAAGGCCTCGCCTACTCCCTATAAGGGAATAAAAGGGGTTAACTGATTTTTTTTTATATAGAGGTAATGTGGATGGAAGAATATAATGGGAATGTGGAAACGTTTCCAAACTTGGAAACGTTTGGAATAAGAAGGCAGGTTTTTCCAAAGGATGGGAGTAGAAGGAATGAATAAATAGAAAAAGGTATTCTTTGAGTTTGTAGTTGAACTCTGAAGGAATGGTTTCAGGGCCTATGACATGATCTGTAACAAGTCATATAACACGATATCGGAAAAGTTTGAATGAGGACGTGCACTGCAAATAACAAAGCTGGGAAGAGCTATATGGAGCAGAGCAGATGTGGTTTTACAAGAGTACTAGACTGGGTGAGTGGGGGTTGCAAGTTGAGTTATATTTTGGAAGTGGAAATGGAATACAGAGTATACAGCTGGTGAGAATGTCTGAGAGAAGGTGGGGATATAAAGGATGGGAGTAGGGTTTTTTTGCATGGAGAGTAGCCTGTGATTATTATTATTATTATTATTATTATTATTATTATTATATGATCCTCCATGGAATTCGGGGATTCATATCGAGAAGCGATTCCGTCTCCAAATAATGACCAATTCTATATCAAAAATAAATAAATAAAATAAAAATCAGTTAATGCCCTTATAAAGGACTAGGCGACACCTTTTAATCCTATCTGGCTTTTGGAGACTGAGTGGGCCCAATTCTATCTCTGTTATGATATTCTATTCTAATCCTAATCCGAAATTATAATCCATATTTTACCTAGATTATTAATTCCTCTAGCGTGAATTACGCTTGGAAGTGGATGTTAATTTAAATGAAAATCTTTATGTCAATAGTATGCCACACTGGACTCCTACCGGCATAATAGCATATTAGAATTGCGTATCGCTTGAGTGTTACGTGGTGTTAGTTTTTGTGTTTCATGTTTAATTGAATTTCCATTAACTCTAAGACTCTTGGGATAAAATATTTGAATTGTAGGTGATAAAGTAAATCTATAAAGAAATATAATGTTCGATAAAGTGAGGCGTTTGCCAACGCATATGGTACGACTATATATTTATTTATATATTTTTTGTTTGTTGGTTTTATACATCTGTCACCGTGGCATTGCCGTAAGATACTATTATCATATACGGAGACATCGCTCGAAGCTATACTATTTCACTTAGTTAAAGTATTATTCTCACTGGTATTATTATTTTTATTATTATTTGACACCTCCAGGGAGTCCAAAGACTCATCGGTTAATTAACTGGTTATATGGAAAGACTTTTAATGGGATTATATTGATCAAGTGCATATAATAAACAACTAAGTTATACCAACTAGTTTCACCAACTAAGTCTGTTGGCATCTTCAGGGTACATAACTGATGTAACACTAAAAAGTAAAAAACTGTTACAAACTATAATCAAACGATTCCTATTATTATTATTATTCGTGACACCTCCAAGGAGGTCCGAAGACTCAATTAAACAAATTAAACAAAATATTAAACAAAGAACAGAGCGCGTACAATACATTCATAGAACGTGGATGATATCACTTGTTGTTATTTAGGAACGTTCTATAGTTGGCACTATAATTCAGTTCTGGCGAGTTGGAGGATCTGATAAAGGTCTTCCAGATCACGGGCAAGATTAGTCCTTGGTTTCTGTTAAGGTTTTGAATACAGCGGGCAACTGTTGTGGCCTCCTTAAAAATTCGGGAGCGGAAGTCCTCCATGTAAGGAATTGTGCTTCTATCCCACTCTATGGTATGGTTCGTTCTTGAAAACTGAAAAGCTAACCCCGATTTTTCTTCTCTGTTATTATTGACGTCACCTATGTGTTCTTTTTGCCTAATTTCAAGGCTCCTTGAAGTTTGGCCGATGTAATTCAAGCCGCACGAGCAGAGTATGTTATAAACTCCAGCATATTTGAAGAAAGGATGGCTATCTTTTGGAGATCTTAAGAATTGTCTAATCGTTTCTGTGAATTTAAAGGCCACTCTTATTTTATGTGGTCTAAGGAGTCTAGCAATCTTATTGGAAACTGTACCTAAGTATGGAATGACGTACATCATCTTGTTGTCTTTGTTGGGGTTCAGAGAAAAGTATCTTGTGGACGAGTCTTCGAGGAAATCCGTTCATGGTAAGGTTGGTGGATATCAGGGATAGTTCTTCCGAGAGAGGCACAGTTCTTCAACATGTGTACAATACTAAGTTTCTGAGAAATGTGGTGTGAGGAAGTGAAATGTAAATAACGTCCTGTATTGGTAGGTTTGCGGTAAACTGAGAGGTTGATACCACCATTCGGAAGCTTCTTAATTAAAGTTTCCAGAAATGATAATTGGTTATCTTCTTCAAGTTCTAGAGTGAATTTGATTGTGTGGCGTAGAGACTAGATGTTGAGTCAAGAGTTTATTTCAGTAGCTGATTTTTCATTGTGGTTCTCTGACGTAAACCACAGTGGCCTTGTTTAACTGGGCAACACTCCAGTCACCATGCAATCTCATCATGCATCATATCTATTTGTTGTTTAAGCCAATAAAGAGTACAATTTGATCAGCTAAGTCCCAAGTTGCCATCCCATACTCATTCATTAAGTACCCAGTGAATACTTTCTAATTGGATGCACCATGTGAAGGTGAGGATTGGAAATTAGGTCAGAAGCTCCAGTCAGTTCTCTGCATTATTTAAAAGTGATATGGCAGTCTTCTGTCAGTTATTTGGCTTTGACTCTTTAGTGACTCCTGTTGTTACTTGAAGTGCCAGAAATATGGTCCTGCTCAGACTGCCAGTCATAGCTGTTTTTACTGCTGTCCCTACCTATTTGGCATTAAAAGCATGAAAAACAATTACAAGTGCAAAATGTCTGAGTGCACTAATTATGAGGGAGAAAATCCAGCATACTCCCAAACTTACCACTATCCAAGTGGAAAGATGTTCAAAAGATCAAGGCAGAACATCCTATACAACTTCATCAAGTTAGTGAAAAATCCGCTTACACTGAGATGGTCATAAAAGTATCTAAGGGCATGTGTCCCACTGTCTTACTCTACTTTCTGTCAAAGCGACTGAAAGAAAAAAAATTAATGACCTCACTCTTGAAAACACCAAAAATGATTCCATTATGTGAGAATACTTGAATCACAAAAAATGATGAAACCAGTATTTCTGACTCAAGGAATGGTCCCATAACTACAATTAGAACAAAGTGGATATCTCTGTGTTATGGATGAATCAAAAACTATTAAAATATTCATTATCCTGGATGGAGTTTAATATGTCTGTCTTGGATATTTTTCCTGAGAAGGAATAATGTTGACCAAGAATTGTAGGACATATTAAAAAAATCTCATCCATTATGGTATTTTGTAATATTTTTTCTACACACAGTGAGCAGAAGAATCTATAACACATTGGTGCCATTTGTTGAGTTTAGGTGAGGATTGGGAATGAAGAAATCTGTTGATATTTTTTTTCAAGAGATGGAGGTTGTAAATGTTGGAGAACCTCTTGAGGAAGACGATTATCTGCCACCAATCAGCTGCTCTATATTTTTAACAAAATTTTTCGTGTGCATGAATGTCTGGCTGCCTGGCAAAGGGCAATTATTATTGCATTTTCAAATCTAGGC
The DNA here is from genome assembly GCF_054136105.1 of Typopeltis vanoorti. Classification (NCBI taxonomy): domain Eukaryota; kingdom Metazoa; phylum Arthropoda; class Arachnida; order Uropygi; family Thelyphonidae; genus Typopeltis; species Typopeltis vanoorti. The sequence continues at coordinate 41,001,266 of NC_143561.1, read as the reverse complement.
AAGAATCCAGAAACTTAGCACCAAATTACAGTAATTGTCCATTTTTTTCCCCACAAGATCTTGGAACAATTATTCTTTTTTTTTTTTTCCTTTTTTTTTTTAATGCTTTCTGGAGAGTAAACATCTCTTTTCCAAGACGCACACAGTTTGGCTTTCAGAAAGCATCATTCAACATCAGCTCTTGTTAGATTGGAAACATTCCATTAGAGATGCTTCTCTCAAAAATGAGCACCTGGTATCAGTTTTTTTTTTTTTTTTTTTTTTATGGAAAAAGCATCTGGCACAGTTTTGATGTTTAGTACTTGAAAGACCCTGTACAACTGCAACTTTGGTCTTAGAGGAAATCTCCCCCCCCCCCTTTTTTTTTTTTGTAAATCAAATTTTCTCTTTAACTGAATCTTCCAAATCCATGCAAGAACTATTATCTCCCGATCCTTTCTTCAAGAGGATCACACTATTTGCAGTCAGCATTATCTTGATAACACTTCCTCCAACTGAATGCAATGCCTTCTTTGAGATTAAGTTTACCAACGTTTGTCATTTTTGCAGTATGAAGATCACAGGAAGACTGCAGCAAGCCATTGACCATCTCTCCTCCTAGGGCAGTGATGGCGAACCTATGACACGTGTGTCAGCACTGACACACTTGAGGGTTTCAGGTGACACACCTTGGACGTTGAAAGATATTGGTATTCTGATGAAAAAACTGCGATAAATCGTGTAAGATCGCTCTCAGTTAAGGCGATTTAGAAAGTAACAATTTTAAGTATTTCCCAAGAGTGAAAATTTTTTTTGATGAAACCAGTCCCAAAAATCGTGAACAACATATCAGTCAATCTATCGAAGTTCTAAAGTCAATAACTGAGCAGTTTTCTTCTAGATTTGAGCAATTCGAATGTTGGAACAAACAATCCAATTCATAAAGTATCTTGATGAAACCGAATTCATGGATCTTAAATTAGATGGCTTTGAGTGGTTGGATTTAAAAGATCTAGAAATGTAACTAGCTGACTTCCAATGTAATCCTGTCTGGAAAAGAAAGTTTATTGCTCTTAGAAATGAATTAGAACTTGAGCAGGAACGTCTGCATGATACCGCGTGTAAAAATTCAGACTGTTAAATTCTAAGTGTGTGGAATAGCCTTCCCGAAAACTTTCATGCTCTTAAAATCTTTGCTAAAGCTCTTCTAACAATTTTCTCTTCTACGTACTCTTGTGAAACTATTTTCTACCTTAAATAATATCAAATCGAAAGGGAGAAATAGATTGAGCGCTGCCAGTGTAGCATTTTTCTACCAGTACTCAGCAACAGAAAAGTCATTAAATGTAATGTAAGTTTGTAATTTCACTTTATTAAACTAATTGTATAATATGAATTCATAGATTTTATATCAATGTCCTATTAACCACCTTACCGGCCATTATGGATCAAATACACATCCTCATACGCTTCGTATCCATCATATATTTCAATGTAATATCAATGGTATTACAATTTTAATATGCACTTCGCATCCATGGTAACTTGGACGTATATATACATCCTGGCCGGTAGCCTGGTTAAATAAATAGCCTAATATGATATGTATAAGCAGTGGTGAGCTATAAGGGGCTCATGAGGGCCCTTTGTTAAATTTTTCTCAAATTTATGAACCCCTTGTTGTTCTTGTTTAATAATCTTGTAGAACTAGAAAATATCACCGCGGAATTATAGTAGCATGTATATATACATGCTACTATAATTGCTACTTTAAATTCATATGGATTTTCTGATAACTATTTAAAAATCATCTCATTGCATTTTGTTCTGATGGAGCTAATGTAATGTTAGGAAACAAATCAGGTATTGCAATCAAACTTCTACAAAAATTTCCCAACATTGTGATTTGGCATTGCGTAGCTCATTGTTTACAATTAGCATTAGACGATTCTATAAAAAAACATTAAAGAAATAAATCATTTTGAAATATTCATGGATAACTTATATATGCTTTTTATCATCAATCACCAAAAAATCAATGAGAATTAAATACGTTTGCGAAAGACCTTGCTATCGAAATTTTAAAGATCGGCCATGTGTTTGGACCACGATGGGCACCTTGCAGTTTACGAACGGCTCTTGCTTTGTGGAGAAATTACCAAGCTTTATGCAAGCATTTTGCACCGAACAATAAATATAAGGGCTTTTTAAACCGACTTCTCAATTTGGAATTTTTAAAAGATCTAGCATTAATGATTGATATCCTACAGGAATTATCATATCTGTCAGAAGCTCTAGCTCTACAAAGTGGCAATATAAGTATTATAAGGGCTAAGTTAGCCCCTCCCTTTTTTGCTCGACGATGCGAGCCCTTTGTTAAAATTTCCATAGCTCACCACTGTGTATAAGTCACCATCTATGATTACGTAGTTCAATTTATAATGCATGTATGCAAGTGTCACATCAACAACGTCAATATTTAAAAAAAAAAAAAAAAGATGTTTGACACACCTGGGTAAAAAGGTTTGCCATCACTGTCCTGGGTGCTTGCCAGTAGGTTTTTTTTTTTCAGAACAAAAGAGTGTGTGCACTTCTGCAGCAGATGTATTCTTCACCCTGACTCATAGCTATGACTAGTACAAATAATCTCAGGTTGCAACAAACACAAGGTCTTCAGGACTCATATTTTGTATATATACAGTATTAAAAAAAAAAAAGGAAAAAAAAAAGCAACATTCTCATTCCATATGTCATTTGCAAGATAAATGCTGGACAGCAGTGAATGTCCTTCACACCTTGTCTTGTGCCTCTTAAGGTGCAGACGACTGATTTTTATTTGTGTATCTGTTTAGAACCTATCTGTTCAAGACTAGACTATGGGTTCCCTGTCTGTACTCCTGTATGACACGTTACACTTTTTTTTTATTAAACTTGTCAAGAAATTATATTCTTGTTCAATCCTTTGGTAGTTGGATCATATCCACCATGATATCAGAACTGCAGTGGGAGCATTCTGAACATCACCTGTGTGTAGTTTTTATACTAAAGCAAATGAATTATATTTGTCATTTTAATGCTAGCAGCTGTGTTTATAAGCAATTAAAATCCTTGCCATGTTATCCCATTGACAAGCATTTTCTATCTGTGTTAGGGAAACTTGTATATCAATGACAGACTGTTATATACCCCTTTAGGATTGCACATAAAAGAATTATGAGCTCTGGGTATTACTATACACAATACTGCATGAATGCCATTCACTGTGCTACAACTGTGTCTATCTGCATTACTTTATGCATCGTCTCTTTTGCGGGTTAGTTAAATTCTGCCTCCTCTTCTCTCTCCCCCTTTGTTTATTGGTAGCTCTTTCAAACACAAAGCAGAATGCTTTGATTTTTTTTACGCTTTGAAATGGACAGCTATCTCAAAATCACTGGTGTTATTGGAATCTACTTTCTTTCCAGAGCATAATATCAAATGAGATCCCACTTGAATTCAACTGTACTGCTTACTGCATGCCATAGAGCTTTCTTTACGTTATATAAAGATGAAACACACTGTCAAAGGTGCATTATATTTACACCGATTCACTGAATTCTCTACTGGCACTAAGAGGCTTGGTATATCAATCAGTTCCTGTTTACTCTTGGATCCAACATTCTTGGATCTGTTTTATCAGTTTAGGAGGCTTCATTTGGACATTTACCATGTTGCATCCCAAACCACATTAGAATTAAAAGAAATAAGGCTGCAAGTACTGCAGCATAGTCAGCTTATCCCTTATGATACTAGCTGTCTGTTCTTTTCACCACTTACAGGCATATCATAAAAACAAAAGGTAATATCTCAGAAGCAAACATGGTATATCCTGATGGAATCAGGATATACCAGTGTTACCTCCCAACCCACATTGGAATTAAGGGAAATGTTACTATGGCATAGCTTGTCCCTTATGATGCTGCCATCTGTCTTTTCCTTCGTCAATTATGGGCAGATCATAAAACAAAAGCTATCTCAGTGGCAAACATTGCAGAATAGAGACACCACCAATAAACTATACCACATAAAGCTTATAATTGAATTACAAGAGCTCTGTTTGGGCAGGATTCTGAGAGGAGAGAGAGAGAAAAAAAAAAGTTGTTTTTGCTCAGTTTTGCATAGGTCACATTCATCTTTGCATACTCCTTCCTGTTAAGAGGTGATGACATGCCTGCATCAGGCATGTTATCAGTTTTAGCATTTTTGTTAATATACCTGAGCCTTATATTTACCTTATGTTTTTACATTTTTCCAAGAAATTTATTTATATAACTGATTGTTATAATGGACATTCACCTTAGTCATATCAATTTTACCTTATGTATACTCCTATATGTTTAATCATTAATGCATTTCAACCTTTGACATGCATTAATTATTGCATTAAGTATATTATTGGTCTTAAAAAATCAAAACAAAAACAGTTGATTTGCCAGTTTTGTAGGATTGAAAATAAAAACACTACCACGTCTGTATGAGTTCTATAAAGTTCTTTGTATCCCAGATACGATTCACACTCAGGTCTTTCCAGGTCAAAATTTGATATAATGTAGAATTTAGTCAAAATTGGTTGATAAATGTTTGCTGTATTTTTGAGGTACAGTACCCTGCATGATGGTACCTACTATATATAGCCCTAGATTTAAACTTTCTGCATGATGGGTATCACCATGATGTCCCATTTTATTCTTATTTATATCTTTTTATATTCATATCTTTTATTCTTGTGCTTTTTTTTTTTTTTGTTTTATATGCAATAGATAATGGACATTGTTTTAATGTAGGTATTTATTTTATTTCAGGATTTTGATGGTCAGCGCAAAGCTGAAAGAGTATTTCAAACAGTGATCTTACTTTTTGCAGTCAGTATTAATTTTTTATATTCTTTTTATTAAATTAGAACTAAATGAAAGTACTGACATTAATCAATCTGAAAGTGGGGCTTTCTATTTTCTGTGATTTGCAGAATTATGTCAATAATTCTGCAGTTGAATATTCAACTATAAATTACAATTTCTCTTTTATTTGTATACTAAAAATACAGTTATTGATTATAATTAGTAAATTGGAATAGCTTTGAAATAATATGTAGTTCTGGAACAACTTATTCTTTGGGATGGGAGGGGGGAATAATTTGCCTTAGAAGTAACACTTTACATCAAATATAAACAATGCAGTACTTGTATTAGTCATACTTGGACTAATTTTCATAATTAAAAAAAATCAGTTCAATTCAAATATTTTGTTCTTATTTGGATTAGCCCCTTTGATATTCTGTTAGTACTGCACGAGCCTTAGGCCTGGTGCTGATTTAAGTTCATCTTCAGGTTTAATGGAATGAGAACAGCATGAAATAATTAAACACAGGTTTAATAGTTCCAGTGTATTGTAATAACACATAGACATACACAAAGTGGAAGATGGTAGACTAGAAGCCTCAAGTGCTAAGAGGAGCACCCTGTATAGGTGCTGGTGGTCAGCCTTGGCTGTTATGTGTGAGGTTTAAGAATTGTTGTTATGTTCCATCGAGTCGTTTTTGACTCCTGATGATCCTATGAACATACATTTTCTCCATTCAGATCTGTCCCTGACCATGTCTTTCAGAATTTCCAAGTGCACTCTGGTTGCTTCTTTAACTCCATCCACCCATGTAATTCTTGGTCTTCCTCTTCTCCTGCTTCCATCAACTGTAGCAAGCATCATCATCTTCTCCCGACTGTCATTTGCTCGCATAATATGTCCAAAGTATGACAATTTTTGCTTGATGATCATAGCTTCGAGGGAGCAATCTGGCTCTATTCTGTCTATCACTGATTTATTGGTTTGCTTTGCAGTCCATGGTATTCTTAGTAAGCATCTCCAAACCCATAATTCAAATGCATCTACCTTCTTTCACTCTTTCTCAGGGTCCAATTTTCACATCCATACAGTACCACAGGGAATACCATTACTTTCACGATTCTGATTTTTGTTGCGAGGCTAATATCTTTATCTTTAAAGATCTTGCTTAAATTTGTCATTGCTTTCTTTCCAAGTAATAAGAATTACTGTTTCCCAAATCTTCACACAACCATATTTTATTAAATTTAGTTGATTTTTTTTTTACATTTCCTGTTGCTAATTCCAAAAAAGGATTTTTAAATTTTTATTTACTGTAGTGAAGCGTAGTAGTATCTGGCTAAGATACATTGATATCTGTTGCCCATGTGGTTCAGGCACATTACTCTTTCTGCTTCCAATTCACACTCTGTATTTTTAAGACACTAGTCACACAGTGATGGCTGATATTTCTGTGGTTTAGCAAATTTTCATTGGTCTTCTGGTATAGAGCCTACATGTTAGTATTGAGAACTTCTGCTAAACCACTGAAACATTAGACGTCATGTAAAAGCTTACAGTGAGTCTCTGTCTGAGGCAGCCTTTCTCAATTTTTTTTTTAGCATGGAGGAACCCTTGAAATAATTTTTTCATTTCCAGGGAACCCCTAGATAAAAATAATTATGATACATCATATCATATGACATGTATATGTTATATGATGTGTGTGTGTGTGTGTGTGTAGATAGTATGATCTGATGATTTATGTTATTCATATGATGTTTTTAGGGATTTATTTTTATTCAGTTACAATCCCACTTGAGAAACCCTTGTCTAAAGCACAAAAAAGCTAGAAAAGTTACGCATCAAACAAAATCTTATGTGTAATTATTATTTCTATTTTTTTATCAATTAATACAATACCTGTGCTCCTGATGATGTAATTCTGATTACTTCTTTTAATCATCAGAATTACAATGTACTCTAATCACACATCTTTCCAACAGCTCTTTCTTTCTCAGTTTACAGAAATCTTACCAAAAAAGGGTAGATAGATTTGCAGACTTTCCCATCTCTCTCTCTCTCTCTCTCTCTCTCTCACACACACACATCAACAATTGTATCATAAAAAACATTTTTATAAGAGCCAGCCTGTGTTCCAATCAGGCTTCCCTCACTACTACTGAACTCTCTTTTATTTCCTGTACCTTCATATCCAATGGCTGTTGTGCCAAAAAAGTAACAAATAATTATTCCTCCCATCACTTTATATCCTTTCAATGTAATGCTATTACTATTCCCTGTATCAGGGACACCTCAAAAAAAAAATAGAACTTTAAAGAAATATAATCTCTGCACACTTTTAAATCTTGTGTGAAGCTGATTGTCTTCATCCACTCTGAGGATCATCTCGTTTCCTTTTCTGATCTAAGTGTATACATGATCCCTTGTTACAACTTGTATTGTGGACAGACTGCAAGATCTGCCAACATCCACCTTGAACACAAATTTAACTGATTCTACAACTGTGGTTAGTTAGATCTACTTCACCATGCTTTGGGCATCTTGCACTGAATCTGAATAAATATGGCTGTGTGAAACTTCTCAAGATTTGGAGAATGGTAATTCTTAAACCTCCCACTGAGAAGCTGAGGCTAAGTACAAAGACCTGTAGCGGGTATCCTTCTTAGGACTTTAGGCTTCCATTTATTCTTTGTGATTTTTATATTGTATCCCAGATGATGTTGGTGATGGAGAAATATTGGAACTGTTAAAACTGGAGATAAACCAATTCATAGACCTATTAACATCATTTTAATTAGGTATTAATTCTGGGAAGATTCCCATGTTACTCCTCTAAGTAAAGATTATTTTTATGGCTATTTAGTCTATTTTTGTTTAGGAATAATGTCATTGGCTTTTTACTCAAATTTTAGGGCATTACTGATGTTTTATATAGACAGATATATGAAGAATACATAGAAGGAATAATTTGGACATACCTTTTTAGGATGTAGCTGGTTGTCTTCTTATTCTGCAGTATCCTGGCATATGGTAATATACTTTCATCTGCTGTTAAAGGAAGGAAGTATGATTGAAAGGAAGGGGGTTGGAAATGTGGAGGTTGAGAGATATGGGAGAATTATTGGTGAGGCAAGGTGTATGTGAACTTTTTGAAAAACCTGGCGTTTTTCAAAAAGTTCACATACACCTTGCCTCACCAATAATTCTCCCATATCTCTCAACCTCCACATTTCCAACCCCCTTCCTTTCAATCATACTTCCTTCCTTTAACAGCAGATGAATGTAAGGTATGTCCAAATTATTCCTTCTATGTATTCTTTATATATCTGTCTATATAAAACATCAGTAATGCCCTAAAATTTGAGTAAAAAGCCTATGACATTATAAAAAGGGGCACTCCTAAACAAAAATTGGCTAAATAGACATAAAAATAATAATCATTTTAATCATTTTGAATGATATTCATATTGTTAAATGAAGAAGTTTTCTGTCAGTTTTTTATATAGCTTAAATGAATTTTCAAGCACTGAGGATGAAATTAAATGTTAGTTTAATACTGTGAATATTTTATCTTTGCCACAGAGACATCATGAAAGGCACAATATAATATGACAGACAGCATGCACAGAGGTAGCACAAAGGAGTGTAACTAGTTAGACTTATAACCTTAATTCCTAGGAAGGCTACATCCTGTGATTGCTTGTTTGTTGGGTGCCTATGTTGTATGACAGGAAGGCCTTAAAATTAGATCTTAGGATACTTTATACATCCATATTTATTTAGGTTACTAAGTTTTGTAGATCTCAAAAAGGCATATGACAAGATGCCCAGAGAAAAGCTTTTCAAAACATACAATTATATATGGGGTAAATTATACATAGCAATACATAGTCTATATTTAAGTTTTAAGTCAGCGGTTAGAATTGAAGAAAATACAGGAAGATGGTTTGAGGTAAAATCAGGGGTAAGAAAATGGTGCACGTTATCTCCACTCTTATTCATCATCTATATGGATCATGTTATGAAAGAAAGTGGTATCAGGCCAGAGATTAGATTTGGAGATATCAAACTTAGCTCTTTGCTTTATGCAAATGATGTTGTACTCCTAAACACATCTAGTGCAAGCCTCTAGGATTCTCTAACTAAATTGAATAATAGCTGTAACAAATTTGGCTTGAAAATCAGCAATAAAAAGACAAACAAATGAAAATAGGTAGGAATATAGGAAACTTCAGCCACATTCTGAATGGAGATCCTATAGAACAAGCAAACTATTTCAGCAATTTAGGCACAGTTTTTAGTGAAGATGGCAAAGTAAATCAAATAGACAACAGAATAAGCAAAGCTGGTATGGTTGGTAGCCAGCTGAATAAATTTATATGAAATAAGAGAGAGTTAGCCAAAACATCAAACTAACAGTATACAAGACAGCATTTAAATCAGAAAGATTGGTTAGAAATAAAGCTCTTAGACCACAGATACAAGAGTTCTTGAGAAAAATTAGGGAAGTGAACAGATGGCATCAACAGCAGAATTAAAAATTACGATATTAGAAAGGAACTTGGCATGGCTAGCATTCAAGAATGTATAAGCAGAGCTAATCTAAGGTGGTATGATCACTTAAATAGAATAGTAAAGGTTAGCAAAACAGGTGTTTGATGCCGAGATGGTAGGAAAGAGACTCAGAGGATGACCAGGATCTAGATGGATTGATACAGTCAGAAGTGCTAACAAGTAATAGACTTTGGAGGAATATTGTAGATAGGAGATTAATAATAATTTAGACTTAATCATGTAGTGCCATCATAGTAACCTGAACACACCTTGTGGGTACATATCAGGAAATTGATGATGACTCCGATTTGGCTTTTTGCACAATACTCATTATTTTTCTGGCCTGCGCTTTATATATTTCATAACTCCTCTCACTCTTATTCTCATGATATTCTTTCCATATCATCTTTTCGTGGATCTCTTGCTTAATAAGGTTGCACATCCATTTCACTCCCAACCTATTTATTCTTCAATCACTAGGGATACATTCAGATACTACCTCATTTAAGCACTTTTCCAAAGATTTCCATGCATTGCTAACATTTTTCCAATTCAGTAATGATACTGTGGCACCAAAGATAGTATTCTCCAAAAATTAGTAGCCATGATCTTTTGTCCATACTATCAGTCTATCAAACTATCTGCCTGTTCAAAGATATAAATAGCGAGAGGTTGTTTATATCTTTGGATATAAACTAGAGATTGGTTTGCCACTAGTCAAAGCACAAGACAAGGGGACTCAACATCAATCATGTTCATCACACATCTGGAAAGAACATTAGATAAAATTAAAGAAAGGGGGAGGCATTTCAATAAGTGGCATGAAAATAAACTACCTCTGCTTTGCAGATGACATCATCTTGATTGAAGAAGACTCAGCAAGACTGAAATGGATGCTGCAAACACTATATGCAGAAGGAAAAAGATATGGACTAAATGTCAATTTTGAAAATACTAAAGAAACGATATTTGGACAATAGGAGTTACTGAACAAAGTTACCATAGAACGATTTCATCTACAAAATGTGGAACACTTCACATATCTTGGATGCCACATATGCATGAATAGCCAGAGCAACTGATTATTTTTAAAACTCGTGTTTTTAATTCCCATTATAATAATCATTTTTACCTTGCTCAAAATTAGGTGATCATTTTCTTTTTCAAACCCCTCAGTTTGAATTTCAAACCAGTACCATCACTGGGTGGTCCCCTCGGCCAGGTTCATTCGGATAGTGGGTGTTGCAGTGTCTCATCCCCATGATCTGGGATCCAGGGTAGGCCTGTCATTGCTTGCTAGTTAGTGGGTGTTCATGTGTGTGCCCTCTCCCACCATGGTGGGTGGGGGGGGAGGGCTCTCTGAACCAAAAGCTCTCTCTCTCTCTGGCTCTGAATCAAAAACTCCTTTAGCACGAATTCTTCATCCTCAAGCATTTTAGGGACTCTAACAAATTCCCAACCAAGTACTGATACTGTAGATATAGCATTTGGTAACAGAAGTAAGAAACAAAATATATTTGAAACTAGTATAAATGTACCAGTGTTTTTGATCATTCATGCAAAGGGTGAAAACCCAATAGGGAAAATGTCACCTTTATTCAAAAGGGTTTAGAAGGATTGGCAGGACCTCCCAAAACTATTAAAAAATTACGTTCTGGTGATATCCTTGTGGAAACATTGTTTCAATAACATTCCAAGAAATTATTGGAAGCAATATCAATAGGTGGAATACCAATCACAGTAACACCTTATAAAACACTCAATTCCTGTAGAGAAGTGATATCAGAATAGGATCTCCTTGATGTTCCTGATGAGGAGATATGTTCAGAGCTGAAAGATCAGGGAGTGATGGTGTGATGAGCATCCTGATACGTAGGGATGGTCACCCGGTTCCAACCAAGAACATCATCCTTATTTTTGTTGCCCCCAAGCTTCTAACATCTGTAAAAGCAGGGTATTTAAGCTGTCCTGTTAGAGTGTATATCCCTAATCTACTAAAATGCTTTAAATGTCAGAAATATGGTCATGGCTCTACCACCTATGCCTGATGGTAGTTAAGAGCATGATAACAAATCTTGCTCTGCAAAATAAGATAAATGTGTCAACTGTTAGGGAGATCATTCAGCTTACATTTGTGCATGTCAGAAGTGGAAAGATGAAAAAGAAATACAAAATATGAAAATAGAGCAAAACATATCAGGATGCAAAAAGAAAGCTAGCCACCATCACACTTGCTCTGAGATCCTCTTATGCTGAAAAGGTAACAATTAAGAAAATGTCAACAGCAACTCAAATTCATATGTCTATTCCACTATCTGATAATTTCGTCATACCTGAATTTTATGATTGCAAGTGCTTCTATGTTGAGTGCATCCATCACATGACCTATGTTCTTACTCCAGAGACAACTCCAAAAATGGTTCTTCGATGAGAATCCACTTGCCAAAAAAATTATGGCAAAGATATCACTTAAGAGATAATCCACCAGACATCCCCATAGATAAAATGGATACTTTGGTATCCACTGAAAGTAAATGAAACTTGCCAGCTGACTCTAACACACAGACATATTGAATGTTCTACCAAAGAAAGAGATGAACACTGTGCTGTCCATACTTCCCAAAAACAATTGATAAATATAAACCTGACAAAGGTGAGTCCTCAACCTCCTGAAGACCAGACAAGTCTATAAAGCCAAAACAATAGGAAAATTTTTAGAATGGAACTGTCGTGGTTTCACCAGAATATTGTTGATATCAAAATTTTGTTGCAGAAACACAACCCTTTTTGTTTCTATCTACAGGAAACATACTTAAGACTCAATGAGGACCCTACCTTTAGGAATTTCACCATTGTATGCAAGTACAGAACTGGAGGTTGTCCTGCTCATGGAGGAGTAGCTACCTAGTGGGCAGTCATACTCGTTTCCATCATGTCCAACTTAATACTGCTCTGGAAGCAGTAGCTATTTACCACCAAGTGCTGAGTTAAATGAAATTGATATTGATAACACAGATAGACAAGGTTGAATCATTGAAAGAATCCTTGACAATAATGACCTCTCCCTTTTGAATAATACTCAGTACTTTCTTCCATATGCCTATCTGCTTATATTCTGCAATTGATCTTGCAATCTGCTCCTCTTCCATTCTTCTACTGCTCACATGGGGTTTAAAGAGAACATATATGGAAGCAGTCACTTTTCCTGTTTTTTGCACATTGTCTTCACAGGAAAACCATGTTCACCTACACTGATGCCCATATGGAAAATGGACCAGGCTGATTGGAACACTTTTTCTCAACTTACAAAATTGAATGCTGATCCCATCAGTCAAACACCTATGAGTGAAGCAGTAAAGTATATGAAGTACATTGTCCAGGCAGCAACAGCCTCCATCCCGAGAACATTATCTTGATTTCCACTCTATCCAAAGCCTTGGTGGAATCCAGAATGCCAGACAGCCAAAAAAAGTTGGGGTATGTTCCGTTGATACTCCACCACATCATACTTAATAGCTATTAAACGTGCTCGGGCCAAAGCACGTCAAAGTCAAAAACAATCATGGATCCAATTTACCTCATCAATTAATGAAATGACAGTGCAAAAATTGTATGGGATAAAATCCAGGAAAAGAAAGGTAGATATAGAACACACTGTTTGTCTACCTTAGACTGCAATGGAAGTGTTATCGCTGATCCCAAAGCTATTGCTGACACTTTGGGAGAACATTTTACCAGAATCTCAGCAACAGCTTCATATCCTCCTGAAATTTTAATACTGAAAGAGCAGCAAGAGAAGCAAAGGCTAAATTTTTCTACCAATGAATGGGCTTGAGCCATACAATCAGCCATTTGTTAAGGAGGAACTAAAAAGAGCTCTTTTTTTTTTTAGGCTTTTTTTTTTGGGTGCAGTTGGGCCTGGTGGCATCCATTATGAAAGGATAAAACATCTACCATCATCTTCTATGGATCTTCTTCTTCTCTTAATATACAATAGAATACTTGCAGAGAAATAGCTTCTGAATTCTTGGCATAAGTGTTATCATTGCTATCCCAAAACCAGGAAATGATCCAACAAAAGCAAATAATTATTGACCTGTTGCTCTGATCAGTTGTCTTTGTAAGATATTAGAGAAAATGGTTAATGCCAGACTTCTCTGGTATTTAGAAAGCAACAATCTTCTCTCCAATACAAAATGTGGCTTCCATCGACATCGTTCAACTTTAGACCATTTAGTTCATTTAGAAACTTGTATAAGTTTCTAAATGAACTAAATGCCTGGGGAAGGAGTGTCCCAGGTTCGATTCCCGTTGTAGACGTGAGGAATTTGAGGATCTTCCTCAGGCATAGCCAAGTTAGCCGGTCTTGGGCGCGGTCAGTAGGGTTTTTTCCGCCAGTTTATCTGGCGTTTTTCATCCCGCAAACAGGCAAACCGGCCCCGTGAACTTACGCCTCTACAGTCAAAAATATATTCCCCTCCCAGCGGCAGACCAGGCGACGGGTCGGTTGGGAGTAGTACTAACAAGAAGTCGCATCTAAAAGTAACACGCGGACCCTGCATGGGAAGCGGGAATAACGCGTAGAAGAAGAAGAAGAAACTTGTATAAGAGATGCATCTCTGAAGCAAGAACATCTGGTTTCACTTTTTTTTGACATGGTGAAAGCTTATGACACAGCTTGGAGATATGGCATATTAAGACCTGTGTAGCCTGGGTCTCAGAGGACACCTTCCTGTATTTATTAAGAACTTTCTATCCGGGCGATCTTTCCAAGTCAAAGTGGGAAGTATGATATCTCGACATCAAGAACAGGGTGTTACCTTAGGCTCTGTCTTAAGTGTGACACTTTTAGCTATCAATGTTAACTCATTCAGTGATTGAGTTATCTCAATCACTGAATAGCTTCCTCCCGCTGTAGACAATGCTCTATATGTTGATGACTTTACAATTTACTGTCACTCTTGTAACATGTGGGTAATTGAAAAACAACTTCAGCAAGCAAGATTGTTTCTCTGTGAGCTCTTAGTAATGGGTTCTACAGAAAAAAGTGTCTGCATACACTTCTGTCAAAAATGTACTCTTCAGATCTTGAATTAAGAATGGGACAAACTATTATTCCAGTAACTGCATAACCGAAGTTCTCGGGACTTATCTCTGACAGAAAACTTAATTCCTTGCACACATTCATCAACTAAGAGAAAAATGCAAGAGAGCATTGAATCTCCTTCTCACTCTGTCCTCTACTGAGTGGGGGATTCTAATTGATTTTCATTGCTTCATCTTTATCGTGCACTTATACGCTCAAAGCTGGATTATGGATCTCAACTTTATGGTTCTGCAAGGCAGAATAACCAGCAGTTGTTGCATCCCATTCGTCATTAGGGTATATGGATAGCTACTGGTGCCTTTTGCACATCACTCACTCACTCAGTCTTTATGTTGAAGCAAATGAACCGGCTCTATCACTTAGATGGAAACATTTGTCTCTTAATTATGTCCTAAAGATAAAGTCTCTCCCAGATTATCCTATATGGACTAGTCTGTTTTCTTTGTGTTGTGAAACTCAATATCACACACGTCATTGCCATATGTCCTTTTGGTATGTGTGTTAAAGAGACTATGTAAGCTGTTAGCATGTATGTTGACAACATTGCCTACACCAAACATAACAGCATCCCTCCATGGCAGGTTGAAATGTTGACAAAATGAAATGTTGCATCCTGCAACATTTCATTTTGTCAGCTACAAAAGTTTCATACTCCATCATCCATCTACCTGCAGTTGTTTAATGCACACAGAGCAGCCCACACTCTGATTTCTAGCCCATCTATACTGATGGCTCAAGAACTGAATACCCATGTTGGCTGTTTTTCTGACATTATTATCTCTAGCCAGATCCCACCTGAATGCAGTAATTATACAGCAGAGTTGTCTGCCATTCAGCTAGCACTTGTGCATATAAAACAAAACCGCTACCAAAAGTGTATAATTTATACAGACTCATTGAGCTCTTTACAGGCTATCTTCTCTCATATTATTACACCCTGATACCTTAAGAATGTAGAATTCCAAGCTATCATGGTGTAACATGAAGAGCAAATAAAATAAAATCCCTGTATAAAAGCTAATAGATGAATTATTTAAAAGAGAGAAAAATATTCTTGCATCCAAGTAAAATATATGTCAAAAAAAGTGTTTGTTGAACTAAATAATAAAAGAAAGAATATATTAGTGTTGTGATATGATATAAAAAAAAAAATTTTTAGCTAAGTAAGACAGAAAAGGATTAGTCATAAGAAATTGTATGTGAGAGGCTAGAGATTAAAATATTAAGTAAATTCATAGAAAAATTTTGGAAGGGGGATTAAATTAGAGGCTAGCAAAAGAAAAACAACAGACTATCACTCAGGGTCAATTCCCGGATTTAGACGTCATCACAGGCTCGCCGACCAAAGGATGTTTGCAGAAAAACGCCACCCTAATTGGTCGGTGAAGTCGAATCAAGTAAGGGGCGGAGAAAAGAAATTAAAGTGGGTGCCGTTAGGAGTCAAAGGTATAAAAGGGTTAGAACCCCCCCCCCCCCCCAACGAGGCTTTTTCCCGGATAGTTTCTTCACAAACTCCTTCGTATAGGTTTCACGTGGTTTTCCTGAGTGGCGGGATTGGAGTTATCTCCGTCATCACAACAAGGAAACAATAGTGAGCGGGATTTCAATTCCGTATTTCCTATGGTAAAAAACGAGGAATGCCATTTAGCTAAGGAAAGAAGGTATTATCTATGTGCTTCATCGTCCAGTGACAACTACGAGAAAGGGAAATCTGTAAAGAAGTCGGTGTCCACGTGGTGAGTTTCACAGCCATTGTATAGATGATTCTAAAAGTGTCCTTAATTCAAGTACGAAAGGTTAAGATTGCGTAAGCACAGTTTATTGCCAAAAGAACTTAGGAGTGACAGATTATAGGAGAGATCATACCAGGATAGTACAATCGGATAAAGGTAGAGGCCAATATAGAAAACTCGAGAGAAAAAGGTACTGTAAAAATCTCATGTTAATTGAAAATCGTCTGTAATTGTTATCATTATTCTATTACTGAACTGTTGAAGAGACTAGGGAAAGTTATACTAGGACTTTAGTGCATGACTGATTATAATGAAAGTATGCTTGTTAATATTAATATTATATAAGTAATTATGTGTCCTGAAAAATCATGCATGTGTATTGTAACATATAGGAAAGTTTAAATGTCAAAGTTATGTGTTAGTACAGTGAAAGGATAATTTAATCTACATAGTTTTAAATAGTTAAATAGAATGAGTTGATCACATGTCCAGGTGCTACAGCATATAGCGTATTCAGAATAATATAGGGTTAACTGATGTGTTAATTAGATCTAGGATTATACATATGATTGTATATGTTGAATTTGTTGTGGCGGTATGATCGCAATACCCATAAAGGATCATAGCCAAAAACTTGTGATTAGCTAATGTTCTTTTGTAAATGTTTCTTAGTATTGAATTGAATTATATTAGAAATTGAATTGTACCATGCTAATGAGTTTAATAAACCTTTGTTCATTGATAAAACAGTTGTCTGAAATTGCTGCCCAATGCACCACTTGAAAAACGTACGAACCTAATCACGCGGGAAATTAATGTGTTAAAAGATGAGATAAAGTGTCACGACTGCAATATTATTTCACATTCAGACATATTTTAGTGATTTCTCCTTGTTTTTGTATTTAATATCTCAAACTAAATGTCCCAAAAGGTGCAGTATAATATAAATATTAGGGACACTAAGGGGAGAAATAACTTAAATATTTGTATTTTGGGGTGATATCTCGTACATAGATAAAAGTTGAACATAGATAAGCATAATTTCACTAGATAGGATAATAATTATAAATTGGGACACAACACTATGTATAATCCATATCTAGTGCTGTATGAGGTGTTACACCTGTTGTACAAAATGAAAAACTCTTAATTTCGATGTTCAGTTGTGCTGGATTCCCAGCCACTTTGGAATTAAGGGAAATGAAACTGCAGATGCAGCTGCTAGATCAGCTCATACTTTCTCCACGTACTGTGTAACAGTACCATATACAGACTACACGGTTTACAAGATCAAAGTTAATTACTCAATGGCAGGAAGCATTGACAAACAAGTTTTATGACATTAAGCCTAAAATTAAGCAATAGCATAGAAAGAGAAGAGAGGAAATTGTTCTTGTTAGGCTCTGAATAGGTCACAGTCATCTTACAATTCTTATTTACTGAGGGCTAATTACCCTCCCATGTGTAAAAAAAAAAAAAAAAAAAAAAAAAAAAAAAAAAAAAAAAAAAAAAAAAAAGCAATAAGTCTCACTATTTGTCGTATTCTGGTGGAGTGCACTTTACACAAGAGAGGAATCAAATTTTCACCTGTCTAGCCAAGCCATATACATTACGGCAAATGTTATCAGACTTAGACACTAAAGGAAAAGACTCAGAAAGATTGCATGATGATTTTAACTTTCTACAAAGAATTAATTTGTGCCAACACATTTGAATCTCTTTTTGTTGTATGTGGATACTGCTGTGGCCTTTGACCTTGTGTATTGGTGTAACCTTGCTATAATTTTGTTTATCTGTAGATGCTGCATTGCTAAACTTAATTTTTGTGCATGCATATTGTTTACTAATTTCTATTTGATTATTTGTGTACTGCTGCAGCCTTAGCTGTAATTTTATTTATATGTATATATTGCATTGCTTTTGGATTGGTTTTTGTACATGCATATCTTTTTCAAATTCCCTGCATACTCATATTGTGAACTAGTCTGAAGATATTGCTATCAACAATAACATAATCATTGAGACTTATTTTCTTTGTGAGAATTTAAGCATATCTTTATGTTGGAACCTTTTACACTTTACAGTGAAATATTAGTAATGACTAGTCTATGTATGGAACATAATTCTAGCAGGTATTATTATTATTAGCTCTGCCATTTTCTTCAACATGTTCTATAACATTAAGCTTAAATCAATTCCCTCTCTGAGAAATGAACTACAATTCTACAGATATTTGATTTATATTAATATATTAGCATATTATTTTAAAGTAAGGTGTACTGCTGGAATTTCAAATTTCAGATTTTATTTTTAGGCTCTTGGCTTGGTTTGGGGCTACTTTTATCAGCAGTTTTCACATACTGTATATATTCTAGGAGCTGGATTTGGTCTTTCATGTTTAGTAAGTAAATTATTCTCATATGTTTATAATAGTGTTTCTTGGTATAAACAACACAAGAACAAAATAAATACATAATTTATCAAGTTACTAATGTTTTGCTTTCTTTCTCTCTCTCTCTCTGTGTAATATATATTTCAAATCAGCATCTTCAGAGTGCAAATTACAATTGTGATAAGACATACAGTACTCGTTGTTGCAGAAACTATACAAAGAACTAGTGTCCTAACAGTGCTGTAGAGATCAGATAAAGATGAGCCTGCAACATGTTGGTTGGAGAGTGTCTAATAGCAAAAATCAGACAACAAAATAAATTACATGTTTATTTTGGCTGAGTGGTTAGTGTATCCACTCTCCAACCAACAGGTTACGGATTCGAATCCCACTGTGGGCATAGATGTTTATGATTATCTTTAAGTGGGAGATGACTTTCATCACCCAGTGTGAGGCCACCCCTATTATTGGAGGCCTGAAGTGGCTTGAAAAAGTTCCATGTTTTGTTTCTAGAGCAGGGTTTCTGGATTATGTATAAAATAAAATAAATGAAAATGCAAAAAATGAAAAAAAAATCCTCCACAACCTAGACTACAAGTGGTGAAGTGAAGAGTCCAATCACAGCAAGCTTTACACCATTCTACCCAACACTGGTGTTGTCTTTGCTAATGTTAGACTTCAGTGCAGCTGCATGGCCATGAAAACCCATATTCTTCAGCTCCTGATGAACAGTTGTGGTTTGGGCATTGCTTGTAGAAGCATTTCGGAACTTGGTAGCAACTGTTTCAATCAAGGGTGCAAGTTTTTTGCATCACACACACTTCTGCGCCCAGTAGTCCTGCTCTGTGATTTTGTGATAAGATAGGATTGTGGCCTTCCAGATCATGATTCTTCTGTTGTTGCTCCTAGGCATTTTCACTTCACAATATCATCACTTACAATTGATTGAGGTAGCTGCCGCAGGGCAGAAATTTCCAGAATTTAGTATGGCCATTTTACTGTTAATGTTTGTCTCTAAAGATTGCGAGATCATGTGCTTCCTTTTATGTGTGTATGAGCTATGACTGTGATGTTTGTAGCTATATGCACTACTTCGAGGTATCCAGATATTTTTGATCAGATGGTGTATATAAAAGGAGTGACTTTCAGAATACAGCAATATGTTCTGTGGTTTGCAGTTGAACTATTAAGGGGATGGTGCTGCATCTGATTTAGCAGATATAGAAGAGAGCAGAAAATTATCAGCTGAGAAATCTCTCATCCAGAGGTTTGGGTGCTATCAAAGTAAGACTCGGTGGGGGGGGGTCTTACTTCTGGTAAGATAGGATTGAATATTACTGGTATTGAAATTAACAAGATTATCAGAGCCCCATTAAAGAATGCTTTAGAGATCAGAATTTAAAGCTATAAAAGTGGATCTGGGAGCTTTGTTGATTTGTGTGTTTCAAGGTTTGTCAAAAGAGAAAGAGGAGTGTGATCTCTCATCATCAGAACTGCAATCAACTGGAGATCATCGATATGCAGTAGATGAAAGCACAGAACCTTGAGTAACCCAAGCATTAGTGACAAAGTATGTGGATAAAAATTCATACACCTTCATATGTAATGTGCATATTTGCAGAAATCAGAAGTCAGATAGCATGATTTGGAGCTTATTTAATGAGCCCTTAGTGACAAAGTATGTGGATAAAAATTCATACACCTTCATATGTAATGTGCATATTTGCAGAAATCAGAAGTCAGATAGCATGATTTGGAGCTTATTTAATGAGCCTTTATTCTAAATGAAATATGTTGGAGATGTCAAGAGCAGCTGCCTCAGATTCCTAAAATTTTTCCATGGGATTTCTCCAAAGGTTGATGATAAACAAGAAGAGGATTTCATGTTAATTTGCAGAATCCATACTGCTCATTTTTGACAGGTTTCTAGGCAGTGTACAAGTTGAATGCTAATGGTTTTCTCCATTACTTCAGAAAGAATTGGTAAGAGAAATGACAATAGTAATTTTATAGTAATGATTTGTTTCCTGTTCTTAATAATATGGGCTAATTTCTAGGTTGCAAGTAGGTGAGAATAAAAAGCAACATAGAGTAGGACCAGGAAACTTGGGTATCCATTTTTTTCTGGTCTTGCTTTCTGCCAAAAAAAAATCAGGGGAGAGGGATTATTACACATCTGGAATTTATTTATTTCATGTTCATTGGAAACAATGCAAAATTTGACAGCTAAATTACACAGATCACAAAATATGAAGTACACTTTTGGATTATATAGTAAAGTAATACAAGTTAATATATAAGAAAGAACGTGAGTGTTCAAATTTAGATGGCACTCCAGAACTTTCTACAGCAGACAGCAGCGCAATCACCCAAAAATTGCTGGTGCAAGATCGCTATGCTTCCACACTAAAGCTCTAACTTTTTCATATAACTCCATTTTTTAAGTTGTGCTTGGATTTTTCTCATCTTCTCTTTAGCCTGTTCAAGTGCTTCTAAATATTCCAGTCTAGATGCTTGCCAGTCTCACCATTGTTTTGTTGGATTTTGTCCACAGATTTTGTAAGAACACTTGTGCTAATAGCTGGTGGGACTATACCAGACAGCTAGTAGTGATCAATCACCCGTGTTGGTTTTAAGCAGCCTTTGATTTCTCTGCAATTCTAGCTTAACATTCCATTAACTTTGGAGGTGTGGTATGAATTTATCCATCTTGGGCTGCATACTCTTTAGGTGCAAAACAAAGAAAGATGCAGTTCTCAGTATATCAGCAGATGCACCCTTCCCCTACTTTGATGAGGTCAATTTGACTTGATTTCAACTAATTTATTACAAAGAAATTTTCTTTGTAATAAATTGCCAGGTTTTTTATGGTTAGTGACAGTTTATTTTCAATCATGTTTACACCTTTTCCACAGCTTCTTTATTCTCTTGGAATCTGAGAGACCAAATCTAGGCACAATGTCAAGGCCTTATTAAAGAGGTAAAATAACTTCCTTATCCTTACATGTCAAGGCTTGCTTCAACATCACAGTTATCCTCTGAGTTGTATTTGCAACTTTTGCAACTGCCCATGTTAAGAACCACTAGTCCTGTCACTTTTTCATATAATTTATAATACGTCACTTTTTCATATAATTAATATTCTCTACATGTTTTACTCTGGCTCTTTAACCTTGCAGCATATTTCTAAATCACTTAGGGAATTGAAACAACGTAGATCCGAATATAAATTAAATTATACTTTAATTAATATTTCCGATATTTCGGCAATGTCACATTGCCATTTTCAAAAGGAACTTACAAAAAGGCAGTTGCACACAGGCACTAACAATACAGTAACTGAAAATGAAGATATGAATCTATCGTTCTCCTAGAAGTCCTGATGGTGCCCTCTGGCGGGCTAAGTAGGCGTTCTTGGCCGTTGGGCTGAAGGTCTGCTGATGTATGCCTCCCAAATTTGGGGCAGTCGCATACAACCAAATTTGTTGAGGTTCGGAGAGTTTCTTAGGGCAGAGGCTGATTCCATAAATAATCTTTCGTATTTATATTTGCTCCGGTGTATTACTGTAGCTTTCTTCCACCGTATTCTGTGGCGAGTGTCCAGAGCATGGTCTGCAAGACCAGAATGGCTATACTTGTAAAACCGGATGTAGTCCTTGTGTTCAGAAATTCTGATATTCGCTGTCCTGCCTGTTTGGCCAAAGTACGACAGTTTACAACTGCAAGGGACCTGGTATACACCAGGTAGGTCTAGGGGAAGTGGTTGGTCTTTGGTAGAGCAAATAAGGGATGCCAATTTTCTGTAAGGCCTGTAACAGGAGGTGAGGTCATGTTTTTTTAGAATTTTGGTAATTTTTTCTGAGGTGCCTCGGATGTAGGGGATGGTGATGGATTTAGAGTAATCTTTTTTGTGGAGGGGGGCTGTGGTTTGTAAGTTTTAATATTTTTTGGATTTTTTGGGGGGGGGGGGTAGCCATTGGCTGAGAAAGTGTTGAGGATGTGATTTAGTTCAGTATTAAGGGCTATGTCGTTAGAACAGATTAGTTTAGCCCTGTTGTATAGTGTTTTTACCACTCCATATTGTTGTGAGGGGGGGGGGGGATTGTTGGTGGATGTATCTGCCTGTATGGGTGGGTTTTCTGTAAACTGAGAAAACCAAAGTTCCATCCGCCAGAGGGCACCATCAGGACTTCTAGGAGAACGATAGCTTCATATCTTCATTTTCAGTTACTGTATTGTTAGTGCCTGTGTGCAACTGCCTTTTTGTAAGTTCCTTTTGAAAATGGCAATGTGACATTGCCGAAATATCGGAAATATTAATTAAAGTATAATTTAATTTATATTCGGATCTACGTTGTTTCAATTCCCTAAGTGATTTAGAAATGCATACCCGACATATAAGTCTACGAGAACTTGCAGCATATTCTATTCTGCTTCCTCCTGGAATTTATCTTACTTTCTACAGCATCTTAGTGGGATAGAATGTGAAGGGTATAATGTGTTCAAGGAAGATAGAGAGAAAATCTTATGGTGTCACTTGAGAAAGGATCTTTTTCATATAATTAATATTCTCTACATGCTTTACTCTGGCTCTTTAACCTTGCAACATATTTTATTCTGCTTCCTCCAGAATTTATCTTGATACTTTCTACAGCATCTTAGTGGGATAGAATGTGAAGGGTATAATGTGTTCAGGGAGGATAGAGAGAAAATGGGGGAGGAGTGTTATTGATGATAACTGATGAACTGCTGGCCAGTAAAAAGTAGCATTGGCCTGCAGTTGATTTGAGGCTATCTGGTGTGAGATAGAGGCCAGCAGAACCATATATACAGTTGGATGCTGCTATGGACCAGGGGATGGAAAAGATGGAGATAGTATGCATTGGCAAATAGACGCAATGAGTGGAGGGAAGGTAATTATTGTGGGGGATTTCAACTATAGGAACATAGATTAGAAGGAGGAGAGGACAGATGGGAGAAAGGAAATGGAATTTATTCAGTTACTAAGAGATAATTACCTGAGACAGCATGTGATCGAATATACTAGGGGTCTGAGAGTGCTTTTAAACTTTGAGAGTAATTTCGTCTAAGAATTTGTCTATAATGAATATGACCACATTGCCACCAATTGGTGAAAGTGATCATATAGTCTTAACTTGGGAGGTGGCTAAATGTGTGGAATTTTCAGTTAAGATGGGATATATATATGAAATTACAGGGCTGGTAATTATGACAATCTCAGGAGATTGCTTGGATTGGTGACATGGCATGTAAAACTGCAAGGGCTGGATGCTGAAAGGCATGGGAAGTGGTAAAGGAGTGTTTGAGAGAAGTAATGGTAGACTGCATACCTAGAGTCAGGAGACTAATTAAGTAGGAATTAGGATGAATATCATCATTAAGTTGAAGCTGCAAAAAAAAGAAACAATTGTGGAGGGAATTTAAGGAGAAAAGTGACCATCAGGCACATGAACAGTACAAGTGCCACACTAGTTACCCAGAAGGGTAACTAGTGTGGTAAGAAAGGCAAACGCAGAATATGAAAGGAAATTAACAATGCAGACTAAAGAGATAATCCCAAACAGTTCCTTCGACATGCTGCAAATGAATGCCGATAGTAGGGAAGTAACTGAATCATTCAAAATAGTTGAAATTACTAAGTGAACACTTTGTATGAGTATATCATCCAGGTGGTGATATTGCAGGAATTAGAGGGACAACTTGAAAAATGGTTCCATTAGATGAGAGCTCACTGGTCAAAAAAAAAAAAAAAATTATAGCCAAGGATATTAGTTAAACTACCAAACATCCCTACAAAAAAAAAAAAAATGATGTATTTTGGTATCCAATAAAAGTAAATTATTACCAAACGATCCTGACATATCAGATGTGGTATTGAATATTTTTCCAGAAAAGAGATAGGCATACTTCTCAAAATCAGTTGAATAAATATAAACCTGACAAAGGTCCTCATCCTCCTGAAAATCAGACAAGTCTACAAAGCCAAAACAACAGGAAATTTTTTTACAGTGGAACTGTCTTTGGTTTTGCCATAATATCAATAATATCAAGATTTTGCTGCAGAAACACAAGCTTATCTATCTCTGTCTCTGCATGAAATATATTTAAAACCCAGCGAGTACTACCCCTACCGTAAGGAATTTCACTGTCATACATTAGAACAGAACTGGTGATCCTGCCGATTGGTGGCGTAGTTATCCTTGGAATACTTAATACTGCTCTGGAAGCAGTAGCAATTTACCTATATTTGGGATTTCTTATTGCAGTATATTCAATTTATTTACTACTGGCTGCCGAATTAAATGAAATCGATCTTGATAACCTTATTTTGCAACTTCCTGTGCCCATGCATGTGGGTGACTTTAATGGACACAACACTCTGTGGTTAATATATCACATCAACCATGCCTGTTATGTTAATATCTCTGTAAAGAAACTGTTTTTTACAATGAGTATTAAATTTACAAGAGTTCAATCCTATTGTTGCAATGACTTTTAATTCTATATTTTTAGAGTACCACTCAAGACCAAATATATATATATAAAAAAAACGTATTTAATGAAACTAAAAACTGGGTGCATTGTAAATAAAATTAATATAATAATAACTAATAATAATAATAACTATAAAACTATTTGGATCCAAGGCCTCCTAAATTAAAACTATAGATTAGAAATGTCCTTTATCTTTATAGATAGGATAAATTCATTTTCTTTCTGACTCATTCTATTAATAGTTTGCTTCACATGTTAATCAGTCTACCATACTGAACATTTTGTTTTTACAGCAATTTACATTCCATTCCTACAAAAATTTACTTTACATTCCTATAAACAATACATCTTCATCACAGTCAGTTCTTTATCAGGCCTTCCTCAAAATATAAAATTTCTTAACTTCCACAGAACTATGCTGTGTTTTCTTATTTAGCACATATTGTTCCATTCATCCTCATTGTTTCAGATGGGAGAATAAATATTCTTATCTCAAGCAACTTAATTACAGGGAAAAACAATTTGAAAAACAATTTCTTTTACCACTTTATAAACAACACTGTATCAAAGTAAAGCTCTTCATTAAGGCCACTTTACAGTTTCAGATTTCACTAAGTCCATCATTGTTCTGATAAAATAATTAACATCACCAATGTCCTTGAGACAGGAAGAAACTTTGTCTTTTGCATTTCTTCGAACGTTAAAATAGAATATCTACTTAATATCTCCTTTTATTTATTATTCACTCCACTTGTTGACAGTCTCAACTCTTCAGTCAGAAGATTCACCATATTCCAACTTACCGTTTTCTTAAAAACTTCTTAGAACAAAATTCTCTGGTCTGCGTTCTCAAACTTGCATTCTTTTTCTTCTGGATTACCCCAGTACCAAATGCTCTCTCTCTCTCTCTCTCTCTCTCTCTCTCTCTCTCTCTCTCTCTCTCTCTCTCTCTCTCTGTTGGCTGTTAGTCAGTCATCATTCTCTATAGTGAGCTTATACGCTTGTTCCGTTAAGCTGCAATCGAGAAGCTAGTAATGGCTGATACATTATCATCATTGGCAAAAAGAGAATGTCTTTGCAATGGGCGACAGATATCACAACACTTAACAATTATGAATTACAATAAAGAAGATTGAAATTATTGCAATTTCAAAATCAGAATCTAGTAAGTACATCAGTCTCAAATACTTGACATTTCATTTTAACATAAATATCAATATCGGGTATATTGATATTTATATATATTGCCGGCCTGGTTTGCCGAGTGGTTATCATATCCACTTTCCAGCTAAAAGGCTGTGGGTTTGAATCCCACCTTGGCCATGGATGTTTGTGATTGTCTGTGAAAACATTAGCGGTGGTGGGCAGTAGATGGTGTTGGTGTAATTGCAGTTCGTTGTAGTTGATGGATTAAGTGGTGAAGATGGAGAGCTGTAGAGTTGTGTCCTCCCTCAATGAGCCTTTAGACTCCCTGGAGGTGCAATGTAATAATATTGCAAGTCAATTATATGTGGTTACAAAACCAAAACTAATGAAATGCTAACATAGTGAAACAATTATAAAAAGATTCATAATTATAAATTATGACTATTTTTACAGTATGTTCAATTTATTTACCACTGGCTGCTGAGTTAAATGAAATTTATCTTAATAATTATCTTACAACTACTTGTGCCCATACTTATGAGTAACTTTCATGGGCAGAACACGTGGGTGCTAGTGCCAACACAAATGGATGAGGTCATATTATTGAATGAATCCTTGAAAATACTGACCTCTCCATTTTGAATATACACTGAATACTTTCTTCTGTATATCTACCTGCTCATATTCTGCAATAGATCTTAGTCTTTTCCCCTGCCCTTTTTCCACTTCTTATGTGGGATGTCGAAGAGAACACTTAGGAGGAAACAGTCATTTTCCTGTTACTTACATAATATCTTCATAGTATCCACATTCTCCTACATGCATGCCCATTTGGAAAATAGACCACGCTGACTGAAATACTTTTTTCCCATCTTGCAAAATTTAATGCTAAAGCAGTCATCAACCTATGAAACATGTATGAATGAAGCAGTGAAGTATGCAACAGATTAGATTGTCCATGCAGTAACAGCTGCAATTAAATCTCACTTCATCTCACTTTCCACTCTATCCAAAGGCTTGGTGGAACCCAGAATGCCAAGCAGCCAAAAGAAAAAAAGATCAAGACAGAACGTGGAGTTTATTTCG
This sequence comes from Typopeltis vanoorti, assembly GCF_054136105.1. Classification (NCBI taxonomy): domain Eukaryota; kingdom Metazoa; phylum Arthropoda; class Arachnida; order Uropygi; family Thelyphonidae; genus Typopeltis; species Typopeltis vanoorti. The sequence goes on along the minus strand of NC_143561.1, from coordinate 40,973,872 downwards.
TAGATACCCTACCACAACAATCTTATAGTTTTTAAACATGCTTGTGCTTAAGCATGTTTAAAAACTATAAGATTTTAAAAAAATGTTATATGAGACATAACAGTTGAAAACAATCTTGAATCCAATTTACATCTTCAATTGAACAAACAACCAGCCCAAAAATTGTATGGAATAAAATCAGAAAATAAAAGGTAGATTGAAAACTCTGTCAACCTTAGAACATAATGGATATGTTGTTGCCAATCCCAAAGGTATTGCAGACACTATGGGAGAAAATTTGCCAGAATCTCAGCAAACAGCTTCATATCCTCCAAGTTTTTTAATATTGAAAGAGAAACGAGAAACAATGGCTGGTCTAAGCTTTTCTCCAATTGACTAGAGCTGTACAATCAGTCATTCATTAAGGTGGAACCAAAAAGAGATCTTTTTAGTTCCACCTGTGGATCTGATGACATCCATTATTAGATGATAAAACATCTTCTATCACCTTTTCTTGATCTCCTCTTTCTCTATAACAGAATACTTACAGTGGAAGAGTTTCTGGATTCTTGACATATGCCAGTTGTTATTGCCATCCCAAAACCAGGAAAAGATCCAGCACTAGCAAACAATTATCAACCTACTGCTTTACTACTGTCTTTATAAGATATTGGAGAAATGCTAATCTTCTCTGGTACTTTCAGAGCAACAAACTTCTTTGTGGCTTTTGTAGGCATCGTTCAATGTTCTATATGGTCCATTTAAAATCACGTATAAGAGATGCTTTCCTAAAATGAGAACATTTGGTTTCAGGCTACTTTCACATGGAAAAAGCTTATGACACAGCCTGGAAATATCATATATTAAAAGATCTCTTTAATCTTGGTCTTGGAAATACTTTCCTGTTTTTATCAAAAACTTTCTTTCAGCTAAGTTTTCCATGTCTAATGAGAAGTTATCTTGGCCATATCATGAAGAAGAGTATGTCCTCAAGGTTCTGTCTTAAGTGTGACACTCTTGCTATCAGAGTTAATTCAATCACTGAACAGCTTCCTCTCACAGTAGACAATGCTCTGTATGTTAATGACTTCACAATTTACAGTAACTCTTGCAATAAAAAAGTAATTGAAAGACAACTTCAACAAGCAGTGTATTAACTCTTCATGGGCTGTTAGTAATAGGTTCAGATTTTTTGTAGAAAAAAGTGTATGTACACTTCTGCAAATAACATTTTCTTCACCCAGATCCTCCTTTAAGAATGGGATAAGTATTCTTCCAGTGGCACCAGAGGCCAACTTTTTTTTGTGACTCATCTTTGACAGAAAGCTTTCATTCATTACACACATTTGTCAACTTAGGAAAAAGTGCAAAAAAGTATTGAATATCCTTTTCACTCTCTGCTCTGCAGAATGGTGTGCACATTGATGTTCCTTGCTCTGCATTTATCATACACTTGTACGTTCACAGTTTGATTATGGGTCCCATCATGAAGAAGAGTATGTCCTCAAGGTTCTGTCTTAAGTGTGACACTCTTGCTATCAGAGTTAATTCAATCACTGAACAGCTTCCTCTCATAGTAGACAATGCTCTTTATGTTAATGACTTCACAATTTACAGTAACTCTTGCAATAAGTTCTGCACAGTAGAGCATGCTTTGTTAGTTAGACCTTAACCATCATCAGAGTATATGAATGACTACTGGTGTTTTTTTTTTTTGGAATCACCTTTTCAAAGTCTTTATGTTGAAGCAAATGAACCTACTCTATCACTTAGACCAGTGGTGGCGAACCCTTTTATGTTCACGTGCCAAAAGTTTACAAACTGAGTTGTTGTCATGCCAGCACATGCCAAAAATTTACAAAGTTGCTGATGTGCCAGGAAGTTTTTAGTGGTGGTGGTGGGGGGGGAAATTAATAGAAAATTAATTAATTGATTCATATTATATAATATTTTATAAATAATATTAATTTTAGCAAAAAAAAATTGGCTAATGCCTTTTTATTCCCATACATAGGGAATAGGTGAGGCCCTTTAGCCCTATCTAACTTTTAAAGACTTAGTGGGCAGTTCAATCTCTACTGGTACTGAATCAGAGATAGATGGCCCAAGGCTATCACTAATTAAGCAGCACACAGTGAAGAGAACGGCTGAACATGTGAAGCCATGTCGTGGTCCCCAACACAATATATTTAATGTCTGAAATAATGTGGTTCTACGGTCAATTTTCTTCAGTTTACGGGACGAAAAAACCCGAGTTCCCGTGCGAAAAACCCTCTTGCCCGTGTCAGAGATTGACTAACTCGGGAAACGGTCGAAAAAAGCTTAGCAAAATTTCCTCTAGTCGCCGACTAGATTCAAAAGCAAGTCTTCCTTCATTCGGTCAAGCACTGGGGTGTGCAAATGCCACATCCACTGAGCTACACAGGCTTCCTATAATTATACTTTTGTAAATAATATTTTATTTTATTTATAATATTTATATATAAGTTTATAATATTATTCAGTGTAAAATTGATTATTGTATTATTAAATTGATTTTAATGATGTTGGTTTGGAAAAAAAAAAGCAGTAGTGAGAAAAATATTTATGCATTGTAACTCACCATAGAAGTCAGTTGAGCAGGGAAACAGCAGAAGGATGTCAACTTGTAGGAGAAATGCTGACCGTATTTACTCGAATATAACATGCCCTCACGTATAACTCGCAACCCTGATTTTAGCTTACGAAAAAAATATATCAAAAAAGTTTGCACATTACCTCGAACACAAAAAAATGTTTAAACATATTCACATCGAGGCGATAGTAACTCGCTCCCCGCGGTAACAACATGCCCTCCTCAACAGCCATTATACTGCAGATACAAGAAAAACAAGTGTAGTTTTATTGTATCTCTCAATAAGCTACAGAGGCTTTAGCAGTCTGTGTAATATATAAGGTGGCCATAAAATAACTTGCCTCTCTTTGGATGTATCTGTAGCTAAAACCAATAAACGGAATGAGACCAAATTTTATATTGAGACTTTTGAAGGCATGGGGAGATGAATTCTGCGAAAAAAAGATTTAGTACCAAAAGTCGACGATAGGGAAAATTTTGGAGCTGGCAGAACCGAAACAAGCGGATAATTACATTAAAGTCAGATAAAATGCAATTTGTTGTATACAAGAAAGGTCATCACATTGAAAATCGTGTATGTAGTCCTGGGAACCCTGATTCTGATAAATAAACATTACTTCCTGAGTTCAGTCACTACATTAATTTCTGTCTCTCTCGCAAGTTGTTCTTTTAGTTTAATTATTATAATTCTTATCATTGTAACGTGACGCGGATGTCGCTAACATCGTCAAAATGTTGTTATTCCATTTTATCTGCCTTCAATGTAATTATTTGCTTATTTTTGGCTATGCCAGTGCCAAAATTTCCCCTGTGGTCGACTTTTCGTACTAAATCATTTTTTTGCGAAATCATCTCCCCATGCCTTCAAAAGTCTCGATATAAAATTTGGTCTCATTCCATATATTGATTTTAGCTACAGATGCCTCCAAAGAGGGAAAGTTATTTTATGGCCACCCTCTATTTCTCATTAAATAGTGTGATTCATTAGTTAGAGCAGTTTTTATTCCAGATGTCTCTAATTGCAGTATTATTGTCCCCTCCCACAGAAACTATGCTGTAGAGACTCAAGAAAAACCATACGATGCACTGAAACACATTATCTAACTAAAGTCTATTGTCCAATTTTTCAATTACATGAAATAAGTGTTTATTTTTATTGCATTTGAAATTCTCAATGTCATTATGACAGATCACGAAGGCTAACTTCAAATAAAATTCTACCACTGATTGAAACATGCCATATACTTACAGTGACCATGCGTCCTTTATTTCAGAGGACAGTCCTTTATTTCACTGCTTATTCCTTTAGATTTTTTTTTCTAAAAATGGTCATTTTGTCCCTTATTTTGTGAATTGAAATAGTAAATTGAATATTGATGCCAACATATTTAAAGATGCAATTCATAAATTTTACCAAACCTGTTTGATTATTTAAATAACTGGGACAGCTCTTTCTTGGAAATGGAAGCATGGGTCTTACTACGAGAAATCCCTCTGCGGGCGAAGATCGAGGAAAGTGTTTTGTTCATTTCCAGTAACTGGAACTTAAACATAAATGGCGGAGAACTATTTGATGAAGTTTTGTGTATTAAAAGTTATGTCACCAGTGTAAAGATCGAAGATTGGCAACAAAATGACGAGTCCTGCTCGACGTACTTGGGTTGAAATTTTTAAATATTGCACAAATAAACACATCTTTTAAAAAAACATTTTAAAAATCATTGAATTTTGCGTTTGTCTCCCTGGATCTAATGCCCACAATGAACGAGTATTTTCATTAGTGAACAATATGTGAACCAGTGGAAAAAAACAATTAAAAATCCAAACATTGATAGCATATGTTTATACCAAATGGAACTTTGACATGAATTGAATACAGTTTTATGAATTTTTAAAACACGAATCTGATTTATTAAAAAACGTACATTCTTGTGAACAGTATCAAAATTAAATTTTTTAAGTAATACTATGGTTGTTTAAAATGCTGTGTATATGCATATATTTTACAATAAACGTTATAACGTTATTAGTTTTAGTGAAACAAATAAATGCAACCTGTTTTTGTTTATTTATCATGAAACAATTTCTGATTTTTCCTTTATTTTTTCCAACAAAATATGGTCACTATACATATGTGTGAGTGAGTTCGCCTTCCAGCTCAAAAGCAAACAAGCAGGAATAAAATTCAACCAAGGGTTGAAATTTTATGTGAGTCGAGCCCACCGGTAATGAGAAGTTCCGTCGGAACGATAAACGACACCCCTTCGTGAATGTGTTAAAACTAAGAAATATATAGCGAATGTTATGACAGTTTCAGATATTATAGAATTTGGTTGGAAGGGAATTAACATTTCAACTCACCACTTGTGGATTGCCTTTGTCTTTGAGTCACGTGATCTTTTGTTAATGCAGCACCAATCACATGCACGTCTTCATAGCTGCTCTCTCGTGTAAAACAAAATTTAACTTGTATGTATTGTAACAATTTTTAAAAAAGTTGAATTTATAAGCGTATAAAAGGATATCACCTGTAAATCGTTGACGTGGCAGTAAAATTCTCGGACGTGCCACCTTTGGCACGTGTGCCAGAGGTTCGCCATCTATGACTTAGACGAAAACAGTTGTCTCTTAACTATGCTCTAAAAATAGTCTCTTTCAGAGCATCCTGCATGGATTAATATCTTTTCTCTATGTTGAGAAGCTCAATATCACACATGTCACACTGCCATTCATCCCTTTAGTATGTATGCATGCTAGAGATTATGGTAGCTACTGTCATGAATGTTGACAACATTACCTATCAAACATAACAGCATTCCTCCATAGCAGATTTGCACTCCATACTGCAACCTCTCACTTTGTCAATTACAGAAATCTCAAACTCCATCTGTCCTGCAATTGTTTAATGCACACAGAGCAACCCACTCTGATTTCTTGTCCATCTATACTGATGATTCAAAATTTCTGACCTCTGTTTACTGACATTACTATATCCTGACAGATCTTGATTGCAGTAATTATTCAGCAGAATTACTTGCTTGCCATTCATCTTGCACTTGTTCATATAAAAGAAACCCACCACCAGAAGTGTATAATTTATACATGCTCATTAAGTTCTTTACAGGCCATCTCATTTCCTGTGTATAATCCACATCCAGTGCTTTGTAAGGCTTTACAGCTATTATACAAAACGAATCTGGCTGTGTGGATTCCAAGCCACATTAGAAGTAAAGGAAAATGAGATTGCAGCTGCTAGATCAGCTCATACATTTTCCGTGTACTGTTTAATAGTTCCATATACTTCAGTTTATAAGATGAAAGTACCCAATGGCAGTCTTCATGGCAGGAAGCATTGCAAAACAAATTGCACAAGATTGTCTGAAATTAAGCATTGGCAGTCTAATCAATAGAAACAGAAAAGAGGAAGTTATTCTTTCTAGTCTTCACATAGGTCACAGTCGTCAAAACATTCTTATTTACTTGAGGATTGATGACTCACCTATGTGTGAAAAATGCAACGCACATCTCACCATTTGTCTTATTCTGGTGGAGTGTTGACATTTCACACGAGAGAGGAATGAAATTTTATTAATCTAGCTGAGCCATATCACTCAGGCAGATGTCATCAGAAACTCAGACAAATTGCATTGTTTTAATCTTTTTACAAAGAATTAATTTATATAAGCTCATTTAGTTATGAATTCTATTTTTGTCTAGATATCAATTTCCTGATACCTCAAGGGATGTTCAGGTTACTATGACAGCACTACATGATTAAGTTTACATTATTATTAATCTCCTATCAACAGTTTTCCTCCAAATCAATATTACTTGTGAGCACTCTAATATTGTCATATCTAATATTCCATGCTTCTAAGACACTTCTAACTGAATCAATCTACTTAGACTTTGGTCTTCCTCTGGGTCTCTTTCCTGCCATCTTGGCATCAAACACCTGCTTTACTAACCTTTCTTCATCCATTCTATTTAAGTGGCCATACCACCTTAGATTAGCTCTGCTTTCATGTTCTTCGATGCTAACAATGCCAGGTTCCTTTCTAATATCTTCATTATTAATACGGTTCTGCCATTGATTCACTCCCCTAATTTTTCTTAGAACCCTCATATCTGTGGTCTCAGTCTTTTTTGATCAAGTGCTTTATTTCTAACCCAACTCTCAGATCTATAACTTAAAACTGGTTTGAACACTGTCTTGTGTACTGCTAGTTTAGCATTTTGGTTAATTCATCTTTTATTCCATATCAGTTTATTCATCTGGCTACACACTATATCAGCTTTGCTTATTCTGTTGCCTGTTTCCAGATTTAATCTGCCATTTTCACTGAAAATTATGCCTAAATAGCTGAAATAATTTCCTTGTTCTAGGATTTTCACTCAAAATGCAACTGAAGTTTTCTATGCACCTGCCTAATTTCATGGGTTTGGTCTTTTATTGCCGATTTTCATGCCAGTTTTACAGCTGTTATTCAGTTTAGTTAGTGAATGCAGGAGACTTGCATTAGATGTGTTTAGGAGTACAACATCATTTTCATAAAGCAAAGAGCTAAGTTTGCATAGTATTGCATTGCTTAATTTATAAATTTTTTAAAATTTGTATTTTATACACATTAATTTCTCACTTTATTACCTATTTATCTGTTTACCTTTGCTTTGGTGCAGTATGACCTTTGCTGTTCTTGTGCCAATAAATCATCAATCAATCAGTCAACCTGCTTTGTCATTTCATTCATAATTCATAATCTGGTTCTTGTATATAGGATGAGAATTTAAAGGGGAATGAATATTTTAATCATATCAATAAGGATTGTTTATGTGATACATTCACTGGAAATGATTGAATTAAAAGACTGAAAATGCAACACAGGAAATGAAGTGTAGAAGCTTGAAGGTTGTCACGTTTGGCATTATTATAATGCCAAACAACATGCAGATGAAAATGGTTGTGTGTTTGCTCTGTGATTGAAGATATTGAAGTATATTTTCGTCTGAATTGCCTAGAGGTAAAAAAAAAAATATTGCACTATACTTAGAAGTGGTCACTGGTGAGGAAGTCTGGTAGGTTTTTTTGATATTCTGGCAGGCATGCGAATAATTTGTGTGGAGTCATTGGTGCTAGCAAATGATTCATCATCTCTACCTGTTGGATTGGTGCAGTTTGAAAAGCAAAGCTAGCTAGAGTTGTGAACACTACATAATCCATTGTGCATTACACCACCTTATATGATATTTCTGCTTGTTAATTGCATTCGTTCTCTGACTAGTTTGTCTGTTTTTCAGGAGGAAAACACCTTGCTACTTCTCTTTTGAGACCAGCTAACTCACCTTTATTTTAAAAAGCGTGTATAAAGATTCCTCACATCATGATAAGAATCAAACCCAGATCTTTTCCACTCAAAGAGCATATGGCATATTGTTCCAATTGTGCTATGGAGGTGCTTTAAAAAAAAAAAAAAAAAAAGAGAGTCAGGAGGGGATTAAGTGCTATACTACGAAGTAATCAACAATGTTTTAACCTTATGTATTAGGCCCAGAGGTCAGTCATCCTTATTAAGGGGAATGTTGACCCCCCCCCCTCTTTCACATAACACAAAATCTCTAGGGAAGATAATAATTCACTATTAATTAAGTTGGACTGGAAAATGTCTATTTAGAAATCAAAACATTCAAAATGGTTGTATGTATTAAGAGAGCAGTAGAGATAAGATGATGATAACATTATGCATGCACACAAAAGTATACAGTAATTACCCTGCATTTGTAGTGACCCTCTGTTTATGGTAAGCCAATCTTAAATAGGCACTTTATGAAGTCCAAACAAAACAGATGCTGTTTACACTGTCTTGTGTTTGTTTTCTTCTTTATTTTTGTATTCTTACAAAAAAATAACATTATGCATTACATGCATGATCTTCTGTTCATACCTTTGCTCAGGTGAAGATAAATTGATAACAAGATAAAATTATTAACATCAGACCTCCATGGAGTCAAAGACTCATTGTGGAAAATCCACACGTGCACAAAAAGATCATCAAACTTCTTTGTCCTTTCATTTGTATTTTGAATCCATTTGCAGTTTTCACACTCAGTCAGTGATTCTGCTCCCCAACCACTCCATGCAAAGAACCTGCTCCCTTATTCACTCCCTCTTTACACATCCTCTTGTTTTACCTTGTTCAGCCCCTCACCAACTTATGCAGATATTGCATTCCCTCAATCTATTTTCTTATTCCATGTTCCAGAGACCCGATTTTTGACTTTGAAACAGTCATTTCAAAGCAAAATGTTCCTTTATCAGGAATATTCTCCTTTGAATTTACTGTTTATTTGTTTCAAGTTATGTTTCAGCTTATCTATTTCAACTATGTCTTCCTTTTGAGTGTCATATATTTGTGCAGTATTTAATTACTTTGATCAGTCATTTAGTTGACATTACAAATGATGAAACTAAGTCTCCCAAGGCCATAATGTTGTGTATGTTAATTGCCTCTGTTCTCCATGCTGTTTGCTGATTTGCAGATGGGGGAAAAAAAAAAACTACTGTTTTCCTTTCTTATAATTCTCAGGGTAGTTCCATACATGTGTTTGCATTAAAAATAAATAAATTTTGATGTATTTAAATTAATATAAAACTAGTGATTTCTTATCCTTGGTGTTATAAACATACAATACTTAGTATGTGTAACTCCATGACTATTTTTTTTTATACTGACTATCTGCAGTAGAGTTGGTTCACCTGAATTGAACAGTTGTAATATAGCAATGCAACATATCAACCAAAGTGCAACAGCAATGCAGTTCTTTGAAAGCCACAATACATGTTGTATTGTAACATGACATATTACAGGTCAACAAGTTTCAGAGAACTTCATATCAACTCCCCAAGAGCTGCTGATTTACCCATTCCTGCTTGGATTTTTTGTGGTAGTTGTAGTAGTAATTTTTTTCCTTATGAACATTGTTTTTTTTTTTTTATTCCTTTATAATTCAGAAAGTGAAATTGCTTTTTTTTTTTTTACTCCAGCTTACTCTTCCTCCATGGCCAATGTATCGCCTTAAATCTCTTCCTTGGCAGAAACCAAGGGAAGAAAGCAATCCTGAAGCAACAAAATCAAAGAAGAAGAAATAAATTTTAAGAATCTTTGATGTTTATATTAATTCATTAGGTTTTCTAATGTAGTGTTTAAAAATAAATTTTTTATTTGTATAAAGTAATTATAATCTCTTCCTCTTTTCTGTGTTTTATAAAATAAGAATCATAGCAAATATTAGGAAAAGTACTAAAAAGTGTTGATAAATAGTGCTGATAAATAGCATAGATAGTTTAGGGATAGTCTCACTAAATGGTGCAAGACCACTATTGTGCTTATTTTTATTTTCCTACACTGTACTAAAAACATACTATGGCCCACATATAGGACCAAACGAGTCCTAAGCCCCCAATAAATATCCTGTTCTGTCCCACTCCAGACCTGGGAATTGAGAAGTCATTCTCTGGTAAGTCCTTATGCTATGAGTGTGTCCTGTAAGGCACACAGAGTATGCATCCAAAGCTTATCAAGTCCAAAATGCTAATACTAGACACCTCTAAAGAATATAGTTACAGAGGTAAGATTTTGGTACAGTGCAGTGTTCTTGAAGAAAATGCACTGCATCTTGTAGCATAGTAAGCAGCTTTCTCATGATGGAGGATAGTGAGTGGTTGCTCAGCACCTACAACTTAGACGTGTGTGATAACAGTCGAGCAACAAAAACATGAGCCAAAGTTTCTGTACTCTGCATTTCTTGTAATCTCTTTTCTCTGAGTGATACAAGCTCAAATCAACAGTGCATTGATTTCTTGTTCTTAATTAAATCTGTGTGTGTGTGTGTGTGTGTGTTCAAAGCCAGACAGGAAGTAAGTCTCAGCCCTGATCCATTGACGTTGAGAGGGAACATGTTTAGATCCTTGTGATGCAGCTCCATCAGCTGTGAATGGTGTAGCATGAAATTCCATTGCCTTTGTTCAGCTGAGGCAATTGTCCATCTGTTCCCATCCAGAGGTGCATTGATACTCATCCTTAATATATGAAATTCTTAGAGGTAGCAAGTCATAATTCTTAAGTGAAGAGGAAAATTTTCTTTAATCTGGATGGATGTAATCAAGGCACTAATCATTGCAATGAGGAAATCCCAAGACCTCCATGCTGTATGGTAGCATGGAAAATGCTAATAGTGCATCTTGTGGAAGATATAACCAAGAACAGAGTGCTGAGTAAACAACTACATCCATCCTGGACAATACTGAGAGAGAAACTACCTAGGACTAACCTGTAGTATAATTTAGGAGGATGGAAGTAATTCAGAATAAAGAGCATTTTAGAGGTTTGAGTGAGGCTTTTCATAGAGAAAAGAGGTTCCTAGAGTAGATGGGTAAGAGGAGCACCATGTCGGAGAGAAAAAAAACAAGATATCCCCCACTCCTCCAGAAGTGAGATAGAATGCAAAGCCACATTGTGCAGGGAAAGCTAAATATTCTCAACCTTCAATTTCTTGTCTACTGGGAAGGGATAAGAAAAAGCACACGACTTTGTCACACTAATGTTTGTTAGCTCAAACTTGAAAGGAGTTGACTGTTTGGTTTAGGAGTTTGTCAAGCTTCTCTTGTAGAGGCTCAAATTGTGTACCTGTGCATTAAAATGCTGTGCTTGATTTCTGATTTGCATTTTGTGGCAAACTAATTTTTTTTAAATATGACAAGATGTTTTGTATTCTGAGTGTTCCCTTTTCCCATTTTGTACTCTACTGTGCAAGTCCTAAGTTGAATCCAAGCAAATTTGGTTTCTTGTATTATTGTTTTTTTGTGTGTGTGTTTCATGTATACATGTAGTGCAATATGTATGCCCAAAATCACCATCACTGAAACATTTCTTCTGTGAGAAAAAAAAAAAATCAAGGTTTGCAAAAAAAATAAACACAGGTGATTTTGAACCTAAAAAAAGTTATTTGGAGGACCAAATAAAAATTTGGTCCTCCAAATTTTTATTTTTATTTTATTTGAAATTTTTATTACTCCTGATAAGTGGCTATAATCTGAAATTCCTCTCATTTTTGCCTTTTGAAAATGAAGAAACTGCAATTTTTTTTGTAGCATCTCAGCATACTTACGAGGGTGGTCTGAAATGTTCTCAGCCTCAACCATAGATGGCAACACTATCGGCAAGATTTTTTTTTTTTTAAGTTGGTACATCTGTCATAAGCATCCATATGAAATTGCAAGTTTGTTTTATACGGCTGTCGGAAGCAAAAGTGTTGTCTGTATCCCTTGAAATGGATAAAATTGAGTATTGTGCAATTATAAAATTCTTTGTAAAAGAAGGTTTAACACCAAAAGAAATTCATTCAAAGTTTATAAAAGTTTATAGGCACTCTTCTCCTTCGTTTTCGACAATTAAGAAATGGGCTGCTGAGTTTAAATGTGGCTGTACCAGCCTTGAAGATGATCCACATGAAGGACGTCCAAAAAAGTGTAACAACTCTAGAAATCATTGATCAAGTGCACGATGTGGTATTGGATAACCAGCGAGTCACAGTGCGTGAAATTGCTGAGACTATAGCATTTCAAAAGAACGTGTAGGATATATTTTGCATGAAGAATTGCATATGAAAAACTTTGTGCGAGATGGGTGCCACGCTTGCTCACAGCAGATCAAAAACGCACTCACATGAAAATCTCTGAACAGTGCTTGGAGCATTTTAACAGGAATAAAACCGATTTTGCTCATTGATTTATTACTATGGATGAGACTTGGATTCACCATTACCCACCAGAATCCAAACAGCAGTCAAAACAGTGGACAGAAGACAAAGGCGATTTCATCAGCAGGAAAGGTCATGGCTTCGGTGTTTTGGGATGCTAAAGGCAGTTTGTTTATTAATTATCTTGAAAAGGGTAAAACAATTACCGGAGAATATTATTCCGATCTTTTAACCAGACTGGACGAAAAAATTCTTGAGAAAAGACCCAGTTTGCAGAAGAAAAAAATTATTTTTCATCAGGGCAATGGGAAAATTAAGGGATCTGCACTATGAATTGTTGGAACATGCACCCTATTCCCCAGATTTAGCTCCCTCTGACTTCTATCTCTTCCCAAAACTATAACTCTTCCTCGCTGGTCAGCGTTTTTCTTCGAATCAAGAGGTGATTTTAGCTGTAGAGAAGTATTTTGCAGATCTTACTGAGAACCACTACAGGGACAGGATAATGGCACCGTAGCATCGCCAGAATAAATGTATTAGTCTTAAGGGAGATTATGTTAAAAAATAAAAATAATTTTGAAATTATAAATTTGTTTTTTCATTGTTAGGCAAGAACTTTTCAGACCATCCTGGTGGTGCATCCAGCTATCAAGAAAGTATTTTTTAGGATCATAAGTGATGTGACAATGGCAAATGAGAGTAAAAAATGAATTAATGCATGTATAAAAAGAAAAATTAACATTTATGTACAGTACATAAAGTGTTTAAACATCTGACTGGAGGAACTCAGTTTGGTCTAATGTGATTTCTTTTTTATAATACACACAATTTCAGTGTTCAGAGAGCATATCAGTTTGATAAAGTAATGAAATAATTTGGTCATTGAGTATTTTTATAGCCCTTGTTTGGATTTAAAATTAGATATGGTAATAATTCAATCAAAGAAAGAGTGGGATATGAACAGGAATTACATAAAACACTAAAATTGTCATGTCTTGTGACAGTACAATTTTTTTTTCCCCCCATGAATATTTTATTTTTACAGTGTCTACAAGGGTATATTTGAATAAGCATTCTGGCAACAAATCCCAAGTATCTGGTAGAAATTGATCTGCCACTGAACAGGTCTATATATGGTGCAAATAACTTCAGACTGTAATCTGACTCTGATGGCAAGACAGAACCCCACAATGTCCTCTCACCAACTGCTTGTTAAGGTTGCTGTATACACAGATGAAAATATTTCCAGCCAGACTGTGTTAAGAGGGGGTTCAATTCAAGTGGATGCAAGAAAGCCAGTAGTTGTATCCCATTAACCACAAATTACCATAAAACTCATTGAAACTGCTGCAATGCGTAACTTGACTTGGCTCGAAAAATGAGATACAGTTGTGTTTTCTGATGAGTCCTGTTTTACCTACAAACATTATTTTGAACTTTATTTGATATAGAAATGCAGCACCATCCTTCCAATATCAGAGAAAGGGGACACCAGTGGAGGTGGTGTTCAACACCTGGTCTAACAACTTTTCTGGTATAAAATTCTTTTTTGTATCTAGCAAAGACATTGAACATGGTGGCAAGTTGCTTAAAGAAAGATTTGAAAAAAGGAAATAAATTAACACAGGAATGTATCACAGATTTCCTGTCAATAAGAAAAAATGTTACTATCTGCAAAATGTTCTACTTCAGAGAGCTTTGACATTGTCACTTGAGCATCCAAGATTATTTTGCCATGATTGAATAATTGTCTACTGCATCGGGTCCCAACTGGTGGTATGCATACCCCCTCTGGGGGTGCACAAAAAATAAGTAATGGCAGATAAACAATCATTTCCACTATTTTACATTAAAATAGGCACTGAACACAAAAGTATCAGTATTTAAAAACAGCTGTTTTAAAAACAAGGGGTACAATTTATAGAAATGGGTTTAAAAGGGGGTACACAAGTGGAAAAAGGTTGGGAACTATTGGTCTACTGTATTAATGATAATTATTAAAAGTGACAAGACTTGGATGTAATTTATTTTTACAAAGAAGAAATAAATTCTACTTTTACATTAATACTGGTGATATGTAAAAACTCAGCATGTAATTTGCTTCCTCCACACTAATGTGCTGAAAGATGAAACAAAAAAGTGTAGTGGCATTGCTTTAGAAAAGGGGGTTTGGGCTGAAGAAATAAAAAAAATAATGGAATGGGATCAACTTTGCTTTATAGTCACCTATCAAGAGGATCATTCATAAAATTTCAAATTTTTATTTTGTTCCTCAACTTTTTTTTTTTATTTCAAAGTCAGTCATTTTTAATCTTTTGCAAACTTTGAGGCAATTTTCTTCTTCATAAAAGAAATGCTTTAGTTCAGATGGTTTTGCACTTTGCACATATTCCACTACATGTGCAAATCAAACCCACAAAAAATCAGACTTGTGGATTCACCCTCATACTGACACAATAGGGTACAAAATGAAAAAGAGGCATTTTGAACTCAAAGAACAACCACCATCTTGATGGAGGAAAAAATTCTTTGAAAATGCAAATGAGAAATAAAAAAGTACACACCTTAAGCATTAAAATGGTATTTAAAAAAGAAACGAAAGAAATTGGACAATCTGGAAATAAGCTGTAATGAATTTTAAAACCTGCTAAAATGTGAAAATTCTGCCAAAAGCTACAATAACATGAAAAAGGTGTTTAAAAAATATTTTCTCCCATCTTAACGATCTTACCAGGAACACTCAGTAGAAAAACACGTTTGTGATTCTCACATTGTTTTGTTTCCCCGTTTTTCTAGATGGGTACCGTGAGATCTCTGCTCCAATCATCTGGAATTTGGCCTTCTGACCAGACCCTCTGAATTATGCATTGTAGCCACTGTAAAACTTATACTTCCATATCTGAGCATTTCATCTACTCCAGCTGCCTTTTCACATTTCAGGTTTTTGATGACTTTTTCTACTTCAAGTGTAGATATGTATTCCTTACTGCATTGGTTTCCTATCACAATGCTGACACTGGTTGTTTCATTTAGCAATCTTTCAATAATTACTCCAGACATCTAGAATACCTTCAGTTTTCATGTCACCTTTATCATCTCTGATTCCTTTTATATAATACTCATTCCTCCATTTGTAAGCTTTATCAATAGCCTCCAAAGGATAGAATAACAAAATCCTTGTAGATAGGCTTATACATTGGTAACATGAACTATTAAATTATTTAAGGAATTTACAAAAGAATAACAAAATGACTCTCTCTTATTACCAAAAAAAAAAAAAAAAAAAAAGAGAAAGAAACAAAGTAAAATTCATTGATCAATGATTTTACATGGACAAACTCTTTCTTCTGGTTTGGAAGATGATTTGTAAGCATGTGTCATTTCTGCAGGCCACACACACACACACTTCAAATGTAGATTATGGAACTTCCAATATTCAGATGTTTCAAATGTTTCCTTATAATATAATATAGAAACAGAAATGTTTGTGTAAGTACATTCAAAATGTTACCTTGTAATTTGTTAAACATGGGAGTTGTAAAAATACCCGGTCAATTGAAAATGAAAATAGATTTTAAAATAAAACTGAACATGTAATAACCTATGACACGAAAAACAAGATTCACAGATGACCAAAAATGTTAATCCTAAATTTCATTATTCATAGAAGACATAGTTACTCAATCTAATGTGCTTGATAGTAAGATTGTTAATGGGAAATGCAAGGTCAAACAGTAATTTTGAAAGAAACATGGATGATGTTAAATTTCACAGATTATATCTGTGAAACATTAAATTATAGATTGTACATTTTCCAAAAGTACAGTCCTTCAAGTGAAATTGTAAGCAAATTCGGCCATTTTCAGATAAATGTGACTTCTGAAATGCAGCAGCAGCAAGTAAAAGAAAACATTCAGAATGAATGAACAATTATTGTATCATCATCATCAAATTCCTGCTATGTACCCTCAAGGGGGTGTACAGGATATGATAGTACTACATGAAAAAAAATTACATCATGATTAATTTCCTATCTACAATTTTCCTCCAAATCAGTCTGTTACTTGTCAAGACTCCAACATTATCAGATCTTATATTTCTATCGTATAAGGCACTTTGTACTGTATCAATCCACCTATATCTTGGTCTTCCTCTGGGTCGTTTTCCTGCCAAGCTGGCAGAGAACACTTGGTTTGCTAATCTTTCCTCGCCCATTCTGTTTAAGTGACCATACCACCTGAGATTAGCTCTGCTAACGCATTACTGGATGCTGACAATATCAAGTTCTTTCCTAATATCCTCGTTTTTAATATGATATTGCCATTAATCCATCTGTTCATGCCTATAATCTTTCTCAGGACTCTCATATCTGTGGTCTCTAGTCTTTGGTCAAGTGTTTTACTTCTGACCCAGCTCTCAGATCCATAAGTTAAAACTGGTTTGAACACTGTCTTGTATACAGCTAATTTAGTGTTCCGACTAATTTCTCTCTTATTCCATATGAATTTATTCAGTTGACTTCCTACCATACCAGCTTTGCTGATTCTGTTGTCTATTTCTATATTTAATTTACTATCTTCAGTAAAAATCGTGCCTAAATAGCTGAAATGTTTTACTTGTTCCACAGGTTCTCCATTCACAACACAGTTGACATTTTCAATGATTCTGCCTCTTTTCATTGTCTTTGTCTTTTTATTGCTGACCTTCATACCATATCTATTACAACAGCTATTCAATTTAGTCAGAGAATCTGACTTGTAGCAGATTTATTTAGAAGTATAACATCGTCAGCATAAAGCAAAGAGCTGACATTAACATCACCAATTCTGATATCATGTTTAATACCACTTTCCTTCATAATGTGACCCATATAGATAATGAATAACAGAGGGGATAATGTACATCCTTGTCTTACACCAGATTTAACATTAAATCATCTTCCTGTACTTCCTTCAATTCTAACTGCTGACTTACAACTCGAATAAAGACTAAGTATTGCTTGATATAATGCCCCATTGACACCATGTAACGGCAGCATATTGAATAGCTTCTCTCTTGGCACCTTGTCATATGCCTTTTCTAAATCGACAAAACTTAAATACAGATCTTTGTTATATTCCCATGCTTTCTCGACTATTTGTCGTAAAGTGAAGATCTGATCCTGACAGCCTCTATTTGGCCTGAATCCAGCTTGTTCTTCACCAAGCTTTTCTTCCACAATTCTTCTTAACCGTTTCTCAAGTATACTTGCATATATCTTGCCAGGAACACTCAGTAGGGAAATACCTCTGTAATTCTCACATTCAGTTTTATTTCCCTTTTTATATGTGGGTACTATGAGAGCTCTACTCCAATCATCGGGAATTCGTCCCTCTCTCCAGGCCTTCTGAACTATGCAGTGCAGCCACTGTAAGACTCTCACACCACCATACTTCACCATTTCTGTCGAATATCATCTACTCCTGCTGCCGTTCCACATTTCAAGCCTTTGATGGCTTTTTCTACTTCAAGTATGGATATGTATTCCTGACTGCATGCCTGGTCAGTGTTTTTTATCACTGTGCTGTCATCACTGCTTGTTTCATTAAGCAGTTTTTCAAAGTAATTACTCCATACTTCAAGGATATCTTTTTCTCCCGTTTTCATGTCACCTTTATCATCTCTAACTCCTTTTACAGCACTCTTTCCTCAATTCCTAAGCTTCTTCAATAACCTCCAGAAGATTTTGCCACCTTCTTGATATTTATTTTCTATATTCTTGCCAAAGTCCTCCCATGACTTTTGTTTAGCTAGTTTTACATAGTGTTTAGCATTCTTGCATTTGTCTATATTCTCTAAGAGCACAAGCTGACTTATTTGACAGGAACTTTTGATATGCTTTTTTCTTTTTCTTCAGTGCCTCTATAACTTCCTCTGTCCACCAGGGAGTTCTGACTTTTTTATCCTTACAGACAACCTCACCACATGCCTCTCTGGCAGAATCAATGAATGTTTTCTTCAGAGTTTGCCACTGAATCTCCAAGGTTTGATCCCTGTTCTCAAACTCTTTCATTTTTTCTTCAATAATCTTCGTGCATTTTAGTCTACAGTTCACATCTGAGAGCTGCTCAACTTTTATTCGCTTTAAAACTTTCTTACATGTTATTCTTTTCAATATGAAATTCAATTTTATCTTGCTCAAGACTAGATAGTGATCACTTACAATTTCAAATCATCTGTACACTCTGGTGTTCTGCACCAGGGAGAAAACATCACTATCAACAATAACATAGTCAATGAGACTTTTCTTATTTCTAGCCTCTTCTCTCCATGTGAATTTGTGCACATTTTTATGTTGGAACATGGGGTTAGCAATAACCAGTCCATGTCCTGAGCAGAAATCCAACAGATATTTGCCATTATTATTAGCTTTGCTCTTTTCTCCAAATTTTCCCAAAAGATTTTTGTATGTCTCACAATCATTTCCTACTCTGCTATTTAGATCCCCAACAAGGACCATTTTTTCATTGTGTCAGTTGCTTTTTCTAAAGCTTCAAAAAATTCCTCCACTTCTACCTTAGTAGAACCTTCTGTGGGACCATAGGCACAAATAAGTCTCATTGTCCAGTTCCCCATTCTCATATTTGCCCACATTACTCTAGTTGAGACTGACTGCCATTCAAGAAGATTAGCCTCGTATTTTGTGTTGAATACTATGGCTACTCCTTTTCCTTGATTGTCATTGCCTGAATATAACATTTTGTATTTATTGCTCAGAAAGATCTCACCAGTTTTGGTCTTTTTTGTTTCAGTCAGCCCTATTATGTCGATCTGGTACTTATCTAATTCTTCAGCTATGTCATGAGGGAAAAATAAATGCATTACATGAGATTAGATGGAATTTTTGTGTCTTGATTTTATTATTACCGTATATTCCGGCGTATAAGTCGACCAGTGGCGGCCGGTGAAAATTTTAAGTGGGGGTGCTGCATATACAAAAAAAAACTTTTTTCCTAATCGGTAACGAATTTATTAATAAATAAATTTACATATTAAAAATATTTCATCCTCACGAACGAACACCAATAATAAAAGTTTCATATTTCAAACCCTGCTACCTCATGGATGTAGCAGGGTTGTTTCTCCCGCGAACTCAGGTTTTTCATCCCACATACAGACAAATCTGCCCTTCAGAACACATGCAATTTACAGACAGAATACTAGTGTAGTGGTGGTGGAGGTGGGCAGTAGATGGCGTTGAAAGAGAGATTTGTAGTAGAGGTTCGGTGTAGTGGTTGAGACAATTGTAGGTGTAGTCCCGCGATGGAGGTGTCAGGAATAATAATATCAATAGAATATCAGCGTTAGATCGCAGTGCATTTGTTTCATGTAACGATAATTGAAAATAATTATTTTCAACATTGACACTCGTCATAATTCAGCCTTGTATCTATAATAAATAAATAATTCTGTTATTTTAACAAAATAAAATAAGATTTACAAAAAAATAGTTCACGAACACGTGCCAATAATAAACGTTTCATATCTCACAAGTAACGAGCGTAGGCATAATATACACTGCCCAAGCGGCAGTGTATCTAATCACAACGTGCAACGACAGCAAACGAATATCGGCGTTAGATCGCAGTGCATTTCGTGTAACGATAATTGAAAAAATAAAAAAAATCAGCTAACGCCTTTTTATTCCCGTATATAGGAAGTAGGTGAGGCCGTTTTTAGTCCTATCTAACTTTTAGGAGACTGAGTGGGCAGTTCAATCTCCACTGGTATCCAATCAGATAGCTGGCCCAAGGCTATCACTAATTAAGCGGCACTCGGTGAAGAGAGACGACTCTACATGTGCTGCCATCTCGTGGTCCCTAACACTCGTATTTGATGTCTGAAATAA
The DNA here is from genome assembly GCF_054136105.1 of Typopeltis vanoorti. Lineage (NCBI taxonomy): Eukaryota > Metazoa > Arthropoda > Arachnida > Uropygi > Thelyphonidae > Typopeltis > Typopeltis vanoorti. Next base: position 40,953,635 of record NC_143561.1, on the reverse strand, counting down.
TGTGGGTTCTACGGTCGATTTTCTTGAGTTTACGGGACGAAAACCCCAAGTTTCTTGGAGAAAAAACCTGCTTGTCGTGCCAGAGATCGTCTAACTCGGGAACCGGTCGAAAAAAGGCTTAGAAAAATTTCCTATAGTCGCCGACTAGACTCGAAACGAAGTCTTCCTTCGTGCGGCCAAGCGCCGTGTTGTGCAAACGCCACATCCACTGAGCTACAAAAATATTCTTTTTATATTTTCAACATTGACACTCGTCATAATTCAGCCTTGTATCTATAATAAATAAATAATTTTGTTATTTTAACAAAATAAAATAAGATTTACAAAAAAATTTCACCAGGCAAACGCACCAATAATAAACGTTTCATATCACACAGAAATAAGGCATAAGCATACTAAAAATACACTGCCGTTTGAGCAGTTACAGTTGGGAATGACGTAACGTGCAATGACAAGAGCAAACGAATATGGCGTTAGATCGCAGTGCATTTGTTTCGTAATCTAAAGCGTTAATCGAACCATTCCAATTAACTATTCAATCAATGTCAAAACATAAGCTGTAACCTTTAACATGTTGTAAGCGTTGTTATTAATTATAAACACAGCAATTTAATTTTTTTCCTTGGGGATGTTGCAGTGTTGCAGTGCTCATGTACGGGCCGCCACTGAAGTCGACTCAAAAAATTTCTTTAAAAATAAAAATTATGACAGTTTTTAAGTAAAATTTTTATACAGGCGTCAACCACGATCATAACTGCCTTTTTAGTCCTTCCATTCTTTGTTTTAGCAAAAGATATAAAATACTAGTTGACAAAAGAAATTTTATTTCGTATTGACCAATAGTGAACTAAAGTGAAATGGCTCCTTTTAAAAGAATGAAATATTTTTCTGTAAATAAATTTGATATAAGTTGAAATATTTTTACTTATTTACCCATTTTGTATATTGCTAATAAATTTAACAGAGTATGATACGTACTAGTTTTGTCTTGGAAAGCAATCAATTTTTGACCCGGCGTATAAGTCGAGCTAAAAAATTTAGTACTTTTTTTTCAATGCTGAAAAGGCGACTTAAACACCGGAATATCCGGTATTTAATACATACATTCATTTTCCTATCACCTTTAAAGACATTTTGAAATGCACGCTGACAGGGAAAAAAAGTATCAGTTTTGTTACCTGCACCTTAAAATTTTGGGATCTTGATACTTGGACAAACTCTTTCTTCTGGATTGGAAGATGATTTGTAAACATGTATCATTTCTGCAGGCTACACACACACTTCAAATGTAGATTATGGAACTTCCAAATTTCACTTGAAGGATTGTACTTTTTTTGAAAACGTACAATCTATAATTTAATGTTTCACAGATATAATCTATGAAATTTAATTTGTGAAAATTCACATCTTCCATGTTTCTTTCAAAAGGTTGCAAGATTTTGAGATGTTTTGTTTTATTTTATTTTGAGGGTTACCAAGGGGATTTACATGGCCCTGTAAATCCCCATGGTGATCCCACTGTCTATATTTAAATGAGACGTTACATTCTTTCCTCTATTCTATTTTTACAAGCAGGGAAGAAATTAGAAGAAAATAATTATTTATGTAACAAAAAAAATTCTAGATATGAAAGAAAAAAACTTTTTTTTTTCTTTCATCTTAGATTAGTCACTTCCAGTAGGGCAAAATGTCAGATGGCGTTTTTTACTTAACAAGCGAAATCATTTCCTGTTTTGAGGAAAGTAGAGGAATGATCGATATCACCTCAGTGAAAAAAAGTAGCACCCCTATGGAAATGACTAGAAAAAGTACACATCCTGGCTGCTGAATTAGAAACCTTTATGCAGATACATGTAAATATTAGCATATATGCAAAATACTTGGTTATGTGTGTCACCATGTATTCTACGAAACTATTTAAAGATGCTGCAGGTCAGTAATCATTAATGTTTAAGGATCTTTTGGAGTTTGATAAAGGGCTTATTGTGGGTGCCTGTCTGGCTGGAACCACAATTTTAAAAAAAGAGTTGACTGGCTTCTCAAAAGATGAGATATCTCAGGTGTTTAATTAGTAGAAAAATTAACCCACATTACTTGTCTAAGAGGCATAAGTGTGGTCCTAAGACGTGTCAGGAATGAGACCTCAGACAAGAGTGAAGGCTCGTATGGGCAAAAAAAACTTTCCATCTGTAGCAATTGAGCGAAGCATGAAGGCCATATCTCACTGAACTATGTGCAGGGAATTGAAGAGGTTAAGTATTAGTAATTGCATGCCTATATACTGTATGGAAACCACTGATTTTCTCAAAGAACCAGAAAATTCATCTACAGTGGTCTTGACTTTGTTCTGTACCAAGGGTAGGCAGGGAGTTTGGTGAGAGCCCTATAAAGCAATGAACCCAGCTTGCCTTATAAACACAACTCAAGGTTCTTTAGGTGGTGTCATGGTGTGGGACGTGTTCTTTTGGTACAGAATGGACCACCTGATATTGCAGGAAGGTTGAATGTCCTCCAAGGAATATTTGAACATTGTTGCTGGTTAAGTCCATCCTGCAATATTGACTTTTTAATCCAGCAAGTGACAGTCATTTCATTTTCATAAATGACAGTGCTACTCTCCATGGCAGAAGAATTGTTCAACAGTGATTCTGCAAGCATGACAGCAACTTCCATCATCTTCTCTGGGCACTATAAAGCCTCTGAACCCCATTTAGAATGTACGTGACATAGACAAATATCTGGGAGCAAAGTCCTTTATCGTCAAATCTGAGCCAGTTAAAGGTCTGCTTGGTGTGTTATAGATGCAATCCAAAATCCTAAAGGAGTTCCTACACACTATTAAATAAAAGTTTCTAATTTTGTAGTCAATATGTTTGTGTATAATACACAAAGAGATCATCTATGAGATAGCAATTGGGGTTAGTTTTTGAGAAGAGGATATCTTTAAAAAACGGTGTTTTTTTTTCAGCAAATGAAAGAGGTAGATGGCAACTGAGAAGATTAATCTGATTTCTGAAAAGTATCAAAGATAAGGGTAATGAACTGAGATCTTTCTTTAGAGTGAAAATACAGGACTTTTTTGTAGTGTTGACATTGACTAGGTTATCACTACCTCATGGGAATGACAGATTGTTATTTAAGGTAACTTGTGTAAAATATCACAGCTTCTAATGTTTGCTGCATCTTTGTTGAAGAGGAAGAGGAGAAATTGTACTGTTATCAGCAAATTCATGATCATGATTTGGGGTTAGTGAGAAGGTGTATTTATGAATAGAAGGAAGAAAGCATGTGAGAGAACTGTTTCAAACTCCTGAAAAAAAAATTATGCAATCTACCCATGACTGAGTAGGGAGAAAGGTATTCAAGATGGTTTTCTGAGTAGTTGTGTATGAGAATCTTTCCAATGAAGATATTTCATGCTTGAACATTTACTCACAGTTGGGTAAACAATATGATGTAAATTGTGTAGCTCAGAGTAAGTGGTATATACTTCCACAGTGCTAGACCACACAAAGAACAGTGACCCAAGTTCAATTGTAGTCAAACTAGAGGAAAGTTTTTGTAACTTTTTCTGCCGGCTCCCGAGTTAGTCAATCTCTGGTATCAGCTAGAAGGATTGGTTTCCTTACCGGAAACAGATTTTTCGTCCCTTAAACTCAAGAAAATCGATCCTAGAACTCACACTCTCAGACAGTAAATATAATGTTAGAATTAGAGATCACGAGATGGCGACACTTGTCAGCTGCCTCTTCACCAGATGCCAGGTATAATTAGTGATAGTCTTAGGCCAGCTATCTCTGATTGGCTACTGGTGGGGATTTAAGTTCCCCCTCAATCTCCAAAAAGTTAGGGCTAAAACAGCCTTGCCTCCTCCTCCCTATAAGGGATTAAAAGGCGTTAGTAGATTTTATTTTTATTTGATTTTAGATTTGTATTCTCTGATATGGATGTTGGTTGCATTAATGAAATAAAACCAACTTTGTGATTCCTATGAACAGTGGCTGGAAATTTATGATTACATAATACCTCCAATGAATCACTGCAAAGAGCACTTCACAAAACTGGGCATCACCACTACTTAATACTGAGATAGAGGATTAAGTAGTGGAGTTACTACCCACTTATAGTTTTTGTGTATAAATTGCGTGTGTTCTCTGGCTGATTTGCCTGTGTGGGTATGAAAAATATGCCTTTTGGAGGAAAAAACCAGCTATCTCTGTATGAGATAGATTAATTCATTTGCAATTGAGAAAAGAATTAACCTCAGGTGAAATGTCCTCTCATTCTTGCACTACAGAGGCACTGGAGATTGCATTAATCTTTGCACTAATTGACTGTTAGAGGAAGAGAAGAATCTGCCATCACATACTAAATGCACCTACAATTTTCTCTCCTTATATACTACTGCAACTTGAACCCCTCCAGAAATGGTGTGGCAGAGTAGGTGACAATAGAGATTATACGTGGTGCATAATCATTAATGCGTTATAATCAGGTTTAGTCATGATGATTATCATAAGCAAACCTGATAGTATCGCCTAGAAAATGGCCTGCAGAACAACATTGCAGTGTCCTTGAATAAGGATGCTGCAATATTGGTTGTTCACCCCTCTATCTTAAGCATAATCTGGTATCACTTGCAGTGAATTTCAGGAGAGTGAATATAAATTATTTATGGAGAATGTGGCATCGTCCATTTAAATAACAAGAAAAACAGCATCATTGTTTTTCTAAATGATAAAGTTTATCCACTAATTAATTCTAGTTAACTTTCAAATCATCTAACCTTTTATTCTCCAAAGGGAGTTGGCAAAGCTCCTATAGTCCTTACTAACTTTTTTGAAGATGGAGGAAGCCAGTCTCCATTCTCTATAGTCTACTTATAATGAGCTCAAGCTATCAACGCATAAACGGAGAGAAAGACTGTCAGTAATAATGTAAGTTCTGTGGTTGATTTTTTGATATGTGGGATTCAAAATCAAAGTTTCTGGATAAGGGAAAACCCAACTTGCAATTTCCAAAGATCAACTAACTCTAAATCTGCTGAAGAAAGACTTCCAGTAAGTAACATGAACAAAACCTATAATGATCTTTCATCAGGCAGACTAGCACTATTTCACTTAGCTGGTCCATGCCAATCAGATAACTTAAATGGCATCTGGTGAAGAGAGCATGGTAGACAACTGTGCCATTTAGTGGTCTTTTATCATAATTCTATACATTATTATCTGGAATAGTGTGTTTTCTAGTCGATTTTCTTAGATTACGTAAAAATTGATTAAAATTTAAATATTAAAGTTTTATTAATCCAATTCATGATTTTAAAAAAAAATTAGCTAGCACCTTTTATTCCTGTAGGGAGTAGGCGAGGCTGTTTTTTGGAGACTGAGTGAACAGTTCAGTCTCCACCAGCCATCAGAGATAGCTAGCCCAAGGCTATCACTAATTTAATTAACCCACAATGAAGAGCGGCTCAACAAGTGCCGCCATCTCGTGGTCCCTAACACAATATTTTTAATGCTTGAAATAGTATGGGTTTTACGGTCGATTTTTTTTCGGGGGTTTAGGGTTTACAGGAAGAGGAATCCGAGTTTCTGGGAGAAAAAATTCGCTTGCCCATGCCAAAGATTGATTAACTCGGGCACCGGTCGAAAAACAGGCTTAGTATTTTATTTATTTTATTTTGCTTTTATTTTTTTTTAAATTCCACTAGCGTTTTTGGCAAATGTTAAAAGATGGGTATTTCTCCAGAACAAACAAAATTGTGTAGAATATTTTGTTCCTTAGGGCAAAAGAAACTACTAAAAAGAGTCCTGCTTTGTGCAGCCATCTAGTGGATGTAAAATGTACGATATAAGAATGCAAATTTAAACTTGAATTCTTATATAACATTCTTTCACTGACTTCAAACTACATCCATTCCACAGCTTTGCTAATTATAGTTCTCTCCATAGATATGACAAACCTTGTAGTGCTCAAACATTTCAATCGTCACAGTCACCTACAATAAAAATCCTAAACACTGAACTCCGCATTATCTTTTGAAGGACCAGTGACAACTTAATCACTTTCAATGCTTCCAAAACACAATTTGTTTTTTTTTTCTCGCAGAAAATATCTTAGTTCTTCTCCTCTTACCTTTGATAATGTTTATGTTAACAGTCAAAATTAGATCTCTCTTCTCAGACTGACTCTACTCCTAGCCTTTCCTGTTTTAATCACATCACTTTTATAGATCCTCAGATTCAAATAAATAAAAAAAAGAAAATAATGTATTAATTAAAAATGGAATAATTTCAACTGAATGTATTGGTTTTCACCTGTTTCGCTACACTGTTGAAATCCCAAATCTGCCCAAATGTAGAATACAATACTCCTCACATTTGAGATGGGTTATCTGAAACCTTTTCAAAAATTCTTCATGCTGTTATTGACCCATTCAAATACTAAACAATGGAACACAATAAACAAGACACACACACAAAACGAACAGAAATTGTTGTACTACCTTAAAAAATCCTCTAATGCCCTTTATTTCCTTATAGGAAACAGGTCAGGCTATTTTAGCTCGCTTTAACTTTTGGACACTGAGTTAAATGTCTGCCAGATAACTGGCCCAGTACTATCACAAATTATATATGGCATCTAGCGAAGAGAGGCAGCTGTCAAGTCCACTGTCTCATGGTCCATAATCCTAACACTATGTTTCACTATGTTTCACTCATTTCTTGCTAACCTTTTTTTTCGACCAGTTCCTGAGTTAGTTTATCTCTGGCACAGCCAAGCGAGTTTTCCTCCTGGAAACCCAAGTTTTTCATCCCATAAACTCAAGAACTGCATTAATGAAAGCTTATTTTAATGTAGATAAAATAAATTACTCTTCTAATGCCATTTATTCTCAAAATGGTAGGCATGGTCTTTTATCCCTAACTTTTAAAATCTTTAGACAGCAATCGCTATATATTGTTGCCTGAAATATTGTGAGTCCTATGGTCAATAATCATAGCAAAAAGTGGATTTAAGATTTGGATAGAATGTCATCAAGAGATAAATAAAAAGCTAAAGAGGAAGATACTTCAGAATGATGGTGTAAGACGAGAGCAATCAAAATGGTCTAATAGTGGAAAATAAGCAGGCATTTGGGTTCGATGTCTAGGACGAAAAAAAAACTTTCTAATTTTTTTTTTCCCCAACTGAAGGTGAGTTAGCTAGTCTGATACCGTGATTGCAGAATTTTCATTCTGAAAATTCCAACATTTCATTCCACAAAACAGGCAAATCGATCAGAAGGTTCCTCTGAAGTCCAATATATCACAGTGACTTTTCTTATTTTTCTCATTATATTCTTATTATATTCGCCCACAAGATGGAACATATAAAATATAATTCAGAAATGTACAATGGACTTTATTATTATTATTATTATTATTATTATTATTATTATTATTATTATTATTATTATTATTATTATTATTATTATGTGACACCTTCATGGAGTCCAAAGACTCATCGAGGGAGAGTGTGCCAACAGCATCGAATGATTTTAGAAATAGAATTTCATGCAAATATTATTTTATGCAACCAATTTATTTTAAATAATAATTTAAATAATAATAATAATAAATATTTTTGATGTAGCACTTTATTTGTAAATTTCTGAACACATAAAAGTAATTTAGGAGCGATTTCGTTTTCGTTTTCTTTTTCTTTTTTTTTTTTTTTTTTAATTTACTAGAAATTACAGTTTCGGAGACTTAAGTCAAAATTATCCACCCAAGAATTTAATCTGAGATTTGTTACTTCTTAGAGGGAAAATGGAAAATATGCAAAACTTCACTGACTAAACACAAAACATCCATCGCGATGCCTTTTCTGATTATAATATTCACAATTATTAATGATTAAGAATAACTGTGAAGCAGGGATATGAAATGGTGCTTACAGAATTCTACATGGCAAGAAAGACCGCTAGAGATTCAATTGTGGTCGCTATATGCGGAACTTTTTCTGTTCGTTATTTATTTTACATAGAAATACTACACAAAAATACCTTTTTATTTCCTTATTAGGAGTAGGCGAGGCCATTTTATCCCTATTCAACTTTTGGAGATTGATTAACCAGTTCAATCTCTACCAGTAGCCAATCAGCGAGAGATGGCACAAGACTAATTATAAGTGACAACCGATGAAGCGACTGACAAACAAGTGCTATCATCTCGCAATCTCTAAATGTAACATGATATGTTATTATCTGAAATAGTGTGGGTTCTGGTGTTTTTTTCTCCCTTAAACTCAAGAAAATCGACAAATAACCGTAAACTCAAGAAAATCCACTTCTCGTACTAGAGAGTGACTAACTTGGGAACCAGTCCACGAAAGGCTTAGAAAAATGTTCTTCTAGTCGGCGACTAGATTTTAAATTAATCTATCTTCATGTGGTTTAGCAGTTGCCAAAGATATTGGATGACACCCTTTTAGTCCTAATAGTTTGGAAATCGGTAGGCAAAAGTCTCCATCTATCCGATTTAGAATCTTGGTTAGAATAATGTTACTCTTCATAAATTATATCGCACATCATGCTATACGATTATGTAACAATAAGTTTCGGATTACTCTAATAGAATCCATCTTCCTAATCCTCTTGGGTAGATTATATATATATATATATATATATATATATAACTATGACACTGAGATGACGGTGTAAATATCAATAAATGTATTTTAAACATTACATTCACTAAGACACTTCAATGGAGAAATTTCTACAGCAGTAATTGCAACAACGAACGTCCATAAAAGTTTACACACTACAAATGATAGATTTATTCTGCCTGCATGTCTGTCATACTGAATCTTAAATTTATTCACGCCCTCAACATTCTCATCATATACACGCAAATGAATTCCACTCACTCCTCTCTTCACATAAATAAATAAAGAAAACTCATTCACGTTTCAATATCCTTGTCTCCTTCCCTTGTAGCGCCAACTGAAAACTATCTCCGATATCTACTTGATAAATATTTCTGAGCAGCTTAAAAGTCTCAGCCATATCATTCCTTCATCTTCTGTCTGTTTGTCTTCAGCGCTAATGTTCCAAAATCTCTTCATCCTCCTAAAATACTTGGGTGACCAGATCTGACCACTGCAAATCCAGATGTGGTCCACTCCCAGTGCCGCAACGAGGTTATGAAGCGCTTGTAGCAAGTGTCTAACTTACATTCCCTCCCCCATCCCAAAAATGACAAAAATGCTATACGTTTTACGCCCCAAAACGTAAAACTTCGCTACGCCCTCATTACGACACTGTCCACTCCCGCCGCGAATTTATCTCTGTCGATCAGTGTTATTCAATATAAAGTTGTATTTATTCAGGTGTGATGTGTTGCTTGAATTTCAAATTTTCTGTCCACTTCACAACTCCTTCTCTTCCTCTAGTATAATTCCTCAAATAGAGTATAAAGTCTCCTCTGTGAATCTCACACTTCAAAACCTCACCCTTAGCAAAATTAAACTGCCATCCGATTTGCCCATCTTTATAGTTTATTTAGATTATCCTCAAGAGCTGCCATATCGTAATTATATTATATAATCTTTTCTGGCCTCATAGCCTCACATCATCTGCAAACAGCTGAATCCTCCCTTCAATCCAGCACCTATATCGTTGACATAAAGGCTACATAGTAAAGATTAGAGTACTGAGAGCTGGTAAACCCCCAATAGTAACTTTTCTTTTTCTTGACACTGCTCCTCCATACAGGAGTCTCATATCTATCAGATAGTTAATTGCCAATCCACTCCATTAAACTGCATCTAAATCAGCAAGATGCAAGTTAACTTAACGACGTCTCGTATGACAACTTGTTAAAATCCAGAAAAATTACAGGCTATCAGCTACTTTTGTTACTTTTATTATAAAATGCAACCAGGTAAATACGAGTGCTCTTTACAAAGATGAGAACAATATTACCTTGACGACTTGCACAGTTGATGCTGTCTTCACCTGCCCCAAGCTGTAAATGAAATCTTACTAATATCTCCACAATTACGGAAGTAATTAAAAAAAAAAATAAACTGTTCTATACAGTGATGCCTTTATTCTCCCAATACCTTGGTGCAATGATACCATATAGTTCTCTTTTCACCCCTTCGGGTTTCATTAAATAGTCAAGTCGATGGCACTGTTACTTCCTTGAAAGTACTGTACTTCCCTTGAAACACTTAACGAAAGTTCATCTAGGCCCACTGCTTTGCTCATGATTTGTTTACAATGCCACTGACAATATTATAAATTGGTTACATGTCCAATGATTCACATCTGTTTTTATTTTCTACAGGAAAGACTATTTTGTATAATTTAGCAATTGATATAACAAAAAGTAGAGGTTTGCCATGAATGGCGACATCTGGGAACTCTGCCTATCTTTTATTTATTTATTTTTAAAAACAACGTGTACGAGATTAATTTACAGATTTTTTAAGTACCGTGGGCATGGTGATTTAGTTTAACATTATATATTTTTATTCTATACCTAGTATTTGGGAGAAATAGAAGCTATGGCTTTTTTCATGCTAAAGTATTACTGTGTAATGATTTCAGTAGTTTATTTATTTCAGGTGTGCATAGTATCGGAAGCATTCAGCTGGGTAAAGAAACCTATCTTTCTCGGCAAGTCTAAATACGCAAGTGAATCTCGCATAAATCTCTTAACTTCAAAATCTGGTACGGACAACGGTCGTTCCATACAGCCTGCATCTTATGAATTACACCAAGGACGATCCGCTAATGGAAATAAGTGGCGATTACATCACCTTCTATCTAGTGGTCGGCTAATTACGGGCTCTCAGAACAAGCGGACTATTGAAGCTACCCCAATTCGAGATCATATTCATCGCCACAAGTGGCCTGGAGTGGGAATGGGTATAACAAGAGACATTGTCGATCATGTATTTAAAATTCTTCTCAGGGAATTTATGTAGCCTTCTGGCTATCGTTAACAATCTTTTAGTAACATTCCCAGTTTTTAAAACTTCAGGTACCATATAAGATTTTAGTTTTCTGTTACGTATGTAAACGACGCCTCCATATGGAGGTATGTGGACGAGTTTCAGGTGTAAAATTTTTTATGAGTAATTCGTTTGTGTCATTACATTGTAAATAATGTGATCGTTTTAAACGTATGATTTTAAAATCCCAGGGTTTATTTATAAGCGAATAAAGAGAAAATAGAATAAACTGGATTGTGTGGATGCGTTCATTTCTAAATCAACTTTTTTTTTAAAGGAATGCACTTCTAAATGCCCTTCTCAAAATATCAATTACTTTGCACATACTAAGAAATAAACTGTTTCAATTATTCAAGCTGCAATTGCTATTTGCAAGAAAATCCGATTTTGCAGTTGGGGAGAGGGGGTGGGGGGAGTTTGTTCAACTTTTAAGTTCGCACGTAAATAATCCCAGCCTACAGTTGGGATTATTTCGTTGTATTAAAAAAAAAAAAAAGTATATTTATCTAAACGGCGACTTCTCTTGCATCAGTCGTATGCTTCAAAATTTCAACTCTTGATGTAATAGAAATTGCTGGTAGGAAAACGAGATTGATTTTCTTTGTTTCAACAGTTGCTTTCGCTGTATGTTTAATACTTAGATCACTTGTATTACGTATGTAAGATATGGAGATAAATATCGAAGGTTTGCTGCGTTACAGTGTTGCATGAATTATCCTCTGAAATTAAAGCGATTAAAATTCTTAGCAATTAAACGTGATGTTTGGCTAAATTGTAGCCAACCTCTTCATATTTTAAAAACTAGTTTATTACCTCAATGTCAATAACTAATGCTATTCAATAGCATTTTTTACTTTCCTTCTATGTCGAAATCTTCTCGGGTGGGGGGGGTAGTGTAGGAAATAACTATTCGCTGTTTAGGTAGAAATCAGTTGAATGATATCTATAGAGGGGTCCGGGAAGAGTATTTTTTTGTCATTTTTCAACGTATCTGTTCTCGAATGGATTCGACTCTTTAAATTTGAAACTGCCCCTGTTGAAAAGTGTTATTTTTTAATTTATCTTAAAGTTGTCTCATCTTTTTTTTTTTCTTCTTCTTTTACATACGTTTTATTTAATAGTTATTGAAAGCAGAAATTCGGTCAGACACATCTACGTGTTGCTAATTGTTTTGAGAATGTCAATTGGACTCAGAGTAGTGGGGGCCAAAACACTTTTACTAAAAATGACAGTAACGTGACAACTTCTAAAATGTAGCCAACCTTTCTTCCTCAGTAATTGGCACATTTTTTATGGATACTTTTAATTATAAGTTTACATATTTGGCTTCACCTCAGTTCATGTAGGAGCTTGCATCATGCAGCTAAACTTATGCAAACATTCTTTTTTGGATTGCTGCTCGAAACTCGGAGTCCTAAAGAACTGAGTGCTTATTTATTTTATTTTTTTCAGATGAAATACTGTGAACGACCTTTGGAGACTTATTTCCTGCATAGAGCAGCTGGGATTCGTACAAATCAGAGTATTTCTTTACATATAGGTAAAATATAATGGAGTTAAAACGGGAAAAGGTTAGTTTATTATTATTTAATCTATAATTTTAGTGTTTTAATATTCAAGAAAAGTCGTCTTGTTGAAAAACAACTTTTTACTCTGGTCAAACCTTCAGTTCAGAAATTATAATGAAATATACGAAAAATGGTTCACGAAGTTTTACTTCAGTAGTTAAAATGCCCATTCTATGAGAAATCTTAATATAGTAACGTAGCATGTATGAACTCGTTTGATCAAGTTGTACATGCTACTTTCGGGTGTAAGAAGTGAACTTTCGACCAAAAAATAAAAATAATTAATTCAAATTCCCTAAACATAAATTTCATCAATATGCGCAATCTTGCTTGATTTTAAGGAAGCGTAAAACGCTCTGCTGTCGAGGATAGTCAGTTATATATATATATATATATATATATATATATATATACACACACACACACACACACACACACATTCAATGGTCATTTCGCTAAACCTCCTCAGCTTAGCACTGACGTCCGAGGTAGAGAACAAATATTGCTATGTAGCCGACGGACTCTTGTCCTTAATTGTTTCGGAGCGAATACTGTTAATAGACTGCATGAGCCGCCAGGAAATAACATTTACTTAATATCTTTCTTCTTGAGCTTTCATGTGATATTGTTTTCGTATTCAGATGTTTAAATTATGCATCAACAATTATAGAACCTTAAACTGCAGTTTTACTGCACGACTATCAAAATAAGATGGTGAGATCACAAACTTAATTAAAATGCAGCGTGGTCAATTTAACTTCGCACACCTGCGTTTTATGACCTTGGATAACAGCTGAGGGTTAAGTACTTACGTAATAAACTTGAAACTACTGCGATGTTTATTTACGGTTAAGTGAAATTAAATTTTGCTTATGGGAATAAGACTACAATATTCGAAAAGTGATTCTCTTATCATTTTCTCCCTGCTGTGGGGTATGGTTATATAATTAAGTTTAATTTTTCTATCAAATATATATATATTAATATTTGATTAGCTACAATCTGATTTTTCTCATAATAGATGGCGCTACACGCCAAAGAAATCAAATGGATTGAATAACCAGAAAGTATGTTATTGAAGTTATTTATATAATAGTAAAGTATTTCAACTGTTAATATTTGAGATATACCCACAGCTAGATTTCAGAGACGGTCAGTGCCAAAGATTAGATAAGACATCCCGGAAAAACTGAATTAAACGATTTATAGAATATTATTATGTGACGAGTCCGAGGACTCATCGAAGGAGGACAACTTAATTTAAAATGTATTGATATTTTAAATCTGATTGGCAAATATGCCGCTAAGTCGATAAAAGCAGAAGGGCTAAAGCTGGCATATCTATCCTCATAAAAAGTAGATGGCAGAACCAAGTAAAAAAATTGGAAAAGGTAAATTATCATTACATGACACTTTCAGGGAGTCCAAAGACTCATCGAGGGAGGACACCTACACTACCACTTTCTGTCTCCACCACTTAATCCACCAGCTACAACGAACCAGAACTACACCAACGCCATCTACCACCACCACTAGTATTTTCAGACAATCGCAAACATCCATGCCCGAGGCACGATTCGAACCCGCATCCTTTTGGTCGAAGAGCGGATACGCTAAACCACTATCGATCAACAAGGTCGGTGAATTATAAATGAATGGTTTATACAAATAACTCTTAAATTAGTTGGACTGGAATTTTTCGTTATTGGAACTTATACCCAATGCGACAATTACTCACTCGATGAAAAAGGAAGAATATATGGAAAATATCAGAGAAGTGATTGAAAAAGAGAGCGAGAATGCAAGGAATTGTTAGCGTTAAGACTTTAACATCGAATTGGGTAGGGGTGATAAAAAAAAATTATGGGATGCGATATTATTAATATTATTTGGGTACCCTCCCTGGAGTCGATGTGAGAGGCCCACTCAACCAGCAATAGGTCTGCCATAATGAACTTTAGAATTTACACTACCTGCAGTCATAATGCATAACGGCAATGCATTTCACTGGCTAACAATTCTGCATAAAAATCTGCTCCCCACCCTTCTTTACTACATCTTTATACAACTTCCAGGGATGTTTGAAGATTAATCAGTAACATCTCGGGGAGAGGGGATAACGTCATGGCGGTAGAAGTACAGCCATCTGTGACGTTAAACTCTGACCCCTAACACTCGTGTTCTACTTTCGTGTTTTTATTAGTTTCCAGATGCAAAGTGAATCTCATTTGCTTGCACTAAAGATCGACAAACTCAGGAACTAGCCGAAGAAAGGCCTCCAAAAGTATTTTCCCTTTAGTTTGGAAAAGACCCAAGTTCGAATCCTGTCTGTGCCATGAACTTTGAGGTCTTTTTAATCAAATAAATTTAGTCGGTCTCAAACAGTAGAGAATTTTTCTTCCGAAAACTCGCGGATTTTGTCCCTCAAAACAGACAAACCTGCTAATTGAATACACTGGTCGAGAGGTATAAATACTTATCCTTAGGGGATGCAGATAAATGGAATGCTGGTCGTATTGATACCGTGATCCCTAATCAGGAGACCACCGTCCTAAAGGCAGGTCAAAGCGGCTGACTAGAATCGAATATGTAACAGTCTTACTTCTGTAATCTAGCGCTACGGATGTAATTTCCATAGAGCAACACGCACACCAAATAGTCGAGCTTCTTAAATCTTTAATGACAATTATTCATACAATAAAATATAATGTTAACATTCTTCTTCGAATGCACATAATGAAAATACTGTTTGATTTATTTGATTTTCCTACTTTTCTTGCTTTTTTTCCCTTAGTGCATGAAGTATTGATGTGAAGGCTTAGAAAATGCTATGAGAAGAGCAGGGGTGGGGAACGCCTCGCCTTTTCTGATGTACTCGTATGTACATCAGCACACTACATACACTATATGAGTTAAAATTTGCGAGTCGCCCGCGGACGTTTTTAAATTAGCAATTTGCGCCCATGTTACTAAAAAGGTTCCCCGCCCCTGGAGAAGAGGGATGCATGAAATAAACAAAATGCTCTGACTTAATTTCCCCAGTGGGAGTAGGCAACATTTTTATAGCCTTATGTTTGGAAATCGCTAAACAGTCAGCTTCACTTTTTGCTGCACTTGAGTGCTTTGCTGGAGAATGGCACGCAAAAGATTGATGTTCGTTATCCCAACTTTTATGTGTGTGCTCGTGTCATTCTTAGTTAGGGATTAACAATTCGGGAAGAAGACTAACATTCTTCTACACTTAAAATTTGTAAAAGCTTATTGCGTGACACCTCCAGGGAATCCAAAGACTTGTCGAGGGAGCGGCACCTACTCGATAACTCTCCGTTTTCACCACTCAATCCAACTACAACGAATCGCAACTATCTACACCAACGCCATCTACCTCCCACCACTAGTATTTTCACACAAACATCGATGTACACAGCGGGATTCGAACCCCCCCCCCAGCGTTTTGGCTGGAGAGCGGAGAGGCTAATCACTCGGCCGGCTATTTGCTTCCTGTTTTTTAAACTGTTATAGGTTCGATTCTAATCGTTGACCAGAGGAACTTTTCTAAGTCTTTCTTCAGACGGTTCCCAACTTAATATCTTTGTCACGAGTAAATGCTGTTTCTACTGGAAACTACTTTTTAATTTCACAATTTAAAAAAAAAAAAAAATGTAGAATTCTCACTATTACATGAGGCTTTAGGCCACAAGAAAGCTGTAGTTGTTTGTCGTATTCAGTCTTCAAAGCTTTGATTCATAGAAAGACTTCGCTCAATGAAGCATGAAGACTTGCTGTCCACTTGTCTTTAGACAGAGCTAATGGAACTCCACCTACTTACTTCCTTTAAGGAATGAAAAACGTAAGAGTTTCTTAATTATTTTATTCTATTCTCAATGGGTGCGTCTCTCTCTCTGGGAAAAATGGTGTTGCCATCATTTTTCATATTCGAACTATGTTCGACTTTGTAAACGGTATCCACCTTGTTTTGACACTCCTACTATAATCATTAGGTATAAATCACAGAATGACTATTGGCAATAGGCCTTTTTTTTTTTTTTTCTTCCCAGCTCTTGATAATTTTCACGTTAAAAGTGCTGCTATTAGCTACCTTTTTGACATTTTTCTTAACCTTCATTTCAAACTCCGAATTACAAATCTTTCTTCAAAATCGAAGTTTCTCAACAGTATATTCTGACTCAAAGCAAAATTTTATCATTCTATATCGCAATTTCAAGTGTGTATTATTATATTATACTCTATAAGAAGAGAAGATTCAAGACCAATTTTTAGTTGTTGTATCCACATGACTTAAAAAGTGGATATCTTCTTTCAAAAATCGATATAATAGTAACCGGTATAGGCTTTTCAGTCTAAGTCGATTTAGCTGGTCTGAAGGGTTTTTCTCCCACAAACAGGCAAATCGACCAGGAAAACACACATATATGCATTGTTAACAAAATAAATGTTGTGTAATGATAGCAGATGATTTGGTGTAGACAGTAGAATGCAGTGGCGGCCGTACATAAGCACTGTGACACTGCAGCACCCCCAAGGAAAAAATAAATTTAAATTTTGTTCGTGTTTATATAAATAATAACAATGCTTACAACATTATATAAATGCAATACAACATGTCAAAGGTTACACTTATGTTTTGACATTGATTGAATAGTTAATAATTGGAATTGTTCGATTACCCCTTTACATTACAAAACAGATGCACTGCGATCTAACGCCGATATTCGTTTGCGCTTGTCATTGCACGTTACGTCAATCCCACACTGCCCAAACAGCAGTGTATTTTTAGTATCCATATGCACGTTTTTACTGTGAGATATGAAACGTTTATTATTGGTGGGTGTGCGTGGTGAACTATTTTTTGTTAATCTTATTTTATTTTGTTAAAATAACATAATTATTTATTTATTATAGACACAAGGCTGAATTATGACGAGTGTCACTGTTGAAAATAAAGAATTATATTTTTTCAATTATCGTTACACGAAATAAATGCACTGCGATCTAACGCAGATATTCGTTTGCGCTTGTCATTGCTAGTGATACGAAATTTTTATTATTGGTGTTTGTTCGTGGTGAGGATGAAATATTTTTAATAAAGCAATTTTTAATATGTATGTATATTAAATTCGTTACTGATTAGGAAATTTTTTTTTATATGCAGTACCCTCACTTAAAATTTTCACCGGCCGTCACTGGTAGAATGTGTAACGTAGAGGGTGGATCAGGTACTGCGAATTGTCTTCTGCGATTAGCCATAGTAGAAAGTGTTAATTTACTCAATTTAATTGTCAAAAAATATCTTCCTAGTGATCAATGAAATGGTATTGATTCACATATATTTAATTAAACATCAATCTCAAAAGATTAAAACATAGTGAATTATATACATCATTGGCAAGTGTATGTTTCTTTTTGTAAGAATAGTTTGTGATATTTTTATTTTCGTTAAAATATTCTAACGACTGGGCTATCGGCATAATTTATTATTATTATTATGTAACACCTCCAGGGAGTTCAAAGACTCATCGAGGATCGAATTTAGTGACAGGAATGATTGAAATCGGTCTGTTTGCATCCAAAAGGGATGAAAATAACTAAAAAGAGAAAATAAACGAAGATGGATTGTCTTAGTTCGTTTTTCATACTTGTCATACGCATACCAACTTCATACTTCCCTTGTCAACACGATCTGTTTCTTACTGTAGCGACAGTAACTTCAAGAATTTAACCATTTCATGTTTTTAAAACTAAGTTGGGATATTAGTGATTCAAATTACATCACTAGAAAACAGCTGTATATGAACAAATTACTTAGTGTTAGGTTTCTATGAGCTAACAATTCGAAGCAAGATATTCTAGATCTTGTATCTAACACGCCATTGTTCTAAGAAACTATTACCGAAGATTAACTTTGAATTAGATAAGGTGTAAGAATCTCGCGCCTTCTGAGAAGTGTAGAAAGACGGAAATGTGAGGCTACCTTAGCATTTTTTTGCTTGTGAGAAGGAAGAATGAATTTATTTTGTAATTAATTAATAATAATTAAATATTGAAACATTTCCTTGTGGTTCAGGAATTGCTGCAATTTTTTCATTTAATAGTGTGAGTAGGTTTCTACGTAAAATTTTCTTCGCTGGAATGTGAGAAATTTGATAACTGATCCGTGTTCACAGCTGGCAAGTAGGTTATAAAAGTGATTAGTCAATTTGCTATTTGAACTGCGGAGTAGTTTATTACGCTATTTGAGAAGCGACAACGGGAGGTGATATTTTTTAATTTCTTGTATTGTTTAATTTTTGTGGCAGACCGGATCAAATTATTGGGTTTTATAACTTGCCGATTAAGATGTGTGCGCATGTAATAGTTTAATAAGATACTAGATTGGATAAAAGGGAAGTATTTTTTCCAGGAAATATACAAATTATAAAATAAAACTAAACCTAATATATTTTCTATTCTCTAAAGGGAGTAGGAACTTCTTTTAGCTATAATTTTAGGAAATCGGTGGCCAGCCATCTTTACACATACCGCCACCACCAGTAGTTGAGTTCATGTCTAACAATGATCTCTTTTAAAACCATTAGGGCCGAAGTAGTCAGCTGAATAGTCCGCTTTTTTCCCCGTTTTTCTACGTTTTTGAGTGCTAAATTGTTTCTCTGAATACGAGTGTACTTCAGTGGTTGTTTTTTGGAAGTTGTTGCTGTCGCGATATGATATATTTTGGTACCGTCGGAATCGAACGCGTAACTGTGGAAGACAAAACGAAGCTAAGTTACTGTATTTAGTTATATTTCATTTTATTTAATTATATTTAGTACTTAAATGTTTTGATGTTTGTACTTTTTTTCCTCTTATTTATTAATTGAATAATTATTAAAGATTAAGGTATAATTTGACAAAACACGTCACAGATAATAATGGCACCTGTGCGAAGGAAAATGGCGGCCAGTAATGAAGGTTCGCCATCGTTATCAAAGAACGGTAGCATAAAAGAAATGAGTCAGTGTACTAGCTGTGAAATGTACGCTTGGCGGAGTGCGGTCGGAGTGTGGTTAGATGATAATAAAGGATTGAATGTGTGTAGAAAATGTAAGGAGAATGCGGAATTGAAGTGTATTTCGGATCGTGAGTGTGATATTTTTGTCAACCTTCAGAATGAAGGCAACAGGGATATGACAGGAAACGGCAAGGTTGTACATGAAAATTGTGAGAGTGTGAATGTAGAAAGTGTGAAAGATAGTATAAATGGTTTCTCAGAGAACAAAAAAGACGAGATAGATGCATTGAGTGAGATCGCGTTGTTGAATAGTGCGATAGAAAGAGCAAAACAGCAGCTAGAGTGCATGAACAAAAGCAGACTGAATGAACCAACCAATAATAAAAGGTATGACAGGAAAAATAGACGTATGAATGTGAACATGAACAAAATGAAGGATAGAGTGCTGTATGGAGACTCGTTAGTACGAGGTGTGTTAGTAGAGGATTTGACAAAATCGTACCAACCTGGTGCGACCATAAAGGACGTAACTGTGTCTATTAGAGAGCAAAAGGAAAGGGTGAAAGAAATTATTGTTGTGGCAGGTACGAATGATTTGAAAGGAGATAAAATGGAAATGATAGAAGACCTGAATGAATTGTTTGAGGTAGCAAAAGAAAAGAGTGAGAGAGTTAGAATGATTAGTCTTTTGCCTCGGTATGACAGTGAAATGTTTAAAAGGAGGGCTATAATTGCAAATGACTTTATGCGTGGGTTATGTATGACGAGTGGTGTGGAATTTGTGGAGGTGTGGAGTGAGTTTGATGGGCTAAAGGATCTACATAAGATGGATGGCTTGCATTTGAATGGTTACGGTGTAAGAAGACTTGAGAAAGTGTTGCTGAATGTAGTGGATGTGCAAATTCAGGGAAACTAGATTTGTTAGGGGGGGGAGTAGAGATACAGTCCTTATGGAGGCAGTTGAATGTAAGAATGAATATAATATGCCAGAGCAAATAAGGACAACAAATCTGAGTGGGATAGTTAATATAAGGCATCAAGGTAGGGTTGGGGCTAATGGGGGTCTTAAATTCATGTACACTAATACTAGGAGTATTAGGAACAAGAAGGAAGTGTTTTTGGCCATGGTTGGCACTTCCAGACCACAGGTTATAGGTATCAGTGAAACATGGCTGACTGTAGATGATATAACTATTGGGATTGAATGTGATGGGTATAGTGTGTTCAGGAATGACAGAGAGAATAAAATGGGGGGAGGAGTATTGTTGATGATAGCTGATGAGCTCCAGCCAAGGAGAATAGAAGTTGAATTGCAGGATAGAGAAAAGAGCACATTTGAGGCCATTTGGTGTGAGATTGTGGCTAGCAGAACTAAATATACAATTGGGTGCTGCTATAGACCAGGTGATGGAAAAGATGGTGGTGACTGTATGCACAAGCAAATAGAAGAAATGGGTGGAAGGAGGGTGATTATTATGGGAGATTTCAACTATGGTCGCATTGATTGGAGTGAGGAGAGGACACACGGGAGGAAGGAACTGGATTTTATGCGGTTATTAAGGGATAACTATCTGCGACAGCATGTAATGGAAAATACTAGGGGTCAGAGAGTGCTTGACCTAGTAATTACATCTGAGGATTTGGCTGTAACAAATATGACCACATTGCCACCAATCGGTGAGAGTGATCATAGGGTCTTAACTTGGGAGGTGGCTAAAGGTGTAGAATTTTCAATTAAGACAGGGTACATGTGGAATTATAGGGCTGGAAAGTATGACAAGCTTAGGAGTTTGATTGGTTCAGTGCCATGGCATGCACAACTGCAAGGACTAGAAGTTGATAGTGCATGGGAGGTAGTTAAGAAGTGCTTGCATGAAGCAATGGCTGACTGTATACCTAGAGTCCGAATAATAAATCAAGTAGGGGTTAAATGGATGAATAACACCATTAAGCTTGAGTTGCAAAAAAAGAAACAACTATGGAGGGAATTTAAGGAGAAGGGTGACCGGCAGGCACATGAACGGTATAAAGCACAGTCCAGAAGGGTGACGAGTGTGGTAAGAAAAGCAAAAAAGGATTACGAAAGAACATTGGCCATGCAGGCTAAAGAGAATCCTAAACAGTTTTTTAGATATGTAGCAAGTAAAAGGAAAAATGTATATGGCAGATTGATTTTAAAGAATGCCGATGGTAGGGAGGTAACTGAATCAGTTGAGATAGTTGAGTTACTGAGTGAGCACTTTGCAAAAATATATCATCCAGGTGGTGACATTGCAGAAACGAATAAACCAGTAGATTATACGGGAATTGTGGTTAATGAAGTGGAGGTGAGTAGTCTATTGCATAACCTCAATGTCAATACATCTGTGGGATTGGATGGTATACCAGCTCGTGTTGTACGAGAAGCAGCTAAAGAATTGTCAGTACCCTTGACCATTTTGTTTAATTTGAGTCTCGGGTCTGGGTTAGTCCCGAGCGGGTGGAAAGAGGGGAAAATAGTTCCACTGCATAAAGGTGGTTCCAAGACTGCTGTAGTAAATTACCGACCGATTAGCATATCAGGAATCATTGTCAAGGTCTTAGAGAAAATAGTCAAGAGGAAAATACAAGATTGGATAGAAGAAAATGGGATACTGTATCGGGGACAGCATGGTTTTGTGAAGGGTAGGTCATGCCTCAGTAACTTGCTCACGTATTATAACACAGTGACGGCTGAACTGGATAGGGGTAATGGGTTTACGGTGATTCTACTGGACCTTGCCAAGGCCTTTGACAGGATTCCACATGGAATTCTAATCAGTAAATTGCAGCATATGGGAATGGACATAAGGTTGGTGAGATGGATAGGAGGGTGGTTGACGGAGAGATATCAGAGAGTGGTTTACTCGGGAGTAGAGTCCACAAGACGGCCTGTGACTAGTGGTGTGCCACAAGGATCTGTTCTTGGACCACTGCTGTTTAATTTGTTCATAAATGATATAGGAAATGATCTGAGAGGAACAGTTCATTTGTTTGTGGATGATGCGAAGTTGGGTAGGGCAATAGTGAATGCAGATGACGTCAAAATTTTGCAGGATGATTTGGATAGATTGGAGGTCTGGGCTAAGGAGAATGGATGTCAGTTTAATGTGGCAAAATGTAAGGTTATGCATTTTGGGGTGAAAAGATTGGCGGCAGTTTACTGCATTGGTGGAACCGTGCTCCAGGAAATTGATGAGGCACGAGATTTAGGAGTGTTGGTAGATAAGGAATTGAAATTTAGGGGACACATTGCAAAAGTGACCAAAACAGCTCATCAAATCACTTGGTTGCTGAAGAATACGATGACAAGCAGAGACAGGCAGGTTATTGTTCCTCTGTATCGAGCCTTGATAAGACCCCATCTAGACTACTGTGCTCAGATTTGGTCACCTAGGTTTCTTCTTGATGGGGAGGAGGTGGAGAGGATCCAGAGGCGAGTGACCAAGATGATAGCAGGTCTGTGGAATGAACCGTATGAGAACAGGTTGAGGATTTGTGGGTTGCAAAAATTGGTTGATAGGCGGAGGAGGGGAGATATGATTGAGACATTCAAATTACTGAAGGGTTTCTATAAAATTAATTCAGAAGATATTTTTGAGAACAGGGCTGGTTGTGGGAGGACTAGGGGACATCCATGGAAACTGGGCAAAAGTGTGGTTAGTAAAGGTGTTAGAGCTGGGTTCTTTACTTTTAGAGTAGTGAATGAGTGGAATGCGCTCCCTGAGTCTGTGGTGGATGCTGTGACAGTGAATGAGTTTAAGGCGAGGTATGATAGATACTGTATGAATGTCAAATAGTTGTGATGAATATGATTTGGGGCCTCCCTCGATGAGTCCAATGACTCCCTGGAGTTGCCCGTAATAATAGTAATAAAGTACAACAGATGGTTGCTATCTCGATTCTCCGCTTTACTCAGAGTGAGTTCTAGAGTCGATTTTGATGTGACGGGTTAAAACAAGTTTCCAGCAGGGAAAACTCTACTTGCATGATTGACTAATTCGGGCGCTTCAGAGTTAGAAACTTGCAAGGGTTTTCTTTTAACTAAAGTGTGCAGATGATAGTAGTTTTACGTAGATATATTAAGAAAGGTAGTAGTGGTAAAAGTGGCGGAGTAATGCCTTCCTGCAAGGAGACCTTGACTCTTTCAATGTATCACGTAATAATAAAAACATCCCAGCAGCGAGTTTCAAATATTTCTTGTAAGTCAAACAGTAAGGATATTCCATGAGATTAAACTTGATCAAGATTTTAGTTTCTACCATAAAACCAATTGTTATGAAAGTTGATTGGGGGGGGGGGGGTGAGTGAAAAACACACAAACCGATATGGCGGAGAAACAATAATAATAAAAAAAAATTACATATAAAAATCTGCTCCATATTTATACATCATGTAGAGAAACTTTTTATGTAAATTTTTATTTGTTCTTTATATATATATATATATATATATATATATATATATATATATATATATATATATTAACAAAAAATAAATAAATTACAGTACATATTCGTTTTATTTATCCCATTAAAAATATATAATGGACTTGTTTCTCAGCAAAGTTCTCGCAAATTTCTAGTGTTGACTTTCTGAACAATAATACAAGAGATTTTCTTGAATAATGTTGTAGCCCTTTAAACTAAATTTTTCCCCATCATGGGTCACTTTATATAGTTCGGAAAATGTTTAGTTATCTTCCGGAAACAATGTGTGATCAAAAATGGTTATATAAATGAAATAATAAAGTAATGAACCTTGTTATGTGATATAACAAAAGTCTTAATGATGAGAAATCTAAACAGGTTATATATAAAATAGGCTAAATTAATTTTTAAGTCATAAAAAAAATACTGTCTTGTTTTGGAAATGAGTGACAAAATCACACACACCTATATACTGAAACGTAAGTGCTTTAGTTTATATACATACAGTGCAAGGTTACCCAACGAGCGACACAATCTCAGGCTACAGTTACATCAACGTTCAGTGACGTCACAACGTTGTTATGGATACCAGTCAACCTAGTTATGTTTTACCTTGGACTTCGTGTATGTTTCGACATTGATAAAGGAACCTTGAGTTGTTAAAGCTAACAAAAGCTGTGTAGTCTAATTACGAGAAAATTAATCATTTTGGCTATGAAAAATGGCTTGTTGAACAATGTTGTTCGTTGGTTGGTTGGCAAAGAAAATATTCCAAAACTAATAGAGGGAAAACAAATAGTGAGAATCCTATCAGAAAAAAAAATGTTTCAAAATTTCCTTCGTAAACAAGACATAAATAAACAGACGTAATATAAAATGCTGATTGAACTAAATTGTTAATGAAGATTATGACATGGGTCAATAAAAAGGTTTTTTGAGAGGCAATCACAGGCTAACCGCGCGGAATGGCAAAATAAGATTGTTTTAAATGAAATCACGTATTCGCATCATTATTCATGTGGATTAATTTTAGATGTGTATAAATCCCATCCGTGGTACTCATGGGCGATAGGCTTACAGCAGTTTGTGGGCCCGAATTATGTACACGTACTTTGTTGACTGTGAACAAAGTTTGTTCACAGTTTCATAATAGCGATGGATTAATCAGAAATGACCTACACTTTACACACTGCCATCAATTCAATATCGAACAAGATATCAGTATGCAAAAAACTTTAAAATGTGACAGCGGCTGTTACCAATGAATTTATCAAGAGACCAGAAACATTAGTGCAACTTAATTTATACTTTTCGAGATTTTTGAAATCAAGTTGTGCTTTAATCAGCCGTTTATTAATACTACCAGCTGAATTATAAACCAAATTATACGTAAATGGTATATTCACGAAGATTTTTTATTTTATTTATTTTTTGAGGGGGGGATTTAAAACCACCGAACTTGTCATTCTGCAGATATAAGAGCCGAACTTATTAGTGTAAGCAAAGCGTTTCTGCATTTCCACAGCCAGTTGAAAATTTGAAATTCAAATTGTCATGATTTGAATGTTCTTGAGCCTTGAATTGAAATTAAGATTTTAAACAGTTGAATAACTTTAGAATAAAATAAACTAGACATGCATTCGAATATTTTACTTTCACGGCCTGTCTAGTTTAGAAGTACTCATCTTGAACTACTTCAGCTCCAAATCTGTGATTGTATACAGGGCGGTTCAAAAATCCACGTACAAACTTTGCGAGGAGGTAGAGAACATCAAAATCAACCATATTCACATAGGAAAGCATGACCGGAAACGCTACCGGAAGGTACTAACAGGAACACAAAGATATAGAAATAACACAAGGCAGTAAGTAGTGTAAAAAAACTTTATTTATTAGGCATAACTGACCAGTTCAATAGTAGTTCGTACGACGTCAAAAGCTTGAATGAGGAAGTCCAATTGCTCACCTGAAGCGCTGACGAACAGCGCCACCTATCATTTCGGGTGGCATTTCCGGTTATGCTTTCCTATGTGAAATGGTTAATCCACCCTGTAGATTAACGTTTCCATCCTCGTCAACAAATGACTCACAATGTGTTTTCCTTTTAGTCCATTCGGTACTGACTCATTTCTTTGAGACATGAATCACAGCGTAATTTCCAAATCAAAAGTTTGATTTAAATTTTATTATTTTTACCATGTCATTCACATGTATGTGTGTAGGATGTATTCTTTTTTAATGCATCATAAATGGTAAGGAATGTAAAGTTTAAAAAGGCATGATTTTACAAAACTTTGTTAGAAAACCGACATTGAATTATAATTTCACACCAAAGTGCCAGAATGCGTATGTTTAGCCCGAAAACTGCTACTTTTGTAGCAGTTTTCCAGGATATTACTTCAGGCTAAGCTTTTAAAAAAAGGTTGGAATCGAAATTCACAGATTTACAGGTATTTGCCGGCAAAGGTTGGTCGATTGGTAGAGCTGCTACTACTAATGGCTGGCTCAGTTAAGTAAGTTTGAGCGCAGTTAGTAGTTGGAAGGAGACCAATCGTTCGATGCTGTTGGCACACTCTCCTTCGATGAGTCTTTGGACTCCCTGGAGGTGTCAAATAATAATAATAATAATTGTGAAATACCTACCGATACCACTGATAGCGAAATAAAAGCAATTATCACGCAGACGACTGATAAAGTGAAATGCATCCGACATATTTTAAGTTACATGAGAAAAAAAAATAAAAAAACATCTGCATCCTTTTATCAAAAATAATCATAAAATAATTTGTACGTCATGGAGACTCCATATCTTATCACGAAAAAATTCAACGCAGATCACAAATATTGCTGATGGATTTTCGAACGGCTTCTGTTCTCCCTCTTGCTTAAAACCAGTCAAAGTTGATAGAGAAAAGTACAATTCTCTTTTACTCAGATCCATTTAAATCGGTTATTTTCACCTCATTGCAACTAATCTAACACATCTTACATTGCAATTAAATCCATAAATCCCCATCTTCCCTTTTCGTGTTACGTTCAAAGGTCTCTCACAACCAAGTAGCTTGACTTCTATAAATATAAATGCGATACGGCTTATGAGAGGGTGGTTAATCATATCTACATTGTGACTACTATATCTATTATGACTGGTAATTGCTTATATTCTTCTGGCCAGTTTATCTAATTTTCTGGTCGAAAAATCCCAGTTTCCGAAAGTAAAACCCTTGTCACCTCCTTACAAGTCCCAGTAACGGGCTTATTCTCATCCTAAACGGGATTCGACCCAGGTTTTTCCAAAGAGAGGCTTCGTCTATACCGACTGAGCCACGGAGACTTATTCAATAAATAATATTATTTTTTTTATCGTCGTATTAATTTTTTTTTTTTTGCTAGTACATCAGTTACGATTACGTCTTATTTGTTTAATTTAAGATTTAGATTACCTAAAATAAAAATAGATTATTTATAAAAAAAAACATTAAAAATTAATCACTAAAATTAAATATTAATTATTGTCAATCGAATATCTTTAATGCAACTGTTAAAGGCTTTGAGGAAGTAAGAAATATGATAAAATTTCTTCTTCTGCAGCTTCTCCCACTTAAGTGAGGTCACTGTTGATGATGAGTCTCCTCCACATCTTCCTGTCTTGGGCTGTCACCACATCCAAGTTCTTCATCCTGAAGTTCTCTTCTACCAGCTCCCCTCCATCTCTTCTTTGGCCGCCTACGCTTCCTCCTTCCTTGCACATCCATCTGCATGACCCTTCTTCCCACATATTCGTCCTCCCTCCTCATCACATGACCAAACCATCTCAACTTTGCCTCCTAAAATATGATATATGAAATATGATAAAATTAATTTCTTTAAAATGTCTTAATCTGTTTAGTTTTATTTGTAGGAGAATAATCCTTATTATTTAAAGTCACACGCAATCAAAATTAGTATTTCAGTATTATCCAATTAATTACTAGTATTCTATTCTAAAATCTCTTTAGTACGTTAAACTGAGTTTCGACTATCAGAATTGACTGCATACACTTCTACCTAAGAACCAAAGCGTGTAAGGGTAAAGGGTCGGAATTTGTGTTATCATAATTTAGAAGTACATATAATTACCCGAACTTGAAACTCAAATATTGAGATATATATGATTAATTCCAAATTTGGTAACACTTTGATTTATCGTCAGCGATTTAAAACTAATATTATTACACAGTGGCGTAGTAAGGGGTGCGGAGGGGGGGGGGCAGTCCGCCCCGAGCGGCACTTTAAACCTTTTTGAATTTTTGCAGTTAATTCTAAAATACAGTCTCGAGAACTCAGTTCCAAATATTGTAATACTACTGCGAATTTACCTCACAATTGCTGTAAGTGTTGCTAGTTGTGAGAGGAGTTTTTTCTAAATAAAATTGATTAAGAATTAGGTAATGTAGGTAATTACCTAAATGACCTACGTTACCTACATGAAATAGACCTCGCCAATATCATCGACGATTTTGCTAACAGAAAAGTAAGAAAAATAACATTTTAGAATATTGAAATTAAAGTTTTACTTCAAAAATAAACATAGTGTTTTAATTATTTACCTATACATCATTTTGACTTTTGTAATATTTTTGGTGTGTATTGAGAGGGGCGGCAAACTCAGGGACAGGGCGACAACAGCTCTAGCTACGCCACTGACATTACAGATCCTAGCTTGAATTGTTACTTTAAACTGATCTTAAAGAGGATTTTTTTCTCCCGCGGACTTACAGCTTATTGCCGATTCTATAGTCAGTTTTCAAGTTTTGTAGTATTCACCTTGTTTTCTAAGATTTCTATTAATAAACAAAGTAATCCTTGTGTTTAGATGCTTGCTATTACTCTGAAAAAAAGGGAGGCCCAGAGTCCTGTACAATTCCCACTTCCTTTCTTAGATTTGTTGTGGAAGATATTTCTAGAAAAACGGAAGTACCGTTTTGCAAATAACATTTTTATGACAGTGTTCTGATTTTTCATGATAAAAATTCATTTGGGATATAACCTGTAATAAAATTCTATAAAACTTCTAAAAGTAGTTATATTAAATACTCGAAATCAGAGCGTTTAATGTAGCAACAAATCATTAAAGACAAACGAATTAAAGAATTAATTTAATTTAATTAAAGAGAAGCGAATCACGTGTGCTGTTTATTACTACAACGTATTTATAGCAAATATTTTAAAAAAAAACTCATTTGTAAAAAAAATATTATTACGTAATATTTATTTTATGCATAAATATCAGAAAATAAAAAAAAATCGCCTGAATTTAGAACTGCAAGTTTACTACTGTTATTATTTTATTTTTAAAAACATTACTAAATTACAACATATTTCTATTTATTATTGCTTGGTTGATTTTTCTTTTATAATGATTTGTTTTGCATAGAAGATGTAACTTTTATTTTTAGAGAAGCGGAAAGTCCTATTGTACACGCTAAGGGAAAGGTTTTCCTCCCATCGTCTACTTTCCTCTATTTTCAATTTTTTAGAAGTTCTGAAGGGTTCCCCTTCAGAACTTCTAAAAAATTACTATATTCTAAAGCGAAATTACTATATTCTAAGTTTGGCTAAATAATGTGGTTACAACGAGTTTCTGGCGAAAGCCTCTTATACTCCCAAGGCGATTTATTATGCTGAAATTCACCACAAAGTTTCAAGTAATATGGGAAACAAATGTTCGAATTTTGGGCGAAATTGGTTGAACCATGCAAACTGAAGAGATCACAGAGGAGAAAGAATTTTTATCCCTAATTACAGAGCTTTGGTTCTTCTATTAATTAGTTTGACATTTCAAATATTTTATTTTAATTGCATCTTGTTCAATACCTTTTCGTCAATTAAACGTGATGGAATAATGCTACACAACCCGATCAAATTATTCTAAAGATTTTTGTAATCAGAGAATCAGTAAGTAAGGTCAATTAAAAGTGATGGAATAATACTACACAACCAGATCAAATTATTCTAAAGAATTTTGTAATAAGATTAAAGTCAGTGACTCTAGAGCACTTGGCTTATGAGTCACTCACTGCCTTTTCGATAATATATATACAGAGTGTCCACAAATGGTTACCCTGATTTCAACTGGCTATAATATTTTAACAATGAAACAAACTGAATAAATTTTGTTGCAGGTAAACTTGGGCACTCATAAAGTTTCCATACTGGTATCTTCAGTATACTGCTTTTGCCACCAGGAGTGCTGCTGCTGGTTTTTTTTTTTTAAATGGCTTCAGTACAGGAAAAAGCTCAATGTGTTTTGTGGCTAGCAGAAACAAAATCTCCATTTACAGTGCAGTGAATGTTTAAGGCTCGGTATGGAAAAAACCCACCTGATGTCAAGCTCATTAAGTCATGGAAGATCACAGTTTTTAGAAACAGGTTCAGTTTATAAGCTTACAAGCAGTGGCAGACCATCGGTTTCCGAGGAGACAGTTGAGGCAGTTTAAACTGCCTTCACCCGGTCACCGCAGAAGTCAATCAGAGCTTCACTAGAACTTCAAATGCCAAGGAGTACAGTCAACAAAGTGGTACGCAAATGTTTGAAATTGTTTGCGTACAAAGTCTAAATTGTCCAGGAGATAAAGCCAGATGATCGTCCAAGGCGTCAAGAATTTGCTAACCTCATTTTGAACTGCATCGATGAGGATAATGATTTTTTGCAGCGTGTTTGTTTCTCTGATGAGGCAACATTTCACGTGAGTGGAGTAGTCAACAAACACAATGGAAGGATCTGAAAACCCACATGCCATAAGAGAACGCATTCGAGCTATTCCAAAACTCAATGTGTGATGTGGACTAATGCATGATCAAATGATAGGCCCTTTCTTCTTTCTTGAGAAAGAAATTAATGGAAATGCGTACTTAGACATGCCCAATAATTATGCCATTCCCCAGCTACAGGAGATGAAACCAAATGTTATCTTTCAACAGGACGGAACCCCCCCCCCCCCACCTCATTGGTCTCGTGATGTTCGCAATCGTCTTAATCGAGAATTCCCTAATCGCTGGATTGGCAGAGATGGTCCAATCCCATGGCCCCCGAGGTCACCAGACATTACACCCCCTAGACTTTTTTTTTCTGTGGGGTATGTTAAGGATCTTGTTCGTGCAACACCAGTTCCAGACCTTGTGACCTTGCGACAGTGCATCAGAAATGCAGTTGAAGGAGTCGCACAACAAATGTTGGAGAATGTGTGACGTGTTATTGATTACTGCTTGGATATTTTACGTGTTACAGGCGGTGCACATGTTGAAGTTGTTCATTGACTTTTTTTTTCTATATGTTATGTATTGAAATCTAAACTATGTTCCATTTCAAGTATCCATGGAAGAGTTATAATATATTATAATCAGGGAAACATTTGTGGACATCCTGTATGATTGAGTTGTATTGTCGAGAGCACGTTGTGAGTGTTTACGCATTCACGTATATATGTTTGGCTAGCTATGGCTAAGATGTATTCTGACAAGTTGTGGTTTATATATTTAGGTTTTGGATTGAATGCATTTCTAAGGATTACTAAATTTTTCTCTCGGTTATGTTACAGCAACGATGTAATAGTTCAGACATCCCTTAACACTTGATATCTCACTGCCGAGGCGTGTCGTGGGTAAGCTGAAGCGAGTACATGTGAAGACAAACTGAGGCCTCACTTCTTTGGTATTCAATATCTCTGTGTTCTTCAATGCGTTGCTCAATAGATTTTTAATTCTGTCCATAGTATATGTTCTACACTCTCATCATAGAACACCTGCACTGCTCGGAAAGAAGTCAACGGACACCATTTTGAGCAAGGTGCATCGTGTCATGTAATGAGTCACGTGTTTGCACTCGGAATTGGAGGAATAAGATGCTCCAAATCAGTGCATTTGTATCCGGGTGAAATGGCTTCTAGAAGAGAACTGACGAAGTTTGAAAGAGACGTTATAATAGGATGCCATGTTGCAGGACTATCTGTTCGGCAAATTGTTGACAAATTGAACTATCCCAGGTCAACAGTCAGTGATACCATACTGAAATGGAAGTATAGGGAATCAACTGCAACTGCTACCAACAGTGGACGAACCACCAGACACTCACGAATGTGATCCGTAGGATGCTACGAAGAATAACATATTAACACAGCCATTCGTCGGCTCTACATTCAAGTGGGCATTGACTGGAACACGAATCTGCACAAAAACATTTAGAACTAAGTCTCACAACATGGGGTTTCCATAGTAGGGCCGTAATTCCAAGACTAATGGATTTAAGACTGATGGATACCAGAAGAAATAGAACATGCCCTTAAGAAAATGAGTAACGGTAAAGCCTCAGGATTTGATAATGTTAAAACTGAAGAAATCCAACAAGGTGGATCAACTATATTCAAAGCCTTAGCTGTCATATTCACGTGGTACTTCAAAGAAAGAAAGATTCCAGAGGAATGGAAAAACCTCAAAAACCATACTTCTATTCATAAAAGGGAACAAGGAAAACATAAATTTTCGTTCAATCTGTCTACTCTCTCATATATGTAAAATCATGAACAGAGTAATACTAAACAGAATCCAAAACACACTCGAAGACAACTCCAGTAGAGAGCAGGAGATTCAGAAGAGGCTTCTCCACAATAGATCATATCCAGCTCATTTCACAACTAACAGAAAAATGCAGAGAATACCGAATCCCTCTATGTTTCCTCTTTATTGATTTTAAAAAGGCATTTGATACCATAGATCACAATCATCAATGCCTTACTGGAATAAATGTGGATCCTACTTACATCCACAAGATAAAAGAAATTAACAAAAATCAGACCACACAAATAACCCTATTTGATGAACCTATAAATGTGGATATAAAGAGAGGGGGTCCGCCAAGGCGATGTGATCTCCCCACATTTATTTACCAGCACTTTAGAATACATTCTGAAAAAATAGACACTAAACGGAGGAATAACCATAGATGGTGAAAAACTACTAATCCTTATGTTTGCCGATGATCTAGTACTGATACCCCACAACCCAAAAGACCTAGAAAAAATGGGTGAAAAAATATACACAAACAGCAATAAAATAGGCTTAGAAATGAATCTAGAAAAAACAAAATGGATTAAAAACATCTGCACAAGTGGCAGTCATCTATGTATTAATAACATCCATATAGAACAATTCGACTCCTACAATTACTTAGGACAAACAATAAAAATGAATAACGATTCATCTGAAGAACAAGCGAAAAGAAAGAAAGCTGCATGTCTATCATTTAACAGACTGAAAGAAACACTGACTGATCCAAATCTTGACATCACTGCGAAGACAAAACTATTTAATAGTGACATTCTTCCATCAGTCACATATGGATCAGAAACATGGAACACGACAAGAAAAGAAAGAGACTCTCAGAATAACTCAGCGTGCAAATCCTACGCTCTTGCATGCAAGAGCGTAGGATTTGTAACATCAGCAAAATGGAACATGTTAGAAACACGGAACTAAGAAAGAGATCAAGCATAAAAGATGTGGTAACTGCAGTATACGAAAGCAAGATGAGATGGGCAGGTCACATAACCAGACTCAAGGATAACAGATGGACATATAGAATACTCAACTGGCAACCAAGAATAAAGAGAAAACCAGGAAGACCACCTACAAGATGGGAAGATCCATTAGTGAAATCTATGGGTATAACATGGAAGAGAGAGGCTCAAGATCGAGATCGTTGGAGGCATCTTTGCGACCTGCACTCATGGAGAAATCCTGAGTGAAACACAGGCCCATCAAAGTAATGGATTTAAAGTGCAAATAAGAAAGAAATGCTAAGGATTAAGAATGTTATCTTAACGCATTGAAAATTTAAAGGTATCGAAAAGATGTATGAAGTATTGCAAATGGAGAGCAAATATCTGGCAAAAGAAATTCAACAGTGAAAAGTAATTCTAATAAAAATAAAGAATTCGATGTTGATGAACCTTATTTGCTTTAAGGGAAACATAAAAGTTGAAGTACTACCTGGTAAATGAAAATCGAAAAAAAAAAAACATGATGCACGATAATTCAATTATAGCGTGAAGTTGATAATTTAAAAAAAAAAAATGTCGGACTAGAAGAACCAGTGAAAGCAAAATTTTCCTTTAATAAAACACTTATCGAAATTATGATTATTATTTTTATTTATTTTTTTACCCACTAAATTTTATCTGCGAATTAATTGTTATTTCTCCTGGTCACGCGTACCTGGATTTATTTTTTAAGATATTTTAAGAAGTGACAGAAGTCTGTTGGCGATTTACTGAACTAAAATTGCATTCTGTAAAATGGGTATATTTCGTACTGCACTTATAAAGGTTCTGACGTTTATATAGTGAAATCTGAACCGCGCACTGTTAAATTTTGATGTGTGACCTATCTATCCAGTGTTTATAAATAAATATCGTCGGGTCGGATTATTGAAAAGCATATGAAACCATACAGCTAACTGGATAACAGGTGTCTAATAAAATTGTAGTGTATTTTATTTTTAAATAAAACAATTATCCAGTATATAATGCTTTTGTTAAAAATCATTTTGAAAGAAATCGGCGGCAGGCAACTCCTTTTTCAATCAGGTCAGTATTATACTGTAATATAGTTAATAATTTTATATTCACTTCTACGTAATTAAGATTTAGCTTCGTCATTTTTAAATTGCGTTTACAGTGACACGAAATCACTAACCAGCACTGCTTTATCTGTTTTATTTTAGTTTTATTTTTTAAAGATTTTACATACATTTATTATGGTTTAATGAATTTTGATGAAATTCGGTATGTAGGATCTACTATTTAGGTTAAGCCACTTGAATTTTATTGAGCTTAGACAGTTTTGTTTTTAAATTACACAGTAATAGAAAGTTATACAAAACCTTAAAACAGTTAGCAGTATAAGTTAAGATGTGTAACTGTGACCAATAGTTAATGGTGTCGCTGGATATGGCTATAGAGTTTATGAATTGAAGAACATATTAAGTTAGGTTTAAACCGTAACAGATTATGAATAGCCTGAGCGTGGATAGTTTGATAACTATGCTACGAGATGTCCTGTGTTTGTTAATTATGCATTTTCCTTCTGATTTGTCTGTTCACGAAAGAAAGTTTGTAGTAGAAACTCTACATCCGTCTGAGATTGGTTGACTCACTTGATAAAAAAAAGTCAAGGAAAAGTATAATTATGTACAAATCACATCTTTATACGATTCTAAAATCATTTTGCATATTTGTTTTATTCTATCATATTTCAATTTCTTTGTCAGTGTCTTCGTAATAATTTCAAGATGCAATCATGCAACAAATTCTTATCTATTAGGCATTTTGAAAGTATTCAAAATAGTAATTATTTCAAGCAATATATTAACTACAATGACAAATTTTTAAATTATACATATAATTTAATATATATATATATATATATATATATATATATATATATATATATATATACCTGCTTAATGGATTTAAAAATTTGGCGCTTCAGTCTGAAGTAATCATAATTTTGGGGCTAAAGGAAATCGTCTGCTAATTGTAGTGATTGTTCTTCTGCTCGTTTAAAAAAGAAATTTTGTTTCGCTTGGAGAATATTTTATGTATATTTCTTGTTTATACAGCACAATATTACGGTGTTAGACAAATGCATACATCGTCTATCGTATAAAAATTAAAGATTATGTAATGTTACTAGTATATTAAGCTACAGCAATAAGTCAGAAAATTGAAAAAATATTTTAAAAAGTAATTTCAATTAAAGTTTAAATTACAAATAAAAAATAACAACCCACGAGAATAAACGAAGGGAATAAATGCCGCTTGATAATTCACAGGAAGAGGTTTTCGAAGTATTTCACCATAACTTGATTCCAGGAATGTGAAGAAATAACCACCACCTATATCATTATTATTATTATCGTCACGAAACACAAATTTCTCATCAAGTAACGCTGAAAGACTTGAATTCTTGCATACCTAAAAAAAAAAAAAAAAAAAAACATACGCACAAAACAAAGTGAGGGTCATTCAAAAAATTTATGATAATATTTTCATCACCTGTTTTACAGAATAACAAAAAGATTGTTGCTACGATATTTCCTTACCTACAGAGATAGTAGCTTTCGTTTTGCTACGAATTGCTTTCCCTCTTGCGACAAGTTCTCAAGGAAAAGGCATTATCATTGATATGGACGGCGAACACATTAGGCACCAAGGCCACGTGGACAGGATGCGATGGATGGGTTGTCTTTCGTGTACATTTGAAATTATATGAATGACCTTGCCCTACTGCTACTAAAAGGGAATTAGTATTTTCGGTTCATGATTTCAAATGAGGCTAAGAGTGAAAAATACACAAATGGAAAACATAATGAGGAGCTAAGTTATCTCAACGATGTTTATCTTATTTTATAATTAAAAGAACTTCTTTCCTTACGACAGTATTTTTTCTATTTACTTAAGTATAGTGGTTTAATGTTTTACATCAATATTTTAATTATTGTTGTTATTATTATTATTTATATGGGCACTCCGTGGAGTTAAAAGCCTCATCGTGGGAGACCCACTCTATCCTTTAAAACAATATCTATCATTCATCTCCTTAAACCTATTCACTATTGGGGCACTTACAACCATCTCTGGCAACCATTCCACTCATTCACTACTCTCCGAATATAGAACCTAGTCCGCACCTCTTGTTTTATCCTTCTCCATGTACTGAAAAATGTCTTTTGTGTCAGAACCTTATAGAATCCCTTTAGTAACTTTATAAGTTACTAAAAAGTTATATTAGGCTAGATCCCTAGCCTCTCTTCCGCCTCTTAGCTAAACTCTGCAACCCACACACTGGCAATCTATCCTCACAGGGAGCATTCCACAGATCTGGCACCAGTTTGGTCACTCGTGTCTGAATCCTTTCCACCACCTCCCGATCTCCAAAAAACGCAGGTGACCAAATCTGTGAACAGTAGTCAACATGTGGCCGAATCATAGCCTTATAAAGAGGAATAATAACCTCCCTATCTTGTCATTGTGTTCTTCAGCATTCAAGTAATCCTCTGAGCTATTTTGCCAACTCCTACAATATGTCCTCTGAGTTTCAAATCGCTAGCCATCATCACCCCCAGATCCCCTCATTCATTTCCTGTAAACTAGTACTATCAATATGATACGAAGTATGTAATATTTCATCCTGAAGTGCATTTCTTTGCATTTTACAACATTGAATTAACAACCATTGTCCTTTGCTAACACTACCAATTGATTTAAACCATCCTGTAAGATATCTACATCACCTTTATCAACTATTGCCCTTCCTAGTTTTGCATCATTTGCAAACAACTGAATATCCCCCTCAAATCTACTGTATCATTAACGTACAAATTAGAGTAGTGGTCCTAGTACAGAGCTCTGAGCTATTTCACCAATGTTTACGATTGTTTTTGATGAAACAATCTCTAGACAAAACTTAAAAATTAACACATTTCTATTGAAGAGCATAATTTGCCTAGTTGATCGAGTGATAGATAAATTTCGTTGATCAGTGTGAAAGTTTCCCTGCTAACACTGGAGACTTGACATAAGTTGAAATTTATTTCGCGAATGTTCTAGTCTTTTTTTTTTTTTTTTTTTTTGAAAATCGAAAATAGTATGAAATGAAAGCAGTGAAAATTGAATATAATACAATAGTGACAATTGATAATAGCGTACATATCTCAATGCACTGTACACTATTTCGCATATCATGAACCGCAAAAGATTCTTGAGAAATTATGCAATAGACTGTTCCAAAATAACATTTTAACATTATATCTTTTTTTGTTATAAATGACTTCCTAAGTTGCTGAATAAAACTTGTGGTGCACTACACATTTGAAGAACTGAACTCTGAGTGGACAACATATTTACCTGTTTAAAATAAAATATAAATGTGGCGCGATATGATGAATTACTCATGATATAATATAGAAGTGGGGATGAAGAGCTCACTAATGCAACACACACACACGCGCACGCACGCACACACGCACACACACACACACACACACACACACACACACACACACACACACACACACACACACACACACACACACACACATCCGGCAATGTTTTCAATTTTGAAATGAACCCAAAACAAATACAAGATGCTCCTAAGCAAATACAACTTTCAGTTTATAGTAAAGTTGGATAACTTCCTGCATTTTAGTAAGTCGCGAACTGTTCTTAATTTGAAAGCTGCCAGGATCATTTGGGCTTTGTGTTTTTAAGTAGGCTTCTGTTTTGTTTATTATTAGAAATTCGCAAATGCATTGGATGATGAAAGAATTAAATTAGATATAAAACGACTAAATACTGATCAGTTAGTAACTAATAGAAACGATGTATATTATTTTCATAATAGAACAGCATTTAAGGAAGACAAAAAAAAAAGTCTTATACCCTGTTCCTATGTAAAAATTTCCATGTAGACCTTTGCTTTTTGTTTTAAGTGCGGTATAACACTGGGGGAGAGCTGTGCAGTTCAGGGACGATCTGTGAGAAAAAAGGGAATGATCCGAAAGTCCCGAAAAATGACATAAGAAAAATGTCACATATAATTAAACATACTGTAAATTTATATCATTTTAAGTTTATAGATGTACCTTCTAGTTTAAACTCTATATATTATGGTTTTACCGAAGATTTTACGGACGTTTCGATATCATTTTAAAGAAAATGAGGCTGAACCTTTTGTTTGATCGGCGACGTTTAATCTAGCCGAAATTGGTTCATAACTTTAAATGAAAAATTCGAATACGCCGGGGAATTCGAAATTTTTGTCTATTTTTTCCAATGTTGGAGTCCCTCCTCACATCAAAAATGAGCAAATGCATGTTCCAGTTAAAAGATTTGAAAATATGGTACCTCTACTAATGACATCAACTCCATGTATTGCTGAATTTATGCAACATCACGTACTCGTAGCAGTGGGATGCCCTTGCGCCGTGAATGACCTTGAAAGTCTAGTAGAAGCAGTTGAGACAGCATTGTTTGCTGTCGTTCGTGGTTAGTCTGTAGGCAGTTTTACAGGCATACAAATGCACTATTCTGTTGAAAAGTTTGCGTCGTTGTTTTTGACAGTTTTGTCCATTTCATTAGTAAATGAATGCTGTTTCAAAATTTCAGGCATTAAAAAACTACCACACAAACGAAAATAAAAGAAAACAATACTGTACCGTGTATATATAAGTTCACAAACAAACTTTAAAAAAAAAAAAAACCTTATTCAAAGGACATAAAAATCAGAAACGCTACAAGGAAGATCAGGGCTACTTTATTTTTAAAACAAGAGCATACATCAATGGCGTTATCAATTTTTTTTTCCCCCTACCAGGCAGGATCTTCAGGCTCTGAAGATATATATATATATATATATATATATTACTTGGTATCTTGAATACATAATATACCCAATTTAAAAAACTTTCTATATTTATATATATATATATACAGGGTGTTCGGGATAAATTTGACAGTTTCGTAAGGAAAAAGAAAATCTTCTTTGTATCTATTAAATTTAATGAATTGACAAAAAAACATTACAGGCAGAGTTAATTACAATACTATCAACAAGATTTACTCAAAATAACCACCATTAGCATCGATCACAGCTTCAATTCTGCTTCGGAACTTCGAACAAGCTGATGCTACAGTCTCCCTGGGAAGGGCCGCAAAAACTGTTTTAATTTTATCCATTAACTGGGCTTTTGTATTACTGGAAGTGCGATTGGTGTCTTTTTCAACTGCGCCCCATACAAAATAATCCATGGGGTTAAGGTCTGGGGAGTTTGGAGACCAAACATTTCGACTGGTGAAGTCGTAGAAATTTTCAGACAACCATTTTTGACTTTTCCCAGAGGTGTGGCAAGGGGCCGAATCCTGCTGCCATACATACGGCCTACCATTGGCTACCCTTGTTATCCAGGGCTTGACTACAGTTAGCAACTCCACGAACAAAGCCCGAATTCCAATGCCAGGGTTCTTCAACACCTGTTCCTGCAGATTTGCGAGAAATTCTGCTGTACGAACGCAATCAGATCGTCTGCTAGGGATCTTTCTTCTTGCTACATCCTCGTAGTCACCATTGCAAGTCTCTAGTTCATGCCTGATTGTTTTTACTGTATTCAGGGAGCATTGGGCAGCAGTCGTAATATCCTTATTTTGATGGCGGGCACGAATCATCATGATACA
This sequence comes from Typopeltis vanoorti, assembly GCF_054136105.1. Classification (NCBI taxonomy): domain Eukaryota; kingdom Metazoa; phylum Arthropoda; class Arachnida; order Uropygi; family Thelyphonidae; genus Typopeltis; species Typopeltis vanoorti. The sequence continues at coordinate 40,913,332 of NC_143561.1, read as the reverse complement.
AGTTATTCTCTTCCATGATTCAGGTGGGTTCCAGCTATCCATCCTTTCTGACATCTTGTATATGAATGAAGAAGGGTCCAAACTTTTAAATGAAGAGAAGTGTGTGTTAATACATGTAACTTACGGAAAAATATAATTAATTATAAATATGTCAAATTTATCCCGAACACCCTGTATATATATAAAGAGGTAGAATATAATTCAAAGACAGAAAATGAATCCAAATTACCAATATAACACGAGAATATAATAAGAAAAAACTTCCAGAAAAAGAAAAAAAAAATCTTTTACGTTTCCTTTTGAATAGGTTATCAGAAGATAACAATACGAAATAAAACAGTAATTGCAAAAGAAAAAAAATAGGCCCGTACATTTAAATATTATTTAAAATAATAATAATAATAATAGAAACCCCCATAAAATGAAAAATTCCATATGCTGGTATCCTGTATGACCATTTCAGAAGTTTGAAATCTCAATCCTATCATCCATCTTTCTCTTGTTTGATAGTGCATGCCGTCAGCGAATTCTCAGTCTGTCTTCATAATCTATATTCCACGATCCCCATATCATCTCTAACACTCTCCACTGAATCAGCATCACCATGGAAAACAAGACACCAGACCTGTGCACAGTTTAAGTGAGGTCATATCAAGGCCTCGTACAGAAGCAAAATGACATCCATGTCAAAGTTCCTTTCAGCATTACAATTATATCCTGAGTTATATTTGCAATCTTTGCTATACAGTCCTTGAATTTCAAGATTCTACCAAACTCCCCAAAATCCTTAATCTCATCAGTTTCTTCTTGCCCCCACAAACATAATACGACCCTGATATCTAATTACTCCCAAGTGCATAACTTTACATTTGCTAATATTGAACTGACAGCCATTTTCGCATGCCTAACTCAAAGGTAAGATACAAAATTCAAGCACGCTGCTCAAGCATGACCTTCCCTTTGTAAATTCATGCTGTTCATTGTGAAGTATAGCTTCTCTATCAATCTATTTCCGTATTCGAGCTCTTACTAACTTTTTCAGGATCTTCACCTCCACTGCACCGATACTGAAAAGTCGATAGCTAGACACATCAGTCTTTGCACCACCCTTGTGCAGTGGGATTACCATACATTCTTTTCACTCCTGTGGAATCTTCCCTAGTCTCAAATTATATAGTTTGGTCAAAGATTCATCCAGTTCAGCTGAACACTCTTTTAGCATCCCTGCTGATATCCCATCAATCTCTTATTGCCGAATTCTTATTAAGTTTGTTCCTCGTGCGCCTAAGTTCCTTCATCCACGAAGTAGCAGTGAGCTCAGTGATGAATACAGCAGATAGCTTTTAGCAAAATGGAATTCTTTTGGCTTTTCTTTAGCTTGAAGAGCCAGTTTCTTTTCATACTCAGACTTAGCTTTCCGTACAACAGTTGTCATTCTTCTAGCCTGCTCCTTATAATTTTCATAACTGACCTTATGTATGCGGTATTCTTTCTACGTCATCATTTTCTTGAGAATTTCTTGCTTAATAAGATTACAGCTCCATTTTACTTTTACGCTATTTATTCTTTGAACTCTAGGGACACATTGTATCATTTTATTTTAAATGCTTCCCATGCACTGCGGATTAAGCAACAAATATCATGGTACAGAACCTGGCATACTCCTCACTTGATCGTAATTTCCCGCTTTGTAGTTCAGCGTGTAAGTTTTTCTAAAAATATGAATTGACTAATAGAAAAACCTTAATAAGACAGTTCAGTAATAATACTCGTTATACGAAGTAACCCTCGTATAACGCGGATGTTAGGTTCCACAGAAATGCCGCGTTATATAAATCGCGTTATGCGAGACTCGGATCACACAGAAAAAGTAGGGTTAAGTTCCAAAATCGTTTTTTTTTTTAATTATATAAACAATAATGACATATCCAAGAAAAAATATTTTTATTTAATTTAAGTAATTCATGTAAGTTAAGAAAACATGTAAACTATGAAACAAATATATAGTATAAAATTATGAAAAATTACAAATTGTATGTGAACTTCATTACACATAATGCAAAAATGTTTTAGGCAAAATAAAATATAGTGCATATTTCAATCTTTCTTAGCACGAGGATTTGAGGATCAGTTAATAAACATTGGTTTTGTCAAGATCACCTTGTGTATTACTACAAAACAGTAGAGTAATTCTATCTTTGAAAACTTTGAATCCAGGAACTGATCTTTCATTTTTCGAAATATAGGTGCGTTTTTGCATTTTTTCCCAATGTAACCCCGATTCATCCGCATTGAACACCTGCTCTGCACTATAAATGTTTATAAACTTTGAGAACTTTTTGTTGAATAAGATTTCCATCCAAAGGAATTTTCTTTGAGTACAATCTTCTATCCAAATCATTAGAGATTTCTCCATTTTTTCCCATTAGAATATCGCGTACATGAGCAACGCTTTGCACTTACCGTTGACCCAGCAATAAACACTTTCTCGGATTTTATGTTCATTTTGTTTGATTGTTCGAATTGTTGATTCATTTAAATTCAAAGTCCTTGCAACAACTCCTGGTTTTTCTCCAATTTTCAGCCGATCCATGATTTTAATTTTTTTCTTCGAGAGAAATAAATTTTATTTTTAATGTTGGTTTTTCCCTTTCGTTGCGGTTTGTAGCCATTACTATAAAAATAATTTTTTTTACATAAAAAATGCATTACATATTAGTTATGTATGCAACTCACTAGAAAATAAAGTGCTCAGCTTGAGATTAACACACTTATGATTTTCAATGCGCTTTCCTGGCAGAAAACGAATACAATTTTCAACAATAAACACTTTGCACGGTAAACAATTGACGTACATGCGTGCTAAAGGATATTTCCCCTAATATAAATTCGATACTTATAACTACCTGCGCGATACAGGCAGATACAAATTTAACGAAGATAAAATTTGATTTTCAAGTCGTACGGTGAAAAACATATGAAAAGATAAAGGGTTACTACAATTTGTAGACAGCGTTATATCGAAACCGCGTTATATCGAAATCGCGTTGTATAAGCACCGCGTTATACGAGGATTCCTGATTTACGATCACGCGCAGACCTACACTTTTTACCGTGTAGGCATTCGGAGCCGAATCGGAATAGGTTGGCTATGGAGATATCCTATGTCTGTAGAAGCGTGTGTTCACGGACCAGTTTGCGGGAGGAAAAGCCCCAGATCTGCTACTTGGCTATGTCTGAGAAAGATCCTAAGCTATTCACGTCAGCGACGGGAATCGAACGCAGGACACTCCTTTCCCAGGCATATGGTTGCGAAGGGCATAACCACGCGGCTAACCGCGTGGACATACGAGGGTTACCTGTATATAATATATTATTTATTTTTATAGATATCTATATATTACATATTTAAATATTTTATCCATAAAATATTTAAACCAGAAATACATTTTTAAAATCAAATTATATCATACTATCCAAAACAACATATTTCAGCATCAGCATTCTAAATAGAATTCACGTCCTCAATCCATCAATATATAAATAAACAACATTTGAGGTGAAGAAGGAACTTGATGACATTTTCTGGAATAGTATAAACAATTTTATAAAAACAAATTGATATAACATATAGTAAAATGATCCAACAAAGATTACCAAAATGTTAATGCACAAACAAACAAAAGGAATACTAGAAGCGATTGTGCGAGACAGAAACATATGCGAACTAAATTCATGATGAAGAGGTGTTTATTCAACGAACCTGACTAGCATGTAAGATTTTCTTTAGTACAAGATTATTACGAGTATAGTAATTGGAATGCACATAGAGAGAGAGAGAGAGAGAGAGAGAGAGAGAGAGAGAGAGAAATAATCGACTGCTGATAAGATTCGATTAATTAATCTACGTCGCTTAAGGCATTATATTTGCATAATGAAAAATCATTATGACCTAAATTGCTTTGGATCAAACCTGAAAATCAGACAAGTATCAGTCTGACCTCACTAACATCCCCTTAATGCTTTTCACTTAAATGTGAAAAGGTGAATATATACACACATTGTTTTGCTTATTCTGCTGTTAAAATGGTCCAGTTGAAACGACTTCATAAATTTTAATAACTAATTAAATGTTTCATTAACCAATCTTGGGAAGAGTTCAACACAAAATTACTGCATTGCGGCATACTTCTATGACCGTATCAGATAAGCAATCAAGCTCTTTTAATTGTTCACATATAATGTTTGAGATTTTTCATAGTTGAAAAATCGGAATTGTAGTGTATCAAACGCCCACTTTTTTTGGTCGACATATAATTTATGTTTTGCTTAATTCTGTTACAACAAATAGTTCGATTTGGTGGGGGGGGGGGGAATGAAACAACTCGACAAATTTTTATATCGATCCTAATAATTTTATATCAATCCTAACGATCTGATGAAACTGAATGAAGTTTCATCAGATCAGTACAAACTAGTTAAGATCACTTCTGACGTTTTTCAGTTTTGACAATAAAAACAACTCGATCGAAACCAAAATTAAACAACACGGTGTCCGATGTTACAGAAATCGGAATGACTGAAAAATGTTACTAGAATTCTAAGTTCTTCATTTCAATAAAATTCTTGCAGCACGAGACGCATTGTGGGAAATGCATCTAAAAATCAATGCCACTGCGTATGTGAATTAGAACTCACTGGCTAGCGCTGAAAAGCTAAAAAAATAATTAATCTACGAATTTTCTGAAGCGACCATTAATCTTTACTGATATGCATTTGTGACAGTTTTTTTTATTTTTTTTTATCTTTTTCATTTTTTTGGTTGAAAAGACTTCGGCTCGAATCTCATATAGGACACGAAGAATTTTTACAAGCAGTTTTCATCTGAAGATGAATTAGCTTGTTTCATACGGAAGTGTCAGGGTTTATCCATTTCTGCAAACAGATCAACTGGCCGTTAAAACATGCCCAATTAACAAATTATTCCAGATGGATTAAATTAATCACTTGATCCTAGTAAATTAAGGTTACAGAAACCAAGGATACTTGTCAAAGTCATGGGTCTCAGAAGTCGGAAAAGACTGAGAATTCTTTGATCAGTGCGTGATGTTTATGCAGTTGTCAATTTACAGTACTTAAACATTGAAATATAAACAATCGTAATATTTTCAATAACATAATTTTAAATCTTGGAAAATTATACTGTTGCACATTTTCACAAATTAAAATTTGCAAATAATAACCATTCTTAAAAGTTCTTATAGGTAGATCAGTCCAGTGTTCGGTAAATAAAGAAAAAATTTAAGTCATTTCTCTCTGGTCGAATGATGGCCTTCAAAAAAAAAAAAAAAAAAAAAATCACCTCGATAAAATTATATTTCACAAAACGCGTGCATTATCAATGAATAAAAACAAACAAAAGGAAAACTACATAAAACAAATAAACCCTATGGGAATTGAAATTACGAGGGTGGTCTGTTCTGTGCCTAAAAATGAAAAAAAAAACGAATTTAAAATTTCAAAATGATTTTTATCTTTCAATAGAATCTCCCTTATGACTAATACATTTATTCCAGCGATGCTCCAACGCCATTATCCTGTCCCTGTAGTGGTTCTCAGTAAGATCTGCAAAATACCCCTCTACAGCTGCAATCACCTCTTGATTCGAAGAAAAACGCTAACCAGCGAGGAAGAGTTTTAGTTTTGGGAAGAGATAGAAGTCAGAGGGAGCTAAATCTGGGGAATAGGGTGGACTTTCCAACAATTCATAGTGCAGATCCTTTAATTTTCCCATTGCCAAAACATCTTTGTGGGCTGATGAAAAATGATTTTTTTCTTCTGCAAACCGGGTCTTTTCTCACGAATTTTTTCGTAAAGTCTGGATAAAAGATAGATTAAATAATTTTCCCTGGTTATTGTTTTACCCTTTTCAAGATAATTAATAAACAAAATGCCTTTAGCATCCCAAAACACCGATGCCATGACCTTTCCTGCTAATAGAACCGACTTTGTCTTCTTTGGCGTTGAACAACCGGCTTCTGTCCACTGTTTTGACTGCTGTTTGGATTCTGGTGTGTAATGGTGAATCCACGTCTCATCCATAGTAATAAATCGACGCACAAAATCAGTTTTATTCTTGTTAAAACGCTCCAAGCACTATTCAGAGATTTTCATGCGAGTGCATTTTTGATCTGTTGCGAGCAAGCGCGGCACCCATCTTGCGCAAAGCTTTTTCATTTTCAATTCTTCATGCAAAACATATCCTACACGTTCTTTTTAAATGCCTATAGTCTTAGCAATTTCACGCACTTTGACTCGCCGGTCATCCAATACCATATCGTGCACTTGATCAATGATTTCTGGTGTTGTTACACTTTTTGGACGTCCTCCACTCGGATCATCTTCAAGGCTGGTACGACCACGTTTAAACGCGGCAGCCCATTTCTTAATTGTTGAAAATGAAGGAGAAGAGTGCCCATAAACTTTTATGAACTTCGAATGAATTTCTTTTGGCGTTAAACTTTCTTTTACAAAGAATTTTATAACCGCACGATACTCAATTTTATCCATTTCAAGGGATAGACTTTTGCTTCAGACAGCTAAAAAACGACTAGTGTTGCCATCTATGGTCGAGGCCGAGAACCTTTCAAACCACCCTCATATGTTATGGAGTAAACGGGGTGTCGAAGTTCAGTACTGTTTTCATTTCGTATTATTATACCATCATTATTATCAGAATAATAACCTGATGGTGTTAAATCATGCACTTCACCACACTAATTTAAGGTGCACAAATAATAATAAATTTTAATACAATATTTTATGTTGATTTAATATATATTATACGATTCATAACTGTCATTGAATTATTCATTTTTGAAAAAGACAGAAATTTCGTTTATTTATAAGCAATAATTTCTTCAATAAAATGAAGCATCAAAATCAAAAGAAGCAATTATTTCCTCAGAAACAAGTTTTAAAATATCAGAAATATTAAAGGTCAGTAACGTTTAGCCATTATTGAAGTGAAATTATCGGTAGTTATTCATTTTTATTAAATTTAAAGTTAATATATGTTTTAAAGTAAACTACGCAGTAATAATTATTATATATTTATAAATGCTACGCTAGTATTTTGTCTAATATGAAATGCACTAATTTCTCAGGTTATTGACTAGTCGGCCAGTAACCCAAGAAATTACATTTATATTTAGCACTGGCTATTTCGACAATCATCAATTGCTTACTCGTAGCGTGCGTCGTGACTTTTAAAAAAAATAGAACTGAAAAGGTGACTATATCGTTTCTTCTTTTTCTTTTTTTATCATTTTCTAATCATTTTTTCTTAATACTGAGAACAATGTATTCATTTCAGTAAGTATCATTTGTCTTAAAAAATCGTCTTTTTTTTTTTTTTTACATTTGCAAGGAAAGAAAGAACATTACGAAACTTCATTTGGTTGCCAAAAGTCTATTTATAAACTCCTCTCCTGGGTTGCAGTTAGTAAACAAAACTTGATTTTTTTTTTTTTAACATTGTGATTTGAAATACTGTAGATCGGTTTTTATGAAGACAAGCGAAAGCATGGTGAATTAAATGTCTTTTTTTTTTAATTATTCTTCTTTTTCTTCTTACAGGAATTTTTATTAACTTTCAGTAGCTGTGCTATTTGCACACGAAGCAGACACTACTAAACAATCTTGTCTATTATTAACCTGTACAAAGCAATCGTTAGCTCTCATTTAGAGTATTGTCTTTATGTTTGGAGTCCCTGCCTTAGGAAGGATATTGATATATCACTGGAGAAAGTACAGGACATGGCGAACTAGAATTGATATCTGGAGGGCAGTTAGTAGTATGAAAAAAAAAAAAAGATTTATAGGTCACTAATGTAAGAAGGAGAGGACTTGATTATAGTTTATAAAGATATTAACGAAACGAATAAGTTAAATATGACGGTTTTTTTTTTTTTTTTTTAGAATTACAGTCGAAGCGACTACAATTATGAAGCCAATATGTTTTTGCCCGTTAATTATATTCTCAGCTGGAATGATTGTTTTGTGGGAGTCGAAAACCAGTTTCCAAAAAAATAAAAATTTTTCCGCCTTGGTACAATACTTTTATTGTTAATAGTCGTTTTATTTATTTAGATGCAGCACTTTTATTATGAAGGGTTGTTTTTATTACTTTGGTGAAATAGTTCTGTTTTTTTTTTTTATTATGATTGTTATTTATTATTAATAACCGTGTATGATCATCAAGCATTTTCGTTGTTTAGATTATATTTGGTCATTCAAACATATAATTAAATTAAATATATATTGATCTTTAATTGACCATCATTTATAAACATCTAATACCAACAAGTTTCGCCGACGGGGCTGTCCGGCTTCTTCTGGGCTTATAACGGTAAGAGAAAAAAACTCAAAGTGGCTAGTACAGAGAAAATGGAATAACACTATCGTATAAATTAAACATTAAAACAGAACGCTCATGGAGCGTGTTGTGTTAGTCACTGTTATGAGAACACGTTTTGAGTGAAATTAAATTCTGGCAGACTGAGTGATCTTATTAAGGTTTTCCATATGTCAGCTATTATCATTCCCTGGTTTCTGTTAAGATTTTCTCCAGAACGGAGGACTTCAATGACTTCTTTGAAATTTCTACAACGGAAATCTTCTTTTAGGTAAGGCATGGAACTGTTATCCCAATCAATGGTATGGTTAGTAATCGCGAAATGATGGGCTAGACCTGAGTTGTCTGTTCTTGTTATTAATATCTCCTATATGTTTTTTTTTTTTCGGCTTTCGAGTTTCTCGACGTCTGTCCTATACAAGAACATGGGATGGTGTACATTCCAGCGTGTTTGAGAAAAAGCATTAATGTCTTTCGGTGATCTTAAAACGTGACGGACAGTCTTGACCGGTTTGAACGCAACTCTGATGTTAAAAGGTTTAAAAAGTTTTGCGATCTTTTCGGACACTGTACCTGCATAAGGAATAACTATGGACGAGCTGTATTGAGTGATGGTAGGTTGTTGTTGTTGTTGTGGGGTGGGGGGAGGTTTCTATGAAGAATCTTGTTGATTAGATTCCTTGGATAGACATTTTTTATTAATGTCTCTGATATATGAGTAATTTCATCATAGAGTTCTTTTTCTTCTGAGATGATGTTCGTGACTCTATTTTTGAGCATATGTATTATGCTGAGCTTGTGGGAAATATGGTGAGTTGATTTGAAATGAAGGTAGCGTCCAGTGTGTGTTGGTTTGCGGTAGACTGTTAGTTTGATATGTCCATCTGCTAGTTATTTAAGTTAAGGGATATTACATCCCATATTATTTCATAGCCGAATAAGAAACTCAAAGAGTTTCATTATTGAAGCCTTTGGCTCTTCCTATAATTAGTAATCCATCTGCTAGTTTCTTGATTAGGGTATCCAAAAATGGTAGTTGATTATCCTTTTCCAGTTCTAAAGTGAATTGTATTTTTTGATGAAAAGAATTTCTTTTCATCATAGTGTTACTTTTCATAGTGTTACCCAATTTTCTCTGTACTAGCAACTTTGAGTTTTTTTTCGCTTACCGTTATAAGCCCTGAAGAAGCCAGACAGCCCCGTCTGCGAAACTTGTTGGTATTAGATGTTTATAAATCATGGTCAATTAAAGATCAATATATATTTCATTTTAATTATATCAAGCATTTTGTTCTTGAAGATTCTGCTTATGTTCTAACATCTATGCTGTGTAATCTTTGCTTCCTTGCATCGGGATTTAATATTCATATTAACGCTGTATACAGAGCAAAGAAGACGTGAGTAGGGCGGAGAAGAGTTGCCCTTGGGAATGAATCCAAAAAGAAGAAAGGATCAAGTTAGAGAGACTACTAACCTGTTTACCGTATAACATAATACTAGGAACTCACAACAGTACCTGCAATAAATTAGAAGAAAACAACAGGGAAATCGTGTGGCTGCTGAAATAGTGGGAATATTAAACTGTACATGAGCCAATATACACGTGGACTACAATTTGAAATGGCCAACACATATCCAGTCTGTTATAAACAAATTAAAGTATATACTGTAGATTACAATGGATCGAACACGTTGTAATCTCATAATTTTTCAAAGCTATTTACTCGATGGTATATTATTATTATTATTATTATTATTATTACGTGACACCTACAGGGAGTCCAAGGACTCATTCAAGAATTCAGTATGGAATTTTCAACTAGGGAAGAGCATACAAAAATATCATTAGCGAACAATACACAACACAATCTTAATTTCTTTCAGTTATAATTACACTGCAGTTAGTAACTAATTTAATCCTCAATGTCAGACAATTATATAGTGTTATATAAGGCACTTATATACTGTAGTTACATATATCTCTTTTTTACATTGAAGTAAACGTTATATTAGTCTCAATTAGCACCGTATTCTCAGGCAAGATAGTTATGTTTGTAGATAACTTAGGCAAACAAAGGTATTCTGCAGCGCCACTTTACACTCCAGACACCAAGAATCTCTTAACTCATTAAAAAAAATCCCTGAAATGAAAAAGCTGGACTCTGGCTTCGTCCACACTATAAGAGTTAACATGACCTTGTTAAAACATTAGTTTTGATTTTCTTTCTTTTTTTATGTGACGCTTACCGCTAACGATTGTAAATTTGCAATACATTGGTATGGATGTTTTTTTTCTCTAATTTTATATTTTTTTTACACAATGAAACTTTGCTCTAAAAATCAAACATAGACCTTTACAAGGTACTTCAGACCTCCAATAAGCCAGACGGTGGTCTCATACCTGATGATGAAATCCATCTACTACCTTAAGACAAACATTCATACCCACAATAGGATTCGAACCCGTCGCCTGGAGAGCGGATACGTTAACCATTAGGCCAACCAAGCCCACACATAGAATTATATTTAAAGTGGGGGCTTGGTTTTTATTTATAGCATTTATATTTAAAGAAATTTATAAATGTTATCCTATTTTCATCAGTATTTCAAAATGCAAATTAAGGATTCACTTGAGATGATCATGTGTTATTCGAAGTTTAAATGCCGTAGGACTTCCAGATTCTTATTTTTATAAGTCGAGACAAATGGAAGAAAAGTTAAAATTTCATATGGAAAAATAAAGTTGAAAGGGTTTTTTTTTCTTGTTAATTAGTACAACAAGAGAAGACACATCGGAAATAAAACAGTTCTAAAAACCACATAAGTAAAATAAAGAATATATATGGTATACATATGCTTACATTTTCTTACATATTAAGCAAAAGTAATCCTTTCATTAACTGTATTGATAACTCTTCTTAGTGTTAGCATAACATAATTTTCTTGCTCGCTGAGAACAATTAAAAGTTTGAAAGGCTATATTAAGAAAGTTCTCTAAAGAGAATCAAACTGCTTAACTGCGCTGAACCCTTTGGTTCTCTTCAGAGAGCAATAGAAATCACGAATACTTAAATACTTACAATACGTCATTAAAATATGTTCGCTATCGACTGGACACCAGAATTATTATTATAAAGTTAAAAAAGCCTAATTTGAAGACACCCCGGGTGGCCAAAATTTGGAAGGATAAAATATTCAAAAAGAAGAATAATGTTTAATCAAGATGACGTGTTTTCAGATCCATTCTTCAAAATCGAGCCTGATGGAGAATTTATGCAGTCATTCAAATCACGGATTCGAATTCCACTGCAGCCTCTGTCAGTTTCTTAATGCTATTCGTCATACTTCAGTTCAACAGGAAAAATTATACACATTCATTCCTATGTTTCGCTTCAGCAAGAATAAATATCAAATAAACGTTGCTTTATAAATATATATGCTTAATGTAGCCTAATTAATTATTATAGGATCATAACGTGTAAAAATGGTTTTCATAGTTCAGAAGTTTTGAGTATACAAAGAACACAAAGAACTCTCCGACGCTTCAGGAGTTTTTATTAACAATTGAAACTAGTTTTACCAAATTAACGAGTCTAGTTACATGAAAAAAAAAATTCTTTTTCTACTGGTTTATGCTCGCATTTAACTAATTCATATTATGCAAACCACACATCTTGATAAAACCTACTTCTCATCAAGTGAAATAGTAAATATTCAGCTTGTGAAGCACCCTATATGTCTGTAGAGCAAGGTTCTTCTGGCTAAGAGTTACGAGTAGATTAACCGGAACCCAGTTTTAGAGACCATTGAAAATATTTTTTTGTGACTCCAACCTTCGGGATTGTAAACCTATATAGACATTTAAATAAAATTCTATATTACCTTTTATAATTTCATTTAAATGTGTATATACTATATTCTATAGCATCTTGGGAAATTTCCATCCCTTACACCCCCAAATTTATTTTACACAATATTCACAACAAACATTGTTCTTCCATGTCACGTTGGTGTGTATCGTTATTTATTATTCAGTATCCTTAGGTCGTTCTATTCGTCTGACATGATTTGAGAATTTTTTTTTGTACAATTTCCTGTAACAGTCTGTTATGAAATAAGATGTTGCAGACGTTACTCCGAAAAAATTGATTACTACGGTGGAAAAGGCTAGATCATTTCTAGAGAGTGCTAGAAGTACTTTTTTAATGTTCGAATGTTATAACTGACAGGAGATCCTACTTGTAGATCCAATCTCTGTTAGGGCAGGACAATTGCTTTTAGACATAAAGTGGAAGCAAGTAGTAGGCCACTCAAACTGTAAGAAAGTTGAAGGACCTTTAAACTGGAAGAAAGGGAAGGCTGCTCAGAGTGGAAGAAAACGGAAGGATAATTACAAGTGTAAGAAAAGAAGAGAAACTATACAGAAGAAAATAATTAAGGAATGTGGCAGATTTGATGGAAACAAATCACTTCTCCATCCCTCCCTTGCTAAATATCTTCTCTATATATTACTACTTTTTGAGCATTTCATTTTTTCTGGTAACTGTGCTCCCAATAACAAGTGAATATAACAGAGAGAGAGAGAGAGAGAGAGAGATCCCGGGTTCAGATAACTTTGCTTTATGCAATTTTCACATTAACAAGCGCTTTTGGTGGGTTACCCTAAAATTAAATAACATTACGACTATGGTAACTATAATTTTGCTTTGTATTTGTAACCTCTAGAATGTTTGACCAAAATTAAAATCGATCATGAACGTTGGCTCAAGAAAGAAAGAAGAAAAGGTACCATTTGAACACAGTTCAAACTAAAGTTCTCGCTTCCTCCCACGAAATCAATATTAAAGTAAAATTGAATATATAGATAAGGAAGGTCTTGGAAAATTAGAAATGTTACTTCCTGATGCAAAAATCTACATCATTTTTACTGACAATAATTAGGTTTAAAAAGTAGTATGCAGCTATTAAATTTGCTAACTTTGAATGTAGCAGCTCGTGCGCTATGGTAATAGGATGAACAATTACAAAAGAGCAAAAGGGAATAACAGTCAGAAAAAAACTATGTAATTTATGGAATGTGACTGATGGTATGTGTGACCATTTACATTTCATAGATAAAAGACCATTCCAGAAATCTTTGTGTGTGTGTGTGTGTGTGTGTGTGTGTGTGTGTGTGTGTGTGTGTGTGTGTGTGTGTGTGTGTGCGTGTGTGTGTGTGTGTGTGTGTGTGTGCGTGCGTGTGTGTGCGTGTGTGTGTGTGTGTGTGTGTGCGTGCGTGCGTGTGCGTGTGTGTTGTTCAGTTATATCAAAAACTGAATAAAATATAAACTGCTGATTGTTCCTATTGCGATCATTGATAATAGTACAACTGTGTTGCTACTTTAACATGGCTGACGCTGAATAACAGTGACGACTGTTAGAAGTAATTTTACCATTTAGACAAGTTTTATGAAAATAATGAAACAACATTCTTGTATTTAACATTATTACACTGATATAACATAAAAAATAATAATAAATAAATAAGAACTTTAAACGAGCTAGGTCTAATAATATGTTGTACTTGTTACATTGGGATTTAGCTTTATTTATGTGCATTTATTTATCTTCATGATTGATATCTATTTAAGTGGGTAAAAATAACTTCAAAATCTTTACTTAATTAGCAGAAAGAGTAAAAAAAAAAATCCGTGACCTTTTAAATGAAGGTGGGTCCCCTGTAAAAGTGTTTTTATTGCCTGCCTTTGATGCATTCAGTAGGGTTATTTATGTGCCAGTGGGTGGGATAGTTGCATGTCAATAGACTTCACTGCGTTGCGTGACAAGTTTTATAATGAATTGTCTCCTCATTCTGCAGTAATTTTTTCTGTTATTTATATCGCGTCCAAATGACATGTATTTGACTTAGCTAAGAAACAGTCTGGTTTTTTTTTTAAATTACTGTGTAAATTTATTTGTTTGCGGAATCCGAAAAATAAGACAGCTTTAGTCTAGAAAATTTTTTATAGCAGAAGAAAAAGGAATCTGAAATATTTTCCCAACTTTTTACTCAGATAATATCTTATAAACTGACAAATTAATAATAGCAATCAACAGTAATATTTAAAATAGAAAAACTTCGTGCGTGATAGAAAAATAATGGTATAGTATTTTCATACTGAGCGAAAAATAAACCAAAAGCTGTTAGGCTTGGTCAGTTGCATAATCCACAGCTGTTGCTTATTTTATTTTTTTTTTTTTTTTCGAGTTCTGTTTCCAGTCAAGGACAAGTCGAAGGTCCTTTTTCCCCCTACAGTATAGATATTGAATATCGTATTTCAGCACAAGGTCATCATCACTCATTTATCAAATAGTATGAATTATAATTCAACTCATACGTAAATACAGTACATACAGTTCTTCAAAGAATTCCTTCTTGTATCAAGGTTAACTGCACCGCGAAAAAAATTTCATTAAACAGATAAAAATGTAACATTAAACTGTTCGAAGAATCGCCGCTTATAAAACTGTGCTACTAGCGAATGAAAACTGCCTCTGTTGTATTGTAGCATCTAAAATATCGAGATGTAATTCCTTTCATACGTTTATCAAATATGAAAGTTATTTATAGTTTTCTATGTAGATGTTACAGTAAATATTTAGTTAGAATTTCTTCTGTTATTATTTGCGAAATGTCCAAAATTCTTCTATCTAAATCTTTTCGATTATAGGATAATTGTATTAGACTTAGTCGTTGTTTTAGATTTACGGCTGAAGTACCTAAGGCCAGTGTATTATGTTAACAACAACTGAGCTCTGGGAACTCGAACAGGATAAAATATTTTCTATGAAAGAGAGATATTTGTGGTTTTTGATCATTATATTGTAATGATTTCGTCCAAGCTATTCATTTTTGCAGCACATTTAATTCCAAAGTCATTTTACTGTATTGCCTGCTTACTGCGATCACTTGACTGCGTAGATTATTACAACGATGTTTATCGAGTTCCACTATATCGCACACGATTTTATTGTAAGCTGTTTTAATACGATGACAATTTATCACAGCTAATTACTCAAAGAGTTTGTCCGAAATTATTCAAAAATTTATCAAATATTTTACTTAAATGACTTTTGTGAGAACCTCCGTAGCTCAGTCAGTATAGACGAAGCCCTTTAGTCGGAAAGACCTGGATGAAAAAAAACCCTACGGGGGAAGGGATAGGGGATTTTTCATCCTGAAACTCGGGTTTTTCGTCCCCCAGAACAGGCAAACCGGCCCTGTGAAGACGCACGTACGCACGCGCACGCACACACACACACACACACACACACACACACACACACACACACACACACACACACACACACACACACACACACACACACACACAAAGGCTTCAGTCATAAATACTTACGGCAAGGAAAACAACCCTGTCAAAGAGAGGAAGCCACAGGATTAGGACATTTGTGAAAGATAACGAAGATTATACTGTTATTAATTTTTCATGCGTAGTACGTAATAATATCTTTTTATTATTTAATATCATTCATGGTAAAGCGAGCGTTTGCATTGTCTATTTCTTGTATAACCACGAAAAAATCATGAGCACCATCAGCTGCTGAAAGGCAGGGAGATTGGAAGAATCATGATCCAATGATTCTACATGTGTGTGTGTGTGTGTGTGTGTGTGTGTGTGTGTGTGTGTGTGTGTGTGTGTGTGTGTGTGCGTGCGTGCGTGCGTGTGCGTGCGTGCGTGCGTGTGTGTGATAGAGAGAGATTTGTAGTTTGGCGCAAGGACAGAAAAGGTCATACTGCGCCAGGACACAGGTTACAACAGTACACTGGTTGTTGATAAATAAATAAATAGTTATAAGGAAATAAATTAGCGAATAATATAAAATATATGTGCAACGTTATAAGAAGATAAAATGAATAAATAAAATTATGTACAAGGTTTAGTATCTACATATAAACAAATAATTCATAATTTACGAAGATACAAGAGGCAAGGTTGAGATGTTTGGTCATGTGATGAGGAAGGAGGACGAGTATGTGGGAAGAAAGGTTATGCAGATGGATATCCAAGGGAGGAGGAAGCGAGAGCGGCCAAAGAAGAGATGGAGGGAGCTGGTGGTGGAGGAGGACTTCAGGATGAAGAACTTGGATGTGGTTACAGCCCAAGACAGGAGGATGTGGAAGGAGACTCATTAAAAACAGCGACTCTACTTAAGTGGGATAAACTGCAGATGAAGAAAGATATAAACAAATTTGTGACCAAGTGCCTTTGAATAAATTAATGTTTTGTAAAAATTTAAAAACGTCATGCAATTTGTCCCTGATAATATCTGCCTAAGTGTATGGGACTCGGTCAGATAAGTAAAAATATCATTTCTCTTTCGCGTGAAGCGCTCACGCTCTACCAGAGTATGACTAATGGTAAGATGCGTTATGCATTTCTCATTCATAGATGGATCATCAGCCCTCAATAAATAAGAATGTGACCTATGCAGATCCTAGCAAGAACTACTGCCTCTCTTCTGTTCCTATGTTGATTAGATGCCTATGCTTAATTTTAGGCTTAAATTCATCCAATTTGTTCGTCAAGAAAGAGAGAGAGAGAGAGAGAGAGAGAGAGAGAGAGAGTACTTCTTTGGAGTTGGAGGAAGTACGAAGGAGAGAATGTTTTTTCATCACAACTTGTGTCTTCCTCTCTAGAGTATCAGTCGATCCTGACATTCATCTCATGTGCTGATGCAATTTAAAAAGTCAGATAGTAATGCAGATAGTTATTGTCAGCAACGGTCTTCACATTCAACGCCCCTTTCTTTGTATGATAGTAGTTTGATGGTAATGATTCTAGGTCTTAGCCACACAGGCCTTTTCATATCGTTAACATTGGTCCGCAATATGCCAAATAAAAATGTTGGTAGAGAGTTTTCTATTTACATTGCAAGTATAAAAATATTACTATGCAAACAGTTTGATCTTTCATTAAATATTATCACCAACACTGTTCCAACAAAAAATATTTTTCACCAAACTGCAGAAAAATGCGTGTAATTATGCTAACAGACATGTTTTGGTCTGTAAAGAGATCTGTGTTTCTTTCTAAGGCATTTCAATCTTATATGTCAAATAATAGCACGCAGAAAGAGTTTTGCAACAGGGGAACGATAGTCTGTCATTTAACGAAACACGTGTTACTGCATAGCAATTAAACTATTTTATGTGCATAAGTCACACTGAACCCAAGATACAATATGGTAGGCCTAAACTATTGATTCATTGTAGCCGATGCTATCTGGAATATCTTTCCAGGTAGCATCCAGGTAATCTTTCCAGGTAATCTTATCTTTTCATCTGACCCAAGAAAATTTGTTCAGAGAAACCACAAGCGATCCCAAAAGCCTTTCCACAACAAGTACAAAGATGCAATCCCGAAAAATTTCACTATACTGCTAGTCTGCTTATTTGCTTTTGTTAAAAAAACGAATAAATATCATCAGTTGCCACGGATCATTAAAAATATTAATTTTTTAAATCAGAAATAAGAAAATACTGAAGCCACGGTAGGTCCGGACCGAAAACACATAACTTAGAGATTGGCGTATTCCATAATTGGTCTATTTGTCCTCTTTCCCCTCCCTTAAATTGTCATCAGTCCAATGGACATCAGTGAAAAGGATTCTTGTGCAATAACGTTATTGTTTACAATTAGAATAGATTAAATTTGTAGACTATTCCTAGACTAATTATTACTGCTACATGCTTTGCTGTAGCAAACAGCAAAACAACAGAAGATGGCTGACAACATCTTCAGAACGACTACTAGGAACATACAAAAAGATTAAATGCTTCTAAAACAGTGAATCATTTGGATCCTTTTTGTAATGATAATGATACACGTTTCTGACTGGCTGACTGTTCAGCCAGTCAGACTGTCTTTCAGTTTCTAAATAACGGCTGTTTGAAGTGCTAATAAAAGGTTCTCGTAGTTATAAAAATAACTTTATTTATATACCGTAGCTGTTGCTCAAAGATATATTAAAAATTAGTTGAATATAATAGTGTAAAATGTCGTATTGTATTATTTTTTTAAAATAATTATTCAGTTTTCGTATAAAAATATTAGATTTCTGCCAACATCGAAATGGCTTAACAAATATTAATATTATTTGTTAATATTAATATAAAATTAATATAAAATATTAATTTTATATTAATTCTAAATATAAAATTTCATCTAAATCCATCCGGTAGAGGGAGAGGACTGTTATTTGGAAACAGACCAATAAAGCGTCACTAATAAAGACTTATTGTTGCGAAACATATCTCAATCGAAAAATAACTTCTTTGACCTGCCAAAAGCGAAACCGGAATACTTTTCTAGTGGAATAAAAAAGGTAATTTACAGAAGGAGGTCGCAGGAATAAACGAAGCAAAACCTAACCCTCAAACTGGTTACTGAAACAATACAAAGAAGAACTTATGACCTAAGTAAAGTAAGTGACCCGAATCTAATGACGTCATTAATTGCATTTAGGAAGGGGAAAAAACGAGTTGAGGAGGAAATGAAAACATGAAAAAATAATGAACACGAAATTATCTGAATGTTCATGTTCCATGTAACCTTTAAGCTCGTTTTTGCACTATAAGAATACTGATAACGATTTGCCGGATGGCTCACTTCCTACTAAAGTAGAGCGATTATATAATAATCCAGTGTCATTCTATCTGTCAGTCTCAGTTTACGTATATTCTAGGGATTCGTTCATAATGATTTGGTCACTGTAATTCTGTGAAATAAGAGTTTGGTGGAGCCTGGATTAACATATGTGAAGTCAGAACTATTACGCTCAATTTCAGTTCATTCTGTGATCACATCTGCGTGACATTTTTGAACTGTATTTTTATTTCCTTATACGTACACACCAAGAGAGTAAAGGAGAGTGGTTTAATTCTTTTAAAATATTTTTTATTTTTTTTTTCAAAAACAAAATGCTATAATCAGTAATAGGTATTAAAAATATATTAAGGTTGATGTCATCGCTATGGATAGTCTGATAAAAAGGATAAATGAAAAGTTCTTTTAAAGAAAATTAAAATTTTCAAATAGTAATATATTAATCAGCGATACTTTCAGGCCAACAATGTTGCCCAGATTGGCTTTTATGACCATAATTTTAGGATAATGCGGTTTATTCTTTTGTCAAAATAGATATTTTTGTATGTAAATTGCATGTGTCCTCCTAGTCAGTTTGTGGGATTAAAAGTAAAATTTAAAAAATGAGTTTCCGGGAGGAAAAATCGTTCCACCCTGTATGAGACCGGCTAATTCCTCTTCAATTGTAAAGCGCTGATAAAAATTCTTTGCATTTTAGACCGAATTCAAACCTAGGTCTTTCCAAAACCAAATCGTATCATCAAAACCGATTGAGCTAGAGATTGAGTAATTATTCTTGCCATTGGTTCTAATTAAATCAGTCTGTTGATTAGTGGATAATTTCTTACTTATTCTTATAGTGGATAATTTCTTACTTACTTACTTGTAACAAACAAGTCCGTAGTTAGTTTGTCAATTTGATGTGTCAGTTTGTACTCTTTTCATGATTAATGGATGTGACAAATCGTTCTGCAATGTTTCACTTTACTAAATATTTACGTTAGCTGATCGTCTTGTGAAAAATTTCATCCACAACCCAAAAATTACAAGAGATTTTAAGGAATAGAATAAATCTACAGTTTTCTAGATGTCCCTGATGTCCCTTCATGATAGAGAAAATGCCCATGAAGATTTCGATAACAAATGTAACTCTATTATAAAAAAAAAATAAAATAAAAAAATAATAAGGCAATAGCCAATGAGGTAATAATTGCACGCATAATATACTGGCCTTCATAGAGTACTCAATAATCTGTGTATCATCGACTCAACTAGGACACACACACACACACACACACACACACACACACACACACACACACACACACACACACACAATGGATGAATATACGGTATTTCTAATAAATAGGACACTGTAGAAAACAATGGCTTAACTACCATTTCCAAGCCATTCAGCATTCCAACAAAATGTTTTTTTTTTTGGGCGGGGGTAGTTAAAAACTCTGAAGGAAAGACTATTTCAAAGAAATGCTTTAGTTGGACTTGTTTGAGGTGGGATGATTATATGATCATAATTAATACCACTATTGCATGACGACTTATCGTTTTTAATGAGTTTTAGTTGTTGACATCTATGTTGCTTAAGTGCTGTCGTCATGTTATTGCGAAAATACATACTTCCGATTTTCAGCGTAACGTACGCATTTAATGGGGGGGGGGAGAAGGAAATGGGTGACCCCGTCTGCTAACATATAGTTGCAGATTTAGTTTGAAGTTTTAATTTGAAAGCAGCCGAGTGATCAATACTTATGAGTTTTTAACTGTATTGTTTCATTAATAGAATTTGTCAATTAATATAATAACATTTTCTCATTAGAAGGTTTATTTGAACATTTTAATTCGTTATTATTATCATAAATATATATAGAGTTTTGGTGATATTCAGCTGAGAATTTTTGCAATAATGTTTGCTTGGAATTTCTTAAGGATGGCAACTATAGTTGCCTCGGAAACTATCACACTGTCTGTGCATTTATTATTATTATTATTATTATAAAAACCTCCATGGAGTCAAAGACTCATCGTGGAGGTCCACTGTTATGCACACAGTTTATCATACCGCGCCTTAAATATATTCATTGTCTCTGCGCTCACCACACTCTCGAGCAATGCATTCCAATCACTCACCACTCTCCATGCAAAAACCCTGCTCCTCACTCCCCTTGCTCACACCCTCCTTATACAGCTTCCAGGGATGACCTCTTGTTCTCCTGCTATCCTCACCCATTCTGTGCAAAACCTCCCCACTTAATAAATCGAAAAAGACAAATTCACACACACACACACACACACACACACACACACACACACACACACACACACACACACACACACACACACACACACACACACACACACACACACACACACACACACACATTCAAATATTTTTGAAAGGTGTAATTTAGGTTAAATGAGACTGTGTTATTTAGGTCACATGAACATTGCAAGAAGAGTAAAGGATTACGTAAAATGTTTGCGTAAACTTGTTTACTTAAAAGTTTACTGTGAAAGGAAACTATCACTTTTCTGAATTTGCCTCTAGCACTGTGAAAATTAAAGCAATCAGATTTTTAGTCAATAAGAACTTAAAACAATTATGGCTGTTTATTTCGCTGTTTCACTTTGATGTTAATAAGCATACAAGCATCATTGTAATCTACCCTCTATATATATAAATGATAAGCAATTATGTTTGCTTGGAATTTCTTAAGGAAGACAACCATAGTTGCCTCGGAAACTATCCCACTGTCTTTACATATTATTATTGTTGTTATTATTATTATTATTATTATTATTATTATTATTATTATTATAGTTGCCTCGGAACCCCCCCCTTTCGAGTCACGTGTTTTATGTCACGTTTGTATGTCACGTTTTTTGAAACTCAGGGGCTACCCTGAGTGTCGAGTCTTCAAAATTCGAGTCATCAGAATTCAAGGAGAACCGGCCTACCAGTCCGGTTCTCCTTGAATGATCCTCCCGTGAACGGTCCTCCCGTATCCCCCCCCTGGGGGGGATACGGGAGGACCGTATCCCCCCCCCAGAATGAATATATAATATCGCAAAGTTTGGTAACATTGTGAAATGGGATGTGAAATCTTTTCCCCCGTTTTGGTCCATTCATGGTAACAGCAAACTTATTTTCTTTTTCTTTTTTCCATTTGTTTTTTTCCCCGAATAGTACAATGTATAACAATTAAAAAAGTATAACAATTATGGAAGTCATCCTAGTACCTGGTTGCAACGTGAATAACACCTTAAGGAGAAACACTGTTATATGTTCAGTTCTAGTAGTCGATTAGAGGATTTTTCACATGCTTTTTCAGTCTATTCCTAAATATTAGTCTACCTCTCGCACAAGTAGATAGCCCCCCCCCCACTTGTGGAAATTCGGTTTTTAAGCCTCTCATCTCAGAAATATAACCGTATGACTCAATTTTTCAGACAACAATACGAACATTACGGCTGAGGGTCACGAGATGATGAAAGTTGCCTGCCGTTCTCTTCCCATCCCTATCTCTCTCCAGTCACTTGAATCATCAAATAGTCGTGTGCTCGGCTACTGATGATGACTAAGGATGGAAACTACTTGCCCAATTCAAAAAATATTTGCAGTTGTAAGAACCTCAATTATTCTTTTTGGGAAATAAAAAGATGAACGTTTTGCAATTATATATAGACCTCACATCCAAAATTTATATTTGCAGCTTGCATACAGAAATGGATAGACAAAGAATGTATTCTTTGCGATGAACAGCATGGGTCTGCTTTGAGTAAATTGTTTACGTTTTATAATAATGTTACAGTTGAGTTAGACAAGGGACAATAGATTCACCTTGATATTTTTGGACTTTGCTAAGGCTTTTGAGAAGATACAGCATGGAGGGATGTTGCATGGCATTAGATTATGGAATTTTTGGAAGCCAATGAAATATGAATTGGTCATTCCTTTTCAGATGGTGCACAGATTGGATGGGTTTGTGATTCATATAGGAAGAAATGTAACACCTGGGACAAAAAAGAAAACCTAATTTCTTAAATGCTGATTAGAACCAGAATTTCTCGAGTTCTAATCAGCAACTTATCCCTGCCAGAGAACAATCAACTTAAGAAACAATCGAAGAAAGAGTTAGAAAAAGTTCCCGTAGTTGGCAACTAAAATCAAACTTAGAACAGCCTTTCTTCAGACCTTTCTCCTAGTGCTATTGATGCAAACGTCATTCCCACAGGCCTATACAGGCCATGTTTACTGCAAGGTGATGCTTGTAATATTTTATGCTAAGGAAGAATGTATGTTATACTAAAACAGGATTGTCTTGTCTTTACTAGCGATTTGGGTATTTTCAAAAGAAAGATTGAAAGATCAAATTTTGGTAAAATACAACTCATCAGAGATGAATACACACAACACATTCAAATAAACAGGCAAAACTAACGATTCTTGAAGAAATGCATCTTAAAAGAAGTCTTCCCTCTCCTACCCAAATAGTTCAATATACAATAATCATGTCAGCTACTTCTGAGTCAGCCCTCCACATGTTGTAACTGTCATAATTAGAATTTCTGACATTTATTTTGCTTTATTTGTTTACATGGCCTGAGTAGCCCTGTGGAAATGGCATTTTGCATCCTCTGTGACCGAAGAATGACCATTCTAAGTTTCGGCTCTAGTCGCTGACTAGAGGAAGACGTTTTCTAAACGTTTCTTCTACCGATTTCCGAGTTAGCCGATCTCCGGCACAGAAAAGTAAGAATTTTTCTCCCGGAAACTCGAATGTTTAATCCAGAAATTTAATGAATTAAAATGACTAGAGCTCACATTCTTTCAGACCAGGGCCGTTCCGTGGTATCTTCTAAATCTAAATTGCTACATATTTCGGCAACTCGTATAGGTAAATATGACTTCTCGATTGCTTCAACCTTAGTATTACCATCTCTGGATCTGGCTCCCACTGACGAGACCTTAATGAAAGTCGAAACCGGTCTGGGTAGTAGCCCTTCCCTTAATGCATACCATTATACATGTCTGCAAGGAGATGTGCTTTGCATTATGGGAGATATTAAGACAAGTAGTAATGAGAGCTTGGTCCACCTTTACTAGGAGTTGCCTCAGTCATGAAGATACTTCAGGCGCAAACTTTGTTTGTTTACACTTGGATAAAGAATTAAACTAATTTTATTAATTTTTTTAATCTTTCTTGTGACATACTCAATCGTAAGTGATTTTTTATTAATTTTAATTTTGAAAAGGATCTAAACATGTCATTTGTGATTTTAAATAATCTTTAATAGTATCTAATTCATCGCATAAATCCAGGACATTTATATTAGTTTCTTTTCTGGTGTCATTAGATAATTTATTTTGTAAATCTAGACAATATTTCATTCTTGTTTCTTTCGAAACAAGAAATAAATTAGCAAATTAATATTAAAACTTATTTTATTTAATACTAACGTAGATATTTACTAAAAATCATCAACTCTGTACTACGAGCACACAATTGATCATGTATATTATTAATTATTTTAGAAACACAACTCTACACTCGAGGCCATTCTAGGTTAAGTAAGACGAAAAAATGCGGAAGAAGCTTACTCAAGTAATTTGGAATAAATATGTCCCGTATATTTATTTTCATTATTACGAAAACAAGAGATCCCATTCCATTATGTATTAAGCATAAAATATTTATTTTTTGTTTAGTGTTAATTACTTTATGTTTTTGTATATTTATATTACCATTCTTATTATTTATTGTATGCAGCCATTATTACATGCACCCACTGCACATTCTCTATTTTACTCCTAGAATGTTTGTTCAGTGTGCTGAGAGCAGCGATTAAAGGAAGTTGTGTTGAAGCTCGTACCATTTATTTAACTACCCAGCGACTCAGTCCCTCACTGAAATCTCTCACACTCGAAGGTGACAAATATGCACAAATAGTTCAGTGTATTATTTATTCCCTATTTTTCGATGAAATGTTCGATTATATCGCCCCTAAATTTGCCGCCCGGGTTCATTGCACCCTTTGCACCCCGGTACGGAACGGGTCTGTTTCAGACAATAATATATAGCGTTAGTGTTAAGGACCGAGAGATAGCAGCAGTTGCCTGCCGTACTCTCTTTCCCCGCATGCCTTTTAAAATCATTAATAATCTTGGGCCAGCTATCTATAATTGATTAACGGTAGTGATTGGCTACCTGCAGTTTTTAACAGTTAGTTAAATGCTAAACGACCTCGCCTACTTCCTCTGAGGAATAAAATACATCAGCGGATTTATTTATTTTTATTTATCTATTTACCAGGTATGCTAGTGATTTGGGTACTCTCCTAGTAATGATTTCGAAATGGATAGCATCTCTCTCTCTCTCTCTCTCTCTCTCTCTCCATCCCCCCCCCCTTTATGGAGCAATGAACGAAACACATTTTCTTCCTCATATTTTGCTTGTCAATAAAAACTAATCATGAATAGTTTAGAGAAGTTAAAGTGGAAAGTTGAATTATCATTTATAATTTCTAGTTAATTATATTGCTATCACTATTTTTTTTTTTTTTTACATCAGTCTGTCAGAATCCCTACTCTTTAAAAGTTAAAGAGTAGGGATTCTTTAGAACTCCGTACATCTCTACAGGCTGCATATGTTCCGCTTGTTCTACGATGCCTTTACTGGTTTTCTTTAGCGAAAAGTGTTGATTATGATATTATATCTAATTGCACTATGGCAGTGCTGAAATCATCATAATCATAAAGAATAATCAACCAAAAATATGGAATGATCCAAACAAGCTTTCAATGATCAACTTGATTTGTGCTGTGTCTAGACTTTCATCGACTTGTGAGATCATTAAAGAGAAACTGCGTTGCTACGTATCTTGGTAACGCTTGGCAAAGGCAAACACAGTATGCTATCATTGTAATATCATTTTCAAATCGGTTTATTTATCAAAGACGAATTTGTCTACTTAGTTGATAAATATGGACATCCTATTCTTCTTATCAAACCCACTAAAACTATTAAGGTTTGCCCTTGAAATGACAATTGATCATAAATTATACTGATATGATTAATCCCTTGATGTTATAGCCAGATAAGATATAAACTTAGAAAGGTTTGAAATTTTCGAAACTTTTTTAAGTTTTTATCTTATCTGACTATAACAACAAGAATTAATAATATCTGTATAACTTGGAATTTATTATGACAGATTGAAGCCTCTTTGGCTCTTCATTCTCAGTAACTGATAACTGATTATTTTGTATTTATTATCACAGAATTTATCCAGTTGTCCTTGACTAAAGATACCTTTTGCCTTAGGGGAAACTCCCATCTGGCCTTTCAGATAACAGTAAGAGGAAAAGAAGAAAGCAAGTACTTGTTTTATAATTGAATGCAATATGATCTGCAAGAATGTGACATTCACAAATACTTTCAGGACACAACAACAACTGCAAAGTTGTTTTTAAAAAAAACAAACAAAGCCTTCATGGGAGAATTCATAATTACTTTTGGAAAGCCAGGTGTGTTTCTGAGAATCGAGTGAATGAAGTAGTTGATCAAGCTAGGAGTGTACGTTTGTTGTTCTGTCTTTGCGGAAACTTTTCTTGATAACTTTGCTAGGCGTGCTCTAACACTTCAAACAACTTAGTTTTCTATCACATGTAAACAGTGGACAACACAAAAAAAAAAAAAGAAAAAAAAATATAGCAGATGATTGAAATTTTCCTTATAAACTCAAAACAACCTTTCAGAAAATGGAGTTTTTTCCCCATGCTATGGTCATAACTTTGAAGCTAACAAATAGCACATAAACCAGATGGATCGTAATTTAAAAGGTGAAACGAATCTTGTATACTGTAGCAGTAGAGACTCTATAACAGCCCCCAATAATTAAAAGCTTTTAAAAAATGATTATTTTTCTCACACTAGAAAACAGCAACGATAAAATACCAATGTTAAAAAATCCTACATCTAACATCCTCGTTTTAATCATTCAGGAATAGACTGTTACTTCACTTTTATTGAAATAAATCCTAGCTATGCGCTTATGCGTAGTATTGGTTTGTTTTTAAATTTCATCATCCTGGCATCACGCATTAGAAGTTCGTTATAACGACAGTTCACAACAGCCTGAAAAATGTGCTCTCTGTACGGCAATATTTAATTCCTCAGTAGTCGGGGAAATGCGAAATCATTCTCATAATGCAAAAATTCCCCGTAATATATTTCTCATAAAATATTCATTATTGACATATTATGAGAATGATTATCAAAAACTAATTCGCAGAACAAAGACCAAGAGTAAATCTGTAAGAATAGTAGAAAATTGTATAAGTCGTTGAACTTGATATTGGCCGCGCTAAAGAGGAGATTCGGGAGCATAAACACGTTATTTGATATTAACTCATCTTACCGAATGGTAAGATGAATTAGAAGATGGTAAGAATGAAGCAGATTACCATTCGGTAATCTGTTTCGTTCATGGGAACAACTCAGTTTTTAAAATATTTTTTATGTCTCCCACCTACAAAAGGTTTTTGCAAACTTATAGCGCATTCGTACGGTTGGTGGCCTGAAGTTTTTTTGTTTTTTTTTTCTTTCATACACAATTGCTGGTATATGTTCTCCACTTCACCATTTGGTTGTGTATAAACACAGAACGAAACCGTGCTATAGATTCCTAATTTACGCTCACGCGCAGACTTACACTTTTTACCGTGTAGGCATTCGGAACCGAAATCCTACGGAATATGTTGGGTACTCCTTATTCCTGGAGGTATCCTATGACTGTAGCCTGTGTGTTCACGGGGCCGGTTTGCCTGCTTGCGGGGTGAAAAAATCCCCAGATAAACTGAGGGGGGGAAAACCCTGCTTCCCAAGACCGGCTGACTCGGCTATGGCTGAGGAAGATCCTTGAACTCCTCACATCGTCGACGGGAATCGAACCTTGGAAACTCCTTCCCTAGGCATATGGTTGCGAAGCGCAAAGTCACTAGGCTAACCGCGCGGACGTGCTATAGATTAAAAAAAAAAAAAACTGGTGAGCGTGTGTGTGTGTGTGTGTGTGCGCGCGCGCGCGCGTGAGAGAGAGAGAGAGAGTGGGGGGGAGATATTTTGAAGGTTTTATGATAATTCCTCGATGAATAACAAATCATAAAACTTTTCAATTAATCAATGTTTGACTTGTTAGTTCATGAAAGAAAATATACAAAAATCTTTTGTTTTTAATAAATTTACTTATTTCTTTCAAATCAAAGCATTTCAAATCATAGATCAAGAAGTAGAAGAAATCGCTATCGAGTTCTTTCGCAACTTATATTAATAGACAGGTACTGTCGAGTGTTGTAGATATGTCGAAATATCTACAACACTCGGCATTAAATTTAAGTCTTTCATAATCTCACTATTTATTTATGCCGACGTAGCTGATTACAACACTAGCAACGCATCAAATCCTATTCTGTTATCAGTTATGTTATGAAATACTCGGATTTTCTTAGTAATTATTATTATTATTTTATTATTATTATTATTATTATTTGACACCTCCAGGGAGTCCAAGGACTCATCAAGCGAGAGTGTGCCAACAGCATCGAACGATTGGTCAATGCGCTGAATTTAAACTGATATCATTTGAACGCATGCTTAAAGATTTTGAAAAATATCTCCACTTAAAGACTAATAAATTACACTAAATATTCAGTATTTTCATTCACAGTGTCATCAGGGTATGAAAATCATACAACGTTATGCTTAATACAAACCTGTGAACTAAACAACAAATTATAGAAACGTGGATAATTTCCCTTGAAAGATGTGAAATCCTTTGAAATGAGGTAGTAATAATTCCCAAAATGAGGACACCTGAGTTGAGGAACAAGAATGAAATCATTGTTAGCTTTTATGAAATATTTTAGTAATTATGATCCTTTTGAATGTTCGTTGCAGTAACCTGGTTATTGCATTTTAGGTTCTAGGTTGTTGCATTTCAAAAGCAATAACCTAGTTGTATTTGAAACTCTTCATATCCACTTTTAATCTAAAGATTACAAGTTGATTTTCTGCTCTTTTCTTTTATTTTCTTGTATAGTTTTATAATTCCACTTTGAAATTATAAAACTATATTATATATTTGCAGGCGTAGACTTCTGTGGCTAATTGGTTCAAAAGATATATTTCGGTGATTACACTACATTTTTTATTATTCAGTTATACAAAATACTGAAATAATAGTTCCCGACAAGTTTCGTAAATTATAGGATTTGCATCTTCAGGGGGTAAATAGTATAACTTAAAGTTTAAACAAGAAAATTAATAAATACAATCATAACCGTCTGACTATTCATAAACTCAAATAACAGAATGCAGATATATAAAACGTTATTGACGTTGAACAATACTGGACGATGTCACGTGTTCTTGTTCTCGTTCATACAGTCCGAGCTCATATTGAGGTAGATTTTTTTATTAGAGCTGACCACACTTGATGGAGAATTAAACCTTGATTTTTATTGCATTGGGTTGGGTTTTTTAGCATATTAGCGGCTTCTTTAAATTTTCTTATATAACTGTTGTTTTCTATGTATGAAATCGTCGTTTTTTGCCAGAGTACATCGTGTCCAGTGGAAGTGGTATGGAAAGCAAGACCCGTTTTTTTGTTCTCTTTTGTATTGTACGTCTTTTTGGTGTTCAGCCATGCGTATTTCTACAGATCTTCCTGTCTGTCCTGCGTAGCAAATCCCGCAAGAGCAACGGATTTTGTAGACTCCTGGTTTTTTAAGAGGATGATGAGGTGGTTTTGGTGGATGTAGGAATCTTGAGATTTTTTCCATATGAAGGAAGGCTACTTTTATGTTGTGTTTGTTCATTAATTTGGCTAGCGTATCTGTAACATTTTTGATATAAGGAAGCGAGATTGCGTTTTTGTAATCCTGTTTTATTGTGTTGTTAGTTGGAGGCATTTTAAGGATTCTCTTGATGGTTTTTGTTTCATACCCATTCTGTTGGAGGATTTGTGTTAAGTATTTTAGTTCTTCATTACATCTTTTTTGTGTGCTGGAGATATTGTATGTTCTGTCTTGAAGAGTTTTAAATAAGCTTATTTTTTGTGAAGGATGGTGGTGTGAAGTTGCATTTAGAAATCTTCCAGTGTTTGTCGGCTTCGCTATATACTGAGAAGGAAAGTTTACTTTCTTCATTAACTTCTAATAGAATATCCAGAAAAGGAAGTTTTTTATTTTCTTTTTGTTCTAAAGTGAATTTTTGCATTCTGTTGTTTGAGTTTATGAACAGCCAGACGGTTATGATTTGTATTTATAATTCTCTTGTTTAAACTTTAAGTTATACTATTTACCCCCTGAAGATGTAAATCCTACGATTTACGAAACTTTTCGGGAACTATTATTTCAGTATTTGGTATAACTGAATAATAAAAAATGTGGTGTAATCACCGAAATATATCTTTTGAACCAATTAGCCACAGAAGTCTACGCCTGCAATTACAAACTTACGGTGAGTGCTTTTGGCATAAAGTTATACAACTAGAGAAACTACGCATTAAACATCCCAACTTCATTATCCGTCCAATTTTCCTAATCCGATGCAGAGATAACGAAGTCATTCCGAAATTCATCAAAATCAAACGCATATTCCATACAAATAAGGCCTCCAGAATTTATCATAAAATGGAACTAGCTTTTCTAAGAGAAAGAATTACAGTCACTAGAGCTGAATTA
Source organism: Typopeltis vanoorti (assembly GCF_054136105.1). Taxonomy (NCBI): domain Eukaryota; kingdom Metazoa; phylum Arthropoda; class Arachnida; order Uropygi; family Thelyphonidae; genus Typopeltis; species Typopeltis vanoorti. The sequence goes on along the minus strand of NC_143561.1, from coordinate 40,882,509 downwards.
GCATTAATTAGTAATAACACTTTTTTCTCTTCATAATGAACTGGCCACATCTCTTCCATCCTACCTATGGAACAACATCGATAGTGTTACATTCAACAAAGGAATAGCGATATCAGAACAAAAGAAACATACATTAATTCATAAGTTCAACTTACTCCTTCAGAAGAAGGAAATACATAACAAACAACTAGATCATTCAAAAGTAGTTATTAAACTTTCTTCGATAGTCCTAACAAAAGAAGAGAATAACCTTTTACTTAAGGGTTTTAACTTCGCCTTAACCCCACGTTTCCTACCAAAAATTGATATCATAGCACAAATAGAAAAAGGAATTAGAAATCTACCGCACAACACGGTAGATCTTATTCGTATAGAAAGTACAGCTTTACTATTAAAAATCGGATTACCTCGTAGGAATCCGGAGATTCCTACGAGGTAATCCGATGAATACACTTGCCTTAAAAAGTTAAAGGATGGCAAAAGTATTGTCATAATCAAAGCGGATAAAGGCAACGCAACTGTAGTTTTAAATGCCACAGAAAATGAAAAGTCTCCTGGAAGATACAAACACCTACAAATCCTTAGACAGAGACCCGAATTGGCATACACACAAAAAAAAAACAAATGATCTAATAAAAAAGTGCCTCTCTGGACGGAAGAACTTAAAAAATACAATCAAAACATCCTTTGATACCAAGAATATATGGTGTTCCAAAGATCCATAAGACAGATATACCTTTAAGACCAATAGTTGATGGAAGAGATTCACCGACTTCCAACTTGCCGAAATACCTCACCAACATGATCCCACAACATATAGGAAAAACATCTTCCTTCATAAAAAATAGTAAATATTTCATAGAAAAAGTGAAAGATATACATATTGGTCCAACAGACATCTTAGCAAGCCTAGACATTATCAGCTTGTTTACAAACGTCCCGAGACGAGACATTTTGAATCTCATAGAAGACCTCTTCCCCTTCCTACATCCACCAAAACTACCTCATCATCCTCTTAAAAAACCAGGAGTCTACAAAATCCATTGCTCTTGCTGGATTTGCTACGTAGGACAGACAGGAAGATCTGGAGAAATACGCATGGCTGAACACCAAAAAGACGTACAATACAAAAGAGAACAAAAAACAGGTCTTGCTTTCCATACCGCTTCCACTGGACACGATGTACTCTGGCAAAAAACGACGATGTCATACATAGAAAACAACAGTTATATAAGAAAATTTAAAGAAGCTGCTAATATGCTAAAATACCCAACCCAATGCAATAAAAATCAAGGTTTAATTCTCCATCAAGTGTGGTCAGCTCTAATAAAAAATCTACCTCAATATGAGCTCGGACTGTATGAACGAGAACAAGAACACGTGACATCGTCCAGTATTGTTCAACGTCAATAACGTTTTATATATCTGCATTCTGTTATTTGAGTTTATGAATAGCCAGACGGTTATGATTTGTATTTATTAATTCTCTTGTTTAAACTTTAAGTTATACTATATATCTCCTGAAGATGTAAATCCCATAATTTACGAAACTTGTCAGGAACTATTAAAAATATAGTAAAAATAAAATATATTTTACTATATTATTATATAATTACACATGGCTGTTTAGCCTTGTGACAATGTTTTTGGTTCTTTATATAATGCCCGAAACACCAGAAAGGATGATGCTATAGATTCAGTTCTACACCCTTTGTCCAAAATGAAACCGAACTTTTTGAAAATAGACGAAACTAGTCGCTCCACCTGTTTTATCTTTTTCTTGTCGAAAGCGGCAACCTTCAGTAGTGTTGTGTCAACTGTTTATGACATTTGTTTTATTAGAAACCGAGTTATAGTGCCAAGAGTGACAGTGTGTTTTGACGAACGGTCGGTCATCACAATATTCATGCCGTACGCGACGAATTCTCGCTATCAATCGCTTCATAACTTTGAGATAATACTCACCATTGACCGTTTGGCCAGGCGGAACGAATACTTTGTGGATAATGCCCTTGGAATTGTAGAAACAAATCAGCATTGTCTTTACTTTTGACTTCTCCAAGCGACTTTTTTTCGGATGCCCCTCTTCTGGTGGTCTCCACTCAGCACTCTGGCGCTTTGTTTCGGGCTCCTACGCAAAATACCACGTTTCGTCACCAGTCACGATCGTTTCAAGGAAGTTTGAGTCCTTGCGAGCGGTTTTAATGAGGCCCTTGCAGTGCTCAATTCGATACATTTTTTTGGTCGTCGGTCAACTTGTGGGGAACAAATCGCGAATTCAATTTACGAAGGCCCAAACTCTCAGTCAAAATGTCGTGCACAGTTGATTTTGGAACCCTCAATTCATCTTCAATCAATCTCACGGACGATTTCGGGTTTTCTTTGATGAACTCACGCACTTTTTGGATGTTAACTTCGCTCAGTCCAGTTTTTGGAGGGCCCAGCTTTTCGTCGTCAAGCGTCTCACGACCACTTTGCAATCGCTTAAACCACTCGTAAACTTGAGTACTGGATAAGCATTCATCACCGTATGCTTTTTGAAACATTTGATGCGTTTCGGTTAAACTTTTACTAAGTTTAACACAAAAGTCAATCGCAGCTCTGTTTGAAACTCATTTTCCGACCGTTCGTCAAAACACACTGTCACTCTTGGCACTATAACTCGGCTTCTAATGAAACAAATGTCATAAACAGTTGACACAACACTAATGAAGGTTGCTTTTGTTTGAAAGTCTGTTTGAAACTCATTTTCCGACCGTTCGTCAAAACACACTGTCACTCTTGGCACTATAACTCGGCTTCTAATGAAACAAATGTCATAAACAGTTGACACAACACTAATGAAGGTTGCTGCCTTCGACAACGAAAAGATACAACAGGTGGCGCCACTAGGTTCTATTTTCGAAAAGTTCGGTTTTTTTTGTACACAGGGTGTAGTTTGTTGATTACAGTAACTTTTTTATAGCCCGTTTTTAAGCAAGTTGCAAAGTCAGTTGACTAAAAAAGTCGAATTTTTTGAAGAAAAATCTCGCATTTTTTTAAACAAAAAAAAATTCACATTCTTTCAAATAATAACACACTAGTTGGAAGTTAGAAGTTAGAAATACAAGATGGCTTGCCGCAGTTCTCTGAAGTACTTTCTTCCTCAATCCCCTCCTCCACTTCAATGTTAAATGCGAGGTAGCCATGATCTTACTACCGGTAGCGACGAAGGGTTGGAGTTCGCTACCACCGAAAAAAAAAAGTTAAAAGAGTTCTGCCTAGTCCCTTTTTGAAGGCAATAGTTTCAGGTGCCAGAGACAAAAAATAACAATTGATGACAGATGAAACCCCCCCCATAATTGCTCTTTTTTTAATTACGGCACTAGCAATTAAGGTAAAGAGAAGAAGTGATATGATCAATATGACCAACACATAAATTGTGATAGACAAATAGCGAATTGACTTCCATCTCATTTGATCTTCCCCCCCCCCTTAACGTGTTACACTCAATGGTCTGTCACTGCCAATCAACTTCGTTTCATATGAACTTAATTAGTAATCTGAATAGCTTAATTGACGATGTCTTTGGTTGGAAAGACTTGCATTCAAATCCCATCCAGGATGTGAAGGAAACTTTGATAAGGATTTTTTTTCATCTGAAGGTGGGTGATCGAGTTAGCCCGTCTCGTCGAGGTTTTTTCTCGCCCGGAAACTCGTGCTTTTCCTTCCTCAAAGCAAGAAAACTGTCAAAATACAAGACACATGCGATGTACTGAAACAATTCAAGCCACTTTGGTCATAATGTTGAACAACCACAACCACAATCTTCCCTTTGGCTAGCCCTATATGAAAGACCTTTGGGACAATTTGAATTCTCAAAATTTGGAAAATCAGTCCTTATATTTTTATATTAATCTGACACAGCGAGTGCAACATATAACACGCAAGAAGCCTAGTGTCGTGTTTCAGCAGATGGCGGTAGTAGTTCTTGAACAAAAGGTGAGTAGAATGTTCTGAAGTGAATGGTTTGAAAGAGAAGGGTAAAAAGTTCTTTCTGTGCAGGATTAAGCTGGACTATGAAGATTCTGACCAGAAACTTCACGTGCTATTATAGGTTCAGAGTAAAATGAAAAAAAAATGGGAGAAGTCAGTTCAGAAACAGCGCCCATGAAAATTACTATAAAGAGACCGAGAGCTCATCTACTATCTGAACTGTCGTCTTTTGGATAGCATCCGGCGTGTTTCTGGCATTATGGGGATACACAGTTTCTAATACGAGAATGGTATTCTATAGTTGAACGGATTCAGGACTGTGCATGTTAGACGTCTGCAGCTCCCTGAATTAAAAAAGCACGCAAACGTTTTGGAGACTAGGAAGCCATAGGTATCATGTATTTGTATCGGGAGAGAACTAGAGATATTTTCAGCCCAAAAAAAAAGAAATCTAAAGTCAGTGAAAGGAAGTGAAGCGAAAATATTTCTTACGATCTCGCTTCACTTCCCTAATTGAGTTTTTGAACGTATTAAACTTGAGATAGTTGTCCTCACCAGTGGCGCAGCCAGAGGTGGAGGGCAAGTCCCCCCCTCTGGGTGCACAAAAAAAAAACAATGCTGGATGAGTGCGACGGATTGTAAAGATGATTTGGGATGGGTGTTTATTCAGGAGCATAGCAGTTGAGAATTTAATATATGGACCAGAAGAATTGTTGGTATCCAAGCTACTTAATGATTCTTTTAGTGATTTTAATGAATAGGCATAAATTGAATTATTTATGTCTATTAGGCATGAATTGAATTATTCTAGGTAAAATGAGAGCTAATTTGTCACCATGGTCAGCTATATAGGAGACGAATGAACAGAATTAGTCCAGCATGTCAGCTTTAGTTTTAGGCGATGTAAGTGCCATATGTGAGAGTTGGAAGCATGGAGGGATTAAAATTGCATTCAACGACTTTTTCTAATAATCGTAGTCACAACTGTTGTTTGAGCTTGACGAAAGTTGTTTGCACATGCGCTCTCGTAGCCATATTTGGAGTGTCTTTTTTTTTTTTTTTTTTTTGAAGCTGTTGCTCATCGTACTGCAGGGTGAGTATGAAGTCAAAGTTTTTATCTGCAGCTAATTCCAGTATTTGGAATTTTTCCTTCGAAATTCTTTGGAGCACTTGTTTGAGAACCAAACCGTGGATAGTGGTTAGTGGATGACTGAGAAGCACTTCTGGTACGCTGAATAATCACTGTTCCATAAAGAATGATCCATTATTTGTTCAGAGTATGTATTTCTATTAAGTGAAACAGTACTCAGGGTCTATGAAGAGAAAGATTAAAAATCAAGAAATAATCCCATTTGCCATCATCACAATATTGTGATACGGATTTAAAAGTGGTTGAGTGAAGAAGTTCCACGAAAAATTTGGGCAGTATATGTGAGTTACCAAAGGAGGAGAGTTTCCAAATATGCTTGGGGGATTCCAGCTCTTTTTCTTGTCAGAATTGGTTAGGAAAGTGTGTTGGAAAATTGGCAAATGATTATTTGGTATCCTGTGAATAATTCATATAATTATTCACAAGTATTTGGTATCTTGTGAATAATTACATAAATTACTTCAAATTACTTGAAGTAATTACATAAATTACATAAATTACTTGAAGCAAAAGTGTTGTCTCTATCCCTTGAAATGGATAAAATTAAGTATCATGCGGTTATAAAATTCTTTGTAAAAGAAGGTTTAACGCCAAAAGACATTCATCTGAAGTTCATAAAAGTTTTTGGACAGTTTTCTCCTTCGTTTTCGACAATTAAGAAATGGGCTGCCGAGTTTAAACGTGGCCGTACCAGCCTTGAAGATGATCCACGTGAAGGATGTCTAAAAAGTGTAACAACACCAGACATAATTGATCAACTGCACGATATGGTATTGGATAACGACGAGTCAAAGTGCGTGAAATTGCTGAGATTATATGCATTTCAAAAAGACGTGTAGGAGATATTTTGCATGAAGAATTGCATATGAAAAAGCTTTGCGCAAGATGGGTGCTGCGCTTGCTCATAGCAGATTAAAAAACGCAATCGCATGAAAATCTCTGAACTGTGCTTGGAGAATTTTAACAAGAATAGAGCTGATTTTGTGCGTTGATTTATTATTATGGATGAGACTTAGATTCACCGTTACCCACCAGAATCCAAACAGCAGTCAAAACAGTGGGCAGAAGCCGGTTGTTCAGCGCCAAAAAAGACGGTTCCATTAGCAGGAAAGGTCATGGCATCGGTGTCTTGGGATGCTAAAGGCATTTTGTTTATTATCTTGAAAAAGGTAAAACAATAACCGGGGAATATTATTCCGATATTTTAACCAGACGAGACGAAAAAATTAGTGAGAAAACACCCGGTTTGCAGAAGAAAAAAATCATCTTTCATCAGGACAATGCACCTGCCGACAAAGGTATGGGTGTTTTGGCAATGGGAAAATTAAGGGATCTACACTATGAATTGTTGGCCGCAGATTTGGCTCCCTCCGACTTCTATCTCTTTCTAAAACTAAAACTCTTCCTCGCCGGTCAGCATTTTTCTTTGAATGAAGAGGTGATTCCAACCGTAGAGAGGTATTTTGCAAATGTTACCGAGAACCACTACAGGGACGGGAGCATCGCTGGAATAAAGGTATTAGTCTTACAGGAGATTATGTTGAAAAATAAAAATAATTTTGAAATTATAAATTTTTTAGTTCGACCAAAAATTTTCAGACGACCCTCGTATGATATATATATAAATATATATGCCAGCCTGGTTGGCCGAGTGGTTAACATATCTGGTCTCCATTCAAGTGGCTGCAGGTTCGAATTCCGCATAGGAATGGATGTTTGTGATTGTCTTCCACCTTGATACATTCATTTACCCCCAAGTATCGATACACTCTCCCAATATGCATGGGAGATCACCATGGGAGTAGTAAAACCCCAAACCTCCCTCAATGGGAGAGGCCTTCACCCTGCAGTGGGTAGAAAAATAGGCTGTTTATCATCACACACACACGCACACACATTCATGAGCCCAAATACATTATGACAACAAAGCTTGTTTCTGGCTCCTCGACGGAAAAAGGCCGGTGGTAGCGATATCCTAGTACGGGGATTATTCGCATGGACCACGCTGGATATCTTCTCATTCCCATTGAACACACCTTGCCACTACATTGTCACCATGTAGAACAATATCTGTTTCGGACCAGATATTGTCCTTCATGGTGACAATGTGGCCTGATCTGGACTCTTTTAGCAAGACTATGCTCCCTTGTCACAGGGTTCGCATTGTGCAAGCATGCTGTACTGTATATCAGTGTTTCTCAACGTGGAGCGTACGCTCCACAGGGGGGGGGAGTTAAATATTTTTGGGGAAATTAGAAAATGTACATGTACATATTTAAATTGTACTTTTTCAGAACTTGGCTGACTATTATGCTAGGGGGGGCATCAAAATCTTTGAGACGTTGAGGTGGGGCATGATCCAAAAAGCGTTGAGAAACACTGCTGTATATCCAAGCATTACGTGTGCTCCCTTGCCCGCCTAGTATAAATGATTTGAATCCTATCGGACATTTGCGCGATTATGTGGAACGGAACATCCTCAGCGCTGACTTCGGTAACGTTATTCAGTCTAGTTATTATTATTATTATTACGGTGTCTCCATGGAGTCCAAAGACTCATCGCGGGAGACCCCACATTGACACACTAACCATTTTTTACACAATACCTATCATACTTCTCCTTAAATTCATTCACAGACGAAGTATTCACAATCACCTCTGGCAACGCATTCCTCACAACCCTCCAAGTAAAAAATCTAGTCCTAACACCCTTGTTGACCACACTCTTACATAATCTCCAGGGATGGCCCCTCGTTCTCTCCCTTCTTGCACTGGTCTTAAAAATGTCATCAGTATCAATCCCGTAAAGTCCCTTTAATAATTTATATGCTTCTATCATATCTCCTCTCCTACGTCTGTCAGCTAGTTTTTGGAGCCCACAGATCTTCAATCTATCCTAGTAGAGAACATCCCACAGACCTGCAACAATCTTTGTAACTCGCCTCTGAATCTTCTCCACCATTTCTTCGTCACCAAGAAATTCAGGTGGCCAAATCTGTGCACAATAATCCAAATGCGGACTTATCAATGCCTTATAAAGTGGAATAATAACTTCCCTATCCCTGCTTGTTAGTGTGTTCTTCAACGACCGTGTAATTTGATGTTATTTAGTTGGTCCTGAATATCTCAGGACTCCTTTCATGGTCTAGTGGAGTCAATACCAAGACGCGTGCAACCATTACCTCGACGAAAGGAAGCCCAACACGCTACTAGGTAGGTAGGTAGGTAAGTGGTCATGACGTTTTGGTTCATGAGTATATTTAACGTACGTGTGTTATATAGATTTTTCCCCTCTTTGCATGCTGTTCTGTTTTTAACTAACCAGAAATCTTGTTTGTCTTAAGCGATTGCTCTTTTATTTCATTTTCTGCTCTTCGATTTCAGGTACTGTATTCATAAGTATTTCAATGTCATCACTTATTCTATTATTTGGCAGTTTATTTACTTGAGCTGCCTACTAATTACATTTTTTTCCCTATTGTGATATACTCCGTAATGCAATTATTATTATTATTATTATTATTATTATTATTATTATTATTATTATTATTATTATTGTTGTTGTTGTTGTTGTTGTTGTTGTTGTTGTTGTTGTTGTTATTTCGGGCTACTCCAGGGAGTCCTTAGACTCATCGAGGGAGGCCCTAAACATCATATCCACACAACTATACGACATTCTCACAGTATCTATCATACCTTGCCTTGAACTCGCTCACTGTCATAGCACTCACAACTGACTCCGGCAGCTTATTCCACTCATTCACCACTCTAAAAGTAAAGAACCCAGCTCTAACCCCCTGCTAACCACACTCTTGCCCAGCTTCCATAGGTGTCCCCTAGTTCTCCCACCACCAGTCCTGATCCCAAAAATATCCTCTGAATTAATCTTATAGAATCCTTTTAGAAATTTGAATGTCTCAATCATATCTCCCCTTTTCCGCCTATCAACCAGTTTCTGCAACCCACAAATCTTCAACCTGTTCTTATATGATTCATTCCATAGACTTGCTATCATCTTAGTCACTCGCCTCTGGATCCTCTCCACCTCCTCCCCATCAAGAAGGAACCGAAGTGACCAAATCTTGGCACAGTAGTCGAGATGAGGCCTTATCAAGGCTCGGTACAGAGGTACAATAACTTGCTTGTCTCTGCTCGTCAAGGTATTTTTCAACAACCAAGTGAGTTGATTTAGCTACTTTCGCAATGTGCCCCCTAAACTTCATCTCATTATCCACCAACACTCCCAAGTCCCTGGCCTCATCAATTTCTTGGAGTACAGTTCCACCCATGTGGTATACTGCTGCTAATCTTTTCACCCCAAAATGCATAACCTTACATTTTGTCACATTAAATTGACATCCATTCTCCTTAGCCCAGAACTCCAATCTATCTAAGTCATCCTGCAAGACTTTGACATCTTCTGCATTCACTATCGCACTCCCCAACTTTGCATCATCAGCGAACAAATGAACTGTTCCACTGAGATCCTTCCCTATATCGTTAATGAACAGATTACACAGCAGTGGTCCAAGAACAGAACCCTGCGGCACACCACTAGTCACAGGCCGTCTTTTGGACTCTACTCCTGAATAAACTACTCTTGGATATCTCTCCATCAACCACCCACCTATCCATCTCACCAACCCTATATCCATTCCCATATGTTGTAGTTTACGGATTAGTATTCCATGTGGTATCCTGTCAAACGCCTTTGCCAGGTTCAGCAGTATCACTGTAAACCCATTTCCCTTATCCAGTTCAGCCGTCACCTTGTTATAAAACTTGAGCAAGTTACTCAGGCATGATCTACCCTTTACAAAGCCATGCTGTCCCCCTGTACAGTATCTCATTTTCATCAATCCATTCCTGTATTTTTCTCTTGACTACTTTCTCCAAGACCTTGACAACAACTCCTGATATGCTGATCGGCCGGTAATTTGCAACCATAGTCTTGGATTCTCTTTATGCAGTGAAACTATTTCCCCCCTCTTTCCACGCCCTCGGGACTAAACCAGACCCGAGACTCAGATTAAACAACATGGTCAAGGGCACTGATAATTCTTTAGCCGCTTCACGCAAGACCCGTGCCGGTATACCATCCAATCCCACAGATGTATTCACATTAAGGTTCTGTAATAGACTATTCACCTCCACTTCATTCATCACATTTCCCGTATAAACTAATGGCTCCTTCATTTTTTCAATGTCACCACCTGGATGGTATACTTTTGCAAAGTGTGCGCTCAGTAACTCCACTATATCGACTGATTCAATTAGAAAAACAACGCCACATTGCGCCCTTCGATTGGAAAAGACCCAAGTTCGATTCTCGTTGTGACGAGGGAAATCTTTATATGAGCTTTTTTTTTTTTTTCAGTTGAAGGTAAGTTAGCCAATCTCATACGAAGGTAGTAGAGTTTTTTCCGCTCTCAGAAACTCTGGATTTTCATCCCGAGATGGAGAATTAGGTAGCGTAAACCGAGAGTTGTGTGTAGTTGGAGGGTTAAAGTGGTAGTGGGGGGGAGACGGTAAGGTGTAATGGAGTAGAGCAGAGTGGTCTCCTCGATGAGTCTCAGGACTCCTTGGAGGTGTCAGGCGGTAATAGTAATAATAATAATTCCATATTACTGAACGTTCATGTCCGGTATCTAAACCGTATGGAGACTGCTTGCTAGACAATATAAATTTTAATCTCGACTATCTTCATGGACATTATAAACTAAATAAAAAACTAAAACCGACATGACATTGACGGAGTATTGCGACTGTGTTACAATTCACTTGCCTGTTGCAACACCTAGTCAATGTCATGTCAGTTTAGATTTTTGTATTTCACTCTCCTGAAGAAGTATACATAATGCATACAAAACTAGTCAAGATTAAAACTTATATTGTCTAGTAAACAATTTCCATGTGATTTTCATAATGGACATAAAATGCTCACCATATCCCCATCTACAGAAGTCTGTCCGTATTATATTTTTGAAAAATCGGTTGGTATCAAAATATTTTATAAATTATCTTCTGTGCCATCTATCATTGCTATGATAAATGTCACAGATCAGATTTACTATATGATTATCAATTCACTATAAATTTTAATCCCATTTAATTTCTTATCTTTAGTTATGTTATTATTTCATCCATTAGAATATTGAACAGTAGTGACTTCAAGGATCAAATTGTCAAATTCCTTTATTGGTATATTCCTTTATTTTAATAATAATTTTTATTATTATCTTTGATAATAATAAAAATTTTCACTATCTGTGTTTTTATTTTCTTTTTCTTATTATATTTTTAACATCATGTAATTTTACATTATCAAACGTTTTATTTTAATTTATAAAACACATAAAAACAGGAGCATTGTATAGTATTTTTATTGATTGTTTTCTATATTTTGTTTTACTGCAAATATTGCATCTGTGCATAATCTTCCGGATCTAATACATTAACCATTCGGATAATAATACATTAACACTATTTGGATCTATTTTATCTCGTTAAAAAATGACAGACCGTAATATTTTTCCTCCATTCGTCTGATACTTTTTTTTTAGAATTTTTTTTAATAGTTGCTGAAATACATTTCTATTTTCTTTGTACTTCACCGGCATATTCTGGCTGTTTTTATTTTATTTATTTATTTATTTTTACTATTTTCTATTTGTTGTGATGTTATTTCTAATTCTTATTCATTTTCTCACATTGCCAAGCATTCAGAAAATCATTTTTTATTCTTCTTCGTACAATTTAGCACTGTTCGTTCCAACAATTTTGTTTAGTTAAAGATATATATATATATATATATATATATATATATATATATATATATATATATATATATATATATATATATATATATATATATATATATATATATATATATATATATATATATATAATTCAGTTCCTTGTTTCTAATGAATATCCATATTCGATTCTGAGCATTACTAAAATCGTGATTGAGCTGTTTTTGAATAGTTATTCAAGATATTTTTACTTCCTAGATTTTTTACTAGCTATCTACCATACTCTTCTTCGTTATGTTGTCTGGTAGATATGCTAAAAAGGCGTCGATCTTTTTTCTTTTGCGCCAATAGTTTAGCATTCTCTGAGAACCAAATTATTCATCTCTTCTTCAATTTATGTGCAACTGTTTCTCTCTCTCTCTCTCTCTCTCTCTCTCTCTCTCTCTCTCTCTCTCTCTCTCTCTCTCTCCCCTTAAAACTCATATACTACTTGTTCAATGTTACTTTTCACCGATTTTTAAACTGTTGTTTTATTTTTTGTTGGTATAGTTTTTAAAACATTCTTCTGGTAATATTTCAATCTCAAACATTTTTCTATTTCATGTTATTAATCTGTATATTACTTTTTTACCCCCCCCCCTTCCTGGAATTGCAATATTTCAGTAAATAATGCATGTCCAGTTCTTGTATCAGCTGATGCTAGAATTCGGATATCAATCATTTTTATAGTCGGATCGACTGTGAATAAGTTTCCCAAGGAATTTTCTTATGTTCCTTATGCAGTTGAATATATTATTGATAGTCTCAATTAATGATTTGATTCCCGTTTTTTTTTAATATTTATTATTTATTTTTTACACGTTGGTTAAATCTTTGACATATTCCTAATATAATGCTATGTTATTCCCAAATAGTGCGTTTAAACTTCAGCTATAATGATCATAGTTTAATAAAATGAACATTGTAGTGATTTTTTTTAAAATCTGATTTAAATCTCATGTAGTATCATTGTCACTCGCACTTTGGCTCTTTCTTCTTTATTACTGCTGTTTATATAGGTTTTGTGTTTCATACTGGATGCTAAATCCTTTTAACATCCAGAATTAATATATATATATATATATATATATATATATATATATATATATATATATATATATATATATATATATATATATATATATATATATATATATATATATATATATATATATATATATATTCAAGATACCAAGCAAATAGGATTAAAAACCAAGTTTATATAAAATTACTTGGTATCTTGAATACATAATATACCCAAGTTAAAAACTTTCTATATGTATATACTGTATATAACGGCGCGCTTGATAAGCAGAAATGTTCTATTAGTATTTGTGTATATTCGAATGTGTGATTAAAAATGCTGTTCGTTTCATCTGGAAGAAACCTACTTGTTTTTTTTTTGGGGGGGGGGACGAAATTTGTATAACTTAAAAAAGAAAAAAAAAAGTTCTAGAATATGGGAAGCTACCACATAGCTAAGGCGGGTTTTACATGCTGTAGACTAATCTATACTATATCCCAATAGAAAGGCCTCTAGTGCATATGAAGTTGTCAAAGGATGTTTGAAGAAAGCTATAACTGACTGCATTCCCAGAGTCAGGAGAATTAATCGCTGAAATCGATGAATAAAATTCTAAAGCATTTAACTAAGTAGAAAGATAATAAGTTCATGTTATGGAACTTGTCGTGTGAAATGCGATGAGCAGTACAAAGGACAGGTCAGGCGAGTGACAGCAATGGTGAGAAAGGCGAAATCAGAATATGAAAAGAAATTAGCTGAACAGATTAAAGGAAATTCGAGAGATTTCTTTCTCTATACGCCGAATAAAAGGAAGAATGATCTTGGTAAGATAATCTTAATAAATACAGATGAAAGGAAGATTTCTAATTTACTGGAAATAGCTTAGTTTTTAAATAATCATTTTGCTTACATTCCAGACAGAGCCATTAGTTTTCTGGAAGCTGAAATTAATCTAGATAAAAAGATAGAGGTCTTAAGATTATTGCAAAGAGCTCGATGCAAATATAGTAGTGGATTTCGACGAGATATCGGCATGCATGTTAAAGGAATATGCTAGAGAAATAGCTATGATTCTGTACTCCTAACCTAGTTGTTGAGGCTCAGCACGAACGCGATTCATAATGAGATGAAAGGAGGAAAAGATAATTCCATTATTCAGGGGTGGAGCTGGAACTAATGTAGTCAATTATAGAACACTCTGTATCTCTGGAGTAGTTATTAAGGTATTGAGAAGCTGGTGGGAAATCGCATCCAGAAGTGGGTAGATAACACTTTGATCCTTTATAGAGGACAGCTTGGCTCTGTTAAAAGTATGCATTTTAAAGATATTTTCTTCATATTTTATAACGGTGACAGCGGAGTTGGATATGGGGCATGGAATACACGGTCACTCTTATTTTGCCAAGACATTTTACAGAATTGTATACAAAAGGTTATTACACAAACTCAAATGGATGGAATATGCAAGATGACATGGCATGACGATGAAATTAGGAAAATCTCATGGCATCTTACATGAAAAGAAATTAGCTGAACAGATTAAAGGAAATTCAATAGATTTCTTTCACTATACTCCGAATAAAGGAAGAATGATCTTGGTAAGATAACCTTAGTAACAGGCGACAGGAAGATTTCTAATTTATGCGAAGCACATAGCCACTCGGCGGTTAGCCGAGTGGCTATGTGCTTCGCAACCATGTGCCTGGGAAAGGAGTGTCCTGGGCTCGCTTCCTGTCGCTAACGTGAGAAGCTTAGGATCTTTCTCAAACATAGCCAACTTAGCGGGTCTTGGGTGTAGACTGTAAGGGTTTTTCTCCCCAGTTTATCTGGGGTTTTTTCATCCCGCCAGCAAGCAAACCGGCCTTGAGAACTCAACGCTTCTACAGACATAGGATACACCGGGACGCATAAGGCTAACTACCTTATCCTTGTGTACGATTGCAGTTAAATGAATAGAAAACCCTCGACATCGCAAGGTAAAAGAGGGGGAAAAAGAAGAAGACTCAAATTAAGGAAAAATTAAAGGAACGTGGACAATAATAAATGAAGCACTCAATAAAACACCATTTCCTCCAGGACTATTATCCAGAACTTTTCCAAAAACGGGTTAAGTATGAAGCAACTAGCGGACAAATTTAATGATACTTTTAAAGAATAAATTATAAACTTAAAGCAAATTATACCTGATCTTGGAAAGCCAAATATCAACACTATCCAGACACAAAATAACAATCTTTGATTTCAAAAATTTCAAAAATTAACTTTAAAACAGCCCCTGGATTTGATCAGATAAGACCAAAGGATTTCCAAATGCATTACTTCGTCGTATCGCCAGTTATATTCAAATTGCTAAACTTCATAAATGCAAAATACCACTAGACCTTGAAATTAACAATTACAGCCTATATCCTAGCTGACAGTAATAGAAATATCGCGGGATAAATAGTTAATGAGAAAATATCCATAGATTTTGAGAAATTCAATATAATATCCAACATTGAATACGGATTTCGTAAAAATAAAGGAACCAATATCTTATTAGAGGATCTCTGTAGCAAAATACACTGGACAAAAAAACCACTTTATGTTTGCACTAGCTCTTGACACCATACCGAACATAATTCTTTAAAAAAAAAAAAAAATCGAAGCGGTTAGCATAAGGGAAAAACTCCACAACTAAGTCGAAGACTCAGTTGTGGAGTTTTTCGAACATTACAAAAATAAATCGAATGTATGTATTTTTTCCACAAGGGACAATTCTATCGCCATGCCTTTTCAATATTTTTGTAAACGATCTCTCTAACCTACATATAGTCACATCTATCAGCACGCAGATGACACACTACTCATCCATACACAAAGACCCATCAGTAGGCTTACAACATTTCAGACAGCCTTTCACGTAATCACTAATTAGCTCATCTTATTTAGAAACCCTTGTATGGCTAATATCTCACACGAAAGAAAAACTAAAACTTCTTGCCATACAATCTAGGAAGTTACATACTTCAAACATTTAGGCCTGCACTTTGATTATAATATGCGATGGAACACACACACACACACACACACACACACACACACACACACACACACACACACACACACACACACACACACACACACACACACACACACACACACACACACACACACACACACATACACACAAAAAAACTGCGTATATTACTCTTTAAAATGCACTGCACTACATCTACAAACTTACTACATCCAAATGCTAGGAAAATTATCTATATCTTGCTATGGTTCGGCACTGCAATACTTAATGACAGGGGCGAATGCAGGTCTTGAAATTCACGCTTGCTCTTGTTATCATTCAGGGAGTGAGAGGTGTGATTGAAGTCTAATTAGCGGAATAATGAATTACTGACCATTTAAAACTATATATTTAGAAATTTATGTACATTTAATCATACAAATACATATATTTTACAAATGATATTCCATCTTTTTCAATTTAACTACTTGAATACAAATTCTACCCTACGGTTCTTCTTTATGAACTGGCCAATAACATCGTCATAAAAAGTTGGTTGTAACTTAATTTTCCCAAGCAACATGCACACTTGTAAAGGCTGGCTGAAGCTCACTGGCTAGAGCTACGTTGACTGCGTATGGCCTGTGTTTAAGCAACAGAGTGAGACGACGTGAAATGGCTATGAGCGCGCATGAATCACAGTGCTGCTGCGAGAACCTGGAAGCTCCCACAACCGCACAAGCCAAGGTAGCTTTGACTAGACGAGCAAGCATCGGCCTTCGATACACAATGCAAAGCTCAATTATTGCCGTGCAAGCTTAAGACGTCTTCTGTCTACGAAAATAAAAGCCTAAACGGAATGCTTATAAATGCATGCATTTATTAACAAATAAATATTACTTCTTTCTCAATTAATGAACTTGCGCAGCAAGCATAGCAAGCATGGAGAATTCGCCCCTGCTTAATGAAAAAACATACTTATTACAAAACAGGCTGTTGGCAACAACAGCTCTGGAGTGCCAAAATGATACTCCTCTTTTCTATCCATCAATATATATATATATATACCAGCAATGGACTTGTGACTATGCCAGATCCTAGGCATTACACTATCATGTTAAGACAATACTTTTCCAGAAAATACCGAACAACAACAATTCATTTTCAAATTAGGCCTCAGCATATAGCATACACTACAAGTAATTATAATAGTGCACATGGCTCAGCAAAATGTTAAGCAAGTTTTAGCGCGGTTAGTAGTTGGAAGGGGATCAATCGTTCAATGCTGTTGGCACACTCTCCCTCTTTGAACTCCCTGGAGGTGTCACATAATAATAATAATAACTTTATATGCTTACCTAAAGGAACTTTGTAGTCCCTGTACTCAACACCTGGTAATAACAATGATTAACATTAAAGTGGCCACGTGAATATGCTCTTGTTATCATTAAGTAATTTTATTGGACTGGTGAAATTATTATTACAACGGTGTCTCCATGGAGTCAGAAGGCATCGCGAGAGACCCTACATTGACACACTATCCATTATTCACACAATACCTATCATACTTCTCCTTAAAGTCATTCACAGACGAAGCACTCACAACCACCTCTGGCAACGCATTCCACACATTCATCACCCTCCCTATTCTAATGGACCTAAAACATCTTCATATAAGCCAAACATTGGCTTCGAAAGATGTGCAAGAAATAAGCATTAAATATACAATAATGATTATTGTACTTACTAAATGTAATATAAATATATTATGGGTATATTCCGCGCGGTTAGCCTAGTGGCTATGCGCTTCGCAACCATATGCCTGGGGAAGGAATGTCATAGGTTCGATTCCGTCGACGACGTGAGGAGCTTAAGGATCTTTCTCAGCCATAGTCAAGTTAGCCGGTCTTGGGTGTGGACAGCAGGGTTTTTTTCCCCCAGTTTATCTGGGGTTTTTCATCCCGCAAAATAGACAAACCAGCCCCGTGAACACATGGATATCGCCCTTAGGAGATGCAGCAGAGGAGTGGCGAATCGGCTGCATTAATACGCCAGTAACTCCTCATTAAGAGGGAACCTTTTTTTTTTTTCTGTATCTTTCTACAGCTTCTTTATCGCCTCTCGGAACGCGGGAGAACAAATGCGCACATAGTAGTATCAAGCCCTTGATACTACTATGTGCGCATGGAGGCAAATGACTTACTTATTCTTACTGTTTGTTTCAACTTCCTGTTCACCACTCTAAGATCCGTATTTCATCAGTTTCTCCAAGCATAATCTCACCAAAACAATATGCAGTTGGAAATCAATCACGCCAAAGTGCATTACTTCTAAAAGGTTCTTCCCAATATAATTAATGTATAGATTGGGTAACAATAACCCAAGGATTGATTTCTAGAGTGTTCCACGGCTCACCTTAAATCTGGCCGATTCATATCCGCATATACAACTTTCTGATGCCTGTCCATTAACCATCCGGTTATTATCCAAGTCGATATATTCCAATTTATTCAAGGGCCTTTCATGTGATGTTCTATCAAATGCTTTAGCAAAAGTCCTATAGTATCATAGTGTGTATGGGATGGTATTCAGCCTGTAGAATCCCCACAAATGAATGCAGTCCTCCTTAATGCGGGAGGATTGGGTTTACTTCTCCCATGGTGATCCAATCCATGTTGGGAGAGTGTATATTTGTATGTATGCATATGAGAAATTAGTGAAAGATAATCACAAACATCAAAGCTCATGGTGGAATTCGAACCACAGCCTATTGGCTGGAGAGCGGATACGTTCACGCGGCCAATCAAGCCAACATATGGGGAAAGGGAGGGGGGGGTTATCCATCCAAACCCATCTCGGACGGCTTCGCCTACTCCCTATAAGGGAATAAAAGGGCGTTAGCTTATTATTTTTTATATATACTTTCTGTTTCTGTTATATCTATCTCCGTCACGACCTCAGTAGCACGATTGATACCAAAGAAGGGAGACCACACGGATATCCGGAACTGGCGTCCAATCTCCCTAATTAATACCAATTGCAAAATAATTTCCAAAGTTATAGCAAACCGAATAAAGCCAACACTGTCCGAAGTTATTGGCCAACATCAAACGTACTCTGTCCCAGGAAGATCAATACATGATAACCTCCATTTAATAAGAGATCTCATCCACATCGCAAACAGCCAACACGAAGACTTAGCTCTCGTCAGCCTTGATCAGGAGATGGCTTTCGACAGGGTAGAGCACGAGTACCTTTATGAAGTTCTAAAGGCATTTGGCTATGGTCCTCTCATCATTGAAACAGTGCAATTGCTTTACAGAGATGCACACTTCTGTTTAAAAATCAACAACAGGCTCACTCGCACTTTGTCATACTCTCGAGGGATCAAGTAAGGATGTCCCCTCTCCGGTCAATTATACACACTGGACATAGAACCCTTCTTAAAAAGGGTACACTACGCCATCATCTCCAAACGAACCAGAATAATAGAGCCACATCAAAAAATTACCTTATCTGCATATGCCGATGACGTCACTGTAATAGTACGAAATGAAGAAGAAATGACAGTAACCGAGGAAGCACATAGACTATATGCATAAGCCTCGGGGGCCAAATTAAATTCTGCCAAAACCACGGGCTTGTGGTCAGGCAGATGGAAGTCTAGAAATGATTTTCTGATCGAATGTACCTGGTCAAGCAAAGGACAAAGATACTTAAGTGTGCACCTTGGCAACACCAAAATATATAACACACTGAACTGGACACAGCTGCACAATCGTTTTAAACAGGTGCTAGGTAAATGGAACAGCGTTCGTTCCATGTCTTCACTTAGAGGAAGAGTACTAATAGTTAACTAGATGGCTGCGAGTGTCTTATGGCATACCCTCAAAGTACTCACACCTCCTGAAGAATTTCTCTACCACATTCAAAAGGAAATCAAACGTTTCCTCTGGAACAAAACTCACTGGACAACAGACCCTCAACTCTGCAAGCCACTCAGCAAGGGAGGTCAAGGCCTGATTTCCCTTAAAAACAAGATTAGATCCTTCAGGATAATCCTCCTCCTAAAGACACTTCAATGCAATCACACTTATGTAACCACCTTCGATTATATCACGAAATCATCCACCAGAGGACTTACACTTTCCACAATCCTCCGAATGGCCAGTCCTGCACCATCTCCTGCCAAACTACCTAATTTTTACAAAGACGCTCTACAGCAATGGAAAAACACAGGACTTCACCATACACTCACAGAATCAACAGAGTCAGCTGTACTTACAGAACCACTATTCGCGAACAGAAACATCACAAGTCTCACAACGAGCCAGCCTTTTCTTTTCCCTACATGGAACTGGGCAGGAATAAGAGTCATAGGAGACCTCCTAACCCACACCCTAAAGTGGAAAGCATTCACAAGCCTACCAATGAAGAACCCAAAAACTGAAAAGCAATATCAACAGCTGCAAGCCTCCATTATAAAAGCCTATCCAGATATTGCTACACCTCAGGAAATCCGTATTCCTTCTAGAAACTGCTCTGGGCCAATATTTCATCTTGTACAATCTGAAGCCTCCCTAATTCTTCCCTCCAACTACAAGAAAATATACCACTTCCTCATGTCAGTGTCCCCATCCGCGCCCTTCTTATATTCAGCCTTAACACTCTCATCTACAAGGCTGCATATACCACACAGTTTTCAGTGGGACCTGCCATATAAATCAAAATGTGCCAAACCAGATTCCGACATACAGTGGAGACTATGGCATAACATCTTGCCAACTCCTTCTAAGCTCTACAAATTTCAGCTAAGAGAAACATATCTGTGTCTATTCTGTGACGTTTCAGGTACCTTGGAACACACCTATCTGACCTGTCCCGCAAACAAAATGATAATCACCTATGCCCTGAATACTGCCTCGAGCACCTGTAACTACGCACACAGCCAAGAAGACTACTGGAATTTAGTCCACACAGAAGAAAACAGACACAGAACATGCAAGTTCCTCTTCATCTGCGCTAAGGCCATCATCTACAGCTTCTACCTAAAACAGACAAGAAGTAACCAGCACCCATCCATCACTGAAACTGCACAAACCCTGATGTATATCCTCCGTCGGAAACTAAAAAGCAGGCTTATATTGGAACGTGAGCACTCCAAAGAAACAAGAACTGTCGCGAAATTCATAGAGGCGTGGAATCCGACTGGTACCCTCTTCTGGATTGACGACGACAATGTGCTTCATCTAAAAGATAACTCAGACTGAAACTGAACTGTTAATTTTTAATTCATTTGTTGCATTCTGTATTGTACACCCGAAAGGAAAATGTTTCTTTCTCTGAAATATATATACTTAAAAACTTATAATATATAATATGTAAATAGTCCTTGTTACCTATCGTGTAATGTTTATTTTAACAAGTTAAATAAAAAAAAAATATCTATCTATCTATCTATCTATCTATATATATATATATATATATATAATATATATATAATAGAAACATTGAAAAACGTATAATGAAATATTGAAGTATTTATCAACAAATTTTCAACCAGTACAAACGCAGTGGAAAGATGTCCATCCTTATAAAAACAATATACGTATTTCGTCTGCCTTTTGCCTAACTCATGCGGTTGGAACTGGTTAAGCTAAAAGCGATTGGTTACACCCTTATCAGCTGTAAAGAACGTAGAATCACGTGCCACTCAGAAGAGTTAAATGCTATTGCGCAGGTGTCATTGCTAGAGTTGCCGAAGGCCAAGGGAAAGTTTACTGGTTGTTGGGGGGGAATTGTACAGTTAGTCGGTTGCTAGGTTTATCATCCATTGCTAGGTTTACAGTGTTTAATATCCGTTGTATGGGTAAGCATACATATGAATTAGTAATATTTACTTGTTTGAAAGTAAAATAATAGCAGAGTAGAGAAGAATAGGCTACTTTTAAGTTTTTGAAGTTTCGAATTCATCAACATAAGTTTAAAATTTTTGGTAGTGAATTCGAATACATTCATTTCTTAAATGAGAGGAAAAAAATGCTCATTGTCTTCCATTTTTTTTTTTTTAATTTGAGCTGCTTGGTTTTACAGCTTAGATATCACCTGAACATGTTATATAGAGTACTCAGTCTAGACGGTTGCCATCGCAATATATACATATGGCTTGTTACTAACTCGGGTAATTTTGTATCGCGAGCAGTTTTACTGTTCGGTATTCGGTTATATACTACTCCGTCAGATAAATAAAGCAGTCTTCACTCCAACTTTTCAGATCTCGAATATTATCAAACGTTTTGTTTTGAATAAGTCGTAACGATGTGTAGAATTAATATCTAGATATGAAATTCATCGCTAGCTTTCATACAGCAGTTGACTAATGCAGTATTAATTGTCTGCACACAAATCGAAACGCACATGTCCACTATGTCTAAAATAATCAGCATGCTATAAAATCTCTGTAGATTAGCCTTATCTTAAATGCCTGATTATATTACGCAGTTTAGTCCAGTATAAGCAATCCTTCTTCCTAAAATTCGGTATAATGATGTATATTCATTCTCCATTAGATATTTGCATGAACTATCATGGAAGAAAATAAATAAACGAAGACTTTTTTACATCCTAGTTATAATCCTAACTAATAGTAATGTAGTGATGTGGATAATAATGACGCATTTTTCCGCCTTATGATATTATCTCTGTGTGTTTCCACGAATGTTATGCATAGTTATGGTAATTTTCTAATTATTAAAACTGCGGTAATCGTTAAACTGACAAAAGTTATGTCACAGCTTTTACAATAGTGATTTTGCGTTATGAGCGCTGTAATTGCATTAATTATAGTGTAAATAGTCAAAAGTTATATTTTGAGTAGCATAACCCAAAAGAGTTTTTTCAGTATGTGGCAAGTAAATGACTGTAGCAGAATAATTTTGACGAATGTACATGGTAGATGACAAGCAGATGAAATAGTTGAATTATTGAGTGATTACTTTGCATGAGTGTATCATTCCAGTGAGGACATCACAGTAAATAGATATGATGGGCTAATGTGAATGTTGAGGTTGAGGATATCAAGATTCTATATAGGATATAAAATCTTGATGTGAATATAGCTATGGGTTGGGTTTATAAGCTCCTGTATTATGAGAATGTACTAGGAAATTGGTAGTGCCTTTTGACTAGATTGTTAAATCTGAGTCTGGCTCAGCTCTGGTAGAATCTCCAAGCAAATGGAAAAGGAGATAATAGTTCTGTAGCAAATTATTGACCAATTAACATTTCAGGAATAGTAGTCAAAAGATTGAAGAAGTTGGTTAAAGACAGAATTCAAGAATGGATGGATAGAAATAGGATACTGTGGTGATGGTGCTGGGGAGGAGGCAACATGGCTTTATGACAGGTAGGCCATGCTTCAGTAACTTACACAGTTTTTATAAAACAGTGATAGCTAGGCTGGCTAAAGTTAGTTATGGCGATGAGGTGATACTGTTAGACTTAATAAAGGCATTTGACAGGATACTGCATGGAATTTTGATACATAAATTACAGCAAACAGGTAATTGAAATGAAGTTGATCTTGATAAGAGGATGGTTGTTGGAAAGATAACAGACAGTAGTTTATTCAGGAGCAGAGTCCTTTAGAAGTTATGCGGCACTAGTGAGGTGCCAGTACTTGGGCTACTACAATATAGGAGGTTTTCTGAGGGGAAATATTCAGTTGTTTGCAGAAAGTGCAAAATTAGGTAGAACAATAGTTAATAAAAATAATGATATTTTACAGGATGATTTAGACTGACAATATGGGCAAAGAAGAAGAATAGATATCCAGTTAATGTGGCAAAGTGTAAGGTTATGCATTTTAAGGTGAAAAGATTATCAGTTATTACCATATTGATGGAGCCCAAATCCCTGGTTTCATCCAGGAAATTGATGAAACCAGGGATTTGGGGCTGTTGATAGATGGAGAATCGAAGTTCAGAGGACATATTGCAAAAGTGGCTAAAAGAACACATAGGATTACCTAGTTATTGAACACTCTGACATGTAGAGATAAATAGGTTATTTTGGATTTCATGGAGGTATGGAAGATGTGTAACAGATTTAAAGGTGAGTGACCAAGATGGTGGCAAGTCTGTGTGATGCTTCATATAAGAAGATTTATGGGTTACATAGGCTGGTTGATTAGCAAGAGGATATGATAGATATACAAGTTTGCTTACGCAACTTTATAGGATTGACAATAAAAGGAGGAATGACTGTAGAAGGATAACTTTAGCGGGTGCTGATAGTGGTGAAGTGACAGAAGCAGATGTAATAGTTTTACCGAGTGATCACTTTTCAAAAGTCTTGAAAGTTTATTTTTCACTTGGTTAGAATATAATAAATTTAGTTTAATCCTTTATCCAAGTGTGAGCAAACAAAGTTTGCGCTTGAAAGTATCTTCAGGACTGGGGTAAGGTGGTACAACACCAGGGCAACTCATTGCAAAGGTGGAGCAAGCTACCAACACTCATGTCTCAGTATCTCCTATAATGTAATGCAACACACATCTCCTTGCGGATATGTCTAACGTTATGCATTAAGGGAAGGGTCACTACCCAGACTAGTTTCGACCTTTATTGAGGTCTCTTCAGTGGGAGCCAGGCCAAAGTTGAGATACCAGGCAGGCATCTAGCATTAGCAGGTCATCTCTACCTATAGGAGTTGCCAAATGGTGTGCCATCCTTTTTTAGTAAATTATTCTGGATTTAGAGAAAGATGTTGAAAGTTTATTTTTCACTTGGTTAGAGTATAATAAATTTAGTTTAATCCTTTATCCAAGTGTGAGCAAACAAAGTTTACGCCTGAAAGTATCTTCAGGACTGGGGTAGATGGTACAACACCAGGGCAACTCGTTGCAAAGGTGGAGCAAGCTAGATAGCAGATACATTATAGGAGATACTGTCTCAGTATCTCCTATAATGCAAAACACATCTCCTTAATGCATAACATTAGACATATCTGCAAGGAGATGTGTTTTGCATTATAGAAGATACTGAGACAGGAGTGTTGGTAGCTTGCTCCACCTTTGCAACGAGTTGCCCTGGTGTTGTACCACCTTACCCCAGTCCTGAAGATACTTTCAGGCGCAAACTTTGTTTGCTCACACTTGGATAAAGGATTAAACTAAATTTATTATACTCTAACCAAGTGAAAAATAAACTTTCAACATCTTTCTCTAAATCCAGAGTAATTTATTAAAAAAGGGTGGCACACCATTTGGCAACTCCTATAGGTAGAGATGACCTGCTAATGCTAGATGCCTGCCTGGTATCTCAACTTGGGCCTGGCTTCCACTGAAGAGACCTCAATAAAGGTCGAGACTAGTCTGGGTAGTGGCCCTTCCCTTAATGCATAACATTAGACATATCTGCAAGGAGATGTGTTTTGCATTATAGGAGATACTGAGACAGCAGTATTGGTAGCTTGCTCCACCTTTGCAACGAGTTTCCCTGGTGTTGTACCACCTTACCCCAGTCCGGAAGATACTTTCAAGCGCAAACTTTGTTTGCTCACACTTGGATAAAGGATTAAACTAAATTTATTATTTTCAAAAGTCTGTTATCTAAGTGATGCTATTTTTTGTGGCTGTGACAAGAATTAACATGAGAATAGATTTTGAAGAATTAGCATTACTTAAGATGTTGCAGAATCTCAAAGCAATGGAATAGGATGGGATATCAGCTCAAGTGTTAAGAGAATGTCTCTAAGCATTTACAGAGCTGAGACTTAAGTTAAAAAATCTTAAGGGAGTGAAAGGAAGGAATAATAGCTCCTTATCCTAAAGGAGGCTCCAAGACTCCAGTAAAAAAAAAAAAAAAAATACTCCAGTCAGTATCTTGGGAGTGGTAGTAAATGTGTTGAAAAAGTTGGTCAAAGACAGAATTCAGGAATGGATGCTTGCCTTTTGTTAAAGGTTTGCCTTGTCTTGGAATTTATTAACTTTTTTTTATAATAGTGTTTTTTATAATAACAGCTGAGTTAGATGGAGAGAATAGCTATACAGTGATACCGCTGGATTTTGAAAAGATGTTTGACAGGATATCATGCGAAGTATTGTTATGCCAATTGGATGTGGATGTGGATGTAGATGTGGATGAGATAGTGGCTGCTAAACAGATACCAAAAAGTAGTGTATGGAGGAGCAGAGTCCAGGAGGAAAGCATGTGACTATTAATGTGATGTGATGCAGAGCACTGTGCTTGGATCATGACTGTTTATTTTGTATATAAATATGATAGGAAATATTCAGTTATTGGCTGATGAAGATGCAAAATTGGGTATCGTGATAGTTATTAAAGAGATCTAGAGCTTGTAGAATGATTTAAATTAGGCTGAAAGTTTGGCAAGAGTGTCAAGTTATGCACTTTGGAGAAAAAAGATTATGCTACTGAAGAAGAATGATGCTCTGAAGCAGGGCTGGCTCTACCGACAGTGCAAGATGTGCATTTGCACGGGGTGGCAAAATTGGCATAAACTGTACAAAAAATAAGGGGCGAAGGGGGGGGCCCTGTTCTGAAGCCTTCAGTCAGAGTTTAAATTCGTAAAGCAAACACGCCTGAATTATACTAGGTTCAAATGACATTTTATAAGGATTAAAAGTTGCAGAAAAAGAGTACACACCGAGTTAGAACACACTGATTGACTGACATGTTTCTGTGCCTTATGATACACATAAAAAATTGTGCTCTGCAAAATAAAACAAGTCATTGCAGCGAACTCTACCAAAACCTGCATGAACTTTTGGTTATCTGATACTGCCTCCAAATTCCCTGGGTTCAACTATTTCCTGGAGTACAGTTCCATGAATGTGATACACAGCTTGTAATCTATTCATCCCAAAATGAATAACTTTACATTTTTCCACTTTAAACTGACACACATCTTTTGCACATACTGACAGCCTATTTAAATCATCCTGCAAGCTCTCTACATCACCTTGATTAACTATTGCCCAACCCAGTTTTGCATCATCAACAAAAAACTGAATATTTACCTTCATTCAAATTATTTTCTAAACCATTTATGTACAAATTAAATTAAATTAAACAGTAGTGATTATAATAGAGAAGAGCCTTGCGGCACACCATTAGTCATCTTTTTCCTGGATTCTGCTCCTCCATATATGCAGTTTCATATCCATTCCATCATCTCATCTCATCTGCTTTATACCCTCTTTTACCTTGCGGTGTCGAGGGTCCATTGATCATCGGACCTCAATCCGTTTACAGGATAAGGTGGTCAGCCCTATGCCCCGGTATATCCTATGGCCTGTAGTGTTAAGTTCTCAAGGCCAGTTTGCCTGCTTTGCGGGATGAAAAACCCCAGAATAAACTGAGGAAAAAACCCTGCTGTCCACGCCCAAGACTGGCTAACTTGGCTATGGCTGAGGAAGATCCTTCAGCTCCTCACGTCACCGATCCATTCCCATTTGTTCTAATTTGCATAATAGAGAATATGTGGTATTCTGTCAAATACTTTTGCAAAATCCAGCAGTATCATCATGTTGCCATTCTCTTTATCCAACTTGGCTCTCACTGTATTACAAAAAGTTAATAAATTACTACGACATGACTGCTACTTCACAAAGCTATGCTGCCCCTCAGAGTATCATTCTTATCCACCCACTCCTGAATTCTCTCATTCACTAACTTTTCCAGTACTTTTACCACCACTCCTGAGATACTGATTGGTCTATAATTTGTCACTGCAGTATTAGAGCCTCCTTTATGCAAGGGACTTATTTTATCCTCTTTCCATTTAACAGTCTTCCCTTGGGAGACTGTCAAAGCTGAGATTTCAAGTAAACAGCTGCTCAAAAAGCATAGCTACTTCCCTTGCACATTTTCATAAGATGCAAGCTGATATTCTATCTAATCCTACAGTCATATTTATATTGAAATTCTGCAACATCTTGATAACCTCCAATTCATCCACCTCTGTTCTCACATCAGTCCCTGTTACTGCTGTGATAGACACAGCAGTAACCTGACTTGGATGATATACCCTTGCAAAGTGATCACTCAGTAACTCAGCTATTTTATCCTTCTGTCACCTCGCTACTATCAGGACTTGTTAAAGTTACCCTTCCATAGTCATTCTTTCTCTTACTTGCCACATAATGAAAGACTCTAGGATTTCTTTTGTCCTCTCGGCTAGTTTCTTCTCATAAATCTGAATTTTCCTCCCTTATCATGCTGATCATCTTCTTATATACCTTCCATGATGATACTTTTTTTTTTTTTTGTAGCTTCTGTTTACTGATACTACTCTTTCATCAACTCAAAAGCTCTAGATGTATTTGAAACACTCTAGATGTTATGTACTGATTATGGTGGGTTACATTAATTTATGGGAGAACATTACATGTTCTCCTATAAAATATCTAACATATTTTTCTGCTTTAAAACTGTTTGGCTTAGATACATTTGAGCGGGAGGTGGTGGAAAGAATTCAAGGACAAGTGACTAAGCTTATGACAGGTCTGTGGAATGTTCTTTGAGGATAGATTGAAGGTGTGTTGGTTGCAGAGCTTAGCTGACAGGTGTAGGAGAAGGGATATGATAGAAACTTATAAGTTACTAAAAGGATTCTATAAGATTGACACAAAGGAACTTTTTCAATACATGGGTGGAAGAGTGAAATCAAGGAATCATACTTGGAAGTTGTCTAAGAGTTGCAGAATCTTAGACAACTTCTTTGCTTGGAGAGTGATCAATGAGTAGAATGGATTGCCACAGGTGATTGTGACTGCCCCAACAGAGAATAAGTTTAAGATGTATGATAGGTATTGTGTTAATGGATAGTGTGGTTCTCACACAATGAGTCTCTTGACTACATGGAGTACCTGTATAAATAATAATAAAATATATTAAACTCTTACATCTGGTATTTCATTTTTAGAATACCACATACGCATCAAGATGTGAATTTGTTTACTACTACTGTTCATGACTTACAGGAGAATTCTGTGAAAAGTTGTTATTATTATGTTACACCTCCAAGGATTCCAGACTCATCGAGAGGGCACCTACTCTACAACTCTCATCTCCACCACTCACTCCACCAACTACAGCAAACTGCATCATCGACACCAAAGCCATCTACTGCCCCACCACCAGCACTAGTATTTTCACAATCACAAACATCCTTTCCCATGGCTCGACTAACCCTCAACCCATTAAGTTTACTCACAAAACAGGTTCAACATGGGAATCTTTAGTGTCTACTACTTTTCTTTAACCCTAACATAAGGTAATTCATTAAAGAATGGTCAGTGAGTTCAAGGAGTGGTATGATAGATTTTGTGTTTCTTGGGGGGGGGGGGACCTCCCCCTCGATGAGTCTTGATAGACTTTGTGTTTCTTAGGAAGGACCTCCCACGATGAGTCTTTTGACTCCATGGAGGCCTGAATAATAATAATAATAATATCATTTTCAGCAACATTTAAATTTGATTTAATAAATACCTGAAAATTATCCAGCACTTCTAAATATGCCTCACATCGACAATTTAACTGTGTAACTAATCTGTCACAAATTACACATACTGTATTAACAACAGAACCTTTGTTTTTATTTGTATCACGTACATACATTTCCTTTTTATAATTCATCTTTTAAGGATTATGGTATTTTTCTAAAATTCTGATATCCAGTGATCTAGAAAAATGTGGGGATTATTTTCTGGCACAAATCCCAGACCCTTAATTTTTAAGATTTACCAGTACATCAGGGTAATGTAAATTCCAAAAATTATATATAACATCAGTTAAAACCATAAACAGAGCAATATAGTAATGCCTTAAACATTTAAAGAAAGATATCATTAATATTTCTCAACAATTTTTTTTAAGATTCAGCAAAAAATAAATTTCAAATGATCTAGATTTACCTTAAATACATAAATGAAAAATCAAGTTAAATTAAGCTTTAAATAAACGAATAGACTAGCATCTTGATATGGTATCTTTAGTAACAAATCACAAATAGATAAGTGAAAATAAAGTTTCGAGATTAATGATTGCAAACAGGTCATGGACAAAAAAATATGAAAATAAACAGTATTTGATATTTTTTTTAAGGGCATATGATCTATTTTGATATTGACTTGAAGCAGTAACACCCTTTTTCTGAGCTATATATATTATAGTAATATAGGAAATTTAACGTCCGCGCGGTTAGCCTAGTGGCTATGCGCTTCGCAACCATATGCCTGAGGAAGGAGTGTCCTAGGTTCGATTCCCGTCGGTGACATGAGGAGCTGAAGGATCTTCCTCAGCCATAGCCAAGTTAGCCAGTCTTGGGCGTGGACAGCAGGGTTTTTTCCCCAGTTTATTCTGGGGGTTTTCATCCCACAAAGCAGGCAAACTGGCCTTGAGAACTCAACACTACAGGCCATAGGATACACCGGGGTATAAGGCTGACCACCTTATCCTGTAAACGGAGTGAGGTCCGATGATCAATGGACCCTCGACACCGCAAGGTAAAAGAGGGTATAAGGAAGATGAGATGAGGAAATTTAACAGAAAACAATCATAATTTTTTATGCTCAATTTTAATTATTTATACTTTTAATTCTTCAATTTTAAATGTTTGGGGGGCCCCAGCTAAAGCCTTGTGCATCTGTGCATAAGTATGGCCCTGTATGGAGGAGAGTTTTCATGCAAAACAAACTGGCCAGAGAATACATGCAATTTCCATACAAAATACATTACGAGAAAAGCACTGTGTTGACTTAATAAGATAGTGCCGTACTTGCCTGTCTGGATGGCCATTAGATCATCATATGCTAATAATATAATGCTGGGTTCTCAGTAAGAATTATATCTCCCAAATTTCAGGTCCTTGTGCAAATTTTATGCACTGTATTCCATCCTTGCCTTCAAAATTTCAAAACCTTAACTTTGCGACACTTAAAATTTTGTTGCATTCATGTGGCCACAACAGCTAGTCTGTCCAAATCCTCATGATACCATTACCAGATCCATCATTCTCAGACCCTAGTCCCCCACCACCGTGTGCTGTTTCAGGTAATTTTGACTTCAAAGGTCCAAACTGGTGTAGATAGTGACCCACTCTGTAATCCATAGCAATATATGTGTCCCAAAGGGAGTGTGCTTTGCGTTAGGGGGATAATGAGATAATTGATGTGATGTGAAGTCAACAACCTCTATATACAAGAAAATATATTATAGAATTGAAAATTCACCACATACTATAGCCCTTTTGAACTTCAATTCTGTCATAAGCATTCTAGGTCTTTACTTGCCTTATTTATTCCTGACAGAATTCACATTCTGTAATGTCTTCACTCAAAAAAGGCATATTCAATTTGGATGTATATATTGCTATGTTCAGTACTATCAGGTGTACCTTGCACATGGCAATATTGAACCCATATTTGATTTGTTAATAATCACACTTCCTAAGTCAGATCCACTCTTCTGCCCTTTGGACAGTCCTATCAAGTATTTGTTTAAGCTTCTTTCAGTTTATCTTAATTATCACCTCTTTCTATTTGCCATTCTCAGTAGACTATGCTCTCTCAGCCTGTCCTTACAAGTGCATAACTAGTATGTTCAGAGCACTTGCACTATGTGGTGCAAAATCAGGGGTACAATATTTTATATAAAAATATAAAATGTTTTTTTACTTTTTTTTATTTTATGCATTTTTAGATTTACTTTGAAAAAATGTTCTGTAAATAAAAATATATAAAAACCTTTTATTTGGAAGGATCATGTAATTAACATTTTGTCCAGAGTTAGTCAACATTCCAGAGTCCTGATATAAGGTAAATATTTATTTAGCTGCTCGTATTTTGCCCATCTTCAAAGAACCACCTTCAGAGCAAGAAAACTTGTCACTTTATGTGGGCACTAACAATCAATTAGTAGTGAAACAACTCAAATTGTAGTGGACATAAGAAAGACATCCTACTTTCTAAAGTATTCTAATGTTCAGTTATATACAGGGTGGTTCAAAATTCCACGTACAAACTTTGAGAGGAGGTAGAGAACATCAAAATCAACCATATTCGCATAGGAAAGCATGACCAGAAACGCCACCCAAAAGTTATAGGTGGCACTGTTCGTCAGCTCTCCAGCTGAGCAATTGGGGGCTTCCTCATTCAAGCTTTTGACATCGTATGAAGAACGTGCATCGTTTTTTGAACCCTGAAATGGCAGACGTACACCTCGTTTACGGGTTAGCTGATGGTAATGGACGAGCTGCTGTACAAATGTATCGTGAAAGGTACCCAAACAGACGTGTACTGCATCACCAAATGTTTGTGCATTTGCATCAGAATTTGTGTTACTATGGATCATTCAGGGATCACAGGCATGATAGTGGGCAGCCACGATCGACATGAAATCCTGCTATGGAATAGGTGTTGCATGCGATGGACAATAATCCAGAGACAAGCACACATGCCGTTGCCTCTGCTATAGGAGTATCTTCATCTGCAACGGGTCCAGTTACTGATGGCCGAAGATTATCCTCTACGTGCGGAATTCATGGAGTGGTTTTTGCAGAAAAGTGCAATAGACCCAGTTGTTTCACTACTAATACCAAGTTAATTAGTAGTGAAACAGTTGTTTCACTACTAATTAACTTGTATTTTGTTAACGGATGAAGCTTCGTTTATCCGTGAAGGGGTATTCAATCACTGCAGTGCTCGTGTGGGCCCATGAGAACCCACACGCTGTGCAATCACATGCTGCACAACAATGCTTCACCATTAATGTATGGGCAGGTATTGTCGCTGACTGTTTAGTCAGCCCATACCTGTTACCACCCCGACTGGACTCCCAGAAGTATCGGACCTTTCTGGAAGAAGTTCTGCTGGATTTACTGAACAATGTTCCAATGACTGTGCATTGGCAGATGTGGTTCCAACACGATGGGGCTCTAGCCCATTTGTGTGCATCAATATTTGGACAGGTCCTTTGGGCTCGATGGATTGGGTGTGGTGGACCCGTCGCATGGCTCCACGCTTACCTGATTTATCGACCATTAATTTCTTTCTGTGAGGGGACCCTTAAAGCCATGGTGCACAAAATGCCTGTTGCCTCTGACATGGACCGTGTAGCAAGAATATCCATCGCTGCTCCTAATATATGGGAACTCCATGTATTTTTGAAAATGTATGGCAATCAATGCATCGTCGGTGTCAGGCATGCATCACTGCTAATGGTCGTAACTTTGAGTACCTGATATGAAACCATATTATGTATCCAACTACTATTGAACTGTTCAGTTATGCCTAATAAAGCTTTTTACACTACTTATTGCCTTGTGTTATTTCTGTATCTTTGTGTCCCTGTTGGTACATTCTGGTGAAGTTTCCTGTCATGCTTTCCTATGTGAATATGGTTGATTTTGATGTTCTCTACCTCCCCTCAAAGTTTACATGGAATTTTGAACCACCCTGTATATAGTTGTCAGATTAGAGTTGGTATTAAATTTAATTGACTGTCTTTTTGAAATTAATGCAGCCAAATTTGTTGAGGTTTGGGATGTGCAAGTGCTTCATTGCTGCTGACTTCAAAAATAGTCTGACTTAACTTCTATGCAGTACCATAATTTTCTTTCATATAATCTTGTAGATTATAAACCTTCAGTACAATGGGAAGGCTAAGAATTTATTTTTCATTTTTGTATTTTTTTGTATAATAAAGAAACCCTGCACTAAGACTAAACATTGAACTTTTCTAAGCCACTTCAGGCCTCTAACAAGCTGGACAGTCTAAATACACCGTACTGCTGCAAACTTTTGTTTTCATGCAGTATGACTGTAGTCTTTGTGCCAATAAAACATAAACCAAACTAGGCAATGAAATTCATCCCCCATCTAAAAACAATTGCAAATGTTCATGTCTCTGATAGGATTTGAATCCACAGCTTGTTGATTGGAGAGAATGTGTTAACCACTTGGCCAACTAGGCTGTCTGTTCAAGTTACAGAGCACTTTGTACATTCTTGTTGATATAAAGGATGATGTTTGTCCATATGTAAACAGATTGTTTTAAATGCAGTATGAAGATTATCACTTTTTTAATGTGTTCTGTGAATCTAGGGGATAAGAATTTTGAGGGAATTGTAGGATTATGTAGTATTTTACTCTCAGGGGACCCTGTAACCCCTAGAGAGCGCGTCCCCTGGGTGGAGGATAGGGGAGCCCACCATGTGTGTGTGTGTACATGCACGTGCATGTGTGTATATATATACAGGGTGTTCGGGATAAATTTGACATATTTATAATTAATTATATTTTTCCGTAAGTTACATGTATTAACACACACTTCTCTTCATTTAAAAGTTTGGACCCTTCTTCATTCATATACAAGATGTCAGAAAGGATGGATAGCTGGAACCCACTTGAATCATGGAAGAGAATAACTTGTATCATGATGATTCGTGCCCGCCATCAAAATAAGGATATTACGACTGCTGCCCAATGCTCCCTGAATACAGTAAAAACAATCAGGCATGAACTAGAGACTTGCAATGGTGACTACGAGGATGTAGCAAGAAGAAAGATCCCTAGCAGACGATCTGATTGTGTTCGTACAGCAGAATTCCTCGCAAATCTGCAGGAACAGGTGTTGAAGAACCCTGGCATTGGAATTCGGGCTTTGTTCGTGGAGTTGCTAACTGTAGTCAAGCCCTGGATAACAAGGGTAGCCAATGGTAGGCCGTATGTATGGCAGCGGGATTCGGCCCCTTGCCACACCTCTGGGAAAAGTCAAAAATGGTTGTCTGAAAATTTCTACGACTTCACCAGTCCAAATGTTTGGCCTCCAAACTCCCCAGACCTTAACCCCATGGATTATTTTGTATGGGGCGCAGTTGAAAAAGACACCAATCGCACTTCCAGTAATACAAAAGCCCAGTTAATGGATAAAATTAAAACAGTTTTTGCGGCCCTTCCCAGGGAGACTGTAGCATCAGCTTGTTCGAGGTTCCGAAGCAGAATTGAAGCTGTGATCGATGCTAATGGTGGTTATTTTGAGTAAATCTTGTTGATAGTATTGTAATTAACTCTGCCTGTAATGTTTTTTTGTCAATTCATTAAATTTAATAGATACAAAGAAGATTTTCTTTTTCCTTACGAAACTGTCAAATTTATCCCGAACACCCTGTATATGGTGGGGTGGTCCGAATATACTGAATAAGGACTCGTGGACCAACAGGGCCATAAGGGGCAATCATCTTGATTGTAAGGGAAGCGGCACTCCCATGGACCCCTAGCTGGATCTATCCTCTCCTTCTTCTACTTTGAGGAAGACCCACTTACTTTAATCTTTCCTATAAGGCCTTATCAGCCAACTCTTCTTACTTTATGACCCTTGTGCTATTAGAGTACTCGAGGGCCATGGGGTCTTTTCATTTCTGGCCTTACAACTATGTCCTCTCTATAAACCTTACTATATTTCTTCTATAGGAGAGCAAAAGGAAAGGGTGAAAGAAATGATTGTTGTGGCAGGTACGAATGATTTGAAAGGAGATAAAATGGAAATGATAGAAGACCTGAATGAATTGTTTGAGGTAGCAAAAGAAAAGAGTGAGAGAGTTAGAATGATTAGTCTTTTGCCACGGTATGACAGTGAAATGTTTAAAAGGAGGGCTATAATTGCAAATGACTTTATGCTTGGGTTATGTATGACGAGTGGTGTGGAATTTGTGGATGTGTGGAGTGAGTTTGATGGGCGAAAGGATCTATATAAGATGGATGGCTTGCATTTGAATGGTTACGGTGTAAGAAGACTTGAGAAAGTGTTGCTGAATGTAGTGTATGTGCAAATTCAGGGAAACTAGATTTGTTAGGGGGGGGGGAGTAGAGATACAGTCCTTATGGAGGCAGTTGAATGTAAGAATGAATATAATATGCCAGAGCAAATAAGGACAACAAATCTGAGTGGGATAGTTAATATAAGGCATCAAGGTGGGGTAGGGGCTAATGGGGGTCTTAAATTCATGTACACTAATACTAGGAGTATTAGGAACAAGAAGGAAGTGTTTTTGGCCATGGTTGGCACTTCCAGACCACAGGTTATAGGTATTAGTGAAACATGGTTGACTGTAGATGATATAACTAGTGGGATTGAATGTGATGGGTATAGTGTGTTCAGGAATGACAGAGAGAATAAAATGGGGGGAGGAGTATTGTTGATGATAGCTGATGAGCTCCAGCCAAGGAGAATAGAAGTTGAATTGCAGGATAGAGAAAAGAGCACATTTGAGGCCATTTGGTGTGAGATTGTGGCTAGCAGAACTAAATATACAATTGGGTGCTGCTATAGACCAGGTGATGGAAAAGATGGTGGTGACAGTATGCACAAGCAAATAGAAGAAATGGGTGGAAGGAGGGTGATTATTATGGGAGATTTCAACTATGGTCGCATTGATTGGAGTGAGGAGAGGACACACGGGAGGAAGGAACTGGATTTTATGCGGTTATTAAGGGATAACTATCTGCGACAGCATGTAATGGAAAATACTAGGGGTCAGAGAGTGCTTGACCTAGTAATTACATCTGAGGATTTGGCTGTAACAAATATGACCACATTGCCACCAATCGGTGAGAGTGATCATAGGGTCTTAACTTGGGAGGTGGCTAAAGGTGTAGAATTTTCAATTAAGACAGGGTACATGTGGAATTATCAGGCGGGAAAGTATGACAAGCTTAGGAGTTTGATTGGTTCAGTGCCATGGCATGTACAACTGCAAAGACTAGAAGTTGATAGTGCATGGGAGGTAGTTAAGAAGTGCTTGCATGAAGCAGTGGCTGACTGTATACCTAGAGTCCGAATAATAAATCAAGTAGGGGTTAAATGGATGAATAACACCATTAAGCTTGAGTTGCAAAAAAAGAAACAACTATGGAGGGAATTTAAGGAGAAGGGTGACCGGCAGGCACATGAACGGTATAAAGCGCAGGCCAGAAGGGTGACGAGTGTGGTAAGAAAAGCAAAAAAGGATTACGAAAGAACATTGGCCATGCAGGCTAAAGAGAATCCTAAACAGTTTTTTAGATATGTAGCAAGTAAAAGGAAAAATGTACATGGCAGATTGATTTTAAAGAATGCCGATGGTAGGGAGGTAACTGAATCAGTTGAGATAGTTGAGTTACTGAGTGAGCACTTTGCAAAAGTATATCATCCAGGTGGTGACATTGCAGAAACGAATAAACCAGTAGATTATACGGGAATTGTGGTTAATGAAGTGGAGGTGAATAGTCTATTGCATAACCTCAATGTCAATACATCTGTGGGATTGGATGGTATACCAGCTCGTGTTGTACGAGAAGCAGCTAAAGAATTGTCAGTACCCTTGACCATTTTGTTTAATTTGAGTCTCGGGTCTGGGTTAGTCCCGAGCGGGTGCAAAGAGGGGAAAATAGTTCCACTGCATAAAGGTGGTTCCAAGACTGCTGTTGTAAATTACCGACCAATTAGCATATCAGGAATCATTGTCAAGGTCTTAGAGAAATTAGTCAAGAAAAGAATACAGGATTGGATAGATGAAAATGGGATATTGTATGGGGGACAACATGGTTTTGTGAAGGGTAGGTCATGCCTCAGTAACTTGCTCACGTATTATAACACAGTGACGGCTGAACTGGATAAGGGTAATGGGTTTACGGTGATTCTACTGGACCTTGCCAAGGCCTTTGACAGGATTCCACATGGAATTCTAATCAGTAAATTGCAGCATATGGGAATGGACATAGGGTTGGTGAGATGGATAGGAGGGTGGTTGACGGAGAGATATCAGAGAGTGGTTTACTTGGGAGTAGAGTCCACAAGACGGCCTGTGATTAGTGGTGTGCCACAAGGATCTGTTCTTGGACCACTGCTGTTTAATTTGTTCATAAATGATATAGGAAATGATCTGAGAGGAACAGTACATTTGTTTGCGGATGATGCGAAGTTGGGTAGGGCAATAGTGAATGCAGATGACGTCAAAATTTTGCAGGATGATTTGGATAGATTGGAGGTCTGGGCTAAGGAGAATGGATGTCAGTTTAATGTGGCAAAATGTAAGGTTATGCATTTTGGGATGAAAAGATTGGCGGCAGTTTACTGCATTGGTGGAACCCTGCTCCAGGAAATTGATGAGGCACGAGATTTAGGAGTGTTGGTGGATAAGCAATTGAAATTTAGGGGACACATTGCAAAAGTGACCAAAATAGCTCATCAAATCACTTGGTTGCTGAAGAATACGATGACAAGCAGAGACAAGCAGGTTATTGTTCCTCTCTATCGAGCCTTGATAAGACCCCATATAGACTACTGTGCTCAGATTTGGTCACCTAGGTTTCTTCTTGATGGGGAGGAGGTGGAGAGGATCCAGAGGCGAGTGACCAAGATGATAGCAGGTCTGTGGAATGAACCGTATTAGAACAGGTTGAGGATTTGTGGGTTGCAAAAATTGGTTGATAGGCGGAGGAGGGGAGATATGATTGAGACATTCAAATTACTGAAGGGTTTCTATAAAATTAATTCAGAAGATATTTTTGAGAACAGGGCTGGTTGTGGGAGGACTAGGGGACATCCATGGAAACTGGGCAAAAGTGTGGTTAGTAAAGGTGTTAGAGCTGGGTTCTTTACTTTTAGAGTAGTGAATGAGTGGAATGCGCTCCCTGAGTCTGTAGTGGATGCTGTGACAGTGAATGAGTTTAAGGCGAGGTATGATAGATACTGTATGAATGTCAGATAGTTGTGATGAATATGATTTGGGGCCTCCCTCGATGAGTCTAATGACTCCCTGGAGTTGCCCGTAATAATAGTAATAATCTACCCTTTCCCCTTCAGTATACCCTATTCCTCCTATGGGTTTAAATTCGGAAGAAGGCGAGTTCAGAAGCCTTAAGGTAGCAGCCCTACCACTGAACTATTCCATCGTCAGGCTAGTCCCCTGACATGGAGAACATAACAATACTTGTAAGCTGACAGAAAAAGACAATCGGATTGAATCTATGGGAAACGACCCTGGAATGGAAAAGGGAAAACGAAAATGGAAACGACAAAATATAATACACATAGCAAACTGGAATATAAGAGGAATAGCATATAAAGAAATAGAATTAGACCAGTTATTAAATGAAAGAAATTTTTAAATAGCAGTAATCACTGAAACAAAAAAGAAATTAAAAGGAACTATGAGAACTGAAAATTTTAATGTGATATACAGTGGAGTCGACAGAGACCAAAGAGCACAAGCAGGAGTCATGATTTGGATTCATAACTCCCTTTCAAAACAGTTAAAACATTATAAATTATGGAATGAAAGAATAATAGAAGCTAGAATAAAAATAGATAGAGGCTATTTAACAATAACTGGTTTATATGCCCCAGAAGAAGGAAGAGAACAGGATAATATTGATTTTTATAATCAGCTACAAAACATATATAATAAAATAAATAAAAATGATTACATAATTTTAGCAGGAGACTTAAATGCAAGAATTGGAAACACGAAAATTAATAATAATATAGGAATACATGGAGAACACGCTCTAAACAGAAATGGTAAAAAATTGATTGACTTTGTAGTTTATAATAACCTAAAAATAATGAATTCCTTCTATAAACATAAAGACATACATAAATATACTTGGGCAGCAAGAGGATGGAAATCAATATTAGATTACTTCATATTAAATGAAAAGACATCAAAATTTTCACTAGATGTTAGAGTTCACAGAGGATATGAAATAAGCAGTGACCACTTCCTTGTTAAAATAAAATTAAGATTACCACCTAAATGGCTACAAGTAACAAGAACAGAAAGAAAAATTGAAACATTTGTTTATAAAACTAGACTATTGAATGACACAAATGTACAATGGCTATATGAACAAAGAATTAACCAGTATCTAGATAAAATAAAACAAAATGAAGAAATAGAAATAGAATGGCTTAATATAAAATCGATACTAAATGCAGCAGCAAATGAAAGCTTAGGAAAGACCAAAAAATTCAATAAAAGAAAAAAAACTGAAGATCTGGGATGATACAATCAAAGAAATAATCAAAAAGAAAAAAGAAGCCTATCACAAATGGTTAAGCAGTAAAAAATTAGAAGATGAAATAGAATATAAAAGAATAAGAGCCATAGCTAAAAGAGAAGTCAGAAAAAGACAGAGAGAATCATGGAATAAATTTGTTTCTAATTTAGAACATGATTTATATAAAATAAGACCCAATGTATATAAGATTTTGAAACACCTAAATGCAGATACCAAAGAAAACATAAAATTAAACACTGAATTGAAATTAGAAGAATTTCTAAATTACTACACAGAACTGTGGACAGACAAATATTTTAAAAAAGACAACTAGCAAACAATTAACGAAAATGAAAAGGAAATAACTGAAGAAGAATTAGAAATCAGCCTGAAAGAAACACGAAACGGAAAATCACCTGGAGAAGATAAGCTAGGTTCAGAACTATATAAATACGCAGGAACAAGATTCAAAGGAAGACTCTTATTATTTTTAAATAAAATTTACTCAACTGGTATCTCCCCAATAGAATGGAAAAAAGCAATTGTGATTCCTATCTTTAAGAAAGGTAATAGAGATGACCCTAAAAACTATAGAGGTATCAGTATACTAAATTCATGTTACAAAATATACAGCAGAATCTTAAATAACAAACTAATGAAATATTCCGAAAACTTTATTCTAGAGGTGCAAAATGGATTTAGAAAAGGACGATCATGTATAGACCCAGCCTTCTGCCTAAAATTAATAATAGAGAAAAGAAGAGAATATGATTTAGAAACACATATTGCATTTATTGACTTTGAAAAAGCATTTGACAAAGTTAAAAGAAACATATTATTTAACATATTAAAAGAAAGACAAATACCAAATAATATCCTAAAAGCTGTCACAAGTATATATGAAAATAATCAAATACAAATAAGATTAAATCATGAGCTATCATATACAAGAGAGATAAACCAAGGGGTCTGACAGGGATGTCCCCTCTCAGCAACTCTTTTTAATATCTACTTAAATGAAATAATAATAAAATGGAGTAAAAATTTACATCAAGGAATTAAACTTTCACCTACAGTTAACTCAAACACTCTCCTCTTTGCAGACGACCAAATAATAATTACAAATTCCGAAGATAACTTACAGAAAGCTATTTTAAATCTAAATGAGATAACCAAAGATTATGGTATGATATTATCAACGGAAAAATCAAAAACTATGGCCTTTAAAGGACAAGATCCAGCAAGAACTAAAATAGTATTAGATAAAAGATCTTAGAACAGGTGAATTCATTTAACTACCTAGGATGTATGATCACTTACGAAAATGAAAAAGATATAAACATAAAAATTGCAAAATATTTAAAAATAACAGGAGTAATTAACTCTATATTTAAACCAAACCTAGTTCAAAAACAAACCAGGCTAAAAGTATACAATACATTAGCCATACCGGTCTTAATGTATGGAAGCGAAATCTGGACAATAAAACAAAAAGACAAACAAAGATTAACAACAGCAGAAATGAAGTTTATGAGAAAAACTGCAAAGTATACCCTATTTGATCACAAAAGAAACGAAGATATTATGAAAGAATTAAACCAAGAACCAGTAATTGAAAAAATTAAAAAATATAAACATAGATGGATGGAACACGTTCAAAGAATGAAAACAGAAAGATTACCAAAACTAGCCTTAAAGTACAAGCCATTAGGAAAAAGAAAACCAGGACGTCCTCTTAAACGATGACTTCTAAGGCCGGAACAGGCCTAAATCCTTGATACGTATGATGATGTAGTATTTTATCTATTTTATAGGGGGGGGTTAAAGCCATTGGCTAAAAATGAGTTTAGTGAAAGTAGTTTTGTAGCAAGAGCTGTCATTAGAACAAATAACCCTGGCTCTGTTGGTGTTTTAAGCATATCATATTGTTGGGCTTTGTGATGTTGATTGTTTGTCTTCCAATGTATGTTCTTTCTATAAG
The DNA here is from genome assembly GCF_054136105.1 of Typopeltis vanoorti. Classification (NCBI taxonomy): domain Eukaryota; kingdom Metazoa; phylum Arthropoda; class Arachnida; order Uropygi; family Thelyphonidae; genus Typopeltis; species Typopeltis vanoorti. The sequence goes on along the minus strand of NC_143561.1, from coordinate 40,840,523 downwards.
CATCATGAATTGTTTGAAAAATCGACAGCTGTAGGAAGAACTGAAGTATATTTCAGATGTTGACTGTTATGGGACTAGGCAGCAAGCTCATTTACACAACACAGGCAGACTTTGTTAAGATTGGCTGAATTGAATCATTGCAGTCCCCCCACACACACACACCCCCATTTATCCCCATTGTCTCTCCTTAATGTGTTAGGTGGCCTGTCATTGCCAAATAATTTGGCTTATTTTTCCACTTGGTTATACTATAAATTAAAAATGCCAAGAAATTATTATATTCTTGGTTTAATCCTTTATCCAAGTGTAAGCAAACAAAGTTTGCACAGTCCTCAAGTAAATTCAGGACTAGGCAACTCGTATATAGAAGCTAATGACTTCACATCACTTATCTTAGTATCCTATAATGCAAAGCACATATCCTTATGAACATGCATAATGCTATTATTATGGGAAGAGTCACTACCCAGACTGGTTTAAACCTTTCTTGAGGTCTCATCAGTGGGAGCCAGACCTAGAGATGATACTAAGGTTGAAATAATGCAGAAGTCATATTATATACAAGTAGCCAAAAAAAGGTGTCACACCTTATTACTAAAATACTCTAGATAGATGTTGGAAGTTTTTTGGATGTTGGATACTAAGGCAAGTGATGTGAAGTCATTAGCTTCTATATATGAGTTTCCCAGTCCTGAAGTTACTTCAGGTGCAAACTTTGTTTGCTTACACTTGGATAAAGGATTAAGCCAAGAATATAATTTCTTGGCATCTTTAATTCATAACTTGGTTTCATAGAAAACTGATTAATGTTACGATTGTGGGTTAATCCTATTTAGTGTGTCTGTCAGTTGTATGTGTTTTCTCTGGTTGGATCTCTTCATGTTTCTGGAAGAGAACATGAACTTGCTCCATATGAGACTGATTGATTGATTGACCAACTTACACTTGAAGCTGTTGTATAGATTTCTCATATCCTAATTGGGATTTGAACTAGGACTTATCAGCATTGCTGAGTGGACCAATGACCATCCAGTTTTTCCTTTCCATACATATAAACCAACCTTACATATATGGTAAATCAGAATTATTCAGATATCTGGAAAAGGGAACTTACTAAATTGTGTTAATGACATTAACATGATATCAACGAATTCATGTCCAAATTTTTAAAGATGTTTTTTAGCATAATTACAAACATCATTTTCACAAAGGAGGTAAAATTACTTCTGAGGGGACAGGTGATTTTGCTACTTGTTTGGCAAGTAGAACTGTCTGTACCGTCAACTGTTAGGCATAGTCACAAGGTTTCTCTCAAAGATTTCCTAATTGGTGAGAAATTCAGATGAATATTTCAATCTGGTGCCAATTAATTTTTTTTTTTTTTTTTTTTTTTTTTTTTTTTTTTTTTTTTTAATAGTTAGAACCTTACTGGTGAGAGCTGTTTTTGTGGCTGGTACAAGTGTGTGCAGTTCACGTTTGAAATGCATGGTCTCATGCTTAAATGTTTTAGTTCTTTTGTCTGGCATTTGCTTTTAGGCTTACATTTCTGATATAGATATTAACTTAGTTTCTTACTCAAAATTTCTGACTACTACTTGAATAGCAGTTAAAATTTAATTTCTCTTTTAGAAAAAGATTCATTGTAGTTTTAATGATTATTGAATGGTTTATTTTGCATCTAGACTTTGCACTCTTTTATGCAAGTGAATATAAATGCATGGGCACTATTGAGAACATTATTTTATTTACACAGAGACATCAGACGAGGATTCTAAAGGTTCCTTTATACAGCATACCAAAGCTGATCGGTTTGGTGTCGTAGAGAGATTTGCCTCAGAATGGCCATCTTGACTCGAGGAACAGCCTCATGGTACTTCCCTCTTCAGGTATGCTATTTTTTTCTTTAATATCTGTTTTTTCTCATGTAAAATCAGATGTTGTTTCATGTGATTTCCCCTTAAACCGATTAAAATACTTATTCCTATCAAATTAATGAAAATCCCCCCCCTGCTTTTTTTAAAACATTTTAAATTTGTTTTCATTATTTAATAGTCTCCCCTCAACAAAACTAATGGCCCACAGTTTAGGAAGTGCTGCTGTAAGAGATTATTCGCCTTTTTTTTTTTTTTTTTTTTTTTTTTTTTTTTTTTGAAAAGTGGAATTCAGTAAAATGGCTTTTTGCACATCTTTAAAAGGAAAATTGGATTGCTAACTGAAGCAGGCCTTCTGTCATCAGCTGCTGCTAGATTGTTTGTATCAGCATTTATTTGGATAAGTCTCATGGCAATTCAAATTTGTAGTATGGGTTTTATGATATTAAAAAATTCATTTTTATTGGCTAAATCAGTCAAGGTGATTTTCTGTATTCCTGTTTTGAATTTTAAAATTTCACCTTTATATAATCATCTCAATCTTCTAGACATCATAAAAAAATGAACATAAATGAGATAAGTGAAATACCTGCATCATAAAAGAATAATATGATCACCACAACCCCAAGGCAACAAACCACAGAACTATCTACCACATCTGATGATAGATGGAACTGATATACTTTCAGTTTATTACTTTGCAAATACATATGAATCCTTGAGACATTCTTCTTCTTCCCTCTTTTACCTTGCAGTGTCAAGGGTTTTTCTATTCATTTAACTGCAACCGTACCCAAGGATAAGGTGGTTGGCCCTATGCCTCTTGCCTATTCTATGTCTGTAGAGGTGTTGAATTCTCAAGTCTGGTTTGCCTGCTTGCAGGATGAAAAACCCCAGATAAACTAGGGAGAAAAAACCCTGGATTGCAGGGTTTTTGCATTTTTCTTCAATAGCTAGAACATTTTGCCACCTCTTATATTCTAAGTCCCATGACTTGTGCTACTTTTACACATAGCTTAGCCCTTAAGCTTTTCTCTGTATTTTCTTAGGACCTACCTGCTTGCTTGCTAGCAGATTTTGATATGCTTTCTTTTCTAGGACTTCCTCTTTAACTTCTTGCTTTAGAGTTTGCCACTGAGACTCCAAGCTGTGATTCTTATTTTCGAATTCTTTGTTTTGTTTTGTTTTTTCTTGAATATTTGTATAGTTCAATCTACTGCTGAACTTGAATTCTTTTAAAAACTTTTCTTGCATATTTTCCTTTTCAATATGAACTTAAAACTAAGTGATTTCCCCAGAACTACTGTGAAAATATCACTGTCAACAACAGTGATATAGTCTACTTTTTTTTCCCTTGTCTTCTGTCCATGAAAATTTGATCTTTATGTTGAAACATGGTATTGTGATTATTAGTCAGTCCTAAACAGAAATTCAACAGGTGCTTACCATTATTAGCTTTGCCATTTTCTCCAACTGTTTCCCAAACATTCCTATATGTCTGTGACTTATTCCTTACCACTGTTTAGATCTTTACAAAGGGCTAGCTTTTTTTCTATTTTGTCAACTGCCCTCTTTAATGACTCAAAATTCCTCACTTCTTCCATGAGACTACATAGGCATACACAAATTTTAATTTCTAATTTTAAGAATTTGCTCACATAACTGCTTGAAATTGAAGGTTTATCTTTGTGTTTAGTGTTGAATGCTATTGTTATTACTCCTTCCTTTTCATGAAGTACACTTACCAAAATATAACATCCTGTATTTATTATTATTATTTAATACCTCTAAGGAGTCCAAGACTCATCGAGGGATTTATTTAGCAGGATCTTGTCTATTTTCTTCATCACATGCCAATTATGTTGGTGTGGTACTTTATTAGTTCTGCTAGGTTTGATTTCTTTTCCATTGAAAATGCTTACGCAGAAATTTAATCATGTTGGCTAGGTAAATTAGGGCACATATCTATGATGATTCAGTCTTTCATTTATGTACACAATTTGTAGTGCAGACTGTCAGTCACCACATGCTATCTAACATTGAATTCAGAGGCCACTTTTCCATCTATATTTACTACCAAGGAAAGAGTGGACATAAAGACTACTCCTGCTAGAATGCAGATAAGTTAATTATGGTGCCACAAATTGCTAAAACATGTTTATGGATGCATGACATGTCCATTTTTCCACAAAAGAATGTCCCTTGGCAAGCATGAAGCTGTACCAAACATTAACTTTTGAACTATCTGTTTTCACTTTGTGGATGAGATGCAGCAATTCTGTTTAACTTTGAACCATCACAAACATCGTGTTCCCATATATATCATGTGGAACTCAAGCACACTTTGATCTATGTGATTGTTCTTCTTTTTAGCATTCTTCAATAAAAAGTTATAGGGTTTTTAAAGTTGTTTCATTTCTGTGAAAACTACCTGTTTTAAGCAGTTGGTTAGTTGACAATCTGCAATTAGTAGTCTAGGATTTCTACTTCCCTATAAGAGGACAACAGATGCATTACTAAATCTGAAAATTTAACATGTGAAAATTTTCATATATAGAGCCTAGATTTTGAACAATTGCTATACTATTGAAGTGTGTGTGTATGTACATGCACTTAGCTTTGCTTAAGTTGTAAACGTACTTACCATTTATTTCCATTATAAGTAATGATCTGAATAACATATCAGAATAAAGTTAATTTGAAGAAAAATATCTTAATGAACATTTAAAGTGTTACCTAGTCTAGCCAATACTGTTACAACTTGAACAATGCATAAACCTTTTAATCTATCAGTAAATCATTTAGGCTTTCAGCACATGCAAACCACATGTATAACAGCATTCATTTTTTGAAATGTGCCTTTTTGCCTTTACACATACACATGAGGTCTGTGAGACCACATATTGATGGCGGCACCATAACATCTAACAGAAATTCTGCCACTGCTTGTTCCAAATCCACCTTCAGGCTGATGATGCTGGGGTGTCATTTCTTACAGGCTATTTTCTCAAGCTCCGATCAAATTTGAAGTCCAACAGATTCAGATGGCCAATCAAATGGTGATATGATGTGGTTGAACAAATTTGTCTCTGACCATTGTTGGTTAGTCCTTGACTTGCGTGCAGGGGCTGAGTCCTGTTGGAAGGTCCACTGTTTACAATGAAACAAGGTGTTCTAGGGCCATACCACAGATTCCAGCACAGTGTCTTGATACCATTTTGGTGGAGGTTTTGACCCTTTCTCACAGAAATGCAACTTGTATACACCTTCATACATCAATCTTGCACACACACACACACTCTTTGGGTGCTATGGCATGTGCTGTACAGTCATCCAGGGTATATATATCCTATTATTTTGGCAGTTAGACTCTACATAGGTGACAATCTTCTCATCTGTGAAGAGAATGTGTCTGTTTGCATATCACTGGAGAAGTGCCTCTGATTTTATCACCTTCTGTCCCATAATTTGTGGTATAAGGAAGTCTCCAGTAGAAAGACAATAGGCTCTCACGCTCAGGTCATCAGTTATTACACAGTTCTTCATTCTCTGCAAAACATTCATCTCTTGTGACATCACTTTCTGCATTTTCACAGGATTATGCCAGAGGCATGCCTTCACAGCTCACAAGCTGTTGCATCCTAACACAGCATGGTTGACTTGTTCTTTGGTGGTCAGATACGTCTTCTGTATCGTTATAATTGTTAATAGTCTTATAGACAAACATCCTACTGATTTGAAGTGTTTTGAGCTTGTTGAGAATAACAGGTGGCTACCTTCCAACCTTATGAAGTCTGTTACAGCTACACAGTTCTCATAAATCTCCTCACTGCATGTTAACCTATACAGTTAGACAACTCTCGCTATTGATAAACATGTAAATGTTTGCTGTACACAGCAGTACTAACAGAACTGGGCTTGTACAATTCTGTGGGCAGTGCAGAGATGTGCAGAATTGTAACAGTATTCATGACAAGATTGTGTATATTAGTTGAACATAGTATTATCCTGCAGTTATTTTTCAGCTGTGCTAATGCTGCTCTAAAATTAAGTACAGTTTATCATTATTAATATAATTATTGAGTACAAACATTATTTATGTAATAAAAGCTTGCTGACTACATCAAACCATTGAAAATTATTAAAAGAGACCTTCAGGGAGTTCACATACTACACACACCAGCTATCATGCTTCTTGAATTCATTCACACTGCTTGCATACCACATCCAATAACAATCCATTGCAATCATGCACCACCCTATGAGAGAAAAATCTAGTCCTCACTCCTTTCTTAGGCAAAATGGCAAGATGACAAAGATTCCCTCTAGTTCTTTCCCCACCCTCCATAAAATGAAAAATTCCATCAACTGAAATCTTGTATGACCCTTTCAGAAGTTTTGTAGGTCTCAGTCATATCACTCATCATTCTCCTGTTTGCTAGTGTGTGCTGTCTACAAATTCTCAGTTTGTCTTCATAATCATATTCCATAATCCTGATATCATTTTTATAACATAACATATAAATGTTATGTTATGAAAATAAAATAAATAAAAGCATTTAGAACACTTTCAAGAAGAAGAAAAAAAACAACAGGAGATTAGGAAGTCAGGTGTGTGGATGGTGGTTCATTTGATGCAATCTGGTGTAAGATGGAGGCCAGTATGAAAAAATGTACAAAAAGTCGGCTGCCATGATAGGCCAGAGATGCAAGGGATGATGTAGAAGACATGCATCAGTATTCCACAATTCTGATATAATTTTTAACACTCTCCTTTGTACTCTCTCCACTGAATCAGAATCGAAACGCAAACCTGGAATCCAGACCTGCACACAATAGCCCAAGTGAGGTCTTATCAAAGCCTTGCAAAGAGGCAAAATAACATCTTGATCTTTACATATTAAAGGTCATTTCAGCATTGCAGTAATCTTTGCAGTCATTGCTACATGGCCTACTAACACTCCAAGATCCTAGCCTGATCAATTTCGTTTAGCATAATCCTACCAATATAATACGACGTTGGATATCTAATCATGCCGAAGTGCATGAATTTACATTTAAAGATATTGAACTGACATTCATTTTCCCATGCCCACAATTCCAGCCTATTCAAATCATTCTGCAAGTACTGCATATCAGCAGCATTCTTGATTACCTTACCTATCTTTGCATGATCAGCAAATAGCTGTGTCACCTGTGAAATCCTTCCCAATAGTATTAATGTACAGATTGAATAACAGTGGACCAAGCACTGATCCTTGTGGCATGCCACTAGTTATCTTGAATCTTGCAGACTTGCATCCCCTGTATACCACTTTTTGATATCTATCAGTCAGTCATCCTCTTAAATATGCTGATATTTTATAATTCAAACCCATATTCTCCAGTTTATGCAATAGTGTTCCATGTTGTATTCTGTCAAAAGCTTTAGCAAAATACAAAGTGCCATGGTGTAGCTATTCCCCTTGTCTAGTCAATGGTAACATTATAGGATGCGAGCAAGTTCTAAAACATGACCTTCCCTTAGTAAACCCCATGCTATTCATTGCAAAGTAGAGATTCACTGTCAATCCATTTCTGAATGTGAGTCCTAATTTTTTCCAAATCTTCACCACTACTTCTGAGATGCTGATTGGTCGATAGTTGGATACATCAGTCTTTGCACCACCCTAGTGCAATGGGAATTACCATACATTCTTTCCATTCCTGCAGAATCTTTCCTGTTCTGATCAAATTATATAGCATGGTAAAAAGAAATAGCGAGTTCAGCTAAACACTCTTTTAGTACCTGTGCTGATATTCCATCAGTCCCTATTGCTGAATTCTTATTCTGTTTGTTCAACAGCTCTGATACCTCTTCATCATACACCCGAGTTTTTTTTTTCAGAAGAGGTAGCAGTGAACTCAGTGTCGCATATACCAGGTTGACAGCTTTTAACAAAATGGACACATTAGTTGAACAACTTCTTCTGCATCTGTCACCCTCACGTCATCTGCATTTAGATTATTCTTTCATTTACTTGCAGTATATCAGTAAACTCATGGGACATCTTTGGCTTGCAGAGCCAGTTTCTTTTCATGCTCAGACTTAACTTACCACACAACAGTTGTGACTCTTCTGGCCTGCTGCTTATAATTTTCATAACAGACATGATCCTTGTGCAGACAGTATTCCTTCTACATCATCCATATGATCCATGCTTTGTCATAGTGGAGAGCTTGTAGGATGATTTAAAAAGGCTGTTAGTATGGGCAAAAGATAATGGGTGCCAGTTCAATGTGGAGAAATGTAAAGTTATGCATTTTGGGATAAACAGATTACAAGTTGTGTATTACATTGATGGCACTGTACTCCACAAAATTGAGGAAGCCAGAGATTTAGGGGGTGATGATAGACAGAGTTAAAGTTTACAGGACATGTTGCTAAGGTATCCTATAAGATTATTTGGCTATTGAAGAACACACGAGTAGAGATAAGGAAGTTGTTATTCCTCTTTAAAAGGCCTTGATACATCCACATCTGGATTACTGTGCTTAAGTCTGGTCACCTGGGTTTCTTGGGGATGTAGAAGCAGCGGAGAATATTCAGAGGCAAGTGACCAAGATTGTGAGTGGGCTGTAGAATATTCTCTATGAAGACAGATTGAGGGTGTATGGATTACTGAAGTTGGTTGATAGGAGAAAAAGAGGGGGATATGATAGAAACATTTAAGCTATTTATTGGGTTTTATAGAATTGATGTAGGAGAAATGTTTCAGCACTTGACTGGAGGGGGCCAAAATAAGGGAGTCATTCCTGGAACTTGAATAAAGGTGTGGTTAGTAAGAGTGTGAGGACTAGATTTTTTGCTTGGAGAGTTGTGAATAAGTGGAATGGGTTGCAAGAGTCAGTTCTCAGTGCATTGTTCAGTTAATGGGTTTAAGAAGATGTATGATAGATTATGTAGATAGTTTGGGTTTCTTGCAATGAGCCTTCAGACTCCATGGAGGCACCTGTAGAATATTTATTTTTATTTTTATTTTTTGCTGCATATAGCAAACCTTTTTAAAACCAACTATTCTGTAGTCTTAGCTTGCTATAAGGGGAGTTGATTGTACAAAGCAAGATGTTATAATATTGCCAGTGAGAGAAAACAATGTATTATGAATAACCAGAACTTTTTTAAAAATAAGTTTTATTTGTTTAATAGGTTTTCTTTTTTTTATTAGCCCATGGAGCACGTCAAGTACACCAGCTGTGATCCTCCCTGACACTGCTTGGGACCATGAAAAAGAGGATGAAAAGGTAATTATCATAATAACTAACACCTAAGGAATAAAAATTTTCTATTAACTGTAGAATTAATATAGTGAAAACTAGTTGTTGATCAAATTAAATAGAGTTTAATTTAATGGATTTTTTTTTTTTTCATCTCCTGTGTTTTATCTCTACTTTTCATACTACTGTATTTTAACTTTTAATTATATCTTCTCTCTCCATATGATCAAACCTAGCATCTGCACCTAGTAGATTCCCCATATTCCAAAAAATAAAATAAAATAAATTTTTTTTTACTGTTTTGAATATTGATTTTTGGTTTCAAGAGAATGTCATATTGGACTGAATTTCTTTATCAGTATAAGCTTCTCGTGTTTTAATATGGCTCCAAACCATTTCTTATTCTAACACAATTTAACAATATTTTACTTGCATGGCTTCCTGCTACGGCACATCTAGTGCCATATATTTTATGACATTTTCTTCTAGTACTATATTTCATTTTTGCTGTATGACATTTTAATAGTGGATTATCTAATCTGAAGTTCAACTTTAGATTTGACACTCCTGCCTTGCATTCTAGGAATGCAGATAATGAATGTATTAGGTGCAGCTATGACATTTCCTGATACGTATAGAAAACTGATGTTTATATTAGTTTCCCATCAATAAAATAGAAAATTATGTGACCGATGTTTCACGTTTTTAGTGTTGTATGATACCCTCCCCCCCCAAGTGGAAAAATTAGTTTTAATTTTTAAGTACTTGTGGCGGTATCACTTTATAGGAAACATGTCAAAAAATGTAGTATATTTAACTTTTTTTTTTTTTTTAATTTATCTTGCCTCTTCCCAACCAAATCTCTTTGACTTGAAACATTAAAAAACTGCATTACCTTAAGATATATACAGGGTGTCCCAACACGAAAGAACAATGCAATTTCATTGTTGAGCAATATTTTAAAAATAATGAAGGTTTGACAGCTACAGTTCTCAATTTTCATACAAAATATGGTCGGAATAGTGATTTAACTTCATCAACTGTGAAAAGATTAATTAAAAAATTCAAGGAAACTGGATCAATTAGTGATCTTATACACTCTGGCCATCCTTCAACAAGTCGTTCAACAGAAAACATCGAAGCAGTTCGTGAGAGTGTTGCTGAGAGTCCAGGAACATCAATTCGGCACCGTGGTCTTGAATTGGGCATTTCGAGAAGCTCTCTACAACGTATTCTCACAAAAGATTTGCATCTTTATGCTTACGAAGTTCAATTGACTCAAGAATGAAGCCTACTGACCACACACAGCGAAGCGAAGAGAGTTTGTTGAATGGATTATGGAACAACAAGTGGATGCTTATTTTTCGAACAAAATCATCTTCAGCAATGAGGCTCATTTTCATCTTGATGGCTTCGTTAATCGACAAAATTGTTGCATTTGGGGTTCAGAAAATCCACGAGTGATTGTTGAGAAACAAATGCATCCACATCGCTGTTTGGTGCAGATTTTGGGCTGGAGGCATCATCGGTCCATTCTTCTTCAAAAATGCAGCTGGTAAGGCAATAACAGTTAATGGTGCTGGCTATCGCAACATGATAATCCAGTTTTTTGTGCCTAAATTGCAAGATATGGATGTGGATGACGTGGTTTCAACAAGACGGTGCCACATGCCATACAGCCCGAGAAACAATTCAATTACTGCACGAGTCATTTCCTGGTTGTGTAATTTCCCGTTTTGGTGATCAGAATTGGCTGCCCAGATCATGTGACTTAACGGCGTTGGACTTTTTTCTTTGAGGTTTTTTGAAGTCTAAGGTTTATGCCAACAAGCCCACGACCACCCACACCTTGAAGGAGGAAATTGAGCATTCTATCAACGAAATTCAGCCACATTTATGCAAAACGGTCATGGAAAATTTCGACAAAAGAGTGCGTATGTGCCAGCAAAGCCGTGGAGGCCATTTACTCGATATGCTATTCCATGCATAACCCTATACTGTATACTTTATGAATCAATAAGAAATTACAATTTTTAATTAAAAACCTGTGTTTTCTATCAAAATTACTTCTTGCGTGAATTTTGGGACACCCTTCATATATTATTGTTATATTCCATTTTGTCTGTAAAATTCAACCATTCTTTAACTTTAAGTATAAAATTTAATACTGTATCAACCATTTAAAAAAAAAAAAAAAAACTTTTTCCTTTTCTGTTTATAACAGGTAACCAAATCATTGGTATGCAGTGATGATGATGATGATGACAGTTGTCCACTGCCTGATCCCTGTTGGGGAGATGTGCCTGAAACCCTTCAGTTTACATCTACTGAAGCCGTGGAAAGCTTCTTGAAGGAGTTGCACATCATTGTAGGAGATGAGTTGCAGGGTCACAATTACAACACAGTTGGCAATTTCTTAAACTTCTATGATGAGTTTAAGCATAGAGGAAGTCCCCCTTTGTGGGAATTTTTTGAGCAGTATAATGCCAAGATTGTTCCTGAAAGTTTATCCTGTGTTGGGCTGAGCTGTCGTTTATATGAGCGTATTTTAGATTCATCTCTTAGCCTTGATTTTCCAGAGTTGAAAACTGCATTATATCTAGCATCATGTGAAGAAATGATAGATGATATTGAATCCTACTGCAGTTCCTTGCCACCAAAAGCTTCTTTAGTTGTTAAAGAACATGTAGTGGTAGTTATAAAAATTTCAGTTGATGGCAGAGAAGGAGTAATTGTATCTGATCCAGGTTATCATGTTGGAATTCCTGTAATTGTTATGAGAGACCATAAATGTCCACATACTGGATGGTTCGTATTGAGTGAAACAGAAAAATCTAAAAAAGAGTATTGCTATTCTTTGAAATGTGATTGTATTGTCTGGACTATAAAGGAAACCAAAGGTGGAAAGGTTAAGATTTGGGATAACTTGATCTATTTTAAGAAAAGATTCTTGAGTTATATTGATGTAACTGAAAAGAGAAATTTAGTTTTTAATTTCAAAGCCTTAGTTGCACGAGATAGGATGCTGCCAGTTGCAGGATTTTATTGTAATCTTGAGAGCGATGATAGATTTACACTGTTTTATAAAGATTCAAATGGAAAGCGAACAGAAGTGAAAATTTCTTTTGAATATTTTCAAGGCAGTAGATCAAACAACATCTATGAATTGGCAATTGAAAGTTGTGCAGCTCAAACAGGATACAATGCTATGTTCCTTGCACAGATGCTTTTAAAAGTCATTGAAGCATATAATGACAACCAGTTTATGCCCTACGTACTAGAGCTAAATCGCATAATTGATGAAGATTAAAATTTTGTTGAGCCAATGCTTTAACTTGTTGCTTTCCTGTAGAGATTGACATATTGTAGGGCAAGATATAAATTATGAGCAAGTTTTATTTACAGTTGTAAAAGCTATGTTTGCATTTCAATAAAAATGTGTATTTTTTTTCTCTTGATTTGTAGTAACTAGGATATTAGTAAAATACAATTTTGGAGATGAGTATTTGTTAACCATTTTAACATTGAATCAGATGGGAAAAAAAAAAAATGTTTAGATGGATAGATTACATTGCTGTGTTTAATGCATGAGCACTCTAAAAGGAAATGTGGGGATGCTAATTCCCAAAATTTAAAATTAAGCCCAAACTGTTCCTTTTATTATCATCTGAGTATTATGCTTAAGGATAATCACTTAAACATCCTATTACTATTCAAGCATGTATATAAAAAAATGAAAGCACTTATCAGAATAATCTTATGTAGATCTCTGAACATTGGGTACTTGGAAGTTTTTCTTCTTTTTTTCAGCTTACTTAGTTTTCAATTACAGTATAATTTGAACATTAAAAAAATATTAAAACATCAATACTTGCCTTAAAATGAAGAAAACATTTTTTATGTTTAAAACAGTTGGCTTTTAACTCTTACGAAGAAAAAAAATATAATAATAGTAATAAAGTTGTATTTTATTTTTCTCCTCCTTAATGTGTTTACATAAGGGGGGGGGGGATCTGGAAAGTTCTGATTAACACCTAGAATAAAAATGATATTAAAGCAACTGATATAACCACAAGAAAGAACATACTAGTAGCAGAGTTATGAAGGTAACATATTCTTACATCCTCATATGTTCTAAGTTACCATCATAACTCTGCTACTAGTATGTTCTTTCTCTCCAATACAGACTTAATATATAATTTTCTATAAATAATTTAACTTTTTTTGCCCATATTTACCAAGTGGAAACAGTGTTGACAATCTATTGAATGTCCCGTTTTCTGCAAGAAATTTCGCAGATTGTATGATTGTAGCTGAAGGAGATAAACCTTGTCCTCTTCCAAATTACACCTTTGAGTAATACAAATATGCCAATCAAATATAGCATTCTCCTTCCATTATTGTTTTCCAATATATCTCAAAACAAACTGTCTCCCACTCTATGCAGATTTGGTTAGAATTGATTGAAAAATTAAAGAATTCAAAGTATCCTACAATTAATTGCATTGGAACCAATTAAGATGAGTGTTGATGTGCTATGCACTTTTAAAAACTTTCATACATCGATAAAAATACAATCATACATTCAAATTGATGTCAATTTTGTAGTGTGGGTTGCATAAGACAGCACCCCTAACTGAAATTGCATGTGCTGCCATTGATATATATGTACATGGGGGGGGGAGTCTGGTAAACACCTAGAACAAAAAAAGGAATGATATTAAAGCAACTGATATAACCATAAGAAAGAACACACTAATAGGAGAAGTATGAAGGTAACTTATATTCTTATATCCTCACGTTCTTCCTTGTGGTTATATCAGTTGCTTTAATTTAATAATATCATTTTTCTAGGTGTTTAGGGGCAGAGCCCCTTCCCCAGTGTGTGTGTGTGTGTGTGTGTAAAATAAGACCCCATGTATATAAGATTTTGAAACATTTAAGTACAGATGTTTAAGAAAATGAAACACAGAATTGAAATTAGAATTTCTATACAGAATTGTGGACAGATAAATATTTTTAAAAAATATAACTGGCAAACATTTAATGAAAAGGAAATAACTAAAGAATTAGAAATCAGCAAGAAACGGAAAATCACCTGGAGAAGATAAATTAGGTTCAGAATTATATAAATAAATATGCAGAAATAAGGTTCAAAGAAAGACTTATTTTTAAATAAAATTTATTCAACAAGTAACCCACCAATAGAATTGAAAAACGGTAGTAGAGATGACCTTAAAAATTATAGAGGTATAAGTATTCTAAATTCCTGTTTCAAAATATATAGCAGAATTTTAAATAAACTAATAAAATATTCTGAAAACTTTATTTTAGAAGTACAGAATGAATTTAGAAAAGGACGATTATGTGTAGACCTAGCCTTTTGCCTAAAATTAATAATAGAGAAAAGAGAATACAATTTAGAAACACATTACATTTATTGACTTTGACAAAGTTAAAAGAAGCATTTTATTTAACATATTAAAAGAAAGACATACCAAATAATTTTGTATTCTAAAGGATATAAGTATATATGAAAATAATCAAATACAAGTAAGATTAAATTATGAACTATCATGTAAGAGAGAGAGAGAGAGAAACCAAGGAGCAACAGGGATGTCCTTTGTCAGCAAACTTTTTAATATTTATCTAAATGAAATAAAATGGAATAAAAATTTCCATCAAGTTATTAAACTTTTTCTTACTGTGAACTTAAACACATTCCTTTTTGTTGATGACCAAATAATAATTACAAATTCTGAAGATAACTTACAAAAAGATATTTTAAATTTAAATGAGCTAGCCAAAGATTATGGAATGATAATATCAACAGAAAAAAAAACAAAAAAAAACAATGGTCTTTAAGGAACAAGATCCAGTAAGAACTAAAACAGTAATAGATAAGATTTAGAACAGGTGAATTCATTTAACTACCTAGGATGTATGATTACATATGAAAAAGATATAAACATAAAATTTGCAAAATATTTAAAAATAATAGGTGTAATTAATAAATTTAGTTTAATCCTTTATCCAAGTGTGAGCAACCAAAGTTTGCACCTGAAAGTATCTTCAGGACTGGGGTAAGGTAGTACAACACCAAGCAACTCATTGCAAAGGTGGAGCAAGCTAACATCTCAGTATCTCAAATAATGCAAAACACATCTCCTTGCGGATATGTCTAATGTTATGCATTAAGGGGAGGACCACTACCCAGACTAGTTTTGACCTTTATTGAGGTCTCTTCAGTGGGAGCCAGGCCCAAGTGGAGATACCAGGCAGAAGCATTAGCAAGGTCATCTCTACCCATAGGAATTGCCAAATGGTGTGCCACCTTTTTATTAAAATGCATAATATTATACATATCTGCAAGGAGATGTGTTTTGCCATTATGGGAGATACTGAGATAGGAGTGATGTTAGCTTGCTCCACCTTTGCAACGAGTTGCCCGGTGTTACACTACCTTACCCCAGTCCTGAAGATACTTTAAGGAGCAATCTTTGTTTGCTTACACTCGGATAAAGGATTAAACTAAATTTATTATAGTCTAACCAAGTGAAAAATAAACTTTCAATATCTTTCTCTAAATCCAGAGTAATTTAACTGGTAATTAGCTTACGGAATTAACAACGCATATAAAGTATATTAATTAAAGGCAACTTTAATGAATAACTTCTATATTTCGGCAACGTCACGTTGCCATCTTCAGGAAGATAAAATTATGGTATGTGCACGCAGGCACTAACAAAAGCAAATGAGGAAGAAAGCAAGAAACTAATATTGTTCCTAAAGTCCTAATGGTGCCCTCTGGCAGGCTAATGTGGTTGTCTTGGTCGTTGGGTAGAAGTTTTCATAATGTAAGTCTCCCAAATTTGGGGTAGTTTCATGCACCCAAATTTGTTGAGGTTTGGAACGTTTTTTAGAGCTGCTGAAGATTCCTTGAGTAATCTTTTGTAATCTTAAACTTGCTGCGGTGTATTATTTTAGTTTTCTTCCAACAAATTCTAATGGTGGGTATCTGAGGCATGGTCTGCCAGCCCAGAGTGGCTGTACTGGTGAAACTGGATGTAGTCCTTGTGTTCTGAAATCCTGATATTTGCTGTCCTGCCTGTTTGACCAAAGTAGGACAATTTGCAGCTGCAAGGGACCTGGTATACACCAGGTAGGTCTAGGGAAAGTGGTTGGTCTGTGGTAGAGCAGATAAGGGATGCCAAATTTTTATATGGTCTGTAACAAGAAGTAAGGTCATATTTTTTGAGGATATTGGTTATTTTCTCAGAGGTGCCCTGAATGTAAGGGATGGTGATAGATTTGGTGTAATCTTTATTGTGGAGGGGGGGGGGGGTTGTGGTTTACTGGTTTCAGTATTTTTTGGAGGGTTATAGCCATTGGCTAAGAAAGTGTTGAGGATGTGGTTTAGTTCAGTGGTTATGGCCTTGTCATCTGAGCAGATTAATTTTACCCTGTTATATAAGTGTTTTTATAACCCCACATTGTTGTGAGGGGGGGGGGGGTGAGAGATTGCTGATGAATGTATCTGCCAGTATGGGTGGGTTTTCTGTAAACAGAGAAAACCAAAGATCCATCAAGTTGGCGAGTGATTAAAGTGTCTAGGAAGGAGAGGGTGTTGTTTTCCTCTTTTTCTAAGGTGAACTGGACTCTGGGGTGTTTTGGTTGTTTAAGTGTGTTAGAAAGGAGTGGAGTGTATCTGAGCCATGTGGCCAAATAGCGAACACATCATCCACGTATTGAAGCCAAATAGTGGGTTTTTGTAGGACGGAGTTTAAAGCTTTCTCTTCAAAGGTCTCCATAAAGAAATTGGCCTCATTGAACTCATGGATGTCCTCTCTATCTGTTTGTAGAATTTTCCTTGCCAAATGAAATAGCCTGAGTTCATTGTGAACTGAAACAGGGCTGAGATATCAGGAGGAAACCTGGCTTGGATGAGCTCTAGGGTTTCTTTGAGTGGGACATTAGTGAATAGGGAGGAGACGTTAAAACTGACCATTATGTCAGTGTGTTGGAGAGGGTTTTCTATACTGGCTTTAAAGTGGGCTGAGTTTTTTTATGTGTGATGGTGTGTTGCCATTATAGTGTGCGAGCATTTTGGCTAAATATTTGGGTAATAATTTATATGTGGGGGAATCAATGCCATCCACTATGGGACGTAATGGCACTATTTCGCTTCGATACGTGGATGATGTGTTCGCTATTTGGCCACATGGCTCAGATACACTCCACTCCTTCCTAACACACTTAAACAACCAACACCCCAGAGTCCAGTTCACCTTAGAAAAAGAGGAAAACAACACCCTCCCCTTCCTAGACACTTGAATCACTCGCCAGCTTGATGGATCTTTGGTTTTCTCTGTTTACAGAAAACCCACCGATACAGGCGGATACATTCACCAGCAATCCCCCCCCCTCACAACAATATGGGGTTATAAAAACACTATAACAAGGCAAAATTAATCTGCTCAGATGACAAGGCGCTAACCACTGAACTAAACCACATCCTCAACACTTTCTTAGCCAATGGCTATAACCCCCAAAAAATACTGAAACCAGTAAACCACAACCTCCGTCCACAATAAAGATTACACCAAATCTATCACCATCCCCTACATTCAGGGCACCTCTGAGAAAATAACCAATATCCTCAAAAATATGACCTTATTTCTTGTTACAGACCATATAAAAAGTTGGCATCCCTTATCCGCTCTACCAAAGACCAACCACTTTCCCTAGACCTACCTGGTGCATACCAGGTCCCTTGCAGCTGCAAATTGTCCTACTTTGGCCAAACAGGCAGGACAGCAAATATCAGGATTTCAGAACACAAAGACAACATCTGGTTTCACCAGTACAGCCACTCTGGACTGGCAGCCCATGCCTTAAATACCCACCATAGAATTCGTTGGAAGAAAACTAAAATAATACACCGCAGCAAGTTTAAGTATGAAAGATTATTCAAGGAATCATCAGCAGCTCTAAAAAACGTTCCAAACCTCAACAAATTTGGGTGCATGAAACTACCCCAAATTTGGGAGACTTACATTATGAGAACTTCTACCCAACGACCAAGACAACCAAATTAGCCTGCCAGAGGGCACCATTGGGACTTTAGGAACAATATTAGTTTCTTGCTTTCTTCCTCATTTGCTTTTGTTAGTGCCTGCGTGCACATACCATAATTTTATGTTCCTGAAGATGGCAATGTGACATTGCCAAAATATAAAAGTTATTCATTAAAGTTGCCTTTAATTAATATACTTTATATGCGTTGTTAATTCCATAAGCTAATTACCAGCTAAATTACTCTGGATTTAGAGAAAGATATTGAAAGTTTATTTTTCACTTGGTTAGACTATAATAAATTTAGTTAATCCTTTATCCAAGTGTGAGGAAACAAAGTTTGTGCCTGAAAGTATCTTCAGGACTGGGGTAAGGTAGTACAACACCGGGCAACTCATTGCAAAGGTGGAGCAAACTAACATCATTCCTATCTCAGTATCTCCCATAATGCAAAACACATTTCCTTGTGGATATGTATAATGTTATGCATTAAGGGGAGGACCACTACCCAGACTAGTTTTGACCTTTATTGAGGTCTCTTCAGTTGGAGCCAAGCCCAGAGGTGGTGATACTAAGGTGGAAGTAATAGTGTATTTAGTATCACCACCTCTGAGACTGGCTCCCACTGACGAAACCTCAATAAAGGTCGAAACCTCTTGGTAATGACCCTTCCCTCAATGCATAGCATTATACAAGTCTGCAAGGAGATGTCTTTTGCATTATGGGAGATACTAAGACAAGTGACGATAGCTTAGTCTACCTTTACCATGAGTTGCTTGTCCTGAAGATACTTCAGGTGCAAACTTTGTTTGCTTACACTTGGATAAAGGATTAAACTAAATTTATTATAGTTTGTCACAGTATGTGAGACAACCACAATCCAGTATAACAATGGGACTAGTTTGAACAATTGTAATGTACAACACAAAGCCTAAAGTCCTAATTAGGTGCCATCTATGTTGGGGGGGGGGGGGGGAAGTGAGAGAACTACATATTATGTTTTCTACATCAGGTAAGCTTGTTTTTTTTACAAATTAGCATTATTTATAGGATGTTCATAAGAGAGAAAGCAGGTATTAATTTCTTCATATGACTCTCCGAAATCTTTGGCAAATTTATACACCCATGCTTGTTGAGGTTTGGAGTATGTTTCAAGACTTCTGTTGATTCCAGCAACACCCTCTCTGATCTCTGATTTATAAAAGCTTCTGTGCAGCACTTTTTTTTTTCCCAATTGCTCCTGTGTGCAGGGGTATCTAAAGTCTGTGTTCTCATATTCTTTGTCTATGATCTCTTGTGCTTTTAAGCATCGAGATTCCCATGTAGTCCTGTTCAAGGCTCGTTATTTTGCTTCTTTCCAGTTAATTCCCTTCTTTTCCAATTTTTCTTTAATTTCCTTTTGCCAACCCAACCTTTCCTGGGTCTGCCTATGTTTCTTTTTCCTATTTTCTGGCTTTCGTATACAGTTTTTATTCTTTTTCCATTCGATTAAGATGTCCAAACCATCTCAGTTGGGCTTGTGTTTATGAATTGGTTCAGAGGTGCCTATTATAGCTTGATTTCTTATTCGGTTTAGTCATTGTGCCACTTTCCTAAGATATTTCATTTCAATTGTTTGTAGTTTATTTGTGTTTCCTGTTGTTAAACACCAAGACTCGCAACTGTATGTTAATATTGGTAGAAACACTGAATGGTACACTACCATTTTGGTATTCTGGGTGACTTCTTTATCTAGGAATGGGCCTTTCATTGCATAGAATAGCTTTGTTATCCTGTTGTTAATTTCTACCATCTTCTTGTATATATGTATATGATCCCAAGTATTTAAAGGAGTGGACTTGTTCCAGTTGATGGTTCTCTATTTTTGTGTGTTTTGGTTGGTTTCTAGATAGATATGATCATTGTTATATTTATATTTATGGTCATATTCCCCTGGTTATCCTGTTGTTAATTTCTACCATCTTCTTGTATATATGATCCCAAGTATTTAAAGGAGTGGACTTGTTCCAGTTGATGGTTCTCTATTTTTGTGTGTTTTGGTTGGTTTCTAGATAGATATGATCATTGTTATATTTATATTTATGGTCATATTCCTTTTCTTTGTTTCTTCTTCATACCAAATGTTGATGATGTTGTACTGCAAATCTTCAGCTGTATTTGCTAGAATCACTACATCTGCAAAAGCCATGTGTGAAATGGTTTCTTTCAGTTTCCTAGGTGGAACTTTTTTGTTTGGTATGCCTTTAAAATTTCATCCATTACTATAATGAAGAGAAGAGGGCTGAGGATACAGCCTTGCCTCACTCCTACATTTGTTTCAGATTCTTTTGATCTATTATTACAGGTTCTTACATAATTTCTGTTACTTTTGTAGAGGCTTTGTATGGTTGCTATTAAGTGTCTGGGAACTCGATCAAAGGCCTTTTCAAAATCTGTAGTTCTTTTCCATATTCCAATGTTTTTTCTGATGTTTGTCTAAGACTGAAGGTAAGATCATACGTGCTTCTATTTTTTCGAAAGCCATACTGCATTTCATCCAGTATATTCTCAATTTGATTCCTAAGCCTCTCTTCTAAAATACTGGCATATAATTTTCCTGAAACGCATAAAAGCAAAATTACTCTATGGTTTTCACATTTACGGTTGTCTCCTTTCTTAAATATAGGAATTATTATTGCTACGTCCCTGACTTTGGGAATAATTTTCTTTTTCCATACAACATTGAATAGGTGTAAAAGAAATTTTATTGCTTTTGTTTCTAAATTCTTTACCTCTGGTGTTATTTGGTCATGGCCTGCTGATTTGGCCACTTTTATTTTATTTATTGCTGCTAACAGTTCATTTGCATTAATTTCCTCACTTTGATCTTCTATTTTGCTTGCATATCTTGCTCTTAGGATTCTATTTTTTCCATGTCCTGCATCTTCCAATAATTCTTAGAAGTACTGTTTCCATCTTTCCATGATGTCTTCAGAATCTATAACTTTCCATCCTTATTTTTGATAAACTTTATGGGGCATTCTTTCTCTCACCACTGTTAAAATTAATCAACATAAATGGATGGAACATGTTGAAAGAATGAAAACGGAAAGATTACCAAAACAGGCCTTAAATTTCAAACCATTAGGGAAAAGAAAACCAGGACGATCTCTTAAGAGATTCAACGACCTCTAAGGCAGAACAGGCCACTCTAAATGATATATATATATATATATATATATATACATACAGGGTGTCCCAAAATTCACGCAAGATTTAAATTTAGCGCCATTTGTGTGGTAAAGTGTTGCCAACAAGAAAAAAAAACAGCGTGACAGTTCAGGGTTATTAAAAATGGAGCGCTACACGAAAAAACAACGCATTTTCATTGTTGAGCAATATTTTAAAAATAATCAAGGTTTGGCAGCTACAGTTTGCAATTTTCGTACAAAATAGGGTCAGAATTGTGATTTAAATTCATCAACTGTGAAAAGATTAATTAAAAAATTCAAGGAAACTGGATCAATTAGTGATCTTATACGCTCTGACTGTCCTTCAACAGAAAACATCGAAGCAGTTCGTGAGAGTCCAAGAACATCAATTCGGCACCGTGGTCTTGAATTGGGCATTTCGAGAAGCTCTCTACGGCGTATTCTTACGAAAGATTTGCATCGTTATGCTTACAAAGTTCAATTGACTCAAGAACTGAAGCCTACTGACCACACACAGTGAAGAGAGTTCGTTGAATGGATTATGAAACAAGTGGATGCTTATTTTTTGAACAAAATCATCTTCAGCAATGAGGCTCATTTTCATCTTGATGGCTTCGTTAATCGACAAAATTGTTGCATTTGGGGTTCAGAAAATCCACGAGCGATTGTTGAGAAACAAATGCATCCACAATGTGTCACTGTTTGGTGCGGATTTTGGGCTGGAGGCATCATCGGGCCATTCTTCTTCGTAAATGTAGCTGGTAAGGCAATAAGTTAATGGTGCTCGCTATCGCAACATGATAATCCAGTTTTTTGTGCCTAAATTGCAAGATAGGGATGTGGACGACATGTGGTTACAACAAGACGGTGCCACATGCCATACAGCCCGAGAAACAATTCAATTACTGCATGAGTCATTTCCTGGTTGTGTAATTTCCCATTTTGGTGATCAGAATTGGCCACCCAGATCATGTGACTTAATGCCATTGGACTTTTTTCTTTGGGGTTTTTTGAAGTCTAAGGTTTATGCCAACAAGCCCACGACCACCCATGCCTTGAAGGAGGAAATTGAGTGCTGTATCAACAAAATTCAGCCACATTTATGCAAAATGGTCACGGAGGCCATTTACCCGATATGCTATTCCATGCATAACCCTATACTGTATAGTTTATGAATCAATAAGAAATTATAATTTTTAATTAAAAACCTGTGTTTTCTATCAAAATTATTTCTTGCGTGAATTTTGGGACACCCTTTATATATATATACATCGAGAGAGAAACTATAAGCCTTGTAAAGTAGATGACAGCCAACTCTTTTGTGGGAACAAAATGAAATTTTGGTTATGTGGCCAGCTAAAGTTTTGGTATGATTCAGCCCAGAAAAGTGGCAAACAGTTTGACCTAATGGTTTAGGTCAAACTGCAGCTAGGGTTGAAATGTTTATTGTTCTTTGCATGTAGGAGTGCATCTTCGGAAAGAAAAAAAACATTCCGCTTATGAATTAGCTTTCTCAGATAACTGACATAGAATTACACCATGCTGAGTTAGACTACTGCAAAGCACATCTCCTCCAGGAGATGTGCTTTGCATTAAGGGTAAATATTAAGATTAGTGATCAGAGCTTATTCTACTTTTACCAAGAGTTGCCTTGGTCTTGCACTACTTTGAGGGTCAGCTAGACTTCCAATACGTGCAGGTGCAAACTTGACTTGTCTGTTTGCTTATTTGGGAAATGGATTAAAACCAGGTTAAAAATAGCTTGGTATTTTTAACATTTATTATGCCCAAGGTAAAATACTTTCTACATAAGATTCTTCCTGTTTTGCATTCTCTGGCCGAATGAAAAGAATCCATCTGCTTTGTCCCCCCCCCCCCCCACCT
This sequence comes from Typopeltis vanoorti, assembly GCF_054136105.1. Taxonomy (NCBI): domain Eukaryota; kingdom Metazoa; phylum Arthropoda; class Arachnida; order Uropygi; family Thelyphonidae; genus Typopeltis; species Typopeltis vanoorti. Next base: position 40,817,245 of record NC_143561.1, on the reverse strand, counting down.
TTCCTGGTGGACCTCTAGTGATGGTATTGGCCCATCACTGCCACCAGCTTTTCTTTCCATATTTTTCTCTCTCCTGTCTTCCAGACTGCCATCACTAGGTCCAATGCCCTGCAACTGTGTTTGCCATTGACATCCAGAGAGGGGGGGGGGATCCCGGTAGTCTTGCAGAACTTTGGCAAGATGGGAAGTCTGGAATGGGGGGTCAGCAGTGTCTCTTATCCATTGTCCATTGATCCTGGGGGATGTCAGGCTTGTTGTGGAGCTTCTGGGGATAGCCATGGCTTTCCACTCCCAAGCACAGTCATTGTTTGCCAGTGAGTGGGCATCCATGTGTGGCTATGTGATGGATGGAGAGCTCTGGTACTGAACAAAAAATCCTTTGAGCATGAATAATTTGTCCTCGTGTTTTTCAGGCCTTCACAAGATTCCAGCCAAGTACTGATACTATAGATATGTCACTTGGTAACACTAGTATAAATGCGTGTTTCTCATCATCCATACTACAGGTGAAAAGCCAATGGAGAAATCATTGCCCATCTTTATTCAAAATGGTTTAGAACTGGCAGGATATCCCACATAACAGTTAAGAAACTACGTTCTGGTGATATTCTTGTGGAAACATCTGCAACATTCACAAGAACTACTCAGAGCGGTATTAATGGATAGAATACCAATTACAGTAACACCTCATAAAACACTAAACTCTTCTAGAACCGTGATATCAGAATGGGATCTCCTTGATGTTTCAAATGAGGAGATATGTTTGGAGCTTAAAGATCAGGGAGTGACAAGTATGAGGTACATCCTTTGGTGACCTAGTTCAAACGAGGAACATCCTCACCTTTGCCCATCTGAACACCTGAACCTCCAACATCTGTAAAAGCAGTTTATCTCTAGTTAGGCTGTAATCCACAGATGTTTTAAATGTCAGAAATATGGGCATACCTAAACCACCTGAGCCCAATATGATAGTAAAGAGCATCATAATCAATCTTGCTGTGCAGAAAGCTAAATGTATCAGGTGTAAGGAAGATCATCCAGCTTACTCCTGTACATGTCAGAGGTGGAAGAATGAAAAAAAAGAAAAAATAATAAAACAGAACAATCTGTCTGAAATACTCTTATGCTGAGACAATGATGGTTAAGAAAAACAATAACTTGCTCCTATGTCTATTCTATCATAACTGAACTTTATGATTGTGAGTGCTTCTCTTGGAATGCATCAGTTGCACAAACCTAGTCTTGCTCCCAAAACAACTCCAAAAATAATCCCCTTTGAGGAGAAATTACAGCAAGGATAGCAATGAAACTTAAACCACCAGACACCCTATAGAAAAAATAATCCTCTATATCTACCAAAAGCAAACACTAACCAAATGATCCTGACACATCAGATGTATTTAAACATTTTTCCTAAACACTGGCTGTACATATTTACCTAAATCAATAGATAAATATAAGCCTGACAAAAGTAAACACTCCACAGCAAGGAAATCAGAAAAGTCTACAAAACAACAGGAACATTTCTACAGTGAAACTGTCGCAGATTTTGTCAAAATATTTCCAATAGTACCAACTGTTCTGTTTCTGTCTGCAGGAAATATTAAAATCCCAGTAAGAACCCTCCTTTAAGACATTTTACTGTTGTTCATAACGACAGAACCAGAGATGCCATGAGCAACAGTAGCTGTCCTATTGGGCAAGTGTACTCCTTCCAGCATAATACTGCTGTTGAAGCTGTAGCAATTTGCCTCTCTGTGGGATTTCGTATTACAATATGTTCTATATATTTACCACTGGGTTATGAGTTAAGTGAGATTGAACTTAATCTTATATTTCCACTGCCTCAGCCCATATTTCTTATGAGTGACTTTAATGGACACAACACTGTGGGGTAGTGCCAACATGAATGGATGAGATCATACCATTGAGTTGATAACGATCACCCTCTTCAGAATAAGACTTAATACCATATGTCTACCTGCTCATATTCTGCAATAGTTCTTGCAATCTGCTTCCCTTGCCATTTTTCTACTGCTCATGTGAGAGGCTGAAGAGAACATACATGGAAGCGATTTGTTTTCCTGCTGTTCGCACTGTCTTCATAGGAACCATATTCTCCTACATAGGCTGATCCATTTTGCACATGGACATTAACTGAAGTATTTTTTTTTTCTCGTCTTTCAAAATTTAATTCTGAAGCAGTCAGTCAAACATATCATTGTATGTCCAGGCAGCAACAGCTGTAATTCCAAAAATATCTAGATTTTCACTGTATTCAAAGCCTTGGTCGAACCCAGAATGACAAGCAGCCAAAAAGGATAAAGCATGAGGTATTTTATAGATAACCTACCACATCAAATCTAATAGTTTTCAAACATGCTCAGACCAAAGCATGTTATGTGAGGCATCAGTCAAAAATAATCTTGGATTCAATTTACATCATGGATCAATCAAATACATTATTTGTCTTACCTTTGGAATGTAATGGATGTGTTGTTGCTGACCCCAAAGCTATTGCAGACACTTTGGGAGAATATTTTGTTAGTATCTCAGCAACAGCCCTTCCTCCTCTTGAATTTTTAATATTGGAGCTAAACATTTTCAACCAATGGGCTAGTCATACATTAAGGAGGAACTAAAGTACTCCTTTTACTACCCCAGTGCAGCAGGTCCTGATGGATTAATTATGAGATGATAAAACGTCTTCCATCTTCTGTGGATCTCCTTCTCTTACAACACAACAAAATATTTAGATGACGAGTTTCCTGATTTGTGCCATACGTCAACTGTCACTGCCATCCCAAAACCAGGAAAAGATCAACCACAAACTAACAATTATCGACCTATTACTTTGACCAGCTATCTTTGTAAGATATCTGAGAAAATGGTTAATGGCAGACTTCTCTGATGTTTAGAAAGCAATTTTCTCACCAACACACAACGTGACTTTCGTAGACATCGCTAAACTTTGGACCATTTGGTCTGTTTAAGTATAACAGATGCATTCCTTAAACAAACTAGTTTCATAATATAAATTAAAGATGTCCAGAAATTATATTCTTAGTTTAATATCCAAGTGTAAGCAAACAAAGTTTGCTCGTGAAGTATCTTGTGACTGGGCTACTTGTATATAGAGGCTAATGACTATACATCAGCCTTAGGTCCCATAATGCAAAATTTTAATAACAATTAATAGATCTTACTGATCCCAAGTGCTTTTAGCCTGTTGAAAATAACATATGGTTGCATTCCAACCTTGTGAGCTACTACAGTTACCTTGTTTTCATAATCTCTCCACTGCATGTTAACCTGTACAGCTAGACAACTCTCTACTGATAAATATGCGAATTTTGGCTGTGCATAGCACCATTAACGGAACCAGGCTCACAGAATTCTGTGGACATCATAGCAGTATGTGTGAAAGTTGTAACAGCATTTATGGCAAGACTGTGTGTCATATATAACATCTCCTTGGTAATGAAAGATGTTGGTAATATAATTCTCAAATCTTAAACAGGAAGAAAAAAAAACTAGCTGCAATGTTAAATTTTTGAAGTTCCTTCATAAAACTGCATAGCTGGCTGCTAATCTCGGTTTATTTTTATGTGAGAGAAATAGAGCAAGATTAGGTTTTTTTATCTTCTGGGTGGTGTGAATTTTGCTATTCAAGCTTTTAAAGATCAGCTTTCATAGGTTTGGAATCTACAGCAAGCACTTTCAAGTTTACTTGTGGAGAGCTCAGGTAAAACAAACCTTGATCATAAATGTTCACCTAGAATTTTATCAAAAAATTCTGGAGCTAATAGTGCTGATTGGTACACTTGTCAAATGGCTAAGATAAATTTCTGCTGCTAGTACTTCATTGAATATAAAATGAAAGTCAAAGCAACTGTGTAGTCCAGCTGTTTCTTGTAGCTTTGTTAGTACAGTAATCTACCATTTTATGTTAGTTGGCCAGCTAATGCATCCATGACGATGCAATTGCACTTGTTTGTGAAAGCTGTAAAACTGGGATCATAACATGTCTTTACATTAGGCTGGCTTTTAATTATTCTAGCCAGATATGCAATAATTGCTATCAAAGCGCTGACATTATTGTCCATGACAAATATAACTGAATAGGACATAGCAACAGTGCCCTTTTAGCAGAAAAGCCTCATTTCAATCCAGCAAGAAATAAACGCTTTAACTGAAGGCAAGTTAATCTCATAGGAAGGCAACTGTTTTTCTCTGCATCATTCTATGTGATAGAATAATCATAGCATAAGAGGTTTGTGAAAAGTTGAGTTACTTACTGTATGCCCATAGATGTGAGACATTTCTGTCCATAACCAATCCATATTGTGGGATGAGTTCTTTATTATTACAGGTTGGAAAATTGACTTCTCTTTTATGAATATTGTAGTTTATAAAGGGATAACTATTTTGCTTGTATAACAGTTGGAAAATTTTACATGTAAAGCAATGAGTTTGCAATTGGTGACCAATTTGTACATCGCCTATTTCTTTCAACATGAATTGACACAGATACGAGAACCTCAGTTGGCACCGAGCCAACTGAGGTTCTCGTATCTGTGGTCAGACAGTAGTTTTAAAAGATACTGAACCTATTCCACATTAATGGAAGATAAAATTATAAACTATCAAGAACTGAAAAATTATGAAGTATTATAAACTGAAAAATGCATTAAGTACTACTAAATATAAGTTTACTTGTATATTTCTTTTAAAGAAAATGTTAAATATGTGTTTGTCCCAGTAATATTGTAATTTTATATAAGAAATACATATTAAAACATGAAGCAGCATCTTCACAAGTCTTTAATGAACATTTGGCCTTATATTTACACAACATTTTTATACAAAAGGGCACTTCAATTAATAAATTGATTTCCTAAATTCCAGAACAGGAGTGGAGAGAAAAAATAAATTATACAATTGTTTAGATATCTTCAAGATTGTATATTCCTGAACATGTTTAATATCAGACTATTATTCAAATATTCTGTATTTTTTTTTAATACGTAACGTTAAAATTGCATGTGTGTATATACACACACACACATTCTAACAAACAGAAAAACAAGCTTGCTCACACAACCTGTGTGACAAAGAATATGCAACTTAAGTTTCTCAATTACTTTTTCAGTAGAGGAGTAGCATACCTTTCTTAGAAACCAGTACACCACCACTACTTTTATTTGAATACAAATTCTTGTTTAAATAATTGACATTCCCCAAAGCATTAATTCTAAATATAAATGACAATGTTTGGCATCTATCATTATTTTTTACACCAAACAAAAAGTTTTATTTTGTTTGGTGTAAAAAAGTAAGGCAATATCTTTCAAATCTTGAAGGCATTTAATTAAGAAAAAAAAAAGGCCTATATATATGCAGCGATAGGCATTAACTGTTACAGCATTCAAAGAGAAATAATGTTAATATACCCTGTTCATTCTTTGTGTTATTTCATAGATTAAGATGGTCGAACTCAGGAAAAATACCATTACTGACAATGCCTATCATACTGTATCTCTTTACTTAAATTTGTTCATAGACAAACCACTCATGACTGTCTCTAACAATTTTCACTTGTTTGCTTTCCAAGCAAAAAAAATTGTAGTGATTCTTTTCTCGAAAAAATTCGAAAGGAAAAATCCCTTGTTCTCTTTCTCTCCACTCATGGATTGGAAAATTTCTTTAGCATCTATTCTATAATAGAAACATAAGTTATTCAAGAGGTTTTTATCATATCCCCCTCTTTTCTGCAGAAGCTTTGTTACAAAGTTTAGCAGTCGATGCTTGTAAGGAGCATTCCACAAACCAGTCACCATCTTATCACTCCTAAATCCTCTCCACCATTAGATAACAATGGAGAGGGTCTACTGTCTTCAGGTATATTGAATATAAACTTGATTTGCAAGAAGTATATAATCCACTGACTTAGAGGTCAGTGATATATATATTTATGCTATACTTTAAATTACACATCAGTCATATTGTATCTTACATTGACATTTGTTTGTCAGAGGTTTCGGCAGTAACTCCCACCCATACACAAAGGCAATGTGATTATAATTGAGTTTATGATAATGCTGTCTTCCTTGTCAATTTTTCTCATACTATGGAAAAACAGTAAGTGAACCAGGATTTTTAAAGAGTAACTCTTCCATTCACACAAATCTGGATATGTTTCAGTTCAAAGCCATACATACAGATATGCTTGATTCACCTCCTCAACTGAATAGATTTTATTATATATATATATATATATATATATATATTTTTTTTTTTTTTTTTTAAATTTAGATATTCTATTCTGTCTGTAGATGCCAAAATAAGAATTTAAAAAATTTATATCATTTTAGCATACAGGTTTTAGGATATGGAAACCTTATTGCACTAAGTTATAACTGTATGGGTCTACACACAGTATTATTTGTATGTATATATATATATATATATATATATATATATACACATATATATATATATATATATATATATATATATTTTTTTTTTTTTTTTTAAATTTAGATATTCTAGTCTGCTGTGGATGCTAAAATAAGAATTTTAAAAATTTATATCATTTTAGCATAGAGGTTTTAGGATATGGAAATCTTATTGCACTAAGTTATAACTGTATGGGTCTACACAGTATTATTTGCAAATATATAAACAAAGTACTTTTTTACTATTTTTTTGAATTTCTTTAAACGTAACTTAGTTTATAACAAAACAACAGATTTGTGACAGATGTGTGTGTGTTATATTTGCAAATATATAAACATAGAGTACTTTTTTTACAATTTTTTTTTGAATTTCTTTAAATGTAACTTAGTTTATACCAAAACAACAGGTGTGTGTGTGTGTGTGTGTGTGTGTGTGTATTACACATACATATATTTTTTAAATATCTGTAACACTGTTTTCACACTGATGCATTGAGAAAATAAAGTCATTCTGTTTAAAATCCACTGGAAATCAAAACTTGGGTAGCTGCTCATTACAAAGTAGATGTAAGATGAGGCTGTCAGAATTCTTTAAAGTAGTTAAATCAGAAGTTATACACATGCATAACTGTGTGTGTGTGTGGGTGGGTGGGTATATATTAGCAGACATCAATTTCTTAAAGTAAATCAGTTATCCTGATTCAATCATGTTCACAAACTTTCTTATTTTTTCTGCTGTGGCTCAGTCTGGATGGATAGCAGCACTACTGCTCAACAGGCTGTGGGTTCAAATCCTATTATGGAATCTGGATGCTTGTGAATTCTTCAGATGGCAGATGATTTTCGTTGCCTGATATGAGACCACTACCATCCTGCTAATCGAAAGCATGAAGTGACTTGAAAATGTACAATGTTTGGTCTTGAGGTTAGAACTGGATTATCCAAGCTAATCCATGGTATACTAAATATGATGGGATGCACATGGATGTGAAATGCACATCTAGCATAATGGCATTCTACAATGAAGATTCAGGATTAATATTTTAAAAATGCTGCATTTGATACAGTATTATCTCTTTCACTTCAGAAATAAACCTTACTATTCTGGTTAGGTAATATTCACCAATGCATACCTCATATGTTGAACTGCAATAATTATGTAGATTAACATTTTGTTATATAAATATAAAAGGTTTCATTTGCATTGCAGATTGCTAATTTATTAAGATGTCAGAAATGAAATATATCATTCCTCTTTTTTCAATCTTATATAAATGAAAAGATTCTTTACACTGCTGAGGTACAATTGTTTTCTGTTTAACATTCAAGCTTATTCCATTTACTAATGAACAATACAAAAAAAAAAAAAAAAAAAAAAAAACTCAGTAGTTGTTGAAGCTTGCTTCCTTTCTTCTTGCAATAACCATTGCAGCTAAATCTCACAACATAAATTTTAAGTGCTGGGGAAAGAGAGTTTTTAACTTGACTTCAGCATTGTTATCCAGTAGCTTTTGTAACAAATCACCTTTCATTTATTTAAGAAAAAAAAATTTCTTTTTCAAAGAACAGTTTTTTCACCATATGAGTAATTCCCTTTAATAGTGGAACAAAACTGTCTGTGCAACAGACTCCAGGACTGTCTGAAACTAAAATGCTGAAAAGAAAGAGAATTCCCTTTAAACAGATTTTTTTCCATAATTGATTCACCTATGAAACTAAAGCGCTTTTAATTTCAGGAGTTATTACATTCATCCTCTGATTCTGTAAAATGATTTAAGTTTTCAAAAAAAATGTAAACATCTAGCTGCAGTTGGGTAACAGGTTTCTTTGCACTTCCCGAAAGATACAGAATTTCTGTCATTCCTAAGTGAAGAATTTATCAAAGATGCAACCATATTCCAAACAATGGCACCATCAACCTTCCAGTTTTGTTTATTATATCCAGATGTACTCATTTAGAATAATTATCAATAATGATTCACCAAGATTTACATTACTAATCAAATCAAGAGCTTTTAGCTTTGAGAATTTTTTTTTTTTTTTTACAGTGACAAAAAATCAAAACAAAGGATTTGGATTCTGACTGTAATTTAGAAATGAGGAAAACATTTACCTTTCTTTTGGAATGTATTGGCATTTAACTTAAAGCCACCATCAATGTTTCCCAAATGGCCAGGAGGGCAATGCACATGATAACAATATGTACAACTTGAATAAAAATACATTCATTACCTATGGACTAGAATGCTGTATGCAACCTAACTGAAAACATAACATTCTTGAAACACCAATTCTTAGGGGTGATTACAATTAACAAAACTAAGAAACAACTAAGAACTGGTGTCATTTCACTTAGTAAAATCAAGCAATCAAAAAAATGATGTAAAACTTAACAAAGTACAAGGAGTTAACTGCATGGTAACTTTGAACCCATAGCAACAGTTGAAAGTATTCTTCATATGAAGACAAAATTGCAGTACTAACCAATCAGAAAGAGAACTTCTATTTTGTGTATCCTGTTTGGAACATCTGATAATGTGCCAAATATTATACACAGAATACAAACTCATATGTTGTATAAGTTACCCAGAGATAATAAATCAGCAATGTGAATATAAATAAGATTGCTACTTGCTAAATTTGCTCAACTTTCTCCTTATAATTATACATCTTAGCTTCAACAGTATTTGTTAATATACTTAGCTGCAACATATTAGCTATTTTAATAAAAATTGACAAATCTGACATTCTATTGGGTTTGAATAATTGAAAGAGTAACATATGGAATGATAAATCACAATAAGATGCATAAATATTGGCTTGACCTTTTTAGAGAAACAGTTAACTATTTAAAAAAAATGAAATAAACTGAACCTTTCAATTATTAAAGTGTCAATTATATTCAATGAAACTTATGTGAAAGTAAATGTTTATTTGCATTTGTCTTTACATATTTTCAAAGGATAAAGAACATCTCTCTCAGGCACATGTATGCTTATCCAAAAATAATGGCATAATTCTTTTCACTTTTTGTTCCTTTTCTCATTCAAGTAAAAGACATTCTCCATCTTCTCCATCATCAATTCTTATCTTCAGAATTAAGTGGACAGAAAATGCCTATTGGTCCTTGTTAATTTTACATCTTGTAAATGAATGACATACCATTGAACAAATGCTAAACGATACTCATTAAAACACATTTAACAGTATAAGCGAATGCTGCAAACCCTAATATTACAGCTACGTTGGTCAGTGCACTACCTAAAACATGGCCTGGATCACGAGATAAAGCAAATGGTTGTTGTTTCTCTTCAGCTGGTAATCCTTTTTCTGGAAGCCTTTTTCTTTTGGCCAAAGTCTTTTTACATTCCTAATAACAATAAAGGAGAAAAAAATTGTGTATTGCAACTAAGTTTTTAAGCAATTAAGAGGCATGCTATAAAATCTTATCTAAAGGATGTAATTTGGAGAGAAAAAAAATGTATCCACATGTGTAAACTATCAGAATCTTTGTTCAATTCTTTGATTTTTAAGCTGCAAATTATATTTTACTAATTATCTGATTCAGTACTGCTAAATTAGATGGAAAATATCTATTAAATTTTTTTTTTTTTAAATTGTGAAATTTCTAAGGTAGCCAGCCTTACCCAACAAATATTACTTGTGTTTACTTAAAAAAAAAAATCACATAAGTAAACTACCAAAATCTTTGTACAACTCCCTGATATTTTAAAAAAGCAGCACACAAAGTATGTAAACAAGCATTTTATTCATTATATTGGGTGAGAAATAAAAAAAGTAACTCATTGTCAACCAGTTGCAAGAAAATATGCCTGCTCATGAAGGCACAGTAAACATTCAAATCGCCCCAACATGATACCTAAAAATATTAGCAGAAACCTTCAGGGAGTCAAGTGCTCACTGAGGAAGGCTATAGATGCTATCTCTAAAACTCATCCACACTGGATGCATTCACTACTTCAACAGGCCAATTAACCTATAACAACCTTTCAAAAGTTTATAGACTTTTATCATATCACCATCTCTTTTTCCTGTTTATTAGTCTGCATACTTTAACTGCACATAAACTTAACTTCTGCAGGTGTCCCATGTCCTCTCCCTACCTTCCATCAGCTGATAACCTATAACACCCTTTCAAAAGTTTATAGACTTCTATCATATCACCACCTCTTTTTCCTGTTTATTACAGTCTGCATACTTTCAATCTGCCCTTAATAATCTACATTCCATGATTGCAATATCATCTTTGTTACTCTTCTCGGCACCCATTCCATAGCTTCTTTATCCTCTCCGAACAAAAAGACCAAATCTGCAAAGAGAGGCAAAAATCTTCTCTATCTTTACGTCAATGTCTGTTATGTAATCCTTGAACTTCAACTTCCACTGTCCACATAACTCCAAGATCTCTAGCCACATCAGTTACTCCAAGCATAATATGCCATGGATATCTCATCATGTCAGAGGGCATAACTTTACACCTCCTAACATTGAACTGATAGTCATTATTGTTTGCCCACACTTCCAGTCTATTCAAATCATCCTGTAAATGCTGTATATCAGTAGCATTTCTGATTGCCCAGCTTATCTTTACATCATCATCAGCAAACAACTGAAGATCTTCTATCAGGCCGTTCCCAATTTTATATATATATATATATATATATATATATATATATAATGCCAGCCTGGTTGGCCAAGTGGTTAACATATCTGCTCTCCAGCCAAGAGGATGCAGGTTCAAATCCCATGTTAGCATGGATGTTGGATGTTTGTGATTGTCTTCCACCTTCATACATTCATTCACCCAAGTATAGATACACTCTCCCAATATGGACTGGGTCACCATGGGAGTAGTAGACCCAAACCTCCCTCAATGGGAGAGGCCTTCACCCTGCAGTAGGTAGAAAAAATAGGCTGTTCATCATCATCATATATATAAACAACAATGGTCCACATGAGGCACACACCACTTAAATGTGGCAGATTTACATTCCTCATATACCACTTTGATATTATCAGCCACTCACTTATCCAAACCAACATGAATATCTTAGGTTTATCTTCAATCTAATATTCTCCAGTTTATACAAGAGACTTTCATGTGATATCAAATGACTTAACAGAGCCTAACAGTATCATAGTGTATGTTTCCTTTAGCCAAATCAGTAGCAGTTTATAACTTTTAAATAACCAGAATCTGAACTTGTCGCATGCACATTTGCTAGCTATGATGTCACTACGCATTGTGAGTGTGCAGTTTTCCGCACCAGTCTGGCAAGTGCTGTCGTCCTGTGTGAACGGGTTCATTGTTCTGGCTGCTTTTTTGTTAGTGCACGGTTGGTGATTTTGTGATAGCTGACCACAAAGAACAGAGAGTGTGCGTGGAATTTTGTTTTCTTTTGGGTAAAACTAAAGTTGAAACTATTATTGGTTTCAGCAAGCCTTTAAGAACAATGCTTTAGAGTAAAATGCAGGTTTACGAGTGGTTTTTCCCATTTCAAAAATGGAGACGTCATTTGAACACCAACCACGATCTGGCCGACCTTCAACAGGCAGAAATGATAAAAACATCGAAAAGGTTTGCCAGACAATCAATGAAGATCATTGAAAGACCATTGAGCAAGTTTCTGAAGAGACGAATTTGTCATGGAGTTCTTGCCAGCGAATTTTAACAGAATTTCAAATGAAATATATGCTAAATTTGTACCTTTTTGGCTCACAGAGGATAAAAAAAAAATCATGTGTATGTCTGCCACAATTTGAGGGGAAATGAGACTTTTTTTTTAACCATGAAAAGGCAGCGATTTATTGATGTGGACGAAGTGAAAGAAGAGTTGCTGGAGACCATAAACAGTATTCCAGTTAAACAATTAATTTGAAAAAACTTAGGTTTTTTCAAATTAATTCTCCCACATTGCCTCAACTCCCCCCCCCCACTTTTTCCAAAACCCCCTTCCTTTTTAACACCCTAACAGTAGAAGTATGCACATCGCAGAAAGAAGACAGCCAACAACATCAAAAAAAAAAAAAAAAAAAAAAAAGTATCTGCAAATTTTCTTCCTCTATTACTCTGCATATATTTGTCTCTCAAATACATCCATAATGCCCTAAGAATTCCTGAGTAAAAAGTCAATGACATTATAAAAGGGGCATTTCTAAATGAAAGCAGGCAAAACAGCCGTAAAAATAATAGTTTTTAAGGAGTAACATGGGAATTTTCCAAGAAATAATACCTATAAGTTCTAGAACTGTTTCCAGGAATGTAAAAATGTTGGGAGTAGTGCACTGACTCACATGGAAAGTACTTTGAAGGAGACTAGAATATGGTGTTATAAACTTTAATCAAAATATTTTTTAAAAAATAATTATGGTTATTTTTGGGCACCCCTCATGTGTGTGTGTCTGTGTGTACACACACACACACTGTCCAAAAAGAAACCGAACTTTTGATAGAAAATAAAAAAGGCCAATTATAATTATTGAAATCATTTATTTCAATCAATATACACTCCCTCAGCTTCGATACAGCATTTGGCATGGTCAATTAATTCATTAAATGAGTTTTTTAATCAGTTTTTGGGATACTGTTGAGGGTCGTGGTTACTGCCGCTTGAAAGTTTTCAATGGTGTCGTATTGCTTTCCTTTCGTCGGCAAATGAAGTCGGGAGAAGAGAAAGAAGTCACAGGGTGCTAAATCAGGTGAATATGGTGAGTGATCCAACACACAAACTTGGTTTTTGCTCAAAAACTGTCTCACAATGTTCGAACGATGAAATGGTGCATTATCGTGCAAAAGTGACCAGCTGCCTGCATCACGATATTCATGCCGTACGCGCGAATTCTCACTATCAATCGCTTCAAAACTTCGAGATAAAACTCACCATTGACCGTTTGGGCCAGGCGGAATGAATTCTTTGTGGATAATGCCTTTGGAATCATAGAAACAAATCAGCATTGTTTTTACTTTTGACTTCTCCAAGCGACTTTTTTTTGGATGCCCCTCTTCTGGTGGTCTCCACTCAGCACTCTGGCGCTTTGTTTTGGGCTCATACACAACGTTTCGTCACCAGTAACGATCGTTTCAAGGAAGTTTGAGTCCTTACGAGTAGTTTTAATGAGGTCCTTGCAGTGATCAATTTGATACTTTTTTGGTCGTCGTCAACTTGTTGGGAACAAATCATGAATTTAATTTACGAAGGCCAAAACTCTCGGTCAAAATGCTGTGCACAGTTGATTTTGGAATCCGCAATTCATCTTCAATCAATCTCATGGACGATTTCGGGTTTTCTTTGATGAAATCATGTACTTTTTGGATGTTAACTTCACTCAATCCAGTTTTTGAATGCCCGGCTTTTCGTCATCCTCAAGCATCTCACGACCACTTTGCAATCGCTTAAACCACTCGTAAACTTGAGTATGGGATAAGCATTTAAGCATTCATCACTGTATACTTTTTGGTAAAACTTTTACCAAGTTTAACACAAAAGTCAATCGTAGCTCTCTGTTTGAAACTGATTTTCCGACCGGTCATCAAAACACAGTCACTCTTGGCACTATAACTCGGCTTCTAATGAAACAAATGTCATAAACAGTTGACATCACACTAATGAAAGATGTTGCTTTCGACAACAAAAAAATATACAACAGGTGGCACCACTAGTTTCTTCTTTTTTTCGAAAAGTTCAGTTTCTTTTTGCACAGAGGGTGTATATATATATATATATATATATATTTTTTTTTTTTTTTGTTTCTTGCAAGTGCATTAAAATATTGCATTTGTCATATTTAATGCAAGTGCCACCACAATATGTTTTTCAGTTTTGTTTTTATTTATTTTTTAACCCTTTGCATTTTGGAATATCAGATCACAGCCAGCTTACATTGATTTTATCCAAACTGATTTTTTTTTTTATACAGCTTCACTGATTAATTAGAGGTACATAATAGTGATTTTTGTACTTGGTAGTGAAATAATTTAATGAAATTAAGGACCCTTTCTTGGTTTGATATTAAAAACTATTTCCTTTCATGTTATCTGACTGTGAATGTGATGCCCAATTAGTATTATGAAATTTCTTGTCTTTCAACATCTTATTTATATTTTCTCCTAATATAAATTTCTACTTCCATAAAGTTTTTTTTTTCTTTTTAAAGGCTATAAACAATATACATTAATAAATCTGCTAGGATTTCTTACATCTTGAATCTTAAAATTTACAGGAGAAAATTAGTTTAAAATTTTGTGTGACAAGCTTTTTTTTCCCCTTAATTTACCAACCCTTTTTATACAAGACATCCAAATAATACTATTCTTGGCATAAATGACATTTTTTGGAATGATTTATGTATTGTCTGGACTTTTTGGAACTTAACTTACTCATCTCTCCTATTAGATGAGTAAATTAAGTTCCAAAAAGTCCAGACAATACATAAATCATTCCAGAAAATGTGAAATTTATCTGTTTCCTGGTATTCATTTATGTCTTCATATCCTATATTAGGAATGGCAAATTTTAATAAGAAAAACTGGATAAAAACCATTTAAATCAAATCTGATCTTACATGCAAACAAAGCTTATGAAAGATATGTATCCCAATTATTTATCATAGTGTTTGTTTGTCAGACCATAGAGAATGTTTCATAATTTTTTCAATCTCTCACACATCTTCAATACAATGGTGTGGTAAAAATTTAACATCTACTAATTTACATAACTTTAAAAACAGCTCAGTTGTAAAATTTGTTCTTTGGTCCAAAAGTAATGTCAGAGGAGTTCCATATCTACACATGATTACATCTGCAGTTTGATCTTTCACTGAGATTGTGTCAGGAAATCTAGTCAGCACATCTATGACTACTGGAACATACTTAGTCCTTTTTTTTGTAATTGGCAATAGACCTACTGCCAATTACAAAATAATAATGTAAATATATCCTACACATTTCAAAAGAATGTGTAGGATATATTTTGCATGAGGATTTGCATATGAAAAAGCTCTGCGCAAGATGGATGCCACCCTTGCTCACAGCAGATAAAAAACACATTCGCATGAAAATCTCTGAACAGTGCTTGGAGCATTTTAACAAGAATAAAACTGATTTTGTGCATCAATTTATTACTGTGGATGAGACTTGGATTCACCATTACACACCAGAATCCAAAACAGTGGACAGAAGCTGGTTGTTCAGTGCCAAAGAAGAGACAAAGTCAGTTCCATCAGCAGGAAAGGTCATGGCATAGGTGTTTTGGAATGCTTAAGGTATTTTGTTTATTAATTATCTTGAAAAGGGTAAAACAATAACCGGGGGAATATTATTTTGATCTTTTAACTAGACGAGATGAAAAAATTTGTGAGAAAAAACCCGGTTTGCAGAAGGAAAAATCATCTTTCATCAGGACAATGCACTTGCCCACAAAGGTATGGGTATTTTGGCAATGGGAAAATTAAGGGATCCACACTATGAATTGTTGGAACATCCACCCTATTCCCTCCAGATTTGGCTCCCTCTGACTTCTATCTCTTCCCAAAACTAAAATTCTTCCTTGCTGTTCATGCAACACCTCTTTGAATCAAGAGGTGTTGCAGATGTAGAGGTGTATTTTGCAGATCTTACTGAGAATCACTACAGGGATGGGATAATGGTGATGGAGCATCGCTGGAATAAATGTATTAGTCTTAAGGGAGATTATGTTGAAAATTAAAAATAACTTTGAAATTATAAATTCGTTTTTTTTCATTGATAGGCCGAAAACTTTTCAGACCACCCTCGTATGAGAGTTTTATGAAAGATTAGAAGAGTGAACAGATGATCTAAATGGTAGACTCATATTAAAAATGAGGATATTAGGAAGGGACTTGATATTGGTAGCATTCAGCAATGTGAGAGCAGAGCTAATTTCAGATGGTATGGTTATTTAAACAGAATTGAAGAAGAAAGGTTAGCAAAACAAGTATTTTTTTTTTTTTGCCAAGATAGCAAGAAAAAGACCAATATCTAGGTAGATCAATGAAGTGAGAAATATCATGGAAGACTGAAATATT
Organism: Typopeltis vanoorti; assembly: GCF_054136105.1. Taxonomy (NCBI): domain Eukaryota; kingdom Metazoa; phylum Arthropoda; class Arachnida; order Uropygi; family Thelyphonidae; genus Typopeltis; species Typopeltis vanoorti. The sequence goes on along the minus strand of NC_143561.1, from coordinate 40,800,722 downwards.
AGATCTGACAATACTAGAGTCTTGACAGATAAAGATTAATTTGGAAGAAAATTGTTGGTAGGGCATGAGTAATGATATAAATCTTTCATTCATGTAGTACTATCATAATATTCTGAGAAAGAGAAAACATATCAGGAATTTCATGAAGAAAAAACTTTTAAGAATGCATGACATTCTTATGACAACAAGGGTATGACAGCATGCTATGCAAAAGATTGATCATCTGGAAATTATTCTTGGATATTGTTAAATCAATCATCTTAAAAGCTGCTGTCCCTTAACAATGGTTCTCTCTCTCTCTTCACTTAAAAATATTTTCAGTGCCTCTAATTCTTAAAAATCTTGCGATTTTGACTCAAATTTTGAAAATCCTTAGTGAAATTCTAAGAAATTTCCTTGTTTCTTTTTTCTTAGAAAATTCTGAATTTTGACACTGTCCTTTGCCCCTTTATCTGTGCAAGCAAATTTCACTGTTACTGAATGGTTTACCTGTTTAATGTATGTGAAATGAAATGTCTAAGTTTCCCTTCCCTTTTCCTTAATAAGTTGATAAGGCTAAAAGTGTCGAACAGTTGTTTTTTCTTTGCATGCTGTTTCTTTCAAATTGTCTCTGAGAAAACATGCCTAAACTGATAAAATATAATAACCATTCTAAAGAGGATCTTTCTTCAGATGGAACTTTAAAAATAACAAGCAATATCCCAAAGTCTGTGGTAAATGAGAAGCACTCCTTTCTATCTTGAATGCACTGATGGATTTTTCCATATGTTACGGCCGAACTCTCCAATACTTGAGAATCCTCATATTAGCAAAGTTTTAAAAGGTTGCATAATCATCATAATGTTTCATAATGTCTCTCAATAAGGATAATTGTGTTCAGAAATATTTTGACTTTTCTCAGTAATTTGTTATAAAGTATTATTAACAGATGAAAGTATTTTTCTAGGTCCCTAATTTTTATTGCATATTTGAAAAAAGTTTCTATGTTCTCATGTCTATCACCTGAAAAAGAAGGCAGTACAAAGTTGATTAACTAATCTAAAAAAATTCACCACCTTTAATAGAAGCAATCTCAATAGATGAACTGCTGTCTCCTGCAGACAATTTTTTAGTTAAAATACACCTCATTATCAGCAATTCCCTGATATGTAGCCTCCAAGAGAGTGTATAGGATACTACTGACAGTACCACATCATTAAATTTTATTATTACTAGTTCCTATCAACAATTTTCCTCCAAATTATTTTATCACGTGTCAGCATTCCACTAGTGTCATATCTTATGCTTCTGACTTTTAGGGCACTTCTAAATGCATCAATCAACCCAAATCTTGATTTTCCTCTGGGTCTTTTTCCTGATATATTAGAATCAAACACCTGTTATTGTTATTATTATTATTAGTGGCACCTCCAAGGAGTCCGAAGACTCATCGCAAGAGGAACCTACTGTACAACTCTCGATCTCCACCACTGCCGAACCTCTACTACCAATCAACTACATCAGTGCCATCTACCGCCCACCACCATAAGTATTTTTTGTCTGTAAATTGCGTGTGTTCTGAAGGGCCGATTTGTCTGTATGCAGGATGAAAAAATGTGAGTTTCCGAGAGAAAAAACCCTGCTACCTCGCCTTCAATTGAAAAAGTCCATATAAAGATTCCTCCCGTCATGACGAGACTTGAACTTAGGCCTTTTCCAATCGAAGGGCACAATGTACCGTCGTTCTTCCAATTGCACTACGGAGACAATCATTCAATGAATTTAATTTGCCATCTGTTGGGGATCTAAACAGCAGAGTAGGAAATGATTACCAGACATATAAGAAGTTATGCTAATCTTACTTCTCCTATTTGTGTCTGAGTGATAATACTGCATTACATTAGCTCTCGTAACACATTACTGAATGGTAGTAATGTCAAACTATTTCCTAATATCTTCATTTTTAATGTAATTCTACCATTGGTGCCATCTGTTCTTCCCCCCCCCCCCCTCTAATTTTTATTGGAACTCTTATATCAGCAGTCTCCAGTCTTTGATCAAATGTTTTATTTCTATCAACTCTGACGTTAAAACAGGTTTAAATGCTGTTTTGAATACTATAAGCTTAGTGTTTTTTTGATTAATTTCTCTTATTCCATACAAATTTATTCAACTGGCTTCCCACTATAAGAGCCTTGCTTATTCCAATGTCTATTTCCATATTCAATTTGCCATCTGTTGGAGATCTAAACAGCAGAGTAGGAAATGATTACCAGACATATAAGAATGTTTTGGGAAAATCTGGAGAAAAGAGCAAAGCTAATAATAATGGTAAGTAACTGCTAGATTTCTCCTCAGGGACTAGTTATTACTAACACTATGTTCCAACATAAAAATGTGTACAAATTCATATGGAGAGAAGCAGCAAGAAAGAAGAAAAGTCTCATCTATTGTGTTATTATTGACAGTGAAGTTTTCCCAGAGGTTCAGGACACGAGTATACATACAAGGATTTGAAATAGGAAGTGATCACCATTTAGCGTTGAACAGGAAAACAAATTGAACTTCATATTGGAAAGAAGGGTGTGCAACTAACTTTTTAAAAGGAATCAAAGTCGAACAGACATCAGATGTGAACTGTAGACTCAAATATACAACCATTATTCAAGAAAAACAAATGCTATGGTGATTCATTCCCCTTGGAATCAAATATCTTTGGAGACTCAGTGGCAAACCCTAAAGAAAGCTTAGATTTATTCAACCAGAGAGGCATGTAGTGAGATAATCTGCAAGGATAGAAAATTCAGAATTCCATGGTGGACTCAGGAAGTTAAAGAGGCAATCAAGGAAAAGAAGAAAACATATCGAAAGTTCCTGACAAGTAAGTCAGCTTGTGCTCTTAGGGAATACAGATAAAAATGTAAAAAAAGAGAGTATTATATAAAATTAGCTAACAAAAGTCATGGGAAGACTTTGGAAACATAGAAAATAAATATCAGAAAGATGATAAAATATTTTGGAGGCTATTGAAAAAGCTTAGAAATGGAGGAAAGAGTACTATAAAAGGAATTAGAAAAAGGGGACATAAAAACTAAGGATAAAGATATTCTTGATGCATGGAGTAATTACTTTGAAAGATTGCTAAATAAAACAAGCAGTAACATCATGGCAGAAAACACTCAACAGGAATACCATTTGAAATGTGGAAGGCAGCTGGAATAGTAGTAGTTGATATTTGACCAGAAATGCTAAAATAAAGAGGTATCAAAGTTTTACAGTGGCTATACTGCATAATTCAGAAAGCCTAGTTAGAGGGTCAAGTTCATTGGATGATTGAAATAGAGCACTCATATTACCTATCTATAAAAAAAGAGAATAAAGCTGAATGTGAGAATTACAGAGGAATTTCTCTACTCACCTTTTTCTCTACTTTCTCACCAGGAACACTTAGTCAAGTGTTCCTGGTGAGTTTAATGCAAGTATTCATGAGAAACGGCTAAGAAAAATTGTGGGGGAGAAGAACAAGCTGCATTCAGGCCAAATAGAGGTTGTCAGAATCAGATTTTCACTTTAAGACAAATAGTTGAGAAATCATGGGAATATAACAAGGATCTGTATTTAAGTTTTGTAGATTTGGAAAAAGCACATGACAAGGTGCCAAGAGGAAAGCTCTTCAAAACACTACATTTATATGGTGTTAATGGGACATTATATCAAGCAACACATAGTCTCTATTTAAGCTGTAAGTCAGCAGCTAGAATTGAAGGAGGTATAGGAAGATGGTTTGATGTTAAATCAGGTGTGTGACAAGGATGCACATTATCTCCACCATTATTCATTATCTATATGGATCACATTATGAAGGAAAGTGGTATTAAATCTGATATCAAAATTGGTGATGTTAATCTTAGCTCTTTGCTTTATACAAATGTTACAGTTCTGAATAAATCCAGCACAAGTCTGCAAGATTGCCTGACTAAATTGAATAACTGTTTTTAATAGATTTAGTATGAAAATCAGCAATAAAAAAACAAAGAAAATAAGCAGAAACACAAAATATCAACTATATCCTGAACAGTGAACCTAGAGAACAAGTAAAACAATTGAGCTATTTAGGAGCACTTTTTAGTGAAGATGGCAAATCAAATTTGGAAATAAGACAGCAGAATTAGAAAAGCTGATATGGTAGGAAATCAGCTGAATAAATTTATATGAAATAAGAGAGAGAGATTAGTCAAAACTCTAAACTAGTTGTATCCAAGACAGTGTCCAAAAAAAATTTTAATGTATGAATCTGAGAGCTGGAATAAAAATAAAACTCTTGATCAAAGACTGAAGACAGATATGAGTCCTGAGAAAGATTGCAGGACTGAACAGATGGCATCAATGGCAGTATCATATTAAAAACAAGGATATTAGGAAAGAACTTGACATTGTTAGCATTCAGGAATGTGTTAGCAAAGCTAAATCTCAAGTGATATGGCCAATTAAACAAAATGGGAAAGAAAAGATTAGCTAAACAGTATGGCAGGAAAAAGACCCGGATGTAAGCGGCTTGATACAGTAAAAAGTATAAACATGGGAAACTTTAACTGCATTAACAGAATAGAAAACATTTCTTTCAGGTTTTTAGGCACAACTTTTAGTGAAGATGGCAAATCATCATCAAATCAAAGAACACTTTTTTAGCTAACACTTAACAAACAACACTTGTTTTGTGGGTCTTTTGGATGCTTGTTTACTAGGTTGGACACATCTATTTTAATTTCTATTGGCTACTCAGAATTTGCATGCCAGAATGCCTAATATATCAGATATTCACCTTTGAAGATACTGTTAAAAATAAAATATTCATGAAAAAAGTTTTTATGTTAATTCTGTCAAGCACTGTATCATAAGGAACACGTTACCATAGGCATTAGGTTACTGAAGCATTGAAACAAAACATAACAAATTATATATATGTATATTAGTACAACTTTCAATGTAATTAGCACTTTAAAGACAATAACCTAATTTGTTGTTTTAAGGATACTTGCGACATAAGACTGAATGATATAATCATGTAATCACAAGAAAGATATTTATTTAACCAAATATTTCGGTCTGGAAATAGCAGACCATCGTCGGTGGTATTACAAGAACAGTTTAAAAAATATACAAGCTAGAATACTAACAATAGATCGTTGAAATTAGAACATGCCGCGTGATGTTATATCACTAAGTATGAAACGAAATATTTTGAAGTAAAAACATGATTGAATTTGCTATTAAAAAAAAAAAAAAAAAAAAAAAAAAAAAAAAAAAATTAATGAGTAATCTTGATTAGGCTTTCCCAGATTTTTGATATAGATATGCAGTCATTACGATTCAGGTTGGGATGAAGGAGCAAGGCCTCCACGCTTTCCTTGAACAAACATTCGAACCTATAACGGGATCTATGTAAGAGGCGCGTTTTGGACCAAAGGATGCTGTGGTCAGTTTCAATCCCGTGTTGAGCCAAACCAGACTTTTCAGGTTTATTGTGAAGAATGGATGATTGATGTTCTTGGATTCTTTTTTCAAGAGAACGTCCAGTCTGTCCAAAGTAAGAGAGATCACAGTTGCAAGGAATTTGATAAACTCCAGGAAGAGATAAAGTTGAGCGTTTGTCTTTAGGAGAAGGAAAATGAGAAGACAATTTGTTAATAGGAGAATACGTAGCTGTTAAATCATATTTCTTCAAAATTCTTGCGATAGGTTCTGAAATACCGGAGATATAAGGAATAGGTACTCGACGTATTGAATCTTTGTTGTTTTGTGGAGGATTATAAGATGTAAGAAGACGTTGAATACTTTTTTCAGAAAAGCCATTGAGTTTCATGTGTTGCTGGATAGTAGAAAGTTCTTTCTGTAGATAATCAAAAGTAGAACAATTAGTTATGGCTCTTTTGATGAGACATTTTATAATTCCTGTTTTATGACATGGATGATGGGCTGATTCTTTCAGAATATAACGACCTGTGAATGTTGGTTTCCTGTATACTGTAGTTGTAAGAATATTTGAAGATGATCGGATGAGGAGAACGTCTAAAAAAGATAACTGGTTGTTTTCTTCTAATTCCATAGTAAGCTTTATGCGATGATGTAAGGAATTAATACTGGACAAGGGAAAAGCAACAGTAGTTATGGACTCAGTAAATTACAGAAGAAAACTTTCTCTTTTGCTTCGAGATCGCTCCACATATCAAGAAATTGATTATAATCCAACCAACAGACAACTAAAGAAATTAAATTCTCTCCTTGATGAAGTCATCAGTTTGGATAAAGACACAATTGAAAGACTTAAAACTCATTTTGCAAGACCTCCTAGATTTTATGGCCTTCCAAAAATCCATAAGATTGACTATCCTCTTCGTCCAATAGTAGATTGCATTGATTCTCCTACTTACCGTATAGCCAAATATCTAGCTAAATTACTGAAATCTTACATTGGCAACTCGAGTTCTTTTTTAAAAAACTCCTCAGATTTCTTAGAAAAATTAAAAGATGTCTCATTACAACCTACAGATCTTATGGTTAGTTTTGATATAGAATCTTTATACACCAATGTACCTCTTAAGGAAACTTTAAAACTACTTGCTGACATCTTTCCTCAAGATATTATAAAAATATTTTGATATAGAATCTTTATACACCAATGTACCTCTTAAGGAAACTTTAAAACTACTTGCTGACATCTTTCCTCAAGATATTATAAAACTATTCGATTTCGTTATACATTCTGGTTATTTCATATGTCAAAACAAATTTTATAGCCAAGTAGAAGGAACAGCCATGGGAAGTCCTCTTTCTCCAGCTTTAGCCAACTTTTATTTAGAACATTTAGAAAAAGTCCTCTTCACATCTAGTTTCCCTCTACCATCTTTTTGGGTAAGATATATAGATGACATATTTGCTATTTGGCCTCACAGTAAAAACACTTTATCTTCCTTTTTAAACAGTATTAATTCCTTACATCATCGCATAAAGTTTACTATGGAATTAGAAGAAAACAACCAGTTATCTTTTTTAGACGTTCTCCTCATGCGATCATCTTCAAATATTCTTACAACTACAGTATACAGGAAACCAACATTCACAGGTCGTTATATTCTGAAAGAATCAGCCCATCATCCATGTCATAAAACAGGAATTATAAAATGTCTCATCAAAAGAGCCATAACTAATTGTTCTACTTTTGATTATCTACAGAAAGAACTTTCTACTATCCAGCAACACATGAAACTCAATGGCTTTTCTGAAAAAAGTATTCAACGTCTTCTTACATCTTATAATCCTCCACAAAACAACAAAGATTCAATACGTCGAGTACCTATTCCTTATATCTCCGGTATTTCAGAACCTATCGCAAGAATTTTGAAGAAATATGATTTAACAGCTACGTATTCTCCTATTAACAAATTGTCTTCTCATTTTCCTTCTCCTAAAGACAAACGCTCAACTTTATCTCTTCCTGGAGTTTATCAAATTCCTTGCAACTGTGATCTCTCTTACTTTGGACAGACTGGACGTTCTCTTGAAAAAAGAATCCAAGAACATCAATCATCCATTCTTCACAATAAACCTGAAAAGTCTGGTTTGGCTCAACACGGGATTGAAACTGACCACAGCATCCTTTGGTCCAAAACGCGCCTCTTACATAGATCCCGTTATAGGTTCGAACGTTTGTTCAAGGAAAGCGTGGAGGCCTTGCTCCATCATCCCAACCTGAATCGTAATGACTGCATATCTATATCAAAAATCTGGGAAAGCCTAATCAAGATTACTCATTAATTTTTTTTTTTTTTTTTTTTTTTTTTTTTTTAATAGCAAATTCAATCATGTTTTTACTTCAAAATATTTCGTTTCATACTTAGTGATATAACATCACGCGGCATGTTCTAATTTCAACGATCTATTGTTAGTATTCTAGCTTGTATATTTTTTAAACTGTTCTTGTAATACCACCGACGATGGTCTGCTATTTCCAGACCGAAATATTTGGTTAAATAAATATCTTTCTTGTGATTACGTGATTATATCATTCACAATAACCTAATGTCCACGATAAACTGTGCTCCTTGTAATAATTAACCATAGCTAATTTATTTCATGATTTTTTTTAATCAATTTATTGGATTTATTCCATAACTCAAAATATGTACAACTTACTTCTGCTACTTCAGGAAATAACTCACAAAACACTGAATCTTTTAAATTATAATCCAGACTCTGAAGAGCTAACTGTCGCTTCTATAATCACAAAGAAAACAAAGACTTATAATACTTCTTTTATACTAATCTTAGTTATATATAGTATAACTAATATAAAATATTTTTAAAAATATTATTTTTGATATAAAATAAGAATTTTTATCAAACTTAGTTTAAAAAATATATATTTAATGCCTAAATTATTTAGCTCTTAGAGAAATACTTGACATTTTTTATCAAAAAATTTTATTATTAAGAGAGACATCCAAGGAGCCAGATACTCATTGAGAGAGGCCACATATTACCCACACCAGCTGTCATACCTGTTCTTGAATTCATTCACACTACCTGCATTCACCACCTCTATATGACCTGATAATTCATAAAAGTAAAGATCCAAAATAATTTTAAACATCAAGTACATTTAAAATGCATTTTATATGATATAGTGCTCTATAAAACATGAAGCCTGTTATGATTATCCTAATATATTCAATGTGTTTTAGTATCCAACATAGGAAAAGCAAGGTTTTCCATGAAAGGAATTAATGATAAACTTGGTTCACTTTATAACTTTGTTCTGGTTGAGCACAGTGATAAGGAGGAGGTGGTACCACTGTATAAGACACTGGTCAGACCATTCATGAACAATGGTGATGACCAACTTTATTGTCAATGGAGCAAAACCATACTTGCTATAATATACAGGGAGTTAAAAAAAAAAAACTTTATACAAATCACATGGGTTCTGATTGTGATATACAGTATAATTAAGGTTATGAATGAAATCTGGTACTTGTACGAAGGGAGGAGAGGTTCTGGAAAGTTCTGATAAAGTTCCTAGAACAAAATGACATTAAAGCAACAACATACTAATAGCAGAGTTATGAAGGTAACTTATATTCTTATATTCTCATATGTTCTTTCTTGTGGTTATATCAGTTGATTTAATATCATAAAGTTCTATACTTGTAAAGTATAGAACTTTCCCCATAAAGTTCTATACTTGTATCTGATGATTTCCTGGACCAAATTTCTTTCTAGTCTGGGTACAAGCTTAATAATAAAGAAGCATAGCAGCATTTTGAACCAAACAGTTTTTCTTACCCATTTTATTGTTTCATTTTGTAAAGTTGTAGGAGAATTTTTTCTAATGCCTAGAAAGACTTTGGCATAAACTACTCTTCCCCCAAAAATTAACAAAACCTTATAAGAGTAGCTAAAAAAAAAATAAAATAAAGTCATGGAGAAATTTTGGTGAGAATATTAATACAGATATCAAGAAGGTGGCAATATGTTCTGGAGGCTAGGGAAAAAACTTAGTAATGAAGTAATTGGTACTGTAAAAGGATTCCGAGATGACAAAGGTGACATACATTGAAGATATATTCCAGATGTCAAGAGCAATTACTTGGAAATTATTAAATGATACAAGAAATGACAGGCAGCTGGAGTAGATGATATTTGACTAGAAATGCTCAGCTCAAATATGAAGGTATACAAGTTTTAGGGGCTGCACTGCATAATTAAGAAGCAAGTCAAGATCCATGCTTCAAAAAGTGAATAAAATGTGAAATCTTAAGATGATGTTTGACAGCAAACTAAAATTCAGATAGCACATAGCAAGTTTTGCAAAGACTGAACATTTACTGATACTATGAGAAGGAGTACGCTGAGAGATATGGATAAGGAAGTAGTAGTGCTACTGTATGAGGTGCTGGTATGGTGCTCAAATTTGATAACCTACTTGTTGTTGTGATATGGAAACAGTGGAGAAGGTCCAGAGATGAATAACCAAGGTGATATCAGAGAAATCACTGGAATGTTGGTTATGCAGAAAGGGTGAGAATGTAGACTGTAGAGTTTGGTGGATAGGAGGAAAAGAGACAATAGTCATTTAAGTCACGAATCATTTAAAGGTGAGATGAAGAAAGGTCTGATGAGCAGATTTTTTTGCATGGATAGTGGTGAGTGGAATGCATCGAGTAAGGTGTGAATATAGGCAGCATAAATGAGTTCAATACAATAAGATGCAGTATGACAGAAGTGTTGCTGATTAAACAGGCTTCCCTTTGTTGGATCGCACATCCTGGCTTTGAATCCACCATCTTGTTGGAATGTTATTTTTATTTAAATGATCCGTTTTTTTATTTTATTAGATGTTGATTGATACTGATCCGAATATAAAGAAATTTATATTATCCTGCGCCACCCTATATTCAGATTAGTCTATATAATATAGAGGAATTAATCTTCTACTAATGTTTGCAATCTCATGTTTCTACAGGCCGAGGTTAATATTATCATTTGAAGCTTCCGCAAGGTCCGATAAACTTTATGAGCGGTGCAATGAAAGAGAATCAGGCAAACATCAAATTGGAATCAATAAAACAAAACATTTAATACAGGGTTACATAACATGTACATTAAGTATAACTTTGAAAACAAGATAATGCAAATTAACTTAGTTCAAATACTCATAACAAACATAAAACATTAGGCATCAGACATCCAGCTGTCAATTTTACATTCTTCCGAATAATTAAAAATGGTTCACACAGTTCAATGTTACAGAATCTTACAGTAAATATTCTTAAAGTAGAATTCTCTAATTCTCTCTTAGTCAACAAACACTTAATTCAATTATGAGGCAGTTATCACTTCAAGGGGGGGAAACACTTTAAAGCTCCATACTTCGGCTAATTTTAGTAGAACGCCACAGTTAATGTTAAGATATATCGGGCGGAGCTAACTCTTATTTCTTCACACTGAAATATAAAAAAAAGGACTGTTCTTACCGGGTTACATTCTTTGCACATTGGATTCACTATAGGCACACTTAAAACTGAAGTTAACTATCACTTTGAAGTAACACTATTCAAAAGGAATCTTCACTATATAGCTGAAATATTAAACTTAGAGCTTCACAAGTCTTGACGCACTCGTTTCAGGCAATCTACTTATTCCTTATTTTCTTCTACACATCAATTTCAGCTTTGCACTATTCTTCCTCAAAACAATTGGAATTCGACGAATTTTAAAATTCCGTAGAAATATTCCTAATTGCCTATTAATTTCCCGGTCCCTTCTTAATTTATTTATGGCATTTCCAAATTCCCTTTTCTGCCACCCGTTACTTCACTCCGTGCTATCCTGAATGCTTCTCCTCTGTTTATTTTCGTTTTCCAATAAAATACCTTCATTCTTCCCGCCAAAATCTGGTTCTAGCTAGTTCAGCTTATATCAACTTCTTCTCCCTTCAAATACCGTAGTTCACGCTCCATGCACACACTATCTAAAATTAACTCTGTTTCCTTGACAACAGCCAATCAAATCCAATCAGAAGAATTACATAAAATTACTTTCTCTTTCAGTAATGATAAATAAACACATTCTCTTTCAGAAATACAAATAAAGAAATAATCCATAGTTCATATAAATCACATTCAATCATAATAAACACAAATTCTATAACATACATGCATAGCTTCTTATAATATTATTATATAATAAAGTAAATTAAAAGAATAATATTTTTATACAGAGCCTTTTTATTACTATTACATTACTTAAGATTATATTATTAAATAATAATAAACAAAATTCAATGCAATTATATGAATAACACACTATAAGCAAGAGACAAACAATAAATAATATTTACAGTCTTGCCTTTGACATGGAGGATTATGTTGGATTCTGAAAAAATATTAACAATTTTCATTTCTCTTCATTTAGAATCCAACGCCTTAATAAGTAAGCTAACTCCACATGGAGATTTCTGTAATAATAATAACAACAACAGAGAAAAGGCTAAGAAATTGGAAGAGAAACTTTAGGAAGAACAAACTAGTTTCAAGTTTGTTGTCAAGTGATACCTGACGACAAAAAAGTTGTGAATTCATGGAAATATAACAATGATCTGTATTTAAATGTTGATCTTGAGAAAGCAAAAGCTTTCCAAAATGCTACAATTAAATGTGGTAAACAGAACATTACACAGAGCAATACAGGAAAATGGTTTGATGTAAAATCAGGTGTAAGACAAGGACGCAATACATGCTATCTCCACTCTCAGCTGAATAAACTTATATGGTAAGAGAGAAATGATCAAAAACAACACGGAATTAGCATTATATCAAACAATTTTTAAACTAATTTTAATTTATGAATCTGAGAGCTAGGTTAGAAATAAATGTATGGTAATTTACACAGAATAAGAGAAAGGTCAGCAAAACTTGTGTTTTGCTAACCTCTCCTTTCTCTCAAGATGGCAGGAAAAAGGCCTCTCCTCTCAGGAAAGACCAAGATCCAATTGGATTGATGCATTTAAAAGGGAAATATAAGATCTGATGCTACTAGTCTCCTGACAAATAAGATTAATTTGTATTAAAACTGTTGACAGAAAGTTAATAATTATGTCAACTTGCATAATATATAGTTTCTCCTGGTTAAATCAACTTTACCTTCTTGGAGTATGTCCACAAATGGGATTCTGACAAGATCATTTCTAGCTGGAGGATATGCCAATAATACCTCTAAATGGTAAATTACTTTCAATGCCTAGTGAAACACTGCTGCCATGTGAATTAGAGATGTTGAACTACTTATTGTCATGTTTTGTCTCTAACATAGGATCTGAGAAAAAAGATCTTACTCCACTCCCTTCCTCTTACTTCCAATAATGGTCAAATCTCCAGTTAAAGTCACTTTTTTCTTCTTGGGTTGACATTTTCATCTATCTTATCAAATTTAAGAAACACATCACATTCATAGCCCCTTCAGCTGCCAAAAAAAAAAAAAATCAGTATTCTTTGTTCAAAACAAAACTTCTCTCCTGCCATCTCCTAGCACTTTATAAATCCAAAATCCTTTTTAAGAACTTTCAATTTTATACAGAAGAGGATAACATGTTAATAGATGACCCCTCTTGTAAAATCCATCCAATCATTTCTTACAAACACTGTTTTTCTGTATTATGTCTTTATTTACAGGTAATTTCATGGGCAGTGTTTCAATGAACTGGCCACTTCCATTCCTCCTCTTTCCGCTAATGCAAGAACACGAATAGCTGCTGATCAACATACACAAATAGTTCAACTCCAAACTTATTAAACCAATGTCTCATCTTCTTTCTTCATTCTGCATCTGCTTCTGTTCTCTGGAGCAATCTTTCACATGCCGTTCTTAAAGAATACAACTCCCAACTTTTAAGAATCATATTAACATGTTTCTTCTTTCTTCCGCCTCTAGATGACATTGGCTCATAGTAGAGCCTCCACAGGTCGGTTGGTTTCAACAAAGCCCTTTGGTTGAAAAAGATCTAAGGGCTCTGTTGAAACCAACTAAGGAATCGAATCCTGTCTATGATGGGATCAGGGCTTTTTAATCAAAGGTGAATTAGATGATTTCATAGTGGAGAAGGAGGGTTCCCACCCACCCCTGCCAGAAATTCAATGTTTCTTCTGCCTCTAGATGACATTGCCTCATAGTAGAGCCTCCACAGATCGGTTGGTTTCAACAAAGCTCTTTGGTTGAAAAAGATCTAAGGGCTCTGTTGAATCCAACTGAGGAATCGAATCCTGTCTATGATGCAAAGAACTTTATCAGGGCTTTTTAATCAAAAGTGAATTAGATGATTTTATAGTGGAGAAGGAGGGTTCCCACCCACCCCTGCCAGAAATTCAATGTTTCTTCTTTCTTCCGCCTCTAGATGACATTGCCTCATAGTAGAGCCTCCACAGATCGGTTGGTTTCAACAAAGTGCTTTGGTTGAAAAAGATCTAAGGGCTCTGTTGAATCCAACTGAGGAATCGAATCCTGTCTATGATGCAAAGAACTTTATCAGGGCTTTTTAATCAAAAGTGAATTAGATGATTTCATAGTGGAGAAGGAGGGTTCCCACCCACCCCTGCCAGAAATTCAAGTTTTTTATCCATTAAAAATGGACAAACTGGCCCTGTGAACACACATCTACAGACACAGAATCCTATTGCACAAGGAAGGCAATGGGAAATCACCTCGTTTTATAATAATTATCCAGTAAAGTAGCATTGCTACCCCCACCAACCATTAGGTTGGTGGAGTAGCAATGACACATCTCAAAAAGTATGTCTGCTTGAAAGATGCTGGCTGGAAATCCAGCAAAATAGCTGCTCAATAAACTATCATAATTATTTCGTTCTTGTGTTTTTTTTTTTAAATCAAATAAATTATGAATGATAGCATGGAACTTTATGAAATACAATGATAGAGATGTCTTTAAAGAAAATTTATTTTCTAATTTACTGCTTGTATTTTACTAGCCTTTTTTAGTCATCAGTGACTTGCTTTCAAGTAAAATCTAAAAAATTTATTAAAATTTCAAATTGAGCCACACTTGATTCAAGTGGTTCAAACCTAAGTTATAACTATTATTTTTCAGGAAATTATATTAATTATAATTATATTAAGTACATTAATATTATAATTAATGTTATTATATTAGTTAATAATTAATGAATATTAATTATAATAACTTTAATTAATACTTCTGATTTTTTGCTGAAGTCAAATTGCCATCAGTAAAGGATCACAGAACAATGATATGTGCATGAAGGCACTAACACTGGGTAAATGAAGCTGAAGAAAGGCAATTAAAGTTGGGCCTAGGGTAGTCCTAAATGACCCTCTAGTGGGATAAAATGAGTGATGCTCATCCTCAGCCCAATGACTGAAGATCTAAGGATGAGTGCCTCTCAAATTTCGGACACTTTCATGCACCTAAATTTGTGGTTTGGAACGTTTTTCAAGGCTGAGGCAGATTCCAAGAATAGCCTCTCATATTTGTATTTGCTGCAGTGGAGTAGAGTGGCCTTCCAGTGTACCCTGGGCTAGGTGTCCAAAGCATGGTCAGCAAGTCCAGAGTGGTTGTAATAGTGGAACTGGATGTAGTCCTTGTGTTCAGAAATTCTGATAATGGATGTCTTGCCTGTTTGGCTGTAGCAGGACAGTTTGCAACTGCAAGGGACCTGGTAGGTCTAGGAAATGTGGCTGGTCTTTGGTGAAGTGGATAAGGGATGCCAATTTTCTATGTGGCCTGTAAGTGGTTGTAAGGTTGTATTTCCTTAAGATTTTTTTGAATTTTTTGGATGTGACCTGAGTATATGGAATGGTGACGGATCTTGAGTAATCTCCAGCTATAATTTCTGGGCAGGCTTCAGCAAATGTCCAGGTATCCTATCCCTTACATTTATCCTATTCAGGTCACTTGTTCTAGATCCAGCATATGTCTGAATATTCAAGATCAACTTCACTATATATATTCTCAAACCAGTTTTTCATTTTGCAAGAAAGAATCCCAGTTATTTGGAAGGAGAACCCCTATTATTTCAATAAGGCTGTTTAACCCATCTTTAGCTGAAAAGTCCTTTCTCCCAAAGAGATGTATGTTCCTTATACCAGTAGTGAGAATCTTGTCTTTTCTTGCCAAAGTTCATATGATGCAGTCTATTCAATGGACTGCACTACAGAGGTTCTAATACATGAATGCATAACATACAGACTGTAGGCCATATGTTGCCTGTTCAATGATTTAATGCAATCCTTTGAGTAAACTGAATAAACAGAAGAAAAAATATTTGCATGATATTAAATGATTTAAAAAATCAGTAGATTCATATATTATTATTGTTGATGTAAAAAAACTATTTTTTTATTAAGGAGGGGAGTTTGTTTACATTCCCTGCAGCTTAACAGAAATCACCTAAGGCAGATGAGCTAAACAAATACTAAAATTTGACTGGTCAGTTTCTCAACTTCGCATTAGCGATGCCTGCATGAAAACAATCCCGTATTTCATGATCAGCATAGGAGTACTCTTGTTTCCATTGTCGTCACCACATCTCATGCTCAAGTCATAGTTATTCTATGTCTATGTAAATCTGTGGTAATTATTTTTTGCCAGTACATAAAGCAGTTATTTGTAGATATTACATATAATTT
The DNA here is from genome assembly GCF_054136105.1 of Typopeltis vanoorti. Lineage (NCBI taxonomy): Eukaryota > Metazoa > Arthropoda > Arachnida > Uropygi > Thelyphonidae > Typopeltis > Typopeltis vanoorti. The sequence continues at coordinate 40,784,525 of NC_143561.1, read as the reverse complement.
ATCCCTAAATATAGATAAAAAGAAAAGAAAAATTGTTGCCGAACACAGACGTACTGTTTTATTGAATATAAAGCTAAATGAGAAATCCTGAGAAATATAAATGTTTAAAAAAAATAGTTCAAAATTGCATTATTATTTGGAAGCAAATATGTGTTGGAATAAACTTTTCTCTCACAAAAATAAACAAGCCAACACTACATAAGTGTCTCACAGATGTAAATTCGAGACATTGATAACAACAACTTGCAATTTACTGGTGGATATCCAAAAAATTTTATTCAAAAAAAAATATAATGCATCACATTAAAATGCTATTTTCAATAAACATATCTATTGAACTTTACATACATTTATTATTTTTTTTTTAAATTCAAAGTTTTAAAAAATGCAGCCCATGTAAGTGTAACAATTACTCGGTTTGGCACATGGCAGCATTTAGGTTGTGCACTCTTGTTCTAACAAATCACCAAATTCTGTCACATGCTAGTGAAAAAGGTTTCTACAAAAACTTGTAGACGTCTCAAAGCATTTATATAACTTGTATTAGATCTGAGGAGGAGGACATTGGTAGCTAACGAGTCTATATGTAGGTTGTGTAGAAGGAATGATGTAGGATTTGAGGATCTCTAGTCTGTGTTGAAGGAAAGAAGGATTTGTACAGTGTTGATGGACTACACCTAATACTAAAACCATTTAGATGCAGTCCATCAACACTGTACAAATCTTTTTTTCTGAGAGAGAGAGGATTTGTACAGTAAGAATGCTGAAGTGCAAATTCAGGAAAACTGAAGCAATTAAGGTGGAAGCAAGCGAGTTTGTGTGAAGACACCTATGAGGCACGTGAGTGTGAGAATGACCAAGTGCAGAATCTTGTCTCTCAAGCAAAAAAATTAAATAGGATAGTCAATTCAGGAAGTAAAGTGGATGGGAGCCTAAGGGGATGCTGTAATTTCTATATACTAATGCCAGAAGTATTCGGAACAAGAGAGAAGAGTTTGGGGCATTAGTTAGTGCAATCATGCCAAAAGTTATAGGCATTAGCAAGACAAGAATAACAGCAGATGATGTAGTCACACGGATAGAATGTCATGGATTTAGTATTCAGCAAAGATAGCTTTATTTCAAGCAGTCTGGTGTGAGATTAAGGCCAGGGAGTTCCAATGTTTGATCCAGAAGACATGCATCACCAAATTAGTAAGAGTACAGATCGAGTGATTATTATGGAGGACTTCAACTATGGAGATATAAACTGGAAGGAAATGGAATTTATACATCTATCAAGAGATAATTACTTGAGGCAGCATGTGATGGAGGGGACCAGGGATGGGAGAGTATTGTACTTGGTCATAGGATCAGAAGAGATATCCATAGCCTGGGTGACCAGGTTATGGCACTGTACTCCAGGAAATCAGTGATCATGTGGTCTTGATTTGGGACATGAGAAATATTCTGTCATGAATATTTCTTGACAGAATATTTCTCAAGGGGGTTTATGTGAAACTACAAGACAGGTGATTATGACAAGCTTAGGAAGAAGCTTAAATCTCGGCCACATCATAAAGCACTGCAGGGTAAGGATGTTAGTGGTGTATGGGAGATAGTTAAGGGTCATCTAGAGGAAACAATATTAAATTATATACCTAAGGTAAGGAGGGTTAATTAGGTAGGAATTAGATGGATGAATAATATCATTACACAAGCTGCAGAAGAAGAAAATTCTGTAAAGGTATATAAGGAGAAAGGGGATCAGCAAACTCGTGAACAGTACAAGGCCCAGGCAAGAAATGTGAAAAGCATGGCAGGGAAGGCAAAATTAAATTATGAGAAGAATCTAGCCGAGCAGGCTAAAGGAAATTCCTAAAGTTCTTTCATTATGTGGCAAGTAAGAGGAAGAATGACTATGGAAGATTAACCTTAATGAGTGATGATAGTCACAAGGTGACAGCATCAGATAATATAGTTGAGTTAATGAGTGACATTAACAGTTGAGTTAATGAATAATAGAGGGTATATCATCCTAGTGAGGTTACTGCTTTAACATATATGACACTAATGTAGGAACAGAGGTGGATGAATTGGTGGTGGTGGTGCTTAGGATATTGATGTAATCTCAATGTAAATACAGCTGTAGGATTAGATGGGATATCTGCTCGGGTTTTGTGAAAACGTGCAAGAGAACTGCCATTGCCTCTGACTGGATTCTTTAACTCTCAGCTCTGGTAGAGTTCCAAAGGGGGGGGGGGTAGAAATAAGACAAAATAATTCCCCTTGCATAGGAGTGGTTCAAGTCTGTAGTAGCAAATTATAGACCAATCAGTATATCAGGTGTGGTGGGAAAAGTACTGGAAAAATTGATCAAAAAGAGAATTCAAGATTGCTTAAAGAGTTTTATAGGATTGATGCAGCAGAAATGTTTCAGCACTTGGCTAGAGAGGACAGAACAAGGTGTCATCCCTGGTAGTTGAATAAAGGTGTGATTAGTAGGGATGTAAGGACTAGATTTTTTGCTTGGAGAGTGAATGAGTGGAATGGGTTGCTAGAGTCAGTTGTGAGTGTTTTGTCTGTTAATGGATTCAAGGAAAGGTATGATAGATTTTGTAAATAGTTTGGGTCTCTTGCGATGAGTCTTCGAACTCCAAGGTGCCTATATAATAATAATAATAATATTCAGTATAATTAAATAACTAGAATGAACATGACCATGCAGAGTGAAAAAACATTCCCTCACCCAACAGAAACTATGTTGAACATTGAAGAGTAAACAAAGTAGTTTTATTGTTGAATTAAATAAAGTACAATGATTTCACAAGATATTATCCAATTCCTGATATTTATCCTTATGGGTGCACAGAATATTATGATTGTACTACATGAAAACATTATATCATTAATGACTTCCTATTGACAATTTTCCTACAAATTAATCTGTTATCTGTCAGGGATCCTAATATCGTCAGATCTTATATTTCAGTCTACTAGGGCACTTTTTACTGTATCAATCCACATAGATCTTAGTCTTCTTCTGGGTCCTCTCCCTGTAATCTTCATATCAAACCCAACACCTGTTTTACTAACCTTTCATCTCCCATTCTGTTTTAAGTTACTACACCACCATGTATTAACTCTACTCAAGCATTCCTGAATGTTAATAATGTCAAATTCCTTTTTTACATTACTCTTTCCTCCATTTCTAAGATTTTTCAATAGTCTCTAGAATATTTTGCCACCTTTCTAATATTTATTTTCTATGTTCTTAAGAAATTTCTCCCATGACTTTTGTTTAGCTAGTTTTACACAGTGCTTTGCTTTCTTACATATTTCTCTGTATTCTATCAAAATACAAGTTTACCTAATTGTCAGTAACTTTCAATTCACCCTATTCTTTATCAAGTGAACTGTAGACTCAATGTTTAACTTTCTGAGTCTACCGTGTTTTCTATCCTTGCAGACCTCAACACATGTCTCTGTGGTTGAATCAATATTTTCTTCAGGGGATGCTACTGAACCTCCAATATTTTGTTCTGGTTTTCAAATTCTCATTTTTTTCTTGAATAACATTTGTGTATTTGAATCTACAGTTCACTTCTAAAATATGCTCAATAAAAGCTTTGAGATCCATAAATTAAAACTGATTTGAGCAATGTCTTATATACAGCTAATTTAGTGATTTGACTAATTTCTCTCTTATTCCATATAAATTTATTCATTTGAATTCCTACCATACAGGCTTTGTTGATTCTGTTGTCTATTCCCATATTTAATTCACTATCTTCACTAAAAATTGTGCCTAAGTAGCTGAAATATTTTTCTTGTTCTATAGGTTCTCCATTCACAATGCAGTTGATATCTTCCTATTTTCATTGTCTTTGTCTTGTTATTGCTGATTTTCATACCAAATTTATTAAAACAGTTATTCAGTTTTGTCAAGGAATCTTGCAGACTTGTACTGAATTCATTTAAAAGTATAACATCAAGCTGAGATTAACATATCAATTTTGATATCAGGTTTAATATCACTTTCATTCATAATGCGATCCATATAGATAATGAATAACAGAGGGGATAATGTACATCCTTGTCTGACATCAGATTTAACACAAAACCATCTTCTTGTACTTCCTTCAATTCTAACTGCTGACTTACAATTCAAACACTAAGTATTGCTTAATTAATATAATGCACCATTGACACATAACTGCAATGTTCTGAATAGCTTTTCTCTTGGCACCTTGTCATGTGCCTTTTCCAGGTCTACAAAACAAATACAGATCTTTGTTATATTCCCATGATTTCTCAAATATTCGTAAAGTGAAAATCTGATCCTGACAGCCTCTATTTGGCCTGAATTCTTGTTCTTTATCAAGCTTCCCTTCCACAATCCTTCTCAACTGTTTCTCAAGTATACTTGCATAAATCTTACCAGGAATGCTTAGTAATTCTCACATTCAGTTTTATTTCCCTTTTTATATATGGGTATCATGAGAGTTCTACTCCAATCATCTGGAATTGAACTGTTTGAATACATGGTATTAGTAATGACTAGTCCATGACCCGAACAGAAATATAGCAGCCATTTACCATTATTATTAACTTTGCTCTTTTCTCTAAGTTTTCTAAGACCATTTCTGTATGTCTGGTAATCATTTCTGATGTTTAGGTCTTTAACAAGGATCATCTTTTCCTTTATGTAAGTTACATTTTCTGATGCCTCAAAAAATTCCTCTGCTTCTTCCTTAGTAGACCTTCCATGTGATCATAGGCACAACAAGTTTCACTGTTCAATTCCACTTTCTGATATTTGCCTACATCACTCTGCTTGATACTGCCTGCCATTCAATAGTATCCTTGTATGTTGAATAACTATAGCTTCTCCTTTTCCACTGATCATTATTGCTTGAATATAATATCTTATTTCAAAAAACATATTTTGGTGATTACACCACATTTTTTTATTATTCATTTAAACAATACACAGAAATAATAATATTAATTTTAATAATTTTAATAATATTATTTCAGTATATTGTATAACTGAATAATAAAAAATGTGGTGTAATCACCGAAATATGTCTTTTGAACCGATTAGCCACAGAAGTCTACGCCTGCAATAATATCTTGTATTTGTTGCTTACAAGAATCTCACCTGTTTTTGTCTTCTTTATTTTGGCAACATCTATATTGTGAATCTGAAACTTATCCAATTCTTATGCTAGTTCCATTTTTTTTTTCTGCTTGTCTTCTTCACATGGATTCAAAGCATCTAACAATTTCAAACTAACTGATAAAGGAAGTTTGTTCGAAGAATTTGATGAGCTCACATCCTATTCTTCTATTCCAAGAAAGAAAGAAACTTCTGGTACTTTACATAAAAAGTTTGCAATGGTTGAAACAGTGAGGTAATATTTAGAGGCAAAACTATGTATTTGGAGACAAAGCTATTTTTTCCAAGAAAATCTATATACATTTTTTAATTCCCCACCCTCTGGAAATCACATGGTTTTAGAAAGTTTTTTTTTACTTGGTTAGAAAGTAAGTATAAGTCAAGTTTGCAAGTGAAGTATCTTCACAACTAAGCTACCTGTATAGAAGCTGATAACTTCACATTCAACTGCCTTAGCATCCCATTATGCAAAGCAGACCTCCTTCCAGGAGTGCATCACACCATGCATTATGGGCATGATGCACCCCATTCCACTTTAAATTCTTGTCCCTTATCTATGATTTTGTTCTCTAAAGTGTACCATCTCCATTAAAGAAAATAATCAAACATAGTGAAGATGGCTTTCATCAAAAATCTGTCATTCTTTTCTACTTCTATATGGGAGGGTTACTACCCAGATCAGTTTTGACCTTTATTGAGGTCTTTTTAATGGGAGACAGACCCAGGAAGATACCAAGGTTGAATTAATGCAGAAGTCATATATTTCTCATTTGCAAGTAGGGCCCCCCAGTCCAGCATAAGTGCTCGACCTGATTCAACCTTTGTCCAGAGAGAACAAAGACGCCAACTCTGAAGACAACTAGAAGAAAAATGCCAAAATGGAGACAACAGTTGGGTAATAGATTACAAACAATCCAAACTAGTTCAAAAACCAAGTGATGCCACTAGCAGCCAAGAAGGACACCAGTATGCAGGCACTGCATAGGAAATGTGCAAGACCCTCGGGGTCAAATCCATGCCTAACAGAACCTTGCATATCCACTTCACCAACATCCGTGACCTAACTCCAACCTTAATAGCATCCACTGCCATCTTCAGTACACCAAACCCCACCTACTCTTTTTAACAGAAACCCAAATCTGCCCCCTCCCCACAGCACTATTCATCTCAACCTTCTTAACTATACTCTATTCAACTTCTTTCGATCCAAGGGTGATGTCTGTGCATATATCCACTCTGACATACCCTGCCAGAGAGCAACCAACTTAGAATTATTGCATCCTCAGCTTCCAAAAAACTAGGCTTCCTCTTTTGCTCAAGATGCTACTTCACCTCTAAACAGCTGTTAACACTATACAAGTCACAAATCCACCCAGCTCTCGAATACTGCTCTCACATCTGGAGTGGGGATCCAAAAAGCTCCCTCAAAATGCTTGACTCAATACAGAGGAGAGCAATTAGACTAATAAATGACACATCCCTCACCAACTCACTCCCTCCCCCCACTTTCACATAGATGCCTGGTCTTCGCAATCTGTCATCATCATCAAATTCCTGACATGTACCCTCAAGGGGGGGGGGGGGGTGTACAGGATATGATAGTACTTAATGAAAAAATTTACCTCATTACTAACTTCCTATCTACAATTTTCCTCCAAATCAGTCTGTTACTTGTCAAGACTCCAACATCATTACCAGATCTTATATTTCTATCGTCTAAGGCACTTTGAACCATATCAATCCACATATATCTTGGTCTTCCTCTGGGTCGTTTTCCTGCCAACCTGGCAGAGAACACTTGTTTTGCTAATCTTTCCTCGCCCATTCTGTTCAAGTGACCATACCACCTGAGATTAGCTCTGCTAATGCATTCCTGGATGCTGACAATGTCAAGTTCTTTCCTAATATCCCTGATTTTAATATGATATAGCCATTGATGCAATCTGTTCACGCCTCTAATCTTTCTCAGGACTCTCATATCTGCAGTCTCTAGTCTTTAGTCAAGTGTTTTACTTTTGACCCAGCTCTCAGATCCATAAGTTAAAACTGGTTTGAACACTGTCTTGTATACAGCTAATTTAGTGTTCCGACTAATTTCTCTCTTATTCCATATGAATTTATTCAACTGACTTCCCACAATACCAGCTTTGTTAATTCTGTTGTCTATTTCCATATTTAATTTACCATCATCACTAAAAATCGTGCTTAAGTAGCTGAAATGTTTTACTTGTTCCATGGGCTCTCCGTTCACAAAGCAGTTGACATTTTCAACGAATCTACCTATTTTCATTGTCTTTGTCTTTTTATTGCTGACCTTCATACCATACTATTACAACAGTTATTCAATTTAGTCAGGGAATCTTGCAAACTTGTAGTGGATTTATTTAGAAGTATAATATCGTCCGTATAAAGCAAAGAGCCGACATTAACATCTCCAATTCTGGCATCATGTTTAATACCACTCTCCTTCATAATGTGATCCACATAGATAATGAATAACAGAGGGGATAATGTACATCCTTGTCTCATACCAGATTTAACATTAAACCATCTTGATGTACTTTCTTCAATTCTAACTACTGACTTGCAACTCAAATAAAGACTAAGTATTGCTTGATATAATGCCCCACTGACACCATATAACTGTAGTGTATTGAATAGCTTCTCTCTTGGCACCTTGTCGTATGCCTTTTCCAGATCGACAAAACCTAAATACAGATCTTTGTTATATTCCCATGCTTTCTCGACTATTTGTCGTAAAGTGAAGATCTGATCCTAACAGCCTCTATTTGGCCTGAATCCAGCTTGTTCTTCACCAAGCTTTTCTTCCACAATTCTTCTCAACCGTTTCTCAAGTATACTGGCATAAATCTTGCCAGGAACACTCAGTAGAGAAATACCTCTGTAATTCTCACATTCAGTTTTATTTCCTTTTTTATATATGGGTACTATTAGAGCACTACTCCAATCATCAGAAATTTGTCCCTCTGTCCAGGCCTTCTGAAATATGCAGTGCAGCCACTGTAAGACTTTTATACCACCATACTTCAGCATTTCTGGTCGAATATCATCTACTCATTCATGCTGCCTTTCCACATTTCAAGCCTTTGATGGCTTTTTCTACTTGAAGTATGAATATGTATTCCTGACTGTATGCCTGTTGAGTGTTTTTTACCACTGTGTTTTACCACACTTTTTATCACTGCTTGTTTCGTTTAGCAATTTTTCGAAGTAATTACTTCATACTTCAAGGATAGTTTTTTCTCCCGTTTTTCATGTCACCTTTATCATCTCTAACTTTACAGCACTCTTTCCTCCATTTCTAAGCTTCCTCAACAACCTCAAGAATATCTTACTATTTATTTTTATATTTATTTTCTATGTTCTTGCCAAAGTCCTCCCATGACGTTTGTTTAGCTAGTTTTACACAGTATTTAGCTTTCTTACATTTGTCTCTGTATTCTCTAAGAGCACAAGCTGACTTATTTGCCAGGAACTTTTGATATGCTTTCTTCTGTTCCTTCACTGCCTCTTTAACTTCCTGTGTGTGCCATGGAGTTCTGATTTTTCTATCCATGCAGACAACCTCACCATATGCCTCTCTGGCTGAATCAATCAGGGTTTTCTTCAAGTTTTGCCACTGAATCTCCAAGGTTTAGTTCTTGTTCTCAAACTCTTTCATTTTTTCTTCAATAATCTTTGTGTATTTTAGTCTAGAGTTCACATCTGAGAGCTGCTAAACTTTTATCCACTTTAAAACTTTCTTACGTGTCATTCTTTTCAATATGAAATTCAATTTTATCTTGCTCAAGACTAAATAGTGATCACTTCCAATTTCAAATCATCTGTACACTCTGGTGTCCTGCACCAGGGAGAAAACATCACTATCAACAATAACATAGTCAATGAGACTTCTTATTCCTTGCCTCTTCTCTCCATGTGAATTTGTGCACATTTTTATGTTGGAACATGGTGTTAGTAATAACCAGTCCATGTCCTGAGCAGAAATCCAACAGGTATTCCGCAATCTGTATATTCCATAAATATTTCCATAGGAAATGTTCATCTGAAAGAGCATCAATAATTCCCCCCACCCTGTACTAAGCCCATTAGAACACGTACAGCTGCTGCCCAACATCCTTTCACAGTACACCTTGAAACCCACAGAACAACTATCTTTTCCTCCTCGTTCATCCCTGCTACTGCAGTATTGTGGAACAGTCTTCCCCCAGATGCATTTCCCAAGAAATACAACATACATGCGTTCAAATCTAATGTAAACAAGTTTCTCCTTTCACAACCCACCACCCATATAGGTACTAACGTACCATAGAAATATATACATGTTTGCACAAGAATAATGTTTAATTTGCCAAATATTTTGGTCTGAATATTGCACATCATCAGTGGCTACATAGGAATGGTTTTAAAAAACAAAGTGGAATACAAACAATTGATCATTCACATATAGAACGAGCCGCGTGATGTCATATCGCTAAGTATTAGAAGAGTAAACATTTTTAAAGTCATAATTAAAGATATTAATTACACAATCATTACGATTCAAGTTAGGATGTTGAAGTAAGGCCCCCACACTTTCTTTAAATAAACTTTCAAATTTGTAGTGACATCTGTGTAGGAGGAGAATCTTGGACCAAAGGATGTTGTGGCTTGTTTCTAATCCATACTGAGCTAATCCAGATTTCTCAGGTTTGTTGTGTTGAATTGATGAGTGATGCTCTTGAATTCTTTTTTCTATAGAACGTCCAGTTTGTCCAAAGTAGGAAAGATTACAATTACAAGGAACTTGATACACACCAGGTAGAGACAAGGTTGAGCGTTTATCTTTAGATGAAGGAAAATGGGTGGATAATTTGTTAATAGGTGTATAAGTGGTTAAGTCACATTAATTGTAATCTTTCCTACTTTGGACAAACTGGACGTTCTATAGAAAAAAGAATTCAAGAGCGTCAGTCATCAATTCAACACAACAAACCCGAGAAATCTGGAGTAGCTCAGCATGGATTAGAAACAAGCCACAACATCCTTTGGTCCAAGACACTCTTCCTACACAGATGTCGCTAGAAATTTGAACGTTTATTTAAAGAAAGTGTGGAGGCCTTACTTCAACGTCCTAACTTGAATCGTAATGACTGTATATCTATATCCAAAATTTGGGAAAGTTTAATCAGGATAACACATTAATTTTTTTTTGTAAATTTCCTATATTAGTCTAATGTTATTTAAGATTATTATATGAATTTCTGAATTAATATCTTTAATTATGACTTTAAAAATGTTTACTCTTCTAATACTTAGAGATATGACATCATGTGGCTCGTTCTATGTGTGAATGATCAATTGTTCGTATTCCACTTTGTTTTTTAAAACTATTCCTATGTAGCCGCTGAAGATGGTCTGTAATATTCAGACTGAAATATTTGGCAAATTAAACATTATTCTTGTGCAAACGTGTATGCATTTCTAATCATTATGTCACAAGTATTGTTAAAAAATTTAACGTACTATAGGTTGACCAGCCAACCTCCTGTATATGGGTCCAACATAAAAAAAAGTAAAATGTATATCATTTCCAAAAGGAGGTGTGCTCTGCATTATGGGATCATTAAGGTAGTTGCCAGTAAGTTAACAGCTCTATATAGAAGTAGCCTAGTCATGCGCAAATCTTGTATGCTGACACTTGGATCTAGGATTAAACAAGAGTATAATTTATTGGCAAGTATAATTTACATTCTAACCAAATGAACAAACTTTCTACAATCATCTCTGATCCAGAATATTTTAATAATAATATGATACACTTTATACTACTTGTATGGGAAATATAAGACCTGCATTAATTTAACCTTGGTATCTTCTGGAGTTTAGCTTCCACTGATGAGACCTCAATGGAGTCTGGGTACTGGCTCTTCCCATAATGCATAGCATTATACACATCTGAAAGGATGTGTGCTTTGCATTATGATCACCATCTGTTGTAAGAGTAAGTAAGATTTGGTATAAAATTCCTCTGAAAAAAACAAACTGGCATGCCATGTGTGTGTGTGTGTATTGAAAAATGTTCCTGTCTGACATAAAAGGAACATGATATATGGTCAAGCAGGATCCTGCCTGACATGCAAGAAACAGCCTGATATGAATATGCTAAAGCAAGTCGGGGCATTTTAAGAATAGAATTGAGATCAAACCAACTATGAGATGTGGAGAAATAACATTAACAGAAAATAAATTTATTCAAGATATCAAGTAATTTTATATAAACTTGGTTTTTAATCCTATTTCCCAAGTGAGCAAATAGACAAGTAAGTCAAGTTTGTGCCTGCACGTAGTGCAAGTCTGAGGCAACTCATGGTAGTGCAACTCGTGGTAAAGGTGTATTAAGCTCTGATCACTTTCCTTAGTATTTTTCCCTTAATGTAAAGCACATCCCCTTGCAGAGATGTATGATGCTATGCATTAAAGGCAATGGTCACTACCTATACCGGTTTCGACCTTTATTGAGGTCTCGTCATTGGGAGCCAAGTTTATATAAAATTACTTGGTATCTTGAATACATAATATACCCAAGTTAAAAAACTTTCTACATCTATCTCTCATCCTGAGATTTTATTTAATAAGGTCAAAGCACCTTGTTTAGGTAAAATTCATATAAGCTCTGCATTACTTCAACCTTAGCATTGTCTGGTCAGGCTCCCACTGACGAGACCTCAATAAAGGTCGAAACCGGTAGTGACCATTGCCGTTAATGCATAGCATCATACATCTCCACAAGGGGATGTGCTTTACATTAAGGGAAAAATATTAAGGAAAGTGATCAGAGCTTAATACACCTTTACCACGAGTTGCACTACCATGAGTTGCCTCAGACTTGTACTACGTGCAGGCACAAACTTGACTTACTTGTCTGTTTGCTCACTTGGGAAATAGGATTAAAAACCAATTTTATATAAAATGACTTGGTATCTTGAATACATAATATACCCAAGTTAAAAAAACTTTCAGAAAACAAATTTGTGAAACTTGAAAACTTGTCCAAAGTTATTCATCTTCCAGAGCATTCATCTCAAAAGAAACTGGTCTCTTCTGGAAAAAGATGCACAGCAGAATACATGTTATGAATAATGAACAGAAACTGTAAGAATACAAGGCATGAGTGACCACCCAGTAGTAGAGCAATATCTTCAGAGTTGTCGAAAAAGGATCTTCTATTTGTTGATAATGCATCAACTCAGAGCCCAGACCTTCATGCTGAAACAGCAGCAAAAAGTTTTGTCTCCAAACATTACCTCATTGTTTCAACCACTGCAAACTTTAATATGAAGTAACAGAAGTTACATATAAACAATATTTAATGGTAACTAATGAAACAGGCAAGTAGATGAATTAAAAGAATTCTGGAAGAGATATATCATAGATGCAACATTGGCAAAACATATGAACATTGGCAAAACGCTGGCCTGTTTAGCCGAGTGGTTAGCATATCCGCTCTTCAGCCAAAAGGCTGCGGGTTCGAATCCCACGTGGGTACGGATGTTTGTGATTGTTTGTGAAAATACTAGTGGTGGACAGTAGATGGCATTGGTATAGTTGTGATTTGCTGTAGTTGGTGGAGAGTTGTAAAGTAGGTACCCTCCCTCGATGAGTCTTTGGACTCCCTGGAGGTGTCACAAATAATGATGATGATGATGATGAACAGCCTATTTTTCTACCCACTGTAGGGTGAAAACCTCTCCCATTGCAGGAGGTTTGGGTCTACTGTTCCCATGGTGACCCAGTCCATATTGGGAGAGTGTATCTATACTGGGGTAAAGGAATGTATGAAGGTGGAAGACAATCGCAAACATCCATGCCTATGCGGGATTCGAACCCGCAGCCTATATAGGCTGGAGAGCAGATACGCTAACCACTCGGCCAACCAGGCCGGCATCACAAATAATAATCACAAATAACTATGAGGGAATGAGAGTAAAAATCATAGTCAGCAGTATGAAAAAATTTGTGCCTCCAAACTATATTTAATATTAGAGGGCGTGAACCCACCAAACAAACTAAAGCAGTAGCACAGCTTGAAGAAAATCTTAGCCTTGAAATGACATCAGAAGATGAGTGAGGAACTTGTCCAGTCTCATTTCAAACAGAAAGGTTACATGCCAAATTGCAAAGCTGGAAATTATGGCAAACTGAGGAGAATACCATGTTTAGTCCCATGGTATTAATTACAGAATGGGAAGCTTTGAAAAGAATCTTAAATAATGCAGTATCTGAATGTGTTTCTAGAGTTTGATGAACAAATAAGGTGGATGAAATGGATGCACAACCAACCTTATTAAGCAAGCCATCCATAAGAGAATAATGTGGAAGAAATATTGTGAGAATAAAGATGAGTTATGAAATGTATAAAGTGCAGGTTAGAAAAGAAAAATTGGCTGTGTGGGCTAAAGGAAAACCAAAAGAATTTTATTTTTATGCTGCTAAGAGAATGTGGAAGAATAACTTGAATCAATACACATATGCAGATTGGACTATGATGTCAGAAGTAGATGTAATATTATTAAAATAATGAGTGTTCACTTTGCTATCAAATCTGGTGAATGTAACATGGCGCATGGTGTTACTACTACAATGGATGGACAGATAGAGCTGCATGAGAAGGATATTCTCATGCTGTTGCATAATCTGGATAAGAATTCAGCAATGGGGCAGTGAGATATAAGCCTGTGTTCTAAAGGAAATGTTCAACTGAACTGGTTACATCCTTGACACATTTGAATCATTTCATTTGCAGCTCAGGAACGAATCAACAGGAATGGAAAGAATGTATGATAGTCCCACGGTACTAGGTGGTGTAAAAACTGATATGTAACTATAGACCTATCAGTGTTTCTGGAATGGTGGTGAAGATTTCAGACTAGTTGATAATTTGCATACAGAAATGGGTTGACAGACAAGCTATACTTTGTCATGTCTGATATTCTGTGAAGTCTGAGCAATCTACTCTTTTTTTTTTTTTAATGTTAAGACCAAGTTGGATATCGATATACTATGATAATGCTGGACTTATTTGCTAACATATTTGACAGGATACCACATGGAAGGATGTTGCATGTGCTGAAAAACATGGAACTTGAATATAAATTATTGATGTGGATAAGCAGATAGCTGATGAATACCACATCAAGCAGTGGTATGGAAGGTGTGAATCTGCCAGATCTAAAGTGACCAGTGTAGGTATCCCAGGGACCAGTCTTTGGACCATTGTTGTTCAGTGTATACATGAATGATATTGGGAAAGACCCGTGAGGAGATGTTCAATTGTTTGCTGATCATTCAAAGAAAGGCAGGACTATCAGGAATGCTACTGATACAGCACTTACAGAATGATTTGAATAGGCTGAAACTGCAGGCAAATGATAAGGCTGCTAATTTTCTGGTGATAAGTGTAAAACAAAGCACTTTGGCATGATGAGATTTTCAACAGCATATTATATTGGTGGGATTATGCCTGGAGAAACTGACGAGGCTATGAATCTTGGAGTTATGGTGGACAGAAAGTTGAAGTGCTTCATCAGAAAAAAAGCTCACATAGCGACAGTTGCAAATGCAACTCACTAGATATCAAACTTACTGTAACTTTTCATATTCACTGATTTTGGCTCTTAGGACAAAACAACAGAATGGCAATAAATTTTGCATGTATTTTGCTACAATTGGCTTGCTGGAATTTTATTAAACAGATAAGAAAATGAGACAGAATCAGAACAATAAAACTTGCACTAATTTAGGATTCATGGTTGTTATGTTAATTAAATAAGAAAAAAAAAATCACAAAAATATCAGCAGTATAATATTGTTCAACAGTTCATTTTCTATCATAAATCTTAAAACACATTTGCTAAATATATTATGCACTTTTTAACATTAGTAAACAACTTCTTAACACTAAGTAAAAATGCTCCAATATTGAAATAGAGTATACTACTCATGAATAAATAAATTCTACTAAAATTCTCAAAGAACTACCAATCACCTCATAATCTGAAGTTTCAATACTTCCTAGAGTGAAGTTCTTTTCAACCTAGAAAAGCAAAAAGGGGGAAAAGCAAATCTAAATAATTATTATAATTAGGTAAGAGCATCCTAAATAAAAAGATTGCTAAGATATTCTGATGTATATAATTAGGTTTTTAAATAAAGCATCTCATAAATACAGCAACAACAATAAACGTGGTGCTTTGGAATATGTCAACATAGTGCTCCTCATTTTTATCATTTTTAAAAGTCTCTATTTAAATTTCTCCAAGGAAAATCATAGCAGTAATTCTCAAAAGAATTGACATCATTGAGAAACCCATCTTTAAGTGTCCCATAACATATCATACCAGCCACATGCAAGCACCTGCTAATGCCTACCATAAAAGCAAAGATGGCAATAGTAAAAAAGCCCAATTATGACAGAGCATGCTGGGCATAACCAACGCAGCACAGCAGTCCAGCACTGATGAATCTGACAATGCTATCAAGTGTTGGCTGCAAACTAGATGTCATAGACACCAAAAAAGCCTTCTATGTGATTTTTGTCACTAATAGTAGCATGCTCAGTGCATAAAAATTGACAAATAGGTGTACAAACTTTTTGTGAATTTGAACCAGAATTTCTTCTGCCCACTGTGCCTTCCTTCACTGAAACAGATCTTAAACTGAGAAAAATGCATCGAAAGCTTGGAGCAGGATCCTCACTATTATCGACCAAACCTTCTCCTGCAAAATCCAATTAACTGAAGTCAATCTAGAACAGATCCACAATCAGCACATAGTTGAAAAATCATTTACCACTGATAGCAGCCAACTACATAGCCTCATCGCATCAATGGTCACAACTCAAATGAGTTCGAAAGCCAAAAAAATATGATGCCATTATCCTCTACTTCCACATCAAAAGTGATGATACACTGAAGGATGACATCACTAAACTAATGGTAAAATCCAGTTTTGACTGTGGCAAAATCACCAGATGCTACTGCTTTGGACCAACAAAAAAGGGATAGGATGACTTTCCTGCAACTGGTGAAAATAACCTGTGATACACTGGTGAGCACATCAGAACTAATGGTGGCTGTGAACAACCTCAATCGTATCTTTATCCAGCATGAATATGGCCAACAACTTTGCAAACAACTGGAAGAAAAATGACAAAGCAAACGGCAAAACATGGTACATTGACTACAACTACAAAAGAGGAATTCCAGTGGGAAAATTAAACAGTGTTAACAGCCAACTTTAAAATCAAAGTACTGCATAGAGAATGTGTATGGCCCCATTTGGCCAAAAACAAACCCCACAGACTTTCAGACCCACTTTCCAAATGTACATGGTCTCTGCTCCAACCTCAACAATGTTCACTTCTACTTCCAGTCTGCAATACCCCACCTGCTTTTCCTGAGAGAAACACAAATTTCAGATTCTCCAAGTACCACTCATCTGAACTTCCCCAAATATACACTCTTTGACTCCTTTCAGCTCAAGGGTGGCGTTTGTGCATACGTTCGCTCTGACATACCATGCTAGAGAGCATTCAACTTAGA
The DNA here is from genome assembly GCF_054136105.1 of Typopeltis vanoorti. Classification (NCBI taxonomy): domain Eukaryota; kingdom Metazoa; phylum Arthropoda; class Arachnida; order Uropygi; family Thelyphonidae; genus Typopeltis; species Typopeltis vanoorti. Next base: position 40,767,761 of record NC_143561.1, on the reverse strand, counting down.
ATCTCCTGATTACAATCTACTTTGGCTGAAAATCTCTCTGTCCTGCTCTGTCAAATTCATATGCTGTCTATATCACACTCCCAATGCCACCAATCATTCAGAACTCTGATTTACTCTCTTTGAAAGTTTATGTCCTTTAATCTAATTTTTTCTTTGGCAATTTCAATGTACACAATATCAAACAGCTTTCCTTCTCCAAATTGCACAGACCAAGCAGGTAGAGATGCTGAAACATTTGCCATCAGAAATGACCTTATGCAAATTGTTCACATGCCCACCAGAGTACCAGATATTTCCAACCACTCTGGACCTCTTCCTCACTAGTGATTCCACCAAATATGCTGTAAAGGTTGTATCTTCCATAGATAATTTAGACCACAACCATGTGCATATCCCCCCCCCCACACACACACACATACTGAGCAACACCCACACAGTCATTCTCAATGAAGAGTCATCTGGCATTATAAAAACACCAAGTGGGTTGACAGACAGTGCGGGCCACATTAAAAATTTCAATGAAGCCCGCAGGCCACTAAGCTATACTGCGGTATTTAGAATTGTAAGATGCTTTCCAGATTCACAAGGAACGCTGTGCATTTGATACTTTACATAAAATCCTATAAAAATAAACAAACGCAGCTTTAAGAGCATAGGTAGGAGTTGGATTCATGATAAGTAAATACAATCAATACCTGAAAAAAGATAATTTAATGAAGAAAACATTCATTTTTTACAATGCCAATGGGCAACTTGGCAATATTTTTCTTTGACCAGCTTGTCGATGTTGGCATCAATGTTGGAAGTCACTATGCACAGAGCATTGTTGAGATGTTGGTCCATAATCTGAGTTCTTGTCTTGAACTTCACATGCTTCATTCTGGAGAACTGCTCACATAAGTATGTGCTTCCTAACAAAGTGCACATCTTCAAAGCATGCCGGCGAAGATTAGGAAATGCAAGAGCACATTGAATAATTTTTTTCTCTCAAAGAAGAGTTGTTTTGGAGTTCAAGCAGCTCCATTTGTACTGAGCCTGGCATTTCAGCAGCATTGACACTGAATAGCATTGAAAATAAATCTAAAGAAGCCCATTGGTTACAAAAATCACTAAATTTCTCTTCGAACTCACTTTGCAACATGGCTAATTTTGTAGCGTATTGATCAAGAGACGAACAGTTGGACTTAGCAAGAAGCTGAAAAAAGTCTTTTTTGCGAGTTGTGCTACCCAAAGTTTAAGCTTGGCCACAAAAGCTTTGATGTGATCAAACAGAGTGTGCACCAGTTGATCTTTGGATTGTAGATGCGTACTTAGGTCATTCACATGCAACAAGATGTCGGTCACAAAGTCTGTCATCCACTTCGAATCGTTAAATTCCACAATTGGATTCCCCTTGGTTTGCATTAACTGCTGTATTTTGCTCCTTAAGTCAAAGACTCTTTTAAGAACCTTCCCTCTGCTCAACCAATGCACATCACTATAATAAAGCACATTGCCGTGATCCGCTTTGCACTCTTGGGTCAAAAACCCTTGGAATTGACGATGAATCAATCCTCTTGCCCTTGATGACAGTCACAATAACTTTCATGACATTCTCAAACCCAATAGTTTTCACACACAAATTCTCCTGGTGGATTAAACAGTAGTAATGGACGAAATCTTTTCCTTCTAGTTCCGGTTCTTTCTGTAGCAGCGCAACACTCTTCGTTCTTTCCCACCATAGCAGGGGCACCATCAGTTACCACATCCTCAAGGTTGGTTAAGCTGAGGTCGAAACACTGGAGCATTTTCAAGAATATCAGTGCCTTTCTTCATTACCTTCATAGTAGGAGCACTAGCAGTTCTTCTGTCACATTGAATTGTTGATCAATGCCACGGACAAAGATAGCCAGTTGTGCTGTATCCTTCACATCTGTGCTCTCATCTAAAGCAAGTGAATATGACAGATGACCGTTTTTTTAAAGTTCCTTCAATGTCATTAAGCAAGTTCTTTGACACGTCGTGCTACAGTTACTCCAGACAAACTCGGTTTTTTAAACACTTCCTTGTTATTTGGGCACAGAATATCCCCAGCAGCAATGAGACACTCTTTCCCAAACTCACTGTCTAAGAAGGCTTTTGATTTTTTAGCAATTTTTTCAGCTATTACATAACTTATCTTGATGCACACTTTGTTCTCTTCTCTCTGCCTTTTAAACATACCCTGCTGGCATTTTAAATCAATTTGGAGATGGTTCACTTTGTCCACACGAAGCCACCCTTGAAGGTGATCGAAATTGGACGCATGCTTTGTCTCATAGTGTCGTTTTATATTGTATTCTTTTGATACTGACACTGACTCACGACAAATTAAACAACTTATCGTTGATCAGCATGAAAAAAAAGTACAAATTGGTGTCCACTTTTCATTAAAAACCAGACAAGAATCACTTGATTTACACTGTTTACTCATAGATGCCATAGTGATGGAAGGTGAACCCAAAAAATGATACAAAATGGCCATGTAACGGTTATTATCCACTGAATATGTCTTACACTAATGAAAAAAGTCTGGCAATATAAAACCACAATAAGCTCAAAATCAGTTATGCAACATCAAAGCATGATAAAAGGGGAGACAGAGATAATGAGGTTACAGCAATGTAATGCTGAAGAAAGGGGTCTTATTTCAGAAGCAGTTGAATTAGAAGACTTGAGTCTTTCTGTCTCAGGTGAGAATGAGAAGGGTCTAACTGAAATTGTCGGTGGTTTAACTGAGGGAGGTAATCCAACAAAAGGAAAGGAGGTGAAAATGCAGACTGTTTCGGTAGCAGAAGTGGAAGGAAGATTACCCCTGCCTTTGGTAGAAGGTGTGATTGAAGGGGTACCATGTGAACTCTTGCTTGACACCAGGGCCCATATATCGGTGATCCCAATGAAATTGGTTGAAACGTTTCGGGATATAGCCCTTGATAGCTTCGCTGAACTAAGCAACCCCATTAAGATCATGGGAATTGTGAGAGTTGAACTCTCCTCAATTTTGAGAGAGGGTGAGGATCTCCATACCTTGTTGTCCTGTCAGTGTCACACATGAGATGCTTGTCTTACCCGAAACTGCAATCACGTCAGTCTGAGAGAAGTCTTGCATAATCGAGGAGCAAAGGAGGGATCCAGTGTGTGTGGGGAGGTTTATGAGAGTTTTGAGAGCAGAAAGGTCCCCTGATAAGCATTCTTTCCATCAAACCTTGTACATTGATCCGGATGGGCTCTTATTGTCCAAACAAAGCAATACAGGGAGATGGAAGGACAAAATCATAGTTCCAGAGGTCATGATTCCATGGGTACTATACACCTTTCATGACTCTGACTTGGCAGGGTCACCAAGGGGTGTATAGAACTTGGAATAGAGTGCGTGATCGTTATATATGGAAACGAACGAAGGGAGATGTAGAGTCATATGTAACCTCTTGTCATCTATGTCAAAAAAAGTCCAGCATTGTGGGTAAGCCCCCCCTCCAATCCTTCCCAAGCCCCGCATATCCTTTTCAGGCTGTAACCATGGATATTGTGGGGCCCATTGCCTATCACCAAGAAAGGAAATAGATACATACTAGTGGTCATAGACATGTTTTCACGATATCCAGAGGCTGCAGCAATTAAGGACCAATCTGCCCGAACAGTGGTGTGCAAATTTTTCAAGTTAGTTGTTTCTAGATACAGGACATCACAGACACTTCTCTCCGACCAAGGTTCCAACTTCACAGCTGAAGTCATGTTGCAGCTGTGTAAGTTGTTGAAAATAAAAAAACTGTTCACTACACCTTATCATCCTCAAGGAAATGGAATGTGTGAGATATTAAACAGGACCCTAAAACTTACCTTTACAAAATTATCTGATAATCAGATCTCAAATTGGGATATGTTCTTACCTCACACATTATTCGCGTGCAGAACTGCTCTATATACTGCCATCAGAGAAGCCCCTACCGTTATTCTCTATGGATTTGAGCCAACCTTCCCTAGTGATTTCAGGAACTCCTATGTAAATTCGGGATTTCCAGATATTGATGACTATCTCAATAGTCTGATCACCGATAATAAAATTGCACATGAGATGGTAACCAAATCCAGTGAAGCTTGCTCACAACAAGCAACGAATTATGCCAATAAAATGAGAAAATACAAGGATCTGAATCCTGGCGATCTAGTCTTGCTAGAACAAAACTCCGTTAATAAGAAAGGGGGGGAAGTTTGGGAGGAAGGCGGTCAGACCATATGAGATTCAAGAAAAGTTATCCCCGGTGACATTTAAAATAAGAGGGAGATCTAAACAAGGAAAATCCTGGGTGGTCCACTCTAATAGGCTGAAATTATACAAAACAAGATCTAATAGGTTGGTATGCCAAGGAGATTCGATGGAGAATGTGCGCGGAGGGAGAAGAGCTACAGAGGGGGGGGGGGGGGACAACAATCCTCGTCAAGGAGGAATCCCTAATATAAATGCCTCCGCAAGTAAGAAGAATAATGTTAGATGTCAAGGAGAGCAGGAGAATCCAGTTCTCCAGGTACACTCAGTTTGGAGAGTGCATTGGGGCAAATATACCAAATGAACGAATGTCAACCAGGGTGGGGGAAAAGAACTGAGAACCAGAATCAAGACAGAATACAAGAACAAACCAGGTATAACCTTAGGCCCCTGACAAAATGGTAAGGTAGACCACAGGAAGGGAGTTTATCCCCTGAGTGAACATACCTCTGATGAACGGAGTTCTGACGAAAGGATCTTAACCTGGGATGCATCTCGGACAGCTAACTGAGGTATAAAAGAAGACATAAGTAAGGCAAATAGGAAAAGGAAACTTAAAAAGAAAAAAAAAAAAAAACAGTCAGGATAAAGCACATAGCAGAATTCAGTGTCTACAATTTTGTTTCTTCAATAAGCAGCAAGTTCCTGAAGGAATGAGAAGAGAAGGAATAGAAAGTTTGTTGGTTTACAGGAAGGAATCCAAGGGGATGAATAAACGACAATGCTGTCAAACACAATGGCACACTTTACTTCTATAATTTGGGGAATTCACAGCATGGAGAGTGGATAAGGAGCAGAAAATCCTTGAAAAAATTAGAACCCTGGATGCAAGAAAAAATGTATGAAATTTTTTAAAGAGGGAACCTTTGTTAAATTTGTGATTTTTGTAAACTTCATAAGAGAATTTACTTATCACAATTTAACAAGTAGAAACCTTAATAAGAAAATCGTGCTTGCATCTAAGTATGAAATGAAATAAATATATTGAAAAGAATAATCGTTAACTCGCATAAGAACATTGATTGAATAATATTAGGAAAACGAGATAATTAATTTACATACTTTGTTATAAGAATTTTGCATGTAAAAGGCTTGCTTGTTATGCACTTGAACAAAAGATTGAAGGTCATGCTAATTCTTAGAAAAAATAGGTGAGCTGATAGAATTATGCCAATAAAATGAGGAAATACAAGGATCTGAATCCCGGCGATCTAGTCAGTTTGATAAAGCTGACTCATAGGGTTACCTAGAACCGAAGTAAAGTCCAAGGTCACGGTTCCCGATTTAAACAATGCTGCGGGTCAGTCGCGTGCACACGGCCCACAAAAGATGGAAAGTTCAGCAGGGAGACGCCACCCTAACAGGTTACGATAAACATATCCTAATGCCGGGGGGGGGGGGGATTAATTGCAGGAGGTGCCTGGTAGGGTCAGAATATAAAAGGGTTAGGACCCCCCCCCCCAACGAGGTCTTTTGCCAGGTTTCATTTGGAGGTTACCTTATGCAGTTTCCTGAGTGACAGTCAGGAGTCCCCTCCGTCTGCGATGACATGGAATATTACTAAGTGGGATTTAGGTCCCGTTTTTACTACCATTGAGAACAAAGGCGTGGTCGCGAAGGAAGGTATTTACTGCACACTAAGCCAACCCTGGTCTAAAGGAAGGAGACTATCCGTGGAAATTGTGGATATCCTCATGGCAAATCTGATGACTGCAGAACAGTAGATAGATCGTGTTTCCTTAGAAGACGCCTGATATGCTGCAACAGAGAAGGCCCTCATGATTCGAAGTACCCCAGATATGACCCACTACAGGAGGAATATTTCTTCAGGAATTGCCGACAAGTAGCGTCTAGTAGAAGAGCTTCATCAAACGGTATTGTGAAAGATTTTATGTTAATTCTGTTAAATTAATATGGCTGTAATTGTAGTTCGTATTATTAAGCAATTGAAGGACTTGAATGAAAGTTGAACTAGGACTTTAGCTCACTTAATAGTATAGAGAAAGAGGGTACTAATTTATCAGCATTACTGAACGAGTAATGAACAACCTATGGATGCGAGACTTGGAACCTAAAGAAGTCAGATAAGAAACGGATATCTGCTTTTGAGATATGGTGTTACAGAAGGCTGTTGAGGATATCATACACTGAAAGGTGTACAAATGAATGGGTGTTAGAAAAGATTAGTAGAACTTTAAAGCTCCTTAAGGATACTGACAGAAGAAAATTAAAATATTTTGGACACATAGAAAGGATTGAAGGAGGACTTCTCAGAACAGTAATAGAAGGTAAAGTTCCTGGAAAAAGAGGCAGGGGTAGACCATCAATGAGATGGATGGATGGCGTGTGTGGAGTGACTGATCTTCAGAGAGTTGAGGCTGCCAGAAGGACAAACAACAGGACCACATGGCGAGACCTAGTGCGGAACATCATCGAGCATCGGAGTGACCATACGGCGTCTGTAGATGCCCAGTGAATACAGACAGACTGAACAAGTGATAATGTGTATAGATACTAATATATGTAATTTACCCTTAACTGAGAAAGGTAAAAGGAATTGAATGTGGTGTTCAATGTAGCAACGAATTGCTGAGCCATCATAACTCTTGTGAATTAATGTGTGTAATCCATTTGTGTCTAATTGAAATATTGTATCACATTATTGTGCTTAAGCAGGTGAAGGATTTAAGTCAACTTAATCATTGATGGAAAAGCCCCCTGTATCCTGCGTGTGTGTGTAGTCCTTTGTGGAGGCATAACAGCTTATCCCATGTGTTAATGTGGAATTTTCATTTTTGTATTTTGCTAGTCTTATTAACATTGTATTAATTTAGTATTGAATTAGAGTTTTTAGGATTTAATGTATTGTATTGTATTTAGGAGTTTAATAAACATTTGCTTACGAAATATTCAGTTGTCTGAAATTGCGATTCAATGCACCGTTTGTTAGAACGTACAAACCTAGGTGCGGAGGGGGGGGGGGAAGAAAAGATTAAGTTACAAGATCAAGGTTATGACTACCTGATTAATTCACCTCTAGACTTATTTAGGATTTTGCTTCTTGTTTTAAATTTCTTTCTTCTTCTTCTTCTTCCTATCATGGAATATAGGCCATGTGGCCTGTTCCGGTCTCTCTTTCTTGGTCTTCCGATTCTTCTTTTTCCACTTATTTTGTATCTGTATAATATTTTTGGTATTCGTATGATAGATCACATCCCAAGTATCTGAAAGTGTTTACTTGTTCTAGTATTTTATTATCTATCACTATTTTACTTCTTATTGGGTTTTCTCCTTTGAATGCCATTATTTTTGTTTTTTCTTTGGATATTGTCATATTATACTGCTTTGAGATATCATTTAATGATTTTAATGATCTTTGTAAGTCATCTTCTGATGTAGCTAATACTATTTGATCATCTGCAAATAGTAGTGTATCTATCTTCATTTGCAGGGTCATTTGTATACCAAATGGGTTATGCTGTTTCCAGATTGTTAATATTTCATTTATATATATATGGAAAAGCAGAGGTGAGAGGGTACATCCTTGTCGTACTCCTCTTGATATATCTTTCCATTCTGAGGTGTGTTCTAATTTAACTGCTATTTTATTTCCTGTATATATTTCTTGAATAGATTGTAAAAGTTGGTTTGGTATGTTTAAATTGGTTAATATTTTAAACAATTTTTGTCGACTAATTTTGTCAAACGCTTTTTCATAATCAACAAACGCCACGTGTTTCTTTTTGAAATTCTCTTCTCTTTTCTATTAATAATTTTAAAGTAAAAATTGGATCTATGCAGGATCGGCCTTTTCGGAAGCCATTTTATTCTTCTAGTAATTTATTTTCTACAATGCTGCTTAGTTTCTCTTTTAATATTCCTGCATATATTTTATATCCTGTATTCAGCAGGCTAATTCCCCTATAATTATTACAATTGTCTTTATTTCCTTTTTTTTTATAGATTGGGATGACCAGTGCTTTTTTTCCAAGAGTTAGGGGTTTTTCTGGACATCCAAACCATATTAAAAAATTTCAAAAGTCTTTCATTAAATTTTTCACCTGCATTTTTGTATAGTTCTATATTTATATTGCCTTCTCCTGGCGTTTTCTTATTTTTCATCTTCTTTATTATATTTTTCAGTTCTAACATTGTAATATTTTCTATTAGGTCATTCTTTGTCTTATAAAATTTTAATTCATTGTTCTCATCTGTCCAGAGATTTTGGAAATAGGTCACCCATTTTTCTAAATCTATTGTTTGTATTTTTATCTTTTCTTTTATTTCTTTATTCATGTATTTTATTACTTTATAGGTTTTGGGTTGTGGCTTAAATAAATCCTTTTCTAGTTCTGTTACGAAATTGTTCCATCTTTCTCTATGTTTTTTCCTTACTTCTCGTTTTGCAATTGCACTATTTCTTTTATACTCTATTTCTGCTTCTATTGTTTTGGAATTTAGCCATTTCTGGTAACTGTCCTTTTTGGTTTTTATTATATTTTCTATTTCTTTGTTCCAGTCTCGTAGTCCTCTTTTTCTAATCCATTTGTGCTTTATTCCTAAGGTTTCTGTTGCTGCTTTTGTGAGAATTTGTTTCAAATTTTCCCATTCATCTTCTATGTCACTTGATTCATGTGTGGTTTCTGTTTTTAAGTTTGTGCATTTTTGATATTGTAGTCTAACTTGAGGATCCTGTAATGAAGAAATTTTGTAGCTCGGCTGGTAAGAATGTTCAATTCCATGTGTTTTTAGCCACTTTGGTTTAAAACGAATTTTTGCTGATACCATATAATGATCAGAGTTTAATTCAAAGCCTCGATATGCTCTTACATCTAAAATTAACTCCGCTAATTTAAAATTTGTGATAACGTAGTCAATTACTGATTTGTATCCTCTGGCTGACCAAGTATATTTATGTATTTCCTTGTGTTTAAACATTGAATTCATTATTCTCATATTATTATAAATGACAAAATCGCGCAATCTGCGACCATTTTGATTACATGTATCTTCGCCAAATTTACCTATGTTTGTTTTGTATTTTTTGTTTCCTATTCTGGCATTTAAATCTCCTGCTAGCAGTAAATAGTCACTTTTGTTTGTTTTATCTATGGCATTCTGTAATTCTTTATAAAATATATTACTGTCTTCTTCTTTTCCCTCTTCTGGTGCATATGCACCAATTATTGTTATGTGGCCTCTTAATGTCTTGAGTCTAATTTCTATTAGACTTTCATTCAAATAGTTGTAATATACAATATTGTTCTTTAGGGATTTATGTACCATAATCATTATACCTGCTTTTGCTCTTTCTTCTTTTTTTACCCCACTGTAGATTTGTATATAGTTAAATTTCTTTATAAACTAAATATCCTAATATCCTAAATGGCGCAGCTTTAAAAAATAAATATTTTAGGATACTAAGAGGAGTAAGAGCTTAGATTTCTTACTGAGGTGCCAATATGCGAAGAAAGGGAATAAGATATATAAAGGAAAGGAAAGTATAAGAGAAATATAGAAATAAACAAGAATGGGACACGACACACCACCATGACAACCTGTTATTGAACGTGCACCATCAGCACACACTCCTACACATTTTTTTTCCGATTTATTTCATGGCCGGTGATAAACTCATTAATTTTCTTAAAAATCTCATCCACTGTGATAAGATTTGGAAGAGGCTCGCTAACTGAGAATTCTTCATCTATGACTTGTTCTCTTTCATATCAAATATAAGCCATCAACTTTGCAAAGTTGTTTACGTCTGTACTTTCATCGAACTGAATTGCAAAATATTTGCTTTGCTTTATATTTTCAATTAGTGTTTGTTTTACTTGAGTGCCATTTTGTTAATTCGTCACAAAACAGTGTCATCTGACAAAGAAACAACATTCAATTTGGCTGCTGCTGTAGGGCCAAGAATAGACATCACAATGTCTTTGGCTGCAGGTAATATTAAAGTTTCTCCAATAATATGTGGTTTTGCAGTTTGAGCAATTCTCAAACTAACCAAATATGACGCTTCCTCTGCTCGTTCGTTAATTGTAGTAAAAGAATGAAGTGAACGTTTGTTAGTTTTCATTTCAGTTTGTTTCCTTTTAAAAAAAGTTGAGAGGATTACCTTTTAAACAGGCGTGTTTGTTTTGAAAATGCCGTAGCAGAAGCGATGGTTTCATCGAGTAATTCGAAAATTGTTCGTAACAAATAACGCACTGGGGCCTGAGGTCGTTTTCATCCTCGTTCCAAAAAAATCCATATTCCAAATAATTTTCATTATACTTTCTTGTAACAGTAGCATTTCATTTCCTAAATGCTTCATGAGATTCAGGATTAAAACTAGAAGTACTAGCTGGGTCAGTGTTGTCTGCCAGCCGTTTCCTCTTCGATTTTTCAATTCCTAACCATTTGTCCATTATAACGAGAATATTGTCATTATAATGACATTATATTATATTATATTTGACATTATAATGTCAAATAGAGTGACGCTACTGTTATTATATTCTGTATACTTTGCTGGTGATCTCATTCATAAACAAAATTCAGCACATTCCCGGGTTTCACAAGAACATCACATTTCGGTAATGTCTTAACAGCGGTGTCAGCATAAATCAAAAACGCCACTCCATATTCATACGAATATAAACATAATATTTATTTTTAATATCATTTATGTTAAATAATATCTTTAGGTTAAATAATAACTTTGCTTTATTTTTTTAACAGGATATCACATAATTATCTTAATAAAATACATTTTCATGTAAAATAATATATTACTCTTAAACTTGCAACAATCTATTGCTTTTGTTTTTCATTATGTTATATGTACTCTGTTTATTATAATTTTTTTTACATACAAAAATACTTTTCAAAATAAATATTAAATATGAAAACCCTTATGACAAGCTAATGAGACTTCGCATCTGAAAATTCACATAAAACTGCAATAAAATTTATTTGTTTGTTTTATTTGATTCGCCAAGCTAAATTCTTGGAACAGTCTACTCATTACAATATTAAAATACATTTTTCTGAACATTTATTTAAATATTTTGTGTAAAAACTGTACCACCAAAAATAACGTAATGTACCATTAGTGGTACATATACCACAGTTTGAGAAACAATGCTCTAAAGTAAGCCCCGTTTCTCCAAAAGATAAGCCAAGGCTGTATAAACGAAGAACCAAACATGTGACTGGCTATCATCAAGAACTCTGCCTTCTCTCACCACTTACAAAGCCAAAAACAGTTTCAAGAAAATTATCAATGCATCAAAAATCAATTTTCAAATAGCCAAAAGCAGGAAACTTGCATCATGCCCAAATGGCAGCTGTGCATTTTGGTCTCTGGCCAAAATAGTTGGCCACAACTTTTGTCCAGCACTCCTACACCCAGATGGATCTAATGCATCATACTTTACCACAAATGTTTGCATAGATGATTTTGGTAAATGTTCCCCAACCATTCCAAACACCCAACACTCAATACCTTCTCTGACCTTTCACCAGGACATGATCAGAAAAATTCCATCCAAATAACATACCAGAAAAATCCCCCCCCCCAGTCCTTACAGCATTCCTCCAACTGTCCTGAAGATTTGTGCTCCAGAGTTGACAACACCCAAATCTCTAGACAAGATGAGATCACTCTCTCTCTCTCTCTCCTTGGGATCACCTTGACATCGACACTTGGCATAAACGCATTATCACCACTGCCTCCTTGACATCCAGAAAATTAGGATTCCTGTTTCATTAAAGGCATTACTTTATCCCTGAACAGTATATTAACCTTGTACAAATCACAAATCCGTCCATCCATCCATCGAGTATTGCTTGCACGTCTGTGGAGGTGTCCCTAAGAGCTCCCTAAAAATACTCAACACAATACAGAAGAGAGCAGTCAGACTGATTAATGACTCATCTTTTACCAACTCACTCCAACCACTCTTGCACAAGCATCTAGATCTACTGTATGCTTCATTATAAAAATTATGGAAACAACTACCATGTTAGAGAGTAAAACTTCAGTTTAATATAAACCAAAATAATCACTCGACGTTTTGACCCTCACATTAAGGTCATCTGGAGTATACACATATATACAAAGAAAGAAGCTGCACTACAATCTACACGATATGCTAAAATTACATTGATATGATCAACCATTAATACTACTGCCCTGACCTCTGGTGGAAAAAAAAACTTTACTACATCAACGCTAGTCCTGTTATATCCGTTATAGTAAGTTTTTTTTCACCAGAGATCAGGCCAGTAGTGTTAATTGCTGACCTAATCAATTTAACTTTAGCATACCATGTAGATTGCAGTGCAACTTGTTTCTTCCTATATATGTGTATACTCCAGATGATGACCTTAATGTGAAGGTCGAAATATCGAGTGATTATTTCAGTTTATATCAAACTGAAGTTTTACTCTAACACGGTAGTTGAATCCATAATTTTTATAATAAACTCTGATCACCATGTAACCATGAAGGAAAGGATTTACTGCATGGATTTTCTATGAATATTTCCATGGTAAATGCTCAATAGAACTATCTTCAATAATCCCCCCCCCTCTCTCTCTACCAAATCAAATGAAACATGTGCAACTACCACCCAATATCCCTTCACAGTCAAACTCCATACTCATAGATCAAAGTTTTTTTTCCTCCTCCTTCATTCCTACTGCTGTATTGTAAAACAGCCTTCCCTCCCATGTGTTTCCCAAGGAATAAATGCACAGGCCTTCAAATTCAATGTGGTTCCTCGTTTCTGAATTCTCTTCCCATACACAGTACTAATGTACTGTAGGTTGACCAACTAACTTCTTGTGTATGGATCCAACATGAAAAAATGGTCTTACTAAAATCTGTTATTTTTTGTTTCTTTGATATGAAATGACACCTACGACAGGCAGTAAAATTTATACATTAAGTACAGTGATGGGCTAAGTGTTACATAATCCAGAAACTGTATCTAATACTGGCTTTTAATTTTTTCAGGAAATGACAACGTATATTAATTAAAAACTTTAATCAATACCTTCCTATATTTCGGCAATGTTGCATTGCCATCTTCAGGGATCACAAAACAATGATTTATGCACAAAGGCACTAACACTAAGCCAATGAGGCTATCAAGACGAGAAAGGTTATTGTAATATTAAATGCAAAAACAAAAGAATGCAGTAACGACTTAAAAAACAGTTAAACAAATTGGAGAGCACACGTGAAGACTTAGTCATTGTTATTAAGTTGCGTTTTATAATTTTTCGCGTAATTTAATTCTGCTAAACTTAATGAATTTAATAGGTTTTTCCAAATGCCTTTTAATATTATTCCCTGGTTTCTATCGAGGTTATTTCCTGTCTGTAGGACTACTGCAGCTTCTTTAAAGGTTCTACATCTCTAATCCTCTTCGATATATGGCATGGAGCTGTTGTCCGATCTATTGAATGGTTTGAAGTTGAGAAATGATGTGCTAACCCTGACGTGTCTGTTCTATTATTATTGCCATCTCTGACATGTTCCTTCTTTCAGATTTCTAGGCTTTGTGAAGTTTGGCCGATGTAAGTCAGTCCACACGTACATGGTATGCTGTAAACATCTGCATATTTGTAGAAAGCGACGCTATCCTTAGGGGATCTTGTCGAGGCTAGCTGGTGAACGGATGTGCTACCGGAGAGCTCCTGAGAGATTTGTGTTTTTTGTTGATTTATTGGTGTTTTGGATTCAATTTAATGGACTTAAGTGTGTAATTTTGGTATATTATCGGAGCTTTATTAGCGTGGTTAGTGTACTAAAGTGTTTTATAACATAATCTATGTCGGGAAGTCGCCGCTAGATGAATTCGTAATGTGTAGTGTTCGTGCAAGCTCCAGATAAGATAAGTATCATTTTCAGTTATCGATACAAATTACTTAATATTGTGTAGTTTTGTTTTGTTTGCCTTGCGAATTTTAGTGCGTCTATTTTTGGTGTGTTATAACGTATAATTTGACAAAACACGTTGCAAATAAATATAGCACCTGTGCGAAGGAAAATGGCGGCCAGTAATGAAGGTTCGCCATCGTTATCAAAGAACGGTAGCATAAAAGAAATGAGTCAGTGTACTAGCTGTGAAATGTACGCTTTGCGGAGTACGGTCGGAGTGTGGTTAGATGATAATAAAGGATTGAATGTGTGTAGAAAATGTAGGGAGAATGAGGAATTGAAGTGTATTTCGGATCGTGAGTGTGATATTTTTGTCAACCTTCAGAATGAAGGAAATAGGGATATGACAAGAAACGGCAAGGTTGTACATGAAAATTGTGAGAGTGTGAATGTAGAAAGTGTGAATGATAGTATAAATGGTTTCTCAGAGAACAAAAAAGATGAGATAGATGCATTGAGTGAGATCGCGTTGTTGAATAGTGCGATAGAAAGAGCAAAACAGCAGTTAGAGTGCATGAACAAAAGTAGACTGAATGAACCAACCAATAATAAAAGGTATGACAGGAAAAATAGACGTATGAATGTGAACATGAACAAAATGAAGGATAGAGTGCTGTATGGAGACTCGTTAGTACGAGGTGTGTTAGTAGAGGATTTGACAAAATCGTACCAACCTGGTGCGACCATAAAGGACGTAACTGCGTCTATTAGAGAGCAAAAGGAAAGGGTGAAAGAAATGATTGTTGTGGCAGGTACGAATGATTTGAAAGGAGATAAAATAGAAATGATAGAAGACCTGAATGAATTGTTTGAGGTAGCAAAAGAAAAGAGTGAGAGAGTTAGAATGATTAGTCTTTTGCCACGGTATGACAGTGAAATGTTTAAAAGGAGGGCTATAATTACGAATGACTTTATGCGTGGGTTATGTATGACGAGTGGTGTGGAATTTGTGGATGTGTGGAGTGAGTTTGATGGGCGAAAGAATCTATATAAGATGGATGGCTTGCATTTGAATGGTTACGGTGCAAGAAGACTTGAGAAAGTGTTGCTGAATGTAGTGGATGTGCAAATTCAGGGAAACTAGATTTGTTAGGGGGGGGGGGAGTAGAGATACAGTCCTTATGGAGGCAGTTGAATGTAAGAATGAATATAATATGCCAGAGCAAATAAGGACAACAAATCTGAGTGGGATAGTTAATATAAGGCATCAAGGTAGGGTTGGGGCTAATGGGGGTCTTAAATTCATGTACACTAATACTAGGAGTATTAGGAACAAGAAGGAAGAGTTTTTGGCTATGGTTGGCACTTCCAGACCACAGGTTATAGGTATTAGTGAAACATGGCTGACTGTAGATGATATAACTAGTGGAATTGAATGTGATGGGTATAGTGTGTTCAGGAATGACAGAGAGAATAAAATGGGGGGAGGAGTATTGTTGATGATAGCTGATGAGCTCCAGCCAAGGAGAATAGAAGTTGAATTGCAGGATAGAGAAAAGAGCACATTTGAGGCCATTTGGTGTGAGATTGTGGCTAGCGGAACTAAATATACAATTGGGTGCTGCTATAGACCAGGTGATGGAAAAGATGGTGGTGACAGTATGCACAAGCAAATAGAAGAAATGGGTGGAAGGAGGGTGATTATTATGGGAGATTTCAACTATGGTCGCATTGATTGGAGTGAGGAGAGGACACACGGGAGGAAGGAACTGGATTTTATGCGGTTATTAAGGGATAACTATCTGCGACAACATGTAATGGAAAATACTAGGGGTCAGAGAGTGCTTGACCTAGTAATTACATCTGAGGATTTGGCTGTAACAAATATGACCACATTGCCACCAATCGGTGAGAGTGATCATAGGGTCTTAACTTGGGAGGTGGCTAAAGGTGTAGAATTTTCAATTAAGACAGGGTACATGTGGAATTATCGGGCTGGAAAGTATGACAAGCTTAGGAGTTTGATTGGTTCAGTGCCATGGCAGGTACAACTGCAAGGACTAGAAGTTGATAGTGCATGGGAGGTAGTTAAGAAGTGCTTGCATGAAGCAATGGCTGACTGTATACCTAGAGTCCAAATAATAAATCAAGTAGGGGTTAAATGGATGAATAACACCATTAAGCTTGAGTTGCAAAAAAAGAAACAACTATGGAGGGAATTTAAGGAGAAGGGTGACCGGCAGGCACATGAACGGTATAAAGCGCAGGCCAGAAGGGTGACGAGTGTGGTAAGAAAAGCAAAAAAGGATTACGAAAGAACATTGGCCATGCAGGCTAAAGAGAATCCTAAACAGTTTTTTAGATATGTAGCAAGTAAAAGGAAAAATGTACATGGCAGATTGATTTTAAAGAATGCCGATGGTAGGGAGGTAACTGAATCAGTTGAGATAGTTGAGTTACTGAGTGAGCACTTTGCAAAAGTATATCATCCAGGTGGTGACATTGCAGAAACGAATAAACCAGTAGATTATACGGGAATTGTGGTTAATGAAGTGGAGGTGAGTAGTCTATTGCATAACCTCAATGTCAATACATCTGTGGGATTGGATGGTATACCAGCTCGTGTTGTGCGAGAAGCAGCTAAAGAATTGTCAGTACCCTTGACCATTTTGTTTAATTTGAGTCTCGGGTCTGGGTTAGTCCCGAGCGGGTGGAAAGAGGGGAAAATAGTTCCACTGCATAAAGGTGGTTCCAAGACTGCTGTTGTAAATTACCGACCAATTAGCATATCAGGAATCATTGTCAAGGTCTTAGAGAAATTAGTCAAGAAAAGAATACAGGATTGGATAGATGAAAATGGGATATTGTATGGGGGACAACATGGTTTTGTGAAGGGTAGATCATGCCTCAGTAACTTGCTCACGTTTTATAACACAGTGACGGCTGAACTGGATAGGGGTAATGGGTTTACAGTGAAACTACTGGACCTTGCCAAGGCCTTTGATAGGATACCACATGGAACCCTAATCAGTAAACTGGAGCAGATGGGTATAGATATAGGGTTGGTGAGATGGATAAGAGGGTGGTTGAAGGAGAGATATCAAAGAGTGGTTTATTCAGGAGTAGAGTCTAAAAGACGTCTTGTGACTAGTGGAGTGCCACAGGGCTCTGTTCTTGGACCACTGCTTTTCAATTTGTTCATCAATGATATTGGAAAGGATCTGAGAGGAAGTGTTTACTTGTTTGCTGATGATGCAAAGTTGGGTAGAGCAATTGTGAGTGCACAAGATGTCAAAATTTTACAGGATGATTTGGATAGTTTGGAGGATTGGGCTAGGAAAAATGGATGTCAATTTAATGTGGCAAAGTGTAAGGTTATGCACTTTGGGGTGAAAAAAATAGCAGCAATATATCGCATTGGTGGAATCATACTCCAGGAGATTGATGAGGCCAGGGATTTGGGAGTGTTGGTGGATAGGGAGTTGAAGTTTAGGGGGCACATTGCAAAAGTAACTAAAACAGCTCACCAAATCACTTGGCTTCTGAAAAATACTTTAACATGCAGAGACGAACAAGTTGTTGTTCCTCTGTATCGAGCCTTGATAAGACCCCATCTGGACTTCTGTGCCCAGCTATGGGCACCAGGGTTTCTTCGTGATGGGGAGGAAATGGAGAGAGTCCAGAGACGAGTGACCAAGATGATAGCAGGTCTGTGGAATGAACCTTATGAGAATAGGTTGAAGATTTGTGGGTTGCAGAAATTGGACGATAGGCGAAGGAGGGGTGATATGATTGAGACATTCAAATTACTGAAGGGTTTTTATAAGATTGATCCAGAAGATATTTTTGAAAATATGACTGGTGGTGGGAGGACTAGGGGCCATGCATGGAAGCTGGGCAAGAGCGTGATTGACAAGGGTGTTAGAGCTAGGTTCTTTACTTGGAGAGTGGTAAATGAGTTGAATAAGCTTCCAGAGTCTGTTGTGGGTGCTACGACCGTGAATGAGTTCAAGGCAAGGTATGATAGATACTGTGTGAATGTTGAATAGTTGTTCTTGACATGATGTTAGGGCCTCCCTCGATGAGTCTGTCGACTCCTTGGAGTTTCCCGGAACAATAATAATAATAATAATCTTAATAACTGTCGTGTAGTTATGGTAGGTTTAAAAACAACTCTGATGTTAAAAGCTTCATAATTCTTGCTATTTTGGTGGAGACTGAGCTTGCATAGGGGTATTACGATGGATGATACATACTGTGTCACCAGAGGTTGTTTCTATAGAGAATTTTATTAATTATATTTTGAAGATAACCATTAAGTGATAGTTTTTGATATAAGAGAAAGCTCAGCACGTACGTCTTTTTATTCTGTGATGACATTTTTAACTCTGTTTTTTAGCATATGTATGATGCTAAGTTTCTATGCATGGTGATGATTAGATGTAAAATGGAGATAACGTCCAGTATCTGTAGGTTTACGATAGATTGTAAGTTTGATTTGTCCATTATCTTGTTTTTTTAACTAGTACATCCAAAAAGGGTAATTGATGGTTGTTTTCCAATTCTAATGTGAATTTAATTTTATGATGGAAAGAGTTTATTTTTTGGAGGAACTCATGTAAGGTATCTTCCTTGTCTTTCCAGATAATGAACATATCGTCAACATATCTCCACCAGACTGATGGTTTTGGATTTATTTTTGCTAGGATGTCATTTTCTAATTTTTCCATGAAAAGATCTGCACAAGGTGGTTGATATACTAAAAAAAAACAAGATAATGGACAAATCAAACTTACAATCTATCGTAAATCTACAGATACTGGACATTATCTCCATTTTACATCTAATCATCACTATGCACAGAAACTTAGCATCATACATATGCTAAAAACAAAGTTAAAAATATCATCCCAGAAGAAAAAGACGTACATGCTGAGCTTTCCCTTATATCAAAAACTCTAACACTTAATGGTTATCCTCAAAATATAATTAATAAAATTCTCTATAGAAACAACCTCCAACAACAACCTCTGATGACACAGTACGTATCATCCATCGTAATACCCTATGCAGGCTCAGTCTCCACCAAAATAGCAAGAATTATGAAGCTTTTAACATCAGAGTTGTTTTTTAAACCTACCATAACTACACGACAGTTATTAAGATCCCCTAAGGATAGCGTCGCTTTCTACAAATATGCAGGTAAACGTTTACAGCATACCATTTATGTGTGGACTGACTTACATTGGCCAAACTTCACGAAGCTTAGAAATCTGAAAGAAAGAACATGTCGGAGATGTCAATAATAATAAAACAGACACCTCAGGGTTAGCACATCGTTTCTCAACTTCAAACCATTCAATAGATTGGGACAACAGCTCCATGCCATATATCGAAGAGGATTACAGATGTAGAACCTTTAAAGAAGCTGCAGTAGTCCTACAGACAGGAAATAACCTCCAGGGAATAATATTAAAAGACATTTGGAAAAACCCATTAAATTCATTAAATTTAGCAGAATTAAATTATGCGAAAAATAATAAAACGCGACTTAATAACAATGACTAGGTCTTCATGCTTTATTCGTTTGATGTCATGCGTACTCTCCAATTTGTTTAATTAATTGTTTTTTTAAGTGATTACTGCATTCTTTTGCTTTTGCATTTGATATTAGTATAACCTTTCTCGTCTTGATAAAGCCAGACAGACACAGCTGGCAAAACTAGTCGACAATTATGTATAAACGTTTATCAAAACCATGGTCCAATAAATCCAATATTATTTATAAGCAGTGAAATAATTAATGTGAAGAAGAAATCGCATATATGCTTCCTGAATGATGACAGTAATTTATGAATACAATAAACATCCCTCAAGGGCATATCATACCTATATGAGAAAATCAACTTATTTTTTTTTCTTGAAAAAAAAATAAGTTGATTTTCTTGAAAACTTTTTCTAAGTACAATTAATTTTCTCTATAACAAACACTGCACCATAACAACTTTCTACTCAAAAAACTATTTCTCAAAAGAACCTTATGAGTTTGCTATAGTGAAAGTCTGCTGTACAACCTGACCAGTGTGATAATGGCTTTATACTTAAAACTAAACATAAAAGAGTATAAATATTCAAAGAGAGAAAAGTCCATTTTACATATCAATTACTTTATTAAAATATCCTCACCATGAAACTAAGTAAGCCTGTTAAAATTGTTGAAACAGACCATGCAGGATTCCATGTATCAGGATGAAAATCACTAATACTTAGACATAACCTTGTGTTACACTTGAACCTTCCACTTGGAGTTATCATATAAATACTTGGTGGTTTAAAAGGAAATTCACTAGGAAATAGAAATTTTCCATGATAAACACCTCCTAAAATATGTAAAAAAACAAAGTTTTTAATAGCTGGTTAAAGATTAGCAAAATTTGCTGTTTAAATTTCAAAACCCAGTAAACTTTTTTTTAATTCAAACATACTGGCTATAAAAATGCATTGTTGATCTGAATTTTGCATCATATAAAAAGAATTGGCTGAATGAACTTTGAATAGATTTGATGAGAATCCTTACTAGAATTTACTGATCAATCCACACCAAATAATTTGATCTAACGCTTTATACAGTCAATTAGTGGTACAGCAAACTCATAGGAACCAAAGTAATAATTTGTTATTGTGGGAGATTTGTTTAGGGAAAAACTTTTAAATGTCTTTTAATATAACATAATATGAGGTACTGACAGTTATTAAATGGCCTATTATGACATACATCACTTTTCTAATGTACTATATTTCATACTGGCATTATATAGATGGCATAAGATCAGCGGACAACCATGAATTCATAAATGCTAGAACTAAAAATTTTAATTAGGAACTGGTTCACAAAGTGTTTCAAGATTTAACTATTGTCTATGAAAGCAAACTGGAGCTGGTCTGTTAGAATTTATAGTTACTATAGTTACACTCAAATGTTATGTGATTAGAGATGGCTATTTCCAAGATCTGGTTTAACACGAAGTATTAAGTCAAAAAAAATTCTGATTAATTCTTTGTAGAGTATTAAGAGCATCATCATCCACAAGATCCGACACGCTGTTTTCAAGAAATGAATGTAATCCTTGTAATGCATATTTCCTCACAAATGAACATCTGTTGATCTGCAGTCTCTCCAAAGTAAGAGGTTTTATAAGAACAAACTTATTCTTAAATGAATATCATTATGACTATGAATTAACTTCTTAATCATCAGATATTGTATATGTGGTTTATGAAAATAATCTTCTATTGTTTTAGTTCATACTGTGAGACTTTTGAGTCTTACAGAATGAAATAAATTTAATCAGTTTTCATTATACAGCTTTTAAAAGTACTGACATGAACTTATCTGGTGTGGATCATCACTCATGTTTTTATAACAGAAAAAAAATAAACATTCAGGATAATAATTATATTTTATTTAATTATTAAATAAAATTTCATAATTCCTAATAGTAACACATCTTTCTCGAACCAGACCATAACTGCCGAATGTCAGTTATGATCCTCAAGATACTGACACCATAGTCAGTTTTGATAGTCTCCCTATTCACTAATGTACCTATAAGACACCTCAAAACTCATTCATACTTTCTATGCTCTGATATATCAGCCTTATTCACTTTTACCATGCACTGTGGCTATTTTACTTGGTAGGGAAAAACCTACAAGCAGACTCAAGACACGGTTATGTAGTCAAATCTTTGTATCAACTGCGTTGATTTTGAAAAAGCTTTTGATAGCATTGACAGACAGAATACCACATGAAACTCTATTACGTAAAAAATGGGATGGATATGACACTGGTTATGTGGATAAGAAGGGTGGCTGCTGGACACATATCAAAAAGTGGTATATGGAGGTGCAGAATCGAGGCAAAAACAGGCGACTAGTTATGTGCAGCAAAGTTCAGTGTTGGGGGCATTGCCATTTAATTTGTCCATAAATGATATAGGAAATAACCTATATGAAAGGAAATATTCAGTTGTTTGCTGATGATGCAGAATTAGGTAGAGTAATAGTTAATCGGGCCGACATGGAGAGTTTATAGTACATTTAATAAGCTGTCAGTATGGGCAAAATATAACAGATGTCAGTTTAATGCAGAGGAATGTGAAGTTATGCATTCTGGGATGAAAAGATTACAAGCTATGTACCACATTGGTGGAACTGTACTCCAGGAAATATATGAAGTTAGAGATTTACGGGTGGTGGTAGACAGAGAATTAAAGTTTAGAGGACATGTTACTAAAGTAGCCCATAAGATTACTTGTCTATTGAAAAATACACTAACAATAGTTAGTGTATTTTTCAATAACTAGTGAAAAATACACTTGTCTATTGAAAAATTTGTTATTCTTCTTTATAAGGCTTTGATATGCTCACATCTGGATTACTGTGCTCAGATCTGATCTGGGTTTCTTGGGAATGAGGAAGCGGTGGAGAAGCTTCCTCATTCCTCAATGAGACAAGATAGTGAGTGGTCTGTGGAATGTTCCCTATGAGGATAAATTGAGGGTGTGTGGATTGCAGAAGTTGGTTGATAAGAGTAAAACAGGGATATGATAGGAACATTCAAGTTGCTTAAAGGGTTTTTATAGGATTGATGCAGCAGAAATGTTTCAGCACGTGGCTAGAGGGGCCAGAACAAGGTGTCATCCCTGGTAATTGAATAAAGTTGTGGTTAGTAGGGATGTGAGGACTAGATTTTTTGCTTGGAGAGTTGTGAATGAGTAGAATGGGTTGCCAGAGTCAGTTGTGAGCATTTTCTGTTAATGGGTTCAAGGAGCAGTATGATAGACTGCATGAATAGTTTGGGTCTCCCACAATGAGTCTTTAGACTCCATGGAGGTGCCTGTACAACAATAATAATAATAGAGATGATGTATAGAAACAGATGTCACACGAGGTTTGTCTGGAAAATTCCCCAAGTTTTAAATTATCACACCAACAAGCACTACTAGCGTGCTTCATATGCTACAATCAAGTGGCAACATTGGGAAATAGCCAAGCAAAAAACAGCAACATGATATTTTGTTTAGTAATTGTACTACATCGGTTTGTGTTAACATGTGTTCAGTGCATCTGGTGATTTTTTGTTATTTAAAATGAGCGATTTTCATTATCAACAAATGTGTGTGAAGTTTTTCAAATTTGGAAAATCTTTCATGGAGACATATGAAATGTTAAAACAACATTTGGGAATGAGGCTTTAGGCCAGACTCAAACATAAGAGTGGTGGAAACATTTCAAAGGTGGCCAAACTTCAGTTGATGATGATCTCTATTCAGGACGACTGTCAACATTGAAAACTGACAAAAATGTTGCAAAAGTTTGTGAAGTCATCCGTTCTAATTGCTGTTAACTGTTCGTGAAATTGCTGAAGTAAAAATTTCAAAAACTGTTTGTCATGAGATTCTTATACAAAATTTAGACATGCATCAATTGCAGCCAAATTTGTACCTCACCTTTTGACTGATGATCAAAAATAAATTTGAGTTGATGTGAACCAAAAGCTTTTCAGCGCTGTTTACAAGGATGAAAACTTTTTAAAAAACATCATTATTGAGGATGAGACATGGGTTTATGGCTATGACACTGAACCAGAAACTCGATCATCAAAGATAGTGTCAAAATGGTCATCCCAATCCAAAAAAGTGAGACAAGTGCAGTTAAATGTCGAAGTGATGATGATGAGTTTTTTTTTCAATTCTGAGGGCATTGTTCACCATAAATCCATAAGGCAAGAGAGTTGATGTGAACCAAAAGCTTTTCAGTGATGTTTACAAGGATGAAAACTTTTTAAAAAACATCATTATTGAGGATGAGACATGGGTTTATGGCTATGACGCTGAACCAGAAACATGATCATCACAGATAGTGTCAAAAGGGTCATCCCAATCCAAAAAAGTGAGACAAGTGCAGTTAAACGTCGAAGCGATGATGATGAGTTTTTTTTTCAATTCTGAGGGCATTGTTCACCATAAATCCATAAGGCAAGAGAGTGAACAAGGAGTATTATCTTGAGTTAATGCAACGTCTTCGTTAGACTATTAGAAAAAAAAAAAAAAGGCTTGATGCTTCAAGGGCAAACCAAATGGATGCTTCATCATAATAATGCATCCGCGTACACATCATTACTAATCCATCAATTTTTGACAAAATACAAAACTACAGTAGTTCCACAGCCTGATTACTCACCTGATCTAGCACCCCACATTGAAATTGGCATACAAAGGTAAACATTTTGACTGACTGACTCGATAAAGAAAAAAACGCTGGTGGCAGTGGAGGAGAGTACTTTGACGGCAAAGCTGAATAGCTTCTTAGTTAGACAGGAAAATTTTATTTAGAAAGCTCAGGAATTTCCCAGACAAACCTCATATTATGGCATACCATGTAAACTGATCAACATAGTTAAGAAAATTTATGAAAAATATAAAATACAAATCATACACAATGGAGAACTTTCAGAAAATTTTGACATCTCATCTTCCTTTCCCTTTTTTACCTTGCAGTGTCGAGGGTTTATTAATCTTTGGACCTCAAACCCTTCACAGGATAAGGTGGTCAGCCCTATGCCCCCAGTGTATCCTATGTCCGTAGTGTTGAGTTCTCCAGGCCAGTTTGCCTGCTTTGTGGGACGAAAACCCCCCAGGATAAACTGGGAAAAAACCTACTGTCCACGCCCAAGACCAGCTAACTTGGCTATGGCTGAGGAATATCTGTCAGCTCCTCACGTCACCAATGGGAATCGAACCTAGGACACTTCTTCCCCAGGCATATGGTTGCAAAGTGCAATTAGCCACTAGGCTAACTGCATGGACTAATTGAGCTGACCCTGGAAGTAGTGCAACACCAGGGCAACTCGTAGCAGTAGTGAAGCAAGCTTCAAGCACTCTGCCGCTTTCCAAAAATCAGTTTACTATCTTGGGCACCGATGGGAACCGTATCAGATATTAAGCTGATAAGAACAGATACTACACTTTGATCTTAGCCAAGAAGCGATTTTGACATTAAAACATTAATTAGACAAGGCTGCATTCTCTTCCTAAGAATATCATTGCTGTAGATTGGGTTATGACAAATGCCATAAACATGACCTGTATTTTGCACATGATATATTATTCATTTTTCCAAATATACCACCTATTAGGAAACAGAAATCTGAAGAAACAGTTAAAAGTAAAAATCTTCAAGACAATGATTTGGAGTGTGGGGATGTATGGATGAGAGTCCTGGATGATCAATAAGGAGATGAGTGACTGATTGAATGGGTTTGAAATGTGGTGCTTGAGAAATATGAATCATATCAGCTAGACTGAAAGAGTCAGCAATGAAGAGATTCTTAAAAGATTCAAGATGAAAAGAGACTATATAGCTAGCATCCAAAGAAGAAAAATAGTGTTTGCAGGACATTTGATGAGGGGGGGGGTTCTTCTGGAGAGCTCCCCCAAAATAGTATTGTCGGAGATCGTGGAGAAAAGGAGAGGATCCCGACTGCAATGGAAAGACAACATCAAAGACTGGACAGGCAAGAGAGAGAGATAGAGAGGCATGGAAGCGAACTGTATGTACATCTGCTGCAACCCTCTTAAAAGGGGAGACCACAGGATTAGATTAGATTACATTAGATATGTTTATTGGCACCTACACAACACATGATGTAAAAAACAAAACTAAATGAAGAAGCTTTGAGTGTCAGATTAAGAATAAATAAAATGGAAAGAAAAATAACAAAAAAAAATAAATAAGACATACATTAGCGAACAAATTAATCCAAACACACATTTTAAAGAAAAATTTTAATTTTGCAGGAAAATAAGTAAAAAAAATTAAACTCTAACTTTACCTAATAATTTATATGTGCTCCTCTGTTCCTAATAAGCTCATTAATTCACTTAGGCATGGACTCCACCAATGTCTCTTTTTCACTATGGACAATAAATTTTCTATTGGGTTAATGTCAGGAGAGTTACCTGGTCACTGAAGCAATTAGATTGTGTTTTTGAGGAACTCTTTCACTTTTCTTTAAGTATGGCATGGAGCGAGATCCTCTTGGAAGATGAGATCTTTTTCTTTCTGGATCTGCATGACCACTCTTTTCTCCAATATTTTTATGTATTGGTCACTTTTCATCATGCATCAACAGGCACAAGTGATTTTGGACAGTCATGTGTAAAACAAACACTCTTTATCTACATAGCCTTCATGAATAGTTTCTATTTTTTTTTTTTTTTTCAATCTGTGGGCAGTCCTCCCTACTTCCAACAATCTTTGATGGACTGTCATGTCAGAAACATTAATCTAACTAGTGAACTAGTACTAAGTCTTTATTTAAGTCTACAGCAGACAATCTCAGATTCATTTTGCTTTTCCTAACTAGTAAACATTGGTATAAGTGTAATTTTCCTTTTGTCAGGAGAAAATGTACCCATCTCCCTAAACCTCTTTAAAATCACATTAACAGTACTGAAACCAACACTGCACTCATTGGCATGAGTCATGGATGTGTGCTGAGAAAGAGTACATATTTTTGAATGCTTTCTTGGAGATGTATCCATTTTATAGCTACACAAAATTAACAAAACATGCTGCACTTAACCAAAACAGTGAACTAAAACCAAGACTAAAAACCTGATGAAAATTCGCCTTGTTCAGATTAATTTGTTCGCTACTGTAGTATTGGATGGTCAAATTTTAGAAACAGTGGAAAAAATTTCTATTTTCACCCCCACGTCCCAAAGTATTCTCTGCCCACCTTTAATAATAATAATAATAATAATAAAATGGATTTTTCAAAAAGTTCACATACTCCTTGCCTCACCAATAATTCTCCCACATCTCTCTACTCCCACTTTTTCCAATCCCCCCCTTCCTTTCAATCATACCTCCTTTGACAGCAGATGAATGTAGATTGCCATACACCAGGATGCCGCTGAATAAAAAGCTAGCAATATCCTACAAGGTATGTCCAAATTTTTCCTCCTATATATTCTTCAATATATCTGTCCATAGAAAATATCAGTAATGCCCTAAAATTTGAGTAAAAAGCCAATGACATTATAAAACATGCACTCCTAACCAAAAATAGGCTAAATAGCCATAAAAATAATATTTACTTAGAGGAGTAACATGGGAATTTTCCCAGAAATAACACCTATTAGAAAATCATATTTTGAAGAATGCAAAAACTCTAATATAGTTATTTGAATACATACATTCAACTAAATAAATAACAGCTGCTTCTGTATGCTCACTTTCAAGTACATGATAGTGGCATATATAACACTGTGACCTCACATGTAAACTGCCGAATAGCTTTATTCCCATGTTTGTAACCATGGGAATAAAGCTTCGCCCAATTAGGGTGCTATGAAAGCAACAGTTGTGATGGAGAAAATTCAATGCACCAAACCAATTTTTTACATTACATATAATTAACTGTTTGACTGAAATTGCTAGCAACACACATTCCAAAATATTCAATGAGTGAAGTATTACTTTATTGCAATTTCATCATCATCATCAAATTCCTGCCATGTACCCTCAAGGGGTGTACAGGACATGATAGTACCACATGAAAAAATTACATCATTACTAACTTCCTATCTACAATTTTCATCCAAATAAGTCTGTTACTTGTCAAGACTTCAACATTATCAGATCTTATATCTCTATCGTCTAAGGCGCTTTGTACCGTATCAATCCACCTATATCTTGGTCTGTCTCCGGGTCGTTTTCCTGTCAACCTGGCAGAGAACACTTGTTTTGCTAATCTTTCATCTCCCATTCTATTTAAGTGACCATACCACCTGAGATTAGCTCTGCTAACGCATTCCTGGATGCTGACAATGTCAAGTTCTTTCCTAATATCCTCGTTTTTAATATGATATTGCCATCTGTTCATGCCTCTAATCTTTCTCAGGATTCTCATATCTGCAGTCTCTAGTCTTTGGTCAAGTGTTTTACTTCTGAACCAGCTCTCAGATCCATAAGTTAAAACTGGTTTGAACACTGTCTTGTATACAGCTAATTTAGTGTTCTGACTCATTTCTCTTAGTCCATATGAATTTATTCAATTGACTTCCTACCATACCAGCTTTGTAAATTCTGTTGTCTATTTCCATATTTAATTTACCATCTTCAGTAAAAATCGTACCTAAGTAGCTGAAATGCTTAACTTGTTCCGCATTCACAACACAGCTGACATTTTCAATGATTCTGCCTATTTTCATTGTCTTTGTCTTTTTATTGCTGACCTTCATACCATATCTATTACAACAGTTATTCAATTTAGTCAGAGAATCTTGCAGACTTGTAGCAGATTTATTTAGAAGTATAACATCATCCGCATAAAGCAAAGAGCTGACATTAATATCTCCAATTTTGATATCATCTTTAATACCACTTTGCTTCATAATGTGATCCATATAGATAATGAATAACAGAGGGGATAATGTACATCCTTGTCTTCTCATAATTTAACATTAAACCATCTTCCTGTACTTCCTTCAATTCTAACTGCTGACTTACAACTTAAATAAAGACTAAGTATTGCTTGATATAATGCCCCATTGACACCATATAACTGTAGTGTATTGAATAGCATCTCTCTTGGTAGCTTGTCATATGCCTTTTCCAAATCGACAAAACTCAAATAGAGATGTTTGTTATATTCCCATGATTTCTCCACTATTTGTCGTAAAGTGAAGATCTGATCCTGACAGCCTCTATTTGGATGGAATCAAGCTTGTTCTTCACCCAGCATTTCTTCCACAATTCTTCTCAATCGTTTCTCAAGTATACTTTCATAGATCTTGCCAGGAAAACTTAGTAGGGAAATACCTCTGTAATTCTCACATTCAGTTTTATTTCCCATTTTATATATGGGTTCTATGAGAGCTCTACTCCAATCATCGGGAATTCGTCCCTCTGTCCAGGCTTTCTGAACTATGCAGTGCACCCACTTAAGACTTTTATACCACCATACTTCAGCATTTCTGGTCGAATATCATCTAATCCTGCTGCCTTTCCACATTTTAAGCCTTTGGTGGCTTTTTCTACTTCAAGTATGGATATGTATTCCTGACTGCATGCCTGGTCAGTGTTTTTTATCACTGTGCTGTCATCACTGCTTGTTTCATTTAGCAGTTTTTCAAAGTAATTACTCCATACTTCAAGGATATCTTTTTCTTCCGTTTTCATGTCACCTTAATCATCTCTAACTCCTTTTACAGCACTCTTTTTTCCATTCCTAAGCTTCTTCAACAACCTCCAGAATATTTTGCCACCTTCTTGATATTAACTTTCTATATTCTTGGCAAAGTCCTCCCATGACTTTTATTTAGTTAGTTTTACACAGCGTTTAGCATTCTTACATTTGTCTCTGTATTCTCTAAGAGCACAAGCTGTCCTATTTTCCAGGAACTTGTGATATGCTTTCTTCTGTTCCTTCACTGCCTCTTTAACTTCCTGTGTCCTCCATGGAGTTCTAATTTTTCTATCCTTGCAGACAACTTCACTACATGCCTCTCTAGCTGAATCACAATCAGGGCTTTCTTCAAGGCTTGCCACTGAATCTCCAAGGTTTGATTCCTGTTCTCAAACTCTTTCATTTTTTCTTCAATAATCTTTGTGTATTTTAGTCTACAGTTCACATCTGAGAGCTGTTCAACTTTTATTCGCTTTAAA
The DNA here is from genome assembly GCF_054136105.1 of Typopeltis vanoorti. Lineage (NCBI taxonomy): Eukaryota > Metazoa > Arthropoda > Arachnida > Uropygi > Thelyphonidae > Typopeltis > Typopeltis vanoorti. The sequence continues at coordinate 40,737,858 of NC_143561.1, read as the reverse complement.
ACTTTCTGAAATGTTATTTTTTTCAATATGAAATTCAATTTTATCCTGCTCAAGACTAAATAGTGATCACTTCCAATTTCAAATCCTCTGTACACTCTGGTGTCCTACACCAGGGAGAAAGCATCACTATCCACAATAACATAGTCAATGAGACTTTTCTTATTTCTTGCCTCTTCCTTCCATGTGAATTTGTGCACATTTTTATGTTGGAACATGGGGTTAGTAATAACCAATCCATGTCCTGAGCAGAAATCCAACAGATATTTGCCATTATTATTAGCTTTGCTCTTTTCTCCAAATTTTCCCAAAATATTTTTGTATGTCTCACAATCATTTCCTACTCTGCTATTTAGATCCCCAACAAGGACAAACTTTTCCTTTTTCATTGTGTCAGTTGCTTTTTCTAAAGCCTGAAAAAATTCCTCCACTTCTACCTTAGTAGAACCTTCTGTGGGACCATAGGCACAAATAAGTCTCATTCTCCAGTTCCCTATTCTCATATTTGCCCACATTACTCTACTTGAGACTGCCTGCCATTCAAGAAGATTAGCCTCGTATTTTGTGTTGAATACTATGGCTACTCCTTCTTTTCCTCGATTGTCATTGCCTGAATATAACATTTTGTATTTATTGCTCAGAAAGATCTCACCAGTTTTTGTCTTTTTTGTTTCAGTCACCCCTATTATGTCGATCTGGTACTTATCTAATTCCTCAGCTAGCTCCATTTCTTTGCCATTCAGGCTTCTTATGTTGATAGTACTGATCCTTAACTCTGGTGATGTTGAGTTGGGGTGTGTTTTCAGATTTGTTCCAGTAGCTGACTTTTCGCTGTTCGCCCTGGTTTCTTGGCGAAAACAACGGGGGCCTTGTTTAACCGGGCGACGCCCCAGCTGGCATGAAATTTTGTCATGTTGTACCATCATTTTTTATTTTGGTTTAACCAATAAGAATACAATTTGGTCGGCTAAGTCCCAAATTGCCAGCCCATCCTCGTTTGTTCATTATCCAAGTAGATACCCAACAGGGTGCACCACGAGAAGGTGAGGATTGGACATTAGGTCAGAAGCCATAGTCGGTTCTCTGTATTCCTTTAAAGGCTATGTGGAGGTCTCCTCTCAGTTATACAGCTTTGATCCTTAAGCACCCCTTGCAATTTCATATCTCCTAAAAATGAATAATTCTGTACACTGTATACATTCATAGACTTGCTATTTTAATTACTACAAAAAAAAAACCAAGCTACATCCCAAAACTGACTTGACTTTTCAAAATATCATTGGTCAATGGAATGGACAAGGTTTTCTTCTAGAAGTCTGAATGTGATGAAGTAAATTGCAATTAATACTGGCACAGGTCCTATGGCAGTGATGGCGAACCTTTTTACCCAGTTGTGTCAAACTTTTTTTTTTTTTTAAAATATTGATGTTGTTGATGTGCCACTTGCATACATGCATTATAAATGTAACTACATAAGCATAGATGGTGACTTATACATATCATATTAGGCTATTTATTTAATAGGACATTGATATAAAATCTATGAATTCATATTATACAATTAATTTAATAAACTGAAATTACAAACTTACATTACATTTAATGACTTTTCTGTTGCTGACTACTGGTAAAAAGTTCTTTCAACGAACAAACCTACCTTCACCTTAACCGAGAGCGATCTTACACATTTTATCACAGTTTTTTCATCAGAATACCAATATTTTTCAACATCCACGGTGTGTCACCTAAAACCCTCAAGTGTGTCAGTGCTGACACATGTGTCATAGGTTCGCCATCACTGTCCTAGGGGATCATCATTTGCCATTGATGCTTTTCTATAGTCTTTTATTTTGCAAACTGATCTTAATTACGTCTGCAAACTAGAATTCAGAGTACTTGTTTTTAAATTTAAACAAATTAATTAAACTACTGCATGGGAAATTTTCCTATGCAGATATGTCCATTACTGAATTTAAAAGGATAATCATTTTTAATGCCATCAGTTTTTCTTTTCTTTTTTTTTTTCCAATATAAAACTAACGAAATTTACATTTCAGTTGCAGATTTTGTGACAGTGATGTTTATCTTCCAATGCAACAAGAGCTGAAAATGTTTTGTGAGATGTGCCTGTTTTCTTGGTGGAACAGGAACTGAGGAACCTTAAACAGATTTGGAGTTATAAAAGCAGATCACTCTGAATCCACAAAAGACTTCACAGTTCCAGAAGCATTAATTGCTTCTTAAGCACCTCTTCATATACATGAAATGAGGATATAAACTATAGGGGTTCAGGAATTCTTGGTGACTAAAGATATTCTGTTTCTGCAAAATTAACAGAAATTTCCAATTAGTCTTCAGCTTTTCACAACTTGGAGTTTTGTCATCTATTTCTTCATTAGTGGCAATTACTAATCCATCAGTTGATGGATTAGGAATTGCCACTGCAGTCAGCTACTCAGTTTGAGCAGTAGGAGCATTGTCATTAAGCAATATTTCAGTATCAATTGAGTTTTCAATAATGCTACATTGCAATCCCCCCCCCATCAAGCATTTTATCCTCTTAATGCAGTCTACTTCTTGTTTTCATTTGCTCTTTATCAAAGCCTTCAAATTCTTACAAATCTAACATGAAATTTCTGGAAATGCATGAAATGTTTTTTTGTTTCTCCATAGTATGCCCAATGGAAAAACAGACCTTGCATGCAAATACCTTCAATGTGTTCCACTGCACAGGGTTTATCAGGATCTTTGTCACCATTGAAAGACAGCATAATGCAGCATGCGTGTGCAACATCAGTCCCAAACAGCTGCATTCTGCCACTAAACACACTGTGCAAAGGATGCAGTTTGTGGCATACTGGGAAGGGCAGCACACTGAACAGTACAGCCATGAATGCATAATGGAAGTGAATAAAAATGCATTATTTATGCTTGTGTTGCTTTTCTCCTTCTTACACACACAGAAAAATTACTACATCTATATTTGGTACATCATATAGCATCCCTTTGTGGTGAATTTTGGAACTACCTTTGTCTCTCTCTCTCTCATATACTGCTTCCGCATGACACACAATGTATTCCTGCAAATCTTTGGAGCATTTGGATCACTTGGTGGTGCTCCACAAGGACTTGGATACTTTAATTTTGATCAGCTTGTATGTGGATGAATTTGGCTATCTTATAGCTGATGAGTGCTTCAGTCCTGAGTCAAGGGTCTAATGCTGATGAAACTGCATTATATTGGTGATGCACACTGCAAAGAACATTAACAACACAGGATGAAGGTATAAAATTCAGACAATCACAGGATAGAGTTACTATCCTAGAGTACTCAAATGCAGCTGGCAGGCAGGCACACATGTATGCTGTTGGCGATAGGAAAAAACTAAATTTTTTCCTATCGCCAACAGCATAAATTTATCCCAAGATACCACGCAAATAGAAATTGCTGGATTACCAATGAGATTATGTTAGAATGGCTTGAAAAACCTAAAGCCCCAGCACATTACACATCTATACTTAACGGAAGATAGCAAAAATCTTCTCATTCTTGACAAACATTTTCATGAAACGTTTAGCCCTCAGAATTTCACATGTATACTAAAAACATTTATACTGTGTATTTACCACAGAACTGTACATTCCTTACCAACTGCCAAGCTAAGGAATATTATGCTCTGTGAAGGGACAAGTATCACTCACTTTTCATGAAACATTTGTTAGATGTAAATGCTGGCCAGCCTGTAGAGATATTTAAGAATTTAATGAAAGAAGTGCTTTGGTTCCTTGCTAGTGATCAGAAGAGGGTACAAGCATCAATACCAAAAAAATGCTGGCGTAAGTTATGGTTTGTCTTGATGTTTGATAATTCTCCTGATGAAAATGTTACCAATGATTTTACAGGATTTAATGCACCAAAGAAAAGGAGAAATAATTTGTTGAGTTGCTTGAATATGCAAAAAAGTATTATGGAACTCATTTCCAAGGGTATGCTTGGAAATGAGTCTTCTGCATAATACAGAAAATCTGGTTGAGCAGATGAACACTGACAATACACACCTGTTGTTCATTACCATACTAGCATCAAAATTATAGACATTGTTTTGAATCTGAATAAAAAAAATGATGTTTTTATTCAGATTCAAATCTGAATAAGTTTCTAGGTCCATGGTGCTTTAGAGAATAGGAGAATTATAATTGATTAGTGGGTCAGGGGTGTACTGATGAATTATTATTATGTGACCTTGGTTGATCTGGTAAAATGGCTAATCTGGCAAGGCTCTGAAATACTCTGGTATCAGAGGACTGTTTCGTTTGGTTTAGTAAAATGTCATGTGGAATTTTTTGGGTCACTTCAGTGAAATGATGTTCATGCATTTTATTATTGGTGTGTGCGTGCTTGTTTGTTTAAGGTCTGTAGAGCCAATATACACAGTCAGATTTGCTTTTGAGGACCACACAGACCTGAGGAGTTAGTTTTTAGGTGCATGCATTTCTAGAATTGGCTCTTTTTTTTTGACATCACTAACTTTAAATGGTCAGGTTGGTTAGCTTTCGAGGGACTCATGCCTAAGGAGTTTGCTTCTAGGTTCATGCATTACTACTATGTGTGTGACTGATATGGTATCTCATTTCTGTTCATTGGTCTTGAAAAAGAGCCTGACCATTTAAAGTGAACATAAAATAAAAAAAAATAAACTATCATCACCATCATCATCAAATTCCTGCCATGTACCCTTAAGGGGTGTAGTGGATATGATAGTACCACATGAAAAAATTACATCATTACTAACTTCTTATCTACAATTTTCCTCCAAATCAGTCTGTTACTTGTCAAGACTCCAACATTATCAGATCTTATATTTCTATCGTCTAAGGCACTTTGTACCGTATCAATCCACCTATATCTTGGTATTTTTCCTGCCAACCTGGCAGAGAACACTTGTTTTGCTAATCTTTCCTCACCCATTCTGTTTAAGTGACCATACCACCTGAGATTAGCTCTGTTAACGCATTCCTGGATGCTGACAATGTGAAGTTCTTTCCTAATATCCGCATTTTTAATATATTGCCATTGATGCCATCTGATCACTCCTATAATCTTTCTCGGGACTCTCATATCAGTGGTCTCTAGTCTTTGGTCAAGTGTTTTACTTCTGACCCAGCTCTCAGATCCATAAGTTAAAACTGGTTTGAACACTGTCTTGTATACAGCTAATTTAGTGTTCCGACTAATTTCTCTCTTATTCCATATGAATTTATTCAATTGACTTCCTACCATACCAGCTTTGTTGATTCTGTTGTCTATTTCTATATTTAATTTACCATCTTCACTAAAAAATCGTGCCTAAGTAGCTGAAATGTTTTACTTGTTTCACAGGTTCTCCATTCACAACACAGTTGATATTTTCAATGATTCTGCCTATTTTCATTGTCTTTTCTTTTTATTGCTGACCTTCATAATATATCTATTACAACAGCTATTCAATTTAGTCAGAGAATCTTGCAGACTTCTAGCGGATTTATTTAGAAGTATAACATCGTCCGCATAAAGCAAACAGCTGACATTAACTTCTCCAATTTTGATATCATCTTTAATACCACTTTCCTTCATAATGTGATCCATATAGATAATGAATAACAGAGGGGATAATGTACATCCTTGTCTCACACCAGATTTAACATTAAACCATCTTACAACACAAATAAAGACCAAGTATTGCTTGATATAATGCCCCATTGACACCACATAACTGTAGCGTATTGAATAGCTTCTCTCTCTTGGCTCCTTGTCATATGCCTTTTCCAAATCGACAAAACTTAAATACAGATGTTTGTTATATTCCCGTGATTTCTCCACTATTTGTCGTAAAGAGAAGATCTGATCCTGACAACCTCTATTTGACCTGAATCCAGCTTGTTCTTCACCAAGCTTTTCTTCCACAATTCTTCTCAACCGTTTCTCAAGTAACTTGCATATATCTTACCAGGAACACTCAGTAGAGTTATACCTCTGTAATTCTCACATTCAGTTTTATTTCCTTTTTTAATATAGATACTATGACAGCTCTACTCCAATCATTGGGAATTTGTCCCTCTGTCCAGGAATGCTGAATCAATCAGGGCTTTCTTCAAGGCTTGCCAAGGTTTGGTTCATGTTCTCAAACTCTTTCATTTTTTCTTCAATAATCTTTGTGTATTTTAGTCTACAGTTCACATCTGAGAGCTGCTCAACTCTTATTCGCTTTAAAACTTTCTTATGTGTTATTCTTTTCAATATGAAATTCAATTTTATCCTGCTCAAGACTAAATAGTGATCACTTCCAATTTCAAAATCCTCTGTATACAACTCTGGTGTCCTGCACCAGGGAGAAAACATCACTATCAACAATAACGTAGTCAATTAGACTTTTCTTAAAAATAAACTAAACCGACTAAAAAAAAACAAAAAAAAACTATAAAAGCCAAACTTGACCATTTAAAGTAAACAAAAGCACACACAAAAAAAGCCAATAACAGCACAAGTGAACATCACATTACACTAAAAGCACCAAAAAAATTCAACAATGCATTTTACTAAATTAAACAAAAAAGGAAATATGAAGTATACTGGTAATATGAAGACAGATTGAGGGAATGCAGTCTGCAAAGCCTTATGAATAGGAAGAAGAGAAAGGGAATATGGCTGAAAACTTTAAGTTGATTAAGGATTGTTTCCAGACTAAAGTGGAAAAAATTTTTCACAAAATGGGAGAAGGGGGTAAAACAAGAGGATATCCCTGCAAGCTGTATAAGGAGGGTGTGAGCAGGGACATAAGGAGCAGGTTCTTTGCATGGAGACTGGTGGGTAGGTGAAATGCATTATTTGACATTATGGTGAATGCAGATATATTGAATGGATTTAAAGCATGGTTTGATGGGCTTTGTGTGCAACAGTGCGTACCATAATAATTCTCTTGATTCCATGGAGGTTAGTGGTGTTAATAACAAATAAAATAAAATAAATGAAACAATCCTCTTCTGGTCCCAGAATATTGGAGTATAATGTTGGAACGTACATCCTAGTTCCGAATCCGCCATTTTGTTGTAACGTACTCTTATTAATAAAATCTATTAATTGCCAATTGATCACTAATACAAATATAGAGAAATTTATATTTATACTGCACCACCCTATATTTAGAATAGTCTATATAAAATAGTAGAATCAACTTTCAATTAAATTAACAGTCTCCTTACTCATTCAGGCCAAATTCAATATTTTTCATTTGAGGCTCCCGCTAGATTCGAATTATTTATGAACGGTGCAATAAAAAAGAATCAGGCAAACACAGTATTGAAATTAATAAAACAAAACATTTAATATAAGGTTATATGATAAATACATGAATTCCACTTCTAAAATGAGACATTACAATTAAGTTAGTACATTGGGTCAAATCATTCATATTAGTTCAGTCTTCAAAATCTTCACATACAAGTTTCACAGTTCTCTCAATTACAAGATTCCTTACTCAGATTAATACAACAGAATTTCTTTTTTAATAAGTATGCTCATATTTCTCAGTTATACTCCACACTTAACTCTCAGCTGGCACTTATCATATCATTAAACATGGCAGATATTATTTCAAGGCAAATTATTTCTAACTTCGGCGATATGCCACAGTAAATGTTAGAATGAGCAAATGGAACTATCACTCAAGTCTTCATACACAGAAACAAATAAAATATGACTGTCCTTACCGGAATTAATCTTCAGCACGTCAGATTTGATGTGAGTACATCTTCAAATTATATTTATTACACTTATGGAACACATATAAAAAGAATTCTTCAAGGTCATAACTAGACTATTATTTGTCCCGCTCCACAATTCTCGACGGCAACTATAGGGCAGATTGATATCCTTGTTTACTACTTCACAACAAATTAAGCTCCGTACAATTCTTCCTAAAAGCAATATAGAAATGAGTAGTAATTCTAGGCTAACTGGATCTATTCTGAATCCTTCATTAACCTTTCAGTCCTTCAATTATCCAATTATGGCACCTAATTCTTATTAATGCCACTGCTGACTTTACTTTCAGCTATCTATAAGTTTTCACTTCGTCTTAGCACACTTTTAAATACTACTCTCTTGAATTCCTGCCCTTCAGTCCTTTTTATTTACTTTCACCCCCTTGCTTATATCCTTCCTTTTTTTATCCGCTTCAAAAACTCTCCCCTTCTATATTCTTATATTACTACACACATATTTTTCTTCCTTTCTCGTTATCGAAGCTCACGGTCTACCCACGTGCGTTCCATTTTATTTCTCTCTCCATGGCAACGAACAAAACGTAAACATTAGCGTTAATGTTACATAAGGTTATGCTTATACATTGAGTAATGAAAAATATAAATAAAATATTACAGTTACTTAATTTTCTCTTTCATTTCATTTACAATTAATAATAATAAAATATATGTTTCAGTATACATATAGGGTACATTAAATTATATACATATAATTTTTCATAATATTATTGAAGGAATAAAGTAATTAAGATAAATGATATTTATCACTGGGCTCTTCCAATAGTAAAATATACATTAAAATTATTTAATCAATTAATAGCTGATGAAATTCAGGAATAATACATGAAAAATAATTCTTAAACAAGGGATTAACAAATAAATTTTAAACAAGTCATGCTCTGATCACTAATCTTAATATTTACCCATAATGCAAAGCACATCTCCTGGAGGAGATGTATGATGCTTTGCATTAAAGGCAAGGGGGCCACTACGCAGACCGGTTTCGACCTTTATTGAGGTCTCATCAGTGGGAGCCAGGCTAGAAATACCAAGATTTTAGTAATACAGAACTTATAAGTATTTTACCAGAACAAGTTACCATAAGGTGTTTTAACCTTATTAAATAAAAATCTCAGGAGGAGATATAAATGTTGAAAGTATTTTACCTTGGGTATAATAAATGTTAAAGATACCAAGCTATTTTAAACCTGGTTTTACTCCATTTCCCAAGTAAGCAAACAGACAAACAAGTCAAGTTGTTCTGGTAAAATACTTATAAGCTCTGTATTACTAAAATCTTGGTATTTCTAACCTGGCTCCCACTGATGAGACCTCAATAAAGGTCGAAATCGGTCTGGGTAGTGGCCCCCTTGTCTTTAATACAAAGCATCATACATCTCCTCCAGGAGATGTGCTTTGCATTATGGGTAAATATTAAGATTAGTGATCAGAGCTTATTCTACTTTTACCATGAGTTGCCTTGGTCTTGCACTATGTGCAGGGTCAGCTAGACTTGCAACACTTGCAGGTGCAAACTTAACTTGAATTGTTTGTCTGTTTGCTTACTTGGGAAATGGAGTAAAACCAGGTTTAAAATAGCTTGGTATCTTTAACATCATTATATAACATTGATGAGTTAAAAAAAATATTTCATTATAATTATTTTACAGAAATTACAAGTCTTTTTAACTGATTTTTTTTTTTTAATTTACCCCTTGTTCTACTTAAATAAACAAAAAACAGCAAGACATTTGTGATTTTTTTGTCAATTTTAGAGAGGAAACATGCTCTTGTTAGTATTTATCAAAATACAGTCTTGCCATAAATGCTGTTACAACTTCCACACACCTACACTTCCCAGAGAATTGGCAAGCCCAGTTCTATTTGTGGCACTGTGTACAGCCAACATTGACATGTTTATCAGTAGAAAGAGAGTTGTCTAGCTGTACGGGTTAACTTGCAGTGGAGAGATTATGAGAACTATGTAGCTGTAATACGTAATAGCACTTCACAAGATTGGAATGCAGCCATCTGTTATTTTTAACACACTAAAAATACTTTGGATCAATAGGATGTTTGTGTATCAGACTATTAACTATTATAATGAAACAGAAGACCTAACTGTTTAGCTGTGTTAGAACACAACAGCTTGTGAGGGCACACCTCTGCCATAATCCTGTGAGAATGCAGAAAGTGATGTTTCGAGAGATGAACATTTCACAGCGAATGATGTCACATGTGCTAACTGATGACCTGGGGTGAGAGCCTATCATCATTCTACTGGACACTTCCTAACAATAACTTATGTGGCAGAGGGTGATAAAATCAAAAGCACTTCTCTGGCAGTATGCAAACTTCATTTCTCTAAAAATTCTCTTAACATATATATAAATAAGAAAACTATAGAGATAGCCTTTTCATAGATGAGAAAATTTTCACCACTGAAGAGTCGTTTAAATGCCAAAAACACCCTTATATGCTCTGGATGGTCGCAAAGCACATGCCATAGCACCCAGGATTCAAAGAGATCACCACCCCATGTTCAGTGAAGGTTTGGTAGGGGGATGACGTATCAGGAGATATTCAAGTTGCATTCCTGAGGTCAAAACCTTTGTCAAAGTGTATCAAGACACTGTGCTAGAACCTGTGGTTGTCCCCTGAACAACACCTTGTTTCACATAGGAAGTGGCTCTTCCAACAGGACTTATTCCCTACACACAAGGCAAGGACCACACAACAGCAATTGGAGGCAAGCGTGCCCAACCACACACAGCTCCAACATAATTTGAAGTCCAATGGATTCCAGACGGCCAATGGTAATGTGTGTGGTCGGAAACGTTTGCCTCCAACTGCTGTTGTGTGGTCCTTGCCTTGTGTGTAGGGACTAAGTCCTGTTGGAAGAGCCACTTCCTATGAGAGAGTAGTCTAAAGAAACAACATCCCAGCATTGCCAGCCTTAAGGTGGATTTGGTGCAAGTGGCAGCATTTCCATTGGATGTTGTGCATGCCACTTTGATATGTGGCCTCACAGACTTCGGGCATGCATGATAGCAAAAAGGGGTATTTTGATCATTGAACACAGTGATTGAGATTGCTTTGAAATACAAAGTTTAAAATTTTGTGTGGCAATCAATAGTGATAAATTGTTATTTAAATACTGTTGTATGATAGCTGTGATTGGTAGGCGGTGTTCAGTGTAGTTAAAGTTCTGTATTTATTAAATTTCTTTGTGTTTCTTGTGTGTAGCTTTGTGCATGAGTAAAATGGTGATAAGACATAGATTAACGTGAAAGACAAATGCAAGTGCATAAATTTTTCGAAAATGGTGAGGTGCCATGAATGCAATGTATATGCTTGGGGAAAGATCGAAGATATTTATGTGGAGAGGATTAATAGGAGAGGTGAGAGAGAGAGAGAGTATGAGTGTGCAAGAAGTGTAGCATGCTTGTGGATTATGAGATATTGAATATAATTGATAGTAGGCAAAAGATTGTTTATAGTACGGTAAGACAGCAGGCAAAAGTGGCAGTGAATTAGCGATGTTGAGTGGTAAGGTAGCTGTATAGATGGCAGAGAGTTAGCAGCAGCGAGTGGTAATAAAGCTGGCATAGCTTGCAGTGAGTTAACAGTGGTAAGCAGTAAGACAGCAGATGTGCAAGGTACTGAAAATGCAATATACATATATAGCAGTGAGAAAGTAATTGAAGAGATGAAAGCAGAATTAGTAAAGATGAGGCAAGAGATTAAACATATGAGGAATGAACCGAGGAGAGTTACGGATTTGGATGGAAATGTGAGGAAGAATAGCATGAAAGACTTGAAAGAAATATCCAATGATTTGAGAGTAGCAATATATGGAAAGTCAATGATTAGAAGTGTGGTGAGTGAAAAGGTGAGCAAGGTTTGTTTTCCCAAACCTAGAATGAGCAGGGTGATTGAAGCGTTGAATAAGAGGAGTACATGAACAAAAAAGTTAGTAGTGGTAATTGGCATGCACGATTTGACTGGAAGGAGAACGTAAGGATGGATGTCAGGAGGCTGTTAAGGAGAGTTAAAGATAACAGTGCGGTAGGTAAGGAATTCACAGTGTGATTGCCCAGGTATGATGATGATGATGAGTTGAGAAGGTGAGCGAAGATTATGAATGGTATGCTAGCAGAGTTGTATGAAGAGGAAAAGAGTTCATTTTGTGAATGTGTAGGATGAATTTGAGGGATGGATAGAGCTGTATAAAAGAGATGGGTTACATGTAAACGAATTTGGTGTAAGGCAGTTGGAGAAATTTTTGCTGCAAGAGAAAATTATGACCAAAACAAATGGAAGACCCTAGGAAGCAAGGTGTTCTAGAAGAGCAGGAATGGTGAGGGAAATGAGTGAAGAGAATGAAAGAGAAGGAACACAAGATGGACAGAGAAACAGGGTGAGTCAGGATGGACAGGGAAACACTGCATGAGAAGTGTAGATGATGGTTTCAGGATTAGATGTGTGTGAGTGCACAAGAAAGGATTAAGAAAGTCAAGGATGTAGGTGTGACATTTAGGCCAGGAGAGGGATGTAATATCAGTGATGATAGAGGAATTGGATGGGGTGGGGAAGAGAGAGAGAGAGTGTGTGTGCGTGCGTGCATGTGTGTGTGGGGGGGATCATATCTGAGAAGTGGGGTGAATGGGATTTGTTATAGAAACAGAAATGAGCTATTGTGTATGCTTACAAATGCTAGAAGTATTAGAAACAAGGGGAATGAAATTGTAGCATTGATAAGAGTTCATTCAACCAAAAATTGTTGGAATAGGTGAAACATGGTAGAGGGTCTTCCATCTGGCAGTCTTTCTTTCACTGTTTACTTGTAAACCTATACATACTGGCCAATATATACACATAAGCTCTTACCACCACCACAAAAAAAAAACTAGGTGTCACTAACATACTAAAACACCAGCCTTTAAAGATTTTCTCTGATAAGCAAGCAATTAAGCACAAATTAAAAGTTATCAGCAATACCTACGACAAAAATACTATCAACAAAATTCTTCACAAGACTGCACCTAATAATAAACTAGATTACAATAAAACAAAACTGTAGCCATTTCATATGTTAAAGGGATGTCAGCTAAAATAACAGAATACTATAGAAACACATGACACGTAAAAACTCCAAAGATCCACTTCCTCCCCTGGTCTATCCTCAATGCACCTGTAATTTGCTTTAATTAAGTGAAACTGGATGCACAATTCCTATCCAAAAAAAAAGAAACAACTACACATTAAATGTAATAACTATGGCAAATCTGGCCTTTCTGATCATGCCCTAAATACTTTACATTGACTAGAAAGGTGCTTGTTCATTACATCACACAAAAATGTGGTATGAGCACAAATTTAAAGAGGACTGTGAAATTCTAATCAACCACCCTAATCTTAACAATAATGATGGTCTAAAAATCCCAAGAATATGGATGGCACATATTCTTCACATAACCTTTTGCTCTGAGTTCATTATAAAATATAATTAAGACTGTAGTAATCTAGGCTAAGCTAAGATCCTAGATTACTAAGATCCTAGTAATCTAGGATATTAGCCTTAATATAAACTTATATTAAATTATTGATTAGGCCACCACCATTTCTGTAATAAAAGTACTAATATGAATTTGTTCTCTGACCATGTTATAAATAAATAGGATATAGCTTTGATGTAGGGTTTTTTTTCACTAGAGGTCAGGCCAGTAGAATAACGTTTCAACAAATCATTATCACTTTGGTATACTGTTTGAAATGTAATGTAACTTTGTGTGTGTGTGCTCCAGATGATGATCCTAATATGATGGTTAAAATTTTGGGAAATTGAAGTGATTATTCTTAACATGGTTGTGGTCTAATTATTAACATTAATATTAGCATTCATTCTGATGTTTATTAAAATGAATACTGATCACCAAATGACATTAAAACAAGTTGATCCTAATCATTTATTAGCTAGTTGAGAATGGCAGATACTGCGTGTATGAGAGAGAGAGAGAGAGATACAAGCCTTTCCTGCTTCAAAGGAGGAAAAATCAAAATAACCTGACACAGGACACCTAATGAGGTTCTTCCCATCATAGTGAGATTTGAAACTGCATCTTTTCCCAGTCAACTTACACAAATTTGGTGCAAAAAAATTCATCATTTTAATTTTGCAAACTAATGTAAATATCAGGGGTGCTTAAGGGTCAAAGCTGTATAACTGAGAGGAGACCTCCACATAGCCTTTCAAGGAATGCGGAGAACCGACCAGGGCTTCTGACCTAATGTCCAATCCTCACCTTCTCGTGGTGCACCCTGTTGGGTATCTACTTGGATCCTGAACGAACGAGGATGGGCTGGAAATTTGGAATTTAGCCAACCAAATTGTATTCTTATTGGTTAAACCAAAATAAAAAATGATGGTATAACATGACAAAATTTCATGCCGGCTGGGGCATCGCCCAGTTAAACAAGGCCCCTGTTGTTTTCGCCAGGGAACCAGGGCGAACAGCGAAAAGTCAGCTACTGGAACAAATCTAAAAACACACCCCAACTCAACATCACCAGAGTTAAAGATCAGTACTATCAACATAAGAAGCCTGAATGGCAAAGAAATGGAGCTAGCTGAGGAATTAGATAAGTACCAGATCGACATAATAGGGGTGACTGAAACAAAAAAGACAAAAACTGGTGAGATCTTTCTGGGCAATAAATATAAAGTGTTATATTCAGGCAATGACAATCAAGCAAAAGAAGGAGTAGCCATAGTATTCAACACAAAATACGAGTCTAATCTTCTTGAATGGCAGTCAGTCTCAAGTAGAGTAATGTGGGCAAATATGAGAATGGGGAACTGGACATTGAGACTTATTTGTGCCTATGGTCCCACAGAAGGTTCTACTAAGGCAGAAGTGGAGGAATTTTTTCAGGCTTTAGAAAAAGCAACTGACACAATGAAAAAGGAAAAGTTGGTGCTTGTTGGGGATCTAAATAGCAGAGTAGGAAATGATTGGGAGACATATAAAAACATTTTGGGAAAATTTGGAGAAAAGAGCAAAGCTAATAATAATGGCAAAAATCTGTTGGATTTCTGCTCAGGACATGGACTGGTTATTACTAACACCATGTTCCAACATAAAAATGTGCACAAATTCACATGGAGAGAAGAGGCTAGGAATAAGAAAAGTCTCATTGACTATGTTATTGTTGATAGTGATGTTTTCTCATTGGTGCAGGACACCAGAGTGTACAGATGATTTGAAATTGGAAATGATCACTATTTAGTCTTGAGCAGGATAAAATTGAATTTCATATTGAAAAGAATAACATGTAAGAAAGTTTTAAAGCGAATAAAAGTTGCGGCTCTCAGATGTGAACTCTAGACTAAAATACACAAAGAATATTGAAGAAAAAATGAAAGAGTTTGAGAACAGGAATCAAACCTTAGAGATTCAGTGGTAAACTATGAAAAAAACATTGATTGATTCTGCCAGAGAGGCATGTGGTGAGGTTGTGTGCAAGGATAAAAAAATCAGAACTCCCTGGTGGACACAGGAAGTTAAAGAGGCAGTGAAGGAAAAGAAGAAAGCTTATCAAAAGTTCCTGGCAAATAAGTCAGCTTTTACTCTTACAGAATACAGAAACAAATGTAAGAAAGCTAAACAGTGTGTAAAACTAGCTAAACAAAAGTCATGGGAGGACTTTGGCAAGAATATAGAAAATAAATATCAAGAAGGTGGCAAAATATTCTGGAGGTTGTTGAAGAAGCTTAGGAATGGAGGAAAGAGTGCTGTAAAAGGAGTTAGAGATGATAAAGGTGATATAAAAACGGTAGAAAAAGATATCCTTGAAGTATGGAGTAATTACTTTGAAAAACTGCTAAATGAAACAAGCAGTGATGACAGCACAGTGATAAAAAACACTGACCAGGCATGCAGTCAGGAATACACATCCATACTTGAAGTAGAAAAAGCCATCAAAGGCTTGAAATGTGGAAAGGAGCAGGGGTAGATGATATTCAACCAGAAATGCTGAAGTATGGTGGTATAAATGTCTTAAGTGGGTGCACTGCATAGTTCAGAAAGCCTGGACAGAGGGATGAATTCCCGATGATTGGAGTAGAGCTCTCATAGTACCCATATATAAAAAGGGAAATAAAACTGAATGTGAGAATTACAGAGGTATTTCTCTACTGAGTGTTCCTGGCAAGATCTATGCAAGTATACTTGAGAAACGGTTGAGAAGAATTGTGGAAGAAAAGCTTGGTGAAGAACAAGCTGGATTCAGGCCAAATAGAGGCTGTTAGGATCAGATCTTCACTTTACGACAAATAGTCGAGAAAGCATGGGAATATAACAAAGATCTGTATTTAAGTTTTGTCGATTTGGAAAAGGCATATGACAAGGTGCCAAGAGAGAAGCTATTCAATACGCTGCAGTTATATGGTGTCGATGGGGCATTATATCAAGCAATACTTAGTCTTTATTTGAGTTGTAAGTCAGCAGTTAGAATTGAAGGAAGTACAGGAAGATGGTTTAATGTTAAATTATGAGAAGACAAGGATGTACATTATCCCCTCTGTTATTCATTATCTATATGGATCACATTATGAAGCAAAGTGGTATTAAAGATGATATCAAAATTGGAGATGTTAATGTCAGCTCTTTGCTTTATGCGGATGATGTTATACTTCTAAATAAATCCGCTACAAGTCTGCAAGATTCTCTGACTAAATTCAATTGCTGTTGTAATAGATATGGTATGAAGGTCAGCAATAAAAAGACAAAGACAATGAAAATAGGCAGAATCATTGAAAATGTCAACTGTGTTGTGAATGGAGAACCTGTGGAACAAGTAAAACATTTCAGCTACTTAGGCACGATTTTTACTGAAGATGGTAAATTAAATATAGAAATAGACAACAGAATCAGCAAAGCTGGTATGGTGGGAAGTCAATTGAATAAATTCATATGGAATAAGAGAGAAATTAGTCGGAACACTAAATTAGCTGTATACAAGACAGTGTTCAAACCAGTTTTAACTTATGGATCTGAGAGCTGGGTCAGAAGTAAAACACTTGACCAAAGACTAGAGACCGCAGATATGAGAGTCCTGAGAAAGATTATAGGCGTGAACAGATGGCATCGATGGGAATATCATATTAAAAAACGAGGATATTAGGAAAAAACTTGACATTGTCAGCATCCAGGAATGCGTTAGCAGAGCTAATCTCAGGTGGCATGGTCACTTAAATAGAATGGGAGAGGAAAGATTAGCAAAACAAGTGTTCTCTGCCAGGTTGGCAGGAAAACGACCCAGAGGAAGACCAAGATATAGGTGGATTGATACGGTACAAAGTGCCTTAGACGATAGAAATATAAGATCTGATAATGTTGGAGTCTTGACAAGTAACAGACTGATTTGGAGGAAAATTGTAGATAGGAAGTTAGTAATGATGTAATTTTTTCATGTAGTACTGTCATATCCTGTACACCCCTTGAGGGTACATGGCAGGAATTTGATGATGATGATGTAAATATCACATTTATCAGCAGCAAAATAAAAATATAATAAAAGAACTATCTTACCTTCATATAATGTATCTTCTGGGCCTTGCACAACAAAATGCCTATATTTAAAAATTTTTAGTTTTATTTGATACATACATATAAGTAAATAATTATAATTCTAAATTGCTACATGAAAATACTTTTATCAACTTAATAAATAGCACATTCAAATAAACTAATGGAAATGAATTTAAATGAAAGCAAAATATTAGCCAGCAAGTATAATCACCAAAATGTATATAAACATTTTTTTTTTAAATGAATGAAATAAGCATTACGGCCTATATTGGAAGCATATGTGGAGTATCTGATGACTTTTAAATCTGATACACCATATTTTACTTTTATATATAAATTAGATGACTTTATGTTGTAGACAATTGTAAAAAAAAAAAAAAAGAATAAAGAAGTTGGGATAATTAGTGCATCAGCAGAGCTATACTTTAGGAAGTGGATGAAATTTGGAATGTTGGGAGTGATGGTACTGAAGTCATTAGCCTCTTTCAAGTGCAAACTTAGTTTGCTTACACTTAGATAAAATATGAAACCTAGAATATAATTTCTTGGCTTCTTTAATTTATAGTATAACCAAGTGAAAAAACTTTCAACATCTATCTCTAATCTAGTATTTTAGTAATAACATGTGACACCTTTTGACTACTTGTATATGGAAATGACTTCTGCATTACTTGAACCCTTGGTATCTCTTCTAGGCATGGCTCCCACTGATGGGACCTCAATAAAGGTCAAAACTGGTCTGGGTGTGACCCTTCCCATATGCTTAGCATTATAAATGTCTGTAAGGATATGTGCTCTGCATTATGGGATACTAAGGCAATTGATGTGAAGTCATTAGCCAATATATATAAGTAGCCAATTGTGAAGTGACTGCACGTGCAGACTTTGTCTTCTTGGATAAAGGATGAAACCAAGAATATAATGTCTTGGCATCTTTAATCTATGTGGTGATGGTAGGTCCAAGGACATGCTACAAGTGTTGCAAAGACTGTACATTACATTGCTGCTCTGATAAAAAGTACGCTGGCATGTAGAGATAAAGCTAAGAATCTATATAAGGCATTGGTCCGACCACACATGGGTTATTGTGCTCAGATTTGGTTGCCTGGTTTTCATTGTGATATGGGAGCGCTAGGGAGGGTGAAAAAAAAAATAAAGATGAACGACCAAAGTGACACCGGACTCTAGAGTGTTGGTTATGAACATTTGAGGGAGTGTGGATTACAGTTTGGTGGACAGGAAAAGAGTAGATGTGATAGAGACTTTGAAGTTAGTTAAGGGATTATACCAAGTTAATATAGAAGGAATTATAAAAAGAGTGGATGGGAAGAACGAGAGGCCATCCCCTTTTGTATAAAGTTGTATAAAGATGTGGTGAAAAGGGTGTGAAGAGTAGATTTTTTTACATGGAGAGTTGTTGGTGAGTGGAATGCATATGCAGGGAGTGTAAATAACTTCAAATTCATTATGATAGACTGTTGCTGGTTGAGTGGGTCTCCCATGATGAGTCTATTGACTCCATGGAGGTTACCGAAATAATAATAATAATAATTAATTACTCCCTTACCATTTATTTAGTGTAATATAATCATATGTAATAGTTTCTTTTAGTACTGTCATGAAATCTAATTTAGTATTATAATTAAATTCACTTGTCTTTGTCTCCACAGAGAGTAAATATTAATAAATCATTTTGTAAACTGTTGCTGTTACTGAAACAGACTGCAACTTTGTTATGAAGCATTGCTAAATTTTGTCAATGTTTCATAATAGCAACAGAGACAATGCATGCAGTTCACAATTTCCAAATTCAAGAACTGCACATAATTTTTATCCAAACTAATATCAAGGAATTATCACTCTTCATTTAAATAGACAAGCTGTGCACAGTAAAACAGTACTCTTCTTCTTACTGAAAGTTTATTTTATGTATTGCTTTAATCCTGCTGTTCAGTGAGAGCAATATGGAAGTTAACTGGAGTTGAAGCTAAACAACAGCTGTTTCTGTTCATTGCTGGAGACTAAAAGGAGAATTTTGAGTTTCATTTAGAGAGGAGGAAAAAAGTTTGAAGAAGCAGAATCAGAGACCTATAAATTTATCAGAAAGTAAATTCTTTCAAATGGTGTATGACCACCAGGTGATAAAAATCTAGAAGGTCTCTAATACTGTTCATTTTTTTTTTAAAAAAAAGGATAAACAGTAGCTCAAGTTTGGAAAGAGCAAATTTCAGTACTAGTTTTGGTGCAGTGTGTTTATTTAACTCTGCATTTTGTTCCTGTCAATAAATGAAACTGAAGACAGAACATTTTGTTTCAAACAAAGTTATGGTTTCTCCTAAACAGTATTCTTTGCATGTGTGTGTTACAGAATGCTGAAAACAAGAACAGAATTGTATTCAAATAAGAAAAGTAACTGAGTTCATTGGTAATTAAGGGATTGTTTAAAGAACTGTAAAGCCAACAGTTCATTCTAAGTATTTTCTCTTCATGGATAACTTCCTGAAGCAAGGTAATTTTTCAGATAATTGTTTACACTAAAATCTACTGAGGTAGGACAAGATTATTTGGAAAGAATGTTGATGTTGAATCAGAGTGAGATGACTGTTATTTGGGAAGTGATTTGGGAAATGTATAAAAATACACACACACACTAATAACAATATATACTTTCATCATTCAATCATATTTCACATGTCAAGAATTGTATAATATTCACTAAATCAAATATTTTAATCGATCACTGTGCCCATGAAAATTCTGATAGCTTCAAAGTGCTCGTGGAATCAGTGCCAGCTTGTACATAAGCACTGCGACACTGCAGCACTCCCAAGGGAAAAACGAAAAAATTAAATTTTGTTTTTGTTTGTTTATAAATAATAACAATGCTTACAATATTATATAAATGCAATACAACATGTTAAAGGTTACAGCTTATGTTTTGACATGGATTGAATAGTTAATAATTGGAATTGTTCGATTAACGCTTTAGATTATGAAACAAATGCACTGCGATCTAACACAGTGTCGGAAATATCACATTTGGTCAGTTTCGGCTAGACTCGCCGATATTTGTTTACACTTGTCACTGCACGTAACAAGTGAATTAACATTGCTCGCTGAGCAGTGTCGCTACAGATAAATTGTATATGTGCGCATGTTATTTCTGTGAGACCTTCTTCTTCAGCTTTTCCCACTTAACAAAAAATTTCCAGTTTAGGGTCCCTGTTTGTGGTAAGTCTCCTCCACAACCTTCTGTCTTGGGCTGCAGCCACATCCAAGTTCTTCATCCACAAGTCTTCCTCCAACATCTCCCTCCATCTCCTCTTTGGCCATCCATGCTTCCTCCTCCTCCCCTGCACATCCATCTGCATGACCTTTCTTCCCACATACTCTTCCTCCCTCCTCATCACATGACCAAACCATCTCAACCTTTCCTCCTGTATCCTTGCTCCTAAGTTCGTAACTTTCACCGTTCCCATTACATAGTCATTTCTCAGACAATCCTTTCTGGTCACACCACTACCTCCACCTAAGCATTCTCATCTCCGCTACCTCCATCCTGCTGATGTTATTTTTCCTCAGGTCCACAGTTTCCATAGCATATGTCATAGCTGGTCTCACTACTGTCCCGTAGATTTTGCCTTTTAGATTGATCAGCACCCTCTTATCGCATAGCACTCCAGCCATCTCTTTCCAGTTCCTTCATCCTGCATCCCACTTCCTTCTCAGCCTCACCATCCTCTTTCATTGTTGAACCTAAGTATCTAAAGTCACTGACCTTCCTGATGACATTTCCTACCAGCTCCAGATCTATCTCCTGGCTGCCATCCAGTTTGCAACACATATACTCTGTCTTACTTCTGCTCAGTTTCATATCTATCTTCCAGTAATTTCCTCCAACACTCCAGTTTAGCTGTCACTTCTCTTGATTCTGCACACAGCACGATGTCATCTGCATACAACATAGTCCAAGGCACGTCTTCTCTCACCACCTCCATCACAACATTAAACAGGAACGGACTTAATGCTGGCCCTTGATGCAAGCCAACTGTCACTGGAAAACTTTCTGTCTCTCCCAGGCAGGTTTGAACTCTCATCTTCACATTTCTGTACATCTCCTACACCAACCTGACATATTCTTCTGGTACCTTCTTCTCCCTCAGACACCTCCATACTTCTTGACTTGGCATGCTATCATACGCTTTCTCCAGATCAATAAATACCAGATGTAGCTCCGTTGCTTCTCTCGAAACTTTTCCATCATCTGTTGTAACCCAAAGATAGCATCTGTCTTCGATTGACCAGGCATGAAGCCAAATTACTCCTTTGCAATTTCCACCTCCTTCCTGTCCTCCATCAAGAACCCTCTCTAGGATTTTCATTGTGTGGGACATATAGTTTTAATATGTTGTATTAAAATACGGAACTTTTATTATTATTGGTGTGTGTTCGTGGTGAGGGTGAAATATTTTTTGTAAATCTTATTTTATTCTGTTAAAATAACATATAATTATTTATTTATTATAGATACAAGGCTGAATTATGACGAGTGTCACTGTTGAAAATATGAAAAGAATTATACTTTCTCAATTATCGTTACACGAAACAAATGCACTGCGATCTAACGCAGTGTCGGAATGTCAAAACCGACACTGCTTAAAGAGCAGTGTCGCTAAAGATAAATTGCATACTTGCTTGCGTTCTGTGTATGAAACTTTTATTATTGGTGTATTTGTGGTGAGGGTGAAATATTTTTAATAAAGCAATATGTAAAATATGTTTAATATGTAAATTTACTTATTAATAAAGTGGTTACTGATTAGTAAAAAATGAATTATTCTTATTTCATATATGCAGCACCCCACTTAAAATTTTCACTGGCTGCTACTGTGTGGAATACTTCTAAAAGCACTTAATGCACTTTTATGACTTATCTACAGAAAAACTAGTCTAATCATGTTCTGGAAGTTACACTAAAAATAAATAAAGTAATCAAAAATAACCAAGCCTCTGTAGCTCAGTCAGTAATAAGGCACTGTTATTACTGACTGAGTCACAGATGATGGAAAGAACCTTTAAAAGAGCTTTTAATTAAGGGTGAGTACTTGGTCACACACAATTGTATATCTCAGGATTTCCCCTCTCAGAAATTTGGGTTTTTAATTCTTGACAAGACAGGGTCAATGAGCCTAACATGTAAAAAACATTATAATATGCATTCTGCAAATCAGCACACATACCTCTAAACTCTCAACACATTGTGAATAGTCCAAGTGTTTTTTCAGTCTGATTCAGTCTACTACAATAAGACTTCTTATAGTAAGTAATTCACCACCTGAAGTGCTACAGAGAAATGTCAACCTTTAGGTAATACACCTCTGTTAAGCAGATGCTCCTGAATTTGCAGACATAGGATTATGACAATCATGTAGAACATAATTGTTAAGTGTTCTCATAGCATATTCACTCCTGTCAACTAACTCGTGCCACTTGACTTATGATCTAATTTGGACTTATAGTTAATTCTCAAATTAACCTTCAAAGAGAAAAATGTTTTTTTTATTTATTTACTATTTGATGTAGTGCTATCTGATTTTAATACAACAGCAATACGATAACCTAATTACATGGCCTGCACATCACAGTATTCAAAGAATGTTAACTCTCATGTATAGCAAACACTGATGAAATGAAATGAATTTATTGTGAATGAATTATAACAAATTCATTCACAATAAATTACCAAAATATTCCAATCAAAGCTCTATGGGTAAATGCTATACTAAAAGAAATTCACTATAGTAAACCATGTGCTATAACAAACTATTCCTGTGGTCTCTATGAGTCAGCTGTAGTGAGAGTTGATTGTAATTAGTGTGCACACTACTAGCCATAATTTCTTCATCTGCAACACATAATTCAATGTGAATGTAGTATGCTATAGTCAAATTCTGATTTAATATTTTTCTGTAAAGTAACAAGCTTTTTGTAGATGAAATGAAAATAAATAGTAAACTGGGATTATGGAAAAGAAATAATACACAGAGATATAGTGGATGGTTGGGGATAGCTGCAAGGAGATGACAATGCAACTATGTATAAGGTAAAAAATTAGGGAGACCACACAGACTTTCAAAACTAGTGTCAAATCTTGCTAATGAAGAGAATGCAAAATCATTTCCAAAGTAATTAACAATCAACTAAAGCTTATGCACTGGACATTTCTGGCCACTACTGAACTAAGCTCAATAGTGGCCTAGATAATTTGCACTCAATCAGAGACCTTATCCACATCACAAACAGTCATGATGAAAATCTAGCACACTAACAGACTATCAAGGAAAACCTTTGACAGAATATGAATACCTTTCTGAATCCATGAGATCATTTGGATATTAAGTTTTTCATTATTCAAACGGCATGTAATATAATAGGAAGTACCTCTTCTATTTAAAAGTAAAGACCTATCCCAATTGCACATTGCCATATCTCATACAGAGGTATCTCGCTAATCCGAACCCTCCAGTAATCCGAACTGGGTTTGAAAGAAAAAAAGTTTTATTTATTACGTATTATTATTTTGTGAACTGTTAATAATTAAAGATGTAGCATTCTGATTTGCTGCTGCTTGGGAAGCCGTTGAACCTGAGGCAATTCGAGCATCATGGAAAAAAAAGGTGACCTTCTAGAATTTACCAAGATAACTACGGTAATACACAAAAAGAGGAAATTCGAAACAAATAATTTGGTTAAAAATATAAATCCAGATGTTGAAATTTCACAAACAGATGCTAAGGAATGGATTACAGGTAGAACCGAAAGTGAATTCGAAATCAAATCAGATACTGAAATTATAAATATGACACTACAGAATGAATTAGAACACGACGATGACGATAAACAACACGAAGAAAAAAAAAAGTAAAACATGAAGAGGCAGTTGACAATTTTAATATGTGTATAGAATGTGCTAATCAGAATGATACGCCATTCCACAAAATTTTATTAATGCAACTCTAAGAAGAAGCATTCGAAAAAAGTTTAGATTCCAAGAAGCAAAAGAAAATCAGTGACTTTTTTTTACAAAGAAATAAAACTTTTTTTTGTGTTGTGTACAAGAAAGTGCTATTTTTTATACAAATTAAGTTATGTACTGAACTATGTGATTTTATTAAATCAGAATCCTCAACAATACAGGTACATACAAACTAATTTTTTACTGAAATAAACTTGTGTAATGTATTATTTTTTAAGTTTTACATTACAGTACAGTAGCTTTTTTCTATCAGATACTTCATTTATTTACAGAATTAAATTTATGTACCATTAGAATCTGATTATTTTTGTCTTAAACGCTAGTTATTGTGGCCTCTTGGGAGGAAATTCACTAATCCGAATGAGCACGGTTTTCATTAGTTCGGATTAGCAAGATACCACTGTACTAATATACATTGACCTATTTCTGCAAAAAAAATAAAAAATAAAAAAAAAATAGAAAATGAAAAGCTGCAATCCACATGCACATATATATGCTACTTTGAAATATTACACTCTGGAAAACTACTGGGCTGCAGACAGCAAATGAAAAACTAGGACTGGCTCAACTGAGAGTCTTCTCCTTTAGCTTCTTTCCATCCACTGCTGGGTACAAGCTTCTCCCTTAATTTTCTAGTTCTGTCTGGCTTTAACCAATGTCATCTCATGTCAAACCTTTGTAGATCATCCCTTCATCTTGTTCTTTGGTGACCTTTCCTTCTCTTGGTATCCACTCAGTGCTTAATTTTGTCCATCTTGCATCTGGCAGTCTACTAATATGGCCAGCCCATCTTCATTTACATCCTTTACAACACTTTACAATAACTTGTACTCCAGGTGCTGGTCAAATGAAGGACAAAATATACTTAGGCATCCACCCTGGCAATGCCCCAAATTATGATATCCAAAAATGAACACAGCTGCATGACTTCAAACTAGTGCCAGGCAAATTGAATAACACATGAATGATCTCTTCCCTTAGGGAGAAGTGGAAATCAACTAAAAGGCTACTAGTGTGCTCTGGTATATCTTGAATAGCACTAGTTTGAAGTCATGCAGCTGTATTTATTTTTGGATATCATAATTTAGGGCATTGCCAGGGTGTTAAGATTTTTTCCAGCATATCCAAAAGACAATCACACATTTCCTTTGGAATATTTGTAGATAAGCTTATAAGTTGGTTATATATAGCTTTTAATTTTTTAGGAAATGACAACATATACTAGAATATTAATTAAAAACTATAATCAACACCTTGTATTTTGGCAATGTTACATTGCCATCATTAGGGATCACAAAAAAAAACAATGATATGTGCACTAAACTAAGCAAATGAGACTGAATAAAGGCAACAGAAGTCAGGTCTAGAGATCTAAACAGTGCCCCCTCCCCCAGCAGGCTAAAGTGGGTTGTCTTGGCCATTGGGCTGATGATCTTAAAATGTATGCTTCCCAAATTTGGGGAAGTCTCACACACCCCCTAATGTGTTGAGATTTGAAAAGTTCTTCAGAGCTGAGGCAAATTTCATGAATAGTCTTTCATGCTTATATTTATGCAGTGTAATAGAGTGACCTTCTTCCAGTGTATCCTGTGGTGGGTGTCCACAACATGGTTAGCATGTCCTGAGTGGCTGTATTAGTGGAACCGGATGTAGTCCTTGTGGTTGGCTATCCTGTCTGTTTGGCCATAGTAGGACAGTCTGCAACTTAAAGGGACCTGGTAGGTCTAGGGGATATAGCCAATTTCTTGTGGTCTATAACTCGTTGTAAGGTCATATTTCTTTAGGATTTTTGTTAATTTTTCAGATGTGTCCTGTATATATGGAATGGTGATAGATTTTGAGTAATCTGTGCTTTGAAGAGGGGAGGGGGGGTATGTGGTTACATGGTTTTAATATATATATATATATATATATTTTTTTTTTATTATTATTTTTAGGGGTTGTAGCCAATGGCTAAGAAAGTGTAAAGGATATAGTCAAGTTCAGTAGTTAGGACACTGTTATCCAAATTGAATGTATCTACCTGTATGTGTAGATTTTCTGTAAATGGAGAATGCTAGGAATCCATCAGGTTGGTGTGTAATCAGAGTATCTAGGAATAGGAGACAGTTGTTTTCCTTTTCTGAGGTAAATTGTATCCTGCAGTGCTGATTGATTAGGTGTGTTAAGAAATTGTGGAGTGTATCCAGGCTATGCAGTGAAATGGAGAACATATCACTCACATAGCATAGCCAGACAGTGGGTTCATGTGGGACAGAGTTTCTTCAAAGGTCTCCATAAAGAAGTTGGCCAAGGGGGACAGAGTGGAGAACCCATGGCAGTCTCCTCTATCTGTTTGTAGAATTTTCCTTACCAAATAAAATAGTCTGAGTTCATGGTGAACTGAAATAGGACTGAGATATTGGAAGGAAATATGGCTTGAATGAGGTCTAAATATCTTTGAGTGAGACATTGGTGAATAAGGAGGAAATATCAAAACTGACCATTATGTCTGTATGGTGGAGTGTGAGATTTTCTATACCGGTTTTAAAGTGGGCTGAGTTTTTTTTATGTGTGAAGGTGTGTTGCCAATACAATGTGTGAGCACTTTGGCTAATTTGTATGCAGGCAAATCAGTGCCATCCACAATGGGATATAATCACACATTCTGTTTATAGATTTTTGGTAGTCCATATATCTGGTGGGGAGGGGGGGGTCTAGAGTTATAAGGTTTTAGTCTGTTTGTAACTTCCACAGGCCAAGATGTAACCTTTTTAAGGAGTCTATGGAGTGTTCTGATTTGTGTGCTGGTGGAATCATAGTCTACAGGGAGGTAGGTAGAATGATCCAGAAGTAAAGAGGCAAGCTTACCTGAGTAATCTGATTGGTTTAAAACTACTGTGGCATTTCCCTTATCCACTTTGGTAATTATTATTCTGCTGTTGCTTTTAATCTCTTGTAGAGCTTCAAATTCCTTTTTTGATTTCTTGATAAATACTCAGTAAGCTGCCACTCAACAAGAGATGCTAAGACACAGTCTTCCATCAAAATCACTTTTTTTTAGAACCACATTCTTTTCGAAACTATTATTATTATTATTATTATTCAGGTCTCCATGGAGTCAAAAGACTCATCGTGGGAGGTCCTTCCTAAGAACATAAAGTCTGTCAAGACTCATCGAGGGGAGGTTCCCCCTAAGAAACACAAAGTCTATCATACCACTCCTTAAACTCATTGACCGTTCTTGCCCTCACCACTCTATCAGGCAATGCATTCCACGGCTCAACCACCCTCCATGCAAAGAAATCACTCCTCACCCTCTTGCTCACAGTTTCCTTTCGTAACTTCCAGGGATGGCCTCTTGTCATCACTCCTTCCCGCTGTTCAACCAAGTGAAAGAACTCCCCAGTGTCAACCCTGTAACCACTTCTCAACAGTTTAAAAGTCTCAATCATATCACCTCTTCTTCTTCTATCCGCCAAACTCTGCAGTCCACATTCCCTTAGCCGATTCTCATAACTATCCTTGTACAGTCCTGAGACCATCTTTGTCATCCATCTTTGTATCTTTTCCACAGTTAATTTATCCCCTTCAAATCCTGGGGACCAAATCTGAGAACAATAATCCAACTCTACAGATAAAATAGATTTATGCAACCAGTCTTGAACAAAAGCTGAAAGAATCTGCCACAGGACTTATTATTATTATTAACAGCATCTCCATGGACTCTAGAAACCAAAATATCAACGATCATACACACAAATCCAATCATATCTCTCCTTGAATCCATTCACCAATTCGGGCAATTCAGTCCACTCACCCTCCGCACATCCTTACTAACCATACTCTTACACAATTTCCACAGAATGCCCCTAGTTCTCTGACTATCATATATTGAAAATTTTCACTTACACATCAATTTTGAAAAATCCCTTTAATATCTTAAAAGTTTCTATCATGTCCCCTCTTTTCTGCCTATCAACTAAACTTTGTAACCCACAAACCTTCAACCTATCCTCATAGGGAATATTCCACAGACCTGTCAACATCTTGGTCACTCGTCTTTGAATCTTTTCAACCACTCCAGGTCCCCAAGAAACCAAGGTGACCAAATCTGTGTGCAGTAGTCAAAATGTGGTCGAATCATAGCCTTATAAAGAGGGATAATAACTTCCTTATCTTCCAAGATAAGGAAGTTATTATTTGCTGAGCTATAACTTTTGCAATATACCCTCTGAACTTTAACTCTTTGTCCACCATTATCCCCAAGTCCCTAGCCTCATCAATTTCCTGCAAACCAATACCATATACACTATATGCCACCTTTTCAACCCAATTGTCATTATCCTTTGCCCACAATATCAATTAATTTAAATTATCCTGCAGGATATCTACATCACCTTTATCAACTATTGTTCTACCCAGTTTGCATCATCAACCAAGAACTGAATATCCCTTCTTAAATCATTCCCTGTATTATTTATATACAAATTAAATAGAGATACTAGTACCGAACCTTGAGGTACTCCACTAGTCACCATCATGCTCCTAGACCCCACCATATACTAATGTCTGGTGTCTGTCCATCAGCCATCCCCCCCCTATCCATTCCCATCCTCTCGAGTTTTTGTAATAGTTTTCCATGTGGTATTCTGTCAAATGCCTTGGCAAAGTCGAGCAGTATCATGGTGTAGCCTTTATTACCTTTATCCAACTCAAAATGTGAATAAGTTACTAAGACAGGACCTACCCTTTACAAAGCCATGCTGCTCACTATAGAGTATTGCATACCTGTCCACCCACTGTTGTATTTTACCTTTCACCAATTTTTCCAGCTTTAACAACCACTCTCGATATATTAACTGGTCTGTAATTTGCTACCTCTGTCTTGGAACCACCTTTATGCAATGGTACTATCATACCCTCTTTCCACTCCCTTGGAACCCTGTCAGATATGAGACTTATATTGAACAACTTCAGAGGAAATGCCAATTTTGTTGCACATTCACATAGTAAACGGGCTGATATGCTATCCGGTCCAACTGCTGCATTTACATTCATATTTTTTAATACGATGAACAGCTCCTGTTCATCTACCTCAATGTCGATATGAATCTCTGTAACATCAGCAACTGTAAAATCACCACTTCAATGATACACCTTTGCAAAATGAACACTCAGCAACTCAACTATTTCTATTGGTTCAGTCACCTTCCTACCATGAGCTCTGTTTAAAACCATTCTACCATAGTCATTTTTCCTCTTACTTGCTACATAACAAACTCTTGTGGGTTTACTTTGGCCTGTTTGGCTAATTCTCACTCATAATCAGATTTGGTCTTCCTTACATTTTCTTTTCTTCTTCTTATTCCTTCCCTCCTCTTTTACTCTGCAGTGTCAAGGATTTTTCTACATTTAACCACTACCATATCGAGAATAAGACGGTTAGCCTTATGCCTCCCGGTGTGTCTTATGTCTGTAGATGAGCATGTTCACAGGTCAGTTTGCCTGTTCTGGAGTATGAAAAATCCGAGTTTCTGGTGGAAAACCCTCCCCTTACCTCCGTATGAGACCGGCTAACTCACCTTTAGTCGAAAGAGACCAGATAAAGGTTCCTCACTTTACTGATGGGAATTAAACCCAGGTCTGTCTGACCAAAATCCTTCATCTATACTGACTGAGCTACGGAGATTCTGTTTTCTTTATATTTCCTCCACAATGTTTTCTTTTTTTTGCAACTCTTGCTTTATATACTCATCCACGAGGGGTGCTTAAGGGTCAAAGCTGTATAACTGAGAGGAGACCTCCACATAGCCTTTAAAGGAATGCGGAGAACCGACCAGGGCTTCTGACCTAATGTCCAATCCTCACCTACTTTGATACTGAACGAACGAGGATGGGCTGGCAATTTGGGATTTAGCCGACCAAATTGTATTCTTATTGGTTAAACCAAAATAAAAAATGATGGTACAACATGACAAAATTTCATGCCGGCTGGGGCGTCGCCCGGTTAAACAAGGCCCCCGTTGTTTTCGCCAGGGAACCAGGGCGAACAGCGAAAAGTCAGCTACTGGAACAAATCTGAAAACAAACCCCAACTCAACATCACCAGAGTTAAAGATCGGTACTATCAACGTAAGAAGCCTGAATGGCAAAGAAATGGAGCTAGCTGAGGAATTAGATAAGTACCAGATCGACATAATAGGGGTGACTGAAACAAAAAAGACCAAAACTGGTGAGATCTTCTGAGCAATAAATACAAAATGTTATATTCAGGCAATAACAATCAAGGAAAAGAAGGAGTAGCCATAGTATTCAACACAAAATACGAGGCTAATCTTCTTGAATGGCAGTCAGTCTCAAGTAGAGTAATGTGGGCAAATATGAGAATGGGGAACTGGACAATGAGACTTATTTGTGCCTATGGTCCCACAGAAGGTTCTACTAAGGTAGAAGTGGAGGAATTTTTTGAGGCTTTAGAAAAAGCAACTGACACAATGAAAAATGAAAAGTTGGTGCTTGTTGGGGATCTAAATAGCAGAGTAGGAAATGATTGTGAGACATACAAAAATATTTTGGGAAAATTTGGAGAAAAGAGCAAAGCTAATAATAATGGCAAATATCTGTTGGATTTCTGCTCAGGACATGGACTGGTTATTACTAACACCATGTTCCAACATAAAAATGTGCACAAATTCACATGGAGAGAAGAGGCTAGGAATAAGAAAAGTCTCATTGACTATGTTATTGTTGATAGTGATGTTTTCTCCCTGGTGCAGGACACCAGAGTGTACAGAGGATTTGAAATTGGAAGTGATCACTATTTAGTCTTGAGCAGGATAAAATTGAATTTCATATTGAAAAGAATAACATGTAAGAAAGTTTTAAAGCGAATAAAAGTTGAGCAGCTCTCAGATGTAAACTGTAGACTAAAATACAGAAATATTATTGAAAAGAAAATGAAAGAGTTTGAGAACAGGAATCAAACCTTGGAGATTCAGTGGCAAACTCTGAAGGAAACATTGATTGATTCTGCCAGAGAGGCATGTGGTGAGGTTGTGTGCAAAGATAAAAAAATCAGAACTCCCTGGTGGACACAGGAAGTTAAAGAGGCAGTGAAGGAAAAGAAGAAAGCATATCAAAAGTTCCTGGTAAATAAGTCAGCTTTTACTCTTACAGAATACAGAGACAAATGTAAGAAAGCTAAACAGTGTGTAAAACTAGCTAAACAAAAGTCATGGGAGGACTTTGGCAAGAATATAGAAAATAAATATCAAGAAGGTGGCAAAATATTCTGGAGGTTGTTGAAGAAGCTTAGGAATGGAGGAAAGAGTGCTGTAAAAGGAATTAGAGATGATAAAGGTGAAATGAAAACAGGAGAAAAAGATATCCTTGAAGTATGGAGTAATTACTTTGAAAAACTGCTAAATGAAACAAGCAGTGATGACAGCACAGTGATAAAGTCATCTAAGGCTTGATATGTGGAAAGGCAGCAGGAGTAGATGATATTCGACCAGAAATGCTGAAGTATGGTGGTATAAGAGTCTTACAGTGGCTGCACTGCATAGTTCAGAAAGCCTGGACAGAGGGACGAATTCCCGATGATTGGAGTAGAGCTCTCATAGTACCCATATATAAAAAGGGAAATAAAACTGAATGTGAGAATTACAGAGGTATTTCCCTACTGAGTGTTCCTGGCAAGATCTATGCAAGTATACTTGAGAAACGGTTGAGAAGAATTGTGGAAGAAAAGCTTGGTGAAGAACAAGCTGGATTCAGGCCAAATAGAGGCTGTCAGGATCAGATCTTCACTTTACGACAAATAGTCGAGAAAGCATGGGAATATAACAAAGATCTGTATTTAAGTTTTGTCGATTTGGAAAAGGCATATGACAAGGTGCCAAGAGAGAAGCTATTCAATACGCTGCAGTTATATGGTGTCAATGGGGCATTATATCAAGCAATACTTAGTCTTTATTTGAGTTGTGAGTCAGCAGTTAGAATTGAAGGAAGTACAGGAAGATGGTTTAATGTTAAATCTGGTGTGAGACAAGGATGTACATTATCCTCTCTGTTATTCATTATCTATATGGATCACATTATGAAGGAATGTGGTATTAAACCTGATATAAAAATTGGAGATGTTAATGTCAGCTCTTTGCTTTATGCGGATGATGTTATACTTCTAAATAAATCCGCTACAAGTCTGCAAGATTCTCTGACTAAATTGAATAGCTGTTGTAATAGATATGGTATGAAGGTCAGCAATAAAAAGACAAAGACAATGAAAATAGGCAGAATCATTGAAAATGTCAACTGTGTTGTGAATGGGGAACCTGTGGAACAAGTAAAACATTTCAGCTACTTAGGCACGATTTTTACTGAAGATGGTAAACTAAATATAGAAATAGAAAACAGAATCAGCAAAGCTGGTATCGTGGGAAGTCAATTGAATAAAGTCATATGGAATAAGAAAGAAATTAGTCGGAACACTAAATTAGCTATACAAGACTGTGTTCAAACCAATTTTAACTTTTGGATCTGAGAGCTGGGTCAGAAGTAAAACACTTGACCAAAGACTAGAGACCGCAGATATGAGAGTCCTGAGAAAGATTAGAGGCGTGAACAGATGGCATCAATGGCAATATCATATTAAAAATGAGGATATTAGGAAAGAACTTGACATTGTCAGCATCCAGGAATGCGTTAGCAGAGCTAATCTCAGATGGTATGGTCACTTAAATAGAATGGGAGAGGAAAGATTAGCAAAACAAGTGTTCTCTGCCAGGTTGGCAGGAAAACGACCCAGAGGAAGACCAAGATATAGGTGGATTGATACGGTACAAAGTGCCTTAGACGATAGAAATATAAGATCTGATAATGTTGGAGTCTTGACAAGTAACAGACTGATTTGGAGGAAAATTGTAGATAGGAAGTTAGTAATGATGTAATTTTTTCATGTAGTACTGTCATATCCTGTACACCCCTTGAGGGTACATGGCAGGAATTTGATGATAATGATGATGATGACTTATTTCCAACTTGGTTTATCCTCCTGCTCTTAGGTTATGATGTTTACATTCCTTGGAATGTGCATCATCCTCATTCTACTGAGATACTCTCCTCATTCCAATGAGATGCTCTACAGCTGTATTTTCAATTTTGAGATTGTAATACCAAAAAATTCCACCACATGAAAAACTATGTTGCCACATTTCTGAAACTAAAAATACCATTCTACTAGAAATCTAAAAACGCATATGACTTGCAGAAAACTAGAAAAAAAAAATCCTAGTACAATAAATTTACAAAGATGCTACCTAATCTTGTCAATCTGGAAGCTAAATAAAGTATTATTTTTCAATTGAAACACTTATAACCTGAATAATATAAGAGAAGTGAAGTTGCCTTACAAAAAATTTTCACTTTGTTCAAAATATAAATAAAAAAAGATAAATAAATTGTTTTAGTCTTCAAAATGGTCGTTCCACAGGTTACAAAGGGTCTAATTTTAAATTCTAACATTAAGTTTATCTCTTTACTTAAACAAAATTTCATTTTTACAAATTTTATGATTTTCTGTTAAAGTATACTTTTTATTTCTCTCTTTGATCCTTCAACTTTATACTGACTTTATACCTGCTTGTCTCTAAATTTGTATCTAGGTCTTAAATCGCATATCTTCTTAGTAATATGCTTGTGAAACAGTTCAGCTAAAAAATCATCAGCAAGATTTATTCTACAATTAATCAGGATCCTATAGGTATGATAAATATTTCAAAACCAGAACTTGAAAAGAGTGTTTGTAAGCAACTCCTCTTCTGATTATTCTTCAACTAAAAATTCTTTGCAAGAATTTTTAGTTGAAGAATAATCAGAAGAGGAGTTTCAGTTTAATTTAGTTTTATTTATGTAATGCTGATTCTATGGTGTTTTATGTTAAACAATTTTGTATTTTTACCTTACTTATCCCAACTATTGGGGCATGCCAGACATTACAAACAACCATTTTTGTCGATTATCAATGATAGGATACTCACCCACCATTTCTAAAAAAAGTCTTTGGGCATATACCATGAAGTAGCCAGCCAATCATGAAACAGTAACTTAAAATAGATGCACAGGAATACAGCAATAATTGGCTTATTTTGTAACCATGGATGGAATATGCAAAATTTGAACCATTAATAATGTTAGAAAAACATTAAGATAAAATAATATTACAGGTTTCTTTTCAGTTTTTCTAAATGATATAATTTGCTTATAATCATTCTAAAAATGCAACCTAAATGTGTCTTGATTATTTTTTCACTCACTTGCTGTCACTTCATGAAAAACTAATAAAAGAAAACACATTTCATAAGTTGTTTTTTTTTCCAGCTAACCTGCTTTTATTGCTTAATGTCATATATCATTGATAAAATTAGTTGTTTCTTCATGTCTTACAAACTGATAAGCATGAAAACATATAAGTAAACATTTTTGCTTCAACACTTGTCACAGTGAAAATTAGTCATACCATTAACAAAGGATTGACAGCTATTCTCAAGTATACTTGCATAAATCTTACCAGGAACACCCAGTAGGGAAATATCTCTGTAATTCTCACATTCAGTTTTATTTCCCATTTTGTATATGGGTACTATGAGAACTCTACTCCAATAATCTGGAATCCATCCCTTTGTCCAGGCCTTCTGAACTATGCAGTGCAACAATTGCAAGATTTTTATACCTCCATACTTGAGCATTTCTGGTTGAATATCATCTACACCTGCTGCCTTTCCACATTTTAGGTTTTTGATGGCTTTTTCTACTTCATTTATGGATATGTATTCCTGTTGAGGTTTTTTACCTGTGCTGTCACTGCTTGTTTCATTTAGCAATTTTTTGAAGTAATTACTCCATACACCAAGGATATCTTTTTCTCCAGTTTTCATGTCACTTTATCATCTGTAATTCCTTTTATAGCACTCTTTTCTCCTTTCTGAGTTTCTTCAACAACCTCCAGAATATCTTGCCACCTTCTTGATATTTTTTACTCAATAATTTAAGGAAATTACAACGTAAACTAGGATATACATTAAAATAAATTTTAATACACTTTAATATTTCAGCAACGTCACGTTGCCATTTTCAAGGAACTTAAGAACAAGACACGTGCACGCAGGCACAACAAACAGTAAGTGAGGAAGAAGCAGGAAGCT
The DNA here is from genome assembly GCF_054136105.1 of Typopeltis vanoorti. Taxonomy (NCBI): domain Eukaryota; kingdom Metazoa; phylum Arthropoda; class Arachnida; order Uropygi; family Thelyphonidae; genus Typopeltis; species Typopeltis vanoorti. The sequence goes on along the minus strand of NC_143561.1, from coordinate 40,702,249 downwards.
ATTATTTCTCATAAAGTCCTGATGGCACCCCTTAGCAGGCAATGTTGGTATTCTTGGGCGATTGGGCTGAAGGCTTCTGATGTAGGTTTCCCAAATTTGAGGCAGTCTTATGCAGCCAAATTTGTTGAGGTTTGGATTGTTTCTTAGGGCTGAAGCTGATTCCATGAAAAGCCTTTCATATTTGTATTTACTATGGTGTATTATCGTGGCTTTCTTCCACCGTATTCTATGGCAGGTATCCAGCACATGGTCAGCAAGACCAGACTGGCTGTATTGGTGAAATCGGATGTAGTCCTTGTGTTCTGAAATTCTGATATTTGCTGTCTTGCTTGTTTGGCCAAAGTAGGACAGCTTACAGCTACAATAGACCTGGTATACACCAGGTAGGTCTGGGGGGGGGGAGGTTAGTAGAGTGGATAAGGGATGCCAATTTTTTATATGGTCTGTAACAAGAAGTTAAGTCATGTTTTTTTAGGATTTTTGTAATTTTTTCAGAGGTGCCTCAGATATAGGGTATGGTGATGGATTTAGAGTAATCCTTGTTGTGAGGAGGGGGAGGGGGCTGTGGTTTACTGGTTTCAATATTTTTTGGATTTTTTGTGGGCAGGGTAGCCATTGGCTGAGAAAGTGTTGAGAATGTGGTTTAGTTCTGTGGTTAGGGCATTGTCATTTGAACAGATAAGTTTAGCCCTGTTGTGTAGTGTCTCGATGACCCCATATTCTTGCGAGGAGGGGTGGTGGTGGTATTGTTGGGGAATGCATCTGTCTGTATGGGTGAGTTTTCTATAGACTGAGAAAACCAAGGTTCTATCAGGTGACTAGTGTGTCTAAGAAAGGAAGGAAGTTATTTTTTTACTCTTCCAGGGTGAATTTGATTCTGGTGTGTTGGTTGTTTAAGCGTGTAAGGAAGGAGAGGAGTCCATCGGAGCCATGTGGCCAAATAGCAAACACATCATCAACATAGCAAAGCCAAATGGTTGGTTTTTGTGGGGCAGAGTTTAAGGCTTTCTCTTCAAAAGTCTCCATATAAAAGTTGGCCAAGGGTGGGGAGAGTGGAGAACCCTGGGCTGTCCCCTCTATTTGTTTGTAGAATTTTCATTGACAAACAAAATAGCCTGAGTTCATTGTGAACTGAAATAGGCTGTGATATCAGGAGGAAATTAACTTGGGACTGTTCACAAATGTCCCACTCAAAGAATCTAAGGATTCTTTGAGTGGGACATTTGTGAATAAGGAGGAGAAATCAAAACTGACCATTATGTCAGTGTGTTTGAGTGTAAGGTTTTCTATGCTGGCTTTGAACCAATCAACACCCCTGAATCAAATTCACCCTGGAAGAGCTAAAAAACAACTGCTTTCCTTTCTTAGACACACTAGTCACCAGCTAGCCTGATGGAACCTTGGTTTTCTCAGTCTACAGAAAACCCACCAATACAGGCAGATACATTCACCAACAATCCCACCACCCCTCCTCGCAACAATATGGAGTCATTAAGACCCTACACAACAGGGCTAAACTTATCTGTTCAAATGACAATGCCCCAACCACAGAACTAAATCACATTCTCAACACTTTCTCAGCCGATGGCTACCCCGCCAAAAAAATGTTGTAATTTCCTTAAATTATTTAGTAAAAAATGCATAACCAACATCTAAGCCTTTCCACGAAAATTACGATAATCCACGGAGATGATATAGCACATAAAGCACACCATTACAGTAAAATGAAGTTAAAGCTATCAAGACAACTGAATTGCCTCACCTTCCTAAAATGCTGCCAAGATAACCAGGTAATTCCTAACTGTGTCAAATTCAAGCACCGTTTCTCTTCGCAAAAGGCTCTTCGTATTTATAACCATGCCAGCCAAGCTTTGCTCAGGGAACAAATCGCTACGACTCGCCGTTTCCTGAATGATGCTAACTTAGCTATCCAGGCACTCAAAGATGACCTTTCAAGCACCTTAAGCCACGAAATTTGGTCTATTTTATATGATATCTCGTGTACTGCAACGTTGAAAGAATTTAAAAAAGTATGAGATCGACACATCAAAAAATTTGAAAATTTAAAAAAGAACTCGATCTCAAAACCACAACTTCCTACCGAAACGGTAGTCAACCTTTTGTCATTTAGTGTGAAACCTGAAGCACTTGATGCCCTCGCATGTGGCCACAACTTCGCCATTGCGCCCAGAAGAATACCTGCTGAAGATATTATGATACGAATTGAACGCGGGATACGACACCTTCCAAACCACATCGCCAACGATATTAGACTGGATGTGGCTTGTATTCTGACCAAAGCTAAACCACCAAAGCCAACATGCCCAGTAAGGAAATTAAATCTCTACTAGAATTAAAGAAAAACAAGAAAATAATAATCACCAAAGCTGATAAAGGGAACGCCACAGTATTGCTTAACCAAAAGGATTACACAGGTAAGCTGAAATCTCTATTGTTAGATCGGGCTACTTACCTCCCTATCAAGTACAATCCCACTAACTCACAAATTAGAAAACTCCACACGCTCCTTAAGAAGGTCACATCTTGGCCTGTGGAAATCCCTAACAAATTAAAACCATTTAACTCCATACCCCCCGCTCCTTATTTATGGACTCCCAAAAATACATAAGGAAAATGTGCCATTACATCCGATAGTGGATGGCATTGATTCCCCCCACATATAAACTAGCTAAACATTTGGCCAAAGCTCTCTCACACTATACTGGCAACACACCTTCACACATAAAAAACTCAGCCCACTTCAAAGCCAGCATAGAAAATCTTACACTCAAACACAGACATAATGCTCATATTTGTAAATTTAGGAACACAAAAACACACGTGTTGAACAGATTATTTTATTAATTACTAATAAAATAAAACTTGACGTTTCGACCCCTGTATCGAGGTCATCATCGGAAGAAATGTACCAACATGTGCCTTATACACTTGTATTCTTCCGACGAGGAGACATCAAAACTGACATAATGGTCAGTTTTGATGTCTCCTCCTTATTCACAAATGTCCCACTCAAAGAATCCTTAGAGCTAATCCAAACTAAATTTCCTCCCGATATCACAGCCCTATTTCAGTTCACAATGAACTCAGGCTATTTTGTTTGGCAAGGTAAATTCTACAAACAAATAGAGGGGACAGCTATGGATTCTCCACTCTCCCCACCCATGGCCAACTTTTATATGGAGACTTCTGAAGAGAAAGCCTTAAACTCTGACCCACAGAAACCAACCATTTGGCTTCGCTATGTTGATGATGTGTTCGCTATTTGGCCACATGGCTCGATGCACTCCTCTCCTTCCTAACACACATAAACAACCAACACCCCAGAATCAAATTCACCCTGGAAGAGGAAAAAAACAACTGCCTTCCTTTCTTAGACACACTAGTCACCAACCAGCCTGATGGAACCTTGGTTTTCTCAGTCTATACAAAACCCACCCATACAGGCAGATACATTCACCAACAATCCCACCACCCCTCCTCGCAACAATATGGAGTCATTAAGACACTACACAACAGGGCTAAACTTACCTGTTCAAATGACAATGGCCTAACCACAGAACTAAACCACATTCTCAACACTTTCTCAGTCAATGGCTATCTCCCCCCCCCAAAAAAAAATCCAAAAAATATTGAAACCAGTAAACCAGACCCCCCCCCCCCCTCCTCACAACAAGGATTACTCTAAATCCATCACCATACCCTATATCTGAGGCACCTCGGAAAAAATTACAAAAATCCTAAAAAAACATGACTTAACTTCTTATTACAGACCATATAAAAAATTGGCATCCCTTATCCGCTCTACTAACCCCCCGCCCCTTAGACCTACCTGGTGCATACCAGGTCCCTTGCAGCTGTAAGCTGTCCTACTTTGGCCAAACAAGCAGGACAGCAAATATCAGAATTTCAGAACACAAGAGCTACATCTGATTTCACCAATACAGCCAGTCTGGTCTTGCTGACCATGTGCTGGATACCTGCCATAGAATACGGTGGAAGAAAGCCACGATAATACACCATAGTAAATACAAATATGAAAGGCTTTTCATGGAATCAGCTTCAGCCCTAAGAAACAATCCAAACCTAAACAAATTTGGCTGTATGGGACTGCCTCAAATTTGGGAAACCTACATCAGAAGACATTCAGCCGAATCGCCAGAGAATACTAACATTGCCCACTAAGGGGCACCATCAGGACTTTAGGAGAAATAATAGCTTCCTGCTTCTTCCTCACTTACTGTTTGTTGTGCCTGCATGCACGTGTCTTGTTCTTAAGCTCCTTGAAAATGGCAGCGTGACATTGCTGAAATATTGAAGTATATTAAAATTTATTTTAAAGTATATCCTAGTTTACCATATTTTCTGGTGTATAAGACGCACTTTATTACCTTAAAAATGGGGTGAGTCTTATATAATGAAGGTAAAGATTGTTTCCTCTTTTCAAAGTCATACGCACTCCCTTTTATGTTCTAAGATCTTTGTAGGTGGTTAATGGTGCAATCAAATTGATGCATGACCTTCACGTGACTTCTAGCGCATCACTGGCTAAGAACGGGGAGTCCCTATTCAAGTTTCATAATATCTTATCCAAATAATCAGTTACCGATGTTTATAAGTATTGAGTTGATATGTTGAGTTATTTTGTATTCAGTTTGATATTTCCCCGTAGATTTTATTGATGGAAAAAAACAGGCGACATTCATATACTTCAAGTTACAAATTGCAGGTTGTAAAATATGCGGAAGAACACAGGAATAGGGAAGCTGAAAGACATTTTGGACCTCCGCCTACAGAAAAAATGATTAGAACTTGGCGTGGTCAGAAGGAGATTTTGTCCAATTTGCGTAATGAAAAGCGCGTGGAACGTGGAAAAATTGCGAAGTGGCAAGAACTAGAGATCGAAGTTTTGAAATGGGTGCAAGAAAATCGGCAAAATGGCATTGCCATTTCAACAAAAATGATTCGTATATACATGCAGTCAAAGTAGCCTGTGAGGTTTTTTCCCAGAAAATTGTATTAAATTTCTTGGATGCATCTTATACACCGGAAAATATGGTACGTTGTAATTTCTTAAATTATTTAGTAAAAAATGCATAACCAACGTCTAAGCCTTTCTACGAGAATTCTTGATATTTATTTTCTATGTTCTTGCCAAAGTCCTCCCATGACTCTTGTTTAGCCAGTTTTACATAGTGTTTAGCTTTCTTATATTTGTCTTTGTATTCTCTAAGAGCACAAGCTGACTTATTCACCAGGAACTTTTGATACGCTTTCTTCTTTTCCTTCACTGCCTTTTTAATTTCCTGTATCCACCATAGAGTTCTGATTTTTCTATCCTTGCACACAACCTCACCACATGTCTCTCTGGCTGAATCAATCAGTGTTTTCTTCAGGGCTTGCCACTGAATCTCCAAGGTTTGGTTCCTGCTCTCAAACTCTTTCATTTTTTTTTTAAAATAATGTTTGTGTATTTTAGTCTACAATTCACGTTTGAGAGCTGCTCAACTTTTATTCGCTTTAAAACTTTCTTACATGTTCTTCTTTTTTATATGAAATTCAATTTTATCCTGCTCAAGACTAAACACTTCCAATTTCAAATCCTCTGCACACTTTAGTATCCTGAACCAGTGAGAAAACATCACTATCAACAATAACATAGTCAATGATACTTTTCTTATTTCTTGCCTCTTCTCTCCATGTGAATTTATGCACTTTTTATGTTGGAACATTGTATTAGTAATAATCAGTCCATGTCCTAGCAGAAATCCAACAGGTATTTGCCATTATTATTAGCTTTGCTCTTTCCCCCAAATTTTTCCAAAATATTTTGGTAGGTCTCTGACAATCATTTCCTACTTTGCTATTTGGATCTCCAACAAGGAACAACGTTACTTTTTCATTGTGTCAGATGCTTTCTCTAAAGCCTCAAAAAATTCCTCCACTTCTTAGTGGAACCTTCTGTGAGAACACATCCACAAATAAGTCTCATTGTCCAGTTCCCATTCTGATGTTTGCCCATATCACTCTATGTTCAAGAAGATTAGCCTCATATTTAGTGTTGAATATTATAGCTATTCCTGCTTCTTCCTGATTGTTATTGTCTGAATACAGCATTTGGTATTTATTGCTTAAAAAGATCGCACCGGATTTTGTCTTATTGGTTTCAGCCACCCCTATTATGTCGATCTGTACTTATCTAATGCCAGCTCCATTTTTTTTTTGCTATTCATTATTCTTATGTTGATAGTACCGATCTGATATCTGGTGATGTTGAGTTGGGGTGTGTGTTTCGGGATTTGTTCCAGTAGCTGACTTTTAATGTTCCCTGGTGAAAACAGCAACAAAAGGTATAGCCAAAGGAGTACAACATCCAGTTCTTTAAGAATATCAACAGATTACTTTGATCTTGACTCCAGCCTAGATATGCCATTTACTTACTATAGGTACTGCAGCCTCTGTGTGGGAGTGATATATACATAAAACATGATAGATATTTCATATAAAAAAGAAAAATATGCAAACTGGATTTTATAACAGTGGTTCCCCCCCCCCCATCTCTCTGCACTTTAACTAATTTATACATAGAATACTTAGAAAAACAAGCATTCAACATGACCATGCTCAAATCAGTGGTTGAGCTGTGCTATATACTGTAGATGTTTATTTGCTATTTGATTCCATGGTCCAGATATATTAGATATATATTTCTAGCACATTTAAACAGCCAACATTAAAATGCACTTCATAAAAGAAAAAGAATCAAATTGCCTTTCCTAGCATTGGCCACATGCCTTTCAAATATTTATAATTTTCTATTTATAAAAAGCACATTACACAATCACAAATACACTTTCTAATATTTTATCTATAAAATAGATAAAATACTATTTTCCCAATCTAACAACCTTCAAATTACTTTTTCTTGCCTTTAATAATTACGGTTCAGCCAAAAAGAATTTCCTAGAATGAGAAATTAGAGAACCCAAAGGAATTAAAACATCACAGTTTAATCTTCTTAGTTTGCTAAGAAGATCAAAGAGTCATTGAACTGATCAGGCTGTCAACATATCATACCACTATGAAAGTGAGCATTATAACATTTCTACATTATTTTTTGTTTCCCCATAGCAGAGTGTATCAGTTTGTCCAGAAAAGAGAATATGCTTAAATGAGAGTTCATGTTATAATTGTGCACATATTAAAAAAAAAGTGTGTGTAGGTTTTATAAATCAGCAAAATCATTATAATAGTGAATGTTTCAAGCAAAAAAAAAAATAAATAAATAAAATGAAGCTACAGAAAAGTAAAAGGCACAGTTATATACACCATTATAGAGCTCTCCTTCCACCTTTTATTCTTACCATTCCAATATATTTGAAGGCAATGGATGTGCTTTCACATAAGGCACTGGATCTTTCATGATCCTTATATAGTCCTGCTTTAACCTCTGTGTTGCCATGTTTCCTCTTCTACTCATTTTTATATTTTGGAATACTCCTATTAGAAAAGAAAAAAAAATTCTTTATAATTAATATTAACTTAGTAAGTAGTTGGATACCACAATTTATTTACTATGATAGGTCATCAATATATATATATATATATATATATATATATACACACTTTATTACATACACTAATAAACTCACACACATCAAAAGCAGATATGTTTTTATTACACTTACTGACTAATGGAATTCAACAGTAAAGTGACTAACAACACAGAGAAAGCATCAGATATAAATTTCCTCTAGATAACAGAATCTAGATTGTGACAAACCTGACTCAGCCTTAGTTATTCACCTCTGCCATCTCTATAATGTTTCTTTATTGTCCATATAACCAGATGACCAGATCTGCACACAGAAATCCAAATGTTACCTGATTATTGCCTTATATATAAAATGGAACTATCATATCTCCTTATCCATGTTTGTCAAGGGTCTTCACATCACAACAGCAATTTTCTGGATAACCTTCACAAATTTTGCAATGTGTTCCCTATTCAACAAGATACAGAGATCCCTCATCTCTTCAACCTTCTGGAGCAAAGTTCCTCCAGTATGATAGACCTCATTATAGCTACTCTGGCCAAAGTGCATGACTTCCCCATTCTACAGCCCAAAGCACCAATCCTATTCAAATCCTGTTGAAAGCTTATTTTTCACTTGGTTAGACTATAATAAATTTAGCTTAATCCTTTTTTAATATGATTGATTCATTTTTTGCTGAAAACAACCTTGAATGGAAAAATTGTATTTCTATATGTGCTGATAGAACAAAAGCAATGCGTGGTAATATCACAGGACTAGCAGGTCATATAAAACAAGTTGCACCAGAATGTAAGTTCACTCATTGTTTTCACTGTGTAGCACTGATAGCTAAATTTCTCCCTGATGATTTAAAAAGAATTCTGGATGAAAGTGTACAAATGGTTAATTTCATCAAAACCCAACTATTGAAGTCTCCACTTTTTTCAATTATCTGTGAAGAAATAGGGCAGTCTTCATAAGAGATTGCTGCTCCACACAGAAGTACGTTGGCTGTCACGAGGAAATGTTCTTTGCCGTTTATTTGAACTCCACAATGAAGTATGCCTTTTTTTCATAGACCACAAATATCAACTTTCTTTGAGATTATAAGACCTTAGAATGCTTCTACGGTTAGCATGTTTAGCTGATATTTTTGAAAAAATGAATATTTGGAATTTATCATTGCAAGGAGACAATGATGATGAGTTCTATGTTGAGAAGAAAACAGAGGCCATGGTAAAAAAATTTACCTCTGGGGAAAACGGGATTAAAAAGAACAGCTGTGACCAATTTCAGCGACTAGATTCATTTCTTAAAGAAAATGAGAACAATAGTTTAAAAAGCATTCATTCCAAAAAGCCATTGATTAATTTTTGGATTGGAATGTAGAAGAAATATCCAACTTTGTCAAAAATTGCAGTCAAATATTTGTTACCTTTCACAACAACTTGTTTATGTGAAATTAGTTTTTCATCTTTAACTGCTTTAAAAAATAAATATAGGAACAGGCTGGATGTTGATGATGGCTTGCGACTCTACCTTAGTAAAATAACTTCCACCATTGATGAACTGTGCAAGTGTAAACAAGTAAAACCATTTCACTGATTACCCAGTAAAATGTTTATAATTTTTTTATAAGATTTGTTAATTGTTTATGTCACTCTTTGTGTTTATCGATATATGTAATTTAGGAATACAACATTTAATATGTATGTGTGTGCGCGCGCGCGTATATATATATATATATATATATATATATATATATATATATATATATATATATATATATATATATATGTGTGTGTGTTTTATTTTATTCCCATTATTATACTATAATTATAGTTTTATCTATCTATACAAGGGGTATGCCAGTGAGTACGTGAAGCATAAAAGGTTGAGAACCACTAGTATAGAACATTTCTTGCTACCAGATTACTTTATGATTTTCACTTGTATGAAAAGCTAGTATAGATTTCTGTTTTCCTTCTTTTATTTCCCCTCACCCCCACCTTTGAAAACATCTGTTCCTGATGCTAAGTCACTATTCAAGTACTGAGTAGAAAATATGCTTTTCCAGTTTCAAGAAATATCATGAACGGAAAGAAGGCTTAGCAATGGGTTCAACTTCTCTCCAAACAAATTTATTCATGAAGTCCTTAAAAAACAATCCTGAATGACTATTATTTAAAACCATAACTATGTTATGTGGATAACCTATTCAATTATCTAGTCTGGATCCATAAAGTAACTTTTTTTTTTTTTAATAAACTGATCCCATACATGAGAAGTGAAAGACCTATAAGCACATCACAGCTGTGTCTGGGGTGCAGGTGAGAAGTCAGAAGTTTATTGACATTTTTTAAAGAGTTGCAGGTTGCAGCTGTTTGGAAATACTTCTTGTGGTAGGCTGTTCCTGAGGATGAAAGTAGATGAAAGAGAAAGAAAAAAGTGGGTTTGCTCACAGTAAAGGGGCACTGGGTATCTGCTGCTCTTGTATTAACAGATGCAAAAGAAAGTATAGGAATAATGGTTGCCAGCTCAGTAGAGCAATGACCATTGAAGTACCTGTAGAATAGACACAGAGCTGAAACACTGCATATATGAGATAGAGATGGAAGGGAATCTGTAAAAGAGGGATCATCTATGAGCTGTACTGCTCTCCTCTGAACAAAATCAAGAATTTTTAGAGAAGCTTAGGTGTTCCATCCCAAACATGTGAACAGTATTCAGATTTGGGATTTATGTATCATTAGAGTTAGTTGATTGTAAAATAGCATCTTGAATTGAAAGATGTAATGCCAAGTTTTTTGGATGATGAGAAAGCTATTGATGTGATGTATTTGTGCCAGGAGAAGCTGGAGTGAATGTTAGTCCAAACAAAGGGATCTGGTGAAAGACAGAATCAGAGTATGAGCAGAAACTAGCCAAGCAGGCAAAAGAAAATCCCAAAGAGGATTTCCTTTTTCCTTTTCTTTCGTTATGTTGCAAATAAGAGGAAGAATGACAATGGAAGAATAACCTTAATGAGTGCTTCATGTTGGAGGCTTAATGGAAAGTATACAGCACTCAGAAAGGATTAACATAGGTTTAATACTTCCTATATTTCGTCCTAGTCACTAGGACATCTTTGGGGATTACAAAAAAAGAACTAATGTAACATGAACACAAATATCATACAATACTAAGCCCAACCACGTGGCTGACACTAAAGTCCTATCTAGGTGGAGTGCCCTCTAAGGGCAGTTGTAGGTGGCCTGGAATGTAAGGTGGGACCTCTGGTGATGAGTGTTTGATGAGTCTTGTTTATAATACTTGCTATATCTAGTCGCATGTTATTGGCCATTGCTGGTGGAAGATCGTGGATACCCCATTCTACTTTCATCATAATTTCTAGTTTAGGAATTTGTTTTGGCGTGACAGCAAAGTTATGTCCTAGATAAGAGCGTTCTTGGCTTCTTCAGTGGGTGTTTCCGATGATAGGTTTACGACCACATGGTCTCGTCAAAGTTGCGGTCGGAACTTCGTATGTTGGTGCTGTGGTAGGAGTTCATATTTCTTTAGGTGTTTGCTTTTTACTTTTGTGAATTCTTCTTTTGCTGCAACTTCGGAGATGTGCTGTAGGACAGTCCATATTTCCATAGAAAATATACACAGTCCATAGAAATTATGATGAAAGTAGAACGGGGTATCCATGATCATCCGCCAGCAATGGCCAATAACGTGCGACTAGATATAGCAAGTATTATAAACAAGGCTAAGCCTCCAAAAAGCAATATGCCATGTAAGCAAATAACTGCCCTAAAAAAGTTATATAATAATAAAAATATTATTATTACAAAAGCCGATAAAGGAAATGCAACAGTTATCATGAATAAAGAAGAATATAACAGAAAAATGCAAGATCTCATATGTGACAGTTCCACGTATCAAATTATACATCGAGACCCCACGATGTCTCAAAAGAAAAAAGTCCGAAAATTACTGAAAAAAGTGACATCATGGCCCAAAGAAATCATCAGGAAAATAAAACCAATTCATGTTAAACCACCCTGTATTTATGGATTACCAAACATCCACAAAACTAATATCCCCCTACGCCCCATAGTTGATAGCATAGATAGTCCCACCTATAAACTGGCAAGGGATTTAGCCAAGTCGCTTGCCCCCCCCCCCCTTACTGGCAACTTCTCTACTTTTGTAAAAAATTCAATCCATTTCAAAACACTGGTTAAAAATCTAATTCTAAAAGATTCAGACATAATGGTTAGTTTCGATGTCACCTCCTTATTTACCAATGTACCACTTATAGACACTCTTGATTTAATCAAGTCTAAATTTCCTCCAGATATTTTTGAATTATTTCAATTTACCATGAATGCAGGTTACTTTGCATGGGGAGGAAAATTCTACAAACAGATTAATGGTACTGCTATGGGTTCTGCCCCCCCCCCCCCCGTTAGCAAATTTTTATATGGAACACTTTGAAAACAAAGTACTTACCACAGCTACATACAAGCCACAAGTATGATTACGCTACGTAGATGATGTGTTTGCCATCTGGCCCCATGGACAAGACACACTTTGGATGCTTTTGTCACCTACCTAAACAGTGAATTTTGGGGGTATCCCCCAAAATTCACTTCATAGTAGAAAAAGAATCAAATAACTGTTTACCATTTCTTGACACATTAGTCACTCACCTTTCAGATGGATCACTATCTTTTTCTATTTACAGAAAGCCTACACACACAGGAAGATACCTACATAAACAATCACATCATCATCCAGTCCAACAGTACGGCATTTTAAAAACACTTACACACAGAGCCAGAGCCATTTGTTCTAACGATACAGCTCTGGCCACTGAACTCCAATACCTGTGCCATACGTTCTTAGCCAATGGCTACAATCCCTACAAAATAGATAAAATACTACATAGGCCCATTACTCTGTTCCCCCCCCCCAATACACAAGAATACAACATGACCATTTCTATTCCCTATATCAAAGGTACATTGGAAATGATAGCCAAAGTATTGTTGAAACATGGCCTTTGCACCACTTTCAAAACTCATGTCAAGTTGGCAACTCTGATCCGCTCGCCTAAGGATAAACTTCACCCTTTAGCACACCCAGGAGAGTATGAAGTGCCTTGTGACTGTGACTTGGCCTATCATGGGCAAACAGGAAGATCAGTGAACATCCGCCTGGAAGAACATGAAAGATACATTCGCTACTATTACTATGGCAAGTCGTCGGGACTGGCAGACCACGCTTTGGACACTCCTTCACACAGGATTAGATGGAAGAAAACGAATGTGATATTTAGGAGTCGTTATAGATCTGAAAGATTATTTTTTGAGTCAGCAATGGCTTTGAAGAATTCTCCCAACCTTAACAAATATGGTTGCATTAATTTGCCAAAAATTTGGGAGACGGTTATCCTAAGAAAAACTCCTGGATAGCTGTTTTTTTTTTCGTTAGAGGGTGCTAAAAATAGGACTTTAGGCGTTTACAAGTGTGTTGTGCTCTGATGATGCTGAGTTGAAAATCAGCGAAATATAAGCGTTAATAAAACATCTTTGTGATAAAAGTGTGTGTGGTGTGTTTAATACCGTGAAAAATAAGTCATGAATAATTGGATGTTGACTGATGAAAAATCATTTATAAATGGTGGATCTATGCACACTGCATCACTTGATATGTTGTGCAATTTTGTGATCAAAGCATGAAATAAAGTAAAAGTAGAGACTGTAATAAAATCATTTAAAAAGTATGGTATCTCTAATCTTATGGATGTACGGTACGGAAGATGATCTGTTGTGGGACACTGATGACGATGAAAACAAAATCAATTCACCGGATTCGAACTGGGATCCATATGACGATCATTTAAACAATGAATCTGAAGAACTATTGTTAACAGATTATGAAGAAAATTAACTTGAAAATTGAGGTTAATAATTATTATTTGTTTTTTAAGACTTACTATTGTAATCAATTGTAATATTTTAAATAAATTTATGTAATAAAAAATTAATCTGATTTGTTTATAAACATTGCCTATTTTCTTATATAACACTGTATTGTAACTAAATGTTCATCCAAGAAATTAAGCTTCCCTTTTTATACTAGTGGTGTATAAGATGACCCATGATTTCGAGGGGTTTTCTGTAGTATTTGAGAGTCGTCTAATATGCTGACATATACGGTAATTCAGTTCCCTTCACAGTTAGATTGCCAGTTCCCTTGCACGTGTGCACTCTGCAAGCATGTGCAAAGGAACTGGCAATGGAACTGACAGTGGAATTAACAATGCCTCTGATTAGGCTCTTTAAGTCTAAGTTCGGTGAGTTGCAATAGATTAGGAAGAGGACAAAATAATTCCTTTGCATAAGGGAGATTCTAAGATGGCAGTAGCAAATTATAGACCAATCAATATTTCTGGAGTAATGTAAAAATACTGGAAAAATTGGTCAAAAAGAAAATTCAAGAATAGGTGGATAAGATGATACTCGATGATGGAAAGCATGGCTTTGAGAAGAGTCAGTCACTCCTTAATCTACTAACTTTTCATAATAGTGACACCTGAGTTGGATAAAGGGAATGGCTACATGATTATAGTGCTGGATTTTGAAGAATTTGACAGGATACCATATGAAACACTGTTACTCAAATTAGAACAAATAGGGATGGATATGACACTGGTTATGTAGAAAAGAGAGTGGTTGCCTGGACAGATTACAAAAGTGGTATATGGAGGAGTTGAATACAGTAGAAAGCAGGTGACTAATGGCGTGCTTCAAGTGCCAGAACCACTATTGTTTAATTTGTATATAAATGATATAGGAAATAATCTGAAAGGAAATATTCAGTTGTTTGCTGAAGATGCAAAATTGAGTAGAATAATAGTTAAACCTAGATGATGTGGAGAGCTTGCAGGACGAATTAAATAGGCTGTCAGTATGGACAAAAGATAATGGTTGTCAGTTTAATGTGGAGGAATGCAAAGTCATGCATTTTGGGATAAACTGATTACAAGCTATGTACCACATTGCTGAAAATATACTTGAGGAAATAGATGAAGCTGAGGATTTAGGGGTTATGGTAGATAGAGTTGAAGTTTAGACTGTATATTACTAAGGTATCTTATAAGATCACTTTGCTAAAGAACACAGTAATAAGTAGCAATAATCATCATCAGCCTCATCAAATTCCTGATATGCACCCTCAGAGGCTGTACAGGATGATTATGATAATACTACATAAAAAAAAAAAATTATCGGATCAACAATTTTCCTGCAAATTAATCAGCTAACTGTCAAGATTTTAATATTATCAGATCTTATATTTTTGTCTTTTAAGGTGCTTTTTAATATATCAATCCATCTACATCTTCATCTTCCTCTGGGTCTTTCCCTTGCCAACCTGGCACTTGTTTTACTGATCTTTCCTCTGCCACCTGAGATTTGCTCTACTAACACATTCCTGAATGCTAACAATGGCAACTTCTTTCCTAATATCCTCATTTTTAATGTGATACTACCACTGATGCCATCTGTTCACTTCCCTAATCTTTCTCAGAACTCTCATATCAGAGGTATCTATCCAGTCTTTGATCAAGTGTTTTATTTCTAATCCAGCTCTCACATCCATAAGTTAGTGCTTTGACTAATTTCTTTCTTAATTCAAATATTTTATTCCATTGACTTCTTACTATTAGCAGCTTTACTGATTCTGCCTATTTGTATATTTAATATGCCATCTTCACTAAAAATTGTACCTGAATAGCTGAAATGTTTTACTTGTTCTATAGGTTTCCCCATTCAGAATACAGCTGATGTTTTCAAAGTTTCTGCCTATTTTCAGTGTCTTTGTCTTTTTACTGCTAATTATCATGCCAAATTTATTATAAAAGTTATTCAGTTCAGTCAGGATCTTGCAAACTTGTGTTGGATTTATTCAGAAGTATAACATTTTCTATATAAAGTAAAGAGTTAAAATTAACATCACCAATTTCGATATCAGATTTAATACTGCTCTCCTTCATAACATGGCCCACATAGATAATGAATAACAGTGGAGATAATGTGCACCTTTGATTTCACATCAAACCACCTTCAATTCTAACTGCTGATTTACTTAAATAGAGACCGTATTGCTCGATACAATATCCCATTTACACCATGTAACTGTAGCATTTTGAAGAGTTTTCCTTGACATCTTGTGATATGCCTTTTCCAGATCAACAAAACTTAAATACAAATCCTTGTTATATTCCCAAGATTTCTCTACTATTTGTCTTAAAGTAAAAAATCTGATCCTGACAACCTCTATTTGACCTAAATCCAGCTTGTTCTTCACCAAGCTGCTCTTCCAGAATTTTTCTTAGCCCTCTAATTCTCACATAAGTTTTATTATCCTTTTTATTATGAGAGCTCTACTCCAGTCATCTGGAATTCAACCCTCTGACCAGACTTTCTGAATGTGCAAATGCAGCCACTGTAAAACTTTTACACCTCCATATTTGAGCATTTCTGGTCGAATTTCATCTACTCCACAGTTCAGGTTTTTCATTGCTTTTTCTACTTCAAGTATGGGTATTTGATTGTATTCCTGTTGGAAGTTTTCTACCACTGTACTGACATTGCTTGTTTCATTTAGCAGTCTTTCAAAGTAATTACTCCACACATCTAAAATATCTTTATCTTTAGTTTTCATGCCATCATCAAATTTCATCTTTATCATCTCTGATTCCTTTTACAGTACTTTTTCCTCCATTTCTAAAATTTTTCAATAGCCTCCAGAATATTTTGTCACTTTCCTGATATTTATTTTCTATGTTCTCACCAAAGTCATTCCATGACTTATTTAGCTAGTTGTACACAGCACTTCACTTTCTTACATTTTTCTTTGTATTTCCTAAGAGCACATGCTGACTTACTTGCCAGCAACTTTTAATATGCTTACTTCTTTTCCTTGACCGCTTCTTTAATTTCCTGAGTTCACTATGGAATGCTGATTTTTCTATCCTTGCAGACAACCTCACCACATGCCTCTCTGGAAGAATCAATGTTTTCTTCACAGTTCATGAAGTTTGAATCTCAGATTGTGTGGTTTTTGTTTTCAAATTCTTTCATTTTTTAATTCAATGATGTTTGTGTATTTGAGTCTACAGTTCACCTGTGAAAGCTGTTCAAAGCTTGATTTGTTTTAAAACTTTTTACACACTCTTATTTTCCATATGAAATTCAATTTTATCCTGCTCAAAACTAAATAATAATCACTTCCTCTTTCAAATGCTCTGTATACTCATATTCTGAACCAGTGGGAAAACATGACTATCAACTATAACAGAGTCAATGAGACTTATTTCTTGCATATTCTCTCCCTGTGAATTTGTGCATATGTTTATGCTGGAACATGGTTAGTCAAAACTAACTAGTCAATGTCCTGAACAGAAATCTAGCAGGGATTATCATTATTATTAGCTTTGCACTTTTTGTCCAAATTTTCCCAAAACATTTCTATATATCTAGAAAACATTCCTATATAAACAGAAAAGGCTACTGTTTAGATCTCCAACAAGGACCAACTTTTACTTTTTCATTGCTGCAGCTACTTTCTCTAATGTTTCGAAAAATTCCTCCATTTCTTCATTAGTAGAATCTTCTGTAGGAATGTAAGCACAAATAAGTTGCAATGTCCAGTTCCCCATTCTGATATTTGCCCACATCACTGTACTTGATACTGACTGTCATTCAATTAGATTATCTACATATTTAGCATTGAATACTATCTATTCCCTCTTTTCCTCAATTATTATTGCCTGAATATAACATTTTGTATTTGTCGCTTAGAAATATCTCACCTGTTTTTGTCTTCTTTGTTTCAGTCACTCCTATTATGTTGATCTGTTACTTACCCAATTGTTCTGCTAGCTCCATTTCTTTTCTATTGGTGCTTCTTCTACTTCTTAGGTCAATGCCCCAGCTGACATGAAATTCTGTCATGTTGTACCATCATTTTACATTGTGGTTTAAACCAATAAGAATACAATTTGGTCAGGTAAATCCCAAATTGGCAGCCCGCCCTTGTTTGTTTGTTCAGTAACTGGGTAGATACCTAATAGGGTGCAGCACGAGATGGTGAGAACTCGACATTAGGTCAGAAGCCCCAGTCGGTTTTCTGCTTTCCTTAAAAGATTACATGGAGGTCTCCTCTCCTCCTCCCAGTTATACTGCTTCGATCCTTTAGAACCTCAAGAGGAAATGAGGAAGTTATTCCTCTTTATAAGGCCATGATACATCCACATCCAAATTACTGTGCTCCAGTCTGATCTCCTGGGTTTTTTGGGGATGAGGAAGTGATAGAGAGCATTCGGAGGCAAACGACCAAGATGTTGAGTGGTCTGTGGATTGCAGAAGCTGGTTGGTAGGCAAAAAAGAGAAGAAATGATAGAAATATTTAGGCTGCATAAAGGGTCAGGATTGAAGCAGGGGAAATGTTTCAGAATTTGGCCAGAGGGTGCAAAAACAAGAGGTCATCTCTGGAAATTGAGTAAAGGCATGGTTAATGGGAGAACTAGATTTTTTGCTTGGAGATTGGTGAATGAATGGAATGGGTTGCCACTGTTAGTTGTTGTGAGTGCTTTGTCTGTTAATGGATTCAAGGAGAGGTATGCTAGATCATATGGATAGTTTGGGTTTCCTCCGATAAATCTTCAGACTCCATGAAAGTGCCCATATAATAACAATAATTCCCACTCAGCCAAGACTTACGAAATGACCATGAAAACAAGAATGGCCACATGCATGCTAGGCAATACTAGTGTTCTTCAGATTAATCATTTGCGACTAATATTGATGGGAATAGGGGGCAGTGCAACAAAGTTTTGTGTAGGTTCACACTATCAATTCTATTACAGCTAACAGGTTTACTGTAAAACTTTATTCGTTTTGTTAATTATTTGTTAATTTACTTTGTTTTGTGTTTTTCTAACCAGGATGATCTGTCCTGTCTGTTCAAAATACTGGGTTCCACAATGACAGGAAATATTGTAGACACATGGGGAAGAAGCAGGTCATGGCAATCCTTGTTGCCTCAGGATGTGAAAACTATGTTCAGATGTTTGTAAACTGTTCTATGATGTTTTAGAAACAAGTCCAGTCTGGTGAAAGTGTGTGTGTGTGTGTGTGTGTGTGTGTGTGTGGTGAGGGGGGGGGGTTCTTTTTAAGGAGTTTGGCGATGGATTTTCCCTGTTGTATCCATTTTGTATGAATGACATGCAAGCTCATTCTTCAAGAGTGCTGGTCCTGAAGATGAAATTCGCTCTTCCCTGGAGGCTAAAGTTTTGAAAATTTCAAGTTTCTGGGAAAGATAAAGTGACATGTAGGTATTTCCTGTGTGTGAACTTATTGTAGACTGAACAAAAGGGACTCATCTAAATGCTTTGCAATGAAAGTATCCAAGAAGGCCAGGCCCTTTCTTTTTCCTCTTCAACTAAGTTATTTCGAGAGGTTTTACAAACTTTTTACAACGTCTGTAAAAAGTTAGAGCCTATGTGCCATGCAGCTAAATGGCAAAGGCATCATCTATATACTTTGGTCGTATTTTTGGCTGGGAGCCAAATTTAGTACCATAGTTTCAAAAGATTCCAAGAAGGGAATCATTTGGAAGGGAATCAAGAAAGCAAAGGGAGGTAAAAATGGAAAGCCCATTGCTATACCTTGAATGCATGGTAAATCATACTGATATCTGTCTATATAATAAAACCACCAGCAAAAGCACTTTGTTATTCTATTTTACAACTATATAAATCATTGTTGTATTCCAAAACAAAATTCTGTTAAGTATTTAAAAAACAAATCTGACTGATATTATGTAGGGTTACCATACGTCAGCATTTATGTGGACATGTCCGCATTTTGATAATGAAAATATCGGTCTGCATACATTTTTGAAAACCCCCATTTTGTCCGCATTTCTGTGGGAACATTTTAGATTTTTTCCAAGGAGTTTCTCCTGTGTTGGTAACATTGCTGAAACAAGAATGCAGGAGGTTGGTTATATTATAGAACAATTGAATCAAATTGCGCTTTTTAGATATCCGCACTTGTTTTTTTTTTTCAACTTTTCACTCTTTCTCGCTGGCACTGGCCTCACGTTAATGACGTTACTGCATGCTTAGTGCTATGATAGTGGTGGCGGTGTTTGAAGTGGAAATCAAGATGCATCCTTAGTTTTGTTCATTCTTAATTAGTATTAATGACCTTACCAAGTAAGATATTAAATTATCAAATTATATTAGAATTAAAATATATACCACATTTTAGGCTATGACATAACCGTTATGTAGGCCTACCTAAACATTACAATATAATTTTATATCATCTTACTTATATTTATTTCAGATTATCTGGAGGATGTCTAAATCTAAAAGAAAGTGCTCCTTCAATGATAATCATAGGGAAAAATTTCCATGTTTTTGCCCTGGACGTGAGCCATGGGAGGCTGAATGTATTGTATTATTATTATTATTATTTGATATCTCCAGGGAGTCCAAGGACTCATCGAGGGAGGGCACCTGCTCTACAACTCTGTCTCCACTACTCAATCCATCAACTGACCGCAACTACACCAACTCCAACCACCACCACCACTAGTATTTCCACAGACACTCACAAACATCCATACCCACAGCAGGATTCGAACCCGCAGCTTTTCGACTGGAGAGCGGATACACTAACCACTCGGCCAGCCAGACCGGCAAAAATTACCTGGGTCCTACCAAGATTTGAACTCAGATCACTGGATTCAGAGTCCAGAGCGCTAACCATTACACCATGGGACCACACTTAAGGTCAAAACCGGTCTGGGTAGTGACCTTCCCTCATAATGTAAAACAGTAATACATCTCCTAGGAGATGCATTTTACATTATGAGAAACATTAGGACAGTGATCAAAACTTGCTCCACCTTTGCTCTAAGTTGCCCTAGTGTTGTATGCAGTCCTAGTACATATGCTTTGGTTGCACAGCATAGGATAAGAGACTTGGAACTACATGCAAAAACAGAAAAGCATTTAAAGTGTGTTAGAGGACAGAGTTCAACAGGAAAATTAAGCGATTATTTTATCAAGCCAAATTCAGAATTGGAAGAGAGTGTAAGTGCTGCTTAAGGGGCCCTTGCATATCATACTGTTCTTCGTCACAACAGTTACAATTCCATGTAACTTTTTGTGTTGACTATTTGTGCCGAAACAAAGAACTGATAAAGAAAATTAGGTGTAGTGAAAAATATGCATGGGCTGCAAAGTAATGTATGTAGTGTGATAAGTCTAATTCTTTTTCATGTAGGCCTCCTCTTGTTTCATAAGACTTATGACACTTAAAATCTCATATTTTTGTGTGTTCTAAAAAGCATACTCATCACATCTAATTAATGAAAAGCTTACAAAGGTAAAGATTTCAAACATATGTATTTATTTTTGTGTTAGATGTTTGCAATGGGGTATCAGCATTTTTGAATTTTAGAATATGGTAACCCTAGTATTATGACAGTGATCATAATATCCTTAATATCCCCACTTCCAAGGATACACTTCAGTAAACTGATGAGGATCTGACTGGTGATAGTTTCAAATGTCAATACATAAACAGCAAAACTTGACAAAAGAAAAGTAATGTCAATCGGATATATAGCTTTTTTTTTACAAAGGCAGACAGATCAATCGCTCAATAATTACAAACTGGTCAAGTTTTAATTCCAGCAAGATCAGGTACAAAAGATCATAAGCAATGTTTATATAATCGCATCACATGCATAATTTGTGCTATTTTATTATTATTGCTTGGTCTCAGTTCAAAAGTTTATAATCAATATGTATATATTACATCACATGCATAAGTTGTGTTTCTGTTAGGAATTCTTTAATGTATTTCTGCGGCCAATTACGAATACACGTAACTGTTTTCCACAACCATTCAGTGAACACGTACAACTTCAACATTCTTTGCATTACTAGAAACACGTCATGTTGGACATCCACTGCCTACACCTGTGAAATTTTAATATTATGAGAAATTTTGATGTCAGTGGCATATAAAAGCGAAGACATATTTCAAATATATTAAATCTACAGTGATAATCAGAACAGTTTTAACAACAAAAAACTACTGTTGTGCAATATACAATAAATTTATCTTTAAGCTCATATGCAAAACAACACTACATTTAACTCACTGAAATCACGTATGCTATGTGAGTGAATAATTACCTGACTGTATGAAACAATAAACTTTTCACTACTGTTAAAACTGTCACAGCACCTAACCTTTAATGATTTTCAGGAAGCACCGTTCGAAATTTACCTTGGAACATACCTACCAGAACAATTTAGTAAACAAACACACAACATCCACAATTAAACCAAACCCAGTTGTATCCCAATTAGCAACAAAAAAACACAACAGAGGGCGTGCGAAATAACTTCAGTGAAGAAACATAAAAAAATAGTACTGTGTAAATCAAGTGGATATTAAATCTAATTATTTCAGAAATTATTTGAGAAAGTTTCTGTATTCGGCTTTGAAATTATGTTGGATTTAATATCCACTTGATTTATATACTTTTGCATCGCCAAAATAAAGCCTTTTTGGCTCTTTATTTTAGTAAATAAAAAAATAGTTCATAATAGAAGATGTACCAAAATGACGTTATTACAAAATAATCATCATAAAATGATTCATTCCCTTAAGCCACATTAAAACATTAATAAAAATATTTATTTTTTTGCTAACAAAGTTTCATGTTTTGGAATTTCTTTACATATTTCGATGGTTCTCTTCAGAGTACAGGCACTGTATAAGTAAAGCACCTCTCTAAAAATGAGGCGATCCCCCCCCCCCCAAGACCACTCCCAACAAGTGACAAGGATCGTAAAACTGAGTGGTGGTTCCATTCATTAATAGGCTCGTCCTACCACTGAACAGAACCGATCATATTCCAGGGGGAAAGCATTCACCAAGAGGCCACGATAGAAGTTAAGCTAGAGAACCCCCCCCCCGAGAGACTCAAACTGTTATCTCAAGGCAAAATCTCCCAAAATCTTAGTCCCCCCCCCCCCCACTCAGCGGGAGCCATACCGGGTAGAAACCTTAGGAGAGCAAAAACTCTCGTTCAGTACTAAGAACTTGAAATGTCGAAGAGGTGCATTTTTCGTAAGCAAACTCTCGGTCGGTGCATAAAAGTATTTACTAAAATAAAGAGCCAAAAGGCTTCAGTTCGGCGATGCAAAATTATATAAGTAAAGTGGATATTAGGTCCAGCATTATTTCAAAGCCGCGTGTAGAAACTAATATCCACTTTACTTATATAATTTTGCAACGCTGAACTGAAGCCTTTTGGCTCATTATTAATGTAAATACTTTAATGCACCGACCGAGAGTTCGCTTATGAAAAATACACCTCTCCAACATTTCAAATTCATTTTAAGTTACTGAACGAAAGTTTTTGCTCTGTTAAGGTTTCTGCCTGGACTCCGAGGAGAACCTACCATTTTGAAACAGCTGTCAGGCCAGTTAAACCTTATCAAAATGGACTAATAGAAAGCGAATATATAGACGCTTGGGAAGCGCCTATGTTCTTAAGTGGTCCCCGCCAATGCAACTTGAATGCGGGTGAGTGTATTCTATCTGGTCAACTTATTTTTTACGAAACTTTCATAGTTTCTACATTCGACTTTAAAACAATGCTCGATCTAATATCCACTTATATAATTTTGCGTCGCCGAACTGAAGCCTTTTGCCATTTTATTTTAGTAAATAATTTCATTATTCTTAGAAAGCTAGATTACATAGGTGTCAAGAAACATTTTCTTGGAGCATTACTCCAAGACAAGAGATTTCCAATCCATCATCTTAAGCGGCACTGGACATTGCGCTCTTCAACTGGAAGAGACCAGAACTCGATTTTCGTAGTGATGAAAGGAATCTTTATTATGTGCTTTCTCAATTCAATGTAAGTTAGCCCTAGGTAACAGTTTTTTTTTCCGCTGGAAACTTGGCTTTTTTATCCCTTAAACTAGCAATAAATTGGATTAGAGATAGTTCTTGGAGGTTTTTCCCACTTGGTTATTCTATAAATTAAATATACCAAGAAATTATATGCTTGGTTTAATCGTTTATCTAAGTTTAAGCAAACAAAGTTTGCTCCTTAAGTATTTTCAGGACTGGGTAGTGAACCTTCCCATAATGCTATGCATTATGGGAAGGGTCACTACCCAGACTGCAAGGATATGTGCTTTGCCTTGGTATCCCATAATGCAAAGAACATATCCATGAAGTTAGACTAATTTTAATTTTTTTCTATGATCACTGGTCAAACTTGAAATACTTTAGTATGCTTGGCATTTTACACGATACTTTAATTTTTTTTTTCAACCTTGTTTCTGATTGTATGAAATGTTGATTCACTAAATCAATTCATTAGTCTCATGTCCTCCCCCACTACTCTAATACTCTTCTCACAACAGAACTTTTTCCTAACAGGAAAATTAAAATCTGATGATGAGTAGCGCACAAATATCTCTCACAAAAGTTGAAGTTAAACTAACACTGTAAATCTTTCCCCTAAACAGACCTGTGTGTGCAAGAACCTGCATGCACTGGCCAAAAGTTCGAAGTAAGTTCAACTTAATTTCTAAAAAAAAAGTAAAAAATCGCATTAAGTCGAACTTGCATAACTTGAGGAATTACAGTAAATAAATAAAAAATCAGCTAACACCTTTTATTCTCTTACAGGGAGGGCTTTATACCCTATCTAGCTTTTGGAGACTAAGTGGGCAGTTCAATCTCCACCAGTAGCCAATCAGAGATAGCTTACCCCTGTCTATTAGTAATTATAGCAGCCACCGATAAAGTGGCTGGCAAACAAGTGCTGCCATCTCTTGGTACCTAACCCTAACAAGTTATGTTACTGTCTAAAATAATGTGGGTACTATGGTCGATTTCTTGAGTTTATGGGATAAAAAAAACGAGTTTCTGGGAGGAAAAACCCGCTTGTCTGTGCCAGAGATCGACTAACTCGGGAATCGGTAGAAGAAAGGCTTAGAAAAAGTTCCTCCAGTCTGTGACTGGACTTGAACTTAAATCTGACTTCAAGCACCACTTCCACTGAGCTACTAGGAATTACAGTATTGTGTATAATATATATTATTATTATTAATAAAGTACCGCTACGTTCAGGAAGCCCAAAATTTAAAAAAAATGGACATGACAGATTCAAGATTTTCGCAAAATTATTATTATTATTTATTTATTATTTTTTTTTTAAGTATTTCCAGTGAACTAAAATTCACTATTCTACTAAAAATGTCAGCGCAAATTGAAACAAAAATAAGGGGATTCCTTATATGGGAGTTTTCAGTTGAAGTTGAGTTAGCCGATCTCATATGGTGGTAGCAGGGTTTTCTCCCGAAAACTCGGATTTTTCATCCGAGTGTACGGAAAAATCGTCGTTCAGAACACATGCAATTTACAGACAAAAAATACTGTTGTTGGTGATGATGGACGATAAATGATATTGATGATGATGATAGTGTGTGTCGTAGTTGGAGAATTTGGAGAACCAAGTAGTAGTGGAGAGGATGAGATATATTTAGCAAAGTAGAGTAGTAGCACTACCGTGATGAATCCTTGGACTCCCTGGAGGTGTCGGTAATAATAATAATCAAAAAAAAAAAAAAATCAACTAACCCCCATTTGTTCCCGTACAGGGAGTAGGCGAGGCCGTTTACCCTATCTAAATACGTATTTAAAAAAATACCCTTCTTTATCTGTTACGATATTTAATGTAAATTATGTTTTTGTAGCGGCTAATTAAGTAATAATAATATTGGTAGTGTTAAATTTTTTAATAATAGGTAAGTGAAATTTAAAGTAAAATACAAGGATCACTGTTTGGATATATGTCGCCCCTAAATTCAAGAAAATATCTAAAATAAATATCTAAGAAAATGAGTAATAAATGTGTCCTGCCCTCTAGATATGCCACTCTCAACCATTGTCTTAGTTTCTTAGTTACGACGGCACTGAAAGGAGCCTAAAAATTTCCCGTTTCAAGACCCAGCAATTTCTTTTTCTAGGAATTCTATTTGTGACTGATGGAACTTGACTCCTATATATTTTTAAGCAGAAAATATCTTGTTTGATATTTTCATTAAGCATAAACTCATGAAAATAATCACACTTCATTCCATTGAAATAGGTTTCTATAATTATCATTGATATAATGTGTCAATATGCAATCATATTTTTTTTACTTACTCCATAAGAAATTCACTAAAGCGAGAACTCTTTCAACTAAAATGATAGAACGGCAGTGTCAGAATAAATTCAATGGCTTTAATCATGAAATCGGAAAGAAAAGAATAAAGCATAACATTCTTATAATAAAGGAGGGGGGGGGGAATATCACAACTTTTCACAATATTATAATACTCTGTGTGTACAACAGTTGTTTATAAATATTACATAAAAATATTTCATCTTGGAAATAGGATATATGTGTGTCGCTAGTAGGGGTGTGCAGACTGTCTGCAGAATTGTGAGTGAGTGAGTTGAATGAACTGTCAGAATTAGTTGTGAGTTCCCTGATGGTGAATGAGTTTGAAGTATGATACGTTTTTGTGTATATTTACTTAGGGTCTCCCAGAATGAGTCTCCAGACTCCATGGAGACACCATATAATAATAATAATAATAATAATAATAATAATAATAATAATAATAATAATAATAATAATAATAATAATAATAATAATAATAATAATAATAATAATATGTGACCAACACATGGAACATTAAACATTTCAAGGCTGATTATTTGCAGTTTTACCTATAATATGAATAACGAACTTCTCATTCTACCATATCATTCTACTTTGAAAATGAGCTTGATCGAATATATTGTAAATGAATTTATATTATAAACACATTTCTATATTATACACAAATAATATTTCGTCAACTAATTATGCCAATTAATATACTTAAACTCCATGTAATTTAAATCAAACTTGCTTCAAAAATGTATTTGCTAAGAAATGTTCCTGAGGAGTCTATGTAGCTTACTGGAACTGGCTTGTGCGTTTATGGCGCGGAGATGCCTGAAGAAAGAGATTCCGAAATTCGATTCTAGTCGGTGATTAGAGGAATTTTTCTAAGCCTTATTTTCGACCGGTTCCTAAGCTACCGCTTCTCCAGCACGGTAAGCTGAAACTCGGGTATTTCGTCTCGTAAATTTAAGATGATCGACCGTAGAACCTACATTATTTCAGACAGTAATATATCCTATTTAAAGTAAAGAGCCAATAGGCTTCATTTCGGCGATGTAAAAAATTATTTAAATTAAGGGAATATTAAATCCCACATTGTTTTAAAACCGAATAAGAAACTCAAACATCGGAATCAAATTTCACAGATTGTGAAACCTGTGAAATTTTCTGTGAAATTTTTTCACAGGTTGTGAAAAATTTTGTACTTGTTCTGTTAATGCAATTGTAGGTCTGTGTAATTTTTTATATATTTCTTTGATTGTGATACCTGAAGATGTTGATCAATTCAACGAAACTAGTAAACTAGTAGTATCTTTTTAAATATACCATGTCATCTCTTTATCTCTCGATATCAGTCATTAAAACTTTTTAATAATATATATATATATATATATATATATATATATATATATATATATATATATATATATATATATATATATATATATTAGAAATAGAGAGAGAGAGAGAGAGAGAGAGAGAGAGAAATAATATTTAAACTGATTAGAACCCGAGAAAGTATAGCATAAAAAAATTAATGAATCACGACTAGTTTCATCGGTGTTCCGACTTCTTCGGGTGAGTAAGAAATAACACAACACTTATAAAACTAACAAGGTAAAAAACATGGACTTTTCATCTTAATAAAAAGAAGAAGAATAGCAACAGTCACATTTGAATTGGTGACCGCGTGCTATTGTTAGCATGAGTTGAATGTGAGTGACAGCTGATTTTAGAGCGCCAGTACTGGATTGCTGCGCTATGGGAATCAGGCAAACTGTAGCTCAGATTGTTGTTCATGTGTGAAGGGTCCAGAACTATTTCTTTGGATTCTACAATTCGTCTTTCAAATTCATCATTGCATATATATAAATTGGTCGTGCGGTCCCAATCAATTTGGTGTTGACGTCCTTCTAGGTTAGAGTTGACGGAGAAAATAACATGACTGGAAAGGGCGCTCGATCGTGTTCTTCTGTAGGAGATGTCACATTCAAGTTCCTCAAGACGTAGTGAAATAGATTTATCTGTCTGACCAAAATAAGGTCGACCACAGTCGCACTGACGAAGGCGAAGGTCGCCAACACATTGTGAACTGGACTCAAACTTCTAAAATCCATGTGTGCTATGATGAGCTCGAGAGAAAGATTGACGAATCTAGAGAAATTTCTCTAGATTCTTCACATATCAACAGCAGCCTAAGTTTCAATCTGTCTGACGCACACGTTGCCTCTGTTCAGTATTAGCGCACTCGTGACATCGCGTAGTCTACGTTTATTTGGAACTGAAGCTCGCATTTTTTTTTTCAAACACGCTACTGTCTTTTGTACTTTTTATTATTATTATTATTATTATTATTATTTTAACGGTGTCTCCATGGAGTCAAAAGGCTCGTCGCGGGAGACCCGACATTGACACACTAACCATTATTTACACAATATCTGTCATACCTCTCCTTAAATTCATTCACAACTACCTCTGGCAAAGCATTCCACCCATTCACAACCCTCCAAGTAAAAAATCTAGTCCTAACACCCTTGTTAACCACACCCTTACACAATCTCCAGGGATGGCCTTTCGTTCTCTCACATCCTGCACTGGTCTTAAGAATATCATCAGTACCAATCAGGTAAAATCCCTTTAATAATTTAAATACCTCTATCATATCTCCTCTCCTAAGTCTATCAGCTAGTTTTTGGAGCCCACAGATCATCAATCTATCCTCATAGGGAACATCCCACAGACCTCCAACAATCTTTGTAACCCACCTCTGAATCCTCTCCACCACTTCCGCATCACCAAGAAATCCTGGCTACCAGATCTGTGCACAATAGTCCAAATGCGGTCTTATTAATGCCTTATAGAGTGGAACAATAACTTCCCTATCCCTGCTTGTTAGTGTGTTCCTCAACAACCATGTAATTTGATGATGTTTTGGCAATCTTTGCAATATGCCCTTTAAACTTAAGTTCTCTGTCCACAATAACTCCCAAGTCTGTTGTCTCATCAACTTCCTGCAGTTCAGTTCCGTTAATATAGTAAACAGCATGCGATGTCATCCCCCCGAAGTGCATCACCTTACACTTAGCCACGTTGAACTGACAGTCATTTACCTTAGTCCTCATTCATTTACCTCGTAGGCCTATTTAAGTCATCATGTAATATATCCACATCATTTGAATTGATTATATCTCTTCCCAATTTTGCATCATCAGCAAACAAGTGGATATTTCCATTCAAGGTATTTCCAATATCATTGATGTACAAATTAAACAATAGAGGACAAGAACTGAGCTGAGGTACACCACTAGTCACTTGCCTTTTCCTGAACTCAGCTCCTCCGTAAACCACTCTTTGATATCTGTCCACCAGCCATCTTTTAATCCAAATCACCATCTCCGGATCCAAACCCATTTGCTCTAATTTATGTAACAGAGTTCCATGTGGAATCCTGTCAAAAGCCTTTGCAAAGTCAAGCAGTATCACTGAGTAAGGATTTCCTTTATCCAACTCCACTGTTACTTTATTATAAAAAGTAAGCAAATTACTTAGGCAAGACCTACCCTTCACAAAACTATGTTGCCCCTTATAAAGTATCATATTGCTGTCCACCCAGTCCTGAATTCTAATTTTAACCAATTTCTCCAAAATCTTAACCACCACTCCAGATATATTGATTGGTCTATAATTTGCAACCTCAGTCTTAGAGCCTCCCTTGTGCAATGGAACTATTTTCCCCTCTTTCCACTCTATTGGCACTTTACCAGAACAGAGGCTTAAATTAAACATTCTGGTTAGAGGAGTTGCTAATTCTCTTGCACATTCTCGTAACACATGGGCCGATATGCCATCTAACCCAATGGCAGTGTTAGCAGTAAGGTTCTTTAATATATTAAGCACCTCAATTTCATCTATCTCTATACTCTCATCAGTCAATGGCACATCTGACACTGCACTATCACTACGAAGATGGTACACTTTTGCGAAATGATCACTAAGCAACTCAACTATTTGATTAGCTTCAGTAATTTCCCTTTATATAATATAATCTTTCCATGGATATTCTTCCTTTTACTAGCCACATAGCGAAAGAACTCTTTAGGGTTTCTTTTGGATTCATCAGCTAGCTTCCTCTCATAATTAGCTTTGTTCTGTTAATACTTGTTCTGTTTACTTGTTCTGTTAATGCAATTTTAAGTCTATAATTTTTTATATATTTCTTTGATTGTGATACCTGAAGATGTTGATCAATTCAACGAAACTAGTAAACTAGTAGTATCTTTTTAAAATATACCGTGTCATCTCTTTATCTCTCGGTATCAGTCATTAAAAATTTTTAATAATATTTCCCACCGAGTAAAATGAATAATAATAATAACACACACACACACACACACACACACACACACACACACACACACACACACACACACACACACACACACACACACACACACACACACAGGATGTTTCAAAAAGAATGACCCAATTTCAAATAATAATTATATTTATTATATAATTTGATATAGAATTTGATATATAATAATTATATATCAAACTCTGGGCCAAGGCCGTTTATATGGTACATCGCATTCATTTTCGGTTCGTGGTTGCAGAGATATATAATTTTCAAATCGGGACATTCTTTTTGAAACACCCTATATATATAAATATATATATATATATATATATATATATATGATTATCAGCTATATTGACTCGGTATGTAGATATGTTCACATTATTTACTGACTGAATTCCGAGAATTAGAAAAACAAATTAATTTAATCTAACACAACATGTTTCGTCGGAATGCCGACTTCTTCAGAACATTAAAAGCAAACATAAAAAACACCGTAAAGAAAGATTGTACACTACAGTAACAGACTATGACCTGGAATTAAGTTTGAACTGAAGGTACGGTCCGGGCTAAAGTTCTATTGTTAAGCATCTGCGAGCGTGTGACTTCACGCGTGCGCCAGTATTTGATGGCAGAGCTATGTGAGTCTGGCGAACTATAACTAAGGTTACTGTTTATGTGAGAAGAGTCTAGGATTATTTCTTTGGATTCAACAATGCGGCGATCTATTTCATCGTGGCATATATGAAATGCCACGATGAACTGGAATTAAACAACGTCAAACATGTTTGAAGTTGTATTCCAGTCTATTTCGTGTTGGTGGCCTTCATTATTTGTGTTCACTGAGAACAGGATATGGCTTGAGAGGGCGCTTGCTCTGGTTCTACTATAAGCGATGCCTCTCTGATGTTCTTCGAGATGCAGGAGGATGGACTTCTCAGTTTGGTCATAATATGGCTTCCCACAGTCACATATTATTTTAATAACACCTGGATACTGAAGATGGTTGTGAGCCTGTTTTGGTTGGCTTAGAATTGACATGAGTTTAGGAAGAGTGGAAAAGCACGTTTTTATATTAAATTTTTTCATATATATGTATAAAGTCCGCGCGGTTAGCCAGTGACTGTACGCTTCGCAACCATATGCTTGGGGAAGGAGTGTCCTAGGTTCGATTCCTGTCGGTGACGTGAGGAGCTGAAGGATCTTCCGCAGCCATAGCCAAGTTAGCCGGTCTTGGGCGTGGACAGTAGGGTTGTTTCCCCAGCTTATCCTGAGGTTTTTCTTCCCGCAAAGCAGGAAAACCGGCCTTGAGAATTCAACACTATGGACATAGGATATACCGGGGAGTAGGGCTGACCGCATTATCCTGTGAACGGTTTAAGGTGTGTTGATTAATAAACCCTCGCCACTGCAAGTTAAAAGAGGGTAAAAGGAAGATGAGATTATATATATATTATTGTTGTTAAATGATACCTCCAAGATATAGGGAGGGCATCTACTCTACAACCCTCATCTCCACTACTTCCATCCGTTACCATCATCTGCACCAGTGTTTCTCAAACTTCAGATATCTGCATACCCCTTCTTAAATTTTCATTATTCCCAAGTACAGTGGAACCTCGGTTGTCGAACTTAATTCGTTCCCGAAGGCTGTTCGGAAACTGAATTGTTCGAAAACTTAAACCATTTTCCCATAAGAATTAATGTAAAATGGATTAATCCCTTCCCGAAGCCCCAGATGATTGTTTATTTAAACCTTTACATCAGTACTTCATGCATAAGATCGTATACAAACATAATGAAAATGCATAAAATCTTACATAAAAAGAATAAAATAGATAAAATAAAAACGAAAATTTAACTTCACTTTAACCATACTTACGGAGGAGAGTTGATGGCGTAAGTGGAAGGAGGTGAGTAAGGGGAGTCCCCTTCCATAAAAACATTATTTATTTATTTTATTTTATTATTTTATTTTTTTGTGGGGGGGGGGGGTATTGTACATATCGTTGATTTCGCCATACGGAACTGCATAGCAAGATTCGAGACACGAATGCCATTTTCATGTTTGGATATGATTTCTTTTTTTCATCTCTATCGTGGTTCTAACAACTTTTCTTTTCTCTTTGCTGCTATCCCTATTCTCCTGCGGTTCCATGGTTGCTTAATTAATAATAATTTATGAAATAAAACAACAAAACACAAAGAAAATCAAGAAAAATCATTACAAATTTGAGCAGGCGCCTGCACTGAACGAAGGCTGCCGTTTAATTGATGCTTTCCCGCCTTACAGCTCAGCACGCGTAGCACGTGGCTGCAGTTTGCCTGTTCGGAAATAGGGGCATTTTTTGTTCGGAAAATATGTTCGGGAACCGAATTGCTCAAGAACAGAGGCATTCGACAACCGAGGTTCCACTGTACCCCCTTATCAAGATAATAATAATAAATAAAGAAATAAAGTATATTTCATTGTAAATGTCTATTTTATTTGAATTTATATGTTCATGTAAACAAAAATGTGATTTATTTTGGAATCTATTCCAAATATTAAAACAAAATTTGGAATAGGTTCCTCTTCAATTCCCGTTCATCACGAAAATCCACATTTCAAGTACACAATTCATATCATACGAAAATTTTTCATCTTCTTCCTAGTTGGTTCTCTAGAGATGTAAGACAACACACCCTTATCAATTTCATTTGATCCAGATACAAGATCAACATTTTCTTGTTGCTTACAGCTACTTGTATTTGCTATATTACTCTCTTCTGTGCATTTTATAAATCCAGTCTTTTGTCAATGATCCATACTTAAGAATTTGAAAGCTAAAAAAAATACCGTATTTACTCGAATATATCGCGCACATTTTTTCCCAAAAATAAAGTTGAAAAATCGTGGTGCAAGGTGTATATGTGGGGATTTTGGGAAACTAATGTTTTCAGAAAAAAAAACTGAAAATGGTGTGACTTACCAAGAAGCTCCTATTCGCTATCGCTACTTTTGGCATCGAGAACAGTTTTCTTGTGTTCATCGTCAAAGTCATCTACTCAAATAGCTTTATCTTCTTTCCCATTATTTCAAGCAATTGCCAGTAATTTACAAGACTTGACATACGTAATGAACAATCCTTCACAAATGACTAATAGAAGTAAAAGCAGCACGTGAAACAGACAGCAATGGTAGGCCAGTAGAGACGGAGAAGCTATGAAGAAGTGTATATGATTGGTGCGGTATTAACAAAAATATCGCGTGAACCAATGACAAAGGCAAGCCAACAGTTGGGTTGAAATGCCAATTCTGCTTCAACCGAATTCCATAATATCTGAAACACATTCACTATATGTTTCTTATTTTTAACACGTTTACAACGGAGGTGGTGTCAAGCAAAACCATATGTTGCACCGGCAACATAAGCATATGGTTTTGCTTGAGTCTATACAGCAGTTTCTGTTGGAGGGATGATGTGATTCATTAGTTAGTGCCGTTTTTATTCCAGTTGTCTCTAATTACACTATTTATTGAGAAATATATTGCACAGACTGCAAATGTCTCTGTACCTTATTCAGTGATACATTAAAACTACCTGTTTTTCTTGCGTCTTCGTCTTCAGTATAGTGACGCTGTTGGGAAGGCGTGTTGTTTACCGCAGGGAGCGAGTTACGTCCTGGCGATAATAATTCGCAATTTGAGTAGGAGAATTCATACATAATACATGCGGGTTTCTCAACCTTTCTAAGCCCAAGGACCAGTAAAATGCCTAAAAGAATTCTAAGGACCACTAAGTTATGTAATTTTTTAAAAAACCTCTGTAGGGATTACCAACATTTGGGAAAAACTGTGCTTAGATTTATTATAACATAATAAATCTAAAAGCATATTTTGAATACATATGGAAACATTATTAATTAAATTGGAAGTAAATGGTTAAAAGTGCATCATCATTGATTTATTATTTAATTAATTAATTTTATTAATAAATTAATAATTATATCATATTATTTATTTGTTTATGTTACTACAGTACTTACTTTTAATGAGATGGTTGAGCTTCTCAGCTCTTGCAGAGTTGCTGGATATGTGGCTCAATATTGGTCAACTTCAGTCGAAGATCGACACACACACACACACACACACACACACACACACACACACACACACACACACACACACACACACACACACACACACACACACACACACACACGCACGCACGCACGATTTCTGTATTTTGTTTTTATTTGAAGGAGCGATGAAAATCCTTTCTCTCAAAGATATGTTGTAAAACTGCATGACGATTTTCAACACTTCTTCAGATAATTCGAAAAATTCACTTCTCACTGAAGGCGAGATCCTAAATCGAGACAAACCAAGATCACGGAATTGCATTTTAAGCCCACTGTCACTTGAAAGCTCAATTAACTGTTCTTTTTTCGATAACGGAAGGTCATTCGCATGGTAGTAAGCATGAAATGGATCGCAAACCCACAGAAATTTCTTATAAAAGTTATTCGGAAAATATGTTTCAAAATTCCTTTTCAGATTTTTGAGGTGGTCACAAACCCTTTCCAGAAACTTAGAATCAACAACAATATCATTTTCCACCGAAAATTATTCCAATGTTGGAAAAGGTGCGAATTGTCCACTATCCATAATACCAATTTTTTTTTTTTTCTCGAATGCCTTTATTGTGTCGTAGACATCATGAACAGTTGAAGAATTTCCCTAGAGAGAGAGAGAGAGAGATTTAGTTCATTTAATTTCGAATAAATGTCTGAAAGATAGGATGGTGTTGATAACCATCCCTCATCAACAAGGAGTGATGAAAAATCAGAATTGCGTTCATTTACAAACAATAAAACGTCTTGCCTTAATTGAAATGACCTTGTTAGTTCTTTTCCCCCCGGAAAGCCAGCGAATTTCGGAATAAAACAAAAGTTGTATATATTCACTGCCCATTTCAGTGAATAAATTTTGGTGGCATTCCTTTGGAGGCTAACGCTTTCATATGTATGAAACAATGTACCCAATTCATATCCGGATCTACTTCCTTGACCTTAGAAACAATCCCACTATGCCTGCCTGTAAGGGCGCGTGCTCCATCCGAACAGAAGCCTATAGATTCCCCCCCCCGGATCCCTTTGTGTATTATGTAATTATTGAGAGTGTGAAATATCTCTTCTCCAGTTGTTCGGGATGACAAAGTTCTGCAAAACAGAATATCGTATTAGCTGCGCATCCTTTGCAACATCAGTAGTCTCGTCTGTTTGTAACGCATAATAAGGGCTCTTAACTCTTTCGATTAACTGAGATTCTACGTCACCTGTATATCATTAATTCTGAGACCGACAGTGTCATTTGAAAGAGGAATGAAATCAACATATCTCCGATAGAATGAGGTTTCCCTGTTTTCGCCATGTGCAAACTTAAGAAATAGGATGCTGCCAGTGCCTTGCTATTAATCGAACCCATGGCTAAAACTATATCTTTCCCACGATTTAATGTCCCTAAGCGCCGCTTAAAAAATTCAATTGGCTTGTTTTTCACATCACGATGTTTCGTTTCTAAATGTCGTCGGAGTTTCGTAGGCTTCATGCACTCTTTCGACAACACTTCATAGCACAAAACACACTGAGGTTTCTGTTCACTTTCATCTCCACACCAAGTAAACCCGAATTTCAAATCTGAACTGTTATATTTCTTACTGAATTTTTTCTTTGAACTGCTTGTTTCTTCTACTCTAATAGTATCAGATTTACTCGCCGTTAAAACACGTGTATCACAATTAGGGTATGCATCACCTGTTTCGTTTGCTTTTCTTTACAAAGCCCTAGCTTTTAGCCACTTTTTCATTAAAAAAATTCCAAAAAATATATAAATACTGGGGTTAACTCACGACACACTTTTCCCAAGTATCACTTTGCACTTCTGAAGATATACTGAGCCCTGGTTGAAGGAGGGAAACCTTCAATAATAAAAATCAATAAACAAGAAGCAATTAGTTGAAATGTGGATAACACACGTTTACTTCAAATCTGACAAAACAGCAAGGGAAGGCAGAAGCAATAAAATCATATTGTTTACTTCACCCCTCTTTTATTCCTCGTGTTCTGCAGCTATCTGTTGGTTTTTAAGTCTCCATTTGATTTCAATAATTTTTACTTACTTATTCAATTTTAATTTATCATACATACAAATCGGCCCTTCAGAACACACGCAATTTACAGACAAAAATTACTAGTTGTGGTGGTGTTGGAGGTGGGCGGTAGATGGCGTTGATGGAGATGATTCGTAGTAGAGGTTAGGTGTAGAGACAGTTGTAGGTGTCCTCCCGCGATGAGTCTTCGGACTCCTTGGAGGTATCAGGAATAATAATAATAATAATAATAATAATTTGTTTTGTTTGGATAATATAAGTCAGCTTGCAGACCACTGGTTGAGAAACACTGTAATATATAATTTATTGAAAAATATATACGTTTAAAATAATATTTTTTTTCTTAATAATGATTCCGTGCATTAATGATGCATAGCCGAAGATTGTCCCGTACCCCCGGGGGTAGGCATACCACACTTTGAGAAACACTGATCTGCACCAATGCCGTCTAATGCCTACTTACACTAGTATCTTTTTTTTTTTTTTGTCTGTAAATTGCATGTGTCGTAAAGGTCGATTTGTGTGTGTTTATATTGTTGGATCGTACTTCCTTGTTTTTGATCTGCCATCTTGTTTAACCCTGTTCATAAACAAGTAATAAGTTGCTGGTTGATTACTAATTTAAATATAGAGAAATTTATATTTTTAGACTGCCCCACTCTATATCTAGATTAGTCGAATGAAATGTAATGAAACCAAGCATCAACTAATTTTATATCAATATTATTTCTTACGTAGGCCGAGTTTATCTCTTATTTTTGAAGCTCCCGCTAGGTCTGATAATTTCATGAACGGTGCAGTGAAAGAGATTCAGGCAAACAATTTTAAAATCATCAACACAAAACATTTAATTCAGGGTTATATATTATACATATAAATTCAATTCTGAGAACAAGATAACATAAATGACTTAGCTTAACTGGTCACAACATCTTATAGATTCAGACTATGGGCATTCTGCTATCAGACTTATAGCTTTCACAATATTAAATTAACTTTTAATAGAGTTTGATATCACAAAATCTATTAGTAACAAATTTTACTATTATCACACAGTCAGTAAAGTCTCAATACGTTAATGGTGGCAACAACTGCTTCATGATTATACACTTTCATACTTCCTACTCCGGCTGATTTCAGCAAAAAAACGTTATAGTT
This sequence comes from Typopeltis vanoorti, assembly GCF_054136105.1. Classification (NCBI taxonomy): domain Eukaryota; kingdom Metazoa; phylum Arthropoda; class Arachnida; order Uropygi; family Thelyphonidae; genus Typopeltis; species Typopeltis vanoorti. The sequence continues at coordinate 40,664,690 of NC_143561.1, read as the reverse complement.
AATGTGGGGAATAAGAGGAGGAATTACACATATATCTCTGCACTGAAGTAATATAAAATTGGAGAGTTCTTACCGAATAAATCCTTTGCTCATCAATTTCACTGAGGCACACATAAAACTTTAGTTAACTATCACACTGGAGCTACACATTTCAAAAGTAATCTTCTTTAAAATAACTTAATCATTAATCTCTGCGCATCACAAATGTAGACACACTTTCACTAGAAAATTCACTTGTTCCTCATTTACTACTTTGCAATAAAATCAGCTTTTCACTAATCTTCCTTAAAAGCTCTGGAATTCGTCATAACTTTAAAATTCCTTATCAATATTCTGAGTTGCCAATTTACATCCCGATCCTTCGTAATCTAATTACAGCAATTAATTCTTATTACTACAGCCTCTTACTTTACTCCGTGCTGCTAAATAGCTATCTCCTCCTCTCTTCTTAATCTAATTACAGCACCTAATTCCTATTACTACAGCCTCTTACTTTACTCCGTGCTGCTAATAAGCTATCTCCTCATCTCTTTTTAATCTAATTACAACACTTAATTTACTACAGCCTCTTACTTTACTCAGTGTTGCTAATAAGCTATCTCCTCATCTTTTTTAATCTAATTATAGTACCTAATTCCTATTACTACAGCCTCTTACTTTACTCCGTGCTGCCATGAGTGCTCCCTGCTTCCCGCCTCTCCGCACTGTCCTGAGTGCCTCCCCCTCATTCTTCACCGCATTATCGTGAATGTTTCTGGTCTACTGATCCCTTGTATAACTGATACCTTCTGTGGCTTGATGGATATCAGTCCTGTGGACTGTGATCCCTTCATCGCTATGAATGATTCCCGGTTTAAAGGAAGAAATTTTTGAGCACTTGGCTCGCCCTAATTAGGGCTGTGTTGAAAGATTTCAATCTGTGATCAGGGCCGCCTTTGGGCGTTTATGTTTCCATCTGTCTTTTTCATCGTAATCTGATGACTCACGAATGAGTAGGTTGGGATGGAGTGATGCCTGAGCAAAGTACTTGGTTGCTATCTAAAGGAGAAATGTAGGTATGTCTGGCAGGTTTCCATCTTGATGGAGGATAGTGTTCCTTACAAACCACGGGGCATCGACGATCATTCGGAGGCATTTGGTTTGGATTAATTGTAATCGTTTGATGTTGCTAGGAGAGGTGTGACTCCACGCAGGCGAACCATAAGTCAGTATGGGTCTGATGATTGCTTTGTATAGTCTTAACTTGTTTTCTGGACTGACTTTGCTTCTACGGTTGAGTAGAGGGTAGAGCTGAGCTATTGCAGAGTTTGCTTTGTTGCAAGCATGAGCGATGTGGGAGTTGAAGCTGAGATGGTTATCTAGTTTGATTCCCAGGTATTTTACTTCTTTTTGCCATGGGATATCAGTATTGAACATCGTGATTGCTCCATGATGGTCTGCTTTCTTCCTTGTAAATAGTATGGCCGTGCTTTTATCTGCATTAACATCAATTCTCCATAACCTGAGAATTCATAATCTGAACAATTTGGTTTTCAAGATTCATTGCTGCATTTTGTAGTCTTTGTGTGGCCAGGTATGGTCTGAGCGATCTGGTCAGTATCGCCATATCATCCGTATAAAATGCCATGGTGGTTGATGTCGTGTTGGAACGTCTGAGATAAAAATATTAAAGAGTAGCGGCGATAATAGGGAGCCTTGCGGGACACCTGCTGTGATACTTCTTGTAGTTGACCTGAACCCACGAAGTTTCACTTGAAATTTTCGGTCTTTTAGGTAAGAGTCTATGATTTGGATGAGGTTTAGTAAGTATTTTGTAGTAATTAGTTTGTGGATGAGGCCTTTGTGCAACACTTTATCGAAGGCCTTCGCCACATCCAGGAGGATTGCACCTGTATGCTGTCTCCAATTAAATCCGATAGTTATGTATTCTATAAGTCTCTGGATTTGTTGAGTTGTGCAGTGACCAGTTCGAAAACCAAATTGTTCAGAGACCTAGGTAACCTTGAGATTAGACCTAGATTGTCCGTTTCGTTTGTAGGCGTTTTAGAATTACTTTTTCAGCTATTTTCCCTAGGCCTGACAAGGGGCTGATAGGTCTGTAATTCTGGGGGAACTGAGGCGCTTTCCCTGGTTTGTGGATAAGGATTACATCTGCCTGCTTCCAGCGAGTGGGGAAGTAGTTGAGTCTTAGCATTGCATTGATGATAGCCCTTGTATACTCTCGCTTTTCGCTTATATACCTTCACTTTCTTTCCCGCCCAAAATTCTTTCTCACGCTCTCTTATGTCAATTCCTTCTCCCTTTGAATACCATAGCTCACCTGCCACCACGCGCTAGCTATTTCTAGCCCGTCTCCATAGCAACAAATAATTGAGTTAGAATGGTGAGTCTGTTACCGCGGTATGACAGAGAGGAGTTTAGAAGGAGGGCCATAATCGCAAATGATATTATGCGCAGGTTATGCGGACGGTGTGGTGTGGAATTTGTGGACGTGTGGAATGAGTTTGATGGGCGAAAGGACTAATACAAGATGGATGGCCTGCATTTGAATGGACTTGGTGTGCGGAGACTGGAAAAAGTGTTGCTGAATGAAGTGAAAATGGATGTGCAGAACCAGGGAAACTAGAACTACCAAGGAGGGGGGGGGAAGTGGATATCCAGACATCAGTGAGACAGTTGAGTGTAAAAATGTATATAATGTACCTGAGCCAGCAATAAGGACAAAAAATGGGAATGGGATATTTAGAATAACGCATCAAGATAGGGGTGGGACAAAGGGAACACTGCAATTCATGTATACTAATGCCAGGAGTATTAGGAACAAGAAGGAAGAATTTTTGGCCTTGATTGGCTCTTCCTGGCCACAGGTTATTGGCATTAGTGAAACATGGCTGACGGAAGATGATATAGTTAGTGGGATAGAATGTGTAGGTTATAGTATGTTTAGGAGGGACAGAGAAAATAAAATTGGGGGAGGGGTGTTATTGATGATAGCTGATGAACTGCAGCCAAGGAGAATTGAAGTATTGCAGGATAGTGAAAGGAGCTCATTTGAGGCTATTTGGTGTGAGATTGATACTGGCAGAATAAAATATACAGTTGGGTGCTGCTATAGACCAGGTGATGGAATAAATGGTGGAGATGGTATGCATAAACAAATTGATGAAATGAGTGGAAGGAGGGTAATTATTATGGGGGATTTCAACTATGGTAACATTGATTGGAAGGAGGAGAGGACACATGTGAGGAAGGAAATGGATTTTATTCAATTATTAAGGGATAACTATCTGAAACAGCATGTAATTGAAAATACTAGGGGTGTGAGAGTGCTTGACCTGGTAATAGTATCTGAGAATTTGACTGTAATGAATATGACCATGTTGCCACCTATTGGTGAGAGTGATCATAAGGTCTTGACCTGGGAGGTGGCTAAGGGTGTGAAATTTGTGATTAAGACAGGGTATATGTGGAATTACCGTGCTGGCAAGTATGACAAGCTTAGGAGATTGCTTGGATCAGTGCCATGGCATGTACAACTGCAAGGGCTGGACGTCGATAGAGCATGGGAAGCGATCAAAGAGCATTTACAGGAGGTTATGGCTGATTGTATACCTAAGGTCCGAATAGTGAGACAAGGAGGGGTTAAATGGATGAATAACACCATTAAGCTTGAGCTGCAAAAAAAGAAACAACTATGGAGGGAATTTAAGGAAAGGGGTGACCTGCAGGCACACGAACGGTATAAAGTACAGGCTAGAAGGGTAACGAGTGTGGTAAAAACAGCAAAAGCCAATTATGAAAGGAAACTAGCTATGCAAGCAAAAGAGAATCCCAAACAGTTCTTTCAATATGCTGCAAGCAAGAAAAAAACTGTACATGGCAAAATGATTTTAAGGAATGACGATGGTAAAGAGTTCACTGAACCAGTCGATATAGTGGAGTTACTGAGCGCGCACTTTGCAAAAGTATATCATCCAGGTGGTGACGTTGAAAAAATGAAGGAACCATTAGTTTATATGGGAATTGTGATGAATGAAGTGGAGGTGAATAGTCTATTACAGAACCTTAATGTGAATACATTTGTGGGATTGGATGGTATACCGGCACGGGTCTTGCATGAAGCGGCTAATGAATTATCAGTGCCCTTGACCATGTTGTTTAATCTGAGTCTCAGGTCTGGCTTAGTCCCGAAGGCATGGAAAGAGGGGAAAATAGTTCCACTGCATAAAGGAGGATCCAAGACTATGGTTGCAAATTACCGACCGATCAGCATATCAGGAGTCGTTGTCAAGGTCTTGGAGAAAGTAGTCAAGGGAAAAATACAGGAATGGATTGATGAAAATGAGACACTGTACAGAGGACAGCATGGCTTTGTGAAGGGCAGATCATGCCTCAGTAACTTGCTCAAGTTTTATAACAAGGTGACGGCTGAACTGGATAAGGGAAATGGGTTTACAGTGATACTGCTGGACCTGGCAAAGGCGTTTGACAGGATACCACATGGAATTCTAATTCGTAAACTACAACATATGGGAATGGATATAGGGTTGGTGAGATGGATAGCTGGGTGGTTGATGGAGAGATATCAAAGAGTAGTTTATTCAGGAGTAAAGTCCAAAAAACGGCCTGTGACTAGTGGTGTGCCACAGGGTTCTGTTCTTGGACCACTGCTGTTTAATCTGTTCATTAACGATATAGGGAATGGTCTAAGTGGGACAGTTCATTCGTTCGCTGATGATGCAAAGTTGGGTAGGGCGATAGTTAATGCAGAAGATCTCAAAGTCTTGCAAGATGACTTAAATAGATTGGAGTTCTGGGCTAAGGAGAATGGATGTCAATTTAATGTGACAAAATGTAAGGTTATGCATTTCGGAGTGAAAAGATTAGCAGCAGTATACCACATTGGTGGAACTGTACTCCAAGAGATTGATGAGGCCAGGGACTTGGGAGTGTTGGTGGATAGGGAGATGAAGTTTAGGGGGCACATTGCGAAAGTAGCTAAATCAGCTCATCAACTCACTTGGTTGTTGAAAAATACCTTGAAGAGCAGAGAAAAACAAGTTATTGTACCTCTGTACCGAGCCCTGATAAGACCTCATCTCGACTACTGTGCCCAGATTTGGTCACCTCGGTTCCTTCTTGATGGGGAGGAGGTTGAGAGGATCCAGAGGCGAGTAACTAAGATGATAGCAGGTCTATGGAATGAACCATATGAGAACAGGTTGAAGATTTGTGGGTTGCAGAAACTAGTTGATAGGCGAAAAAGAGGAGATATGATTGAGACATTCAAATTGCTAAAAGGATTCTATAGGATTAATTCAGATGATATTTTTGAGATCAGGACTGGTGGTGGGAGAACTAGGGGACACCCATGGAAGCTGGGCAAGAGCGTGGTTAGCAGGGGTGTTAGAGCTGGGTTCTTTACTTTTAGAGTGGTAAATGAGTGGAATAAGCTGCCAGAGTCTGTTGTGGGTGCTATGACAGTGAGCGAGTTCAAGGCAAGGTATGATAGATACTGTGAGAATGTTGAACAGCTGTGTGAACATGATGTTTAGGGCCTCCCTTGATGAGTCTAAGGACTCCTGGAGTAGCCCGTGGTAATAATAATAATAATAATAATAATAATAATAATAATAATAATAATAATAATAATAATAATAATAATAATAATAATAATAATAATAATATATAATAAAAACAGAAATATTGCATAACATTATACCTTTACATACTGGTAGTGATAAATAAAAATGAAAATATTATAATTCACATAAGGCATATTAAACTTATATATACAATTCCTCATAATATTAAATTAGGAATAAAGTAATAAAATGAATGGCATTTACTACAGAGTCCTTTCATTATTATGACATTTTCTAAAATTATATAATTAATTAATAACTGACAAAATACAGAGCAATTATATGAGTAATACAGTTTAAGCAAGAGACAAACAATAAACAATATTTACAAGTCTTGCTTATGTTATGGAAGATCATGTTGGATTCTGAAAGAAATACTAATAACTTTAATTTCTCTTCATTCAGAATCCAACAATATGTATGCATATACAGAGTGTCTCAAAAAAAGTATACACACTTTGAATGATCATAAAGTTGGTATTTATATTAATACAGTTAACTTTCACATTGTAAAGTACACTACATAAATGTACTTTTCATCCCTCAACGTCTGTATTCAAACTGATGACGGTCCAGGCACTGCTGATAACGTGCAGCAATGGTGATAATCATTTCCTCTTGTAGCTGAGCACATTCTATTTCGATTGCTGCTTTCAAGTCGTCGAATGTTGCCAGTTTTGAGGTGTAAACTTTATCCTTGATAAATCCCCATAAGAAGAAGTCCATTGGAGTGAGGTCTGGTGAACGTGGGGGTATTCTACAGAACCTCTTCTTCCAATCCATCTGGAGAGCAGTCTCATCAAAATAGGCCCTCACATCTCGATGGTAGTGTTTTTGAACACTGTGCGTCCTCTTTACATTTTTCCAAGTACCACTACTGCATTCTCCTATCCGCATCATCTTCGTTGAGAGCTTGTACTCTTCTTGAAATGTAACTTTTTTTCAATGACTGCGCTTCAACATGCGATGGACACTTGATTTTGATACTCCTATCTAACGAGACGCTTGTCAGACAGATTTTCTTGAACTTTGACGATACGTTTCAATCAACCTTTCTTCTGTTGTGGGCCTCGTAGCTGTTCGCGGTATTCCTAAAAGTTGCTTATGGACATTGTGAACAGTTCCATCTTCAAATTTATCTCTAATTCGAGTGATAGTAAGTCTCGTAGATGGATCTCGTTGAAATTCTCTTCTAAACGATCTTTGCACTTCCACGTTTTCATACTTCCAGTGGCATTTTAGGATAAATTTTCTTCGGCCATTATTTCAAATCCGTTAAACCTGCAAAATAACGAAAATTAAGTGAGTTATCAACTGTTTACATTTTTTTGAGACTCTGTATATATATATATATATATATATTCACGCAAGATTTAAATTTAGCGCCATTTGTGCGGTAAAGTGTTGCCAACGAGAAAATAAAGACGGCGTGACAGCTGACAGTTCAGGGTTATTAAAAATGACCACACACAGCAAAGGGAGTTCGTTGAATGGATTATGGAATAACAAGAAGTGGATGCTTATTTTTCGAACAAAATCATCTTTAGCGATGAGGCTCATTTTCATCTTGATGGCTTCGTTAATCGACAAAATTGTCGCATTTGGAGTTCAGAAAATCCACGAGTGATTGTTGAGAAACAAATGCATCCACAACGTGCCACTGTTTGGTGCGGATTTTGGACTGGAGGCATCATCGGTCCAATCTTCTTCGAAAATGCGGCTGGTAAGGCAATAACAGTTAATGGTGCTCGCTATCGTGACATGATAATCCAGTTTTTTGTGCCTAAATTGCAAGATATGGATGTGGACGACATGTGGTTTCAACAAGACGGTGCCACATGCCATACAGCCCGAGAAATAATTCAATTACTGCATGAGTCATTTCCTGGTCGTGTAATTTCCCGTTTTGGAAATTACACAACCAGGAAATGTTCATTGCCTTAACACGTTCATTGCCGATCACGCGATACCGCGCGATGCGAGCTCTCACCAAACGACTGATCACGCGTTATCGCGTGGACGTCGTTAACTGAATAAAAAAAAATAAAAAAAAAATTGGCCACCACGCGAAATTCCAATTTTCAGCTTGGCAATGAACGATATCGCGCGATCACGCGATGCGAGTTCTCACCAAACGGCCGATCACGCGTTATCGCGTGGACGTCGCAAACTAAGTAAAAAATAAAAAAAATTTGGCCACGAAATTCCAATTTTCAGCTTGGTAATAAAAGTGTTAACGTCGTTGGACTTTTTTTCTTTGGGGTTTTTTGAAGTCTAAGATTTATGCCAACAAGCCCACGACCATCCACACCTTGAAGGAGTTAATTGAGCGCTGTATCAACGAAATTCAGCCACATTTATGCAAAACGGTCATGGAAAATTTCGACAAAACAGTGCGTATGTGCCAGTAAAGCCGTGGAGGCCATTTACCCGATATGCTATTCCATGCATAACCCTATGCTGTATACTTTATGAATCAATAAGAAATTACAATTTTTAATTAAAAACCTGTTTTTTATCAAAATTACTTCTTGCGTGAATTTTACGACACCCTATATATATATATATAACAAAACAAACAACCTCTTACAAAAAGCGACAGAGCTTCCACGAAACATACGTCTTGCCGCTCGCTCTTTACATCCACTCATCCCACAGTTATATGGTCTCCCAAAGATACACAAGGAAAACTGCCCACTTAGACCGATTGTAAATATATTGACTCGCCTACCTACAGCTTATTCAAGTTTCTGGAAAAGGTTTTACAGGAAATTCTTCTTCATATATAAAAACGTCACCAGATTTCGTCTCGAAAATTAATAATTTAAAACTGCAGCCTTCAGATATCATGGTGAGCTTTGACGTGGTGGCTCTCTTTACAAACGTTCCAACTCAAGAGGTTCTCGATATTTTAAAGAACAAGATTTCAAAAAAGATGTTTTCCTTGCTGTCCCATTGCGTTCACTCCGGCTACTTTCAATAGGAGAAAAAAGTTTACAAACAAAATAAGGGATTGGCAATGGACAGCCCCCTGTCTCCTATATTAGCTAACATCTGTTTTGAAGATTTCGAACAAAAGGCAATCTTCTTAGCTACTCTTAAACCAAAAATTTGGCTGAGATTTTTAGATGACATATTTCTTATCTGGGAACATGGCACCGATAACCTTCAGTCTTTTTTAAATCATTTAAACAACTTACACCAAGATATCAAATTAACAATGGAGGTTAAAGAAAATGGATCTCGTCCCTTCCCTTCCTGGACGTAAGACTTACTAAGACATCTGATTCTATTGAAATCTCAATCTTTAGGAAAATCTACACACACAGATAGATACCTGTCCCAGTTCTATACTGTCAGATGATGAAGAGCTAAAAAATGAACTACAACATCTACAAAGAACCTTCACAAGTAATGGCTACTCGTCGAAAACTATTAATAAGCGTCTATACCGCCGCCATCAAAACAACTCAGAAACACAATACAATCCCAAAGGTTATATCTCCTTGCCATACATCAGCTCGCACTCCACAAAACTAAGAATTTTGCGAAAGTTCAACATAAAAACCTGTTTCTCTACTCTTCCTAAACTAAGATCGATTTTAAGCAAATACAAACAAGCTCACAACCATCTACAATTCCCAGGAGTGTACAAAATCACGTGTGACTGCAGGAAGCAATACTATGGTGAAACTGAAAAATCCATCCTCCTACGTCTGGAAGAACACCAGAGAGACATTGCCTACAAAAGAACTAGAGCAAGTGCCCTGCTCTAGTTCTTTAGGAACTTTATAAACTGAACAACAACTTCAAACCTTCATATATGCCGTGACGAGGTGGAGCGCCGCATAGTCCAGTCTAAGGAAATTGTTATGGACTCTCATCACATAAATAATAACCTTAGCTATAATCTACCGGACTCTTTCAGCTTTGCTATCGGATATTGCCACACTCGTGAAATCAGACGCACGCAGCTGCTTAACAATAGAACTTCAACACGGACTGTAGCTACAGTTCAATGCTAACTGAATTTTATGATAGTCGTTTTTATAGTGATACGATGTTTCTTATAGTGTTTATTTGCTTTCTATGCTTCCACGGCTGAAGAAGTCGGACAATCCGATGAAACCTGTTGCGTTTTGAATAAATTTAATTGTTATTCTAGTCTCGGTTAAAGTCAGTATATATAAATATGAATATAATATATATATATATATATATATATATAGTGGCAGACTGTTGACTCCGGCTGCGCGTCACGATCCCAGACTGAGATTCCCAGCCAAGCTTTCGTTGCGCAGTCGCAATATTAAGATCTTTGATATATAGTGGCAGACTGGCCAGGATGTCAGCTAGCCCGATAGCAAGTGGGCCCCCCCTTAAACATTAAACAATATGTTAAAAATGTTAATGATCTTTTAGTAGCTTCAAAATATAATAGAAGTTCCAATATTATTACTGATTACTGCATGCAAATAAAATTTATGCTGTATTACTATTTTAACAAAAACTTTTTTAATAAAATAATTTTTCGAGGATACTTTATATTTAAGAATATAATAAATAACTAAAAAAATAATTCTGATTCGGGTTATGCTTTTTTTTTTTTTGCTAGATGGGTGAAGCAAAAATGCTTTTCATATTCACCGTTATCTGTAAAGAAAATGTATGAAAAGGGTAATATAGAGTTATAGGCTATGATCATGCCAAGAGGGTAACAGCAATAGCCGAGCCTCAGTTAAAACTTCATTGGCTACAGCATTGCCAGCTATTACCCTCCCTGGGAACCCATTTTAGTTGCCTCGTACAACATGCATGAGGTACAGTGGGGGCTATTCTTATCCCGGCCACACACGAGGTGGCAGATTATGTGAGGCCGACGCATACGTTATATAGGCACAGATCTTAATATTGCGACTGCGCAACGAAAGCTTGGCTGGGAATCTCAGCCTGGAATCGTGACGCGCAGCCGGAGTCAACTTTGTATCGAGCTATTGCATACGTTGCAAAGACAACAGATATTTTTCATTGCGTCGGCCTCAGTTTGAGTGTGCTTCGTCAGCTCCACCTCGTGCTTGCAGGGTTTTATGTGTTTTATAAAATGTATGTATTTAATTAATATTTTTATATACTGTGGCCCTATTCCTTTTAACCACCTTACCGGCCATTATGGATCAAATACGCATCCTCATACGTTTCGCATCCATCATAAAATTCATGTAATATCAATGGTATTACAATTTTAATATGCACTTCACATCCATGATAACCTTGACGTCTATAGATGTCTTGGCCAGTAGCGTGGTTTTAATTTAAATATAATGTGTGGTTTTATTGTATAAAGTTAGTATAAAAATACTAGATAGTAAATATCGGTCTAGACAGAGTCCAGAAAAACATGAGTACGAATGCGTGTATGAACAAAACCAGTTACATTTGCTATATACTTCCTTTTAGCAAACGCTCATCTACAAGCTTTGCAAGTTCAATAAATCAAAAAAAAAAAAAAATCAGCTAACGCCTTTTTATTCCCGTATACGGGAGTAGGCGAGGTCATTTAGCCCTATCTAACTTTTGGAGACTGAGTGGGCAGTTCAATCTCCACTGGTACCCAATCAGAGACAGATGGCCCAAAGCTATCACTAATTAAGCGGTACGCAGTGAAGAGAGACGGCTCAAATGTGCCGCCATCTCGTGGTCCCTAACCATAACACAATATATTTAATGTCTGAAATAATGTGGGTTCTACGGTCGATTTTCTTGAGTTTACAGGACGAAAAACCCGAGTTTCCGAGAGGAAAAACCTGCTTGCCCGTGCCAGAGATACTAACTCGGGAACCGGTCGAAAAAAGGCTTAGAAAAATTTCCTCTAGTCGCCGACTAGACTCGAAATGAAGTCTTCCTTCGTGCGGCCAAGGGCGGTGGTGTGCAAACGCCACATCCACTGAGCTACACAGGCTCTAATACCTTTTATTTACTCTACAGTTAAAATTACTGTGATTGTTAAACTTGTCATTAATAACAAATCTATAAAGCATATTTCCATTGACGTATTCTATACGGGAGTAGGCGAGGCCATTTAGCCCTATCTAACTTTTGGAGACTGAGTGGGCAGTTCAATCTCCACTGGTACCCAATCAGAGACAGATGGCCCAAAGCTATCACTAATTAAGCGGTACGCAGTGAAGAGAGACGGCTCAAATATGCCGCCATCTCGTGGTCCCTAACCCTAACACAATATATTTAATGTCTGAAATAATGTGGGTTCTACGGTCGATTTTCTTGAGTTTACAGGACGAATTGTAATTGTAGATGTTAATTTTTCCCAACGTGGATTATTTTTAATTAAGTTTTAATTTCAGGAATATTACCCCAACCAGCATGAAAAAGAAAATCATAAATCTGGATCACTGAAACGCAAAGAACGACAAGAAGCAGAGAGACAGGAATTAGCCAAGCGACGCCGATCTATTATAAAACTTATAATACCACAACCACCATCCACATTAGTTCCGTATATCAGTACATTTCCACAACAAATAATCAAGAAGCAAGAAACAATACTCATGGTGATGATGCAATGACTTGTGAGTTATAAGAACAGGAAAGAGCTACTTTGAATATAGAGACAAATACAGTAGCATCCATTACTCATCAATCCAGGCCCAGTACTTCTTCCGGCTTCATTGTTCCAGCATCTTTACTACCTGTAGTTGCAACATCTGAACACATAGCTTCAACTAGTTACAAGGAATCAGATATACATTCAGGCATAAATGACTTGGTTTCCGAAGCACATCCTATAAATGAACCTACACCAGAAAATGAAAGATCAACTTCTGAAATCTTTCAATATCCATCACGGGCAAATCTGAAACAGTTTTTTGTTGAACATCCATTTCAGCCACTTGATAATCTGGCATTTAATGCTCGTTTGCATGAGAGGAAAATTATGAATGACTCAGTCCCAAGAAAATGGCTAGCATATAATAATGAAAATAGGTGCTTATATTGTTCATAATGCTTGGCCTTTGAGTCTCTCAACACTTGTAATCCATCACCCATTGTATTTGGCTTTAGTGACTACAGCCGTATTAGCCAGAGCTTGAATTTATATGAATCAATAATAACACATGTCAGAAACGTTCAGCAATTTATTAGTGTGGTTAATGATGGCACCTTAGATAATTTTTTTGCATCTTCACTAATTAAAAAGAAAGAAGTGTTGAAGCAGAGGACTATTGTCATAAGGATTATAGACATCATAAAGATGTTAGGCACAAAAACAATTCCTTTTCGAGGTTACAGAAATGAATCGGCCTACACTCTGAATAATGAGGTTCTGAATCATGGCAATTTTTTAGTTACAGTGCAGTTGATGGCAAAATATGACCCCATCATGGCAGCTCACGTTTCTGCATTACAAAGTCTACACAAAGAATCAAACGATTAGAACAACAAGGAAATGCTCAAAGTAAAGCCTGTGGTGGACTTGTTACATAGCTGAGTAATACAACTATGAACATGTTAATCCAAATTATGGAGAATATGATAAAAGAAAGAATTAGTCGTGAAGTTTCTCAAGAAAAATATTATTCTATTCATGTTGATTCAACACAAGATAATTCATCCATCAATCAGTTTAGCATTATTATTCGGTATGTGCTTAAAGGTGCTATCTATGAGCGGCTACTTTTTGTGCCAAGTAAAGATGGTACAGGATAGGGACGTTTTGGTCTATTGACTGCAACATTACAGCCTCTTAAAATTGATCCCAAAAGATGTTTATCTGATAGTACAGATCGAGCTGCAAGCTACCATGGCCAGTATAATGGTTTACGAAGTAAAATTAATGATGTGGCTGATCAACATATTCATATATGGTGCTATGCTCATGTCATGAATTTGGTGACAACTGAAACAACAAAATGTTGCATGCCTGCAGTTTCTTTTTTTCAATTTGCTCCAGACTTTAGCAACTTTTGTGAAAACATCATAAACGATAATGGCTATAAAGATAGAATTTGTTGGAAAACATCAAGGACAAGAAAAAATGAAACGATTAAAGCTAATTGGTGAGACCAGATGGTCAGGAAAATCCAATGCAGCAACAACTATATTTGGACGTTTTATTGATGCCGCTGTCAGTACTTTTGTAAATCTATTGGCATGCTTATCAATGATACAAGATTCAGACAAATTTGAAGCAAAAACAACAAAACAAGAAGAAAATGTTTTTCTTCAAAGTCTTCTAAAGTTTGAAACAATATTGACGGCATTTATTTACTTACTTGTATATATTTGAAACTACAGCCCCGTTATCAAGTTATTTACAGACTAGTGGTTAAGATATGTTTACTGCATGGAATTTAATAGATTCAGCCACAACAAAGTTGAAGGAACAGACAAGAACATTTGATAACGTTCACAGTAAGGCATTTGAATTTGTAAATAAATGTAATGACAAGATTTCACAGTTGAATATGGATGAAAAATCAAACATTGGAAATTGACTCTTTGGAAACAGCATTGCCAGTTAAGAGGCAGAGGAAGAAGAAAAGAATGGCAGATGAGCTCATAGATGATGAAGGAAATTCCTAAGATTCTCTAGCTGATTTTCGAATAAATGTGTTTAACCTAATAATGGACCGCATTGTCCAGTCACTAGATTCACGCTTTGTACAGCATAAAAATTGTATAAAGATTTATCCTGCTTGGACCCAGCAAAGTTTAAAACTATTGCAAAGAAGACCTTGAAGATGAAGCATTGGAAGGTATTATTAAACTGTCTCCACAAATCACCAAAACTCAAGTAATATTGGAATTGTTTTCTTTTGCTTCGAACTTTGGTGTATTAAACCTATTACTTAATGAGGGTGAGAATATGGACTACAGTTACAAGTGTAAAATTTGTAGCGCTTGCCCATCGTGTGCTAAAAATTCTGGCATTCAATAGACTTCATGACAAGGCATATGATATCCTTTATGAACTTTATAAAGTCATCTGCACACTATCAGTTACTCAAGTCCAATGTAAGAGGACATTTTTAAAGCTAAAGATCATAAAGACAAGGCCAAGAAATTTACTGTCTCTGAAGAGAACTCGTATTCATATATATTGCTATCCGTTGAAAGGAATTGTTAGATGAACTGGATGCAGAAGCAATTATTGACAGATTCGCACAATCTAGTGAATTCAAACGATTGCTCTTATTATAATGGACTGCATAAAATATGCTTTTGAACTACCTGTTAATGTATAAAATGTTTAGTACAAGCAAACTATTTAAAAATATCCACCATTTGTTTAAAATTTAAAAAATATATTTAGAAATGCAGTTATAACAATCTGTATTTACATTTAGTATCTACTGTATACTGCCTAGACTATGTACAATATACGTACACTTTTAATTACTAAAAAACATACATTAATTTCCAAAAATTTAAATTGTACCCTTTTCCCCACTTATGTATTTTTTGAAAATTTTATTTATTTCTTATAAAAATTAAATGATAGCCTGATAATTCTGGGTGGGTCCCCTTTGTCTTCTGGCAACCAATATTTTTAAACCCAGTCCGCCTCTGTGTGTGTGTGTATATATATATACAGGTAACCGTCGTATAACGCGAATGTTAGGTTCCATAGAAATGTCGCGTTATACTAGGGGTGAGAGTGCTTGACCTGGTAATAGCATCTCACAATTTGACTGTAATGAATATGACCATGTTGCCACTTATTGGTAAGAGTGATCATAAGGTCTTGACCTGGGAGGTGGCTAAAGGTGTGGAATTTTTGATTAAGACAGGGTATATGTGGAATTACCGTGCTGGCAAGTATGACAAGCTTAGCAGATTGCTTGGATCCGTGCCATCGCATGTACAACTGCAAGGGGTGAACGTCGATAGAGCATGGGAAGTGGTCAAGGAGCATTTGCAGGAGTTTATGGCTGATTGTATACCTAGGGTCCGAATAGTAAAACAAGTAGTGGTTAAATGGATGAATAACACCATTAAGCTTGAGCTGCAAAAAAAGAAACAACTGTGGAGGGAATTTAAAGAAAGGGGTGACCTGCAGGCACATGAACGGTATAAAGTGCAGGCCAGAAGGGTAGCGAGTGTGGTAAAAACAGCAAAAGCCGATTATGAAAGGAAACTAGCTATGCAAGCAAAAGAGAATCCCAAACAGTTCTTTCAATATGCTGCAAGCAAGAAAAAAACTGTACATGGCAAAATGATTTTAAGGAATGACGATGGTAAGGAGGTCACTGAACCAGTCAAGTAGGCATAATGATAATATGTATTAAAATGGAGGAAAGGTACTTAAACAAGTTATTTACTATGAAAATGTTTTCACCTGAGTGTCGTAGGCATCTTCACTACAGGATTATAGAAAGGTAGTTAGACAACACACACACACACACACACATATGACGGGGGGGGTGAAAAGTGAAAATTTCTGATAAACACCCAGAACATGGTTCTATCTACCTTAATTCCTTCATGGTGATTATCCGAACTTTTCAGATTCCCCTCAAGGGTGTGCTGAAAAGTTGTCATAAAACACTCAGAATAAAATGATATTAAAGTAACTGATATAACTACAAGAAAGAACATACTAGTAGCAGAGTTATGAAGGTAACTTATGTTCTTTCCAGTGGTAAAAGTATATCATCCAGGTGGTGATATTGAAAAAATGAAGGAGCCATTAGTTTATACGGGAATTGTGATGAATGAAGTGGAGGTGAATAGTCTATTACAGAACCTTAATGTGAATACATCTGTGGGATTGGATGGTATACCGGCACGGGTCTTGCGTGAAGCGGCTAAGGAATTATCAGTGCCCTTGACCATGTTGTTTAATCTGAGTCTCGGGTCTGGTTTAGTCCCGAAAGCATGGAAAGAGGGGAAAATAGTTTCACTGCATAAAGGAGGATCCAAGACTATGGTTGCAAATTACCGACCGATCAGCATATCAGGAGTTGTTATCAAGGTCTTGGAGAAAGTAATCAAGAGAAAAATACAGGAATGGATTGATGAAAATGAGAAACTGTACAGGGGACAGCATGGCTTTGTAAAGGGTTGATCATGCCTGATTAACTTGCTCAAGTTTTATAACAAGGTGATGGCTGAACTGGATAAGGGAAATGGGTTTACAGTGATACTGCTGGACCTGGCAAAGGCGTTTGACAGGATACCACATGGAATTCTAATTCGTAAACTACAACACATGGGAATGGATATAGGGTTGGTGATATGGATAGGTAGGTGGTTGATGGAGAGATATCAAAGAGTGGTTTATTCAGGAGTGGAGTCCAAAAGACGGCCTGTGACTAGTGGGGTGCTGCAGGGTTCTGTTCTTGGACCACTGCTGTTTAATCTGTTCATTAACGATATAGGGAAGGATCTAAGTGGAACAGTTCATTTGTTCGCTGATGATGCAAAGTTGGGGAGGGCGGTAGTGAATGCAGAAGATCTCAAAGTCTTGCAGGATGACTTAGATAGATTGGAGTTCTGGGCTAAGGAGAATGGATGTCAATTTAATGTGACAAAATGTAAGGTTATGCATTTTGGGGTGAAAAGATTAGCAGCAGTATACCACATGGGTGGAACTGTATTCCAAGAGATTGATGAGGCCAGGGACTTGGGAGTGTTGGTGGATAGGGAGATGAAGTTTAGGGGGCACATTGCGAAAGTAGCTAAATAAGCTCATCAACTCACTTGGTTGTTGAAAAATACCTCAACGAGCAGAGACAAGCAAGTTATTGTACCTCTGTACCGAGCCTTGATAAGACCTCATCTTGACTACTGTGCCCAGATTTGGTCAGCTCGGTTCCTTCTTGATGGAGAGGAGGTGGAAAGGATCCAGAGGCGAGTGATTCTATGGAATGAACCATATGAGAACAGGTTGAAGATTTGGGGGTTGCAGAAACTAGTTGATAGGCGGAAAAGGGGAGATATGATTGAGACATTCAAATTGCTAAAAGGATTCATTCAGAGGATATTTTTGAGATCAGGACTGGTGGTGGGAGAACTAGGGGACACCCATGGAAGCTGGGCAAGAGCGTGGTTAACAGGGGTGTTAGAGCTGGGCTCTTTACTTTTAGAGTGGTAAATGAGTGGAATAAGCTGCCAGAGTCTGTTGTGGGTGCTATGACAGTGAGCGAGTTCAAGGCAAGGTATGATAGATACTGTGAGAATGTTGAACAGTTGTGTGAACATGATGTTTAGGGCCTCCCTCGATGAGTCTAAGGACTCCCTGGAGTAGCCCGAAATAACATCAACAACAACAACAACAACAACAATAATAATAATAATAATAATTATTAATAAATAAATCGCGTTATGCGAGACTTAGATAACATAGAAAAAGTAGGGTTAGGTTCCGAAATAGTTTTTTTTTTTTTAATTATATAAACAACAATGTCATATCCAACAAAAACAATATTTTTATTTAACATGTTCATTGCCAAACACGCGATATCGCGCGATGCGAGTTCTCACCAAACGGCTGATCACGCGTTATCGCGTGGATGTCGTTAACTAAATAAAAAAAGTTGGCCACCACACGAAATTCCAATTTTCAGCTTGGCAATGAACGATATCTCGCGTTCACGCGATGAGAGCTCTCACCAAACGGCCGATCACGCGTTATCGCGTGGACGTCGCTAACTAAATAAAATAATAAAAAAAATTTGGCCACCACACGAAATTCCAATTTTCAGCTTGGCAATGAAAGTGTTAATTCATGTAAGTTAAGAAAACATAAAACTATGAAACAAATACATAGTATAAAATTATAAAAATTGCAAATTGTATATAAACTTCATTGCACATGATGCATAAATATTTTAGACAATAAAATAAAGCGCATATTTTAATCATCATCACTGACTTCAAAAATAATATTTCGTAGATGTTCTTTATTTACGAGTTGCCGGACGTCGTCAACACTTGAAATCTCTTTGATATCATTTGTATAATTCTCATTGCATACGTCGGCTGGTTTAGTTATCAAGAAGTCAGTAATAAGACCTTGCTTACCACTATGCTGCAAGTTTTTATTAAGTTCATAATATGGCGCTAAACAAATATCCAATTGTCTCGTGAATTTTCCCGAGAGCTCCATTATCCATAAAATAACTTCTTGACCGTCTTGCCAAGTCCAATCCAATCCAATAATTTCTTTAAAATGAATTCTTTAACGGATTCATCACAATCAGAATCTTCTTCATAACTTTCCCCACCATTTGGTTCGACGTCAACTATCAATTGTACCAGTTCCTCCTCATTTAAATGTTTCCCCATCAATTAATTCACTAATTCGTTTTCAATCATATCGCAAAAGCCCTCTCAACCAAAAAGGTGTGCTACGTTTATTATACGACTTAGCTCGGCATCCACTGTAGGTACGAAATTTTGTTCCAGAACGGCTTCAGGCTATTTTTTTTTTTTATAGCAAGCAGTAGCGTAGAGGGTTGTAATTTCTTAATGGACAAAAAAAATAATTTTCACACAATTCAATATTGAAAACTCTTTCCATGCTTAAGGCAGTGTCATGTTTGGATTAGATTCCATTTTTTCCAAAATTAATTGGAATGTTCGACGAATATAATAAGACTTAAATGTTGACATTATTCCTTGGTCGAGTGGTTGAATAAGTGAAGTAGTATTAAGCGGCAAAAAAAAGTTATTTTAATATTCAGGTGGCTTAGATTTGTTGGGTGGCCTGGTACGTTATCTAAAATTAGTAGAATTTTGAAGTCGATATTCTTTTTCTTTGTGTAATTTTCTACATCGGGTACAAAACACTTGAAAAACCAATCTTCAAACATGCTAACTGTAACCCATGCCTTTTTGTAGACCTTCCAATAACAGGTAGGGTAGACTAGTCTAGCCCTTTCATCTCACGAGGATTTGTGGATCACTTAATAAACAATGGTTTTGTCATGTAATCACCTGATTCATTACTACAAAACAGTAGAGTAATTCTATCTTTGGAAACTTTGAATCCAGGAGCTGATCTTTCATTTTTCTAAATATAGGTGCGTTTTGGTATTTTTTTCCAATATAACTCAGATTCATCCGCATTAAACACCTGGTCTTCACTATAATCACCTCCTCCAATGATTTTTAAAAGTTCTGCTGGGTATTTCCGGGCAGCTTCAACGTCTGCTGATGCTCCCTGGATTTTAAGATTATACAAAGAAAACCGCTTTTTAAAGTTTTCGAACCAACCCTTACTGGCACAAAATCCATGCTGAGATTTCTTCTGAAGAATTTTGATCAAGTTCTTTTAAATGTTTACAAACTTGGAGAGCTTTTTGCTTAATATGTCCATCCAAAGAAATTTTCTTTTCTGTGAAATCTTCTATCCGAATCATTAGAGATTTCTCCATTTTTTCTATTAGAATATCGCGTACACGAGCAACGTGCTTTGCACTTACCGTTGACCCAGTTATTATGTTCATTTTGTTTGATTGTTCGAATTGTTGATTCATTTAAATTCAGAGTCCTTGCAACAACTCCTGGTTTTTCTCCAATTTTCAACCGATCCAAGATTTTAATTTTTTCGAGAGAAATGAATTTCCTCTTCAATGTTGGTTTTTTCCCTTTCATTGCAGTTTTAGTGCCCATTACAATAGAAATAAACTTTTACATAAAAAAAAAAGCATTACGTATTGTGTGTAACTCACCAGAAAATAAACTGCTCAGCTTGAGAATAATACACTTTAAATTTTTAATGCGCTTTCCTGGCAGAAAACGAAGACAATTTTCAACAATGAACACTTTATACAGTAAACCCTAGATGGCGAACCAATGGCACTCGTGCCAGGGGTGGCACGTCTGAGAATTTTGCTGGCACGCCAACGATTTACAGGTGATATCCTTTTATACGCTTATAAATTATTGAACTTTTTTTTTAATTATTACATTACGTACAAGTTGAATTTTGTTTTACACAAGAGAGCAGCTATGAAGACGGGAATATGATTGGTGCTGTATTAACAAAAGATCGCGCGACTCGAAAACAAAAGTAACCGACAAGTGTTGAGTTGAAATGCTAATTCTCTTCAGTCAAATTCCATAAAATCTGAAACTGTCATAACAACATTCACGACAGGGTGTCATTTATCATTCCGACGGAACTTCTCATTACTGGCTGGCTCAACTCTCACAAAGTTTCAACCCTTGCTTGAATTTTATGGCTGCTTATTTGCATTTGGGGTGGCAGGTGACTCACACACTCATTATATGACGTTTGAATTCTTGGTAGAATTTTATTTGAAGTTAGCCTTTGTGATTTGTTATAATAACATCGAGAATTTCAAATGCAATAAAACAAACACTTATTTCATAATTGAAAAATTGGACAATAGTTTTTAGTTAGATACTGTGTTTCATTGCAACACATGGTTTTGCTTGAATCTATATAACACAGTTTCTGTGAGAGGAGGACATGTGATTCATTCGTTAGCGTCGTTTTTATTCCAGCTGTCTCTAATTGCACTATTTGTTGAGAATTACAGACTGCAAAAGCCTCTGTACAGTACCTTATTCAGTCATACAATAAAACTAAATTCGATACTTTATAACTACTTGCGCGATACAGGCAGACACAAATTTAATGAAGATAAAATTTGATTTTTAAGTGACGGGGTGAAAAATACATGAAAAAATAAATAAATAAAGGATTACTAGAAATTGTAGACCGCGTTGAACAAGGGTTGCTACAATTTTTAGCAACCCTTGTTCAACCCGCGTTGTATAAGTACCGCGTTATACGAGTTACCTGTACTGTGTTTCGGTGCAACATATGGTTTTGCTCAAGTCTATACAGCGTAGTTTCTGTGAGAGGGGACATGCGATTTATTAGTTAGTGCCGTTTTTTTCCCATCTGTCTCTAATTGCATTATTTGTTGAGAATGACACAGACTGCAAAAGCCCTCTGTACAGTACCTTATTCAGTGATGCAATAAAACTAAATTCGATACTTATAACTATTTGCGCGATACGGGCAGACACAAATTTAACGAAGATAAAATTTGATTTTTAAGTCCCGCGGTGAAAAATACGGAAAAAAATATATAAAGGGTTACTAGAAATTGTAGACCGCGTTATATCGAAACCGTGTTGAACAAGGGATACCACAATTTGTAGACCGCGTTATACGAGGGTTACCCGTGTGTGTATGTATACACACACACACACACACACACACACGAGGGTGGTCTGAAAAGTTATCAGTCTAACAATGAAAAAACAAATTTATAATTTCAAAATTATTTTTATTTTTCGACATAATCTCTCTTTATGACTGATACATTTATTCCAGCACCATTATCCCATCCCTGTAATGGTTCTCAGTAAGATCTGCAAAATACCCCTCTACAGCTGCAATCACCTCTTGATTCGAAGAAAACGCTGAACCAGCGAGGAAGTTTTAGTTTCGGAAAGAGACAGAAGTCAGAGGGAGTCAAATCTGAGGAATAGGGTGGATGTTCCAACAATTCATAGTGCAGATCCCTTAATTTTCCCATTGCCACGACACCTTTGTGGGAAGGTGCACTGTCCTGATGAAAGATGGCTTTTTTCTTCTGCAAACCGGGTCTTTTCTCATGAATTTTATTGTTATTGTTTTACCCTTTTCAGATAATTAATAAACAAAATGCCTTTAGCATCCCAAAACACCAATGTAATGGCATGACCTTTCCTGCTGATGGAACCGACTTTGTCTTCTTTGGTACTGAACAGCCGACTTCTGTCCACTGCTTTGACTGCTGTTTGGATTCTGGTGTGTAATCGTGAATCCAAGTCTCATCCATAGTAATAAATCGATGCACAAAATCAGTTTTATTCTTGTTAAATTGCTTCATGCACTGCTCAGAAATTTTCATGCGAGTTCGTTTTTGATCTGCTGTGAGCAAGCATACCGCCCATCTTGTTGAAAGCTTTTTCATTTGCAATTCTTCATGCAAAATATCCTACAAGTTCTTTTGAAATACCTATAGTCTCAGCAATTTCATGCACTATGACTCATCAGTTCCAATACCATATCGTGCACTTGATCAATGATTTCTGGTGTTACACTTTATGAACATCCTTCACATGGATCATCTTGAAGGCTGGTATGACCATGTTTAAACTCGGCAGACCATTTCTTAATTGTTGGATATGAAGGAGAAGAGTGCCCATAAACCTTTATGAATTTCGAATGAATTTCTTTTGCGGTTATAAAATTTTTTACAAAGAATTTTATAACTGCATGATACTCAATTGTATCCATTTCAGGGATACATACAACACTTTTGCTTCAGACAGCTGTATAAAACAAACTACTTGATAGACTGATTTGCAATTTTACATGGATGCTTATGACAGATGTAACAACTTAGAAAAAAAAAATCTTGCTGATAGTGTTACCATCTATGGTAGAGGCCGAGAACTTTTCAGACCACCCTCGTATATATAGTCTTGCCATAAATACTGTTAAAGCCTCCACAAATTCCCTGCATTGCCAAAGTACGGTGCCAGCCCTGTTCTGTTAGTGGCACTGTGCTCAGTCAACTTTCACATGTTTATCAGTAGAAAGAGGGTTGTCTAGCTAGCATGCACTGAGGGAGATAATCATGCAGTGGTAATACTGTGATCCAGGAAGACAGTTCTGAGTGAAGTTTAAATTCCATAGTGAAGATGCCTTTTGTTGTAGTATGGAAACATTTTTCAACAATTAAAACAGTATATATGATAAAAAGGTGCCAAACAATGTTTTTTTCCAGACTGATATTTTTAATTTTGTTACAAAATGCTGCAAATTTAGAGAGCAAGTAAATGTTCTGTTCATAACTAAGAATAGTCATTCTATAATGTGTTAATAGTAGAACTAAAGGTAAATTTAATAAGCCTCAAAAGATTAGTAACTGAAATGTAATGTTCACAAAAATGATTAGAAATTTAAATCAGAAAGAAGAGAAATGCGTAGAGGACCTCTCTCTGAAGTGATTCAATTTTTAAATAAAATGTTATTAAAAAAATTAGCATTTTCTATTAAGTTAAAGACATTAAAAGCAATCATTTTTACTGAAGACTACCGTTCCAATTCTAAAACCTCAAAAAATTCTTCTCATTGATTCTTTTTTTTTAAAAAAAACTAGGTGCATCTAGTAGTGGCTGAATTCTTAATTTCTCAGCATTATTTCTGAACATGGGGTGCTTAAGGGTCAAAGCTGTATAATGGAGAGGAGACCTCCACACCTTTAAAGGAATGCAGACAAACAACCAGGGCTTCTGACCTAATGTCCAATCCTCACCTTCTCGTGGTGCACCCTGTTGGGTATCAACCTGGATACTGAACGAATGAGGATGGGCTGGCAATTTGGGATTTAGCCGACCAAATTGTATTCTTATTGGCTTAAACCAATATACAAAATGATGGTATAACATGACAAAATTTCATGCCGGCTGGGATGTTGCCAGGTTAAACAAGGTCCCCGTTGTTTTTGCCAGTGAACCAGGGTGAACAGCAAAAAGTCAGCTACTGGAACAAATTTGAAAGCACACCCCAAACTCAACATCACCAGAGTTAAAGATCAGTACTATCAACATAAGAAGCCTGAATGGCAAAGAAATGGAGTTAGCTGAGGAATTAGATAAGCACCAGATTGAAATAATAGGGGTGATTAAAACAAAAAAGACAAAAACTGGTGAGATCTTTCTGAGCAATAAATACAAAATGTTATATTCAGGCAATGACAATCAAGGAAAAGGAGTAGTACTAGACAGAGTATTCAACACAAAATACGAGGCTAATCTTCTTGAATGGCAGGCAGTCTCAAGTAGAGTGATGTGGGCAAACATCAGAATGGGGAACTGGACAATGAGACTTATTTGTGCCTATGGTCCCACAGAAGGTTCTACTAAAATAGAAGTGGAGGAATTTTTTGATGCTTTAGAGAAAGCAACTGACACAATGAAAAAGGAAAAGTTGGTCCATCTTGGGGATCTAAATAGCAGAGTAGAAAATGATTGTCAGACATACAAAAATATTTTGGGAAAATTTGGAGAAAAGAGCAAAGCTAATAATAATGGCAAATACCTGTTGGATTTCTGCTCAGGACATGGACTGGTTATTACTAACACCGTGTTCCAACATAAAAATGTGCACAAATTCACATGGAGAGCAGAGGCAAGGAATAAGAAAAGTCTCGTGAAAAGTCTGTTTTCTTCCTGGTGCAAAACACCAGAGTGTACAGAGGTTTTGAAATTGGAAGTGATCACCATTTAGTCTTGAGCAGGATAAAATTGAATTTCATATTGAAAAGAATAACATTTAAGAAAGTTTTAAAGCGAATAAAAGTTGAGCAGCTCTCAGATGCGAGCTGTAGACTAAAATACACAAAGATTATTGAAGAAAAAATGAAAGAGTTTGAGAACAGGAACAAAACCTTGGAGATTCAGTGGCAAGCCTTGAAAAAAACTCTGATTGATTCAGCAGGAGAGGCATGTGGTAAGGTTGTCTGCAAGGATAGAAAAAAAAAATGGTGGACACAGTGAAGGAAAAGAAGAAAGTATATCAAACGTTCCTGGCAAATAAGTCAGCTTGTGCTCTTAGAGAATACAGAGACAAATGTAAGAAAGCTAAAAAACAGTGTGTAAAACTAGCTAAACAAAAGTCATGGGAGGACTTTGGCAAGAACACAGAAAATAAATATCAAGAAGGTGGCAAAATATTTTGGAGGTTGTTGAAGCTTAGAAATGGAGGAAAGAGTACTGTAAAAGGAGTTAGAGATGATAAAGGTGACATGAAAACGACAGAAAAAGATATCCTTGAAGTATGGAGTAATTACTTCGAAAAATTGCTAAATGAAACAAGCAGTGATAGCACCGTGGTAAAAAACACTCAACAGGCATACAGTCAGGAATATATATTCATACTTGAAGTAGAAAAAGCCATCAAAGGCTTGAAATGTGAAAGGCAGCAGGAGTAGATGATATTTGACCAGAAATGCTGAAGTATGGTGGTATAAAAGTCTTACAGGGGTTGCACTGCATAGTTCAGAAGGCTGGACAGAGGGACGAATTCCCAATGATTGGAGTAGAGCTCTCATAGTACCCATATATAAAAAGGGAAATAAAACTGAATGTGAGAATTATAGAGGTATTTCCCTACTGAGTGTTCCTGGCAAGATTTATGCAAGTATACTTGAGAAATGGTTGAGAAGAATTGTGGAACAAAAGCTTAGTGAAGAACAAGCTGGATTCAGGCTAAATACAGGCTGTCAGGATCAGATCTTCACTTTACGACAAATAGTTGAGAAAGCATGGGAATATAACATGAATATTTGTATCTGTATTTATCTATGTGTAAAGATCTGTATTTAAGTTTTGTCGATCTGGAAAAGGCATATGACAAGTTGCCAAGAGAGAAGCTATTCTATACGCTACAGTTATATGGCATCAATGGGGCATTATATCAAGCAATACTTAGTCTTTATTTGAGTTATAAGTCAGCAGTTAGAATTGAAGGAAGTACAGGAAGATAGTTTAATGTTAAATCTAGTGTGAGACAAGGATGTACATTATCCCCTCTGTTATTCATTATCTATATGGATCACATTATGAAGGAAAGTGGTATTAAATATGATATCAGAATTGGAGATGCTAATGTCAGCTCTTTGCTTTATGCGTATTATATTTCTAAATAAATTTGCTACAAGTTTGCAATATTCCCTGGCTAAATTGAATAACTGTTGTAATAGTATGGTATGAAGGTCAGCAATAAAAAGACAAAGACAATGGAAATAGGTAGAATCGTTGAAAATGTCAACTGCTTTGTGAACGAAGAACAAGTAAAACATTTCATCTACTTAGGCATGATTTTTACTGACGATGGTAAATTAAATATAGAAATAGACAACAGAATCAGCAAAGCTGGTATGGTGGGAAGTCAATTGAATAAATTCATATGGAATAAGAGAGAAATTAGTCGGAACACTAAATTAGCTGTATACAAGACAGTTTTTAAACCAGTTTTGACTTATGGATCTGAGAGCTGGGTCAGAAGTAAAACACTTGACCAAAGACTAGAGACTGCAGATATGAGAGTCCTGAGAAAGATTAGAGGCATGAACAGATGGCATCAATGGCAATATCATATTAAAAATGAGGATATTAGGAAAGAACTTGAAATTGTCAGCATCCAGGAATGCATTAGCAGAGCTAATCTCAGGTGGTATGGTGACTTCAACAGAATGGGAGAGGAAATATTAGCAAAGTAAGTGTTCTCTGCCAAGTTGGGAGCAAAAAGACCGAGAAAAAGACCAAGATATAGGTGGATTGATAACAGACTGATTTAGAGGAAAATTGTAGATAGGAAGTTAGTAATGATGTACATTTTTCATGTAGTAGTATCATATCCTGTAAACCCCTTGAGGGTAATGGCAGGAATTTGATGATGATGATGATATTTCTGAAAATATAACTGAAGTATTCAACTGAAAATTTATATTTACAGTGAGACAAGCTGAAAAGTATAGCCTGTTTCTGAATAAAATCAGAATACATATTAACATTAAACTCCCACAGAGTCAAGTCTCATCACGGAAGGTCTACACTCTCATGTGCAAAAAAAAAAGATCATTCAACTCGCTTAAACTCTTTTAGTTTCCATGCCACAGTCACCAAACTCTCCATGAAAAGTGCCTGCTCCTCACTTCCTTGCTCATGCTCTACTGATACAGCTTCCAGGTATGGCTTCTTGTTCCACCCTTGTCTCCCTGTACTCTGTGAAAAATATTAATCTGATAACAGTCTCTTCACCAACTTATACATTTCAATTATATCATTTCTTTTTCTATTCACAAGGCTCTGTAAATTGCATTCCCTCAATATCTTCATGTCCCACACTCCAGAGACATGATACTGCCTTTGTGAATCTTCTCTGGATCCTCCCCTAAAATATTCTTACCTCCTTGAAAACCAGACCACCATATCTGTGCAAAGTAGTCTATATGTGGCCTGATCAAACCTTATACAAAGGAACCATAACCTCTTTGCTTATACGTGTCAAGGACCTCTTCATCATTGCCATAATTCACTATGATGTTCTGAGAACTTTAGCAATGTGATTCATTAAACTGCAAGTACCAGATATCTGATCTCTCTATCTCCTTCAAAATTTGTCCTTAATTGTATACATACATCCCATTCTTGTCCACCAAATTTCAAGATCTTACACTTTGACAAAACTGACAGCTTCACTCTTGCCCACTCACTCAGTCTTTTACAATTCTCCTGTAAGGACATATTTGCTCTACTCCTCATAGTTTTCCCCAAATTTGCATAATTTGCAAACAGCTTCATATTTCCAGTTAAGGCAATATCATTAACATTTAAACAATTAACAATCCCAAGACATATCCATGTGGAACATTGCAACTGACCTTTCTCTTTTATGATACTATTTTCCTATATGCAGCCTGCTGATACCCATCTGACAGCTGGTCACCTAACCATCTCAATCTCTTATCCAATGCCATCTGTTCCAATTTAGTTATCAGCTTATCATGTGGTAAGCTATCAAAAGGTTCTTGATAGCTTAAAACATGACCTCTCCTTAACATACCCATGCTGACTATAAAAGATAATACTGATATCATCAATCCAATTCTGAATCCTAGCTCTCACAAACATTGAACACCTTTACTACAACCATAGGCACACAGTCCAGCCTATAATTTGTAGCCTCAGTCTTATCTGTGAAATTTACTCTTTGGAAGAACAATTTTACCCGCTTTCTCTCTCTCTCTCTCTTCATTCCTTTGGGACTTACCCTGTTCCAAGACTGATGGAGAGTGTCTAATTAAAATTAGATAGTCCATTTCACAATCACATCCTCTGATGATATCAGATGAGATTTAAGATGTTCAACTTTCTGTGCCCTCTATTGCATATTGCCTAAGATAGTTGTCCCTCAAGAACAAGAAATTTGTTGTCCTTATTCCAGTATTATCATAATAAAAATCACCCCTAAAATCACAGTTCCAAAACTAATGGCACTAGTTGCCCCTTTTGGAGTCATAATTCCCCTGCTATCATCAACAGCACTCTTCTCCCCCCCTTGCCCTTCCTATCCTCACAAAAACATCATGCCTGTCTATTTCTATTCCTGTCAGGATATCATTCTCATCCAACCATATTTCACTTATTCCATCTATATTCAGGCAAATAAACTCTATGAATGCAACAGTTTCATGTCCCTTATTTCTCATATTCCTGGCATTCATAAATAGAATAATGATTAATTTCTTGGTCTCTAACCAGTCCTACCCATGTCACCCGTGGTGTGGTGGAGACTTGTCTGTGACTTCTCCAAACCTGCTCTGTCTGCTTACCTTTATAACCCTCTACCCATATATATCTTCCAAGACTATTCCACAAGCCTGCCAGGCCATACTATTCCTATGCAGACCATCCCCATATATGCATTCCTTACACTGTCCAGCTGACATTTTTGTTCTCTCATTCTCACCTCTCTCTCTCCTACACTATTCTCCTATCCACTCACAAATACTTTGGTTTCACCTGTTTCACTCTTCTGCTTATTCACATTGCCTCTGAATAACTATGATTCCTTGTTTACATCGCTCCTTACACTTCCTTCTAGCAACAGTCTCTCCAGTTGATTTACACCATATGCAATCCATCTCTTTTATGCAATTCTACTTGCTATAGAATGCATCCCACACATCAATAAACTACACCCTGTCTTCTTCTATTAGCATACATTGATGATTTTCGGTCACAGTATCAACTCATCATTGCCATAACTAGGCAACACACCAACTACCCTTCTTATTACACTGTTGAATTTCATTCTGCTCCATAATCTCCTAATATCCATTCTCACATTCTCCATATGTCCAATCAAATCATTCATTCCTACTACAACCACTAATCCTCCTCACAACATTTACTTCTCATATCCAAAGCATCTATCACTGTTTGTCCTACCATATGGAAAGCAATGTTGTGCTTACTCATAGACCACACCTTTAATAACAAAATCTTCATACAGTGTTTGAGTCATATGCCACTTCTTTTTTGCTACTAAGTTCCATTTTATTCTCTTGCACTCTTCCATTAGTATCCATCAAATGTCTGATCTTATTGTTCATCTGAATAATCTCAATCTTCAATTTTCACATTCTAGCAAATCAATGCTCTCTATGTAAATTAAGTTTTATTATTATTATTATTACCCCAAGACCTCATGGAGTCAAAGACTCATCTGGGCGGTCCTTTTATCACACATACAGCTCATCATACCGTGTCTTAAACACACTCAAACTCCTTGCAGACACCACACTCTCAGGCAAGGCATTCCAATCATTCACAACTCTGCATGAAAAAAACCTGCCTCTCACTCCCCTACTCATACCCTCTTTATACAGTTTCCAGGGATGACCTCTGGTTCTCCCCCTATCTCCCACTAATTTATGTAGAACTTCTCCAGCATTAATCCTATAACAATCCCTTACCAACTCGTAGGTCTCTATCAATCATATCTCCCCCTCTTCCTGCTGTCCACCAGACTCTGCAAATTACATCTTCTCAACCTTTCCTCATACTCTACATTCCAGAGGTCAGAAACTACCTTTGGACCCTTTTCAACATCTCTTCATCCTTCTGAAAATCAGGTGACCAAATCTGGGCACAATAGTCCATGTGGCCTAATCAAAACTTTATACAACGGAACAAGAATCTCCCTACTTCTACACGTCAGTGTCCTCTGCATCATTCCCAGAAGCCTTTGTGTTGTCTTCACAATTTTGGCAATGTGTCCCCTAAATTTCAGATCCTTATCCACTATCACCCCCCCCCCCAGATCTCTTATTTCCTCCACGTCCAACAATATATCCTCACCAAGTATAAATTCTGCATCTCATCTTTGTTTTCCAAATTTTAAAACCTTACATTTTGCAACATTGAACTCGCATCCCCATTTCCGTGCCCAATTACTCAATTTATTCAAGTCTTCCTGTAAGGCCACAACATCTTCACTACTCTTCATGGTTTGTTCCACCTTCGCATCATCATCTGCAAACAACTGAATATCTCCATCCAAATCTTCACCAATATCATTAATATACAAGTTAAATACAAGTTAAACAGTCATGGCCCTAAAACAGACCCCTGAGGCACTCCACTAGTGACTTTCCTTTTCCTGGATATCACTCCCCCATACACAACTTGTTGATACCTATCAGATAGCCAGTCTCCAATCCAATACACTAGTCTAATATCCAACCCACATCTACTCTAGTCTGAAAGTCAACTTATCACGAGGTACTCTATCAAAAGCCTTCGCGAAATCCAAGTATAGTACTGTGTATCCTTCTCCTCTGTCCAAGGAAGCAGTCACTTTATTGTAATAGGTAAGTAGATTACTAAAACATGACCTCCTTTTAGCAAATCCATGCTGTCCATCAAAGATAATACCATTGTTGTCAACCCAACTCTAGTTCTCACAAGCTTCTCCAACAACTTAACCACAACACCTGACACACAGATAGGCCTATAGTTTGATGCTTGAGTTTGATCACCTTCTTTATGAAGTGGCACAATCTTGTCCTCCTACCACTCCTTAGGAACTTGACCGAGTGCAAGACTCGTATTAAAAAAACATGTCAAGGCAGGTGTCAACTCCCTGACACATTCCTTCAGAATAAGTGGTGATATATTATCAGGTCCCACAGCCTTATTGACATCTAGTTTGCTCAACTCCCCATACACCTCTTGCTCACTTACAGTCAATATCTCCTCCCCATCATCAACTGCTCTCAATCTCCCCAAGAAGTCCCAAGATTCAAAGACCTTTATGAACTGCTCATTAAGTATCTTGACCACACATTCTGCAACAGCTGTCTTTATACCATTTTCTCCAATTAATGTCATCCTTCCATAATTATTCTTTCTTTTGCTGGCTACATATTGAAAGAACATTTGCTAACTGATGTTCATATCTCTCTTTAGCTACCCTCACCAACCAAGTCACCCTCCTTGCCAGGTCTTTGTAGACCTCATGGAATTGGTTATTTCCACTTCTCTTATGCTGCCACCACAATGCCCTTTTTCTCTGTATCGCATGCTTAATCTCTTTATTCATCCATCTCACACCTACCTTATTTAACCTTCTCACCCTTGGAATACATTTAGACATTACATCTACTAGATAGTTTTTGAAAATCCCCCAAGCTGCATTGATCTCTTTTCCAGCTAACTCCTCATTCCATGCTACACCCGCAAGCTGTCTCCTGAGCTCTTCGTAATCACCCCCCCCCTTGTAGTTCCACATATACCCTTTTCTCACAGAGGTCCTCACACTGCTGGCAACCACCCAGGTAATCACCTTATGGTCACTCTCACCAATTGGTGGATGATTTGACACCTCATTTATATTACATCCTCTGATGAGATGACCAAATCCAAGACCCTCAATCCTCGTGTGCCCTCTGTTACATACTGTCTGAGGTAGTTATCTCTCAAAAACTGAAGAAATTCATTTTCTTTACTTCCAGCTGCGATAGCTGAAATAATGAGATATCATTATTTCAGTCTATATTGCCATAATTAAAATCCCCCATTATGATCACCCTTTTCTTATTTGCTTGGCTAATTTGATTATACATTTCATTATCACCACCATCCACATTACCTAGTCTATAACAACATTAAACCAAGTATTTGATTCCATTCACCTCTATCTCACACCATACTGCCTCAAAACCACTGGCACTATTTCCCTCTTGCATCTCTACTTTGTATGGACATAACTCTTTCTCTATCATCAGTAGCACCCCCCCCCTCCTTTTTACTCCCTCTATCCTCACGAAACACATCATACTCATCCATCTCTATTCCTGTCAGGATGTCATCCTCTTTCAACCATGTCTCACTTATTCCGACAATCTTCGGGTGAACAGACGCAATTAGTGCAACCATTTCATCTGCCTTGTTACTTATACTTCTAGCATTTGTATACAAACGCAACAGCTCATTTCTGGATCTACAGCTAGTTCCACCGATACCACTCACTCGATGTGATCTCTCCATGCTCGACTGGGGCCATTTCCCTTTCTGCCCATTCCTTCTAGAACCCTCCCTATAATTATTAGAGAGAACCAGCTAACTACACTCATTCTTTTATGTTTCTGGAAATAATTTTGTCAATACTAATGATGAGAGAATTTTGGAATAATGCATGATTAT
The DNA here is from genome assembly GCF_054136105.1 of Typopeltis vanoorti. NCBI lineage: Eukaryota > Metazoa > Arthropoda > Arachnida > Uropygi > Thelyphonidae > Typopeltis > Typopeltis vanoorti. The sequence goes on along the minus strand of NC_143561.1, from coordinate 40,631,775 downwards.
GAATTTTGAATGTCTTTGATGTATTTCATCAGTATTAAAAATGATGTCTCTGCATGTAGTGCCTTATTCAATCAAACAAGTCACGTGGAAGTAAGACTGGACTATAAGGCTGGATTATGCAACCAAAGTGGGATATATCATCGACAGTCTGGTAACTGGTATGCTGTCTAACATTACAGTAATGTAAGGTTATGTCTAACGAGTTCAGTTCATGTCCCCCCCCCCCCAGTTTCACAATACTTATTCAATGTACAGCCTATGCTAAATTTAAAGATGTCAAAATAATGATAAAAGAATTCACTTGGTGTTGCACCCAGACTTAGAAAAAAAAGATACTCCTTTCCCTCACCTTTGACACAGAAAGTGATTTATGCACCCATTCTTGTGATCACTACTGATTGGCTTGCAGTAATTCCTAGTATTAATGCAAGTAATAACATTTTTGTAAACAGCACAGTATTATTCCTGTATTCAGCTTTGCCACCTACCATGAGATAGATAGATATATCTTATTTTTATTTTGAAGTTTCCATTTTTCATGTTTGTACAATAAGCAACTTATTCATGAAATGGTGAGTTTCTTTATCATTGTTTTCTGTGAAATCTTGATAGAATGAAAAACAAAGGTATGCCAAAACAGATAATACTGAATATGCCATAATTATGTACAAGTGAAAACCAGAATATAATTGATATAAACTTCTGATCAATTTTCTGAATTTAAAAAAAAATAAATACCTATATACATATATCTTCAAGGCCCACCTTTCTTAATTGGGTTGTGGGGACAACAGCTGCAAGAGGAACTTCCAATGGTCACGATCCTCTGCCACCAAGCTCAGGTGTTCTAGTGGGATTCCCAAATGTGTCCACCCAAGGTTTTGGATATAATCTATCCAGCGAGTCCTTGGCCTTCCACCCTCTGGCTTGGCAAAGAGTGCCTGCTGAGGAAGCCTCTCTTGTGGCATTCTAACCAGGTGCCCATACCAACATAACTGTGATCTCTCAACACGGAGAAGCAGCAGTTGAGTATTAAGGGTTTCCCAAATTGCAGAGCTTCTGACTCTGTCAAGTTTTGTCAGCCCTGCAACCCCTTGAAGAAACCTCATTTTAGCCACTTGGATTCGTGTCCTCATTCTTTCGGTCATTATCCAACTCTCATGACCATAGGAGAGGATGGGGACATAGACTGTATTGAAGACAGCCAGCTTGGCCTTCTAGCTTAACTCCCGCTTCAATACTACCAAACGGTCAAGCTCCCGCAATATTGAGCTTTCTAAGCCAATTCGAGTATCTAGCTCTACGTCCCACTTTCCATCATTCGTGAATATGGACCCAAGGTATTTAAATTTCTCCACCTGCCTCATTGGGACTCCACTTACATGTAGAGTGCACTGGGATGGTTGTCTTGAGATCATAAATGTTTCAGTTTTGGCCACATTGATCTTCATTCTGGCATCTACACAAACAGCTACAAACCTATCCAGGGTCCACTGGAGGTCATCTGCAGAAGAGCTAAGCAGAACTAGGTCATCTGCAAAAAGCAGATGTCCAATGCTACATCTTCCAATTCTGACACACTCACTGCCTCGGCTGTGCCTATCAATCCAGTCAAGGATTGATAGGCACAGCCTATCAATCCTTGATAGGCTGTGGTGACAGAACACACCTTTGGAGGGGTGACAAAACAATAAGCAACTTATTGTTTTGTTGAAAAGGAGGGGTGACAGAACACACCTTTGGCGGAAGCCAACGGAGACTGTGAAAGTTTCAGACTTTGTGCTGTTTACCCTGACACAAAACTCTGGTCATTCATACAGGGACTTGATGGCAGCTAATAGTTGGCCATCCACTCAATACTCCTGTACTACTTGCCAAAGCTTATCCCAAGGAACCCGGTCATATGCCTTCTCCAAGTCCACAAAACATGTGTAGACATTCTTGGCATATTCCCAAGATTTCTCAAAGACTTGCCTTAAAGTGAAGATTTGGTCAGTTGTGCTTCTACCAGGATGAAAGCCACATTGTTCTTCCTGGAACTTTGACTCAACTATGCTCCTGCACTGTCTTTCCAAGCACCTAGCATACACTTTCCCAGGCAGGCTGAGCAGAGAGATGCCACGATAGTTACTGCAATCTTTCTGGTCTCCCTTCTTGAAGACTGGTATTATTATGCCTGTCTGCCATTGCTTTGGTGCTCGCCCAGATATCCAAGCAGCCTGACACACTTGAGTCAGCCAGAGAACACCGTCTCGATTTAAGGCTTTTAGCATTTCGGGCCGAATTTCATCATCGCCAGCAGCCTTGCCTGATTTTAGCAATTTTATTGCTAACTGGACCGCTTCTGCTGTGAAACTAGTCATTGCCACAATCTGCACCTCTTGGATGTCCACAACTGCTGGGCCACCCAGGTTAAGAAGGCTCTCCAAGTATTCCCTCTATCTGTGGAGGATACTTCTTTTCTGACATTTATAAATTTCTGTTGATATAATGTACTTCAGTGATGTCCATCATATGAAAATCTACTTATGAAGGTTTCTATGCAATGCATATTTTGAATGTCAAATTATTGATGTTATATGAGATTCTTTATGGAGTCAAAAGACTCATCATAGGAGGCCCAAATAACCTTCAAATGCCTATCCTTAAACAACTAATTGAGACAATCCATTTTACTCACTCATCATTTTCCAAGCAAAAAAATCTACACCATTACTAACTATATTAGACCAGCTGGCCTGGTTGGCCGGGTGGTTAGCATATTTGCTCTCCAGCCAAAAGGCTGTGGGTTCGAATCCCGCACATAGGCATGGATATTTGTGATCGTCTGTGAAAATACTAACAGTGGTGGTGATCGGCAGCAGATGGCACTGGTGCAGATGAAGGTAGTTACGGTTGGTGGAGTGGTGGAGACAAAGAGTTGTAGAGTAGTTGCCCTCCCCTCCCTCGATGAGTCTCTGGACTCCCTGGAGATGTAATAATAATATTATTATTAGAATAATATTATTCTTATACAACTTCCACGGATGACCTCTACTTCTCTATTTGTCATGTAATAAAATTTCCTTTGTGTCAATTTTATAGAATCCCTTTAATAACTTATAAGGTTCTATCATGTCACCTGTTTTTCATCTACCAATTAAACTTTATAACCCACACCTTCAACCTATCCTCATAGAGAACATTCCACAGACATGTGACCACCTTAGTCACTTGTCTCTTAATCCTCTCTATCACCTTCTGATCCCAAAGAAACCCATGTGACAAAATCTGTGCACATTAGTCAAGATGTGGCAGAATCATAGCCTTATAGAGGGATAATAATCTTCCTAATGTTTACTTGTTTTCAACATCCAAATAATCCTTGGAGCTTATTTACCAACTTTTGCAATATGCCATCAACTCTGTCCACCATTATCCCCAAGTCTCTAGCTTAATTGATTTCATGCAATCCAGTACCATCAATGTGATATGATACACAGTATGTAGCCTCTCCAATCATAAATGCATAATCTTACATTTTGCAATAATAAATTGACAATCATTATCCATTGCCCACAATGCCAGTTTATTGAAATCATCCTGCAGGATATTTACATCACCTATTTCAAGTACTCTCCTCTTGTTTTGCATCATTAGCAAACAACTGAAAATCTCTTTAAATCTTTCCCTAAATCATTTATATGCAAATTTAAAGAGTACTGGTCCTAATACAGAACCTTCAGACACTCCACTAGTTCTCATTCTCTTATCATTCTCCTAGATTCCACTCTACCATATATTACTGTTTCTTGTGTCTGTCATCTATCCCCCCAACCTTATCCATGCTACTAGCTTTATATCCTTTCTCATCTGTTCAATATTTGTAATAATTTTTCATGCAGTATTCTGTCAAAAATGTTTGCAGAGTCCAGTATCATTTCGTAGCCATTTCCCTTATCTAATTCTGCTGTCACTTTATTATATAATGCATGTAAGGACTTATCTTTTAAAAGTGATGTTACCTACCATACAGAATTGTGTTCCTATCCACAGGATGATCAACCATCTTAGATTATAATACACCATCCTACATTAGTAAATATCCTGGAAAACATCCTAGATTTTGAAATTATTTCAGTTTTGCAAGTTACTTTTTTCCCCTCCCAGTCTTGCACAAAAATTGCAACATTGTTCATATGCTTGTCAGTTTGCTGGCATCTACTAAAAACAGCATTTATGATTATGGTGTTTTTCATACAATAATTCACTTGTTGACCAATAAATGAACTTCTATGCCAAATGCATGTCATATTTCAAACTATGGGGAGAGCAGTTCAATGAGCTAAGGCATTACACTTCAAATTGCATTAAAAAGTGCAGTTGACTGAAAAGATGTATAGAGATGTTAATTTTTGTAAGAAAATATTTTGATGAAAGAGATTTGTTAGATGTGTTATTTGACAAAATTTAATATTTGAAAAGGTGTGTGTATCAGTCAAAAAAAATTTAGGAACTGAATGAGAACAAAACAGAAATTGACATGAATTATTATAAATATATTTTTTTCATTGTCAGAAAATGTTTATGTCCCAGATTGAATGTGCAAGAGAATTGGGAGTGTCTCTGATGAAGTTGTTCATCAGAGACACTCCCAATTCTCTTGCACATGAGGCTGACACGCACTACTGTATTCATACTGATATTCTGCAATATGCTGAGAACTACCTGTTCATCTACCTTGTATTCTGATCAGTCTCTGTTACATCAGCAATTGCAAAATCTTCACCTTTGTAAAGTGATTACTCAGCAGCTCAACTATTTTTTTTGCTTCTATCATCTTCCTACCATTAGCACCCATTAAAATTATCCTTCCACTGTCATACTTCCCCTTACTCACTACATCATGAAAAAACTCTTTTGGATTTACTTTTGCCTACCTAGCTAATTTTCTCTCATAATCTGATTTGTCCTGTCTTACCATACTAGTCATCTTTTTTTTTTTTTGCTTGCACTGCTCATGAGTTTTTTTTTTTTCTTTTCTTTTTGAAGCACTTGCTTTATATCTCTGCTCATCTACTTAACACCCACTTGGTTTATTCTCCTAATCATGAGTATCCAATCAGATACCATTCTCTCAAACAATCCCTGACCACTTACTATGTAATACTGATATTTCTCAAGCCATGGTGCTGCTACAAAATGCTGCTTAAGTCTGTCATAATTACTAGCTTTATAGTTCAACATAAACCCTTTCTTGACAGAGAATTCCACATGATTAGCAATCTCCCAGAACAAGACTGAATGATCACCCTCCCTAATTGGAGGCAGAATATCTACCTTAGTTATGGATACATCTTCTGATGTTATTACCAGATCCAGCACTCTCACGCCCATGATTCCCTCCATGACATGCTGTTTTAGATAATTATCCCTCAGCAACTATATAAATTCCACTTCCATCTTGTCATGCCCCCCCCCCCTTCCTCCCTCCAATCTATGTCCACACAGTCGAAGTCTCCATTAATAATTGCTCAGCCTGTGCTCGTGCTAATTTGCCAATGCATGCTATCAACATTCCTGCAATCACTCCCAGTCTATTGCAGCAACTAACAGTATATTTTGTCCTATTGGCATCTGTGTTGCACACCAGATAATCTCAAATGAACCATCTCCTTCAGACCTAAAATTCTCTTTAACTTATAATTTTGTGGATTGTATCAGCAAAAATATCCCACTTCCTGACATATTTCCTCTATCCTCCCTGAAAATATGATCCCCTTTAATTCTATCCCTGTACCTAGGACTGGCGCATAGTATTTTTCTTTTGTGTGCGATTAATGTTCGGCACCTTTCCAAAAAAGTTTTTTTTGAATAAAGTGTGAATAAAACAAATAGGAAATGAAAAACACATGAAAACTGCTTTACAGTATAATGTTACCTATGAATTAGTCCTGCTTATACAAATTTTTTCAAGATATATAAATTTTCAAGGGGTGTTTAAGGGTCAAAGCTGTATAACTGAGAGGAGACCTCCACATAGCCTTTAAAGGAATGCGGAGAACCGACCAGGGATTCTGACCTAATGTCCAATCCTCACCTTCTCGTGGTGCACCCTGTTGGGTATCTATTTGGATACTGAACGAACGAGGATGGGCTGGCAATTTGGGATTTAGCCGACCAAATTGTATTCTTATTGGTTAAACCAAAATAAAAAATGATGGTACAACATGACAAAATTTCATGCCGGCTGGGGCGTTGCCGGTTAAACAAGGCCCCCGTTGTTTTCGCCAGGGAACCAGGGCGAACAGCGAAAAGTCAGCTACTGGAACAAATCTGAAAACAAACCCCAACTCAACATCACCAGAGTTAAAGATCGGTACTATCAACGTAAGAAGCCTGAATGGCAAAGAAATGGAGCTAGCTGAGGAATTAGATAAGTACCAAATCGACATAATAGGGGTGACTGAAACAAAAAAGACAAAAACTGGTGAGATCTTTCTGAGCAATAAATACAAAATGTTATATTCAGCCAATGACAATCGAGCAAAAGAAGGAGTAGCCATAGTATTCAACACAAAATACGAGGCTAATCTTCTTGAATAGCAGTCAGTCTCAAGTAGAGTAATGTGGGCAAATATGAGAATGGGGAACTGGACAATGAGACTTATTTGTGCCTATGGTCCCACAGAAGGTTCTATTAAGGTAGAAGTGGAGGAATTTTTTGAGGCTTTAGAAAAAGCAACAAAACACAATGAAAAATGAAAAGTTGGTCCTTGTTGGGGATCTAAATAGCAGAGTAGGAAATGATTGTGAGACATACAAAAATATTTTGGGAAAATTTGGAGAAAAGAGCAAAGCTAATAATAATGGCATATATCTGTTGGATTTCTGCTCAGGACATGGACTGGTTATTACTAACACCATGTTCCAACATAAAAATGTGCACAAATTTACATGGAGAGAAGAGGCTAGGAAAAAGAAAAGTCTCATTGACTATGTTATTGTTGATAGCGATGTTTTCTCCCTGGTGCAGGACACCAGAGTGTACAGAGGATTTGAAATTGGAAGTGATCACTATTTAGTCTTGAGCAGGATAAAATTGAATTTCATATTGAAAAGAATAACATGTAAGAAAGTTTTAAAGCGAATAAAAGTTGAGCAGCTCTCAGATGTGAACTGTAGACTAAAATACACAAAGATTATTGAAGAAAAAATGAAAGACTTTGAGAACAGGAATCAAACCTTGGAGATTCAGTGGCAAACTCTGAAGAAAACATTGATTGATTCTGCCAGAGAGGCATGTGGTGAGGTTGTCTGTAAGGATAAAAATATCAGAACTCCCTGGTGGACACAGGAAGTTAAAGAGGCAGTGAAGGAAAAGAAGAAAGCTTATCAAAAGTTCCTGGCAAATAAGTCAGCTAGTGCTCTTAGAGAATACAGAGACAAATGCAAGAATGCTAAACACTGTGTAAAACTAGCTAAACAAAAGTCATGGGAGGACTTTGGCAAGAATATAGAAAATAAATATCAAGAAGGTGACAAAATATTCTGGAGGTTGTTGAAGAAGCTTAGGAATGGAGGAAAGAGTGCTGTAAAAGGAATTAGAGATGATAAAGGTGACATGAAAACGGGAGAAAAAGATATCCTTGAAGTATGGAGTAATTACTTTGAAAAACTGCTAAATGAAACAAGCAGTGATGACAGCACAGTGGTAAAAAACACTGACCAGGCATTCAGTCAGGAATACATATCCATACTTGAAGTAGAAAAAGCCATCAAAGGCTTGAAATGTGGAAAGGCAGCAGGAGTAGATGATATTCGACCAGAAATGCTGAAGTATGGTGGTATAAGAGTCTTACAGTGGATGCACTGCATAGTTCAGAAAGCCTGGACAGAGGGACGAATTCCCGATGATTGGAGTAGAGCTCTCATAGTACCCATATATAAAAAGGGAAATAAAACTGAATGTGAGAATTACAGAGGTATTTCCCTACTGAGTGTTCCTGGCAAGATCTATGCAAGTATACTTGAGAAATGGTTGAGAAGAATTGTGGAAGAAAAGCTTGGTGAAGAACAAGCTGGATTCAGGCCAAATAGAGGCTGTCAGGATCAGATCTTCACTTTACGACAAATAGTCGAGAAAGCATGGGAATATAACAAAGATCTGTATTTAAGTTTTGTCGATTTGGAAAAGGCATATGACAAGGTGCCAAGAGAGAAGTTATTCAATACGCTGCAGTTTTATATGGTGTCAATGGGGCATTATATCAAGCAATACTTAGTCTTTATTTGAGTTGTAAGTCAGCAGTTAGAATTGAAGGAAGTACAGGAAGATGGTTTAATGTTAAATCTGGTGTGAGACAAGGATGTACATTATCCCCTCTGTTATTCATTATCTATATGGATCACATTATGAAGGAAAGTGGTATTAAACCTGATATCAAAATTGGAGATGTTAATGTCAGCGCTTTGCTTTATGCAGATGATGTTATACTTCTCAATAAATCCGCTACAAGTCTGCAAGATTCTCTGACTAAATTGAATAGCTGTTGTAACAGATATGGTATGAACGTCAGCAATAAAAAGACAAAGACAATGAAAATAGGCAGAATCAGTGAAAATGTCAACTGTGTTGTGAATGGAGAACCTGTGACACAAGTAAAACATTTCAGCTATTTAAGCACGATTTTTACTGAAGATGGTAAATTAAATATAGAAATAGACCACAGAATCAGCAAAGCTGGTATGGTGGGAAGCCAACTGAATAAATTCATATGGAATAAGAGAGAAATTAGTCGGAACACTAAATTAGCTGTATACAAGACAGTGTTCAAACCAGTTTTAACTTATGGATCTGAGAGCTGGGTCAGAAGTAAAACACTTGCCCAAAGACTAGAGACCACAGATATGAGAGTCCTGAGAAAGATTATAGGCGTGAACAGATGGCATCAATGGCAATATCATATTAAAAACAAGGATATTAGGAAAGAACTTGACATTGTCAGCATCCAGGAATGCGTTAGCAGAGCTAATCTCAGGTGGTATGGTCACTTAAACAGAATGGACGAGGAAAGATTAGCAAAACAAGTGTTCTCTGCCAGGTTGGCAGCAAAACGACCCAGAGGAAGACCAAGATGTAGGTGGATTGATACGGTACAAAGTGCCTTAGACGATAGAAATATAAGATCTGATAATGTTGTAGTCTTGACAAGTAACAGACTGATTTGGAGGAAAATTGTAGATAGGAAATTAATAATGATGTAATTTTTTTCATGTAGTACTATCATATCCTGTACACCCCTTGTGGGTACATGGCAGGAATTTGATGATGATGATGATAAATTTTCAAAATAATATAAAATAGTAATATAAAGTTAAGAGATTTATTCAAATATTCTTTACATTAATTTTGCTAAAAGGGACTCATCTGGCTTTCATTTTAGCAAAATCCTGTCGCAGTACATCAATGTTTATAGACTGAGCAATATTATTTTTTATTGAAATTAGTGCCAAACCATTTAGATTTTTTTCTTGATTCATGCTTGATCGCAGGTAGTTCTTTATTAATTGTAATTTAGAAAATATTCTCTCTCACTTAGCAACTGAAATGGGCAAAGTCAATCAACAGTATTCTCAATGCAATCAGTGAATTTGCAAAGAGTTCTTCAAGGTTGTTGTTATAAATACACTTCAAAACCATTTCTGGTGTACTATTTTATTCAATTTTTCTAGATAATAATTTTAGTTCTATTTGCAGTTCTTCTGCTTCAATGTCTTTGTTTTCTTTGTCACTTAATGCTTTTTCTAATGAACTATATTTTTCTTCCAATTGTTGGTCTTCCGTGTACAACATTACAGAATGTAATGTTATACAAAAATTCAAAGGGCTCCAAAACGCTAATAAATGAATCAAAATGCTCCTTCATTGAAGAAATTATGGTTGTGAACAAAATGTCGAAAAATTTTGTTTTCAATTTCCTTTTTGCATCAACGGGCTCCGGGGTATCTGGTCCCTCGTCAAAGAATTTCTTTCTCTTTTGGATCCGATTATCTAACTCAGAACTAAAATCGTCTGTTAAATCCACATCTATTGCGATGCATTTTGCTTGGGAAATATAATTCTCGAAGGAATCTTCAGAGTTATGGGAAATGAGAAATTCAGTTGTCCTTTTCAATGCAGTTGCTGCTGATTTAAAATTCATGCTTTGTGATTGTAACAACTTGTTTGTACAATTGATTTCTGTAAGTACGTCGTGCCAGTTCATTAATCCACATATGAATTCAAAACTATCTAATTTTGATGCGATTGATTCTGCTGTTATACGTGTAAGTGAATCTTTTTCCAATTGAACGACTTTGTTTAAGACAGAATAAATACCTTTCAATCCGGTCTTCAAAGCACTAACGGCATTAACATGGCTTTTCCATCTAGTATAGCTTAACGATTTCACTGTCAATTTACAACACATGGACTGAAAAATATGCCAACGCTTTGTCGATACTGATAAAAACTTGTAAATTATTTGAATGGTTGAAAAAAAATTAACAATTTCAATAGCTTCATTTACTGCATCAACAACGACTAAATTTAAGGAATGGCAGACACATGGAATGAAAAACTCTTGGATTGATATTTACAATTTGAGACTGCACACCGTTTCTTTTACCTCGTACGTTGGCTCCATTGTCGTAGCCTTGACCACGAAGATTCATAATAGATAAATCACTTTGTTTCGTAAGAATTTAAAATTTCTTTGGTCATCTTTACTCCACTTGTTTCTACAATGTTAATAAATTCCAAAAAACTTTCTTTAATTTTCACATTGGCATTGTGACCCTCAGCTGCTTTTTCGATGTGGGCATAACGCACAACAATGGACATCTGTTCTTTATGACTTTGATCAGGTGTACAATCCACAATAATTGAGAAATATATTGCATTTTTGACCATGTCCAAAATCTTATCCTTTGTAGCTTTGGTGATCAATAAACTAATTTCCTTCTGGATATCTTTTCCCAAGTAATGAGTCTTGTGTAGATTTTTTATTGCCCGTTTTACGTTTTTCTAAGAATGGATCAAATTTTGAGAACAACTCGACCAACTTTAAAAATTTATCATTATTTTCGGTGAATAATTTATCTGAAGACCCTCTAAATGCCATATTTTCTGAGGCCATTGTTAAAATAATTGAAATTATTCTCTTCAGCACTTCATCCCAATGTTTTACTTCACTCAAATAGAATTTGTTTGCCAAAGAATCACCAGTTTGACCACCAGAAATTCGTTTTTTTAACTCAGTCCACTTTCTATAACAATCAAAATGCTGAGTGCTTCGTTCATGTCTCTTCAAAATCAACGTCATGTTTCCCCCAATCATTTGTGCTGGCCTTTGCTAAGGTAAATTCATCACTACTAAATATTTTGCAACGAAAACAGAACACTATCTAATTTGGTTGAATATACAAGCCATGTTCTATCCACTAATTCACCTGTTTTCCACTAATTCTATCCACTAATTTGCTGTTTTTCATTGGAAATATATTTTGCTAAATGATCGCCCAACACGCTCTTTCGGATAATGTTTAATGTTAGCTCGTGCTGGCCCTTTCAGTACTATCTTTTCAATTTGAAAATTCTGTAAGTTTTCTGGCCAATCCGCTATGTTTTCAAGATCAGAATAGCTAGTCATCTCCATAGCACTCGTTTCTACATCACTATTTGAACATTCTCTTTCAAACACTACGTCGATTGAGTTCCCATCATCCTGTTTAGTTGCACTTGTACCAGTGTTTGATTCAATCTTAATGCAAGTTTCATCAGTTTCAGCTCCAGGCCTCACAATGGTTACACTTCCACCATCATGCTTAAGCTCACTTGTGTCCATTGGTTCGATAGTGTGAATAGAATTATCCTTGTCTTGCCCATCTTGCAGAAAACCATGCAGCATCTTTGATTCCTTAATTGCTCTATCAGCCTCTTTTCTCGATTTTGTTTATTCTGCCAACCAGACAATTTTCTCTTTCGATCCATATTTTGGGCGAAGTGGATTTCCTGGGTTTTTTGGAAAATTTAAAAATGGGTACAAAAATTAGAGAATGATAAAATTATGAAAAATGCAAAAAAATATTTTTATTAAAATAACATAAATTTGAAAATAAAGATAAAATTACTGTCTTTTAAAAATTATCCAGGAAAAATATTGATTGGTATTAGATGTTATATTGGTGTTTTATTAAAATCTTTATTGTTTATTAAATATTAAACAATGTGAAAACCTCCCAGAGCGCTTTTGAGGTTCTGTAAGGAAGATAAGTCCTTTGAAATATTACTTTGGCAAAGTTCTGGGAGGTTCTCACAAATATTTATCCTATATTTTCTATTAATTCATAATTTTTAAAATTTTTAAATTCTTGTAATGAAAACATCAACCCTAAGGGCTTTAACTCATATTTGAAAATTTCAAAAAAACCCAGGAATTCCACTTCACTCCATATTTCTACAAATTTTTTTTAACCTAGTTACATAGGTACATTTCTTCTAAAGCAAGTGAAATATCCTACCTTTATGTCTTTTATACAAAACAATATTTCTTTTATACCAACAATTGTTCAATATAACTTGTTGGAAATGTTACAGAATACTAGCCTACTTAGTTCTCTCAGAAAGATTCAACGAAAATAGATAAGAGAATTTTACAAGAATGTTTCGCATTGGACACAAGAGTTTGCCGATTATTTTTGTGTCGCTGTCGCCGCCCTAACAGCCTGCTAATATAACAGGCTCGAATGTCAAGAAGAATGAGTTATCAGTAGTAAGCCGACTTTTAGGGCCAGACCACATGCATCCGATCCAATTAAAATTAGGATACGGCCCTTACACGGAACTCAACAATTAATCATAAGTTGATTTATGATACATCAAAAAATAAAGAACTATTTTAGGTATTTTCGTAAATTTTAATCAAAAATTACAGTGATATAATCAGGTCCAGGATAAAATTTCAGAATTTATTTGTTCATTTCTGGGAAGATCTGAGGGGGGCCCGAATGGAAGACGACGTATATTCATAATTATATGTACCATTCTGGGCGAATGGTACATATAATTATGTTCATTTAAACTCTCATCTCATATTTTTTGACATCTTTTTAGGTGCCTTTTCTTCTGCGGCAATTAAAATTAGGATACGGCCCTTACACGGAACTCAACAATTAATCATAAGTTGATTTATGATACATCAAAAAATAAAGAACTATTTTAGGTATTTTCGTAAATTTTAATCAAAAATTACAGTGATATAATCAGGTCCAGGATAAAATTTCAGAATTTATTTGTTCATTTCTGGGAAGATCTGAGGGGGGCCCGAATGGAAGACGACGTATATTCATAATTATATGTACCATTCTGGGCGAATGGTACATATAATTATGTTCATTTAAACTCTTATCTCATATTTTTTGACATCTTTTTAGGTGCCTTTTCTTCTGCGGCACCTGTGTATATTGCACATGCCACCAGCTGGGCCTGCCTGTACCTATATCATTTTCTGTCAACCAGGTCTCACTGATGCCTATAATTTTTGCTCAGCATAATTTAAATACAGTCAAACATTGCAATAATCATCTGAAGTTCATGCATCATCCCTCAGCACCTAGTTTAATACTATAGGGTTTGTTTGTTTTTTTTTATGTGGGGAAAAAAGAAATAAAAGTCAGGAAATTCAATGCATGGTACATTATTAATGAATTTAACAATTAAACAGTTTCCCAATATACATCTGTAAGGGGTATACCAGATATTATGATAGTCTGATACAATTAGTATTTCATGATCAGTTTCCTTTCAAGAACTTCTCTCCTTCAAACTTGTTAATTATGTCGCATTATGTGATCAGATCTTATTTACTAAGCTTTAAAACCACTTTTAAGTTAGTCCACTTATATCTTAGTCTTCTTCTGAGTTAAATATTTTAAGCATAGCCTATTTAAGAGGTTCTTGTTAAATTACTATTTGTAGTTTTAAATAGTTCTTTTGCTTGTCACTTAAACAGAACAGAAATGAAAAATTACCAAAAGAACTATTTGAAACTAATTTAGCAAGAACGATACCTCTTAGATCAGCTATGCTGAAAATATTTTGAATATTAACGATGCTAAGTTCTTCCTAATTCAATATCTTCATTTTTAATATGATTCTGCAATTTCATGTGGCTTGCTGATCTAATTTTCCTCAGAACTCTCATCTCCAGATCTTTCTTCAATTGTTTTATCTCTCTAATCAAGCTTTCAGATGCAGTAATTGAAATGAATTTTAAATTGATCTATACAATCCTTTTAGCAACTTACATGTCTTTATTATATTCTCCCCTTTCTTTTCCAAAAGACCAAACATGGGCTCCCACTCCAGAGAAATATACTTCCAATATGCAAAGTGGTACTCTCACATTGGCTAATGAAATTCATCTACCACCTAAAGACATAAACAAAGATCCATGACCATAGTGGAATTTGAGCCCACAGTATATTGATTAGAGCATGGTTTACCAAACTATGTTCTATGAAAAATTATCAAAATTGATATGAGCATGGAATGGTTTTAAATGCTGCAACAAGTTCAAACATGTTTGAAAATCAGGCGCTCCTCACTTTGCATGTGGACTGTGCTATTAAGGCCAGTGCGTGATGGCCTTGACCCAGCCGCCCACGGTTGTCAACATCTCCGAGTGCGAGTGAAGTACGGAGGTATCTATTCTATGAAATGTGCAGTCACAAGCAAGGTCAATGTGATGCACTGCAGCCCGGCATGCCTGCAGTGTGTGCTTTCGCATTTTTGTGATGCGATACAGCCTGCTTCAGCAATAGTGTGCACTTAGCTTTACACTGAATATGAGACTGATGATACTTGACTCTAACCAAGGTGTTCTGTTAAAATTTCAGGATTTGTGAAGTGTTCCATAGTAGAAAAAGTTTGAGAAACACTGGATTGGAGAAATGGCTACTATTCAGCCAAAGGCTGATCTTTTCAACATCTAAGTGTCTTTCAGCTATTTTGCCAACTTTCTTGCAATTGCTCTCTCAACGTCAAATCACTTCCACCATCCCCACATACCAAAACTTTTCTGCAATTTATTTTCATCACTATCATAGATAGTATGTAATCATTTGATCGCAGTCTTATGGCATCCTGTATCTGTATATTATTATTACATGACACCTCCAAGCAGTCCAAGGACTTATCGTGTGAGGGCACTCTACTCCATCCCACTACACATATCTGCCCCCCCCCCACTAATTAACTACCATCAGTACCATTTACTACCCATCATCACCACCACCTACAGTATTTTTGTCTGTAAAGTGTATATTCTGAAAGCCAATTTGCCTGTATGAGGGATGAAAAACCAGAGTTTCAAAGAGAAAAAACCCTGCTACCTCTGTATGAGATTGGCTAACTCACCTTCAAATGAAAAGCCCATATGAAGATTCTTCTTGTAACAACGAGAATCGAATTTAAGCCTTTTCCAATTGAAGGGCGCAATATACTGTCATTCTTCCAATTGCACTATGAAAGCATTATTATATCCCTTTGTATATATCCTAGTTTTGCAGTACCTGAAAACAACCTGACATTCCTCTCCCTCAAATTACATTATTCCCTATATCTCTCATCAAGTGTCTAAGTGTTGTGTTGTGTTACTTGTAATGATTCTAGTATAATCACATTACAAGCAGGAAAGTAAAAATTTACTTATTTGTTTAACTAATCATTCTATTATTATTTCTGATGAAGTACACCATAATGTACTTCATCAGGAATAAAGTCTATATCAATTTGAAAACATATACTAGCAAAATGATTGAGACTTTTAAACTGTTGAGAGGTGGTTACAGGGTTGACACTGGGGATTCACTTGGTTGAACAGCGGGAAGGAGTGATGACAAGAGGCCATCCCTGGAAGTTACGAAAGGAAACTGTGAGCAAGAGGGTAAGGAGTGGTTTCTTTGTGTGGAGGGTGGTTGAACCGTGGAATGCATTGCCTGATGGAGTGGTGGGAGCGAGAACGGTCAATGAGTTTAAGGAGTGGTATGATAGACTTTGTGTTTCTTAGGGGGGACTTCCCCTCGATGAGTCTTGACAGACTTTATGTTCTTAGGAAGGACCTCCTACGATGAGTCTTTTGACTCCATGGAGGCCTGAATAATAATAATAATAATAATACATAAATCACATTAATGAAACCATTAGCAGGGACAGACAATTCAGCCCAACATGAAAGGGAAGATGGGATGGAAATGTTGTTAAACTAATGGTGTATTCAATACTGTGACATCATGCATGTGCTTCACTGTTCATCAATCCCACATTTCTTCCACCTCCTTCGAAATTTTCTCATTAATTGTACAGATTTCATCCTATCTTTGCTTACCACATTTCAAGACCTTACACTTTGCAACATTAACCTGACAGCTCCATTCACAGTCTTCTGAGATCTGGCTGCAGGACCACAACATCTACTCTACTTCTAATAGTTCTTTGCAACTATGCATCATTAGTATACAATTGCACATCTCCAGATAAACCAATTTCAATGTCATTAATGTACCAGTTAAACAATATCCCTGTTGACCTTCTTCTTCTTTTGGGATACTACTCAATGCACAACCTACTGATACCTATCTGACAGCCAATCAGCTACTCACCTCACTAGTCTGTGATCTAATCCCACATGTTTCAATTTAGCTACCAGCTTGTCATGTGGCAGTCTATCAAACATCAAAGTATACCACTATACATGCATCTAATTTATCCAGTAAATTTGTCACATTGTTGTAATATGTAAGCAGAATGCTAAAACATGACTTCCCGCTAACAAATCCATGCTGACTATCACAGAGAATACTACTATTATCAACCCATTTCTGAATCCTAGTCCTCACCAACTTCTTTAATGCCTTAACAATGACTCCAGACACACACACACACACATTAGATATAACCTGTAGCCCCAGTCTTACCCCTCCCTTTTGTAAAGTGGAATTTTTTCCACCTTCCATTCCTTTGGGACTAACCTTGTTGCCAAACTCATGTTAACAGGTGTGCCAAAGGTGCTGTTAATTCTCTAAAGTATTCCTTTAAGAGACACTGCAATACAGTGTCAAGTTATAAAGATTTGTTTGACCCTGTGTGAGAGTAATCAAATCTATGACCTTCATCTTATTAGCACAACACTTAAACCAATACAGCATATATAGCTATGAAATTCAATATATAGAATTTTTGTTTTTCCCAAGTACTTGATGTTTTTCCTTAGTAGTAATAGGATAAGCTAGGCCTTTTTTTTTTTTTTTTTTTTGCATGCTCTTTTCCTTCTCAAAATCAATGTGCTCTTTCATGTGAATTTCTCTAGAACATATCATTTGTACAACATAACACATGTCACATGTAGTAGCATATTTTATATACTCCAGACCTCTTGAGAGGTATATGAGGGTGTTTGAGTAATTTAAGCATCATGGAGATATTTTTCATAACATGTCAGGACAAAATTACACAGGAAAAAAATTACACGGGATAAAATTGCACTGCAAAAATTACACAGGGAAGAAATTACACAAACAAAAAATTACACATAGATAAAAATACACTAAGAAAAAAATTAAAAGGAAAAAATACACAAGTAAGAAATTACACAAAATAAAATTTACCAAAAATTGTACAAAATTTATAACCAGAAAGGGGTAAATCACTAGTGCAGATTTGGGCAAGGGGAATTAGGGAGGTGGTTGAGTTGGAAACTCAAAATGATGTAGTGATTAGCTACCCTAATTAGTACTTACCTCAGATTTACAAAGAATAATTTCCTAAGGTAAAACCATTCGACAATTGTTAATCACCATGAACTGCTCAAGAATTTCTAAGAATTGTTTGGGTGAAGGTATATAAGTAAATTTTTGTCTTACATTCTTCAGTTCTAGTTTAGTGACTCGTAATACAACTAGTGTATAACGTGTGACGTAATAAATTTCGTGATTAATTTTTTTAAATTAATTTTTAATTTACCCATGGCTGATTTTGAGTACGGCATTAGTAATAAAGGTAGTCAAATTATAATTTACAAAGGATCCGAGTTTGTTCGTCACCGTGAAACTGCTATCGGAACTATTCATTGGCGTTGTGCAAAGTTTAGAACTTTACATTGTTGACAGCTGCTCCATACCAGAGACAACAAGATTATCCGTGAGTCTTTAGAACACTGTCATGTTAATAGGAGTTTTGAATCTGAAGCTCATCAACTTGCAAACCAAATGAAAAGAAAAATGTCAAATCCAGGCGCAGCGGCTCGTGCAATTATAGCTAACAGTTTAGTGACTGTATCAGATGGATCAAAAATGTGCCTACCGAAGAAGAGCTCCATGACAAGGTGATTAAATAGATCCAAAGCTAAAACAATCAGAAACGTTCCGTCAAATCCAGATAACAAAAATTTTGAAATACCAGAGAAGTACTCTAAATGGACTATTCATGATTCTGGGGCAGAAGATCCAGAACGTATAATACTAATTGGTCACAAGACTCTTCTAGATCAACTTATAGTTAATGATTTTTGGCTAGCAGATGGTACATTTAAAGTGGTTCCAGAAATATATTATCAGTTATACAGTATCCATGTCCAATATGATTCAGGCGTTGCTTTTCCTTGTCTACTGGCTCTTCTACTATGGAAAAAGGAAGAAACATACATGAAGATGCTGAACATGTTACTGGAGAAAATTCCTCAAGCTCGACCATGAAAAATTTTGACCGATTTTGAAACAGCAGCAATGAATGCTTTCCATACCGTGTTTGAAAACATTGAAATTGGTGGCTGCTTTTTCCACTTATCACAATCTATTATATGCAAAGTAAATGAATGTGGACTAAAATCTCTATATGAATCCAATCAGTCATTTGCAGTACACATTAAAATGTTACAATCACTTCCACTTTTACCAGAAGAAGAAGTGTTAGAAACATTTTTAGAAGTTGCTGATCTGTTCTCTAATTTAGACGAATATAATGAACAAATCGAGCAAGTTCTCCTTTACTTCGAACGTACATATATTATTCAAGGTCGACAGCTCAGGAACGGCACTTATAGACAACTTCTATTCAATATTTCTACTTGGAACCATAGACAATTTGCAGCCAACTGTATAGTTAGAACTACAAATTGTATCGAAGGATGGCACTATGGACTTCAGTCGCTCTTTCAGCGTTCCCATCCAACTGTTTGGAAATTTTTGGATAACATTGTTAAAGAATTATCTTTACAACATACAAACTATTTGCAGCATTTAACTGGTCAACGAAACCCAGGACATCGTAGGTACATTTCGTTAAAACAACGTATTTCAAATATTGTACAAAATTACGACTAATAGACGATTGGATTTTTTAGGTTGTATAGCTTATATGACTTTGTTTGTATTTTATTATTTTTAAAATAAAAGTAATTTTTGCAATATTAAGAAAGTTATGTGTTTAATTTGACAACAAAATACCAATAATATTTTAATCGAATTAAAGTCAACAGGTAGGTCTTATAAAGTATTACAAAATTAATTATCTGAAAATAAATATAAAATTCATCATAAAAATTTAAAAACCCTAAAGTAAAAAACTTTGGTGTGAATATTCAAATTTGTGTAATTTTTTCTTAGTGTATTTTTATCTATATGTAATTTCTTCCCTGTGTAATTTTGGCAGTGTAATTTTAACATGTAACCTTTTCATAGGTGTGAAGGCAACACTGAGTGACAGTTTCATATACTATTTTATTTGTGATGTTTTTGATGTATGGTAAAGTGACATTGACCTTTATAGTTTGCATTTTTCTTACATGCTTGCAAGATATATATATGTATATATATTTTTTATGATGTTATAGTTTTTAGATTGTAGTCTTCTTTACAAGCTCCTTTAGAGGAGTGCTTGTAAAGTTGATCTTAGGAGAAACTGATAAAGAAATTATCTTAGATAAACAATTCTTGTTCCTCTTTGTTCACACTAGATATAATGTATGCTCTATCTTTAAGAGATTTCATGACACTGTTCCTGACAAAAATGGTTGTGGTGGTGGTGTGAAGTAGGATGTAAATCTATATACCAATGTTGAATATTTCCCTGTATATATATCAACAAGCTGATCTGTTTTATTTAGTATCCCCAGGAAAGGATGTATTCTGTTTTCTTCATATATTTGAGGGTTTAAGCTATTCAGGAAGTTATTATTATTATTATTTGATACCTCCAGGGAGTCCAAAGCCTCATCGAGGGAGAGTGTGCCAACAGCATCGAACGATTGGTCCCCTTCCAACTACTAACCGTGCTCAAACTTACTTAACTGAGCCATTAGTAGCAGAGGCTCTACCAATCGATCAACCTTTGCCTTTTAATAGTTATTAAAAACTATTAAATGTTTTTTTCGATCCCTGGCAGATGAGAAAAATACAATATATTTTACCCTACCAAAGTAAAGCCACAAATTTAATCCAGATTTATCATGGAATTGTCTTTTCTGCAAATGAACTGGAACAATCCAGCATGTCCACCCAGTGTTTGTTAATAGAGGAAGTGATTCATCCATATTAGGAAACTACAGTTATGCCATCTGGATTCAGAAGCAGAATACACAACTATCTCTTCAGTAAATTTAGTTTAATCCTTTATCCAAGTGTGAGCAAACAAAGTTTGCACCTGAAAGTATCTTCAGGACTGGGGTAAGGTAGTACAATACTATCTAGGAGTGATGTTAGCTTGCTCCACCTTTGCAACGAGTTGCCTGGTATTGTACCACCTTACCCTAGTCCTGAAGATACTTTCAGGCGCAAACTTTGTTTGCTCACACTTGGATAAAGGATTAAACTAAATTTACTATAGTCTAACCAAGTGAAAAATAAACTTTCAACTATCTCTTCATTACTGTCAAAGGCAGTGATATACAACTTTCATCTTCAGCAGGCAAGAGCAGATAGCACAACACATTCCCTGCTTATGTCTTCAAACAGCAGGTTAGAATTTATGTTCTCCACGAGCATAATGATGATGCTTTATCTGTTACAGCAACACTGGAATGAAAGGAATCAATACCTGGTTGATTAGGGCAACAGCATCATAATCACTTTTTAACGTAGACTATTACCCTCTCCTAACCCCACAAAAAGGGGGGGGAGAAAAGATTTTCCTGCTTATTTAACAAATTAAGACCATATTTAAAAATGAACAATGTTCCTAAAATTGATTTTGTTGTTTTCTTTGAATCTTGTAATTATTATACTGCACTTAACAATTAATGTATGTAAACTTGGCCTTCATGAATGCAGAGAAATCTCTGTAAATTAACACCAGTGTATCTTTTGCCTAAGACTTATTTTAATCAGTAAACGTATGGTGAGTATTCCAGTGGCTATGCTGTGGTGAGGCAACATTATTAAAAATCATTCAATTTGTATTAAAAAAAACTTACTTTATTAAGGAAAAAACATTCTATTCGTACATCACTTCAATCCGTTTCCAAGATGCAAATTTGAAGAGGTAGATGGCTTTTTTCTTTTTACTGTCTTTAACAATTTGTAATGAAATACTTCAACACTGATTCGAGTTGTCGAGAAAGATAAAAATAAATGTCAGTTTAAAAAAATTATAGTTATCTCACAGGAAACCATAAGGAATAACTAACTACACTTCCCTAATTGGCTGTAGGCAATTTACTGAGTAGAACTAAGCTACTTGGGCTGTTGAGAGCACACATGCCTTTAATTTCAATGCGTGCTTCAATGGCAACACTCGCTTTAATCTCATTTATGGTCACACGATGAACATCTTGATATTTGTAACAGTTCATGACTATTTATTTCAAATAAATAACTGCTCAAAAAATTTTTTTCCTGAATTTTCTCAGTGTGCAATGCATACCTAGCAAACCCGGACTATATGCCTCTCATTTTAATATAAAAAATGAATAAATAAATAAATAAATGAGGCAACAAATTTTAGAACAGTGGAGGGAACATCATCCAATTCCTGATGGGTAATCTCAAGGGGTATTCATGTAGCATTATCAGAGTATCCTGAAAAACCCTCAAGAGTACCTATAAGGAATTTGATGATGTTTCCTCCATCCAGTTTTCATTTCCGTTATTGCTAACAATTTTTTTCCAAATTAGTCGATCTATCAGGATTCAAACACTGTTGGATCTTATATTTTAATTTTCTAAGTGCATCAATCCATCTAGATCTTGGTCTTCCTCTGGATCTTTTTCTTGCCATCGAACACTTGCTTTGCTAATCTTTCCTTTCCATTTCTGCTATATTTATTTGTCTTATTTCTATTTATTTCAATTTCCCTTTCCATTTTCTACTTGAAAGTTTTCCCACTTGGCTACAAATTAAATTAAACATGCCAAAAAATTATATTCTTGGTTTATCCTTTATCCAAGTATAAGCAAAAACTTTCAATAACTAGCTCTGATCCAGAGTACTTTAATAGTAAGATATGACAACTTTTTGCTACTTATATATGGGAAATATATGATGATATTCTGCATTACTTAAACCGTGGTATCAGTTCCAGGTCTGGTTAACACTGATGAGACCTCAATAAAGGTCGAAACCAGTCTGGGTAGTGGTTCTTCCCATAATGCTTAGCATATACACACCCATAAAAGATATGCACTTTGCATTATGAGATACAATGGCAATTAATGTGAAGTCATTAGCCTATATACAAGTAGCTTAGTTGTGAAAATACTTCCCTTGCAAACTTAGTTTGCTTACACTTGGATAAAGGATAAACCAAGAATATAATTTTTTGGCATATTTTAATTTAGTGAATATGTGTTTATCCAAACACATTCACTATATGAATATGAAAAATAACAATATAAAGGTAGTGCTAAGTCTGCAGGAATACTGAGGAACATCAATCACAACTGTGATTCATGTGAAACACTGTTCAGTATATTTTAATAAAAACCAATTCTATCTCACCTTATTTTCTTTAATATAATTTAAAATTTTAAACTTAATTATTTACAAACAGCTGAAATCCCATCCATGCCCAAAACATAAAAAAGAGGATAACAGGTACTGTTACTGGGATGAGGAGACAATAATATAGAACTCCATCTTCTAAAAAGTCCATATCTTGAATGATTATAAAGCTATGCCTAAATAGAAATAAACAGGCTATTAGAATTTAATAGTGTTCATATATTTAAAATATATTCTAATGATTAATTTAAGAATTAGGGCCATTATGACTATTGGAAGATTGCCATGCAGTCAGTAAACACATTCTGATCGAGTGTAAAGTAGATTGCCTCCTCATGGTGTAACCTGAATAAAGCAAAATAATCTACAGAAGATGGTACCATGCTTCCTTTGCAAATTCATGGCCCAAATCCTGTCAGCTCAATACAGGAGGTATTCTTAACTCCAAATATGACTACTTATCGAGGATTTTAAATGACCATTAAATTAATGTCCTTCTGATACAAAAGGTTCAGAGAGGATAATACTCAACTGGTGGGAGATGAAATTGGAGGCTTCCACTTTGGAGACCTAAAATGGCTTAATAAAGTTCCACGTTTGGTCTCTAAAGCGAGGTTTCCGGACTATGTAAAAAATAAATAAATAAAATAAAATACACACACACAGTACTGTATATATAAAATTGATTAAAATAGAGAAAAAAATATCCTTAGCCGACCCACAGTACAAAATGTACTATAAGGTTGCAAATATCTTTTTGTATGTGGACGCAACATAAAAAAAAGGCTTTCCATGGGAGGAGGTAAAAATCCTTGGATATATCTTAATCTCGAACATTAATCACCAGAAATATAGAATACTCATTAACATTAAGAACAGTAATACTAATTACCTACCAACTAAATTAATACACACAACTTTAGTACCTTTGTAGAGGTCTATGAATTAACTATTGCAAATGTATATAAACCTCCCAGTTCTGTGTGACATGTTCTTCCTCAGCATCATTCTTTATAAAAATACCAAAATGATAAAAGTATGTTGGTCATTTATAGAAATGACCAAAATACTAAAGCCTGGTGTTTAAAAAGAAGACTCAGTTCCAGCACTGCAGCACTTAAAAAAAAAAATAAATAAATAAAAATCTTGCCAATAATCTTCTTAATGATTTATCCATGTGACAAACAAGAGAAGTACAGGCAAGGCTGAAATCCAAAAAAAATATGCTCCATTATATATGCCCTCTTTGACATCTATAGAACTTGTATAAGTTATCTCTGAAAAGTAGGAAAGGCAGCTGGCCTAGAAGCATCTGTCCAGAATTCACATAAAGAAATGTGACCCAAATCCCATTGAAATATGTATAATGACATTTTAGAGAAAGTAACACTGCCAACACTCTTAAAGAGATCAAGAAATAATAGCCATTTTAAAACCTGCCAAACTACTACTTTATTAATCATCTGTCTAACTTCTTGAAAGATTGCTGTACAATAAAATTTCTCCAATCATCCACAGCAAGATATCCATGGAGAAGCTGAATTTAGATCTAACTGAAGTTGCTGTTATCATGAGTGAGCTGAGGTAACCTAAACTGTTTTTGATAAATGCCTAAAGACAATCTCTGTTTTTTTGTAGATCTTTCAGCAGCTCATAACACTGGTGAGGCTTTATTCCTTAAATGCCTAGAAGTCATCCCTTCTGTCAAGAAGGACTTCAAAAGTTAATTCTATAGCCCAAGGAATGTTCTTCATTAAGGTCTATGCTAGATATATTGCTTTTCAGTCTCTACACCTATGAGATCCCTATAGCTATTTTGCAAAAATTTATCTATGCAGATCATATTGTAAAAGTGACTCGCATCTCCTTTCAAGGTGCAGAAAAAAATACATTAATTGAGGACCTGATCACCACGTTAAACACTGGTACTTACAATCCAATATGAATAAAACTGACATCACCTGTTTTTCATTTAAATAACACCCAATCAAACTATGCTCCCAAAGTCCACTTTAGAAATAGCATGGTAAAATAAAACAGAATCTCAATAACATCTTGGAGTGACTCTAGCCAGATTCTTGACTTTCAAAGATCACCTTAAAATGATTGCTGTTAAATTAAAAACTTGCATTAACATCTTGGAGAAACCAGCAGGCTCTTCAAGTGGTGCAAATGATAGTATATTATGCACAACAGCTTTGGCATTAGTGTGGCAACAGTGTTCACAACTCACTGATTGAAGTTCATCTTAACCAAGCCAGAAATACAAACTAATGGCTTCCAACTATTAGTAATCTTGCTCTTCCTACAGAGGAAAAGGGCTTTAGGCAACCCACAGAGTAAAGTTACTGAGGATAGTGACCATTCACGAAGACGTCTCCCACACAGTTACTCTGAGAATGAAATCTAGGCAATCTGCATGAGGTCTTCAACACACCAGCTTGGAATTATTACTCGTAGGAACACCTCTAACTTGCATGTCACCATTCCTTATCCAACTTGATCCAGCTACAAGACTAAATGGCTTTTGCATCCATGGTCCACATTTAACCAGACCAGCACAGGACATAGATGTTCCACAAATGAAAATGGATTCTACATACTGTGAAAGTTTAGCCCAGACCACGACTTTTCATCTCAAGGCAAGTTTCATATCCTGCAAAACAGGCAAACTAGCCAGAACCTACACAATTTACAGACAAAATACACAGGCACTCGTAGTGTTAGTTGCTTTGGCCATAAATCGAAAATCACCAACTCAAACAATCACCACATCAATATTGGTTACTATATTTCCTTTTTATTCTGTTTAATGCACTAGTTTCATCTATTATCTTATCACTTTCTATATCTACATCATTTGGTAAAATTAAACAAACTGGAGATATTAAATTAAAGATACCAAGAAATTATATACTCGGTTTTTAATCTTTTATCCAAGTGTGAGCAAACAAGTTTGCACCTGAACTATTTTCAGGACTGAGGCAACTCCTATAAAGCTAAGACTTCACATCGCTTGCCTTAGTATCACATAATGTAAAGCACATCTTGTGGACATGTATAATGCTATATAATGAATTGAAGTAATGGAAAAGTCATATTTTCATATATGAGTAGCCAAAAGGTGTCACACAAAATACTCTGGATTAGAGAAAGCTGTCTAATTTATTTTATTAACTTAATTTATAGTATAACATCGTTGGATATACTATAAATTAAAGATACCAAGAAATTATATATGATACGGAGTCAAGTCTTAGCTTCTTTATACGAGCTTCCGCAGTCCTAAAAATAGTTCAGGCGCAAACTTGTTTGCTCACACTTGGATAAAGGATTAAACTAAGTATATATAATTTCTTGGTATTTTTAATTTATAGTATAACCAAGTGGAAAAACTTTCAACTGCTTTCTCTAATCCAAGCATTTTAATAATAAGGTGCGACACCTTTTGGCTACTCGTATGTGAAAATATGACTTCTGCATTACTCCAATCTTTTATTTTCACACTTTCACCTCTGGGTCTGGCTCCCACTGATGAGACCTCAATGAAGGTCAAAACTGGTTGGTGGCTTGATTCCAGGGGAGCAGAGTTTCTTCTCCCTTAAGGTTTTTGCCTTAGGGAGCTTTTGAGCATCCAAGGATTTGAATCCATTGGGGGTGGCCTGTATTAGGGCTCACTTGGCTGATGCTTTTCCTGGAATATGAGTGGTTCTGCTTGGTGGTAGGGGAGCCGGTCACTGAGCAAAGCTACTGCTGAGTTCAATGATCAGTCAGGTCGCTAATTGTTAGGTGATCTGAGTGATTGCATGAGTTTTTGGAGAGGTAACCCCACACTTAAACAGGGAATCCAGTCTGGATAATGATCCTTCCCATACTGTATAACATTATACATGTCTGCAAGGAGATGTGCTTTACATTATGGGAACTAAGGCAAGCAATGTGAAGTCTTAGCTTCTTTATACGAATTGTCCCAGTGCTGAAAATAATTCAGCTGCAAACTTGTTTTCTGGAAAAACTTCCAACAAACTGGGGGCATATACCAAGAGGGCTCGATAAAGGTGCAGCATGTTTATCATGGTGTACCTGAAACTTATTACACACAAGTACTTTCTGGCAATACATTCCACTAGCCAACTACTCTCTGCATAACTCACCCTTTATTCGCTTGTTCAGTGTTACAACTTTCAGGAATGAACTCTCATTTTATGAATAGTCTTTCCATATTAATCCGGTAAAACCATCTCAACAGCTTAAAAGTTTAACATATCCCCAACCTCTCCCAATAAGTATAAACAAAGTAACTAAACGCTCTCTCAAGACTTAATAAAGTCTTGAGAGCCTTGAATTACTTTATTTGTTTGACATCTCCAAGGAGTCCAAGTGCATTCTGATCACGATTAAATATTCAAAATGTTTATAGAATTATGGTTTAACATAACGGGCTACTGAAAAAAATTTCCCATGCACAAATGTGAAATACTATCTCCCCTCGTTGGAACGAAGTTGTGGTCATTCATTGGGGTGGGGGAGGATTTCAGTTTAGTACATCATAGAATATAATTTTGGACTGCAATTTTATTTGAGGTAAGTTCTTTTCACTTTTCTAGCAATCGTCAATAACTTTTTAAAAATTAGTTATAGATTAAAAAGGAGTTTTATGACTGAGTCGCATATATAAACTATAATACCGACATAGGGGACAGAATGGTTCATGAACAATGTCGAACATAAAATACTATGTTTTCCTCCGACCCAAATATTCAGTTTTTTTATACGAAACGACAGCGGAATTACAAAAATTTACCTATAATTTTATTTATACCGCTTTCTGTCTGAATTGTCATGAAATGAATTACTTTCAAAATAAGCACACAGCTTGACGAACGCAAATCTTCCATGTTTCTTTTCTTTTCTTTTGAAATCTATGCACACAGTGGCCCTAGCGACAACACCGGAAGTGGCGTTTTTTAATAGCAGACAAGGTAGGTAGGAAACCATGCATGTAAGGCTCCAAATAGAACTGCATGTAAGCAGCGGAAAAACGTAACGGAATGCTTTTAACCCCTTAACATACAAAGACGTCTGTGACACGTCTTTTGTTTATTGCACCAAAACTGATTTTGAATTTTGGTTTCACATATAAATACAACCAAATATAGACGCTAGACAATCTTGTGCTTATTTCCTTTCAGCCGAGAAAAGTTGACAATGGCATGTATCTGTTATGTCGTTTGCGTTTACACAACAAAATCATCATTATTTTTGAAATAATGATGAATTTGATCTAGCAAATCACCCTCACCCAAAAAATTGGCAGAAAAACGACCGCTTTATGATTTTTAATTGTCACGTTAAGGGGTTAAGGCCTGTGACGTTTCAATAAATCTGTGTTGTCATGAATGTGTTATCACCATGTGACAACGGCACAGTGCAATTAAACGTAGCATACCATGCATAGTTAGGAATAAGACTCTAAATAGCTATTTAGAGCCTTAGCAACTTGAGTCGATATTAACAGCGTACCCTATACGAGGGAGCACAGCATGGCTCTCGATATGCCTAGCTTTGACAAACGGTCGATTCGGAAATTAAGCCAAAAGTTGACAATTATTCGAATTCTTCCCACTTCGTAAGATTAACAGGGATCATCAGTAAACCTAATCAGATTCAAAAGCATTCAGGAATAGCTTTCAAGTCCTGTGACTTTTGTTATAACTTCTCTTATGTGGTGTGCTGTGTAACTTATCGTTATATCTTTAATTGTCTTTGCTTTAGCCTTACAGTTAACATAAATTTTTGTATTACTTAATATCAGATATTCGTTTGCCGACGAATTTGTATTAATTAAAGACTGCGCCAGCCGGCAACTAAATTCTGATATGTCATCCAAAAATACTTAAAAAAAATGTAGGGATCAAGAAGTAAGCAGTCCTGGTCCCAATTCTTCTATCACTAATGGTTTCCCCATAAATGCACGGTACGAAATTTTCCTAACGGTAGCTCAAATCTGCAGAAAGGATGACAAACTCATTTGATTATATTTTAAGAAACACATTTATTATTGCACAAAGACAAGTATACATGTTAATCAAATCCTTAATCTTAAAAGAGTCTGGGTTCCCTTTACTTAATTAATCACAAACAAAACTTCTATACTATAGTCCCTTACTTGACATAAATTCCTCACTTCTAAACGTACATCTATTCTCAGACTATTATAACTAAATTAACTAATATTATCACACATGTAATATTGCATGTATACACAAGACAACTCAATACTTCTGACATGAACTTCTCTAGGATAATACTTCTTATTCTTACTTAATCCCCCCTCCAAAATTTCAGTTAACATTTAGTTACGTTCTGATCATATAACATTACTGACTCTAAATCACACAAACAGTTCGGACCTCGGCCTCCTGTTCGGCTGGAGCCTAATATGCTTCCTTCTCAACTGTAGACAAAATTGTCCAAATCGCAGACTGTTCCTATAACACTACACAGAAATAGCATGCTTCCTTAACTTCTGTTTCCCTACTCTTCGGTTACTTTAATTGAACATTTAACATAAGAAAATCTTCCGCTTACCGTTCTTGCCTTGAACTGGATACTTTGGTCGGCTTACTGTACCTTCACTGATGGCGGTCTTGCTGTTCCTTTGTTTCCATACGAACCGAAAAACACTCATACACAGATTTGAACACTGACGTTGATTTCATCAGTGGCTCTTTCTTCTTATGGGTCTGAATACATACATTGTAGTTGCAGCCTTGGCCCACGTAGCACACAGAGCAAGGGGGGGGGGGGGGATTCTTGCTACACGTGGCGTCAAGCTCTACACAGCTCTCCGACAGGACTAGGTGCCGACGAAATCCGGAGACAAGAGATAAGAGAGCGATTCGATGACCGATGACTGATGTGGCATGATGGATATCAGTCCCATGGACTCCGATCCCTTCGTCGCTATGAAATAATCTTGTATTAAAGATTAGCGAGCACCTGGCTCACCCTATTTAGGGCTGTATACGGAGGCACCTGAACCAATAAGCAGAGCTGCTTTCGGGCGCTTATGTTTCCACCTGTCGTGTTCGTCATAGTTAGATGACTCTTGAATGAGTTGATTTGGATGAACAGCTGCTTTGGCAAAATAAGCAGCAGCACTGTTATGGAGGAACGTGGGAATATCCGGCATCACGGTGTAAGAGAGCATTTCTGACAAACCACGGAGCGTTAAAAATCATACGGAGGCATTTGTTTTGAATAACTTGTAGCTTTTTGATGTTGGTGGGGGAAGTGTGACCCCATGCCGGTGATCCGTAAGTTAACGATGGTCTGATAATTGTTTTAATAGATCCCTAGTTTGTTTTCAGTGCTGACTTGACTTCTTCGATTGAGGAGAGAATAGAGTTGCACAATTGCAGAGTTGCTTTTTTGCATGCATAAACTATGTGGGAGTTAAAGTTTAAATGATTATCAAGTTGAATGCCTAGATATATGGTGCTAGTTCTCCATGGGATGGCTGTGTTAAAAAGTTTAACTTCTCCAAAGTGAGATGCTTGTCTTCTTGTGAAGAGAATGGCAGTGCTTTTATTGGCATTTACAGATATTCTCCATTTTCTGAACCAGTCCTCCAAATTTGTTGCTGCAGTTTGTAAGCACTGCGTAGCTATATGTGGCCTGAGAGATCTGCTAAGAATTGCCATTTCATCCGCATAACTAGCTATAGTGTTATTGATGTGCTAGGAACATCAGAAACAAAGATGTTAAAAAGCAGTGGTGAGAGCAGCGAGCCTTGAGGGATACCAGCAGTGATTTTTTTCAATGAGGATCGAATTCCACACAACTTGACCTGGATTTTACGGTCTTGCAGAAAGGAGTCAATAATTTTAGTAAGGTAAAGGGCGATGTTGGCTGAAATTAATTTATAGATGAGACCTTTGTGCCACACCTTATCGAAAGCTTTTGCAACATCTAAAAAGATAGCTCCTGTGTGCTGTTTCCAGTTAAAGCCTGTAGTGATGAATTCTGTCAGTCTGTGAATTTGCTGTGCTATGTCCGGTACGGAAACCAAATTGTTCTTTCGGAATTATGTTGTTTTTATTCACCTCCTCATTAAGTCGGTTGAGAATGACTTTCTGCGATTTTTCCCAGGCATGATAAAAGACTGATAGGTCTATAGCTTTGTGGCATTTGAGATGCCTTTCCAGGCTTGAGAATAAGGAATATATCAGCTTGTTTCCATCTTGAGCGGAAATAATTTAATCTCAGCATTGCATTAATAATGGCTACTAAATGCATGACAGCTTTGTGTGGGAGGGCTTTAATTGTTTTGTTGGTAATTTTATCTGGACCAGGGGCTTTTTTGTTTTTAAGCTTCTTAATGATTGAGTAGACCTCTTTAGGTGAGGTTGGACAGATATTTTCACGGCTACAAGGTTGCCGAAGCGCGGTGCGTACTCGATGGTGTATTTTCTCTATGAAGACCAGATCCGCATGTGCATAATTACGACGGCACTGAAGTTGAAGAGCATCAGTGAAAGCTTCTGCTTTTTCATTATCTCTGTAAACAAGACCTCTTTCTCCGTGAATGGGCTGGATGTTAGAGCGATCCATACGGAGAGCTTTAGTCAACCTCCACAGAGAATTATCTTCAGTATTGAGAGAACAGAGTTTTCTTTCCCATTGCTCGTTCCGGTGATCTTTTAATGCGTAACGGACTAGGTTGGACGCTCTATTTAGTTCTCGACGGTCTTGCGGAGATAGCGTGTTGTGATAGCGGCGTCTGAGTCTATTTTGTTCCTGATCAGAGCAAGGATTTCTTCAGGAAGTAAGTTTACTTGAGCTGGGGTGGAAATAGAACGAGCTGCGGATAAGCCAGAGTGTATTTTACATTCAAGATTACTGACTGCCACGTCAATTTCTTCACGGGAAGAGATAGTAGGTACCGCGTCTATGATAGCGTTCATTTTAGCCTTGAATTTTGCAAAATTAGTGTGGGATTGGCTGGGAATGAGCTCAGGCTCCCCTCCTAAACTTAAAAGTGCTGGATTGTGATCTGAGCTAAGTTCGTCAACCACTTGAAGTTGGAATTGATGAGAAATGTTGTTAAATATAGCAATATCCAAAACATCAGGTCTGCCGATCACTCCGTAATGTGTTGGCTCAATCGGGCCTGCAATAACAATATTTCTCTTCAAGGCAAAATTGTAGAGGATCATTCCGTTGTTGTTAAAACTCTTGCTGTTCCATAAAGGATGCTTGGAATTGAGATCTCCTGCTACAATTATTGCTTCAGTGGTGTCTAGTAGCTGAGAGAGATCGGAGGGAAGAAGTGGTTTGCCAGGGGGGTTGTATACAGAATAAATCTTTAAGCTGCCTGCATTGTTGGTATGAATTTCTATGCCTGTCTCCTCGAGGTTAGATGTATTAGTCTTCTTAATCTCATTATAGTGGATGTTTCTTCTGACAAAGATGGCAGTGCCTCCACCTCTAGCATTGCGCCTGTCATTTCTAAGTAACGAGTAGTTTCTGAGTTTGGGATTATCGCAGGGACGTAGGTGAGACTCGTTAATGAGGAGAATATCAATTTGTAAATGATCTGTAAGTTCCTGTAGTTCCAAAATTTTGTTGTTGAGACAATTTGCATTCCAGAATACTATCTGCATAGAATTTGATGTTGAGGCCGGATTAGTCATTAATCATAGAGAAGATGACCTGAGTATTCCTAAGGAATTTGTTGGTGTTGGCCTGGCCTGGATTTGTTTTACTAAAGGCCGTTAACATCTCCCCTAGTGAGGCAGCAAGAATTGCTGAGGAGTTTTGACTGCTAGTTGCAGGGAGTACCTCGGTGTTACGTGAGGAAACCGCCGAAGCATAAGATTTATCTGGCGTAACTACCCGCGCTTTGATTTCAGGCACAGATCTCATGATACTTTTCTGAATGGATGAGACTGACTCCTGTCTAAACTTTTGGAGGTTGGATGGATGTAGAGAACAACCCTTGTAATTCGCAGGATGTGGGCCGCTGCAGGTATGGTCTTTGGCTTGATGCAAGTGTGCGAGGGATGGTTTCCACCGCACTTTACTCATTTGTAGTCTGCTCTGCATAGCATTTGCGCATGGCCATATTTTTGGCAGCGATGGCATTGACCAGCCGATGCCTTTCTTCTCAGTGGCTCAGTCCTGATCACCAAGTTGCAGACTATTCTGAGATCGTAGATTTCTCTCTGATCTTTACTGATCTCCGCTAAGACCAGAGGCATGGGACGCTTGTCTGCTCGATACATACATACATACGAGAAATCTTGATCGGCTCCAAGCCTTGCGATCTGAGGTCAGTAGCTATCTCTTTTGATGTTATGTTTTCTACCATTCCTCTGTCACTACCTTAAGTTTTTTTCACTTTTTAGTTGGTAAGTATGGTATAGTAATTTTTGTTCATCCATAAGCCTGGTGAGCTGGCGGTAGTCCGTTGTTCCTTCGGGCTGTATGCGGCCTCCATCATTTGTGTTTTTGGCTGATGAGAACTTGATGGTATTGTTCTTCATCATTTGTGCAAGTGACGACCATTTTTCCTTAGATCTCAGGATTACTGGTGGTATCCTCTCTTTGGGCACATCAGATAGCACTGATGTGTCCATATGATATAGGGGCTGGTCATTAACCGGTGACATAATCTCTCTGGTGTTATCTTGAGAAGTGCTGGGGAGAGGGTCAGGGGATTGACAGTCCTCTGTATCCACCTCTTCTACTTGGTGGATTGCCACCTTACCTGGCCGTTTCCTTTGTAGAAGGCCTCCAATATGGTTAAAGACAGCCAAAAGTTGTTTGAAATCAAGCTTGTCGTATGGAGAGTCAATAGTTTGTCTTGAGAGAAACTAGCAGTTTCCCAGGTAATCCTGTAGACTGAGTGTCTACTAGCAAATCCCGTAGACAGCTTAGAATAAGCGTCTACCAGCAAAAAGTTAGTCTGTTATAGGAGACTATCCTAAAAAACGAGGAAAAGGAGTTTCAGGAGCTTATTTGGACACAGTGCAGCGATCTACCTGCCTAAAAAAATTATTCAACCACCACTGGTCCTCATTGCGGGTGGGGCCTGCCGGCCATTAGACCTCTGCATATTTCATACAGAGGGGGAGATAGTAGATCACGAACTGTGTTAGTTCCAGTGCCATGCGAGCTTCCCGAAAAACCCTATATAAAAATCAACTAGGCAGAGTCTAAAGGAATACGTCCGATCACAGTGACAGCAAAAACCCGACTCATGAGAGCGATTCGAATTCCCGCCGAAACCTTTATACTCCAAATCAGCTCCCTCACGCGGTGGTGTCGTCACGCATACGGCAGCTGCCGATTGGACGCCGTGGCTACCAACTGCTTTTACATGGCTTAAAGTTTACTCTAGCTTATACACATTTACTTGGCAATTTATACATGATTTTATATTTTAATTTACCTACAACTAATTTCTATATAACTCATGGGATAACTTAACATTGTTTAGAGCTTACACACTTGGATATTTACATGCTCTTGGGACATTAGTCAGTACATTTCCCATCCGGAGGCATAAGCATGTCCTTATACTCTCCTTATCAGTAACTTAGTGTTGGGTGGGAAAAAGGGATGACTCATGATTTTTTTCCGACACAACACTTTCCTGTATGGAAGTGAAATGTAAACCATAAAAGAGTGCAGAAGGAAAAAAATTCGAAAAAATAAAATTCTATGGAGAATACTGACAAAGAGAGCAGCACATAAATCCATAAAGAACATGTACTATCTACCAATTATTATCCGGAAAAACCTGTTATTTGAAGTCATGGAACATTCCAGGTTTGTTAATAACATTAAAAAAAAACGGTGTACAGATAGTAGTAGGATGCAGTAGTTTATCGTAGCTGTTAAATACAGGTGGTATAGCAACACGACTTTAACTCAGTGACTTCGAGAGAGGTGTCATCGTAGAGCGTGTGGACATGCCATCACATTGATGGCATGTTCATACGTGCCATTACCGCTCAACTGGAGCATCCAAAATGAACAATTGGCAGCGACGTGATCAACAAATGACTGACAGGAACAGGAGGGTATTAAAAGGGATATCTCGCAAAAACCGATTACAATCGGCGCAAACCATTCGTAGTAAGTTCCAGAGCGCCAGTAACACCATGGTGAGCACTAATACTGTACAAAAAGAACTCCATTTACTGGGTTTCCATGGAAGAGTAGTGGCACACAAGCAGTACATCACAACAGTGAGCAAGGTGGCTCATCTGGCCTAGTGCAAAGAGCGTGTGAACTGGACAATTGACCAGTGGCAAACGGTACTCTGGGGCGAATAATCAAGGTTCACCTGTTTCCAGCCTGATGACTGGGTGTGGAGGGAGCCTGGTAAACGCTTGTTACCACAGTGTGTTGTACCCACAGTTAAGTTTCGTGGAGGGTAATGGTGAGGGGGGGGTGCATTCAGCTGGTTTGGAGTAGGACCACTGGTTGTTGTTCATGGCTCCATTAAGGTGGCTCAGTGATAGGCAACCTTGATATTCTGGATAATTGGGTGCTGCCTACACTATGGAAGTTTTTATGGAACAGATCCGTGTTACCATCAAGATGACAATGCCCCATACTACAAAGCTGCAGCTGTTATGGAACAGTATGAAGAAATGTTTGTTAAGTGACTGCCCTGTCTGGCGTGATATCCTGAACTCAACCTGATGGAACACTTGTGGGATAAATTGGAGCGACGATTAAGGTCCAGCGCAGCACGTCCTCGATATGTTGCTGAAGTCAATACTGTGATAGAGGAATCGAGACAAATTCCACCTGATGTCTTCGCTCATTGGTGGAAAGCCTCCCTCAAAGGGTGCAGGAGGTGATCAAAGCCAAAGGATGACATACCGGATAATAGGGTTTGCCTGCTGGTATCATCAACTGTACATTGCTAAAGTGTCCACAGAATTATTCGTAGATAGTACCCAAGTTAAAAAACTTTCTCTCTCTCTCTCTATATATATATATATGTACGAGCCACTGTATGAATGTATCGCGAAAGGTACCCAAACAGACGTGTACAGCATTACCAAATGCATCAGAATTTGTGTGATCATTCAGGGATCGCAGGCATGATAGTGAGCGACCGCGATCGACGTGAAAT
This sequence comes from Typopeltis vanoorti, assembly GCF_054136105.1. Lineage (NCBI taxonomy): Eukaryota > Metazoa > Arthropoda > Arachnida > Uropygi > Thelyphonidae > Typopeltis > Typopeltis vanoorti. The sequence goes on along the minus strand of NC_143561.1, from coordinate 40,595,602 downwards.
CCCGCCATGGAAAAGGAGGTGTGGCATGCAATGGACAATAATCCATAGATAATCACACGTGCCGTTGCCACTTCTATGGGAGAATCTCGATCCAGTGGATTGCGCGTTTTGCACTCTGAGTCCTTACATCCATTTCGTCTGCAATGGGTCCAGTTACTGATGGCCGAAGATTATCCTCGACGTGTGGAATTCGTGCAGTGGTTACTGCAGAAAAGTGCTGTAGACCAGGAATTTCCAATTTGTGTTTTGTTCACGGATGAAGCTTCATATATTCGCGAAGGGGTCTTCAGTCACTGCAGTGCTCATGTGTGCGCCCACATGCTATACAACAACGCTTCGCCATTAATATATGGGCAGATATCGTCGCTGACTGTTTAATCGACCCATTCCTGTTACCACCCGACTGGACTCCAATGTGCCAATGTTCGACTGTGCATCGACAGATGTGGTTCCAACACGACGGAGCTCTAGCCCATTTTGGCATTTCTATGCATCAGTATTTGGACAGGTCCTTTGGGGTTCGATGGATTCGGCGTGAAGAACCCGGCACATGGTGCCCATGCTCACCTGATTTATCGAGCACTGATTTCTTTCTGTGGGGAACCCTTAAAGCCATGGTGTACGAAAAGCCTGTTGTCTCTGTCATGGACCTCGTGTTAAGTATTGTCACCGCCGCTGCTAATATCCAGGAAACTCCAGGTATTTTCGAAAATGTACGGCAATCAATGAGTCGTCGGTATTAGGCATGCATAACTGCAAATGGTCGTAACTTTGAGCACCTGATGTGAAACCATATTATGTATCCAACTACTATTGAACTGTTCAGTTACTCCTAATAACGTTTTTGACACTACTTCCTGCCTTGTGTTATTTCTGTATGATTGTGTCCCTGTAAGTACCCTCCGGCGGCGTTTCCGGTCATGCTTTCCTATGTGAATATGGTTGATTTTAATGTTCTCTACATCCCTTCAAAATTTGTACGGGAAATTTTTAAACACCCTGTATATATATATACATCACATATAAGTAATGCATAAGGTAATGCCTTTTTACCCAATAGGGAGTGAATGAGGTTGTGGAGACTGAATGCACAGTTTTATCTTCACTGGTAGCCAAATAGACAGAGAGTGGACTCAAGACTATCATTAATTACAAATTGCATCCGATGATAAATGTCCTGTTGCAAGGAGCCTGGATGATCAATAGAGGTGAAATTAAATGTGTTGGCCATTGTGCAGGACTAGTATCTAATAGAGTCATTAAGCATTGTGTACAGCAGAACACAACTCATTTTTTTCGAAAGGTTTCACGCATAATGTGCTATGCTGTCTTTCAAATATACTAGGTGAGGAACTTTTCCACGATACTACATGCTCACAACCATACAAGAGGACAGAATTCACCAAGGTGTCAATTAGTCTTAGTCTGGTTGTGATTGCTATTCTGTTATCTCCCCACAATGGTTTTAACTTCTATAGGGCCACGGTTGCCTTAGCAAAAGTACCTACACAGTTAAAAAAAGTTTGACCTTGTTGAATCCTCATTATTTCTTAGTCTAAACTTCCATCACCAGAAAGTATACTGTTTAGATATTTGAGCTGTTCACTACTCTTTAACGACGCTACCGGCCAAGACGTCTATAGATGTCAAGGTTACCTGGATGCGAAGTGCATATTAAAATTGCAATACCATTGATATTACATTGAAATATATGATGGATACGAAGCGTATGAGGATGCGTATTTGATCCATAATGGCAGGTAAGTTAGTTAAATCTTGCCCATACAGTTCAACTCCATTAATGTTTACCTACTAAAAACACTACTAAAACTATGCTATTACTTTTCCTAATATTAGTACATAATCTGTAAAATCTATCCAACTCTTCATTTACCCAGTTTATTCTGTAGTTCTTATGAATGTGCCCAAATCACTAGATTATCAGCAAATATACTATTCATTTCTCAGTTCTTGTTATTAGCCATATCCAAGGCATCATTCTTCACCACAAAGAACAGTGGTGGAGATAAAGCATTTTCTCATCATAGTCAATTTTTTGTATTGTAAACCAATCCCAATTACCAAATTTATTCTTCTCACAGCTCTTAGATTTAACAAGCATATTCTTTATAATGACTACTTATTAATTTTGTATGAATATATTTTTTTTCCAGTTAAACTGAATCAAAGGCTTTTCCCAAATTCCCAAAGTCTTTCCATTATTTCTCTTTGAGCAAAAATCAGATCAGTTTGATCGCCCTTTCTAAAACCATACTGCTCACTCTTAGCCTTTCTTATACTTTATCTCTTATTCTTGTTGATGTCTTCTTCTTCTTTATCTCATCTGTCCGGTGACGGGTTGAGTCCTTTTTGTACAATCTGTCTCCAAATGGTTCTATTTCTAGTCTTCTCAAACATAGTAATGAAGTTGGTAAATTCGTCTCTTTCTTTTGAGCATCTGAGCCAACGTTTCCTCGGTTTTCCGGATGGACGCTGCCTTCATGTTCTTCCATTTAGCACGATGTTTGGAAGTCTGCGAAAATAGCCATTTTCTGGACATATCCGAACCATCGGAGCTGTTGCTGAAGAATAATGCCTTTGAGGTTTTCCTGGTACCTGAGATCCTGCTTTACTTGTTCTGTGCTTTTATGTTCAGTCCAGTGTGTTTTGTTTATTGTTCTTAGGCACGTAACCTCGAATCCATTTATTTTGAGTTGTTTCTTATTAGTGAGTCGCCATGACTCACTTCTATATGCTGCTGTAGGGATGATAATGGCTTTAAACAGTTTGATTTCAAGATGTTTCGAGAGTTTGTTATTGTTCCATATTTTGTTTAATTTATTTATATTCATCCATCCAATATTAATTCTGTGTTGTACTGTTTCAGTGCTGTCTAAATTGTGTGTAATGGTGTTTCATAAGTAAACAAATGATTTTACTTGTTCTAGGGTTTGATTCTCCAGGGTTAGTGAGATGTTTTCAACTTCTCCTATTTTCATTATTTTAATCTTACTGTTGTTCATCCTCATCCCAAAGTTTTTACATGCTTCATTTAAAGATTGATTGTTCTGTGTAGCTCAGTGGATGTGGCGTTTGCACACCACGGCGCTTGGCCGCACGAAGGAAGACTTGGTTTCGAGTCTAGTCGGCGACTAGAGGAAATTTTTCTAAGCCTTTTTTCGACCGGTTCCCGAGTTAGTCGATCTCTGGCACGGGCAAGCGGGTTTTTCGTCCCGTAAACTCAAGAAAATCGACCGTAGAACCCATATTATTTCAGACATTAAATATATTGTGTTAGGGTTAGGGACCACGAGATGGCGGCACATTTGAGCAGTCTCTCTTCACTGTGTGCCGCTTAATTAGTGATAGCCTTGGGCCATCTATCTCTGATTGGTACCAGTGGAGATTGAACTGCCCACTCAGTCTCCAAAAATTAGACAGGGCTAAATGGCCTCGCCTACTCCCCGTATACGGGAATAAAAAGGCGTTAGCTGATTTTTTTTTTTTTCTAATTGTAGCTTGGATATTCCCAGGATTACTATATCATCTGCGTGTTTGATGTTTGACGAGTGGTTTTTGTGTCTTTGTAGAAGTTTGAAATGAAGGTCCTATTGATATTATTCTATCATAAATCTTTGCATAATGACACAATAATGGTACTCCTCTATAGGTACTACCAGGGCCCGACGAGAGGGGGTGACATCTGAGACTTTGTCACAGGCCCAAAATCGAAAAGGGCCCGCCCGTCGGGCCCCAACGTGTCACATAACTGTGTTTATAATGCATGGTTTCAATTCTCGTAATAATACAACAATGATAAAGGATAATAGCATATCGAGAATGATACTGTGTTTTGTTTTAGACAGGCTGCTACGCTCTTTAGCTCGCCATGAGTGTCCGGAAGACACTGATTCTCTCGCAGAACACAGAACGTTACTGTCTATAAGTGTGAAGTATAATGCTTTTAATCCCAGCTATCTGATAGATTACTGTGTAGGGAAAATAATTTATGAGCAATGTGCTCAGCCCGAGTTGGGCAAGTTATAGATCTTGAAAGGGAACTAGGATGGCCTTAGGTCGTCTATATTTGCATAAATCCGATTCATCATAATTTGCTGCTTGTTGGACTAATTCATTTGGATGTGAGGACGATTTTGAGAAGTATTTTACCGCGACAGATTGCAGGAAAGATTAGATATAAGGGATATTTGTGTCTCGATGAAGTTGAACATTTCTAATGACCATGGAGCATTTAAGATCATGCATAAGCATTTGTTTTGCAGTTTAAGGATATTTTAGCTTGAAGTATAGCTCCAGGCGGGGGACGCATAAGTGATAATGGGACGAATCATCAACTGGTAGAGGAGCAATTTGATTTTAATATTTAGGTTGCTGTTCCTATTGATAAGAGGGTAAAGCTGTGCTATGACTTTCGATGCCTTTTCACATAAGGATTTTTTATGCGGGCTGAATTAGTTTTCTATCTAGCAGTACACCGAGAAATTTGGCTTCTGTTTTCCAGGGAATCTTGATGTTAAATAGAAAGATGTCTTCTTTGGGAGATGTTGAATTTTTTGTGAACAGAAGAGCACTGCTTTTTTGAGGGTTTACTTGTAATCTCCAAATGGAGAACCAGTGTTCCAGTTTCAGCAGGTTATCATGTAGTTTGTTTGTAACAAGATGCGGTTTAAGAGATCTGAACCAGTATTGCTGTATCGTGAGCACAGAGAGCAATGATGGATGAAATCGGGTTATGTGGGATGTCCGCCATGTAAATCGAGAAAACTATCGGCGCCAGGAGGGATCCTTGAGGCACTCCAGCCAAAATCCACTGCTGGGTAGATATCGCTCCATTTAGTTTAACATGCATGCGTCTTCCAGAAAGAAAGGACTTAATGAGGTGGATCAGATCCAGTGGAATGCCAGCTAAAATCAGCTTGTATAGGAGTCCAAAGTGCCACAATTTGTCGAAGGCCTTTTCTAAGTCAAGAAAGACTGCTACGGTGTATTGATGCCAGTTGAAGCTGGTGGTAATGTATTCAACTAGTCTATGGATCTGTTGAGTAGTGCTGTGGAGTTTGCGAAAATCAAACTGCTCTATAGGTAGGATATTTAGCTTGTTAACAGAAACTTGAATTTTGGAGAGGATGACTTTTTCAGCGATTTTGCCCAAATTGAAAATTAGACTGTGATAACCTTGTGGCAGCTGTGGGTCCTTACCAGGCTTATAAATAGCGACCACATCTGCCAGCTTCCAAGCATAGGGAAATTATTTTAATCTAAGCATGGCATTTATTATTGTGTAAGATGAACAATGGCCTTTCGGGGTAGCAGTTTAATAACTTTATTAGGGATGCCGTCAGGTCCAGGAATTTTTTATTTTTTAAATTTTTTATGATATCGTAGATTTCGGCTGGAGAAGTAGAGTTGGCTGGTACAAGTATCACACTGTTTTAGTACGTATCTGACGTGGCGGTGGATTTTATAAATATGATTGAAGTTCAGGTTATCATATGATGGGCTGCACTGCTTTTCTAAGTTTTTGACTATAGTTTCGGCTTTTTCAGCATCTGAGTGAACTATGCCTAAATCCGATATGAGAGGAAGAAGAGTTTTATTTTTATTTTTGATATTTCTTAACAGTTTCCAAACGGTTTGATCACCGGGTGAAATGGAAGCTAATTTATCTTCCTATAGTTTGTTTCTGTGGGCCTTCAGTGTATCTCTCACTGCACTATTCAACTGATTGAGTAACTTTTTATCCTACGGAGCACTTGTATTAAAGTATCTTTTTCTTGCCTTATTTTTTCCCCTGATTATGTTCATAATATCTTCGGGAAGTCTTTTAGGCTTAGAAGGAGGCGTATTTGAGATGACAGATAATAAAACTGCATTGATTTGTTGAGTAAATTTATTGATTGCAGAATCAATTTCTTCTTTAGAGTTAATATGAGGAACAGGACCAAAGTAGTTTGGGAGCACATGGGATAATTTTTCCCAAGGTATGAAAGTGTGAGGCGGGGGGAAAAGTACTTTCTGATTTCCTAATTGGAGCAGAATAGGGTTGTGGTCAGAGGTTAATTCGTCAAGTGAATCCAAGTTGTACTGCAATTTGACATTTTGGAGTACAACTGTATCTAGGACGTCGGAGGAGCCAATTGGACTGAGATGAATTGGTATTGAAGGAACGGCCACAGCTATGCAATTGGAACTTGAGTAGTTAAACAGTATGCGACCATTTTTGTTTGTAGATTTACTGTTCCAAGCAGGATGTTTTGCATTGAATTCTCCAGCGATGATAACCGGTCCTTTTACGCCACGGATGGCATCTAGATCTGAAGTCAACAAGTTGTAAACAGCGAAACTTTTTAGGTTTCCAATTGAGTTTGTGAGGACATTAATGCCTGTAATTTCGAGGTTGGTGATTGTAGGGTTGGTTATTGAATGATGGTTGATATAGTTTTTGATAAGGGTGGCAGTACCTACACGTCTATACCCAAGTCTGTCGTTTCTGTAAATCTGTTACCCTCTGATTTTTTAGGTTAGATTGTACAAGTTTCATTGATTAGAAATATATCTGGGTTATATCTATTATTGAATTCCTGGATTTCCAACACTTTGTTTTTGATATCGTTAGCGTTCCAAGCGATAATCCGAAGCGATTTTTTTCGTATGCATGAGCGAGTGCAGATAATATGGATTAGGTTTGCTGTAAGAATCTTTTTGTAACACTTAGTGATGGATTTGAGTTGGTGAAATCCTCCAGCATATTTGCAAGAGAAGAGGTGATAATAGCTGATAGATTTGAATGTGGATTTTTCAGGTTCTGGTTTTGTACTATCTGTTTGGAGCAGGCCACATCAGCATATGTTCTCGCTTGATGTTGAAGATTCATTTTCTTAAGGGGGGTTCAGTTAATGATGGGCGAGCACCTATTGTCATGTTCTCACTCTTGGAAGACTGGGGAGCTTGAATTTCACGAACTCTCGCACTAATGACGAGGTAGGTTGATTATTTGGATCGTTCCATCTGTTTTTGGGGTGATGTATGCACCCTCTATAATTTGCGGGATGAGGACCGCCACAATTAGCACACTTACCTGGGGTGGATTTTGGCTTGATGCAGGTGTTTGTGGGGTGATTCTCTCTACATTTTAAGCATCTGTACTGGGCTTTTCATAGCTTCTTGGCATGGGCAAATTTCTGGCATCTGTGACACTGCCCAGAAGATGCTCTCTTCCTCAATGGTTCCAGGATGATTTTAAGTCCACAGATTGATTTTAGATTGTACATGTCTATGTAAATATTATGAATCTCTACTAAAACTAGAGGCATAGGTGTCTTATTTGATCTGAACATTCTACTCACCTTTATGGGAGGTATATCCTGTAAGTTGAGAACTATTTCATCCGTGTCAATATCCTCTGAGACTCCTCGTAGGACCACTTTCAGATTTTTTTCGGAGGCAAGTGAAAATGTGTGATATTGTATTCCTCTTGCGTCCAGCTCCTTTGTAAGATTTCTATAATCGGCCACCATGTCGAGCTGGATTTTTATGCCCTCATCTATATTTTTAGCCAATCTGTAACTTATTTGTAAGTTAGCCATGGTGGTTCTTAGTATTGTCCATCTCTGCTTTTCTCTTAGGATAATCGGTGGCACCTTTTCATTGGGAGAGGCAGAGGGGTCTGAAATGGGAGCGTCTTCGTCCATACCAACATCATTTGTTGGCTCATTAGCGAGCGTTTTTTGCTTCTTACGAACATGGATCTCTTCTTGATCAGAAGGATTAGAGGTAGAAACAACTAGATTGAGTTTTTCCTCCATTTGAGGAGAGTCTTCATCTTCCTCATCATCAACCTCGATGAAGAATATAAGTTTAAGCAGCCGGGCCATTCTCGTTCAAATTTTTTGAGAAGCTTTTTAACAAAAGTGAGTGCTAGCCCTTTGTCGAATGACTCGATAATGATGTCGGGGTCGATCATGCTAGTAGGCCATTTCAGCTTGAACTTCTTTTCAAGTTTCTTAATGAGTATAACAGCCGGCTCTTCACTGAGAAAATCAGTGACGGCGTCTAGGTCAGGCACGCTCATATCGATTTAATTGCGTGTGAGCGCAAGAAGAAATCCCACAGGTCAAGAGACCTGCCAGCAGAAATTCTGTAGAAAATCCCGCGGCCACGGAGGACTGCAGCAATATCAAGCGTTGGCTAAATACGCAAAGCAATAGCAATTAAATTGCATCAAAAGTCAAAGTCCTACCTTGTGCTCCACTATCAGTGATCAGATGAGTCTTTTCATCTTCAATCAATCACTAATTTACAACACCAATCACTCTGATAATCCTGAAGAAAATATCGTAAACAAAAATATAAACGTAAACACTGAATTCGGTCATTCTGTGACTCACTGATTCTCTCGGCGCGGATCGGCGTAGTTATAGCGGGTGATGACGTCAATATGCGTTCGTTCGAGGTTGTTGCAGGTGGCTGCGCGAGCTAGTAATTGCATTCACAGTAATGTTCCCTGCCAGAACGCTTCGTTCTTGTTAGTATTTTGATAGACGAAGGTTTTTTATTGTAAAGATTTGTGATTGTGCTTCCGTAGCACAATTGGAAGAACGACGGTATATTGAATAGGCCTAATTTCGATTCTCGTCGCTACGGGAGGAATCTTTATCTGGACGATTTCAATCGAAGGTGAGTTAGCCGATCTCATACGGAGGTAGCAGGGTTTTTTCTCCCGGAAACTCGGGTTTTTCATCCCGCATACAGACAAATCGCCCTCCAGAACACACGCAATTTACAGACAAAAAATACTAGTTGTTGTGGTGGTGGAGGGGGGCGGTAGATGGCGTTGATGGAGATGATTCGTAGTAGAGGTTCGGTGTAGTGGTTTAGACAGTTGTAGGTGTCCTCCCGCGATGAGTCTTAGGACTCCTTGGAGGTATCAGGAATAATAATGAATAATAATAATAAGGTGTGCAACTGTATAGTGAAGGCTGTGCGTTAAAAAATAAAAGTAAGTATTCTTATTAATTTGATTATTTAATTATTAAAGTTATATTTTTAATAATAAAAATTTGACCAACAGAAATATATCATCATAAATCTGGAAATCAAAAACGAAAGGAGCCCGGACCACAGACCTGTCACGGGCCCGAAAATTTCTCTCTGCGACCCTGGTCACTACACTCCCTCTTTGAGTATTTTTCACATACTATAACAATAATCCCCTTGGTCCAATCATCAGGCATCACCTGCTTTCTCCAGATCAGTCTAAAGATGACAGTAACTCTTTCGACCGTGTACTACCAGAAGCTCTAATCATTTCAACAGGCAAACTATATATCCCTGAAGATTTCCCACTCTTCATCTTCCTAAATGATACTTCAAGTTTGCCAGACTTATTTTTTAATTATCTCTATCTCATCACTGTATTCATTTCGGTTTATTTCATTGTGGCTTTCATCTTTATTTAAGAGATCTTTAAATTAACGTGCCACATCATCCTAATATTTTTTCCAGCAATCACACGATTTCCATCCCTATTTATCAAAAAAATTAAAAAATTTTTTTTTTAATAAATTAAAAAAAAAACTGTAGTGAATTCTAATCTAAGACTCAAATCTTGTTTTACTTCAGGCTCTTTCGACATTCATAGCTTCAGCTTTCCATCGCATTTTTTTAAAATCTTCCACATATATCTTAAAAGTTGCGATAAGATGGCTATGATCTCTATCTAAAGCAAATGAAGACAAAACTTTGATATCCATTAATATCTTGCTCCACTCTTTATCAAGGATGAACTAATCTATTTCTGATTTTTGCTCACTATACTAGCTACATATTGCGATTCTGTGGGTTTGTTTTTTTTCTGAAACCAGCTGTTTCCAATTCTCTAATAATCTTTGTCCTGCCTTATTTCTTTGACCAAAATATGCTTTCTAGTTGCATTTTTTAAAGTAATTGTGCATATTAGATAAAAGTATAACCGAACTCTCCTACCACAGTATGAGATCGGCTAACTCACCTTTACTCGAGAAAGGCTGTGTAAAAATTCGTACGTTGTGGCAAGAATCGATGGGCGCATATTCCATCGTTCTTCACTACGCTATGGGGATGATTAATATTTATTTAAGAAAAGAAACTGATACTGAATGTATTTCAGTTTGTCAAAATGTAGTTTATTGTATTGAATATGCTGAAAATTATCGGCTGAAAGTTCTTAAAAAATATGCTCAAAAATCTCTACAGAAGAAAATAAAGATCTACACAAGAAAACAAAGAAAAAATAAGGTTAAGGTTCTTATTCCAGCAGGTTCCTTATGGATATATCGTTTATTAGATACACGTATTCACAAGAATATAATAATTTTATTATTTTCCAACCAAGTGCCCTTAAAAATTCGTTCATAGATATATTGTTCTTCAATTTTTTTTTCGTAAACCGTGATCTTAGTAGATGGCTATTTTATAGGACTTGTTACATGGGAAAAGGTTGCATGAGTTCTAATTTTGCTTTGGGTTTTCACGTTGTATACGAAACTAGAAGTAACAAACATTGTGAAATGTAAATCATTCTCGTACTTATTTTGTTTTAAGCGTCACCCTTAAATAAGCTTGACCTGTTCAGGAAGTTAAACTTTAGTAATATAAGTTGTGAAATTTAGCTCCGATGTAGTGAGGGGTTAATGGAATATCATGATCATTTACCTGATAAATGATATAAATCACATTTGGATGTTGCACAACTCATGGATATTAATTTTAACTTTAATTACTATTTACAGGTAACCGAAACAATTGGTCATCATATTGCTTTTGGTAAGGCTGCAAAGCAAAGCTAGATTAATTTTGTAGTAAGTTATGTTGATTTTTAAAATGTATTTGCGAGAGAAAACAGTTTGATTATTTATAACAAATGCAAAGTCAAATAATAAAGTGAAAATGAATTTTATATTACGAAATCGCAAAATCACGTGTTTCAAATAGCCGTAAGAATTTTCCACGGTATCTTAACCATCTGTTAGCTTACGTAATTTGGATGCAGATAGCTTTAAGTGGATTGAACGCTGCAGATATATACGGATGATTATTAAAAGTGTAACAGGTCATTCCATAAGAACATTTCACGTAAGAGGTTATATGATTTGGTTAATAATGATAACGTACATATTTTATGCATATATTGAACTCCATTTTAATTTTCTTTGGAAAAAAATATTTTAAATCTACATTATATATCTATCTTAGTTAACTACGATTAAGTGTTTTCTTTTCATAAATAAAGGTTGAGGAGGGGATAGTCCATCAGACCTCCCATTTCTGTTTGTGCATGCGTACGTATGTTTTTTTTTTTTTTTTTTTTTTTTTTTTTTTTTTTTTTTTTTTTTTTTTTTTAAATCAGCGCGTTTGCTGACTAATCAGTTGAACACTTCAGTGCTAGAGTAAAATTAGAAATTTCCTAGCCCTGAGAATATAATAACAGCAATGATCCCTTGATCTCCACTGAGGTGTAATATAATAAGACATTACGGAATTGACTTAAATGAACTTAACTTCTCTGGATTTCATTATTAGATGATGAATTTCATTGTTGCATATATATACACTAATTTCCCAGTTGGCCGGAAATGATGAAATTTTCCAACACATTTGTAAAGCGTTATTTATTTGAAAATTAAAATATAACTTTACATTAGGCTGGTTTTCTGGTCTGTAGGGCTTAGAGAGTTAGGATATATAGAAAGAGAGGGTTTATGAAAAAAGATATGAGATGAAGTTAGTGGGAAAAAAGAATTATTTAAATGCAGACCATCTTTCGAATACATGTATAGGAAGGAGTAAGCATTACGCAGATTGTTTTATGGAAATTTGCAGGTATCAGATCAGGGAAATGGGGATGGGTGTTGACAATAATGTCCACAGGGATGAAGGAAGATTAATGGGAAAGAATGAAAGCGCTGAGACAATCTAAAATCACTCCTCTGTTTATACACCAATGCAAGAAGTATAAGGAATAAGAGAGTTTAGTTTTGGTTCTTCCAATCTAACCTCAAATAATTGGATTAACAGAAACATGCTATAAATAGTTTTTTCACTTGGTTATAAATTAAAAATGCCAAAAAATTATATTCTTGTTTAATCCTTTATTCAAGTATAAGCAAACATAGTTTGGCAAGAAGTTTTTCACAGCTAGACTGTATATAGAGGTGAATGACTTCACATTAATTGCCTTAGTATCCCATATTGCAAAGTACACATCCTTTCAGTTGTGTATGATGCTATGCATTATGGGAAGGGCCACTACTCAAACTGGTTTCAATCTTTATTGAGGTTTCATCTGTGGGAGCCAGACCCAGAAGAGATACCAAAGTTGTCGTAATTTGGAAGTCGTTTGTATATCCCATTATTGAGATCTCATCAATAAAAGTCAAAATTGGTTTGGGTAGTGACTCTTTCCATAATGCATTATATAGTGACCCTTCCCATAATGCATATAGCATTATACACACCAAAAGGATGTGTGCTTTGCATTATGGGAATTCGTGCTTTTATTCTTTTCTTAGTTGTGAAGAAACTTCACTTGCTTTGTTTGCTTACACTTGGATAAAGGATTAAACAAAAATATAATTTTTGGCATTCTTAATTGAATGAAAACATTATTATTACGACACCTCCAAGGAGTCTGAAGACTCATCGAACAAGGGCAACTACTTTCTACAACTCTCCGTCTCCATGACTTATTCCACCAAATACAGGGAACTGCAACTATCATCATTATCTGCACCAATGCCATCTACTGCCAACCATCACCACTAGTATTTTTTATTTTTTTGTCTGTAAATTGCATGTTTTTTCTCAAGGCTGGTTTTCTCAAATCAGCCTTGAGAAAACCAGAGTTTCCAGGAGAAAAAAAAAAAACTTGCTACCTCTGTATGAGATTGTCTAAGTCATCTTCAATTGAAAAAAACCCATATAAAGATTCCTCTTGTCATAACGAGAATCAAACTTAAGCTTTTTCCAATCAAAGGGTGCAATGCACCATCGTTCTTCTGCACTACAGAGGTGCTTTGTATTTTTTTTAGAGAAGACAGAAATGATGAAGGGTAGTATCTTACTGATGACAGATGAGTTGTGTTCATTTATTATTATTATTATTTTGTGACACCTCTAAGGAGTTTAAAGACTCATCAAGGGAGGGCACCTACTCTACAACTCACTTAAGTTTGACTTGCCTTAACATAACTCATTTAATTTTGAGAAATTGGGGGGTGGTAGTAGTAGTTAGGGGGGTACTGAAAGTGATTTTGGTTGTGAAATAGACATTACTGGGAAGAGATGCAGTTACAGTTTTTGATGCTGACCTGGGTAATAAGAAAGAAATGTGCAGGTAAATTTAGTTTAATGATGCAAAAAAAAAGGGGGGGGTTATAATAAAGAATTTTAACTATCAAAGTGTATAGTAATGTTGGATGATATGATTGCAGGCAATGTATAAACTTCCAGTTGGTGACAGTGGTCACTTAATCCTGAGCTGGGAGGTGTGAAGGCATGCAGATATATGTGGAATAAGAGGGTATATGTGTAACTTTAGGACAGGAGATTATTTTCTAGAAAAAGTTGTTCTGTGGGAAAAGGAACTTGAAAGAAAAGAGATTAAAGAAAAACAAAAAGATTTTATCTAAATCCAAAAGGGTAACTTATGGAAAAAAAAGAGAAAATTGTGGACAAATTATTAACTTAGAAGAAGTGAACAATTACATCAAGCCTATAAAGTGCAGGCTAGAAGAATGACAAGCATAATAAGAAAGGGGAAGTTAGACTATGAGAGGAGAATGGCAAAATAGAAAAATCTGACGGAGTATTTTCTGTTAAGTGACTAGCAAGAAAAAGAATGAACGACTGGAGGATCACCCTTTCAGATTGTGTTGGTATAAGAGTTATAATGGAACTGTTTGACAATTTTGTTAAGGTTTTTCATACTGATGAAAAAGATTGTTCTAAGGAGCAGAAACTTAAGGGATCCATCCTTCAACTCACTCCCTTGAAGGTGAGTGAAGTGGAAGTCTTTAATCTTGATATAAATAAAGCAGTTTGACTGGATGGGATTTTGCCATGTGCTCTGAATTAATTATTATTATTATTGTATGGGCACTTCCATGGAGTCTGAAGACTCATTGTGGGAGACCCAAACTATCCACATAATCTATCGTACCTTTCCTTGAACCCATTAACAGAAAAAGCACTCACAACTGACTGACTGGCAACCCATTTCACTCATTCACAACTCTCCAAGCAAAAAATCTAGTCCTCACACCCCTACTACTAACCACACCTTTATTCAACTTTCAGGGATAACCCCCCCCCCCTCCTTTCTTCTGACTCCACCAGCCAGGTGCTGAAACATTTTCCCTGCATCAATCCTATAAAACCTTTTAAGCAACTTAAATGCTGTTATCATATCTCCTCGTTTTTCTCCTATCAACCAACTTCTGCAATCCCCACACCCTCAATCTATCTTCATGGGGAACATTCCACAGGCCACTCACCATTTTGGTCACTCGCCTCTGAATCTCCTTGATCACTTCCTCATCCCTAAGAAACCCAGAAGACTAGACTTGAGCACAGTAATCTAGATGTGGATGTATAAGGCCTTATAAAGAGGAATAACAATATGTGCTAAGAAAATTACGTTACCATGATTTCTTGTTTAACCAAATTATTTTAACATCATGATTGTTCATATCTTGCAATGAAACAATCCCCAGTCAGTGGAAAGAGAACTAGATTGTGTCATAAGTGAGGAAGCAAAACAGATGTATTAAATTACAGCAAGGCTGTTTGCATTTCTGGTGTAGCTGTTAGTTTGGTGAGATTGGATAGGAATAGGATATAGGACTGTGTGGTTAAAAAGTTTCTGTACAGTGCTGGTTTCTTAAAGGGAAGGTTTCATAAAGATAAAGAGGTAGTCATTTCATATAAGGCTTTGTTTACACATCTGGACTACTACATACAGATTTGGTTGCCTGGATTTCTAGCAGAGGAGCAAGCCTTGGTAAAAGAGGTGAATAACAATAGCAGCATCAGGTTTGTGAAATATTGTCTATGATGACAGTTTGAGAGAATGTGAATTTCCATGCTTGGTAAATAGGCAAAGGAGAGGTGATACAATTGGAATATAAATTAACAGGAACTTACTAGATATGCAAGATATTTTTCAATGCGTTGAGGGAGAGAAAGGAGTAGGGGACAAGAGATCATTCTCAGAAATTGTATAAAGGTGTGGTATGTGAGGGAGAGAGAGGCATGACTTTTGCATGGAGAGGAGTTATGAATGGAATGCTTGGCTAGATGAAGTAGTATGTGCATGGACACCGAATCAACTTATGGTGAGGTATGACAGATGTTATCCCTGTTAGACTGCTTCTTGCTGTTATCTCTCTCTTGATGAGTCTTGACCCCATGGAGGTGTTAGCAAATAATGACTTCATGGATTATATTGGATTCATACTGGTTTTCATTGTTACATACTTGCTGTAAGAACATGTAGGATTTTATTTGGTTATTATTGACAGTGTGGTGGAGAATATTTTATTATTATTATCAGGCCTAAAGACTCATTGCAGGAGGTCCCACTCTTACACACAGTTCATTATACTGTGACATAAATGCATTCATTATATCAGCATTCGCCATATCCATCAATCTCTACTTAAAAAAACCTACTGTCACTCCCTTGCTCACACATTCCTTATACAGCTTCTCTGGATGGCTTCTTGTTTCTCCCCCATCCTCTCCATCAATGAAAAATTAATCTTTCACATTAATCTGGTAATAACCCTTTACCAACTTGTTTGTCTCAATCATGTCCTCTCTCCTCCTTCCATCCGAAGATTTTGCAATTTGTACTTCCTTAATGTCTTTGTGCTTAATATTCCAGAAACCACAAATCACTTTAGTCAATCATCTCTGAACGTTTTCCATTATCTCTTCATTTTGAAAACCAGGTGGCCAGATCTGTGTATAGTAATCCATGCATGGTCTCCTTATAGAAATAAGGACATTAAGATTATATTGTATGTTAACCCCAACTCAACATCAACAGAGTTAAAGATTGGTACTATCAACGTAAGAAGCCTGAATGGCAAAGAAATGGAGCTAGCTGAGGAATTAGATAAGTACCAGATCGACATAATAGGGGTGACTGAAACAAAAAAGACCAAAACTGGTGAGATCTTTCTGAGCAATAAATACAAAATGTTATATTCAGGCAATGACAATCAAGGAAAAGAAGGAGTAGCCATAGTATTCAACACAAAATACGAGGCTAATCTTCTTGAATGGCAGTCAGTCTCAAGTAGAGTAATGTGGGCAAATATGAGAATGGGGAACTGGACAATGAGACTTATTTGTGCCTATGGTACCACAGAAGGTTCTACTAAGGCAGAAGTGGAGGAATTTTTTCAGGCTTTAGAAAAAGCAACTGACACAATGAAAAAGGAAAAGTTGGTCCTTGTTGGGGATCTAAATAGCAGAGTAGGAAATGATTGAGAGACATATAAAAACATTTTGGGAAAATTTGGAGAAAAGAGCAAAGCTAATAATAATGGCAAATATCTGTTGGATTTCTACTCAGGACATGGACTGGTTATTACTAACCCCATGTTCCAACATAAAAATGTGCACAAATTCACATGGAGAGAAGAGGCTAGGAATAAGAAAAGTCTCATTGACTATGTTATTGTTGATAGTGATGTTTTCTCCCTGGTGCAGGACACCAGAGTGTACAGAAGATTTGAAATTGGAAGTGATCACTATTTAGTCTTGAGCAGGATAAAATTGAATTTCATATTGAAAAGAATAACATGTAAGAAAGTTTTAAAGCGAATAAAAGTTGAGCAGCTCTCAGATGTGAACTGCAGACTAAAATACAGAAATATTATTGAAAAGAAAATGAAAGAGTTTGAGAACAGGAATCAAACCTTGGAGATTCAGTGGCAAACTCTGAAGAAAACATTGATTGATTCTGCCAGAGAGGCATGTGGTGAGGTTGTCTGTAAGGATAAAAATATCAGAACTCCCTGGTGGACACAGGAAGTTAAAGAGGCAGTGAAGGAAAAGAAGAAAGCATATCAAAAGTTCCTGGCAAATAAGTCAGCTTTTACTCTTACAGAATACAGAGACAAATGTAAGAAAGCTAAACAGTGTGTAAAACTAGCTAAACAAAAGTCATGGGAGGACTTTGGCAAGAATATAGAAAATAAATATCAAGAAGGTGGCAAAATATTCTGGAGGTTGTTGAAGAAGCTTAGGAATGGAGGAAAGAGTGCTGTAAAAGGAGTTAGAGATGATAAAGGTGACATGAAAACAGGAGAAAAAGATATCCTTGAAGTATGGAGTAATTACTTTGAAAAACTGCTAAATGAAACAAGCAGTGATGACAGCACAGTGATAAAAAACACTGACCAGGCATGCAGTCAGGAATACATATCCATACTTGAAGTAGAAAAAGCCATCAAAGGCTTGAAATGTGGAAAAGCAGCAGGAGTAGATGATATTCGACCAGAAATGCTGAAGTATGGTGGTATAAAAGTCTTACAGTGGCTGCACTGCATAGTTCGGAAAGCCTGGACTGAGGGACAAATTCCCGATGATTGGAGTAGAGCTCTCATGGTACCCATATATAAAAAGGGAAATAAAACTGAATGTGAGAATTACAGAGGTATTTCCCTACTGAGTGTTCCTGGCAAGATCTATGCAAGTATAGTTGAGAAACGGTTGAGAAGAATTGTGGAAGAAAAGCTTGTTGAAGAACAAGCTGGATTCAGGCCAAATAGAGGCTGTCAGGATCAGATCTTCACTTTACGACAAATAGTCGAGAAAGCATGGGAATATAACAAAGATCTGTATTTAAGTTTTGTCGATTTGGAAAAGGCATATGACAAGGTGCCAAGAGAGAAGCTATTCAATACGCTGCAGTTATATGGTGTCGATGGGGCATTATATCAAGCAATACTTAGTCTTTATTTGAGTTGTAAGTCAGCAGTTAGAATTGAAGGAAGTACAGGAAGATGGTTTAATATTAAATCTGGTGTGAGACAAGGATGTACATTATCCCCTCTGTTATTCATTATCTATATGGTTCACATTATGAAGGAAAGTGGTATTAAACCTGATATCAAAATTGGAGATGTTAATGTCAGCTCTTTGCTTTATGCGGATGATGTTATACTTCTAAATAAATCCGCTAAAAGTCTGCAAGATTCTCTGACTAAATTGAATAGCTGTTGTAATAGATATGGTATGAAGGTCAGCAATAAAAAGACAAAGACAATGAAAATAGGCAGAATCATTGAAAATGTCAACTGTGTTGTGAATGGAGAACCTGTGGAACAAGTAAAACATTTCAGTTACTTAGGCATGATTTTTACTGAAGATGGTAAATTAAATATAGAAATAGACAACAGAATCAGCAAAGCTGGTATGGTGGGAAGTCAATTGAATAAATTCATATGGAATAAGAGAGAAATTAGTCGGAACACTAAATTAGCTGTATACAAGACGGTGTTCAAACCAGTTTTAACTTATGGATCTGAGAGCTGGGTCAGAAGTAAAACACTTGACCAAAGACTAGAGACCGCAGATATGAGAGTCCTGAGAAAGATTAGAGGCGTGAACAGATGGCATCAATGGCAATATCATATTAAAAATGAGGATATTAGGAAAGAACTTGACATTGTCAGCATCCAGGAATGCATTAGCAGAGCTAATCTCAGGTGGTATGGTCACTTAAATAGAATGGGAGAGGAAAGATTAGCAAAACAAGTGTTCTCTGCCAGGTTGGCAGGAAAACGACCCAGAGGAAGACCAAGATATAGGTGGATTGACACAAAAAAAGTGTGTTAGACGATAGAAATATAAGATCTGATAATGTTGGAGTCTTGACAAGTAACAGACTGATTTGGAGGAAAATTGTAGATAGGAAGTTAGTAATGATGTAAATTTTTCATGTAGTACTGTCATATCCTGTACACCCCTTGAGGGTACATGGCAGGAATTTGATGATGATGATGATGATGATGATGATGTATGTTAATGTCCTCTGCACCATTATCAGAATTCATTGTGTTATCCTTACAATTTTAGCAAAATGTCCCCATTTCTATTGCCCCTGGATCCCTCATCTGGATATGTTGAAGAAATAGATTTCAAAATTTTTTGTCATTTTCAGTTTAAAATCTGTAATCCAGTCTTAAATAATAATAAAAAAAAAAAGAAGAAGTAAATTTTGATCATTTTTTTGTTATTTTTTTATATAATGAATGAATCAAGGTTATAAAGCTTTCATACATTTAGTACTGTGGATGGATTAATAGAGAGAGAGAGTTTCACGAGGTAATTAAATTCATCTACTATCTAAAGACAAATAGTGGGATGTCAGTCCACAGCCCTGTTAATCAGAGAACGGAGAATTCCACTTGCTTGGTTAACCAGGGCAGTAAGTTGAATTGATCATATTATTATGATTCAGGCCTCCATGGAGTCGCAAGACTCATTGCGAGAGGCCCATCCTAGAAAATACAAAGTCTATCATACCACTCCTTGAATCCATTGACTGTTTGTGCTCTCACCACTCTATCAGGCAATGCATTCAATCTGGTTCAATCACCCTCCATGCAAAGAAATCACTCCTTACCCTCTGGCTTACAGCTTCCTTTCATAACTCCAAGGATTGCCCCTTGTCCTCATTCCTTCTCCCTGTTGTACCAAATGAAAGAATTTCTCACAGTCAACCTTTAACTACCCCTCAACAGTTTAAAAGTCTTAATCATATCACCTCTCCTTCTATCTACCAAATTCTATAGTCAATATTCCCTCAGCTCCTTATAACTAACATTGTACAGTTCTGATATCATTTTGTTATCTGCCTCTGCACTCTTTCCACAGTTAATTTATCCCCTTTAAATCCTGGGGATGAAATTTGAGCACAATAGTCCAGGTGTGGTTTGATCTGTTTTATCTCTATAAGTCAGCATCCTTCTCAATTTTGCAGCAATTCTCTGGGTTTCCTTCACCACATTTGCAATGTTCCCTGAATTTCAGGTTTCTATCAGTCATCACTCCCAGATTCCCCCCCCACCCACCCACTTCCTCGAGTACATTTCATCCAACAGAGTATGCAGCCTCCCGTCAATATCATATTACCTCCCATTGCAATCATATAGATAACATTACCCCATTTGCTCAAAGCTATGCTGTAAATGATCACTCACTATTTTCTCCAATAATTTCTCCAAGATCTCAACAACTACTGATGAAATACAAAACTGGTCTATATTTTGACACGTCCAGTCTGTTACCCATATTGACCAACAAAACTGCAGGTTTTGTTGGTCGATATGGGTAACATTGGTTTATTTTTGAAATCACTTTAATTTTAATGAAAACATAAACTTAATGTGTGATTCATGTAATGAATGAAGTATCACATATTCTTAAGTCAAAATATTTTGTATTGTGTAAAATACATGCTTTACATTTCATATTTAAAATAATGAGGGTGAAATAAAAACGAGCATATGATGCCAAAATAAATAGTTGTAGAGTAGGTGCCTTCCCTCGATGAGTCTTTGGACTCCTTGGAGGTGTCACATAATATTAATGACAAATAAAAAATGAAGAAATTAAGGTATATTTTATAGTCATATGATTAGTTAATGATTTTAAATTTGAATATATATTGCAAAATTGTTGCATGTTGTATATTAACAGTATATATACAGTATAGCTTTTTTTTTTTATGAATTTGTGATAAGGAGAAAAGACATTGTGCGAATTTCTAGCTTATGACAAAGACAGGGAAACATGCTAATATTTGTATTTTGGTAGTTATTTGGGAGATCATAATAGCATTTAGGGCACTGCATGTATTAGAAATGTGATTTCTGGTATTTTTGCACAAAATGAATTATCACATGGAATAAGAAATTCTTTTTATTATTTTCTCAACTAGTTTTGTGAAATTCCTTTGTTTAACATCATCAAGATAATTACATGACTAAACTAGAAAACAAGTAATAACAGTTAACAACCTTAGTGGAAAAAAACAAGTAGAAACATGGGTGGGAATAGAAAAATAGACTTTACTCTGGAGATCAAACATCCACTTTAGGTCTCCACTGTGTAAGGTCGTGATGGTATATCAGTGTGTGATAAAGGTCGTCATCTATCATTTAATGGACAAGTTAGCATTTTGTTCAACTAGGGAACATATGCTTTTATGGCAGCAATATATGCTAGGGTTATCGGAGTCCATTTTTTGAAAACAGGTCCACTGCAAGAGGTGGGATTACTTTAACTGATATATTAATGATGTAGCTAACGGTTTTAAGGGAGATGTTCAGTTGTTTCCAGACTGCATATTGAGGGAGATGGTAATATCAGAGGATTTTGATGGGAAGATAGTGGGAATAAAAGTGTAATGTGTAAAGTACTTTTTTACAAAATGTAACAATGATGCCCTTTGATTAGGACCTGAGTTTGAATCCTGTCTAGGAAGTGAAGCCACTCTGTAGAGGTTGTTCACACCTTTAGGCCTCTTACCCAAAGGCTAGAGTTCTGAAGTAGCTTTAAACTTTTTGTTTTTGTTATAGACTACCTTGTTAGAAAGCCAAAGCATGGGTGAAGGATCAGATTTTTAGGTAAAAACGAGGAATGAATGAAGGTGTTCATGCCAAATGTTAAAAATACCAAGCTATTTTAAACCTGGTTTTACTCCATTTCCTAAGTAAGCAAACTTGACTTGTTTGTCTGTTTGCTTACTTGGGAAATGGAGTAAAACCAGGTTTAAAATAGCTTGGTATTTTTAACATTTATTATACCAAGGTAGAATACTTTCTACATTTATATCTCCTCCTGAGATTTTTATTTAATAAGGTTAAAACACCTTATGGTAACTTGTTCTGGTAAAATACGTATAAGCTCTGTATTACTAAAATCTTGGTAATTCTAGCCTGGCTCCCACTGATGAGACCTCAATAAAGGTCGAAACCGGTCTGGGTAGTGGCCCCTTGCCTTTAATACAAAACATCATACATCTCCTCCAGGAGATGTGCTTTGCATTATGGGTAAATATTAAGATTAGTGATCAGAGATTATTCTACTTTTACCATGAGTTGCCTTGGTCTTGCACTACGTGCAGGGTCAGCTAGACTTGCAACACTTGCAGGCACAAACTTGACTTGTTTGTCTGTTTGCTTACTTGGGAAATGGAGTAAAACTAGGTTTAAAATAACTTGGTATTTTTAACATTTATTATACCCAAGGTAAAATACTTTCTACGGTGTTCATGCCAGATAGTAATTTCACTAATGTGTTTTTGAGCAGGTATTAGGATTTGGAAATGATGCAATAATTCAAATGAAAAGTAGAATTAGAGAGAGAGAGAGAGAGATCATCCTATATGATAATGCTGTTATGGAGAAATATATTCTGTAGGGAAGGCTTATTATCATCATCAGATTGTGATATTAATTGCCTTAGGAGTGGTGTAGTTAACAGTTTTGGCAGGAGTTCACATACTAAGTAAAGTCATTGCTAATAGCAAATGGAGAATCTCTTCTAATTGGATCTGTGGAAGTGAAGTAAATTAAGTTAGCCAGTGGTGTACATGTTGACATCACCAAAGAGAATGACTTTTGGAAGTTTGAATGCTATTGGAAGTTTCTTTGTGACAGATCTGTATTTGAGGAAAGGAATTTAAAGTAGTGAGCCATTTGTGAATTAAGGAATTAATAAGGACAACTTGAATCTTGAATGCAAATAAAGATTACAGAATGATTTTGAGATTGTTAGCCATAAAAGATCAGTTGAGATTAGTCAGCTAGATGAGGAGAGCATAATATCACAGTAGGCATACAGCATAGATCCTACCTTTTAAGATGAAAGGTGGGGGGAAGTTAGTTCCATAAGGATAAGATAATGTTATTCAACTAGTTTGATGCAGAATCCCTACAGAGTGATTTGAATTGACTTGTGTTATGAACAAATGATAATGAACATCTGTTCACTGTGACTAAGTGCAGGATTAGGAGTGATAGTTGACAGGGAGCATGAAGCCATCTTAGTATGGTGGTCAAGTCCTCATAAAGATAAATGTAATATTGCAGAGGACGCTATTTTAAGTATTATTATTATTACGGGCGACTCCAGGGCGTCCTTAAACTCATCGAGGGAGGCCCTAAACATCATGTCCACACAACTATACGACATTCTCACAGTATCTATCATACCTTGCCTTGAACTCACTCACTGTCATAGCACTCACAACAGACTCTGGCAACTTATTCCACTCATTTACCACTCTATAAGTAAAGAACCCAGCTCTAACACCCTTGCTAACCACACTCTTGCCCAGCTTCCATAGGTGTCTCCTAGTTCTCCCACCACCAGTCCTGATCTCAAAAATATCCTCTGAATTAATCCTATAGAAACTCTTTAGCAATTTGAATGTCTCAATCATATCTCCCGTTTTCTGCCTATCAACTAATTTCTGCAACATGTAGTGCGCCAAGTATAAAGAAGTTATTCTTCCACTTTATAAGACACTACATCTGGAAATTTATGCTCAGTTGTGGTAACCTGGATGAGGAGAGGTAGTAATGTAAAGTGAGAGAATATGGATTCCAATGTTGAGAGGGAACAGAGACACACAAATTAATAAGAGTATTTCATGATCTTAATGCAGGATGGATTTTTCAGTAGTTGGTAGATGAATAGTGAAAGAACATGGAGTCCTTTCTTGGTAGAAAAGTGATCAATATTGCTTTGAGTACTAAATTTTTCTCATAGCATGTGGTGAGTAATTGAGATGGGTATGCCAGTAGTGAATATTTCTTTGCTGAACCAGTTTGGGGAAAGATATGATAGGTGTGTAGGTTGAGTGTCCATCATGTTGAGTCCATAGACTTGACAGATTGCTCTCCCAAATTATAATTTGTAGAGGATGGGTGAAGGGGACTTTTCCAAACAAAGAGGTTGTACAGGTTTATGAATAACTCTACTGTCTTCTGAGTAGAAGGATGTTAATTGCTGTTAATGAAACAGCTCAGTTTCACTCTGTATTTGTGTTAAAAAAAAAAAAACTAATTACAGTAGTGCTATAATATGTAATCACTTGAACATTTTTAGAATGTCAAAGATACTTTGTATTAAAGTCATAACTTTTTTTTTCTAATGAGCAATATTTAAGTTGGATTAAATTTTTGTTATAACTTATTTTTTAGGCAGTAAAAAACTATGGATCCTGGATTAGGAGCAAGAAACAAAACATCAAGATCCCAGAAATTTTCTAACAGGAGATTCTTTCATCATGGACGACATCCTGGATTCCATTCTGATTATTATGAAAATATGAGCTCTGCTGGAACTTTAAATACTACAAATTTTAATGTACACTTCCCTTCTTCTCATCAGTATACTGCAGAGAATGGCATAGTAAATTTGGAAAATTATCAGAGCTGTGAAACATCTGAGTATGGAAAAAATAAGACCAGTAAAAAGAAGCCATGGCAGACAAATCTTCAAAGTCATCAAAATTATCATCCCAGAAAAGTTTCAGATCATCATACAAAATATGCTGAAAAATACAAGAAAAGTGTTGCAAACGAATTAGATACATTTCAGAATGTAGAAGGTGTAAATCAAGCTTCTAGCAGAGTAAGCAATGCTGAAAGTGAGAATGTAGAAAAATATTCAATGGCTGATCCAAAATATGATGCAAGTCACACAAGCAAACCATTTAGAACCCAACATCAACAACCTACTAGGAGTTCAAAAACTAGTGGTAGATATATCAAACGAGATATAGTTAATCTTTTGCCTATGGATGGTAGGTATTTCCACCACGAAGAAGCCACAAATGCTTATAATGATAATTTTAATAGCACTGGTTATCACATGGAAGATTCACCTCTGCATAACAGTTATCCTGGACAGAGCAGAAATTATGAACATCCTAGACATCGTAGGAATAAGTATGACATAAAGGACCAAAATTTTAATGTGGGTATTAATCATAAATGGAATGGACAAAAGTTACGAAATTATTCTAAATTTTCACATCATCCTACTCCTGAATGCAATTCATATGATGGAATACAAGAAAATCATCTAAATTCCCATGCCTTTTCTGGAACTGAAAATTTTGAAAAAAGTGCAGATAGGAAACCTAAGAGCTTTAAATATAAAAGAAATAAAAGTAATACAAGCTTAGGTGATAGCAAGGAACATTCAGGTGAATTAATTTGCAAAGATGAAGATGATGCTTCACAAAGAGGTATGTTATAAAATTATTTTGTTAGAATTGCATTAGTAACTAGCAAACCCCCCTTTAGGTGCTGTGTGTACATAATGTTTAATTTGAAATCCTTATGATAATTAGAGGAATTTCTTTCAAAATTTCTCACTCTGTATCATGTTGATTTTCTGCAGATGTTGCAAGGTTTTTCACAAAACTCCAGTTTTTCATTAATCAGAATAGACAAATTGAGAATGGACCAGTTTATAAACATTCACAAAGAAATATATCATGACTTAATTGCTCTTGTTCAAGACTAACTTAAGCACATCATTTGGCATGTTTATTTATTTATTTCCTACACTTTGTTATAATTTTCTTCATTACTATTTATTTTTAATTTTTGCCTTCACACAATGTTCAAAATGTACCATCATTCTTAACAGATTTTTTAGAAATCCTCTCATAAAATGGGGCATTGTGTTATATTATATGCTGAATTGGAATGCATTAGTCAATTATTTTCTGAAACTTGACTATAAAATTAAAGTTCAGCTTTAATTTTATAGTCAAGTTTCAGAAAATTTTTATAGTCAAGTTTTAAATCCTCTTGAAGAGGCATTATTACTAATAACTCTCCCAAGCTTCACATCATCTGCAAACAGCAGAATATCTCCTTGTAGCCCCATGACAATTATATCATTAACATAAAGATTGAACAATAATTGTCATGGTACTGAACCCTGTGGAACTCCACTTGTAACTTTTGACTCCCTGATACTGCCCCCCCCCCCCCAGACTTGAGAGGAAGCAGTATCAGGGTGTAGGAAACTCTATCTGTCAGAAAGCCATGTAGCAGTCTGCTGATTTGATATCCAAACCCATATGTTGCAACTTAACAACCAGCTTGTCATGTTGCACCCTGTCAAATGCCTTTGCATAATCCAAAAAAATGAGTGTATGCCTTACCTTCAGCCACTGCTCTTTTTACTCTATTGTAAAAGGTGACCAGATTACTAAAGCGAAAACGCTCCTTTAACAAATCCATGCTGGCATACATTAATAATATTGCATTCATATTTCCAATTCTGTATACAAGTTTTTATCAATGCTTCCTAGAGAGAGTGCATGCTTATGCAATGGCACTCTCTCCAGGAACTTGCCCTGTTGTAAGACTTGCATTAAACATCAGATTAATGGTATAGTCAGTTTCACAGCACATTCATTCCCTTAAAATGTAGCAAAACCTCACTGACATTTAGAGCAGTCAGTATTCAGAATACATCCTTTTCATTCACTTCTCTATGCATCGCCCTTACTTATCCCTATAGGAATAAAGACTGTTTTACCAGGATGGAACACTAATAAAGTGAAAATTAAATAGTACAACTAGTCAAGTTAATCTGCCTTGGTTACCTGAATTCCATCTCCATCTATCAGGGTAACCTATCCTCAATAATTTTTGCTCCTATTTGCCACACAGTGAAAACATTCTTTGGGATTCTTAGATTGCAGCATTAATCTCCTCTTGTATTCTAATTTTTTTTGCCTTGCCGCATTGGTAATCTTCCTAGCCTGAGTCTTATATTCCTTATGCAATTGTTCTCCACTTCTCTCTCTTTATATGCCTTTTGTATCTTCTGCAATTCCTGCTTAATTTCTCTAGTCATTCATTTGACTCCAGATCACTTTATCTTTTTCACTTGAGCTATAAAATGTGCTCTTGCTGACATCAATTTTTTTCTTAAATATTTTCCATACACTATTGCCTGACCTCTTCCTTCAAATTATTTCATCCATTGTACTGCTCAAAGCTGGTTTCTAATTCTGTAATAGTTGCCTGCCTTATAATTCTACATAAATTCCTTCTACTTTCATACTTCTATGTGCCTATTCATTCTCGAAGTCAGGACCATATGGTCATTGTCATTTACTGAGGGCAAGTGTGGTATCTCAGTCAGTCAGATGCTCTGATGTTATGACCAAGTCCAAAACTTTTGATTCTTATGTTCCCTCCACCACATGCTGCCCAAGACAGTTCTTCTTTGGTGCATCAATCCGAAGATGTTAGTTATAGCAGCGCATCATAACATCCTGTCTTGTGACCTCGTTTTTATCTCTTCATAACTCTTAGCGCTGGTTAGCATCATCATCAAATTCCTGCCATGTACCCTCAAGGGGTGTACAGGATATGATAGTATTACATGAAAAAAATTACATCATTACTAACTTCCTATCTACAATTTTCCTCCAAATCAGTCTGTTACTTGTCAAGACTCCAACATTATCAGATCTTATATTTCTATCGTCTAAGGCACTTTGTACCGCATCAATCCACCTATATCTTGGTCTTCCTCTGGGTCATTTTGCTACCAACCTGACAGAGAACACTTGTTTTGCTAATCTTTCTTTGCCCATTCTGTTTAAGTGACCATACCACCTGAGATTAGCTCAGCTAACGCATTCCTGGATGTTGACAATGTCAAGTTCTTTCCTAATATCCACGTTTTTAATATGATATTGTTAAGTTTTGTCGATCTGGAAAAGGCATATGACAAGATGCCAAGAGAGAAGCTATTCAATACGCTGCAGTTATATGGTATCGATGGGGCATTATATCAAGCAATACTTAGTCTTTATTTGAGTTGTAAGTCAGCAGTTAGAATTGAAGGAAGTACAGGAAGATGATTTAATGTTAAATCTGGTGTGAGACAAGGATGTACATTATCCCCTCTGTTATTCATTATCTATATGGATCACATTATGAAGGAAAGTGGTATTAAACATGATATCAAAATTGGAGATGTTAATGTCAGCTCTTTGCTTTATACGGATGATGTTACACTTCTAAATAAATCCGCTACAAGTCTGCAAGATTCTCTGACTAAATTGAATAGCTGTTGTAATAGATATGGTATGAAGGTCAGCAATAAAAAGACAAAGACAATGAAAATAGGCAGAATCATTGAAAATGTCAACTGTGTTGTGAATGGAGAACCTGTGGAACAAGTAAAACATTTCAGCTATTTAGGCATGATTTTTACTGAAGATGGTAAATTAAATATAGAAATAGACACAGAATCAGCAAAGCTGGTATGGTGGGAAGTCAACTGAATAAATTCATATGGAATAAGAGAGAGATTAGTCGGAACACTGAATTAGCTGTATACAAGACGGTGTTCAAACCAGTTTTAACTTATGGATCTAAGAGCTGGGTCAGAAGTAAAACACTTGACCAAAGACTAGAGACCACAGATATGAGAGTCCTGAGAAAGATTATAGGCATGAACAGATGGCATCAATGGCAGTATCATATTAAAATCAGGGATGTTAGGAAAGAACTTGACATTGTCAGCATCCAGGAATGCGTTAGCAGAGCTATTCTCAGGTGGTATGGTCACTTAAACAGAATGGGCGAGGAAAGATTAGCAAAACAAGTGTTCTCTGCCAGGTTGGCAGCAAAATGACCCAGAGGAAGACCAAGATATAGGTGGATTGATAGGGTACAAAGTGCTTTAGACGATAGAAATATAAGATCTGATAATGTTGGAGTCTTGACAAGTAACAGACTGATTTTGGAGGAAAATTGTAGATAGGAAGTTAATAATGATGTAATTTTTTTTCATGTAGTACTATCATATCCTGTACACCCCTTGAGGGTACATGGCAGGAATTTGATGATGATAATGATGATGATATTGCCATTGATGGCATCTGTTCACGCCTATAATGTTTCTCAGGACTCTCATATCTGCGGTCTCTAGTCTTTGGTCAAGTGTTTTACTTCTGACCCAGCTCTCAGATCCATAAGTTAAAACTGGTTTGAACACTGTCTTGTATACAGCTAATTTAGTGTTCTGACTAATTTCTCTCTTATTCCATATGAATTTAATCAATTGACTTCCTACCATACCATCTTTGCTGATTCTCTTGTCTATTTCTATATTTAATTTACCATCTTCAGTAAAAATCGTGCCTAAGTAGCTGAAATGTTTCACTTGTTCCACAGGTTCTCCATTCACAATATAGTTGACATTTTCAATGATTCTGCCTATTTTCTTTGTCTTTGTATTGCTGACCTTCATACCATATCTATTACAACAGCTATTCAATTTAGTCAGAGAATCTTGCAGACTTGTAGCGGATTTATTTAGAAGTATAACATCATCCGCATAAAGCAAAGAGCTGACATTAACATCTCCAATTTTGATATCATGTTTAATACCACTTTCCTTCATAACGTGATCCATATAGATAATGAATAACAGAGGGGATAATGTACATCCTTGTCTCACACCAGATTTAACATTAAACCATCTTCCTGTACTTCCTTCAATTCTAACTGCTGACTTACAACTCAAATAAAGACTAAGTATTGCTTGATATAATGCCCCATTGACACCATATAACTGCAGTGTATTGAATAGCTTCTCTTTTGGCACCTTGTCATATGCCTTTTCCAAATTAACAAAACTTAAATACAGATCTTTGTTATATTCCCATGCTTTCTCGACTATTTGTCGTAAAGTGAAGATCTGATCCTGACAGCCTCTATTTGGCTTGAATCCAGCTTGTTCTTCACCAAGCTTTTCTTCCACAATTCTTCTCAACCGTTTCTCAAGTATACTTGCATAGATCTTGCAGGAACACTCAGTAGGGAAATACCTCTGTAATTCTCACATTCAGTTTTATTTCCCTTTTTATATATGGGTACTATGATAGCTCTACTCCAATCATCGGGAATTCGTCCCTCTGTCCAGGCTTTCTGAACTATGCAGTGCAGCCACTTAACACTCTTATACCACCATACTTCAGCATTTCTGGTCGAATAGCATCTACCCCAAGCCTTTGGCTTTTTCTACTTCAAGTATGGATATGTATTCCTGACTGCATACCTGGTCAGTGTTTTTTTACCACTGTGCTGTCATCATTGCTTGTTTCATTTAGCAAATTTGCAAAATAATTACTCCATACTTCAAGGATATCTTTTTCTCCCGTTTTCATGTCACCTGTATCATCTCTAACTCCTTTTACAGCACTCTTTCTTCCATTCCTAAGCTTCTTCAACAACCTCTAGAATATTTTGCCACCTTCTTGATATTTATTTTCTATATTCTTGCCAAAGTCCTCCCATGACTTTTGTTTAGCTAGTTTTACACACTGTTTAGCTTTCTTACATTTGTCTCTGTATTCTCTAAGAGCACAAGCTGACTTATTTGACATGAACTTTTGATAAGCTTTCTTCTTTTCCTTCACTGCCTCTTTAACTTCCTATGTCCACCAGGGAGTTCTGATTTTTTTATCCTTGCAGACAACCTCACCACATGCCTCTCTGGCAGAATCAAGCAATGTTTTCTTCAGAGTTTGCCACTGAACCTCCAAGGTTTGATTCCTGTTCTCAAACTCTTTCAATTTTTCTTCAATAGTCTACAGTTCACATCTGAGAGCTGCTCAACTTTTATTCGCTTTAAAACTTTCTTAAATGTTATTTTTTTCAATATGAAATTCAATATGAAATTCAATTATCCTGCTCAAGATTAAATAGTGATCACTTCCAATTTCAAAACCTCTGTACACTCAGGTGTTTTGCACCCGGAAGAAAACAGACTTTTCACGAGACTTTTCTTATTCCTTGCCTCTTCTCTCCTGTGAATTTGTGCACATTTTTATGTTGGAACATGGTGTTAGTAATAACCAGTCCATGCCCTGAGCAGAAATCCAACAGATATTTGCCATTATTATTAGCTTTGCTCTTTTCTCCAAATTTTCCCAAAACATTTTTGTATGTCTCACAATCATTTCCTACTCTGCTATTTAGATCCCCAACAAGGACCAACTTTTCCTTTTTCATTGTGTCAGTTGCTTTTTCTAAAGCCTGAAAAAATTCCTCTACTTCTACCTTAGTAGAACTTTCTGTGGGACCATAGGCACAAATAAGTCTCATTGTCCAGTTCCTCATTCTCATATTTGCCCACATTACTCTACTTGAGACTGACTGCCATTCAAGAAGATTAGCCTCGTATTTTGTGTTGAATACTATGGCTACTCCATCTTTTCCTTGATTGCATTGCCTGAATATAACATTTTGTATTTATTGCTCAGAAAGATCTCACCAGTTTTTGTCTTTTTTGTTTCAGTCACCGCTATTATGTCGATCTGGTACTTATCTAATTCCTCAGCTAGCTCCATTTCTTTGCCATTCAGGCTTCTTATGTTGATAGTACCAATCTTTAACTCTGGTGATGTTGAGTTGGTGTTTGTTTTCAGTATATGAAATTCTTGGTCTGCCTTGTGGCTTCTTTCCTTCTACAGCCCCCCCCCCCCCCCATCATTTCTGTAATCATGCCTCAGATGGTGTCCAATTAGGCCTTTTCTTCTCTTATTGATGTGATTCATTAGTGACTGCTCTTCATGAACTATATTTAGAACTTCATTACTTTTTCTTTCTGTCCAACTAATTTTCATCATCTTTCTCCAGCACCAAAGTTCAAATGCCTTCAAGACAGTTGTCACTCAAAAAATTTAGTTCACTTTGTATGTATATATTCCTTTATATTGCTATATAAATGATCACTCTATTTGTACTTGCCTAACTAATTGCCTAAACATTTCCTGCTCATCACTATCTATGTTTCCTAGCCTGTAGCAACATCTAACTAAATATCTTGTCCTGTAAACTTCTATATTGTGCAATGTATTCTCAAAGCCATTAGTGTGATTTCCACTCTGATCTTGTGCTTTGTGAGGGCACAGTTCATTTCTTATCCTGAGTAACACTCCACCACCTCGTTAACAGGGAATTTCTATCCCTGTAAGAACATCCTCCTCTGACTAAATTTTACTAATATCAATGATCTTTGGAGAGACTGAGTCAATGGATGCCACAAACTCATTCTCTTTATTTCTAATGCACCTAGCATTTGTAAACAGAAAAACCAGTGCACCACCAGGATTCATATGCTCATTATTACTCCCTGCATATTCCCTCTGTCTCTGTTATTCCCACAAAGCCATCTACACTGTGTTCCATCATTGCAACTCTAGTTCTCCTGTCCGAACACACTTGCCTAGAAAACAACAATCTCTCCAAATGCCTGCATCCTTCAGTGTTTAAATCCATCCATCTCTTGCATACAGCTCCTTTCTGTCCTCAGATGTACTCCACATATTCCAGGCCTCTCTTCCTACACATTCTTGCTTTATCACTGCTCTTCTTCCCCACTCTGCATTATCATACTGAGGCAACACACTCACTCCCCCCGACACATTTCTGCTGCACTCTTCCTAACATCAGCCTCAAATCTCTTGCTACACAATTCACACTACCTCTCAGGTCATTTGTGTCAACTATCACTATAATCTCTCCCCTCCCCCACCTTATCTCCTTTCCCTCCACTTTGTCTTCTTTCTCTTTATCTATTATTCCCACACTCTCCCTTGACTTTCTCCAGTTTCCTCTCTTTCCCTGTCTCTCACCTTCTGCTCTTTCTCACGCTCTTCTCCCACATCTTCTCTCATTCTCCTTGCACTAATCAGCCTCTCCAGCCTCCTAATCTCATCACTGATCTTCTTCAACTCATTCTTCATTCTTACCATCTCTTTTCTCAGCAGTTCTCTTTCTCTCTCCACATATGCTACTTGTGTAATGGCCATGATACCTCTCAAATTCATACATGCATCTTTCAGGTTCTCCTTCCTCTCTACCACTACTGGTATCCACAAACTTATTCCCATTTCTGAAGCACTATCTCTGCTGCTGCTTAATCCAGAGATCAAAACGCTTATGTCACACTATGTTCCACGATTTTCTTTTTACATGCTTAATTGTTATTGAAGTGCTTCCCATTGCCTACATTTAATGCTCGCGTGCACACACACACTTCTGTTCCTATCTTGCCACTTTTTTTAACAGGATATGTAGCATGCTATGAAATCCTTGAATATGCTATAAATAATGTATTCTTTTAATGGTAGCAGGCCGGGTGACAATGTTTTACATCTAGTGGCTACCATGATGAATACAAGCATAGTTATAACAGAGATAGACAGTTTCATCATAAAGCCATTCCATTTTATATATATAAATATATATAACAAAAACCACACTACTCGTACAAAAAAAATAGAACAACTCAATAGCATAAAAATAAAATGTTTTTCAAAAGTCCGCTCTTAATACTAATAGTTTTTACTAATAAGTCTTTTTTTAATCCTTGTTGAGTGACCACTTGATCTGTTTGCACTAGCACCCTTTTATTTGAAATGATCATCAATCCTATCAGTATAATACATAGCTGGCAGTCTTTTCAGCTCTGAATTTATATTCTTTACACTTTGCCACATTAAACTGGCAGCCATTATCTTTTAACTCTTACCTTTCATTGAACATCCCCCCTCTTTTTTTTTTATTATCAACCAACTTTTGCAATCCACAGATCCTCAGTCTATCCTCATAGGAAGCATTCTACAGACAGACCACTCATCATTTTGGTCACTCACCTCTGGATTCTCTCCACCACAACCACCTGATCTCCACGAAACTCAGGTGACCAGACCACACAGTAATCCAGATGTGATAACCCCCTTATTTCTGTTTGTTAGTGTGTTATTGGAGGACTGGCTACTTGAGAAATACACCCTCTAAACTTCACCTTTCTACTATCCCAAATCCTTGTCTTCATCAATTTCGTTGAGTACAGTTGCCTCGGTATGATATGCAGCTTGAAATATTTGTATCCCAAAATGCATAACTTTATACTTTTCCACATTAAATTAACATCTATTATGTTTTACTTTTACTGTCAACCTATTCGAATCATCCTGCAGGATCTCTTCATCACCTTGATTAACTGTTACCCTACCCATTTTGCATCATCAGCAGACAACTGAATATCTCCCTTCAAATTATTTCCTATATCATGGGAAATTGCCTTCTCCTGGATTCTACTCTTCCATATACCATTTTTTGGTGTCTATCCACAAGCCACCCTTTTATCCATATCCATCTCTATTTGTTGTAGTTGGCATTTAGAATTCCATGTGGTATCCTGTCAGATGCCTTTGTGAAATCCAACAGTTTCATCATAAAGCCATTCCCTTTTTCCAACTCAGCTGTCACTCTGTTATAAAAAGTTAATAGATCACTAAGGCATGACCTATCCTTCATAAAGCAATGCTACCGCTCATAGAGTACCATATTCTTATATCCACACACTCCTGAATTATCTTTTTGACCAACTTTTCCATTACTTTTACCACCACTCTTGAAATACTGATTAGTTTATAATTTGCTACACAGATTTAGATCCTCCTTTATACAAAGGAATTATTTTGGCCTCCTTCCATTCTCTTGGGACTTTGCCAGCTTTAAAGTGTAGTCAAAGACATCTCCCCTGCACATTCTCTTAAAATGTGAACCAATATCCCTTTCAATTCCACAGTTGTATTTGCAATCAGATTCTGTGGTATTCTAAGTTATTCCAATTCATTAACCTTTTCCCATCACCTCTGTCATAACAGTATCTTCACTAGGATGATATACCTTTGCAGAATGGTCACTCAGTAGCTCAACAATTTCATCTGCCTCTGTTATCTCTTCATCACCTGTTACCCTACCCACTTTGCATCATCAGCAGACAACTGAATATCTCCCTTCAAATTATTTCCTTACCCATTAAAGTTATCCTTCCATAGTCATTCTTCCTCTTACTTGCCACATAATGAAATTTCCTTTTGTCTGTTTGGCTAATTTCTTCTCATAATCTGATTTTTGCCTTCCTTACCATGCTGGTCACCTTTCTTGCCTGATCTTTATACTGTTCATGAGTTAACTGGTCACCTTTCTCCTTGTATATCCTCCACAACATTTTTTTTTTTTTTTTTTGCACCTCTATCCCTTTGACATCTGTTATGTTTTGAATGATCAGAAAGAGAATTCAAGAATGAGTAGATTAAAATATGGTACTGTATGAGAGTCAGCATGGCTTTGTGAAGGGTTGGTCATGCGTCTTAGTAATTTACTAACTTTTCATAATAGAGTAACAGCTGAACTGGATAAAGGAAATGGCTACACAATGCTCTTGCTGAATTTTGTAAAGACCTTTGGCAGAATACCACATGGAACTCTGTTATAGCAATATAGAACAAATGGGGATGGATATGACACTATTAAGTGGATAAGAGGGTGGCTGCTGGATAGATATCAAAATGTGGATATTGAGGGGCAGAATTGAGGTGAAACCATGTTCCAACATAAAAATGTACACAAATTCACATGGAGAGAAGAGGCAAGGAATAAGGAAAGTCTCAGGAATTAGATAAGTACCAGATCGACATAATAGGGGTGACTGAAACAAAAAAGACAAAAACTGGTGAGATCTTTCTGAGCAATAAATACAAAATGTTATATTCAGGCAATAACAATCAGGAAGAAGGAGTAGCCATAGTATTCAACACAAAATACAAGGCTATTCTTGAATGTCAGGCAGTCTCAAGTAGAGTAATGTGGGCAAATATGAGAATGGGGAACTGGACAATGAGACTTATTTGTGCCTATGGTCCCACAGAAGGTTCTACTAAGGTAGAAGTGGAGGAATTTTTTGAGGCTTTAGAAAAAGCAACTGACACAATGAAAAATGAAAAGTTGGTCCTTGTTGGGGATCTAAATAGCAGAGTAGGAAATGATTGTGAGACATACAAAAATATTTTGGGAAAATTTGGAGAAAAGAGCAAAGCTAATAATAATGGCATATATCTGTTGGATTTCTGCTCATGACATGGACTGGTTATTACTAACACCATGTTCCAACATAAAAATGTGCACAAATTTACATGGAGAGAAGAGGCTAGGAAAAAGAAAAGTCTCATTGACTATGTTATTGTTGATAGTGATGTTTTCTCCCTGGTGCAGGACACCAGAGTGTACAGAGGATTTGAAATTGGAAGTGATCACTATTTAGTCTTGAGCAGGATAAAATTGAATTTCATATTGAAAAGAATAACATGTAAGAAAGTTATAAAGTGAATAAAAGTTGAGCATCTCTCAGATGTGAACAGTAGACTAAAATACACAAAGATTATTGAAGAAAAAATGAAAGAGTTTGAGAACAGCAACCAAATCTTGGAGATTCAGTGGTAAGCCTTGAAGAAAACCCTGATTGATTCAGCTAGAGAGGTATGTGGTGAAGTTGTCTGCAAGGATAGAAAAATTAGAACTCCATGGTGGACACAAGAAGTTAAAGAGGCAGTGAAGGAAAAGAAGAAGCATATCAAAAGTTCCTGACAAATAAGTCAGCTTGTGCTCTTAGAGAATACAGAGACAAAAGTAAGAAAGCTAAACAGTGTGTAAAACTAGCTAAACAAAAGTCATGGGAGGACTTTGGCAAGAACATAGAAAATAAATATCAAGAAGGTGGCAAAATATTCTAGAGGTTGTTGAAGAAGCTTAGAAATGGAGGGAAGAGTACTGTAAAAGAAGTTAGAGATCATAATGGTGACATGAAAATGGGACAAAAAGATATCTTCTTTTTTTTTTAATTTATTTATTATTATCCCATGGTATTAATACACCAGATCATAGAGGTCAAGTTCATGTATTTTATACAGCACCTTATCTGGGGGTTGTTATAGAGTTCACATTTGGAAATGTTCATACAGTTTAGCAAATGCATTGGTGATGCTTCCTCGATGTTACAGATTTTGCAGGTGGGGAAGACTTTTATGCCATTGCTAAACTTGATTGGTCTTGAGGCGAGAGATCGTGGTAGTGGCACTGCGATTAAACTTGGAGTTGATGGTAGCTCCTGGATTTTCTGCTAAGTACCAGTGGTGAGTCATGTCCTCAAGAATTGTTCTTTTTATGTTTTCTTTTTGGGTGGTTTTAAAAAGATCGAAATCTGTGGTATCACTTGATGTTGCGGCCATTTTTGCTACTTTTTCTGCAGTTTCGTTTCCCTTTAATCCCACATGGGATGGAATCCATTGGAAGATTATTTCGGAATCCTTATATAGTTTATGTTTTTTGCTATGTCTCTAAGTATTTCTTGATGGCTAGTGTAGCAGTTCTTAATAGCTTGAAGGACTGCTAAGGAATCTGTGAAAAATATAAACTCTTTCGGGTTTTGTTTGTTCAAATATTGCAGTGCTGTATTAATTGCTATTAATTCTGCATGGTATGAGTTGCATCCAATACTGTTAGTTGTTTTTAGTTCTATATTATGAGAACCATAGATGAGTACGCCACTCCCAGAATTGCCATTTGGATTTTTGGAGCCATCTGTGTAGATCTTTATTGAGTCAGGTCCATATTTCATTATTTTTGAAAGGGCTAATGATCTCAAGATTTCATGGTTTCCCTATTTCAAAGTTGATAACTATATTTTTCCTGTCTTGATTTGGAGGAAATGCTGGGTAGTCGGCTATTTTATTTGGACAATCTTATTTTATTTTTATTTTCTATGATTTCATGCATTGTTGATTTTTTTCTTTATTCTGTTTGTTGGTTTCCAGTTCTTAAAAAGTTCACTTGTTCTATGATGTGCAAGGTTGGCTCTTTTTTCTACAAATTTGGTAAGATTTTCTTGCTACCTAATTTTTAAAGGAACAAGGTTGGATTCGAATTCATCTATTTTTCCAGGAGTTGTATTCCTTAGTCCACATATGATTTTAGCTGCATTTTTCTGAATTTTTATAAGCTTGTCTAAACTGGTTTGTGATGTTTGCATCCAGATAGGTGAAGCATATTCCATTATGGGACGGATAATGGAGGTATATGTGACTTTTAAGGTTTTAGCATCGGCTCCCCACTCTTTACCTGAGATACTTTTCATGATATTTAGTCTTCTTTTTGCTCTGACTGCAACATTGTTGATATGTTTATTGAAACTTAGCGAAGGATCCTGAGTAACTCCAAGGTATTTGGGGTTTTCATTAAATGTAATTAGTAGACTGTTTAGCTTAATCTTTGGTCTCCACTTTCTGAGGTGGTTATTAATAGTAAAAACACAGATTTCTGATTTAGTATGGTTAATTTTGATTTTTTGGTTTTCACAGTATGTAGCTAAACTTTCAATGGCTTTGTTTAAGTGACCTTCTGCTGTTTCTAGGGTGTTGTGAGCTGAGAATAGGACCAAATCATCACCAAACATAGCGATCTTTGTTTCTTTATTTATATTTTTATCTAAGTCATTTAAGTAGATGGAAAAAAAGAGTGAGCTCTAAATGCTACCTTGCGGGAGTCCCTGTCTTATTTTCCCTTTCTTGGAAAAGATATTATTTATTTTAACTCGAATTGTTCTATTTCTTAGAAAGTCAAAGATCCAGTTAAGAACTTTCCCTTCTGTTCCAATATGACAAAGTTTGGAAAAGAGTTTCTGCCTTTACACCTTGTCAAAGGCATTGCTAAAAATCTATAAAAGCTGCAATGGTGGATTTGGTAGGTTTGGTCTGGAAGTTATCTTGAATTGTCTGGGTTAAGTAGAAAAGTTGATCAGCTGTTGAGTGGTTTCTTCTAAAGGCAGCCTGAAAATGTGGTAGTATACTATTTTTGTTTAGATGGTAATTCAAGCGTTGGAGTATCATTTTTTCCATTAATTTGCCTGGAATTGAAGTCAGTGAAATTGGTCTATAACTTCCTGGTTGGTCTTGTGATTTGTTAGGCTTTAAGATTGGTATGATTGTGGCTGTCTTCCAGTCTTTTGGAACTTTTCCTTGTTTTAGGCTATTGTTGTATAGGTGAAGTAGCCAATCTAGGGCTAGGGAAGGAAGACGTTTGATCATAATTCCTTGTATGTTATCTGGTCCACATGATTTATTTATATCTAGTCTCTCCAAGGCATCTCCCAATTCAGAGATTGTAAATGGATCCCAGAATAGTTTGTTGTGATGTTTTGGGGAGTTCGCAGCATTTTTCTGCTATCGAGCCTGTTTGGATATTTGATGGTCTTTCTTAGTATTCATCTCTAGTTTGCTTATGTTTTGAAAATGAAAGGCCAGGGTATTTGCGATCTCCCTATCTTCAATTTTGATATTTCCATCTGAATCTTTCAGCATGTTAGTCTCACTTGTCTTTGGTAGGTCTCTTTGTAAATTAGCAGTCAGTTTCCAAAGTTTCTATCTGAAGTGTTTGGATTTAAGTTGTGGCAAAATTCTTGCCACCTAGTTCTTTGTAATATATTATATTTTTGTTTAATTTCAGCATTTATCTTGTTGTACTCGATCCTGGTTTCTGGAGGGCTTCCAATTTTTAAGATGTTAAATAATTCATTTCGTTTAGTTATTTTACTAGCAAGTTCCTGGTGAACCTTTGTGTAGTTTGAAATAACTTTTCTCCTGTAGCCCTTCAGTATACTTTTCTTTGCTGCATTTAGGATAGTATTCTTCCAAGTTATATAGTGTTTGTCTAAGTCATCATGGTATGTGTGATCTTTCAGCATTTTACTTACTTCATCCTTGTATTTCTCCCAATTTGCCTTCTGGAAGTTCCAATGATATTTTCTTTTTTGGATGGGTCTAGTCATTTTTGGGTTCAGATTGATTAAAATTGGAGTATGGTCACTTCCTACTGGTTCCAAAACAGACCAAATAGCTTTGTCATGAAGATCAGGAGACACCACAGTGATATCTAGGGCATCTTTTGTACCATAAGAATGAGACTTAGGTTCTCGAATGTTGAGAGTTATTAGTCCTGTTTCATCTAAGAAATTACCCAGGTTTTCTCCTCTTGGGTTTATTTCCTCAGAACCCCATAACAGGTGTTTGCTATTCATATCTCCTAAGGTAATGGAGTTTTCTTCAATGATATGGGATAGGTTGGAAAGATTTGGTCCAGGTTTGTCAGGAGGATGATAACAATTGAATATGTTTAATGGCATTTTACATGGTTCCAGTATTTGGATTCCTTGTATTTCAGTTCCTTCTGATACTATGTCTAACTCAACAACTTTATATGACAAGTTTCGGATTAGTGTCAGAAGCCCTCCTCCATTTTGGTTCGTAGGCCTATTTTGTTTTATGATTTCATAGTTTTTAATGTTTAGTCTGTTGGTTTGTCGAAGTTTGGTTTCCTGGATGCAGATAATATCAGCATCATGTTTGTCAGCTAGTAGTAATAGTTCATTTAGTTTTTCTTTCCTTGCTGGGGTAGCGATACCATTTAAATTACATTGGATGATATTAATATTTTTTGTAATGGGTGGAATGATTTGCTCATCTCTCAACTCTGACATCATTTCCAAATCAAGAGTTGTGTCGGCTTCCCCCGTACACGGTAGCATAAGTATGATCACTGAAATTTGTCTCCATGGTGGGAAAAAGAAGAATTGCTGCTGTCATTAGATCATCCAGAGGACACCACGAGGAGGTGACAGTAGACTTTGCCCTCCAAAGTCTGACTGTCATGTTTTTTGCCACTGTGCTGTCATCACTGCTAAATGAAACAAGCAGTGATGATAGCACAGTGGTAAAAAACACTGACCAGGCATGCAATCAGGAATACATATCCATACTTGAAGTAGAAAAAGCCATCAAAGGCTTGAAATGTGGAAAGGCAGCAGGAGTAGATGATATTCGACCAGAAATGCCGAAGTATGGTGGTATAAAAGTCTTACAGTGGCTGCACTGCATAGTTCAGAATGCCTGGATAGAGGGACAAATTCCCAATGATTGGAGTAGAGCTCTCATAGTAACCATATATAAAAAGGGAAATAAAACTGCATGTGAGAATTACAGAGGTATTTCCCTACTGAGTGTTCCTGGCAAGATTTATGCAAGTACACTTGAGAAACGGGTGAGAAAAATTGTGGAAGAAAAGCTTGGTGAAGAACAAGCTGGATTCAGGCCAAATAGAGACTGTGAGGATCAGATCTTCACTTTACGACAAATAGTGGAGAAATCATGGGAATATAACAAAGATCTGTATTTAAGTTGTCGATTTGGAAAAGGCATATGACAAGGTGCCAAGAGAGAGAAGCTATTCAATTCGCTACAGTCATATGGTATCAATGGGGCATTATATCAAGCAATACTTAGTCTTTATTTGAGTTGTAAGTCAGCAGTTAGAATTGAAGGAAATACAGGAAGATGGTTTAATGTTAAATCTGGTGTGAGACAAGGATGTACATTATCCCCTCTGTTATTCATTATCTATATGGATCACATTATGAAGGAAAGTGGTATTAAACATGATATCAAAATTGGAGATGTTAATGACAGCTCTTTGCTTTATGTGGACGATGTTATACTTCTAAATATATCCGCTTTAAGTCTGCAAGATTCTCTGACTAAATTGAATAACTGTTGTTATAGATATGGTATGAAGGTCAGCAATAAAAAGACAAAGACATTGAACATGTCAATTGTGTTGTGAATGGAGAACCTGTGGAACAAGTAAAACATTTGAGCTACTTAGGCATGATTTTTAGTGAAGATGGTAAATTAAATATAGAAATAGATAACAGAATCAATAAAGCTGGTATGGTAGGAAGTCAATTGAATAAATTCATGTGGAATGAGAGAGAAATTAGTAGGAACACTAAATTAGCTGTATACAAGACAGTGTTCAAACCTGTTTTAACTTATGGATCTGATAGCTGGGTCAGAGGTAAAATACTTGACCAAAGACTAGAGACCGCAGATATGAGAGTCCTGAGAAAGATTAGAGGCATGAACAGATGGCATCAATGGCAATATAATATTAAAAATGAGGATATTAGGAAAGAACTTGACATTGTCAGCATCCAGGAATGCGTTAGCAGAGCTAATCTCAGGTGGTTTGGTCACTTAAACAGAATGGGTGAGGAAAGATGAGCAAAACAAGTGTTCTCTGCCAGGCTGGAAGCAAAACGACCCAGAGGAAGACCAAGATATAGGTGGATTGATATGGTACAATGTGCCTTAGAAGACAGAAATATAAGATCTGATAATGTTGGAGTCTTGACAAGTAACAGACTGATTTGGAGGAAAATTGTAGATAGGAAGTTAGTAATGATGT
Organism: Typopeltis vanoorti; assembly: GCF_054136105.1. Taxonomy (NCBI): domain Eukaryota; kingdom Metazoa; phylum Arthropoda; class Arachnida; order Uropygi; family Thelyphonidae; genus Typopeltis; species Typopeltis vanoorti. The sequence goes on along the minus strand of NC_143561.1, from coordinate 40,553,315 downwards.
AAATTTTTCATGTAGTATTATCATATCCTGTATACCCCTTGAGGGTACATGGTAGGAATTTGATTATGATGATAGAATTAAGACAATGTGGGGAGCTTGCAGGACGATTTAAATAGGCCGTCAGTATGAGCAAAAGTTAATGGGTGTCAGTTTAATGATGAGAAATGTAAAGTTATGCATTTTGGGATAAATAAATTAAATCCAAGTATCACATTGATGGCACTGTACTCCAGGAAATAGATGAAGCTAGAAATTTAATGGTGGTGGTAGACACAGAGTTGAAGTTTATGGGACATATTGCTAAGATATTTATAAGATTACTTCGCTATTGAAGAACACATCACAAGTAGAGATAAGGAAGTTGTTATTTCTCTTTATAAGGCCTTGATATGCTCACATCTGGATTGCTGTGCTCAGATCATGTCCCTCAGGTTTCTTGGGGATGAGGAAGCACCATAGAGGATTCAGAAGCAAGTGGCTAAGATGAATGTCCTGTTGAATGTTCCCTATGAGGATAGATTGTGGATGCATGGATTGCAGAAGTTGTTTGATAGGAGAAAAAGAGGGGATATGATAGAAACATTTAAGTTGCTTAACACGTTCATTGCCAAGCTGAAAATTGGAATTTCGTGTGGTGGCCAAATTTTTTTTATTTTTTTTATTTAGTTTTTATTGTGCTCAAAATATGTTAAATATATTATTTATATGCTTTTATTATTATGTACATAGGATTTATGTACTCTAAATATCTATTACGCAATATCGCGTGATATGTAATTCGGTCAAATAAGTTATATATTTTACAAATAAAAAACATTTAAATATAATAATTATAACTTTAATTATCAGTCTTTTATAATCACATAGAATTTTTAAAAATAACATACAAATAGAAAAAAATAATTATCAAAAATCAACATTTATAGGGAACTTACTAAAAAAAAAAACAAAAACAATACTCAAAATAAATAAAAACCAAACTTCAAGCACGCTAAATCAACGAATAACTAAACAAATCGTCGCGCCGTCGCCTTGTTCAAATGCCGCCACTGTGCGCACTGGCTAACATAAACAATAGACAATGGCTGGCGGCCATCCCCAATCCACGAAAGTCGATCCCTTCCCTAGTGGCCAATATAAATATTACGCGCCATTTCGCTGTGGCCTCTATACTATTCCGCTTAGAAACTCGATAGCAGTGTCCACACGATAACACATGATCGGCCACTCGGTGAGAACTCGCATCACGCGATATTGCGTGATTGGCAATGAATGTGTTAAAGGGTTTTATAGGATAGATGCAGTGGAAATATTTCATCACTTGGCTAGAGGACCAGAACAAAGGGTCATCCCTGGAAGTTGAATAAAGGTGTGGTTAGTAGGGATGTGAGGACTAGATTTTTTTGCTTGGAGAGTTGTGAATTAGTGGAATGGGTTGCAAGAGTCAGTTGTGAGTGCTTTGTCTGTTACAGGGTTCAAGGAAATGCACCTCCATGGAGTCCAAAGACTCATCTCCTGCGATGAGTCTTTGGACTCCATGGAGATGCCTGTATTATAACAATAATAATACTCATCCATCTAACGTCTACCTGTTTTATCCTCCTGACCTTGGGTACAATATCATATTGCTTCCTCCAGATATCACTTGACTGTCCTCCATGCACCGTGAACATCCTTCCCTTGCAGATCTTCATGCAATGGTACTGCTTCCTAAGTGTGTCATAATTACATGTCTTATAGTTCTACATATACACCTTCTTAACTGTAATTTTCACATGCTTTGCTACCTTCCAAGTCAGTTCCACATGATCACTTTCTCCAAGCTGAGGCAGTGTATCCAAATTAGTTATGGATGGGTCTTTTGACCCTATAACAAGATCCAACATTCTCATACCCCGAGATCCCTCCATCACATTCTGCTTTAAGTAATTATCTTTCAGTAAGTGTACAAATTCCATTTCCTTCCATCTGTCATGTGATCTGTCCATTTTTTTTCCAATCTCTGTCTCTGAAGTTGAAGTCCTCCATAATAAGATCTAAGATCAGGCCTGCTTGGGTGAAATTCAAGAATTATCTAGTAGAAGCAATGTCTAAATGTATTCTGAGGGTCAGAAAGTTAAATAAGGTAGGTGCAAAATGGATGAATGCAGAGATTAAGCATACAACACCTAGGAAGAAGGTATTTTGGAAGCAACACGAGATGAGTGGTAATAATCAGTTCCATGAGAAGCATGAAGAACAGGCAAGGAGTGTAACTTGGTTGGTAAGGGGTAGCACAGGTGCACTATGAGCAGCAGTTGGCTAATGAATCCAAAAAAAATTCTTTAGGGAATTTTTTGATATGTAGACAACAGAAGAAAGAATGATGACATTGGTTGAAAAAAATTGTAAAAGGATAACTGCTGTGGTGGATATACTTGAGATATTGAATGAGCAGTTCATAAAGGTATCTCATCCTTGTGAATGTGTCATGTGGAGCTTGAGAGTAATGGAAGATGGTGGGGAGAGACCGAGTGAACAAGAGGTATATAGGGAATTGAGCAAACTTGATGCTAATGAGGTTGTGGGACTTGATGTATCACCATGTGTTTTTGAGGGAATGTGGCAGGGAGCTGACATCTGCCTTTTGCATAGTTGTTTAATATGAGTCTTATATTGGGTCAAGTTTCAAAGGAGTGGAAAGAAGACGAGATTATACTGCTTCTTATCACATCATACACATTTGTCACCTTATCATAAAATGTAAGCAGATTGGTAAAACAAGACATGCCCTTCACAAACTTATGTTGATTCTCAGTGAATCTTATGTTCATCATCCCAGTATTATATTATATTCTATCCCTAACCAATTTTTTCAATACCTTTGGCCATAACTAAATTGAATAACAACTGTAACAAATGTAGCATGAAAATTAGCTATAAAAACATGAAAACTATGAAAATAGACAGGAACATAAAACTTCAACTACATTCTCAATAGAGTTCTTGCAGATAAAAAATATTTTTATCTATAGGTTATCTGTAAAATTCTGCCTAAATTAGGCTATTTAGACAGAATTTTTAGTGAACATAGCAAATTAAATATAGACATGAACAATAGAATAAGCAAAGCTGGTATGGCTAGGAGCTAGTTGAATAAATTTTTATATTGAATAAGAGAGAAATTAGTAGCCAAAACACTGAACAAGCAGTATACGAGGGTAGTCTGAAAAGTTCTCAGCTTTGACCTTAGATGGCAACACTATTGGCAAGATTTTTTTTTTCTTAAGTTGGTACATCTATCATAAGCATCCATGTTAAATTGCAAGTCATTCTATCAAGTAGTTTATTTTTTACATCTATTTGAAGCAAAAGTGTTGTCTGTATCCCTTAAAATGGATAAAATTCTTTGTAAAAAAAAAGGTTTATTATCGCCAAAAGAAATTCATTTGAAGTTCATAAAAGTTTATGGGCACTCTTTTCCTTTGTTTTCGGCAATTAAGAAATGGGCTATCGAGTTTAAACGTGGCCATACCAGCCTTGAAGATGATTCACTTGAAGGACATCAAAAAGTGTAACAACACCAGAAATTATCGATCAAGTGCACGATATGGGTATTGGATGACCGGCAAGTCAAAGTGCATGAAATTGCTGAGACCATAGGCATTTCAAAAGAACACGTAGGATATATTTTGCATGAAGAATTGCAAATGAAAAAGCTTTGTGCAAGATGGGGTACTGCACTTGCTCACAGCAGATCAAAACGCACTCGCATGAAAATCTCTGAACAGTGCTTGGAGCATTTTAACAAGAATAAAACTGATTTTGTGCATTGATTTATTACTATGGATGGGACTTGGATTCACCATTACACATCAGAATCCAAACGGCAGTGAAAACAGTGGACACCTATAAGAAGCCAGTTGTTCAGCACCAAAGAAGACAAAGGTGGTTCCATCAGCAAGAAAGGTCATGGCATCAGTTTTTTGGGATGCCAAAGACATTTTGTGTATTAATTATCTTGAAAAAAAAAAAAAGGGTAAAACAATAACTGGGGAACATTATTCCCCAGTTATTGGGGAATAATGTTTTTATTCCCCAATTGGGGAATAAAAAAAAAAGGTAAAACAATAACTGGGGAACATTATTCCCCAGTTATTGTTTTACCCTTTTTTTTTTGAAAACTTGAAAACTTTGAAACTTGACCCAATATAAGACTCATATTAAACAACTATGCAAAAGGCAGATGTCAGCTCCCTGCCACATTCCCTCAAAAACACATGGTGATATATCAAGTCCCACAACCTCATTAGCATCAAGTTTGCTCAATTCCCTATATACCTCTTGTTCACTCAGTCTCTCCCCACCATCTTCCATTACTCTCAAGCTCCACATGACACATTCACAAGGATGAGATACCTTTATGAACTGCTCATTCAATATCTCAAGTATATCCACCACAGCAGTTATCCTTTTACAATTTTTTTCAACCAATGTCATCATTCTTTCTTCTGTTGTCTACATATCAAAAAATTCCCTAAAGAATTTTTTTTGGATTCATTAGCCAACTGCTGCTCATAGTGCACCTGTGCTACCCCTTACCAACCAAGTTACACTCCTTGCCTGTTCTTCATGCTTCTCATGGAACTGATTATTACCACTCATCTCGTGTTGCTTCCAAAATACCTTCTTCCTAGGTGTTGTATGCTTAATCTCTGCATTCATCCATTTTGCACCTACCTTATTTAACTTTCTGACCCTCAGAATACATTTAGACATTGCTTCTACTAGATAATTCTTGAATTTCACCCAAGCAGGCCTGATCTTAGATCTTATTATGGAGGACTTCAACTTCAGAGACAGAGATTGGAAAAAAAATGGACAGATCACATGACAGATGGAAGGAAATGGAATTTGTACACTTACTGAAAGATAATTACTTAAAGCAGAATGTGATGGAGGGATCTCGGGGTATGAGAATGTTGGATCTTGTTATAGGGTCAAAAGACCCATCCATAACTAATTTGGATACACTGCCTCAGCTTGGAGAAAGTGATCATGTGGAACTGACTTGGAAGGTAGCAAAGCATGTGAAAATTACAGTTAAGAAGGTGTATATGTAGAACTATAAGACATGTAATTATGACACACTTAGGAAGCAGTACCATTGCATGAAGATCTGCAAGGGAAGGATGTTCACGGTGCATGGAGGACAGTCAAGTGATATCTGGAGGAAGCAATATGATATTGTACCCAAGGTCAGGAGGATAAAACAGGTAGGCGTTAGATGGATGAGTATTATTATTATTATAATACAGGCACCTCCATGGAGTCCAAAGACTCATCGCAGGAGATGAGTCTTTGGACTCCATGGAGGTGCATTTCCTTGAACCCTGTAACAGACAAAGCACTCACAACTGACTCTTGCAACCCATTCCACTTTTTCCGATTTTTTAACCAGACTAGACAAAAAAAATTCGTGAGAAAAAACCCAGTTTGCAGAAGAAAAAAATCATCTTTCATCAGGACAGTGCACCTGCCCACAAAAGTGTTTTAGCAATGGGAAAATTAAGGGATCCGCACTATGAATTGTTGGAACATCCACCCCTCTTCCCCAGATTTGGCTCCCTCTGACTGCTATCTCTTTTCAGAACGAAAACTCTTCCTTGCTGGTTAGCGTTTTTTTTTTTTTTTTTTAATCAAGAGGCGATTGCACTGTAGAGGTATTTTGCAGATCTTACTGAGAACCACTACAGGGACAGGTGCTATAGCATCGCTGGAATAAAGTATTAGTGTTAAGGGAGATTATATTGAAAAATAAAAATAATTCTGAAATTATAAAATCGTTTTTTTTTTTCATTGTTAGGCTGAGAACTTTTCAGACTACCCTTGTACAAGAATATTCAAAACCATCTTTAACTTACTTAGAGATCTGAGAGTTGGGTTAGAAATAAAAAGTTGAGCAAAGACTGAAGATTATAGATTTGAGAGTTCTGAGAGAAATTACTGTGGTGAACAAATGGCATCAGTGTTAAAAATCATATTATTATTATTGCAACCTCCACGGAGTCGACAGACTCATCGTGGGAGGTTCATTCTATATGATAAATATGTCATCAGTTGAATGAACCTCCCACGATGAGTCTGTCGACTCCGTGGAGGTTGTAATAATATGATTTTTAACACTGATACCATTTGTTCACCCCAGTAATTTCTCTCAGAACTCTCAAATCTATAATTTTCAGTCTTTGCTCAACTTTTTATTTCTAACCCAACTCTCAGATCTCTAAGTAAGTTAAAGATGGTTTTGAATATTCTTGTACACCCTTCTTCACCACACTTTTACGTAACTTCCAGGAATGACCCCTGGTTCTTCCCTTCTCACCTTCTACTCTTTTTATAATCCCCTCTGGATTAATCTGATAAAATTCTCTCACTAACTTAAACATCTCTATCATATCACCTGTCTTCAACCTCTCTCCATAGCCAGCATTCCAAACTCCTGATATTGTCTTAGTCACTTGTCTCTGGACCCTCTCCAATGTCTCCACATCACATTGAAAACCAGGTGACCAGATCTAAGCACATTAGTCCAAATGTGGTCTGACCAGTGCCTTATACAGTATCAGAACCACTTCCTTATCCTTGCATGTTAGAATACTTCTTATCATAGCAGCACTATGATGTGCAACCCTATTAAAAAGATGTTTTTAATTTTACCCTGGAAATTGAGCAAGAGTATATTCCAAGCGAAGTATTGTGTGAATATTGGATACTGCTTGGCATAATGTTAAGGGCTTCCCTCAGTGAGTCTATGGACTCCATGGAGTTCCTTGTGTGATGGATAATATTAGAAAGGAAATTGACATTTTTAACATTTCAGAATGCATGAGAAAGGCTAATGTGAGGTGATATAGTCACATTAACAAAATGGGAAAGGCAAGATGAACAAAAGAGGTGTTTGATGTTAAGGTGATATTAACAAAGCTCAGGGAAAGATAAAGGTCTAAGTGGAATGACACACTCAGAAGGGCCCTAGAGGACAGAAATATAAGATCTGACAATATTTGAATGTTTAAAAGTGATATCCTATTTGGAGGAGAAATTGGTGTCAAGAGATTAGTAATAATGTAAACTCAATCATGTAGTAACTATCATAGTATTTTGCAACCCTCCCACCCCTGTAGACATTCTATATGATACGGGTACGAATGAATTGAAAGGTGATAAATTTTTTATGAGAGAGGACTTGAAAGTATTGTTAAAGGTAGCAAAAGAAAAGAGTGACAGAGTTAGAATGGTGAGTCTGTTGCCACGGTATGACAGAGAGGAGTTTAGAAGAAGGGCCATAATCGCAAATGACATTATGCGCAGGTTATGCAGACGGTATGGTGTGGAATGAGTTTGATAGGCGAAAGGACTTATACAAGATGGATGGCCTGCATTTGAATGGACTTGGTGTGCGAAGACTGGAAAAAGTGTTGCTGAATGAAGTGAAAATGGATGTGCAGAACCAGGGAAACTAGAACTACCAAGGATGGGGGGGGGAGAGTGGATATGCAGACATCAGTGAGACAGTTGAGTGTAAAAATGTATATAATGTACCTGAGCCAGCACTAAGGACAAAAAATGGGAATGGGACATTTAGAATAACGCATCAAGATAGGGGTGGGACAAAGGGATAACTGCATTTTATGTATACTAATGCCAGGAATATTAGGAACAAGAAGGAAGAATTTTTGGCCTTGATTGTTCTTCCTGTCCACAGGTTATTGGCATTAGTGAAACATGGCTGACGAAGGATGATATAGTTAGTGGGATAGAATGTGTAGGTTATAGTGTGTTTAGGAGGGACAGAGAGAATAAAATGGGAGGAGGGGTGTTATTGATGATAGCTGACGAACTGCAACCAAGGAGAATTGAAGTTGTATTGCAGGATAGTGAAAGGAGCTCATTTGAGGCTATTTGGTGTGAGATTGGGACTGGCGGAGTAAAATATACAGTTGGGTGCTGCTATAGACCAGGTGATGGAATAGATGGTGGAGATAGTATGCATAAACAAATTGATGAAATGAGTGGAAGGAAGGTAATTATTATGGGGGATTTTAATTATGGTAACATTGATTGGAAGGAGGAGAGGACACATGTGAGGAAGGAAATGGATTTTATTCAATTATTAAGGGATAACTATCTGAGACAGCATGTAATTGAAAATACTAGGGGTGTGAGAGTGCTTGACCTGGTAATAGCATCTCACAATTTGACCGTAATGAATATGACCATGTTGCCACCTATTGGTGAGAGTGATCATAAGGTCTTGACCTGGGAGGCGGCTAAAGGTGTGGAATTTTTGATTAAGACAGGGTATATGTGGAATTACCGTGCTGGCAAATATGACAAGCTTAGGAGATTGCTTGGATCCGTGCCATGGCATGTACAACTGCAAGGGCTGGACGTCGATAGAGCATGGGAAGTGGTCAAGGAGCATTTACAGGAGGTTATGGCTGATTGTATGCCTAGGGTCCGAATAGTAAAACAAGTAGTGGTTAAATGGGTGAATAACACCATTAAGCTTGAGCTGCAAAAAAAGAAACAACTGTGGAGGGAATTTAAAGAAAGGGGTGACCTGCAGGCACATGAACGGTATAAAGTGCAGGCCAGAAGGATAACGAGTGTGGTAAAAACAGCAAAAGCCGATTATGAAAGGAAACTAGCTATGCAAGCAAAAGAGAATCCCAAACAGTTCTTTCAATATGCTGCAAGCAAGAAAAAAACTACATGGCAAAATGATTTTAAGGAATGACGATGGTAAGGAGGTCACTGAACCAGTCGATATAGTGGAGTTACTGAGCGCACTTTGCAAAAGTATATCATCCAGGTGGTGACATTGAAAAAATGAAGGAGCCATTAGTTTATACGGGAATTGTGATGAATGAAGTGGAGGTGAATAGTCTATTACAGAACCTTAATGTGAATACATCTGTGGGATTGGATGGTATACCAGCACGGGTCTTGCGTGAGGCGGCTAAGGAATTATCAGTGACCATGTTGTTTAATCTGAGTCTCAGGTCTGGTTTAGTCCCGAAGGTGTGGAAAGAGGGGAAAATAGTTTCACTGCATAAAGGAGGATCCAAGACTATGGTTGCAAATTACCGACCGATCAGCATATCAGGAGTTGTTATCAAGGTCTTGGAGAAAGTAGTCGAGAGAAAAATACAGGAATGGATTGATGAAAATGAGATGCTGTACAGGGGACAGCATGGCTTTGTAAAGGGTAGATCATGCCTGAGTAACTTGCTCAAGATTTATAACAAGGTGATGGCTGAACTGGATAAGGGAAATGGGTTTACAGTGATACTGCCGGACCTGGCAAAGGCGTTTGACAGGATACCACATGGAATTCTAATTCGTAAACTACAACATATGGGAATGGATATAGGGTTGGTGAGATGGATAGGTGGGTGGTTGATGGAGAGATATCAAAGAGTGGTTTATTCAGGAGTGGAGTCCAAAAGACAGCCTGTGACTAGTGGGGTGCCGCAGGGTTCTGTTCTTGGACCACTGCTGTTTAATCTGTTCATTAACGATATAGGGAAGGATCTAAGTGGAACAGTTCATTTGTTCGCTGATGATGCAAAGTTGGGGAGGGTAGTAGCGAATGCAGAAGATGTCAAAGTCTTGCAGGATGACTTAGATAGATTGGAGTTCTGGGCTAAGGAGAATGGATGTCAATTTAATGTGACAAAATGTAAGGTTATGCATTTTGGGGTGAAAAGATTAGCAGCAGTATACCACATGGGTGGAACTGTACTCCAAGGGATTGATGAGGCCACGGACTTGGGAGTGTTGGTGGATAGGGAGATGAAGTTTAGGGGGCACATTGCGAAAGTAGCTAAATCAGCTCATCAACTCACTTGGTTGTTGAAAAATACCTTAACGAGCAGAGACAAGCAAGTTATTGTACCTCTGTACCGAGCCTTGATAAGACCTCATCTTGACTACTGTGCCCAGATTTGTCACCTCGGTTCCTTCTTGATGGGGAGGAGGTGGAGAGGATCCAGAGGCGAGTGACTAAGATGATAGCAGGTCTATGGAATGAACCATATGAGAACAGGTTGAAGATTTGTGGGGTTCAGAAACTGGTTGATAGGCGGAAAAGTGGAGATATGATTGAGACATTCAAATTGCTAAAAGGATTCTATAAGATTAATTCAGAGGATATTTTTGAGATCAGGACTGGTGGTGGGAGAACTAGGGGACACCTATGGAAGCTGGGCAAGAGTGTGGTTAGCAGTGGTGTTAGAGCTGGGTTCTTTACTTTTAGAGTGGTAAATGAGTGGAATAAGTTGCCAGAGTCTGTTGTGGGTGCTATGACAGTGAGCGTGTTCAAGGCAAGGTGTGATAGATACTGTGAGAATGTTGTATAGTTGTGTGGACATGATGTTTAGGGCCTCCCTCGATGAGTCTAAGGACTCCCTGGAGTAGCCCGAAAATAATAATAATATATTATTATATATGTATCTATGGAGTCAGAAGACTCATCATGGGAGATCCATTTCAGTCATATGCATAATCAGGAAACTGATGATGATTGTTTTATTATTTAAGTTATAATGCTTAACATAACATTAATTATAATAGCTTTTTTATTTAGCATTTTCTCTATTTCTTTATAGATGAGATATAATTTTCAAATTAGTTTTTTTATTAGCCAACTAAATTATAGTTAGCTAACTATAATTTCAAATAATAGTTAGCTCTGGTTAACTTATTCTATTCTTGCATGGGAAGATTGCATGCTTTGAGATATTTCATGTTTTACCAATACAGTAAAACCCCGAAGTTACGCGGAAGGTGGGACCAACAAAAAGCGCGTCGAAGTCGAATTTATATATACAAACATACTATTGGGACCAAAGGTTTACAAAAACACCTATATTTTTTAAGAAATATAATCATAATTGTAGTTTTTCGTACATAAAAAAAAAAAAAAAGATTTTTCGATGTCAATGGTTTCATAAAATCTAATAGATTCGTCTGAAGGCTTAATGTCTTTTTCTTGTCACGCAAAATTTCTTCATAGCAAGCTAATGATTTTTTTATTCCTTGCCTTGTGGCTACAATTCGTTCCTCGTTAGAATCTATATCCTCCAAAATCTGTAAACCTTTCTTTTATGATTGCTGTGGATTCCTGTAGATCAAACTTCTTTGCTAGCTCACAAATTTTCATTCTGCCTTCAAAATCATTAATAATGTTGAATTTTGTTTCCAAAGTCAATGTTTTTTTTTTTCTTGCTAGCTGTAGAAGAATCGGACTTGCTTCTTTTGGATGACATTATTATTTTTTATGTGATAAAATTTTTATCAAGAACATAACGTTAAACAATCGCAAGGTTTGTAGACTATAAAAATCGTGTATGAATGGAGACCGCGCAAAACACGTCAGTGCTTGTTCACAGCATATGTGACACTGGCGAATGCGGCCAGCACCTGAAAGATACGACTAGCGGTGAGGCGTAAAGGGCATACGTACATATTAGAAATCGCATAACTCGGGATTCGCGTAAGTCGGGGTATGACTGTACTTTATTGATAAGAAGTAAAAAGCTTGTCAAATATTCTTGACTTTGACAAACAGTGAATTAGATTTAATAATTTTTCACATGGTTTACTTTTTCTTTGTTTTATTCAATCTTTTTGACTAATGATTTTTAGCTTGAAGGGTACTTTTTATTTATTTATTTTTTATACTCTGCAGTGGAACTATAATAATTTATGTTACTTCTGCTGTTTACTATTTCTTTGAATCATATGAACTGTACTGGTATATACCATTAACATAGTTATACCACATTATGATGATCTTACTATTTGAAGTACATAAAAATTGTCATTTATTATATTTTAGATGACTCTTCTTTTTCCTTTTCTCTTCTCAGATCTTCTGATGCAACAGTTAAAGATTGCAGAATATGAATGTATGGTCTGTTGTGAATCCGTACGGTGTCGGGATTCTGTTTGGAGTTGCTGTAACTGTTACCATGTCTTCCATCTACAGTGTATTAGAAAATGGGCTCGTTCTCCTGCTGCTGTTGTTGAAAGTAAGTATTCCCGTGTTGTCATTAAAAGTAAATTTGCTTTTGCGGACATAAATTGCCATGTGGTATGAGTTATATTTAATCTATTGTTCCAAAATCTTTGTAGATATTATGCATTTCCAGGTGATTTACAAAAATTCATCCATAATGTTGGAAGAAATTATGGATCAGCAAGATGACAAAAAAAAAATCTTACACACCTATATGTTTTGATTTGCAGTTGCTTGTAGCAGTGTTTCTCAGCACGTGGTAATAGTTTATGGTCATCCATCACTCTAGATCAGTGATTTTCAACCTTTTTCATAACACGGCACGCCTAGACTAATTATTAAAATTCTACAGCACACTAAAAATATATTCTTTTAATTTTTTTGATGATCTGGCAAAAAATAGACATAATTTTCATTGATTTACACACACAAGAAGATGGAAGACCAGAGACTAATAAATAAATGCGCAAATTATGATATTATTTCTTTCAATTAATTTGTTTTCATAAATCTCGTGGCACACCAGTGTGCCACAGCACACGGTTGAAAATCGCTGCTCTAGATAGATTAATGCTTTCTGGAACTCGAGTTTGGGGTTTATTGAAATTCAGAATTTGAAATCCTTACAATTTTTTTTTTTTTTTTTTTTTTTTTTTTTTTTTTTTTTTTTGTCATCTCAGGTTTGTTTCAGTCAGATCATTTGAATTTGTGTTGAATGTATTATCATAACTTCATTTATGCTGGATGGAATTTCCTAAAATTTGGGATGTACAGATATGTTCATATTGTTTAATTGGTTTTAATCAAAATAATTTTATTGGTAAAACCAGAGTGACATTATTCCATACTGGTTAGATGGAATTTAATGAGACTTGGTATTTAGCATCTCAGCTAAGATTTATTGAGCCATTTCAATTTTGGTTTCATTTGAATCATTTATAGTAGCAAAGTTAAGCAAAACAAATATTTTATTACACCTATATCAAAAATGGGTTGAAATTTCACGAACTGTGTCTAGATTTTTGCATACCTTTTTTTTTGATACAGAAGTACTAGAATTTGATAGCTCTTTAAATATTACTTTTTTGCAGAAGTTCTAGTTGTTGGTCAACATTTATGTTAATTATAAACTAAAAAGATTAGGGACTTGTTAGCTTTCACAATATTAATGTTTCGATACTTATGTTTGCATCTTCATCAAGAATTGCTATCTAAAGTCACCATTCATACTGCATAATTATATTGTGATGGAAGAAGAAACAATCTATTTTATTGACTTTACCATATCAAACTTGCAGGAGACCTGTAGATAATACTAATAGTTTATTATATGGCCATGTTAACTGATAAGGTAGGTGTGACTTCATTCTAGGGTGTCCATAATTTAAAACAAAAAAAAGTGGGGGATATCAGCTGAAGGTGGGTGGGAGTGTTGAGATTTTCTCAAAAAATTTCAAAATTGTTTTCAGTGACTACGAATCTGCTATTTTGACTACAGAAATCATAAATGAAAATTAGAATAAAATTAGGTATTTAAAAAGGTACTCTCTTTGTCTGTTAATGATATTTTAATGTAAATTAATTGTGTATTTGTGAAAGTTAAGGGAGTATATTGGCAGATAAAACAAAAAAAAAAGTGCGATTGGATTAATTTTTTTATAATGAGAAAGTAAAATGAAGAGTAACATACATAACAGATATAACTTTACTTCAGTATAACTTTTCAAGTAGTAGAATTCATTAAATTATCTTGGTTTCATAATTTAGGCTAATGTGTACCCTGAATTTATAGTTTTCAAGCTGGTTAGAATGTTTTTTGACCCTACAGTCTTATTTAGTGCTGGCAAGGACATAGAATTAAGTTGTTTGAAAGGACAAGCCCACTGTATCATAGAATTAATTTACAAAAAATTTAAAATGCAAATATGTCAGAAAGCTATCATTAATTAAATTATTCAATATCTCTTCAACAGTGGTGTTTTTCCAAAACTGTATTTCTCATATTTGTAGATTTAGGGACTCAAAAACACACGTGTTGAACAGATTATTTTATTAATTACAAATAAAATAAAACTGCTCAAACACAACCCAAATCTCAACAAAAATGATGGCCTCACCATTTCAAGAATGTGGAGGACCCATCTACAACCTGTATAACATCCTAAACTAGCATTAGAAAAATTCCCACTACAAGAAGACAACCTGGTGAAGTTTAGAACATTCAATAGCAACTGAAAGAAATCATTTTGTAACTATCCAGAATATTAATACATGAGGACTCTAACAGTTTATTGTAGTTGCATTTATCTATTTATAATATATATATATATATATATATATATAATTTTTTAAAATTTTTTTTTTATAATTTTATTTCTTTATTTATTTTTGTTTTTCTTTTCTATCACTAGAGGTCAGGATAGAAAAAAGATTTATTAACTACGTAGATTTAGTTTACTGGTATAGAAAGCATGAGCATGTAGCTTGGTTCTATATACAGTTGTATTCTTCCGATGATGACCTCGATATAGAGGTCGAAACGTCAAGTTTTATTTTATTTGTAATTAATAAAATAATCTGTTCAACACGTGTGTTTTTGAATCCCTAAATCTACAAATATGAGTGCTGATCACCGTGTAACCCTAAAAGAAAGAAACAAAACTGTATTTTTCCTTCACCATAACTTTCAGGTAGTAGAATTCATTAAGTGAATTATCTTGGTCCATGATTTGAGCTAATTTTGAGATTTTATTTAATTTTCAAGCTGGTGATGATGTTTTTCAACTCTACAGTTTACTGTGAATTGAAAGTGAAAAAACTGACTGTGAATGTATTCATATAAATAAAAGCATCATCAAATTCCTGCCATGTACCCACAAGGGGTGTACAGGATATGATAGTACTACATGAAAAATTTACATCATTACTAACTTCCTATCTACAATTTTCCTCAAAATCAGTCTGTTACTTGTTAAAACATTATCAGATCTTATATTTCTATCGTCTAAGGTACTTTGTATCATATCAATCCACTTATATCTTGGTCTTCCTCTGGGTCTTTTTCCTGCCAAACTGGCAGAGAACACTTGTTTTGCTAATCTTTCTTCGCCCATTCTGTTTAAGTGACCATACCACCTGAGATTAGCTCTGCTAATGCATTCCTGGATGCTGACAATGTCAAGTCCTTTCCTAATATCCTCGTTTTTAATATGATATTGCCATTGATGCCATCTGTTCACACCTCTAATCTTTCTCAGGACTCTCATATCTGCGATCTCTAGTCTTTGGTCAAGTGTTTTACTTCTGACTCAGATCCATAAGTTAAAACTGGTTTGAACATTGTCTTGTATACAACATACAGTTTTTTTTTTTTTAATTAGTTGTAGCTGTGCAATTCATGTGCAACATATCATAGTTTTTAATTAAACTATGATATGCTTTTTTTGTGTGCTGTATGATGGGCAGATGTAGCTTCATTGGCATCTATCATACAGTTTTATTTATTTATTATTATTATTTTTTAATTATTTGCATCTACGCAATTCATTAATCAAAAACTATGATTTTTTTTTTTTGTGTGTGTGTGCTGTATGATAGGCAGATGTAGCTTCATTGGCAATTATTTCTTTTTTGGTTTTCCCATACATTGTTTAGAATAATTAGTCTGTTTTTCACTTGAACTTTGTTTGTTGCAGAATAATAGTGGCCAATTCTGCAGAGCACTGTCCATATCTGTAGAAGAGACACAAGATAGAAACGTTCAATTTCTGCCTTGTTAGTTGGTATGAGAGAGGGATCATTAGTTATTCAGATTTCTCTCTTCTGTACAGAATCAAGCACTTTTAGAGAGGATTTTGGTGTATCACAAACATGGGAGCAATATTCTATGACTGGGCAGATCTAGGCTTATAGAGTTAGCAGCTGTGAAGTTGTAATGTCTTGTGTGTAAAAGTACATCAAGTATTTTGGCAGTTGCAGAAGCTACGGCTGTAATGTGGTTGTGCCAGGATAGATATTAGTTCTGGGGCACAATTTTTTTAACACAATAGGTTGGATACAATCAGGTCCTTGTTTGTGTTCAGATTACTAAGGATTCTTTGGATTTCTTTTGCCAGAAGATTATGGGAGACATGGAGGGAGCCATTCTTGGTGGTGTGGAGGGAACTTTGTCCAAGTCATCAGTGCAGGAATTGGAAGAGAAGAGTGATGTCAGTAAGTTGGCCTTGTCTTTAGATGAGTAACTACAGTACCATCCAGACGTGAGAATGATGGAATCCTGGGTGGGCAGGAATTGCATTCAATGGCCTTGCCAAGGGACAGAAGGGATAACTAGAGTTTTAGTCTTGAGCCATTCGTGGTAAACAGAGGTTCTTTCTTTTACAGCATTGACATACTTTTTTGAGATTGTCAAGGCTTGGATAGTAGCTGAGAATTTGGAGCGAAATAAGGGATGAAAGCCTTCATTCTTGTGATGATGATTTCTGTTATTTTGTCTGAGAGCAGGTATTTGGATCAGAAGAGGCAGTAGTCAGACTATGGGAAGGAGGAATAAAAGTCATGGAGGTTATCCCAGTTGGCATCCTTATAGTGCCACAGTACATGAGACTGTGAACTGGTTAATGAATGTTGTTCTATAGCAAAAGAGACTTATATAAGGTTGTGATCTGAGTTACCAAGGGGAGAACCGACAAACACAGTATACCTGGAAGGGGGAGCTTGTTAGGAAGAGGTCAAGTGTGTTGGCAAATTGCAGGGGGGGGGGTTATCAGGTATTCTGGTAGGAAGATTGGTGATCTGAGATAGGTCATTGCTGATGGCAATGAAATTAGCAACCCTGTCTGCTTGATTGTGAAACTAGAGAAGGAGAGGCAACGCAAGTTAATAAAAGGGCAGGTTGATTTGGTAGAGAAATTTTGAACCAAAGCAGATCAAGCAGTGGGGGGGATTCAAGGATTTGCAGTCTTTGGCATAGTATGTCGATTCTGATGAATGCATAAGTGCCTCCCTTATGGTGAAAAGAGCTGTTTAATGTGTAGTTTGGGGTTGAGTGGACAGTAGCTGTTCAGGTTGCCAGTTGGGATTCTGATAAGAATAGTAATTCCAGTTTTAGATGACTGTAGATGGTTGTGGTGCACATTGTTTATATTGCTGTTTAGGCAATGGATGTTGATAAAGTAAATGTGAAAACTTTTTTTTTTTGGTAAGAATTAATGTTGGTGAGCTGTTTGGTTGGATTTTTTTGTTTTTTATGTTTTTTTAAACCATTTTTTTGTGGGAGAATTTTTGAGATCTGCAGTAAAATCAAATTTCTTTGGATTGTGGTCCATTGTATTTGGTGAGGAAGTGGGGGGGGTATGCAGTGTGAGGTGACAGACATGCAAACATACTGCCCACACAGAGGGAACTTGATCTTCTGTCCATACGTGGACTTGACAGTTTCCCTTGCATCAACAGAATTTGGTCTCCCTCCAGTCATGAACTGGCAAAATACATGGTTGCAGGATTTGATGTTAGCTGATCGGGAAGCCTCTAGATTCATTAGTAACTGGTTTGGTCCTTTGTACTAACCAGCGCCTAACCTGCAGAATCGTTTTACTGCTGTACCCTTGAATGGGGGAGGATCAGGCCCTCTGCAGCGAGATTGGCATGTCATTGAGGATATCACTCTCACTGCATGTGGGAAGAGTTGGGGGGGGGGGGACAGAAACTGGAAACCTTGCTCTAGTGACCAAACATGGTAGCAGCCCCTTCAGATCTCTAATTAGCAAGGTGGTGGTATTTCATCAGGTGATGAAAGACATCTACCACATAGAATTCTAGTTGGCATTTCCTCCAACTAGGGAAGATATACTTTTGCTTGCGACCAATGCTCGACAGGTTCACCAGTGCCCTGTTTGTGGAAACAGGCTATACTACTGGAAGGTGGGAATGATTTGACTGCGAGAGCCTATATATTGCATATTGACAGCTCTTTAATAGCCCTGGTGTGGTCCTTCATCCTGACAGCATCATTAATGTTATTATTTTTTGCACCAGGAAAGCATGATTTTGTCATGTTTTATGTATTCTGATCATACAAAATTTTCTCCTTGTCCCATTTCTCATTTATTTTTATGAGCTTGTTTCTTACTTCAGATTTCCTGCTTTTTTTCTCCTCTCAGATCTACTAAGCTCTTAACTTTTCTGCAGTTTTCAATTTCATGTAAAGGATACATGTAAGTGTGGTCTTTGTTCTCTTGGCCTTCTATCACTGCATATTCAGCATTAATTCAAATACTAACATTTTCCAGTCTACCATGAATACTGTCTACTCTGTTATCATGTGTTGTGCTCTCTCCACCCATCTGGCACTCACTCTCAGAACATTACTATACACTTGCTCACCAGTTTTACTCTCCACAAATCCTTCAGCTTTTGTTATATATATAATGTCTTGCACATACTGCATTGAACAAAATCATGCAAATAAAAAATCAATTCATCCAACAAGGATGCCTTGGCTGCCATTGTTCTACCATGCCGACAGTATCTAATTAAAAAAAAAAAAAAGTGTTTTTATTTAAAACTAAATAACTCAGTCTATAACATATAACACATCCACAGAAACTATAGCGAATTAATTTATTATTAAATATAAATAAAATTAAAAAAAAAAAAGACGTATTTCAGCAGCAGTAATGACAAACTAACTATACTGTGAAACTTCACAGGCTTCCTTAAATTTGCATTCACACTGATTTTTAGTGATGTAAGGAAGAGATTCTTTTCAGTCAGTTCAGTATAGAGTGTTAAGAACATAATTACAGACAGATAACAGGACACTAGCTTTGATGTAGTTACCCCCCCCCCCCAATATCAAAAGTCAGGCCAGTAGTGTTAATGGCTTACTGAATTAATGTTACTTTAGCATGCTGTGTGTATTGTCATGTAGCTTGTCTCTTTGTATACTACAGGTGATGATCTTCATATGAAGGTCGAAATGTCAGGTAATTATTTTGATGTACATTAAATTAAACTTATTATTTAACACAGTGGTTATATCCATAATTTTATTATAATATAAGCATTGACACATTTGAGCTTGTTAATTAGTAATAAAGTAGTTATTTTTACTCTAAATTAAAAGTGTTTTAAATTCTCATAAAGCTTAGTTAATTTGTAAATTGTAAATTTGTAATAGCTATTATGATAGTTGTTGCAGAAACAACAAATTTTGGCAGTTGAAAATTCAACTCTGACTAGATGGAATTTAATGAAATTTAATATTTATGATCAGTATTAGAATTTCTCTTGGAACATTTTAATGGCAAAAATTAAGGGGAGATTACTCTCCAGAAATAGTATCATTTGTTATGATAATGATAGCTTGTTATACAAAAATGGCATTTTAAAACATGCACCTTTTTAAAAAAAAATTTCTGCTTCTGCTTTTTTCTACTATTTGTTCCCAATAAGTTTTTAAAGCAATGAATAACTTGCAATATTATCATTATAGTATTTTTTTTTTATAGTGAAGCACTCCACAGTTTCATTTTTAAGCATTTCCTAACGGGTTCTTCTTTCCGTTGCTGCTACTCTTCACTTGAAAAGAGTTTAGGGTACGTTCAAGTTTGGGAATCACTGATTTAACAATTTTAAGATTTAACTGACACCAGAAGCTGACAACATGGAATTCCAGAGTCAAAAAATAAAAATTACTACTCTTTAAGTAATTTATAATGAAATTCTGAATATGTTTCCCATAAGTGAAGATAAGAGAATCTGGATTCTATATAATTAATTCAAAATTCAGAAGGCCAAATCATTACTCATTAATTAACAAAATTACTTTACAAAATCATTTATTTAAAAAAAAAAAAGTAATGCTAAAAAACATACATCTGTTATTTATTTATTTAGCATATGGTTCACACATGAAAAGTTACATCCCATTAATCCTTAATATATACGAACAGAATAATAGATATATGTACAATAATAAGACATAATACAGTCAAAAAAGAGACACTCAAGAATAGGCTACAACTGTATGTCTAGGTTGACTGTCCAGTCAACTGCACTTGGTGTAGCATGGATGAAGTGTGACAGGTTTTCATTGTATGCACATTGGGCATAATCGCTGTCATATGATTGTCTGGCAGGGTGATCCATAGTCGCACTTGGGTGAGATAATCATGCCCCATTTCTAAAGGTGGTCTGCACATCTGCCATTATTTGTGCAGATTTGGTTAAGGGTAAACCAATTTTTTCAAGGTAGGTCAAAATCCCAGGGCATCTGTGTTGGGTCCACTAATTCATAGAAGTCCCCTGTTGAAGTGTTACACTAGCACTTTTTCCACTTCTCTTTCATGTTGAAATTTCTCTCTGCAAGATTTTTCACTGTTAAGATTGGAGGGTACCTTGAACTTTAGCCTGTTTATTTCTAGGGTTGAGATGTCTTCATGGATTGGAAGATTTTGGATTTCCATGATTTTGCTGGGGATGCTTAAAGGTCAAAGCTGTATAACTGAGAGGAGACCTCCACATAGCCTTTAAAGGAATGCAGAGAACCGACCAGGGCTTCTGACCTAATGTCCAGTCCTCACCTCACCTTCTCGTGGTGCACCCTGTTGGGTATCTACCTGGATACTGAACGAATGAAGATGGGCTGGCAATTTGGGATTTAGCCGACCAAATTGTAATTCTTATTGGCTTAAACCAAAATTACAAAATCATGGTACAACATGACAAAATTTCATGCTGGCTGGGGCATCGCCAGTTAAACAAGGGCCCCGTTGTTTTCACCAGGGAACCAGGGTGAACAGCGAAAAGACGGCTACTGGAACAAATCTGAAAAAACACTCCAACTCAACATCACCAGAGTTAAAGATCGGTACTATCAACATAAGAAGCCTGAATGGCAAAGAAATGGAGCTATCTGAAGAATTAGATAAGTACCAGATCGACATAATAGCGGTGACTGAAACAAAAAAGACAAAAACTGATGAGATCTTTCTAAGCAATAAATACAAAATGTTATATTCAGGCAATGAAAATCAAGGAAAAGAAGGAGTAGCCATTGTATTCAACACTAAATATGAGGCTAATCTTCTAGAATGGCAGGCAGTTTCAAGTAGAGTGATGTGGGCAAATATCAGAATGGGGAACTGGACAATGAGACTTATTTGTGCCTATGGTCCCACAGAAGGTTCTACTAAGGTAGAAGTGGAGGAATTTTTTGAGGCTTTAGAGAAAGCATCTGACATAATGAAAAAGGAAAAGTTGGTCCTTGTTGGGCATCTAAATAGCAGAATAGGAAATGATTATCAGACATACAAAAATATATTGGGAAAATTTGGAGAAAAGCACAAAGCTAATAATAATGGCAAATATTTGTTAGATTTCTGCTCAGAACATAGACTGGTTATTACTAACACCATGTTCCAACATAAAAATGTGCACAAATTCACATGGAGAGAAGAGGCAAGGAATAAGAAAAGTCTCATTGACTACTTTTTTGTTGATAGTGATGTTTTCTCCCTGGTGCAGGACACCAGAGTGTACAGAGGATTTGAAATTGGAAGTGATCACTATTTAGTCTTCAGCAGGATAAAATTGAATTTCATATTGAAAAGAATAACATGTAAGAAAGTTATAAAGTGAATGAAAATTGAGCAGATCTCAAATGTGAACTGTAGACTAAAATACACAGACTATTGAAGAAAAATGAAAGAGTTTGAGAACAGGAATCAAACTTTAGAGACTCAGTGGCAAGCCTTGAAGAAAACCTTGATTGATTCAGCCAGAAAGGCATGTGGTGAGGTTGTCTACAAGGATAGAAAAATGAGAACTCCATGGTGGACACAGTAAGTTAATGAGGCAGTCAAGGAAAAGATGAAAGCATATCAAAAGTTCCTGACAAATAAGTCAGCTTGTACTCTTAGAGAATACAGAGACAAATGTAAGAAAGCTAAACTCTGTGTAAAACTAGCTAAACAAAAGTCATGGGAGGACTTCGGCAAGAACATAGAAAATAAATATCAAGAAGGTGGCAAAATATTTTGGAGGTTGTTGAAGAAGCTTAGGAATGGAGAAAAGAGTACTCTAAAAGGAGTTAGAGATGATAAAGGTGACATGAAAACGGGAGAAAAAGATATCCTTGAAGTATGGAGTAATTACTTCGAAAAATTGCTAAATGAAATGAGCAGTGATAGCACAGTGGTAAAAAACACTCAACAGGCATACGGTCAGGAATACATATCCATACTTGAAGTAGAAAAAGCCATCAAAGGCTTGAAATGTGGAAAGGCAGCAGGAGTAGATGATATTCGACCAGAAATGCTGAAGTATGGTGGTATAAAAGTCATACAGTGGCTGCACTGCATAGTTGAGAACCTGGACAGAGGGACAAATTCCCAATGATTGGAGTAGAGCTCTCATAGTATCCATATATAAAAAGGAAATAAAACTGAATGTGAGAATTACAGAGGTATTTCCCTACTGAGTGTTCCTGGTAAGATCTATGCAAGTATCCTTGAGAAACGGTTAAGAAGAATTGTAGAAGAAAAGCTTGGTGAAGAACAAGCTGGATTCAGGCTAAATAGAGGCTGTCAGGATCAGATCTTCACTTTACGAGTAGTGGAAAAATCATGGGAATATAACATAGATCTCTATTTGAGTTTTGGAGATCTGTAAAAGGCATATGTTAAGGTGCCAAGAGAGAAGCTATTCAATATGCTACAGTTATATGGTGTCAATGGGGCATTATATCAAGCAGTACTTAGTCTTTATTTGAGTTGTAAGTCAGCAGTTAGAATTGAAGGAAATACAGGAAGATGGTTTAATGTTAAAACTGGTGTGAGACAAGGATGTACATTATCCTCTCTGTTATTCATTATCTGTATGATCACATTATGAAGGAAAGTGGTATTAAACATGATATCAAAATTGGAGATGTTAATGTCAGCTGTTTGCTTTATGCGGACGATGTTATACTTATCAATGTCCGCTACGAGTCTGCAAGATTCCTTGACTAAATTGAATAACTATTGTAATAGATATGGTATGAAGGTCAGCAATAAAAAGACAAAGACAATGAAAATAGGTAGAATCGTTGAAAATGTCAACTGCATTGTGAACGACGAACCTGTGAAACAAGTAAAACATTTCACCTACTTAGGCACGATTTTTAGTGAAGATGGTAAATTAAATATGGAAATAGACAACAGAATCAATAAAGCTGGTATATAGTAGGAAGTCAATTGAATAAATTCATATGGAATAAGAGAGAAATTAGTCGGAACACTAAATTGCTGTATACAAAACAGTGTTCAAACGAGTTTTAACTTATGGATCTGAGAGCTGTGTCAGAATTAAAACACTTGACCAAAGACTAGAGACTACAGATATGAGAATCCTGAGAAAGATTAGAGGCGTGAACAGATGGCATTAATGGCAATATCACATTATAAACGAGGATATTAGGAAAGAACTTGACATTGTCAGCATTCAGGAATGCGTTAGCAGAGCTAATCTAAGGTGGTATGGTCATTTAAACAGAATGGGCGAGGAAAGATTGGCAAAACAAGTGTTCTCTGACAGGTTGGCAGGAAAATGTCCCAGAGGAAGACCAAGATATAGGTGGATTGATATGGTACAATGTGCCTTAGAAGACAGAAATATAAGATCTGATAATATTGGAGTTTTGACAAGTAACAGACTGATCTGGAGGAAAATTGTAGATAAGAAGTTAGTAATGATGTAAATTTTTCATGTAGTATTATCATATCCTGTACATCCCTTGAGGGTACTGGGCAGGAATTTGATGATTATGATGATTTTTGCTGTATTCATGTAGAAGAAAGTTGGATGTGTGGAAGTGGGATGTAGCTTAGCACTGGGAGCCAGTAGGTTGGAGTTGATTTTCACTGTTCCAGAAATAAGGTGCATAGTGGTGTTAAGCTAAGCATCAACTAAATACACATGGGTGCTGTTCAGCCATATGGGTGAGCAGTATTCAGCTGCAGAGTAAACGAGACCAAGAGCAGTGCAGCGAAGCGTTGTTGCTGAGGCACTCCAAGTTGTTCTGCTTAGTTTTTGCAGTATATTGTTTCATGTTTTTAGCTTGGATGCTGTGTTAATGAGATGTGGTTTAAAAGATAGAGTTCTATCCAAAGTGACACCCAGATATTTTGGGGAATCTGTTGTAGCTTAGCATTTTGTGGTAGACCATGGGTTTTGAAGTAGACCATGGGTTCTTTATTAGCCTGGTTATTGTTAAGATTTAACTGACAACATGGAATTCAGGAGTCAAAAAATAAAAATTACTACTCTATTAAGTAATTTATAATGAAATTCTCAATATGTTGTCCATCTTCTTCGGCACTACAGCCCCATGTAGGGCCTTGGCATCCCATTTTTGAGTTTCATAACTCACTACGAGGTGGGGTCGTTACCTGCCATGCTCAACCATGTGTAATTGTCTGTAAAGCGTTGTGTTCTTAAGACTGATTTGCCTGCTTTATGGGAGGAAAAATCCTGCAGTCCATGCTCAAGACCGGCTAAATTGACTATGTCTGAGAAAGATCCTTTGCTCCTCACATCAGCAAAGAGAATCGAACGCAGGACACTCCTTTCCCAGGCATATGGTTGGGGAGCACGTAACCACTTGGCTAACCGTGCGGACTTATGTTTCCCATAAGTGAAGATAAGAGAATGGTACGGGTGGAAGCATAAACTTCTGTTTAGCTAGGATTTGGGCATAATCTCCATTTGTTGAAGTATTCATCTAGGACTGCAAGGTCATTTGTTAGTGTATCTTCCATTGTAGTAAAATTGGCTAGAGCAACGTCATCAGAGTAGCAAAACTTCTTGGAGGTGGTATTAGGTATATCTGCAATGTATAAGTTAAAAAAGAGGGGAGCCAGAACTGATCCTTGTGGTAATCCATTATTCGGTGTTCTTTGTTTACTTCTGTTCTTGTCCATACACACTTGGAACAGGCGGTTGCTTAGCTTGTTATCAATTAGTTTTGCTATTGTTCTGCATGGAGCAACTTGCAGATTGCACCATGCCTCCAGACTGTATCATAAGCTGCGGCAAGATCTACAAAAGCTACAGCTGTTTTCAGGCATTGTTAATAGCCTGCCTCTATATGTGTGGTGAGTGACAGAACCTGATCACAACAGCTTCATTTATGTCTGAATCCGGCCTGTTCCACTGGGACTTGTTCTATTTTCTTAGGGGCAATTCTATTTAAGATGAGCCTTTCTAGGAGCTTATAACAGTGCTAAGCAAGGCGATTGATCGGTAATTTTCTGGTTTGTTATTGGCTTTTCCTGGTTTTAAGATTGGGATAATTTTTGTCCTCTTAAATTCTTTTGGAAGTCTACCAGTCTGGAGGATGTAAGAGAAAAAGCAAGCAAACCACTGTCGAGATTTTTGGCCTATCTTCAACAGGAAATCAGGGTGAATTCAATCGAAACCTGGAGCCTTGCCTGGTTTCATGTCTATTAGGGCAGTGTTAATATCTTCAAGAGTGAAAGGTCGCAAATATAAAAGGTCTGATGGTCTGTTATTTTTCAAATATGTAAGTTCTCTTTTTATTTGAAGAGTGTGTTGTTTGTCTCACAACAGGAGGATAAACCCTGCAGTCCATGCCCAAGACCAGCTAACTTGGCTATGTCTGAGAAAGATCCTTTGCTCCTCACATCAGCGATGAGAATCGAATGCAGGACACTCCTTTCCCAAGCATATGGTTGCGGAGCGTGTAACCACTCGGCTAACCGCACGGACATATGTTTCCCATAAGTGAAGATAAGAGAATGGTACAGGTGGAAGCATGAAACTTCTGTTTTGCTAGGATTTGGGCATAATCTCCATAATTTTTGTCCTCTTAAACTCTTTCTGAGGTCTACCAGTATGATACATATTGGTTAGGAGAAGTAGCTGATTGTTCCTGGACAGTCGGGGTGCCCCTACCTAGTTTTCTTAGAAGGCTCCAAGCTTTCCTACTGGAGTGCCGAAAATCGAGTCTTTCTACTCTCTCAGTCCATTTCTTCTGTTGGTTGGTGTCAAGGCCTGTGCATGAGTTCATCTGCAATGTCAGGTTTGCCACACTCTAGGTATTCTTGGTACAGGTTATTACTGTCATTGTTCCATCCAGGGATATACTCCTTCCGGAAGCCTTTTGGTATGGTCTTGCCTACAGCTAAAACAGCTTCCACGAATCTCTTGTAATTATTGCATGTTGGAGGGATCCAACGGACATATTTGTCAAGATAGGCGGCAAATTTATCCTGAAAGTTCCAGCAGAGACTTTGGATGGATCTGACAAGGGGTACTTACAGACCTACTCTAATATAATTGGTGTATGTTGGCTTCGTGGAAAATTGGAGAGAACTCTTCTCGATGTAGGTAACGGTCGTCCATTGTTATCTTCAGTGATGAAGCAGAAATTGGGGTTGTGCTCTCTGTTCCAAGCTGCTGACCTGAAGGGAGATCTATCTTTTGCATCGAAAATTAGGTGCATTTTGTGAATTTTTGCCCATTCAGTCAAAGTCTCTCCGCATTCATTGTTGGAAGCATATTTCCATAGCGTGTGGTGGCTGTTAAATCACCTATATGCATCGCAGGGTGGTGGTACACGAGTATAACTTGTGGTGGCTACAATAGGGGTTTATACATGTTGGTAATGGTTATGTTCCCTATCATAGTTATCAGATACATGACACCGACAATGCTGGTTGTAATGAGGTGGAATCTTCTAGGGTACTATGTACATAGGTACATATGTGCATGATGGTAAGTGGATCTAATGATAATGTAACCAAGAAATCTGCCTCTGTGGTGGAGTTGATCCTCATTCTTACAGTGAGTCTCTTGAACAAGAACAATGTAAAAATTGTAGTCATATAAAAAAAACTGAGGAGAGCAATGCACGGTCAGGCTGATATTAATACCTTCCAAGAGGACTTGAATAGATTGCATGAATGGGCAGGTAAGTGGAATTGTCAGTTCAATGTTGTCAAGTGTAAGGTTTTGAGATTTGGTAAGCAATGATGGGATGCAAAGTATACACTTGGTGGGGAAACTTTAACAGAAGTAAAGGAGATGAGAGATCTAGGAGTGATGGTGGACAAGGACCTGAAATTCAGGGGCCACATTGCACAAGTTGTGAAGACATCACATCGAATAATGGCAATGATGCGGAACCCTGACAGAAATGGAGAGGTTATGATTCCATTGTATAAGGCCTTGATCAGGCCTCATATGGATTATTGTGCACACAGATTTCGTTGCTGAGTTTTCATGGTGACAAGGATATGTTGGAAAGGGTCCAGAGAAGATTCACAAAGGTAGTCAGTGGTCTTTGGAATGTGGAGTATGAGAACAGATTGAGAGAATGCGAGTTGCAGGGCCTCGTGAATAGGAGGAAGACGCGGGGGGGAAATATGATTGAGATATATAAGCTGGTCAGAGGTTGTTATCAGGTAGACATGGAAGAGCTTTTTCATAGAATGGGAGAAGGGAGTAGAACATGAGGCCATTGCTGGAGGGTGTGAGCAGGGGAGCAAGAAGCAGGTTCTTTGCATGGAGGGTGATTGGTGAGTGGAATGCATTGCCTGAGTGAGTTGTGGATGTGGACACATTGAATCAGTTTAAGATGCGGTTGGATGAGCATATGCAGTAGTGAGTACCTCCCACGATGAGTCTCTGACTCCATGGAGGTCAAATATTAATAATACTAATAAAATCTTTGAGAGGTATTCATATTTTGCTCTACATATACCCTCAATATGGGGAGGAAACAACATAATTCACTATGTTACAAACTTGCTAAATCTATGCTTAGAAGAGGGAAAGATACCAGCAAACTGGAAAAATGCTACTCTGATACTGTTAGTTAAAAAAGGGGACGAAGAAGAAGTAAAGAACTATAGAACAATTAGTATTCTCTCTAATCTGTACAAAATTCCCACAAAACTAATAACAAACAGGTTAACCCCTCTTCTAGCTCAAATCAACCAGTAGAACAAGCAGGATTCCGTAAAGGCTTTAACCACCCAACTGGGCAAGACGTATATATACGTCCAGGTTACCATGGATGTGAAGTGCATATTAAAATTGTAATACCATTGATATTACATTGAAATATATGATGGATACGAAGTATAGAGGAGTGGTGTATTTTATCCATGTTGACGCCGACGTAGTTAACACAATTGATCATATTCATGCAGTAAAACAAATAATAGAAAAAGCAGAAGAAAACCAATTGCCTCTCTGTTTAGCTATCATTGATTATGAAAAAGCATTTGATTCCATCAAAACTAATGCAATAATCAAAGCACTCCAGAATAGGGGACCTCCTCCAGGAAATATACCCCACTGCAACTGCAATAATCCAGTTTCACACGAGTAGCAATAAAATATTAATTGAAAAAGGTGTCTGACAAGGAGACTCTCTATCACCGAAAATCTTTACAGCAGTCTTTCAAGAAATATTCAATAATATAAACTGGACAAACCTTGGTTTAAAAATTAATAACAGAAACTTAACACCTAAGATATGCAGATGATATCATAATTTTTGCAAACACTCCAGAAGACCTTAATATAATGATAGAAGACCTATATCATAAAAGTCTGTCTAAAAATAAATAGAGAAAAAGCTAAAATCATGTTTAATTATTTTGTGACACCAAAAAACAATAATTGAAAACAATTTCTTGGAAAGAGTCTCTTCATATACATACTTAGGTCATCTTATTGATCTAAACTGTGGACTCCAAAAGGAAATAAATAGGAGAGTTCAACTTTCCAGGAGTGCATTCAGAAAATTGAAAAGTGCATTTTTCCAAACTATGTCCCACTGTTTAAAAAGGAAGACATTTAACCAGTGTATACTTCCAATCATCTCATATGGTTGAAACTTGGTCGCTAACAAAAGCACTGGCAAATAAATTAACAACTCAAAGAAAAATGGAGAGGTTTATGCTAGGCATCACATTAAAAGATAAGAAGCAAAACACTTGGATAAGAAGCCAGACTCACATCACTGACATCATTTTTCACCAAAATGGAAATGGGCCGGACATCTATCCAGAAGAGAAGATGAGTGATGGACCACCATACTACTAACAAACTGGATTACAAAAGAAGGGAAACGAGGCCGAGGACATCCTAAAAGAAGGTGGAGTGATGAATTGTCAAATTTTGTTGGGGAAAACTGGTCAACCATTGCCAAGAACAGAGAAAGGTGGAAAGAACTGGAGGAGGCCTTTGTCCAGCAGTGGACAGAAAATGGTTGAAAAAAAAGGAAGAAGATAGCCTCAATGTTAATTTGGAAAATTCAGACAACAGGTCCAATATTTCTAGTCATCTTGCCCTTAAGAGAGCTAATTCGTGTGCTTGAGTTCATGTGTGCTGTAAGCAGGAGATTGAGAAGATAGTCTGTTTTTTAGTCCATTATTCATCTCTGTAATATGATTAGTATTGATACTTTATCCTACACTCTTAGCTATTACATGGGCTAAATAAGTGACCACCAGTATGAATCCATTGATGCCGATCAACAGGTGATCTACTCTCGTACATCACCCATCTCTGGACAAATGCCATAGAGAAATTTGATGAATCCCAAGTAGTCGCACTTGATATCTCTAAAGCCTTTGACCGGGTCCGGCACAAAGGCTTACTAAGCAAACTTCTATCATTTGGACTGTCTCAGGATTTCTGAGATGGATTGCCAGCTTTCTGTCTGGACACACACACTATGTGTGATTGTAGACAGCTCCCTATCCTCTCACTTCCAACTAATGCTGGGGTCCCACAAGGTTCAGTTCTCTCACCGACCCTCTTCCTTCTGTATATCAGTGACCTACTTCAGTTGACCTCCAATCCAATATACAGTTTTACAGATGACAGCACATTGTACTCCTCTCTTTCATTTGATAAACCTTACCCTACACAACTCGCTTCAACCCATTGAACATTAACCACAACTTCCCTTAATTCGGACCTCCAGGTCATCCTCCAATGGGGGGGCTCAGATAACCTCATCAACTTCAAAACTAATAAAACCCAGTTCTGTCTTATTTCTCACAAAAAAAAAAAAAATCATTTTCCTCCAGTATTATTTTTGATAACACTCAAATTCTCAGACAAGATGTGATTTCTCTTCACAGAATTACCTTAACATCAGGCCTCTCCTGGCATAAACACATCACAACCGTTGCATCCTCAGCTTCCAAAAAACTGGGATTTCTCTTTGGCTCAAGACGTTACTTCACCTCTAAACAGCTGTTAACATTATACAAATCTCAAAACTGCCCAGCTATCGAATGCTGTTCTCACATTTGGAGTGGGGCTCCTAAAAGCTCCCCTCAAAATTCATGACTCAATACAGAGGAGAGCATTAGACTGATAAAGGATCCATCTCTTACCAACTCACTCCCCCACTTTCACACGTTTAGTCTCTGCAATTTGTATATTCTATAAATATTTCCATGGAAAATGTTCATCTGAAACAGCATCAATAATTTCCCCACTCTGTACTAAGCCCATTGGAACACATACAGCTGTTGCCTAACATCCTTTCACAGTACACCTCGAAAACCACAGAACAAGTTTCTTTTTCTCCTCTTTCATCCCTGCTACTGCTGTACTGTGAAACAGTCTTTCCTTGATGTATTTCCCAAGGAATACAATATACAGGCTTTTAAATCGAATGTCAACAGGTTTCTCCTTTCCCATCCCACTACCCATATATACGGTACTAAAGTACTATAAGGTTGAACAGCCAACCTCTCGTATGTGGACCCCAACATTAAAAAAAATAATAAACTTCTGTATTTTTTTATTATTATTATCTTTAGCTGTGCCTAGAAAAGTAAATATCTTGTTGTCAGAAGGACAGAAGAACACTTGTATGCTAACTTATCTAAGTAGTTTGGCCTATCTTCTGAGACGCATTTAACATAGGGAATGGTGACACAATGGACCACCGCTGTATCACTATTTTGATGAGAGGCAGATGACAAGGAAATTTTTTAATTATTAATTAACTATAATAA
This sequence comes from Typopeltis vanoorti, assembly GCF_054136105.1. Lineage (NCBI taxonomy): Eukaryota > Metazoa > Arthropoda > Arachnida > Uropygi > Thelyphonidae > Typopeltis > Typopeltis vanoorti. The sequence goes on along the minus strand of NC_143561.1, from coordinate 40,522,193 downwards.
TTAATTATTATAGTAAAGTTGCTGATCTTATTAACAAACTCTTGTAGGTTTGTACAAGACCTACAGGAGGTCCTGTACAGGACTCATGCCAAACTGCAAAAAACATCATCAACATATCTGTACCATAAGGACGACTAAGGAAGGATGCTATTCAGTATGTGGGTGTGGGAGAAAGAGGACTACCCATTGATGTGCCCTCAAAAAAAAAAAAGAAGTTTATTTTGGCATGTGAAGTAGCCAGAATGAATGACAAAGTTGAATAGGCTAACAATATCTGCTGGAAAATCTTGCTTGAGGAAATTAAGTATTTCCTTTAAATGAACATTTGTGAATAAGGACACAATATCTAGGCTAAAAGGAGATCACCTGAGCAAAGCCAAAGCTCTGATATCTTTTCTTTGAAATGAGAACTATTTTTGATAAATGAAGCAGACTTTCCTGTGAATACTGAAAGCAATTTGGGAAGATGTTTCACATTATGTCCTGTGGTGAATGCATGGAGAACCAATGCATTCACCACAGGAATTCACCTCCTCGTTTATATGGACTTTTTGGTAGTCCATATAAACAAGGAGGATGCACATGGTAACACTTGAGTTTCTTCTTGGTTTCCTCATCTCAATTAGAGTGTTTAATATCCTAATCTAGGTTGTACTAGGATCATTATCGATAGGATATGTAGAGTAGTGTTGTAACATTAAAGTTAATTCTCTATGATATTCACTTTAATCTTGAACTACTAATGCTTTCCCTTGGTTTGCTTTTGTAATAATAAAATACTTATTCTTCCATAGAGAGAGAGAGAGAGTAAGACCATTTCTGGATAAGAAAAATTCAGAGGGGGACATTTGGCTTTGAAAAGTATGTGTGCTATTTGGAACCGAAGTCAGTTAGTGACACATGAAGTGTATCAAATTGCTTGCCAGTATGGATTATTGTAAATGTTCATCATGATGCAACCGTGTGTGTGTGTCATGATTTAGACTACATTAAGTTTCATGAGCCAAAGCAATTGGGACTTGCGGAGCATTCTATCACCACCAGATGCTGAGTTCTTTGTAAGAAAATTAAGGTTCCCCATAAAAGTGATAGTCTCGTGTAACATTTATGCAAAGGGAGTTGAGACCTTGCTACATTGACTAAATCTAAATAGAAATTTCTATGTACTTAAATATCTCTGTTATGGGAAATAATTCTGGAATTTGAAGAACTAACTTATTTTATTTATTTATTTATTTTTATTTATTATTAAACCTTGTTCAAGTGATTTTTACTGGGAATTTAATATAATCAAACCGTGATATTGTACATCATGCACATCAGTCAAATATACCAGTTTCTGTTCTTACTGTTTAATTTGAAAGTCATACTGAAGATATCCTTGATACTATGGCAAAGATTTTATACTAATAAATATACTGTATAGACATATGGTAAATCTGTTTTATGTTTTTTATTAATTATCATATCTTGTGTTCCTATATGTTGAGTGATTTCAGAGCTTTATAGAGACTAGCTTCAAATTAATGAAATGGCTATGGAAAACTTACAATTAAACAAATTAAGTGTAAACAGCAACAAGTAGGATGTACCTGTTGAAGGTTAAGAGAACCCTTTTAGGTCTCCCAAAGCTAAAATGATTTATGCATGGATCAGTAGATTGTTACTTATTAAATAATGAATTAAATATGTTCATGATGGACTATTTGCAACTTTATCCCAAGATTTATTAGAAATTATGCAGCACATTTCAACTGTTTCTGCAAACAAAATATGTGCTGTTATGCAGGAAAAGTTCATACAAGAAGTGAATTATTTTATTAGTTGTCATCAACTTTCTTTTCTCTCTACTGAATATGGTGGAGGCATACCTTCAAAGCCCTCACAAAGTGTTGCATCCTAATGCAGCATAATCGACATCTTCTTTGACAGTCAGATATGTCTTTGGTATCATTATAATAGTCTGATACACAAACATCCTATTGATCTCAAGTGTTTTTAGCATGTTAACAGGTGTGAAGTACTATTACAGCTACAGGGCTTGCCCAATTCTGTGGGCAGTGTGGGCATGTGCAGAAGTTGTAACAGTTTTTATGGCAAGACTGTTTAATTAGACCATGACATCTTACATCATATATATGTAGTTCATGCGTGTCATTCTTGAATATATCTGTTTCTGTTCTTGTTGTTTAATTCAAAAGTCATACTGAGGATGCTCTTGATACCAGTGCGAAAAATTTATACTACTAAAAATATATATGTAAGGTAAATCCATTTTATGTTATTTATTAATTATCATATGTCAAGTTATTATATTCTTTTCAGAAGACCAAGAATATTATTTGTATATTTAATCCTGAACGAATTATATGAATGTGTTCCTTTTCTTAGATTTTTAAATTTTGTGGGTACTGGTTTATAGTTCTCTATGCATATGTGTCAAATTTCAAATCTCTTTCCCAACTAAAAGTACTTAAAACTGTATGATGAATGGATGAATTGAAAATGTAAAACAGAATTTGCATTAATCAATTGGTCAACTGAAGTAGAATTAGCATTAATTATAAATTTTATTTATTTCAAAATAACTTTTTATTATTTTCAGATATTGGATGGCGTTGTCCTGCATGCCAGAATATAACAAATGGAGTTCCATATTACTATTATTGTTTTTGTGGAAAAGTCAGAAATCCAGAGTATAATCGTTTTGATACTCCTCACAGTTGTGGTAAGGTTTGCTCTCGTAAAAGTATCCTTGAGCAGTGTCCACATCGATGTACTCTTCTTTGTCATCCAGGACCATGTCCATCATGTGTAGTGACTGTCAAACGACATTGTGAATGTGGCAAAACACAACAGGTACATATAAAGAGTATTTCATTTAAAAATTGCATGTTTCTATATCATAAATGTTGTTTATATATTCTTAGTGCTTGTTCAAATGGTTCACTGTGCACTGTAAAGAATTCATTTTTTTGAAAAGTCTCAATAGAACATATTCTTTCCCTTTTCTACCTATTTAAAGATATTCAATCCAGCTACAATGCCTTTTATCAGTTGTACTTTAACCAGTTTCCATGTACCATCTACCTCTTTTTTGTAGTTCCATGTACTCTGTCTTGACTAGAACCATCTGTTGCATAGCTATCTCCAAAGTCAGTTACTGCACAATCATTTTCACCATTTGCAGTGTTTGATACCACATTAATTACCATGTTTTTTTGAGGCTGTCACCAATTCCAGAAACTAAAACCTTATCTTAATTTCATATCATGATGCTAAAGATAAATATTCCTTGAGTGCTATAGAAATTGACTCTTTGTTTCCATTTGCTATCTCTTCCTTCCACTTCATATTCCATAATTAGGATCACCCTCTTTTTACTTGTCCAACTAATTTCTCAAAATGTTTTGCAATCGTTACTTCATACATGAGGTCACTTAAGGGTCAAAGCTAGTACACTCCGGTAGCAGGTATCAGAGCCTCTGTAGCTCAGTCGGTATACATGAAGCCCTTTGGTCAGAAAGGCCTAGGTTTGATTCTCGTAGAGGAGAGACTAGATAGAGGTTGGTCACATCATGGTCAGAAAGACCTGGATTTGATTCTTGTCCATGATGTGACGAACCTCTATCTAGTTAACTAAAGATATGGAAGTTTTTCGTCCCTCAGAACAGGCAAACTGGCTCTGTGAACATACATGGATTTACAGTCGTAAAAAAATATATACCTAATTCCACATCAAGAGGGCTCAACCCATCCCTAAAGAGATGGGAGAGGAAGCGGGGAAACCTCATATGAATAAATAAATGGTAGGTAAGTTATGTAAGTTGACCTGGTTACCTCAATACTGAACAAACAAGGATAGACTGGCAATTTGAGAATTAACTGACCAAATTGTATTCTGTATTGGGTATTATTATCATCAAGAGAGACCTCCAGGGAGTCAAGGACTCATTGAGGGAGTCCACATACTACATGCACCAGCTATCATACTTATTCTTGAATTCATTCACGCTAATTGCACTTACAATATCCAATGGCAGTCCATTCCATTCATGCACTACCCTCTAAGAGAAAAATCTACCCCCCCCCCTTCTTAAAGGCATTCATTCTTGTCTTCCAAGGATGCCCTCTTGTCCTTTCTCCACCCTCCATAAATTGAAAAATTCCATCAGTTGAAATCCTGTATGACCCTTCAGAAGTTTGTAAGTCAATAATATCACCTCCCTTCTTTCTCCTGTTTGCTAGTGCTTGCAGTCTACAATGTCTCAATCTCTCTCCAAGTATTCCATAATCCTGATATCATTTTTAACACTTTTCTTTGCACTCTCTCTCCAATATATGAGAATCACAACAGAAACCAGGAGACCAGACCTGTGCACAATAGTCCAAGTGAGGTCTTATCAAGGCTTTATAAAGAGGCAAAATGACATCCTTATCTTTATGTGTGAATGTTCATTTCAGCATTGCAATTATCTTTTGAGTTGTATTTGCAATCTTTGCTAAATGGCCCCTGAACTTTAACTTTCTGTCTACTAACACTCAAAGATCCCTAGCCTCATTAATTGCTTCTAGCTTAATCCCACCAGTATAATACGACATTGGATATCTAATCATGCCAAAGTGAATGACTTTACATTTACTGACATTGAATTGATATCCATTTTCCCATGCCCACAATTCCAGCCTATTCAAATCATTCTGCAAGTATTGCATATCAGCAGCATTCCTGTTTATCCTATCTATCTTTGCATCATCAGACCCGTATTCCCTATATCATTAATGTATAGATTGAATAACAGTGGACCTCGCACTGATCATTGTGGTACACCACTTGTCACCTTAAATCGTGCAGACTTGTATCCCCCATATACCACTTTTTGATATTTGTCAGTCAGCCATCCTTTTATCCATGCTAATATTCTATAATCCAAATCCATATTCTCTAATTTATGCAACAGTCTACCATGCTGTATTCTGTCAGAAGCCTTAGCAACCAAAAGTGTCATGATGTATCCATTCCCCTTGTCTAGTTCAACAGTAACATTGTTATGAATGTGAGCAAGTTGCTAAAGCATGACCTTCCCTTAGTAAACCCATGTTGCTCATTGCAAAGTAGGGATTCACTGTCAACCCATTTCCGAATGCGTACCCTAACCAATTTTTTCCAAAATCTTCACCACCACTCCTGAGATTACTATTTGGTCAATAGTGGGATACATTGGTCTTTTTTCACCACCTTTGTGCAGTGGAATTACCATACATTCACTCCATTCCTGTAGAATCTTCCCTGTTCTGAGACTCATATTAAAAAACCTGGTCAAAGGAATAACCAGTTCAGCTGAACACTCTTTTAGCACACCTGCTACTAGCCCATCAGTCGTTATTGCTGAATTATTATTCAGTTTTTGCAATAGCACTAATACCTCATCCTCATACACCTGAGTTTCTTCATCCAGTGAAGAGATAGCAGTGAGTTCAATGTCTTGTACACCAGGTTGATAGCTTTTTAAAAAATGGGCACTCGTCAGTTGAACAACCTCTTCTCCATCTGTAACCCTTATGCCATCTGAATTTAGAAGAGTTATTCTTTCATTTTCATTCTTTTTTTATTTGCAGCATATTGATAGAATTCTTGTGGGTTGTCTTTAGCATGCAGTGCTAGTTTCTTTTCATACTCAGACTTTTGCTTTCCATACAACAGTTGTGACTATTCTAGCCTGCTGGCAGACATCATCCTTATGCATATGTTTTTCCTTTCACATCATTCGTTTGATTACAAATCCATTTGACTCCTACCTTATTTATTCTTTGAACTCTCAGGACACATTCTGATATTGCATCATTTAATTATTGTTTAAATGCTTCCCATGCATTGTTGATATTCTTCTCATCCATCAACCAATCCCATTCCACTGAACTTAGTATACTCCTCAGTTGGTCATAATTTCCTGCTAGTTCAGCATGTAACCTTTTCTGAATTGAACATTCATATTCTTAGCCACTTCCCAAGTGATTACTGCGTGATCACTGTCACCAACCAGAGGCGGAATAGTTACATCTTTAACTGAAACACTCTCTGACACTATAATCAAATCTAACACTCTTTGACCTCGAGTTCCTTCTGTCACGTACTGCTCGAGGAAGTTGTCCAGCAACAGCTCAGTAAGTACATTTTCATGAGATTCTACTGCTACTCAATCAATATTTGGATAATTAAAGTTTCCCATTATGATTACTCTTTTGATGCTCATCTTGTCTATTTGGTGATGCACTTTCTTTATCACTAGCAACTGATCCACCAGGTCTGTAACAACACTCCACTATGTAATTGACCTTGTTAGATTCCACCTCACACTAGATGGATTCAAACTCACTGCCACATGAAATATGTTAGTAGTAGTACTACAATCATAGGTCTCAACTCTAACTGGATTCAAGTCATCCGATATCATTAGCAGCATGCCCCCTCCTCTCCTATCCTCTGTATCCTTCCTAAAAATAGTGTACCTTTTACACTCGATGCCAGTTGGTATGTCTGATTCTGATAGCCAGGTCTCGCTAATGCCTACAATCAGAGGTCCCAACATATTGACTAAGGCAACAAACTATATCCCTTTGTTTTTTGTACTAAATCAAAAAGGAATGATGATACAAGCTGAAATGTTAAGCTGACTTGGGCATCACTCAGTTAAACAAAGTATTACTGTTATTGTCAGAAAACTAGGGTGAATAATGAAAAATCATCTACTGGAACAAACTCAGAACCTGACATCATTAGAATTGAAGATAGGCACCATCAGTGGAAGAAGAATCAACAGAAGAGATGTGAAGCTCTCACAAGAATTAGAGAAGTACCACATCAACATTATTGTTGTTATTGAAACAAAGGTATTCATCTTGAATTGTGGGCAGACATCAAAATGTGGATATATAATATGGCCCCTGAAAAGCTTCTACTAAGGAAGAAGTGGAAGAATTTTTTGAGTCATTAGAAAAGAGCTGATGCAGGAGGGTGTTAGTCCTTGCTGGAGTTATGAACAGTAGAGTAGGGAATATTAGACATGTAGAAATCTTTTCTAAGAGCAAAGCTAATAGTAATGGTTATCTGTTGGATTTCTGTTCAGTGCACAGACTAGTCATTATAACATCCATGTTTCCAAAATAAATAAAGATTTGAACAAATTCACACGGAAAGAAGACAGAAAACGTGAGTCTCATTGAACATGTTATTGTTAATAGTGATACCTTCACACTGGATTGGGAACACAGAGTATATAGGGAATTTGAAATAGGAAGTGATCACCATTTAATTTTGATCAGGATAAAAAATTAATATCATATTGAAATGAAAAATATGTAAGAAAGTTTTTAAAAAATCAGAACACGTTCAGAGTTGAATTGTAGACTCAAATATTAAAGAAAAATGGAAGAGTTTGAAAACAAACAAAACTTGGATACTCATTGAGGGACTTTGAAAAAAACATTGATTGATTTAGCCAGAAAGGCATGTATTAAAGCATTGTAGGCTGATTGGACAACTTTAATACATGAAAGTTGTCCAAGGACAGAAAAGTCAGAACTCCTTGCCAGACTCAGGAAGTTAGAGGCATGGAAAAGAAGAAAGCATATTGAGAGTTTCTAGCTAGTAACTCTGTATATGCTCTAAGAGAAAAATATAAGGTAGTGAAACAGTATGTAAAAGTATGATAGAGACATTTAAGTTAGTGAAGGAATTTTATTGGATTAATCCTGAGAGGATTATGAAGAGAAGATTTTTTACATTGAAAATGGAACACTTTACCAGAATAATGTTGTTATGCAGGGAGTGTGAAGAATTTTAAGATGCTGTATGATAAATACATTGTCAGTTTAATGTACCTCCCATGATAAGTCTGCTGACTCCATGGAGGTTATAATAATAATGATAATTAGGTTATAATAATAATGACAGTTAAAGAACATACATGGAAGTGTAACTGTGTAGTGATATGGAAGTGCAATGAGAATTAAAACAATATGGAAGTGCAATGATAGGTGTAACTGTGAAAACTATAGAGGAGTAAGTTTCCTAAATATCGGTTATAAGTTATACAGTAAACCTTCAATTTAACGGGCTAAGGGATATCCGTTAAATCACAAATTTTTTAAAATAAAAATATCTGTAACATTATACTGCAATTTTATCAATATTAGCACTGTAATAATAAAAAAATTGTTTTACACACAATTTTCACACTTTTAGATAAGTTAATGTGAAGTTAATGTTTGATGTTGAGGGGCTTGGTTTAGGTAATCCTGCTTTGAAAAAACTATCAGGTTTTTTTTAACTTTTGAATTCTGCTGTTTTTTATAATTATTATTATTATTCAGGCCTCCATGGAGTCAAAAGACTCATCGTGGGAGGTCCTTTCTAAGAAACAAGTCTATCAAGACTCATCGAGGGAGGTTCCCTCCTAGGAAACACAAAGTCTATCATACCACTCCTTAAACGCATTGACCGTTCTCGCTCTCACCACTCTATCAGGCAATGCATTCCATAGTTCAACCACCCTCCATGCAAAGAAACCACTCCTCACCATCTTTCTCACAGTTTCCTTTCTTAACTTCCAGGGATGGCCCCCTTGTCATGACTCCTTCCCGTTGTTCAACCAAGCGAAAGAACTCAACAGTTTAAAAGTCTCAATCATATCACCTCTCCTTCTATCCACCAAACTCTGCAGTCCACTCTCCCTCAGCCGATCCTCATAACTAACATTGTACAGTCCCAACACTATCTTCGTTATCTGCCTTTGTACCCTTTCCACAGTTAATTTATCCCCTTCAAATCCTGGGGGACCAGATCTGAGAACAGTAGTCTAAGTATGGTCTGATCAGAGTCTTATACAACGGAATAATAACCATTTTATCTCTGCAGGTCAGTGTCCTTCTCATTACTGCAGCAATCCTCTGTGTTACCTTCACCACCTTTGCAATATGTCCCCTAAATTTCAGGTTTCTATCAATCATCAACCCCCAGATCTCTTGTCTCCCCTACTTCCTCCAGTTTAACTCCTCCCATAGAGTATGCAGCGTCCCATCGATGTGTCCCAAACCTCAAGACCTTACATTTTGCTGCAATAAACTGACCTCCCCCATTCATTTGCCCATCTATCTAGCTTATTCAAATCCTCCTGCAGAGCTTCCACATCTGCACTATTACTAATAACCCTTCCCAGTTTCGCATCATCCGCAAACAACCGAATATCTCCTTGCAATCCATGGACAATGTCATTGATATAAAGGTTAAACAATATAGGTCCCAGTACTGAGCCCTGTGGAACCCCACTCGTAACTTTCTGCCTCTTTGATATTGCTCCACCATACACAACTCTCTGATACCTATCAGACAGCTAATCCTGAATCCAGTTGACCAATGTGACATCCAGACCCATGTGCTGCAACTTGAATATCAGCTTATCATGTGGCACCCTGTCAAATGCCTCTGCTCAGTCTAGGAAAATGGCAGTATATGCCTTTCCCTCATCTAATGCTCTTGTAATTTTATCATAAAAGGCTAGCATATTGCTAAAACAAGAGCGCCCATTCACAAATCCATGTTGACTCTCACAGATAACATTATCCTCATCTGCCCAATGCTGTATACGGTCCCTCACTACTTTCTCCAAGATCTTACTAACTACTGATGACACACAAACTGGCCTATACTTAGACACTTCCAGTTGTCTGCTACCACCCTTATGCAATGGCACTATCTTACCTTCCTTCCATTCCATGGGCACCTTTCCTTCAGTCAGACTTTCATTGAAAAGCCAGGTCAAAGGCACTGTCAGTTTCTTGGCACATTCTCTCAAAACTTGTGGTGAAATACCATCCAGTCCCACAGCTTTGCTAACGTCCAGAGTATTCAGTATTTGGAATACGTTCTCCTCCTGTACCTCTAAACCTCGAACCTGCCCTATCCCTCTAGTATTCAAATTGACTCCTCCAAGATGAAATACTCCAATAATTAACTCCCTAAAATTACGAAAGCGTGTAATAAAACTGCTGCAGAAAGTCACACCACACAACAAAAGAACCAATTACAGTGCGATTGGTGTGATCATGTCCTAATCATTCGGCGAACATGTTTTATGAGCGGTGACTCATTTATGTTGGCTAAATTACTACAGTGTTTTTCCAACATATGATGGCATATTTGCCAAAATTTGTTAAAAAAATAACAGGAAATTAATAACAAAAAATAACCTGTTAATTTAATTATAAGCAAATCTTGATTAAAAGCATTTTAAAATTAACAGGGTGTTAATTTTCACATGACATACAGACTGGAAATTTTGTCTGTTAAATGCGAAGTCCATTAAATCGAGGGTTTACTGTACATGCAATTGTTAACTTCAAAACTCAAATCGTATGTAGAAGATAAACTTTGTGAAAAATGAAATGGTTCTGAAAAGGACAATCGTGTATCGATTAATCTTTTACATTAAAAATCCTAATGAAAAAGTTGTGAATTCAACCTAAAAAGCCTTTCACAAAGTCAAGGAACAAACCCCACTCAAGAAGTTAAACATTCCAATCCAGCTTCTCTCAGCAGTAACTGACATATATCAAAACAATCAAATTACTATAATAATCAATGAAAAATTACAGAATGGAAATCAGTAAACAGAAGAGTCCAAGGATTTCTAATGTCACCTCTTATTTTATATCTATGTTAGGAGTCAGCAAGTTTTTTTTTTTTTTTTTTTTCAGTAAAGAGCCATTTATGACCTAATTTAAAGAAAAAAGAGAGAAACTGAAAGCTGTACCTCAATGCGAAAGGTGGGAGAGTTTTTTTTTAAGAAATTGAATAATGGGAAGGTATTTTATTAAAAAAAGAAATATTTTGAAATATTTATTAATACTGAACTAATGTAACAAACATCCAATTAGGTATGAATTAATGTGACTTTTGTTACTGAACTTCTTTAGCGAGTATGCCATAATTTTCATCTTTAAACATGCTAAGAGACTTGCATTGTTTCGACGGTTTTTTGATTTATTTTTAATATCATTCATGTTCGAAAATACTTGCTTGCAGAAATACTTCAAACCAGAAACTTGAAAGAAGTCGAAATGCAACTATTTTCAAATTTATATACATGTCTGGTAAGCCACTTCACACATTGAACACGGATATTATTTTGTTCCTATTTTAACTATTTTATACTTGCTACTTTTGCAACAATTAACCCTTTGACACCTTGCAGTATGTGGACACTGTTTGCAATGCACAGGCAAACTAAACTGAGATGCACTTGTTGTAAATGTAGGCTAAAAGTTAAAGACAATTATGTGTTTAGAGAGCTGTATGCAGCTTATGAACCACACGTTACCAACCCTTGATCTATATAGATGAAATAGTAAAGAAATGAAAGAGAAATATTAAATCATCATTTAAACTAGATAATGGGACTTAAATTAGGTCATTTGGAAACTTGTTTGCAGTTGACCAGATAATCATAAGAAGTGAAAATGAACTGCAGAGATCAATATTTTCTGTAAACACAATTGCTAAAAAATTTGATTGGAAATGTCAACAGAGTCGGAAGTAAAATCATGATTGAAAATAAAATTTTAGAACAAATTTACTACTTCAAATACCTTGGATGCTTATATTATATGCAAAAGTAGCTTGCATTGATACCAATTTTAGACTTTTTGAAAATAAGAGAGATTAATATTTTCAAACCTATCCAAGTTCAAAAGCATGCAAAAATAAAAAATAGAAAATGGAGAAATGTGTTAAGAACTGACATTAGAACTATTATTAGATACAATATATGAATACAGAAAGAAATTTATCAAACATATTGAAAGCATTGGATAATTTGAGAGTATCAAAAAAGATATTTTAGTACCTTTTGGAAAATGTAGAATTTGGGAATGATGAAGAAAAAGATGGAAACAGGCCACTAGGTCTAAATCCCCCAAAAGGATGATGATGATGTATGGAAGCAGTCTTCCTTGTACTTTCCATTGTGTATTGTGTCCTCCCAGGAGTAGTGCCCTCCTTCATGGATACTAAGGTGGAAAATGCCTATACTGACTGAAATATCATTTTGCATAAAGCTTGCAGAATTAAGGCAGTCATCCAAACATCTAGCAATGAAGCAGTGACAAATGTAATTGTATCTCAATTTACGTTCTGTCTGAAACTGTGGTAGAAAGTCAAGTGTGCTAAATAAAAAAATTAAAAAATGTAGCATGGAGCGGCATGTTTCATATATATACTCTACAACATCAAAATGCATAGCTTTTAAATGTGCCACTGTCAAAGCATGCTTGATTAGTTGAAGTTTTTTGATCCAGTTTACATCATTTATTACTCGTGCAACTGATGCACAAGTTATAAAGGATAAAATCCGAAAAATGAAGGGACGTATATATCACACTATTTGTCAATCCTAGAACATAATGGCTTCACATTATATAGAATGTTTGATGTTCAAAAAACAGAAATAGAAATGATTTAATTTCTATTTCAATGTGCTAATGCCATACAACCAGCTATTCATTAAAGAGTGAATGATAATAGCATTCTTTCTCTAGTGCCATACATAGCACCTGATGATATATACTTTGAGAAAATAAAACTCCTCACAGCATCTTCTTTGGATCTGTTATTACTTTATGACAAAATACTTTTGAAGTAGCAGTTTCTGAATTCATGGCATAAGTTCTATTGCCTTCCTATAGGTAGGAAAGATCCCAACTATTATTGCAAACAATTATCCTTTTGCTCTGGTACTGTTTCTGTAAGAGCTTGGAGAAATGGTTAGTGCTCGTTTTGTGCTATCTAGAGAGAGAGAGAGAGAGATCTGGCATTCATTATGGCAGAAGTCATCTAATAACGATGCTGGAGTACCTCTGTACTTTCACTTACCCTCTTCTCTTTGTACTTAAATGACCTCTCACTGACCTCAAATTTTGTCCATGGCTGTGGTGGTTAGAGGATGCTGGACTTCTCTTTTCATTTGAAAAACCTTGTAATGCATATTCATTAGAAGTTTCAAGTCCTCTGTAATCAGTGTCAAATTTTGTTCTCTCTGTTGTTCTTCAGTGGGACAAGGATAACCTTGTGAACATTCATGCTACCAAAACACAATCCTGTCTTATCTTTCTCACAAGAAAGGTCTTGCTCCACTTTCTCCTGCTTTTGATAATAACCAGATCTCTAAACAGGATCAGATTTCTTTTCTTGGGCTGAGGTTATACTTTCGGTCTCTCTTGGCACAAACCCAGGATAGACAAAAAAAACAAACAAAAAAACTTGGTATACTGTTTCATTTAACCCTACTTCTCACCTTACAACTGTATAAATCCTAAATCTGCCTATTCAGGTATGGATCTTGTATGAAACACTGCTCTCACATTTTTGGCAGTGCACCTAAAATTCCTTAAGAATCCTTGATGCTATCCAGAAGAGGGCAGTCCGATTAATCAGTGATCCCTTTCTCATAGATTTAATCCAGAGTCTCTCTCTCACTCATATTTTTTTTTTAATTTGGCTAATGAATATTAATATTGCAATATTCTCTCAGTTATACGATGCCACTGTTTCATGTGTAACATCAGTGGCTCTTGCTTTTTCAAATCGATCCATTGTTCGCATTCTACCTTGTAATTAACTATTGTTGCCACTGATAATGGTATGTATATTCAGGCCAAAATATATGGCCTTAAATAAATAGTATTACTTATTCCTTCTGTTTTTTTTTTGAGTTAATTAAAGTATTAGTATTTATGTTTTATTGTAAATGTGTAATTTCAGATAATATTTTGTAAGAATTAGTTAAATGTGTTTGATGTGATAATTTGATGTATGTACAATACAACAAACAAGTAAAATAGCTTAATGATATTAGATATGTGAAGAGCCAAAGGCTTCAATTCGGCGACATATAACTTGTTTAAGTTAAGGGATATTGCATCCCATATAGTTTCTTAGCCGAATACGAAACTCAAAGAGTTTCATGCCGAATATAGTAGAAACTATATAAAGTTCGGCGATTCCAAGCGTAAGCAAATACCTGGATACTGCAGCACTGATCCCAAAGGGTAGTGCAAGCTGGGGCAACTCGTGGTAGAAGTGGAGCAAGCGCCAATCACTATTCTTGATATTTGCCCATAATGTGAACTTAGCTCCTAGGAACTGTATTTTTGTTCACATTATGAGTTGCCCCAGCTTGCACTACCCTTTGGGATCAGTGCTGCAGTATCCAGGTATTTGCTTACGCTTGGAATCGCCGAACTTTATATAGTTTCTACTATATTCGGCATGAAACTCTTCGAGTTTCTTATTCGGCTAAGAAACTATATGGGATGTAATATCCCTTAACTTAAACAAGTTATATGTCGCCGAATTGAAGCCTTTGGCTCTTCACATATCTAATAATTTATTAGAGCACCTCACGGCAATACTCGTAGAAGGGGTACAAGTTCTGTTCGCTACAAACTTGATATTAACTAGGTCTGGCTACTCACTGATGAGACCTCAATAAAGGTCGAAACCGGTCTGGGTAGTGACCTTCTCTCATAATGTGAACAAAAATACAGTTCCTAGGAGCTAAGTTCACATTATCGGCAAATATCAAGAATAGTGATCGGAGCTTGCTCTAGTCCTTACACCCTTGCTAACTACATTCTTACTCAATTTCCAAGGATGACTTCTTGTTCTATCCCTCTAGCCAAGTGCTGAAATATTTCCTCTGCATCAATCCTATAAAATCCTTTTAGTAACTTAAATGTTTCTATCATATCCCTTCTTTTTTGCCTATCAGTTTATCAACCTCTAGTCATGCATCATTTTCTGTTGCATCTGTCACAGCAATATCCTCACTTGGATATTGCTGTGACAGATGTATTGATTGTGGATGATAGTCCGCAAAGTGGTCGCCCAGTAGCTCAACTGTTTTGTCACATTGTTACTATCAACACTTGTTAAAGTTCTTTCCATAGTCATTCTTCCTTTTACTTGCCACATAGTGAAGGACATCTTTGGAATTTCCCTTGACCTGCTTGGCTGGTTTCTTTTTATAATCTGATTTTGCCTTCTTTACCATTCTGGTTACCTTTCTTGCCTGAGCCTTCCACTAATCATGAGCCTGCTGATTACCTTTTTGCTTATATACTCTCCACAACACTTTTGTAGCTCCTGCTTATCCTCCTGACCTTCAATATGGTTCTATATTATTTCTTTCAAATAACACTTGACTATCTTTCATGAACTGCTAATATCCCCCCTCCCACACACACACACACACACACACAGATTCTTATGCCTTGGCACCGCTTCAGTCTCTCTCCTAAGCTTGTCATAATCACTTGCCTTGTAGTTCCACATATACCTCTCCTTAATTGAAAATTCCATGTTTTGCAACCTCCTAAATCAAGACCACTTTTTCACTCCCCAATTTCAGACAATCTGGCTACCTTTGTTATGAATAGGCTTCTGATCTTATGAATATATTCATCACTCTCAAACCTAGAGTCACCTCCACTATATGCTATTTCAAGTAGTTATCTCTTAGTAGGGAATAAATTCTATTTCTTTTCCTGCCACGTAATCTTTCCTCCTCCTGCTTTATGCTCTCATAGTTGAAATCGCCAATAATAATTACTTGACATGCATTCATTGTACTAATTTGCTGATGATGTCATCCATATCATCTGTGCATTCCCCTATTCTTCTTGCTACAGCCAGCTGTATTATTTTATCCTAATGGCCTCTATCTCATGTGATTACTTCAAATAAACTGCCATTCATGTGTGCCTATATTCCTGATCTCCTACTTTTTTATGGCTACACTTCATCTGTTATCATCAGCATTTTCACCCCATCTTGTTTTTCTGAAAATATTATACCCCCTCACATTCTCTCTCCATAGCCACATCATCAAATGGTCCTATTTCATTTTTCTGAAAATGATTTTATTAACAATAAACAGTTTAATTTCAAACCTTACACGATCATGTTAAGTGAAAGCTCTTGCATTGTTAAATATAATTAGGTTTTGAAAACTTATAGTAGCATCATTATTACATTTTTTTTTTTTTTTCAGCAAGTTCGGTGCAGTCAAGTTTCTGTAGTTACTTGTGAACAGGTGTGTGATAAACTGCTTGATTGTGGTATTCATCAGTGTAAGTTGTGGTGTCACTCAGGACCATGTGAACCATGCAGAGTGACTGTTAAGCAGAGTAAGAAAGAAAAATTTCTCTAAAGTGCTTTTTTGTTTTTATATTTATTAATATTTTATAATGTATTAACATATTCATTATTTCAAGCAAAATAGTCTTTCTTAGATTAATATGACTCTAATGCAGTTTTTCTTAAATTTCCTCTATCTGAATAAAGTTTCTTTTCTTTATACCAACAATTCATATATACATTAGTTTCTGATTAATTGGTCCACAAGTTAATTTGGGCAGCTGTTTTATTGGGACAAGTCTGGAAAAACAAACTATTGAAACTCTCATGACACCTTACTTTAATGATTTTCAAGAAGCAATATTTAAAATTTATCTAGGTACATACCAAAACAATTTATTATACAAACACACAACATCCATGATTAAACCAAACCCAATTGGATCACAGTTAGCAACATAAAACACAACAGAGGGCAAGCAGAAACAACTTCAATGAAGAAACATGAAAAAATAGTTTATATCAGAATACATACAAAATGACATAAAGGAAAGAGAAAGAATAGAAAATAATCATCATAAAAATATTCATTCCCTTAAGCGATCTTAATAGATTTTTTGCTAAGAAGGTTTCTTGCTTAGGAATTTCTTTACATATTCTAAAGAAAATGAATACAAATTGTTATTTTAATGGCAAACAAAATTTTATTTTACTTTGGAAAAACCGAAGTTTCGATATTGCATTGTACATGACTGGCTTACTTCATAAGTGGAAAACCATTATCCTGAAGAGAAGATCTGCATATTATACTTTATTATACAGTAGATTTTGGTTAATTGGGAAAGGTGTGTTATTGGGACAAGTCTGGAAGAACAAAATCAAATCAGAATATGACAAGAATTTGCTTCGTTTATTTGGGACACACTACTGTTTAATTGGGCCAGCCAGTAACCTCTACCACTTGGAGTGCTACAAAAATTACATAAACTTGTTTGAAAAATTAATGTTGATGACATCTGCAATGTTGATGAAACAGGGCTATTTTATTGTGAATACAAATTGTTATTCACAATAAAATACACCATCAAGAATTTTTAGGGGGGGGGGTTAGTTGCATCACCACATTGGATGGTACCCTGTGTTATAAACAAGCTGTACTCTTTGGATCATTGAAAGCAATAGATTATGTAACAGTGTTATGATGTTCAAATATGTCAAGACATGGTAAACGGAAGCTGTTAATTACTGGGGAAAAAAGGACCAGGCCTTGATGCTTTAAAGAGATTAGAATGGAGAGTTTACCATTTCAGTACTATGTGAGCAAAAATGTCTAAATGATGAAGGAATTTTTTAAGAATTTGCTTATGAGTTGGGACATGTAATTACAACAGAAATCAAGAAATAAAATTAAGTACTGTTCATGGCCAATAACTGGTGAGGAATAAAGAAGACCATTCAAAGCTGTTTAGTTCCCTGTGGTTTCAATCATTGAATCATGGATATGCCAGATGGGGCTGATGAGCCCTGCGGCACTCCACTAGTCACAAGACGTCTTTTTGATTCCACTCCTGAATAAACCACTCTCTGGTATCTCTCCTTCAACCACCCTCCTATCCATCTCACCAACCCTATATCTATCCCCATCTGCTCCAGTTTACTGATTAGGGTTCCATGTGGTATCCTATCAAAGGCTTTGGCAAGGTCCAGTAGTATCACTGTAAACCCATTACCCCTATCCAGTTCAGCCGTCACTGTGTTATAAAACGTGAGCAAGTTACTGAGGCATGATCTACCCTTCACAAAACCATGTTGTCCCCCATACAATATCCCATTTTCATCTATCCAATCCTGTATTCTTTTCTTGACTAATTTCTCTAAGACCTTGACAATGATTCCTGATATGCTAATCGGTCGGTAATTTACAACAGCAGTCTTGGAACCACCTTTATGCAGTGGACTATTTTCCCCTCTTTCCACCCGCTCGCGACTAACCAAGACCCGAGACTCAAATTAAACAAAATGGTCAAGGGTACTGACAATTCTTTAGCTGCTTCTTGTACTACACGAACTGGTATACCATCCAATCGCACAGATGTATTGACATTGTGGTTATGCAATAGACTACTCACCTCCACTTCATTCACCACAATTCCCTTATAATCTACTGGTTTATTTCTTTCTGCAATGTCACCACCTGGATGATATATTCTTGCAAAGTGCTCACTCAGTAACTCAACTATCTCAACTGATTCAGTTACCTCCCTACCATCGGCATTCTTTAAAATCATTCTGCCATGTACATTTTTCCTTTTACTTGATACATATCTAATAAACTGTTTACGATTCTCTTTAGCCTGCATGGCCAATGTTCTTTCGTAATCCTTTTTTGCTTTTCTTACCACACTCGTCACCCTTCTTGCCTGCGCTTTATACCGTTCATGTGCCTGCCGGTCACCTTTCTCCTTAAATTCCCTCCATAGTTGTTTCTTTTTTTGCAGCTCAAACTTAATGGTGTTATTCATCCATTTAACCCCTACTTGATTTATTATTTGGACTCTAGGTATACAGTCAGCCATTGCTTCATGCAAGCACTTCTTAACTACCTCCCATGCACTATCAACTTCTAGTCCTTGCAGTTGTACATGCCATGGCACTGAACCAATCAAACTCCTAAGCTTGTCATACTTTCCAGCCCGATAATTCCACATGTACCCTGTCTTAATTGAAAATTCTACACCTTTAGCCACCTCCCAAGTCAAGACCCTATGATCACTCTCACCGATTGGTGGCAATGTGGTCATATTTGTTCCAAATCCTCAGATGTAATTACTAGGTCAAGCACTCTCTGACCCCTAGTATTTTCCATTACATGCTGTCGCAGATAGTTATCCCTTAATAACCGCATAAAATCCAATTCCTTCCTCCCATGTGTCCTCTCCTCACTCCAATCAATGCGACCATAGTTGAAATCTCCCATAATAATCACCCTCCTTCCACTCATTTCTTCTATTTGCTTGTGCATACTGTCACCACCATCTTTTCCATCACCTGGTCTATAGCAGCACCCAATTGTATATTTAGTTCTGCTAGCCACAATCTCACACCAAATGGCCTAAAATGTGCTCTTTTCTCTATCCTGAAATTCAACTTCTATTCTCCTTGGCTGTAGCTCATCAGCTATCATCAACAATACTCCTCCCCCCATTTTATTCTCTCTGTCATTCCTGAACACACTATACCCATCACATTCAATCCCACTGGCTATATCATCTACAGTCAGCCATGTCTCACTAATACCAATAACCTGTGGTCTGGAAGTGCCAACCATGGCCAAAAACTCTTCCTTCTTGTTCCTAATACTCCTAGTATTAGTTTACATGAATTTAAGACCCCCATTATCCCCAACCCTACCTTGACGCCTTATATTAATTATCCCACTCTGATTTGTTGTCCTTATTTGCTCTGGCATATTATATTCATTCTTACATTCAACTGCCTCCCTAAGGACTGTATATCTACTCCCCCCCCCTTTACAAATCTAGTTTCCCTGAATTGGCACATCCACTACATTCAGCAACACTTTCTCAAGTCTTCTTACACCGTAACCATTCAAATGCAAGCCATCCATCTTATACAGATCCTTTCGCCCATCAAACTCACTCCACATGTCCACAAATTCCACACCACTCGTCATACATAACCCACGCATAAGGTCATTCGCAATTATGGCCCTCCTTTTAAACATTTCACTGTCATACCGTGGCAAAAGACTAATCATTCTAACTCTCTCACTCTTTTCTAATCTGATCTGGAGCGATAGCAAAGTTGAAACCTTTCTTTAGTATGTCAGATTCTGGTTTTGATAATGTGTAGTCTGAAAGGTTGAAAATAATGTTTTCATCTGGGAGAGACGGTCTAGCGTCATGTATTCTTTCATAGAATCTGTTGAATGTATTAATTTGCGATTCTTTACTGGCTAGAAAAACTTTGTTAAAACTATTATGAACCATGCAGTCAAGAATATTCCAAACGTTGCTATGTATGTTGCTAGAGATGTCTT
This sequence comes from Typopeltis vanoorti, assembly GCF_054136105.1. Classification (NCBI taxonomy): domain Eukaryota; kingdom Metazoa; phylum Arthropoda; class Arachnida; order Uropygi; family Thelyphonidae; genus Typopeltis; species Typopeltis vanoorti. Next base: position 40,501,941 of record NC_143561.1, on the reverse strand, counting down.
CGAAACGTTCTAAGCATTGGAGGTCTATTTTACTAAGTACAGATCTCACATGCTGGATTCTTTCACAGAGTAAAGCTAAAGATACCTTAAAATAAATCCGTTTCGCTCTTATTGATTTTATCTGCTCTTTAATAGTTAATCTTAACTATTTAAGGTTTGTTTGGTAAAAATATAAGTTAAGCACATTTTGTTGGAAAAAATCACCTTTATTTCTCAACATAATCTCCATCAAGGTCTACACATTTAGGTCCATCGAGTTTCCAATTTTTTCATCCCATCTAAAAAGTAGGATTTGCCAAATTGTGCAAAATAGTCATTGACAGCCTTGATGACATCCTCATTCGAAGAAAATTATTTTCCTACCAAGCCAAATTTTTAAGTTTGGGAACAAGAAGTCACACGGGTGGATGTTGAACCAATTCAAACCTCAATTCATGCAATTTTGCCATTGTGATTGCTGATTTGTGGGACAGTGCATTGTCTTGATGAAAGAGCACTTTTCTTTTTTTTTTTTTGTGCACCAATCTTGGCCATTTTTTTCTTCAGTTCTTATTTTAAATGGTCCAACAATGATGCATAATAGATTCCTGTTATTGTCTTACCCTTTTCCAAATAGTCTATCATGATAATTCCTTGGGAATTCCAAAAAACAGTGGCCATCATCTTCCCAACTGACAAAACAGTCTTCGTTTTTTTTCGGTGCTCTTTCACCAGGCATTGTCCAAGTTTCATCTACAGTCACAAATCTAATGTTTAATTGCAAAAAATCCTGTAAATTGCAATTAAACATCCAAACACTGCATTGAAATGTCTTTTTTGCATGCATTTTTGATCAACAGTCAACAATCGCAGCACCCCCATCACACACACGGTTTTTCATGTGCAATTTTTTGTGCAGGATATTATATACCCGTTCAGTTGAGATGCCTACAATCTCAGCAATCGTATGCACTTTCACTCGGCGGTCTTCCATAATGATACCATGGATTTTGTCAATCATTTCCTTCTTAGTGACCTCAGTCGGGCTTCTGGAGCACGCTTCATCTTCGATGGACTTACGACTACATTTAAACTCGTTTATCCAAAAATAAACAGTCTTTAATGCTGGTACAGAGTCCCTATGAATTGCATCTAACTCAGCTTTGATCTGTGCTACTATCCACTTCTTCAAATAAAAATGTTTTATCACTGCATAAAACTTGTTTTTCTCCATTTTGATGAAAAATGCTAACACGGTCATTTTAAATATTTGCCAAACAAGAACTATACATCACATGTGACTAAAATTTTGCCAGGGGTCATGAAAAAAGATAATATGTGCCGACATTGGTATGAATGAACGAATTGTATCGTCGTGTATTGGAAATTTATCAAACTTTTCGAACAACCCTTGTATAAGCACTTTTTAATTTGTATTGATTTGTAACATTTTTGCTTGATTTTGTTCCTTATTGTAGATATAGTAAATATGTCAGTACCAGTACTTGAATTCTGGCTGTTTATATTTATTTTACTTTTTTTTTTTTTTTTCAATTTTGAAAATATTATTATTGTTATTAAATAATTTAATGCTAATGAAATTTACCATCAATTTCTTGCCATGTACCCTCAAGGGGTGTACAGGATATTATAGTACTTCATGAAAAATTTACATCATTACTAACTTTCTATCTACAATTTTCCTCAAAATCAGTCTGTTACAATAATCCCTCGATTAATGCGCCCCGATTAGTGCGTCATTTTTATTCGATTAGTACGCCTATATACATCTTAAAATTAAATGTTACAGATTTTAAATATTTTATATCTATACATTTTTATGCCTAACTATTTTAAAAATCACTCACCAGAATGAAATATTTAGTTACCAATTTAAAACATTTTATAAAGTTATTTTTAATGGCTTACTATACTACTTCCATGTACACTATGTATACTATGTTCCAAATTTTTACCTCCAAAATTTATGTCGTCTGCTATAGTATGCCCACAGATTCGAGACCCTTTGACACTTCTGCGCATTTCACAAAAAGGAGAATCCATTCCGATAATAGGGTAATCAGTTCATCTTATGGGATGAGTTGTTTATTATTACACGTCAGAAAATTAACTTCTCTTTTATGATCATTGTAGTTTTGCTTGTATAACAGTTGGGAAATTTTATCTATAAAGCACGTGATTTCGCATGTTGGCAACCAATTCGTGCATCCTTCATTTCTTTCTCTCCTTCAATGATAACATCCAAGAGTTAATTAATCACTAAAAAACACACACGTACTAACCACAGTAATGACTATTTAATTCGTAAATATTTCATGTGTAACTATTTCAGTCATTATTATGGTTAGTATGTGTGTTTTTTAGTGATGAATTCACCACAGGTTTTGTTATATAAAAAGAGTTAATTAAATCTCATTCTGAAGAACTGAGCGATTCCGACCAGCTAAATTTGGATGCACAGCAGGAAGATCCCGAATAATAGGAAGAAAATTTAACCACTGATAGTCAGCCAAAAGAGATTTCACAGAAACAATTTGAAAATATTTTTCACACAATTGAAGTTTTTAAGCAGCAATGCTTAGCGGCTGACAAATTGAAAATTGACCAAATTGACCCTGATGAAGAGAGAAGCAGTAAAATTTGTAGAAGAGGTAATAGGGCCATACCGTCGGTTGTATGAAAAAAATAAACAAAATGCCCGCCTGACTACGTAAGCTCAATTCTTTGTTAAGAAGCAGAATAATAAATTTATATTCTGAAAATGTTTTATTGTCTTTCAGCTTCATCGTTTTCCTTTAACTAGGCCCTGAGACATACCTTCATTCTTTTATTAAAAAAATTAAGGTTCAAAAAAGAAATTTGAGAAATGAATTATACTATTTCCCATAGGTTATTATATTCGATTAATGCTCCTGTTTTGAAGAATGCATTAACCGCATTAATCGAGGGATTGCTGTACTTGTCAAGACTCCAACATTATCAGATCTTATATTTCTGTCGTCTAAGGCACTTTGTACCCTATCAATCCACCTATATCTTGGTCTTCCTCTGGGTCATTTTCCTGCCTACCTGGCAGACAACACTTGTTTTGCTAATCTTTCTTCGTCCATTCTGTTTAAGTGACCATACCACCTGAGATTAGCTCTGCTAACGCATTCCTGGATGCTGACAGTGTCAAGTTCTTTCCAAATATCCTCGTTTATAATATGATATTGCCATTGATTCCATCTGTTCACACCTCTAATCTTTCTCAGGACTCTCATATCTGCGGTCTCTTGTCTTTGGTCAAGTATTTTACTTCTGACCCAGCTCTTAGATCCATAAGTTAAAACTGGTTTAAACACTGTCTTGTATACAGCTAATTTAGTGTTCTGACTAATTTCTCTCTTATTCCATATGAATTTCTTCAATTGACTTCTTACCATACCAGCTCTGTCGATTCTGTTGTCTACTTCCATATTTAATTTACCATTTTCACTAAAAATCATGCCTAAGTAGCTGAAATGTTTTACTTGTTCCACAGGTTCTCCGTTCACAAAGCAGTTGACATTTTCAACGATTCTATGTATTTTCATTGTCTTTGTCTTTTTATTGCTGACCCTCATACCATATCTATTACAACAGTTATTCAATTTAGTCAAGGAATCTTGCAGACTCGTAGCGGACATTGATAAGTATAACATCGTCCGCATAAAGCAAACAGCTGACATCAACATCTCCAATTTGGATATCATGTTTAATACCACTTTCCTTCATAATGTGATCCATATAGATTATGAATAATACAGGGGATAATGTACTTCCTTCAATTCTAACTGCTGACTTACAACTCAGATAAAGACTAAGCATTACTTGTTATAATGTCCCATTGACACCATATAACTGTGGTGTATTGAATAGCTTCTCCCTTGGCTCCTTGTCTTATGCCTTTTCCAGATAGACAAAACTTAAATACAGATCTTTGTTATATTCCCATGATTTCTCAACTATTTGTCGTAAAGTGAAGATCTGATCCTGATAGCCTGTATTTAGCCTGAATCCAGCTTGTTCTTCAGTAAGCTTTTCTTACACAATTCTTTTCAACTGTTTCTCAAGTATACTTGCATAAATCTTGCCAGTAACACTCAGTAGGGAAATACCTCCATAATTCTCACATTCAGTTTTATTTCCCTTTTTATATATGAGTACTATGAGAGCTCTACTCCAATCATCGGGAATTCGTTCCTCTGTCCAGGCCTTCTGAACTATGCAGTGCAGCCACTGTAAGACTTTCATATCACCATACTCCAGCTTTCTGGTCGAATTCAAATTCATCTACTCATGCTGCCTTTCCCCATTTCAAGCCTTTCATGGCTTTTTCTACTTAAAGTATGGATATGTATTCCTGACATATATTACAGCCTGTTGAGTATTTTTTAACACTGTGCTATCACTGCTTGTTTCATTTAGCAATTTTTCGAAGTAATTACTCCATACTTCAAGAATATCTTTTTTCTCCCATTTATCACATTTATCATCTCTAACTCCTTTTACAGCACTCTTTCTTCCATTTCTAAGCTTCTTCAAGAACCTCCAGAAATTTGCCACCTTGATATTTATTTTCTCTGTTCTTGCCAAAGTCCTCCCATGACTTTTGTTTAGCTAGTTTTACACAGGGTTTGGCTTTCTTGCATTGCTCTCTGTATTCTCCAAGAGCACAAGCTGACTTATTTGACAGGAACTTTTGATATGCTTTCTTCTTTTCCTTCACTGCCTCTTTAACTTCCTGTGTCCACCAGGGAGTTCTGATATTTTTATCCTTACAGACAACCTCACCACATGCCTCTCTGGCAGAATCAATCAATGTTTTCTTCAGAGTTTGCCACTGAATCTCCAAGGTTTGATTCCTGTTCTCAAAGTCTTTCATTTTTTCTTCAATAATCTTTGTGTATTTTCATCTACAGTTTACATCATCTACAGTTTACATGGTTATAGCATCAGAAGAGTAGATAACAACTGAGACGACATCTCTCCCACCAGTTGGAGAGAGTGACCATATGGTTTTGACTTGGAAAATGAATAAACATGGAGGAGTATCAAAGAGATGGGAACTTATGTGGAATTATAATGCAGGTGATTATAATAGTCTTAGACGTCAACTTCGGGAAGTTTCATGGAGGGAGGAATTGGAAGGCCGGGATATCATTAGTGCATGGGAAATTGTGAAAGAATATTTGTTAGCAGCAATGGTAAGTTGTATACCACGAGTGAAGAAGAGGACACAATTTGGAGTAAAGTGGATGACAAACAATATTAAGCAGGAATTGCATGTAAAAAAGAGGCTATAGAAGAGATATAAGGAGACAGGTGAGGAGAGGATGCGTGAAGAATATAAGGCACAGGCCAGAAGAGTGACTAGTGTGGTAAGGAAAGCGAAACTGAAATATGAGAGGAGATTGGCCCTAAGATCCAAAGAAAATCTTAGGGAATTTTTTAGCTATGTGGCCAGTAGGAGGAGAAATGACTCTGGAAGAATGATATTGTGGGATAAAAATGGGAATAGAGTGACTGATGCAGAGGACATAGTGGAATTGTTCAATGACCACTTTATTGGAGTATTTCATTTGAGCAGTCAGTTTTAATGCTAGAGGGATAGGGCAGGTTCAAGGTTTAGAGGTACAGGAGGAGAGTGTGTTTCAGATACTGAGAACTCTGGATGTCAATAAAGCTTTGGGACTGGATGGTATTTCACCACGAGTTTTGAGAGAATGTGCTAGGGAACTGACAGTGCCTTTAACCTGGCTTTTCAATGAAAGTCTGGCTGCAGGAAAGGTGCCCAGGGAATGGAAGGAAGGTAAGATAGTGCCATTGCATAAGGGTGGTAACAGACTGGAAGTGTCTAATTATAGACCAGTCTGTGTGTCATCATTAGTTGTTAAGATCTTGGAGAAAGTAGTGAGGGACCGTATACAGCATTGGCAGATGAGGATAATGTTATCTATTAGAGTCAACATGGATTTGTGAAAGGCCACTCTTGTTTTAGCAATATGCTAGCCTTTTATAATAAAGTTACAAGAACATTAGATGAGAGAAAGGCATATACTGCAATTTTCTTAGACTTAGCAAAGGCATTTGACAGGGTGCCACATGATAAGCTGATATTTAAGTTGCAACACATGGGTCTGGATTCGGGATTGGCTGTCTGATAGGTATCAGAGAGTTGTGTATGGTGGAGCAGTTTCAAGGAGACAGAAGGTTACAAGTGGGGTCCCACAGGGCTCAGTACTAGGACCTATATTGTTTAACCTTTATATCAATGACATTGCCAGTGGATTGCAAGGGGATATTCAGTTGTTTCCGGATGATGCAAAGCTGGGAAGGATTATTAGTAATAGTGCAGATGTGGTAGCCCTGCAAGAGGATTTGAATAAGCTAGATAGATGGGCAAATGAATGGGGGTGTCATTTTAATGCAGCAAAATGTAAGGTCTTGAGGTTTGGTAAACATTGATGGGATGCTGCATACTCTATGGGAGGAGTTATACTGGAGGAAGTTGGGGAGACAAGAGATCTGGGGTTGATGATTGATAGAAACCTGAAGTTTAGGGGACATATTGCAAAGGTAGTGAAGGTAACACAGAGGATTGCTGCAATTATGAGAAGGACACTGACCTGCAGAGATAAGAGGGTTATCATTCCGTTGTATAAGTCTCTGATCAGACCACACTTGGATTATTGTTCTCAGATTTGGTCCCCAGGATTTGAAGGGGATAAATTAACTGTGGAAAAGATACAAAGACGGATGACAAAGATTGTCTCAGGACTGTACAAGGATAGTTATGAGAATCGGCTGAGGGAATGTGGACTGCAGAGTTTGGCAGATAGAAGGAGAGATGATATGATTGAGACTTTTAAACTGTTAAGAGGTGGTTACAGGGTTGACACTGGGGAGTTCTTTCACTTGGTTGAACAGCAGGAAGGAGTGATGACAAGAGGCCATCCCTGGAAGTTACGAAAGGAAACTGTGAGCAAGAGGGTAAGGAGTGGTTTCTTTGTGTGGAGGGTGGTTGAACCGTGAAATGCATTGCTTGATGGAGTGGTGGGAGCAAGAACGGTCAATGAGTTTTAAGGAGTGGTATGATAGACTTTGTGTTTCTTAGGGGGGGGGGAGGCCTCCCCTCGATGAGTCTTGACAGACTTTATGTTCTTAGGAAGGACCTCCCACGATGAGTCTTTTGACTCCATGGAGGCCTGAATAATAATAATAATAATATTTTTATGTTGGAACATGGTGTTAGTAATAACATGTTCTGAGCAGAAATCCAACAGGTATTTGCCATTATTATTAGCTTTGCTCTTTTCTGAAAATTTTCCCAAATTATTTTTGTATGCCTGACAATCATTTCCTACTCTGCTATTTAGATCCCCAACAAGGACCAACTTTTCCTTTTTCATCGTGTCAGTCTCTTTCTCTAAAGCCTCAAAAAAATTCCTGCACTTCTCCCTTAGTAGAACCTTCTGTGTGTGTGTGGGGGGGGGGATCATAGCACTAATAAGTCTCATTGTCCAGTTCCCCATTCTGATATTTGCCCAGATCACTCTACTTGAGACTGCCTGCCATTCAAGAAGATTAGCCTCGTATTTAGTGTTGAATACTATGGCTACTCCTTCTTTTCCTTGAATGTCAATTCCTGAATATAACATTTTGTATTTATTGCTCCGAAAGATCTCGCCAGTTTTTGTCTTTTTTTGTTTCGGTCACCCCTATTATGTCGATCTAGTACTTATATAATTCCTCAGCTAGCTCCATTTCTTTGCCATTCTGGCTTCTTATGTTGATAGTACTGATCTTAAACTCCTGTGATGTTGAGTTGGGGTGTGTTTTCAGATTTGTTCCAGTAGCTGACTTTTCGCTGTTCGCCCTGGTTCCCTGGCAAAAGCAACGGGCACCTTGTTTAACCGGGCAACACCCTCCGTCGGCATTAAATTTTGTTGTGTTGTACCATCATTTTGTATTTTGGTTTAAGCCAATAGGTATACAATTTGGTCAGCTAAATCCCAAATTGCCAGCTCATCCTCGTTCGTATAGTATCCAGGTAGATACCCAACATGGTGCACCACGAGAAGGTGAGGATTGGACATTAGGTCAGAAGCCCTGGTCGGTTCTCCGCATTCCTTTAAAGGCTATGTGGACGTCTCCTCTCAGTTATACAGCTTTGACCCATAAGCACTCCACCATTTTTTTCATTTTGGCATAAATTTAACAGATAATCCTAACATATTGGAAAATCACAGGTTCTGTTTCTAAATTCTCTGTTTTACATTATGTACCGTCTGCTTGTTTTTGATCCTAGTTACAAAATCCTTGTTGAACTGTTATCCAAGGTATAATCCAAGAGTTTTCAGACTTCATATTCCAGAAACCTATATGTTAATTTCAATGGCCTGTCACAGTCAAGACATGGCTTCATAGAAACTTAATGCTCTGATAGGATAGTTAATCCTGTTTGCTATGTCAATCTGTTTATCCATTGACTAGTTTGTCTGTATTATCGGATGAAAACCAAGTTTCTAGAAGAAAATCTCCTTGTTCACCACCTTCATATGATACCAGCTAACTCACCTTCATTTGAATAGCTCTTATAAAATTTATTCACTTTCTAGATGAGATTTGAAACACTCTCCACACTCTTATGGAAACTTCTCTCTCTCTCGTGTGTGTGTGTGTGTGTGTGTGTGTGTGTTGAGACTCAAATTATACAACCAGGTCAAAGGCACAGCCATTTAGCCAAACACTCTTTTAGCATCCATATTAATTCATTGCCAAAGTCTAATGCAGTTTATGCAACAGCTCTAGTATCCCCCCCCCCAAGCATCTGAGTTTCTTTATTCATTGAACTCTGTATTGCATACACTGGGTTGATAGCTCTTAATAAAATGGGTAATCATTAGTTAAACACAATCGCTTCTGCATATGCTACCCAAATGCCATTTGCATCCAGCAGAGTTATTCTTCGAAATTTCGTGTTCGAAATTCAAAAATTTTTTTTTTTTTTTACTTGCAGCATAATGATAGAATTCTTTTGGATTGTCTTTAACTTGTGGAGCAGTTTTTTCTCATACTCACATAGCTTTCCATAAAATACGTGGATCTCTTCTGGCCCACACATCCTTATTCACACAGTATTCATTCCATTTTTTTCTTAAGAATCTCTTGCTTAATAAGACTACACATCCTTCAAAGTTTAGGGACACAATAATAATATTGCATCATTGAAGCATTTTTTTTTTTTTTTAAATACTTCCCATACATAAATACTGCCAATATCTTTCTCATCTAGCACCTGATACCATAGGACTGAAGCTTATCAGTTGGTCATAAATTTTTGCATTGTAGTTTAGCACGTAACCATTTCTGAATGCAACATCCATATAGTTAGCGACTTCTCACATAAGTACAGCATGAACACTGTCACCAACCACAGACAGGCGCATCATTTACCCCCCTCCCCCCCCACCCTTGACACTATAATCAGATCTAATTTTCTTTGATCTCTAGTTTCTGTCACATGCTGCTTGAGGATGTAGTCTTGCAATCGCTCATTAAATGCAGCTTCATTTTTCTCATGGGATTTCATTTCACCCACTATACTACCCAATCAGTATTTGAATTTTTAACGGCATCCATGATTACTTATTTAGCACCCATCAAGTTAATTTTTGGCAATGCATTTTGATAATGAGACAATGCATCCATTGTCCATAAGTCTATTTATCCAGTTTTTCATTTTGATGTTTTTCCCATATCATTTTACTTGATACTGCCTGCTGTCAAGAAGATTATCTTAATGTTGCATTTCCATTCCTGATTATGGCAGCTTGTCTTTGTTATTTGGAAGTATCAACTGATCTGTTTCTGTTTTCTTTGTTTTGGTAACACCAGTTATGTTGATGTGGTTATAATGCTTCTGCCAGTTCCACTTCTTTTCCAATGATATTTCTTACATTAATGGTGCCTGTCTTGAATTCTCCTGATGTCGAATTTGAGTTTGTTCTAGTTCTCACCCTGGTTTCCTGATGAAAACAGCCTGTACCTTGTTTAATCAGGCATCATTCCAGTGGCATGACATTTCATTGTGTTCTACTATTATATTTGTTTCTGGTTTAAGCTGATATGCAGTATAGTTTTGTAGGCTAAAATCCAAATTGCCAGTTCATCCTCATTTGTTCAGCATCTGTGTAGATACTAATGTGGTGCACCACTAGTGGGTAAGGAGTGGATTTGGTCATAAGACCTAATTGGTGATCTACATCTTAAAAGGTTATGCAGAAGTCTCCTCCCAGTTATCTAGCTATGACCCTTTAGCAAATAAATAACCTATGAACTAATAATTTAGAGACAAGAAATGCATGAGCATGAGTGACAAGTTTAAGGCAGAAAAGGAAACATTATAGTAAAAGAGACATGATATTGGGGGAAAAAAAATCTTTAGATTTCTAGGTGTAGCTACCATGTATAATTGTGAATATCATATGAGTTTATTATAATCTGAAAGGAATAGAAAATTTTCATGAAAAAAAGAGAGAGGTAGATATTCATTGTTCATAAAATAACCAGTAATAAATAGCAGTTTTATGTGTTTATCACTTTGTAAATGACTATGGGAGAAGTGCAGATCCATTGGACTATGACATGGTAGTGTGATATTTCTGGATCTGGCTCAAATCATATAATGTGTTGGTGAAGCACATAGCATGCAGAATAATCTACATTTGATTGTGCTGCTTTTATATAGCTATTAGTAGAAATGAAGTAAATTACATTTCTTGTTATGTCTTTTTTTATTATATATATTATTTTGTTTGTTCCAAGAAAGAATGAAGTAAGGGACTGCCTTAGTTTGAGAGTTTATTTTTAAGATATTGAAGAAAACCCTTGCTGGCCCTTTAATCTTGTATTCTTGATGTACTCTTGACTTGGATCAGGGGATGGTTGACAAACAGATATCAAAAAGTGGTATACAGTGGGTGTGAATCTGCCAGATTTAAGGTAACCAGTGGTGTAACTCCAGGTTCAGTCCTTGGGCAATTATACATTAATGACATCAGGCAGAGTCTAATATCAGATGTACAATTGTTTGCCAATGATGCAAAGATAGTTAGGGCAATCAGGGATGCTACTGATTCAGCACTTGCAAAATGATTTGAATAGGCTGGAAATTTGGGCAAACGAAAATGGCTGTCAGTTTAATATTAGTGTATAGTTATGCACTTTGGCATGATGAGATTTCCACCAGCATGTTATATTAGTGGGTTTGTGCTACAAGAAACTGAGGAGGCATGGGATCTTGGCATATTGATGGATAGGAATTTGAAGATCAAAGGTCACATAGCAAAAGTTGCAAATACAACTCAGAGGATAATTGCGATGTTGAAACAAACCTTAACATGTTAAGGATAAAGAAGTCATTTTGCCTCTTTATAAGGCTTTGATAAGACCACACTTGATTATGTGCAGATTTGGTCTCCCGGGTTCTAAGGGGATAAAGAAGCTGTGGAAAGGTTGCAAAGAAGAGTTACAAAGATTATATCTGGATTATGGGATTTAGATTATAAGGACAGATTGTGAAAGAGGGGTGAATACAGACAATATTATATCCTATAATATTGTCTGTATTTCATCAGACAATATTATAGGATGTTGTCTGATGAAATTTTTCGTTATATGGAATGTGGGGAGAGAACATGGGGGCATGCATGGAAGTTGGGTTTGTTCATTCACAGTGAAAAAAGGGGTAAGAGCTAAGTTTTTCTCTCATAGAGCAGTGAGTGAGTGGAATAGTTTGCCTTTAGGGGTGATGAGTGCATCTAGTGTGAAAGAATTTAAAGGAGGACATAACAGCTGGTTTGTGTGATTTATAGCCCCCACTCAATGAGTTCTTGTTTTCCTGGAGGTCTCAGATAATAATAATGTTATTTAAGGACTTCAATTTTCTGTGGTAAATGATAACAACAGAAATCTTTATTAAAAAAAAAGTTCAAAAGCATAACTGACTAGAGATTTTCGTGCTACAGAGTTATTTTATATTACTCAACAGACACTGCAAGTATGGACTATCTTCATATTCTATTCCTTATGAAAATCCTTAATCAAATGACATACCTGAAACCCTCAGAAAAACTTAGCTATTTAAAAGAGTCATCCCATGGTTATAATGCATAGTGTATATAAGATGCTAGCCTGGTTGGCTTTCAAAGATGGTGATAACTGCAGTCCGACAGTTGAAGGGCTTGATATTTATTGGCATTATACAACATTACTATTTGTTAATTTTCTTGATAATGCCAGTTTTAGTTTTATTCTGCAGCATGGAGGGCGCTTATAAGTCAGATAACTGGGAGGATATATCCACTTGATCGTAGGAGAGCATATTTTACTCAAACCTGCCAGCAGATCACTAGGTGGGGATCTGCTGGCAGGTTTGTGTAAAATATGCTCCAGGTTCAGATAAGTCTTTTTGACTAATTGTTGATTTTATGTGTTGATGTGTAAAAGTTGCTGTATAAATTGTGTGCTTACAGTGTGTGTGTGTGTGTGTGCGCGCTTGTTTGCTTGAGTTTACGTATAAAATCTTTAAAATCAGAGCAAGGTATACTGACCAGCTTAGAGAGTAAGATGGCTGCAGCTTTGTACATGAATTTAATTTTGATTTTATGTATTTTGTGAAATGCGAGGTGTGATGTGTTCATTAGATTATATCGATAAGTTATGGATATTTTAAGGCAGATGGAAGGAGAGGGTGTGCAAAGTGAAACTTGAATGCAGAGTTGATGGCCAGTGATGCACCAGCAGCTGAGGGTGATAGTAACAGGAATGTAATGTACTGCAAAAGAGCAATACATATGTAAGAAGATTGAATGATGTGGTTAAGAAAGGGGACTTGGTTGGGAAGCCTGAAAATTACTATCCGATAATGTTTTGTCTTCTATAAGATCTTAGAAAGACTCATTTATTAACCATATAAGCTGAGTAATCAAAAAATATATCTCCATAGAATAGACTGGGTTTAAACAAGGGGCATAGTTGTGTAGACCAAGTACTCTTTCTTACAATACATATAGAAGTGGGTTTTCAAAAATTTTGAAAACATCTTAGCATTTTATAGACCTTGCATCTGCATATGACACTGTGTGGAGGCAGGGCATGCTTCTTAAGTTATTTCATATAATATCATGCAAAAAAAAAGTTATACTGTCTCCTTAACAATCTCCTAACCATTCACACCTTTCATATTTTCTCAAAATACTCTATAAGCTGACCCTATAGATTGAACAATGTTCTGGGGCCACCGTTCTTCAATGTGTAATTAGTGATTTGTCCTTTGCTGTTTCCAAGAAGTTTGCTTATGCCTGTGACCTGGCAATAGCATCTCAAGATCAACAACTAAAAGTGACAGAGGATATATATATATATATATATATATATATATATATTAACAAGAAATCTGGCTATGCTAAGTACCTATTTTAAGAACCAGAGATTGTGAACCTAAGTAAAACAGGTATCTTGTTTTCGCTTCTGTCATAAACAGGCCCACGAGAAACTCAAAATTGAGATGAATGGTCAAATTCCAAACTATAACCTAAACCCTAAATATTTGTGGGGGGGGGGGGTGGATCACATTTGACAGGACCCTGACATTCTGTCATCATCTTGTGATGCTTGCTGCTAAACTGGCATCCCAGTTTTTTCATTACGATGATGACAGAATGTCAGGATCCTGTCAAGTGATCCCCCCCCCCCCCAATATTTAGGGTTCAGGTTATAGTTTAGCGTTTGACCATTCATCTCAATTTTGAGTTTCCCGTGGGCTTGTTTATGACAGAAGCGAAAACAAAACACCTCTGTTTTATTTAGGTTTAGCCACAATCTCCAGTTCCTAAAATAGGTACTCGGCATCTCTAAATAGATAGCTAGATCTCTTGTTAATATATCTTCTGTCACTTTTGGTTGTTGATCATCATTGAGAAGCTTGCCAGCACATTGTGGGATCCCAGTGGAGGTGCTTCAGCGCACGCGCACCCACACACACACACACACACATCTAACGTCAATACCCAACTCAACACCAGCATGTGAATCATGACAAGAACCATCAAACCAGTCCCACTATGCTGCCTTCTCCAATTTTGAGCCATATCACTCCACTACATCTACGAGGTATGACAATTTAATTCCTGGAATGCACGTGACATGCTGTAAAAAAAAAAAAAAAAAAAAAAAAAAAAAAAAAAAAAAAAAAAAAATCTACATTCAGAATTATACATTCCTGGCTACTGTTGCCTTCAAAGTAGTCCCCTTGTGCATTTATACATTGGTTTAGACTGTGTTCTCATTTTTCGAAACAGGCCTGGAACTCTTTTTCCAGAATACTCTTGAGTTCCTTAATCACATCCTGCTGGATATCAGCGATGTAGAAAATCTTCATCCTTTTAGTGCAGTCTTCAACTTTGGAAACAGCCAGAAATCACAGAGAGCTAAGTAGGGTGAATAAGCATTATGACCTAATTTGGTAATCGATTTTTTGGCCAGAAACTCTCACGATGAGCGCACTATGGCTTAGCACATTGTTGTGGTGGATGATCCACTTGTCAGGCCACGATTCAGATCTTTATCTCCGAACAGAATCTCGTAATCTTTTCAGCACCTCTAAATAGCATTGTTAGTTGACCATTTATCCCTGTTCAATGAATTCATAGTGGACTATTGTGATCAAAGAAACACACCAGCATGGCCATGAACTGAAACACGACATTCATGCTTTTTTCAGACGTGGCGAACTCAGGGGTTTCCCACTGTATGCTCTGGCATTTTGTTTCGGGATCGTACTGGAAGCACCAGGTTTTGTCATCTGTAATTACTTTCGGAAACCTGCTTATTTGCAGAAAGATCAGTCACAACTTTAAGCCTCCACTGCTTCTGTTAATCTGTCAAGATCCTAGGCACAAACTTTGCAGAAATTATTCACATACCCAATTCTTCAGCCAAAATTACCCAGACCATTTCTTGATTTATTTGCAATTCATCAGTCATTAATTGCCCACTTAATTGTCTGTCAGACCGTATCAAATCTCTCACTCTATTCACATTTGCATCTTTTATTTTGGTTTTTGGCTCTCCACTTCTGGGGTCGTTGATCACATCTCGTCCACCTTTGAATCTCTTATGCCACTCAAAGACACTTGACCTTTTCAGAGCATCCACACCATATGCCACTTTCAACAGCTCCATCATTTCAGTAGCAGTTTTGCAGATTTTCATGTAAAATTTGATGTTAACACACTGCTCCAAATTTTGATCACACATTTTTATGCCAAAGTTTACATGCAGATTTCTATTTTTTTTGGAATAGCCAACTAGCAAATGGCTCTACTGGCTTGAGGTTGCATGCATGCATTAGTTAAAACATGTATAAAGACGATTACTCACATTACTCCAACACTAATAACTGCATAGACGATACTACATGGCCAATTTGGGAATTAAATTATCGCGCCTCATATACAGGAAGCAATTCCTTCAAAGAGAATATATATCCACAATTTCCAGTCCACACTGATTCTGTAAGAGGCGGGATGTGGCAGACTTAGATCTCATCATCTCCTCTTGAAAACTGCAGAACAGCTGATCAATGAGAGATTTAATATTTCCAATGCTTGGAAAGAAAAGTGGAACAATATGGTGACATCCTGTTTGACAAAGAAGTTATAAAGGCTCCAAATAGTTGACCATCTGGCTTTGATTTCCCTTGTTGTTCCTGGCAAACACTAAACTGCCTTTGAACTGGACAGGGCAAGAGTGCCATTTGCTTGCACTTCTGGGACAGCAATCCACTTATGACTTGTGACTGCAAAGCATCACTTCAGACAATGACTCGCATTATGTATGAATGCAGCTTACAAATCTTCCTTAGCAGCTGAGTGGTTGATGAATTTGGACATTTTTGTTTATATTCCTGCAATGGATTTTAGTGAGGAAGTAAAGGAATTATTTGAATTATCAGAGATGGCAGCTGACATAAAAGAAAATGTTTCTTGTTGAAGATTTAAACAGTAGAAATGAATCCTAGACATACAGAAATGTTTTGGGAAAATTTGGCAGAAAGAGCAATGCTAATAATGCCTGCTAATAATGGGTGGTGATACTCATATCACCACCCATCGCAAAATGGAGTCATTAACACCCTTAAAAACAGAGCTATAACAATTTGCTCTAATCAGCAGGCTCTTAAACAAGAATTAAAGATTATTAGCAATACATTTATAAATAATGGCTATAACAAAAATACTATTAATAAAGTTCTTCATAAAACTTCATCAAAAAAGAATGTAGATTACAATAAAACCATAGCCATCCCATACATTAAAGGGTTATCAGAAAAAAATCAATAGAATTCTACACCATTATAATCTCAATACCACTTTTAAACCACCTATAAAATTAAAAAACATATTCAACTCCTCTAAGGATCCTCTCCTCCCATTGCCACATCCTGAAGTTTATTGTATCTACTGAACCTGTAACTTACCTTATATTGGTGAAACTGGACGTACAATCCTTATACAAAAAAAAAAAAAAAAAAAAAAAAAAAAAAAAACATATAACAATTTTGGTGAAGCAGGCCTCTCAGATCACGCTCTCAACACCCTATACCAAATTGATTGGAAAAGTACCTGCTGTTTACATCATACAAAAACCTGATATGAAAGAAAATTTAAAGATGCCTGTTAAATTCTGATTAACCACCCTAATCTCAACAATAAATGTGGCATAAAAATTCCAAGAATTTGGATGGCACATATTCAGCCTACTTAGTATCTAGCATACTTTAGGACTTAAAGCAATTTTCAGCTTTTATTGGTAACTATTCTATACCAATTGGTTGAAATTTATATGTATAATCACAGTTTTTTTTATTTATATATATATATATATATATATAAACATGTTGCTCTCCAGCCCAATTTAATTTTGTAACCCAACAGATAATAATAGGACTCTAGCTTTGATCTAGTAAAGTTTTTTTTTTTTTTTTTCCATCAGATGGTCAGGCATAATTGTTGTAACGGTTAGTCAGTAACTTTAGCAAACCATGTAGATTGTAGTGCAGCTTGTTTCTCTGCATATATGTGTATACTCCATATGATGACCTTGATATGAAGGTTGAAATGTCGAGTGTTCAT
The DNA here is from genome assembly GCF_054136105.1 of Typopeltis vanoorti. Lineage (NCBI taxonomy): Eukaryota > Metazoa > Arthropoda > Arachnida > Uropygi > Thelyphonidae > Typopeltis > Typopeltis vanoorti. The sequence goes on along the minus strand of NC_143561.1, from coordinate 40,484,719 downwards.
TTTGGTTTATATTAAACTAAAGTTTTGCTCTAACATGGTAGTTGTCTCCATAATGTATGGAGGTGTAATGTGTTTCTTCCTTTGCAAAACAGGCAAGCCAGCCAGAAGAGCACATTGCAATGGATAGTCATAGTCATAAATATCAGCTTATCATAATTCACTGTGCAGATAGGATTAACTGTTCTATTAGAGCCTTAAAAGAAACCAAATTACTTTGCTATAACAGGCCATTCAGTGTAACATTCAAGTGGAAGATGAAACATAGATTCATAGCTTTGCATTAAAAAAAAAAAAGTCTGAGTGGGGGGGGGGTTAAAACATTGTTTACGAAAAGGTAGCAGAGCCTTTAGGATCAGAGGTTAATAGCTCTGATTAATGTTAAGCATTGTCAAAGTGGTCAGGGTTGATATGTTGACACGTTCATATGGACTCTTTCTAAATTTAAATTTGCCAAGAAATTATTATTATTATTATTCAGGCCTCCATGGAGTCAAAAGCCTCATCGTGGGAGATCCTTCCTAAGAACATAAAGTCTGTCAAGACTCATCAAGGGCAGCCCCCCCCCCCCCTAAGAAACGCAAAGTCTATCATACTACTCCTTAAACTCATTGACCGTTCTCACTCCCACCACTCCATCAGGCAATGCATTTCACGGTTCAACCACCCTCCACACAAAGAAACCACTCCTTACCCTCTTGCTCACAGTTTCCTTTCGTAACTTCCAGGGATGGCCTCTTGTCATCACTCCTTCCTGCTGTTCAACCAAGCGAAAGAACTCCCCAGTGTCAACCCTGTAACCACCTCTCAACAGTTTAAAAGTCTCAATCATATCACCTCTCCTTCTATCCACCAAACTCTGCAGTCCACATTCCCTCAACCGATCCTCATAACTATGCTTGTACAGTCTTGAAACCATCTTTGTCATCCGTCTTTGTATCCTTTCCACAGTTAATTTATCCCCTTCAAATCCTGGGGATCAAATCTGAGAATAATAGTCCAAGTGTGGTCTGATCAGAGACTTATACAATGGAATGATAACCCTCTTATCTCTGCAGGTCAGTGTCCTTCTCATAATTGCAGCAATCCTCTGTGTTACCTTCACCACCTTTGCAATATGTCCCCTAAACTTCAGGTTTCTATCAATCATCAACCCCCAGATCTCTTGTCTCCCTTACTTCCTCCAGTATAACTCCTCCCATAGAGTATGCAGCATCCCATTGATGTTTCCCAAACCTCAAGACCTTACATTTTGCTGCATTAAAATGACACCCCCATTCATTTGCCCATCTGTCTAGCTTATTTAAATCCTCTTGCAGGGCTACCACATCTGCACTATTACTAATTATCCTTCCCAGCTTCGCATCATCCACAAACAACTGAATATCCCCTTGCAATCCACTGGCAATGTCATTGATATAAAGGTTAAACAATATAGGTCCTAGTACTGAGCCCTGTGGGACCCCACTTATAACCCTCTGCCTCCTTGAAACTGCTCCACGATACACAACTCTCTGATACCTATCAGACAGCCAATCCTGAATCCAGTTGACCAATCTGACATCCAGACCTATGTGCTGCAACTTAAATATCAGCTTATCATGTGGCACCCTGTCAAATGCCTTTGCTAAGTCTAAGAAAATTGCAGTATATGCCTTTCCCTCATCTAATGTTCTTGTAACTTTATTATAAAAGGCTAGCATATTGCTAAAACAAGAGCACCTTTCACAAATCCATGCAATGCATGGATTTGTGAAAGGGCACGAATTATATTCTTCATTATTATTTTATTCAAGTTAATGCATGTGAAGTATCTTCACAACTAGGCTATTTGTATATAGAGGCTATTGATTTCACAGGATAATGTGCTATGCATTATGGGAGGGTGAAAAGTAAAGGTGTGTTCATCCTAGAGTAGTTAGAGAGAGCCTATCATAATGAAAATATTGCATAATGTGGGTAGTCTACACCACCTATCCAAAAATTTGTTAAAATCTTTTGGAATGCTTCTGTCTAAATACAAAAATTGTCAGGCTGAACAATAAAAGTTCCATAATACAATATTCTAAGGAATTGTATTATGAAAATCGAAATTCTTTTCTCATTACTAACTGGTGGAAGGTCTTGGGGGGAAAAAAAGGAACCCGTTCTGTTGTAACAGAATGCACAACACATTACATGAACTGTTCCAAATAAGCTGGGCAACTGTAGAATACATCTTCTACTGTTTCCAATCTGTAACAATGTCACTGAATGGATCTCCGATGTTAAAGTACCTCCATTTGATAGCATTTACTGGAAAGATCCCTCCTGTTAGGGTATCATTGGAATTAGAGTAAATTATTTAACAAGGTGTTGCTGTTAGTACCCAACTGTAGAAGTTTATTATTATTATTATTATTATTATTAATCTCCATGGAGTCAGTAGACTCATCGCGGGAGACCCAAACTAGCAAAACAATATCTGTCATATCTCTTCTTGAATTCATTTACAGACGAAGAGCTCACAACTAAGTCAGGCAATGAATTCCACTCATTCACCACGTTAAAGATTTCCTTATACCAAGTTTTGGTGTTATTAATGGAAAGAATGTCAGTTCCTGAATGTTGTAGCAGTCTTAGATTCAAGCACAGAGTTGTTGTATTATTCGTGAACAATCTCAGCTCTTGGACCTAATCTCTAACATTTAACCTCATCAAACTCTCATTGGTAGCTGTAATCAGTGACAGGCAAAAATCTATCACCAAGCAGAACAACTTTACTTCTCAAAATTAAAGCCTAAAGACGAACATTATTCAAATGTCATTGGTGGGAGCCAGACCCAGAAGAGATACCAAGGTTTTTACTGCTACTATTATGATGGGTGAAGCATGTGCTTTTCATATTCCCTTTTGTTGTGGAGTTGTTTGATTATGGGTAATTTGTGAGCTTTACAAAGCCCTTTGGAGGCTGTGAGATTAGGTGAAATCATTGGATAGGAGAATGACATTTGGTTTTTTATGGTTTTAGTGATCTCTTTCTGTTGCTTGTTTGATAAGTTGATTTGAGTGCATGGTAACATTTGAGAAGTATTTTACTGCTATTGAATGAAGAAGGAAAGAGATATATGGGATGTTGGTATCAAGGTGGATCTCTTAATTTCTGATAAACCATGGAGCATCTAGTATCATACATAAACTTGTTTTGCACTCTGTAATCTTTGGATGTTGGATTTGGATGTATGGCTCCAAGTGGGCAAGGCATAAATAATTATAGGTCTTATTACTATCAGGTAGAGTAATAGTTTATTTCTTGTATTTAATTTGCTACATCGGGTTAATCATAGGGTGTAGTTGAGCAATAGCTTTAGATACTTTTTTACAGTTGAGTTTGACATGGTTAGCGAATCATCCTTTGTCCAGGTTTATGCCTAGATATTTTGTTTCCATTTGCCATGGGATTTTAGTATTGAACATATGAATATCTTCTTCTTTGTGGGATGCTAGCCTTCTGGTGAAGAGTATGGCTCAACGTTTTTTTTTTTTTTTTTTGTACATTCTCTTGAAGTCTCCATTTGGAAAACCATTTTTTCAAGGTGGTGGTGGTGCTATCTTGGAGTCGTTTGGTTACTAAGCAAGTAAGAAATCTTGTTAGTATCGCTGTGTCATCTGCATATAAAGCTATGATGGTCGTTGCAGGATTTTGAGGAATATCTATCCAGCGTGTAAATAGAGAATAAAAGCGGAACCAATAGGGAACCCTGTGGAACTCCAGCTGCAATTTTGCGCTGGGTTGATTTGATACCATTAATTTTAACTTATCATTGAGATATGATTTTAATTAATCATATCATTTTAGTTGGGATGTTTTGCTTCAATAAACTTATAAAGAAGTCTCTGATTCCAAATTTTGTCAAAAGCCTTTGCAGTATCCAGGAATACAGCACCTATGTGTTGTTTCCAGTTGTATCCTGTGGTAATGTATTCAATGAGTCTATGAATTTGCTGAACTGCGCTATGATTCCACCGGAAACCAAATTGTTCTTTTGGTATGATGTTTAATTTATCTGTTGCTTCTTGTAATCTGGTTAGGATAACTCTTTCTTCAATTTTTCCCTAAATTGGATAGTAAACTGTGTCATCTGCATATAAAGCCATGATGGTGTTCCCAAAACTACTAATGAACCAGTACTGCGGATTTTTCCTGGCTTATGTATTGGAATAACATCTGCAATTTTCCAGGGCAGAGGAAAATACTGCAATCTTAGTATCACATTTATGATGTTGACAAGGTGCATTATAGCTTTGTGTGGAAGAAGTTTGATGATTTTGTTAGTGACTCCATCCAGACCTGGTGCTTTTTTTTGTTATTAAGATGTTTGATGATACTAGTTATTCCAGTCAGAGTAGTTAGACTCATCATCTCCAGGTTGTTTGTGGATTGACTTAAGGTTCATCTGATTTATTGGTGAATCTTGTAAACAAAGTTGATATTTATGTTTTTGTATGCTGGACTGGACTGCACTACTTTTCAAGATTGCTGACAAGACTTTCAGCTTAAGATAAAGAGAAGGCTACTCAATATGGAATTTCCATATTGAGTAGCCTTCAGGACTGAGAGATGTGAGCTTGTTTTCCCACTCATGGTTTTGGTGGTTATTGAGAGCTTCTCTAACTTGGTTATTAAGTTTGTTTAGGATTTTTTAATATTGTGGAGCTCATGTATTGTGATACCTTTTCCAGGCTTTATTCTTATCCCTGATTAAATGCATGATGTTATTCTGGAGTCTGTTAGGTTTATAAGGAGATTTGGTCATGGTGACTGCTCTCATTGTGTTGTTGATTTGATTTGTGAAGTTGGTTATTGCTTCATCTATATCATCCTTTTTTATGGTATGTATACTGGATCAATATGTTGGGGTTTACTTTGGAAAATTTTTTCCAAGCTATGAAGGAATTAGGTAGGGTAAATTGTTCCTGAGTGCCTAATTTGAATAAGATTGGGTTGTGATCTAAAAACCTCATATACTTTCCATATACAAGTAGTAAAAAAAAGGTGTATAACCTTATTATTAAAATATTCTGGATCAGATAGTTGTAGAAAGTTTTTTTCACCTGATTATCATTTAAATTAAACTTGCCAAAAAATTATATTCCTGATTAATCTTTTATCCAAGTGTATATGGAAATATATGACTTTTATATTAATTCATCCTTGGTAAATATGACTTCTGCATTAATTCAATCATGGTATCTCTTTTGGATTCAGCTCCCACTAATTAGACCTCGATAAAGGTCAAAAGTGGTCTGGATAGTGGCCATTCCATAATGCATAGCATTATGCGCATCCAAAAAAGAAGTGTGCATTGCATTATAGGATATTAAGGCAATTGATGATGTCACCAGTTTCTATTTACAAGTAGCTTAGTCATGAAGATATTTCACATGCAAACTTTATTTGCTTATCCTTTGATAAAGGATTAATCAAGAAGGCAAATTTAATTTAATTTGTAAGCAAGTGAAAAAAACTTTCCACTGACTCATTCATTGATGGTTATTTATCCATTGTTGTTTTCTTTGATTTATTCAGCATTGATGTATGCAAGTACTTTTTTAAGTGAAGATAAGACATAAATAGTAGTCCTGTTAATATATCAACATTATGGTAAGTTATGTATGGAGATAATGAATAGAGGAATTTAAGATTTCGGTATGTTTTTCTTTCTTTCTAGGATGCTACTGTGGTAAATCTGATCGAGAGGTTCCTTGTACACCAGAAACAGCAACTTCTTCTCAGTTTTCATGTGGGCTTCCATGTGGTCAGAAGTTGGAATGCAGCAGTCATTTGTGTGAAGTAGTTTGTCATCCTGGAAGCTGTGAATTGTGTCGTTTTTTACCAGAAATACTAACCCATTGTCCCTGTGGGAAGACACAGTTAGAACTTCTAGAAGACACTGCTATTAGGAAAAAATGTACAGATGCTGTTCCTGTATGTGGTAACATATGTGGCAAGACTTTAATTTGTGGACCAAAAGGTAATATTATAGGGATGGAAGAAAAAAAAAAATGTAACTAATGCATACAATCTTGTATTTAAATTATACATATTTAAATTAACCATAGCTACTAGTTTGGTTTACATTGTTTTTTATGTTCCTTTTAATTTGCATTTACTAGCTTTCATATCTCCGTAATGCCTTGAAAAAGCCAGACAGTTTGCTGGCGAAACTGGTAGGTTTTAATAAATGTTTTCATTGTAAACTGGTCTGTATTAATAAAATTGTATTTCTAGTATACAATCTTGATTTGAAGATACAGTAAGTCACTTAATAATTTTTCATTTATTTCCAATCAAACTTAAGCACACCATGAATTTGTTTTGAATAACAGAAAAGCACAAACTTTTATTCAATTATGATGAAAAATATTATTCTAAACAGCTTTTAGGTGATTTCAATTAATTCAATTTAAGAATGTAAAGCATCTGCAAATACTTTAGCAATATCTCAACCATAATAGTGTATCACAATTATTTTCATAGTTGTCTCAGATGTGATAGCAAACCAGACACCAATAAAAAAAAAAAATAAATAAAAAAAAGTCTAAGATAAGGTAATATCTGGTCTTTGGAATATTGGCTGCCATATGCAGGACAATAAGTTAATAGTAGTGTTATGGCTGTTGTCCATGATTTTCATCAGTTCTGTGGTTCTTATTTCTTCGGGATTAACACTGGTAGGAAAGATCTTCAATATAAGAGATACGTCTACTAATAATGACACACGTAGAATTTGGTGTTCTTTTTCAAAAGCATTCTGACTTATGTATTACCTATATTTGTTATTAAGAAAAATCTGATGTCTGACACTATCTCTTATTGATTGCTCAGCTAATTGGCTGTGAGTGGATAGTACTCTGCTGTCTGATCAGTAGGTTCTGGATTTGAATTCTACTGTAGGCATGGATGTTTGTTGAATGTCTTTAGATGGTAGATTAATTTCATTGCCTTATGTTAAGACTACTATCCTGATTTTTGAAGGCCTTGAAATAACTTGAAAAAAAAAGTTTTACGTTTGTTCTCTAGAACAGAGTGTCTGGATTATCTAATCCTTTTTCCATCCATGGTATTAATGCTCTGTAGGTTACAACTTCTCATGAGTGGAATTTACATAAATATCCTAAAATATTTTACATAAAAAAATAAAATTATATATTACTAAAATATAGAGCCAAAAGGCTTCATTTTGGCATACATAGATATTAAAATAGAGGGTATTATGGATCTAGTTGTATTTCATAGCCAGATATAAAAGAAACTTAGTTTCAGAAATTTAACAGAGCTTATGAGAATATAACCCTCATCCAATCCTTCCTCATAGGGCACCTGTTCTTGGTGCAGGAGACCTCCCAGTGATGGTACTGGCCCTTTTCGTTATTCCTCTTTTTCTTTGGTTTTCTTCCTATATTATTCTTTGCTCTACTTTTCCTGAGTCTCTTTTACTATCCTGTCTTCCAGATGACTATCACTGGGATTCAATGCTTGTTTGCCATGCAGTACAACTCATGGACATCTGGAAAGAGGAATCCTGGTAGTCTTGCACTGCTTTTGACAAGATGAGTGGTCTTGGATGGCCCACCCAGGATCATTCTGCTAGTGGCCTTGCCTGCAAGAGTTAAGGGTATTGCAGCAAGTCTCCTTCTCCATGTGTTCAGAGACAGGACCCAATGCTTGCTCTAGTACCCATACAGCACCAAGGGTAGTCTTGGCATTCCACTCCTGAGCACAGTTATTGCTTGCTGGAGAGTGGACATCCAATTGTGGCTCCATGGTGGGCAGGGAGCTTCGTGCTGAACTAAACTCCTTCTGAGAATGAATATTCTCTCTTCCTTTTGTTTATCAGGAGCCCTTAATAACCCCATGTCACAAAAACCATAGAAACATCAACAGAAAATCAGAATAAGAGGCAACGAACCTCAGAAGCTGCAATTAATACATAACTTTTCTTGAAAATACATTCAACAGGGGAATGTCCTCTAGGAAAAATGTCACCCTTCTTTATCCAGAAGGGTTGGCTCAATCTCCAATGTCCATAAAGAAGCTTCATTCAGGGGATATTGAAGCATCAACTAAGACACAATCAGAAAAGCTATGCAGTAGCTTTTCTGATTGTGCAGCAGTTTGTGGGAGTACCCAATTATGGTTACTTCCACAAAACTTTAAACTTCATTTAAATTTCAAACAGTTCTTAATAATGTATCTGATGATGCCACATCAAAACTTCTTCAGAATTTCAGTAAAAACACTTTATGCTTAAATATGTAATACATAAAATAAGCTTAGGCATTAAATTTCTCATTGTTCTTCTTTCCCTAGAAAACTCCATTATTACTACAATGCATACACTAAAATGTATGCATTGTAGTAATAATGGGATAACAGTGAGATTGAACTTACTCACTATAACCATTACTGAACAGACTTACCCAAATCCCATAGCATCATTTCTCTTATGAAGTCGCTATAGCAAACATTCCACCATAACGGACTATTCTTTTGAAAACAGACTGTAGAAAATCACCTTATCCAGCATTAAAATTCATTGTACTGAGTCAGTTTTTCAGCAGGCAGTCTTCAGAAATACTACGAATTAAAAATTATTTTTTCTCTCTCTCTCTCTCTCTTTTTTTTTTTTTTTTTAAATAGTTACAAAGCAGGAGACTTTCATTAAGACTTCTGATCCAATAATGTCCTCTTCTTAAATACACAGTATCATTTACAAGACTCCTTGCTTAAATTACCTCATCATCCATGGATTTTCTGTGATGGTCTTTGTTATCAAAAATATCATAGAAAGATGAGGAGGGGACTAAATAATCCAGCTTCTGAATTGTGCCTTACCTTACATAACAGGATATAGTGAGGTTTCATCTAAATAAAATTACCATTTTGGACCAACGTTATTTATCTTAAAAAAAAAAAAAAAACGAAAAATTCAAATTATTATAGAAAATAATATCATTGCAGAACAATGATACATTTTTCCCCCTATCTGAAATATCTAATCGTAATACATATTTCTCTTCCAGACTGTGTTCATTTCTTTAGATCTGTGATTTATATGCATTTGAGAGTTCTGTCATGTGTGTAATAATTATCTTCTCACATGGATCAGTTTTGATAAAGACTGAAAGGTCTATGTCAACTGCAGCCAACTTGCTTTCTTTAAATTTTTTCTTTAAGGTTATGCTTACCACTTATCTTCACTTGTGTGCTATCCATTTATTTTGTTAAGGATATTTTCCGATGTTCATTTGATTTGTCATTCATGATATACTGAACACTTGCAACACAGGTCACAGTATTTTTATAGAATGTGATATGCAGAAGACAAAGCTGAACCTCTTTCCGAACTGAAAACCTGTCTTTTAATACAAACATATAATATTATTAGCATCAGACCTCTACGGAGTTAGACTCATTGCAGGAGGTCCCTCTCTCTCTCTCTCTCTCTCTCTCTCCCCCACAAACACGCACTCACCAATGTTTTGGGCAATGCATTCCACTTGCACCACTCTCTCCATACAAAATAGCCTAGTTGTTACCTCAGCCCTGCTTATACTCTCCTTATACAGCTTCCAGGAATGGCATCTTGTTCTCCCTTGTTTCTATCCATTCCATGAAAGATCTCATCTACATTAATCAGGTAATAACTCCTTACCAACTTATGTCTCGATCATAACCCCCCCCCCCCTTCTTTCCACTCATTCCAGAGACATGAAACCACCTTAGTCAGTTGTCTCTGAACCATTTCCAGTATCTCTTCATCCTTTAGAAATGTGATCAAAGGCTTATACAATGGAATCATAACATTCTTGCTTTTACTTGTCAGCGTCCTCTGCATCATTGCTATAATATACTGTGCTGACCTTCTCACTGTCACCCCAGATCCCTCATTCTCTCCACCTACTCTAAATATTTCCACCAATCTTATATTCTGCATCCAATCCCTGCTTCCCTAATTTTAAAACTTTGCACTTTGCAACATTGAATTGGCAACCCATTCTCTGCAAGCAGTGTGAAAAAATTGCCTATTCAACTTTGTTTGTCAACAGTTGCCACTGGACTAATACAGACTCAAAGTTAGTCTGTATTATCCAGTGGCAGAACAAAGAATAGGATTAACTTTAGCACTAAACTTTATCTAATAATGGCAGTCCACTGCAAAGTTTGTGGAGATATACTTATTGACATTACATCTGTTATGAAATGTGTGGATAAATAATACAAAAGTAGTTATTTTTATTGTGCTGGTCTCAGTGAAAGCCAATTTAACAAGCTCTCTAAAGACAGAAAACAAAACTAGAAATGCGCTTTGTGCAAATTCGGCAAACAACAAAGACCTACTCAATGTTCGTTCAAAACCCTTTGTGCCACAACAGACGCCCTTCCAGTGATAACCAACACCTGCCAGTAACTTCTCCCAGGGGGTGATGGCTCATGCATTCCAGATGTAAGTAACATGGACAATATATGTATTATATATTTAATGGGGATAATGAAAGAATTAAAAAAGAGGTCAGTTACTTAAGAATTATTCTTGTTGAGGGGCTTATACGCTGGTTAAACATGATAACTAATAATTAAGGAATTGACAGCGTACACTAGAAATATAAATTAAATAAACTTTAATATATACTTTCCGATATTTCAGCAAACGTCACGTTGCCATCTTCTTGGGAACTTAATACAAAGACACGTGCACACAAGTACTACATAACAGCAATTGATAACTGAAGCTAGGAAGCTAACGTTTTCCCAAAGTCCTGATGGTGCCCCCTGGCGGGCTATATTGGTAGTTCTTGGCCTTTGGGCTGAAGTTCTTCTGATAAATGTTTCCCAAATTTGGGGCAGTCTCATGCATCCAAATTTGTTGAGGTTTGGCTTGTTCCTAAGGGCTGAGGCTGATTCCATGAATAGTCTTTCATATTTGAACTTGCTGCGGTGTATTACTGTGGCTTTTTTCCATCTTATTCTGTGGCGAGTATCCAGAGAGTGGTCTGCAAGCCCAGAGTGGCTGTACTGGTGAAATCGGATGTAATCCTTGTGTTCTGAGATTCTGATATTTGCTGTCCTGCCTGTTTGGCCAAAGCAGGACAGTTTACAGCTGCAAGAGACCTGGTATACACCAGGTAGGTCTAGGGGAAGTGGTTGGTCTTTAATGGAGTGGATAAGGGATGCCAATGACTTAAGAAGTTTGACAGAATATAACTCAAACAAAATAGGTGACTTTTTGGGCTATCATTGCTGGCCTGACACAAGAAGTTAAGGAATTTAAAACAAAAAATGTTGAACTAGAAAATGTAAATATGGAGTTGCATTGAGAGCTTTAAAAAAATCATGAAAAAGTGGATGACTGAATCAACAAGCAATTAGCTCAGACCTGGAAATTGTTAGTGTTCCTCATGAGCCATGCAAAAATATGCATGAAATAGCAAAGAAAATTGCACATAAAATCAAGATTAGCTATAGTGAAGATAATATGGAGACTATACATAGTGTTCCTAGTGGGCAGAAAAACAGTGCAGCCTATCATTATAAAAGTTAAAAGCATAGCGATCAGAGACAAATGGCTGGACGGACACAAAAATATGAAATATAGACTAAGCACAGTTGATATATGTGACAATTTTAACGATAACAAAATATATCTAAACGAGCTCTTGACTGGAAACCTAAAAACATCTAGTGTTTATTGCAAGCAATGTAAAAGAGAAGTACACTACCTACAAATATCTCTGGATCAAACAAGCCAAACTTTTCATGAGAAGAGACAATACATCAAAAATATGGTGGATCAGATGTGAAGAAGAAGACTTGTGTGGACTCTAAGAAAACAGTGAATAAAAAAAAACTGACTCATGAACACCAATGACAGATGAGTATAACAACTGTGATGTCACTTTCATAAATGTGTAATATGTCATGATTTAGTAGAATTAAGAAATTTTTCTCCTCAGACATTGAATATTTTGCATATAAATATAAGAAGTATTCGAGATAAATTATAATACATAGAATTATTTCTAGACAATTTAAACTATTTGTTAGATATTAACAGAAATCTGGGTTAAAATGAAGTTGATTTGTACTATTTAAGTTAAATTGTTAAAAATTATTATAAATGTAGAAATTATAACAAATCTGGAGATGTAATTATCTGTATTCAAAACTCAATATCTGTTAATAGCATTACTAACATATAATGAAAACAGCTGAAAATGTCAATTTATATTTAGAACATCATAATATATATATATATATATATATATATATATATATATATATATAATGGCTGAATATAGATGGCATTGCTACGCAGAGTCTCCAACTTTATACAAGAATTTGAGTGTAGTCTAGATGAGATCAGATGTGACAGTGTTCTCATAATTGGGGATATGAATATTGACCGACTTGCTGATGAATAGTCCTCTCAAGATTAGATTTACTTGCCATGCATGGACTTGAACAATATATTAATGTCCCCACAAGAGAAATCACGTATTGGGAGAACTTTAAGTAGAAATAAAATCCAAGTAGCAGTTCTGTGCCAACCTCTCGCAGATCACTTCCCAGTTGGTATTAAAGTGCTTGCAATTACAGCATAGAGACAGTACAACCGAAAATATTCCCTGCACAACAATTGACTACAGGGTATTGAAGCATAACTTGAGCACTCTCTCTCTTGGGAAGAGATAACGATGGAAACAAATATTGATACCTCATATCATAAATTTATTGAGATATTAAACAGTAAAATACCAGACTCAATTAAAGTTAAAATAATAAACAAAATGAAAGAAACCGATCTTTATCTATTACCTTTTAATACCCTCATAATCAATGTTATGAACACAGTTTCAAGTACTATAGAAATCTAATACACTATACATTAAAAGAAAGTAAAAACGAATACTACAGAAATGAATTCCTAAAATGCCAAAGAAATTCCAGAAAACAATGGAAGTTTGTGAATTAATTAATCGGCAAAGATATACACAAACAAACCCTTCCCATACTTAAAATCAATTGGAATAGAGAAATTGAAGACAGAGGATCAGCTGAAGAATTCAGTAATCACTTTGCCACAGTCAGTGAAAGCATTCTGAAAAATGGTCTTCCCCTCTCCCCTCCCCTGAATTGCACACGCAAAGAATTGATAACTCCATGTATCTTTTCCCCACTTGTTTTCACAAGTGGGGAAAAGATACATGGAGTTATCAAGTATTATGAAGTGTTATAGCTACCCTAAAAACAACCAAAACTTCAGGATATGATGGTATTAAACTAGAATTGTGAAAGAATGTCAAATGTACATTATAGAATCCCTAATGCACATTTTTCACTTCTCACTGATGAGAGGCACGTTTCCATCAGATTTTACGAAGGCCGTAGTTGTACTGATTTACATAAAGGAAACAAAAATAACTTGAAAAAGTTAGACTGATCTCCTTTCTACCAGTCTTTTTAAAAATATTAGAGAAATTGGTAAAAATTAGGCTCATGAAATTTTTGGACAAAAAACAACTTCTTTTCAAAGAATCACGGGTTCAGGCAAAAGTTGAGCACAGAACATGCTCTGCTGAACTTTACAAACACAGTTTATATCTCCCTAGATGAACATAGACTAACATTAGCAGTATTTTCAGATATACACAAAGCTTTGAAACTGTATCACATGAAATTTTAATAAAAAAGTTAGAAGGCATAGGAATATGAGGTACTGCTCTAAAGTGGTTCAAAAATTACTTGAATGCCAGATCACAAATTGTAAAAATAAACAACAGATATAAATAAACAAATACAAGGATACTGCAATGTGTAATAAATACACCATACTAACTATCCCTTAGATATTTATACACTTATCGGGTATTGCTATTCATAATAAACAATAAAAAATGCTTTCCTTAGTAGACATAAGGGCCTAAAATATATAGTTCCTAAAGCATATAAAGAAGCAACACACAAACATTATACTTATTTAGCACCAAAAATATTCAATACACTACCTTTAACAATTAGAAATGAAACTAACCCAAACAAATACAAAACTCTAGTGGAAGGATATTTATTTTCCCACAGAAATGAGGAAGCTCTGTTCAAAATAATTGCATAAATGATTGTTTTAGTATATTTGTATTAAAAAGATCCAGTTTCATGTGTAATATGTAAAAAATTTAAATGCTATTTAACTACTTTGTTTTATTTTGTTCCAAAACTTAATTAATATTATGCAATTTTCTCTGTACATATTAGCACGTCTTGTGTGATTTTATTATATTATAATATGTATATTATATGGATGTACATATGTGTATATAATAATGATGCATTACAGAACTTTTTGTAACTTTATGCATAGCGTAACCTGGATGAGCTGTTGCTCTTAAGGTTACACATATGATTATTCAAAATTTTGTACTATAATATGAAGCTTACAATAAAATAAATCTATCATTCAAGTCCTCTTGTAAGGCTACAGCATCTGTCCTACTCCTCATAGTTCTTAACTTTATATGATCTACAAAAAAAAATTGCATTGCATATCGAAATGCATGTCTTTCCAAATATCATTTACAAACAGCTGTGACCCCAAAACCAAATTCTTGGGGCACACCACTAGGAACTTCCCCTTCTGTGATATCTCTCTTTCTCTCTCTCCCCATGCACAACTTGCAGATACCTATCAGGCAGCCAATCTCTAATCCAACACACTAATCTTCTCTCCAATCCTATCTGCTCCAGTTTAATTACTAGCTTGTCATGTGGCAGTCTATAAAAGGCCCTTGCAAAATCTAAATATTGCACTATGTATGTATGTCCAATACAATCTTCACCTTGTTATAATAAGTAAGTAGATTGCTAAAACATGATCTTCCTTTCACAAACCATGCTGTCCATCAAAGAGAAGGCTAGTCTCCTCTGTTGTCAACCCATTTCTGAATATGGGTCCTCACTAACCTCTCTAAGGCCACAACTCTAGACAAAAACAGATTGGCTTATAGTTTGAAGCCTTAATCTTATCCATTTCCTCTATAAAGCCTAACAGTCTTGTCTTCTGTCTGCTCCTCTGAAACATGACTCAGTCTAAGACTAGTGTTAAAAAGATACTTCAGAACTGTTGTTAACTCCTTGGACCATTGCCTCAAGACATGGTGATATACCCATCATCCTACATCCTTGTCAACGTTAGGTTTACTCAAACCCTCATATAGTTCTGCATGATGTTACATTCACAAGGATGAAATACTGTTATGAGTTGATCGTTTAACATGTGATTTGTATCCTTCTCAGTGGCTATCATTGTAGCTTTTTGCCAACTTGTATCATTTTTCCAAAATCATTTTCTTCTATGGTCATGTATTGAAAGAATTCCCTAGGATTTTTTTTTTAACCTGATTAGCTCAGTGGTGCTCATACTACACTTCTGCTACCCTTACAAGGCAAGTCACCTTTCTCATCTGCTCTTTGTTCCTCCCATGGAACTGACTGGTGAAATCCACTTACCTTGTGCTGCCTTCCAAATGACATGTAAGCTGTCTCCAGAGTTCGTCATAATCACCAGCCTTGTAGTTCCACTACAGATGGGAGGAATGGTGAGAATTTGTGTGTAAAAGCAACAAAGTTATGAAGTAATTAAAGGAGTGGACTTGTTCCAGGTGATGATTCTCTATTTTTATTATGTGTTTTTGTTGGTTTCTAGATATGATCATTGTTTTAGTTTTATTTATATTTATGGTCATATTCCTTTTCTTTGTTTCTTCATACCAAATGTTGATATTGTACTGGGGATCTTCAGCTGTATTTGCTAAAATCACTACATCATCTGCAAAAGCCATGTGTGAAATCCTGGTTTCTTTCAGTTTCCTGTATCCTAGGTGGAACTTTTTTGTTTGGCATGCCTTTAAAATTTCATCCATTACTATGATGAAGAGAAGGGGGCTGAGGATACAGCCTTGCCTCACTCCTACATTTGTTTCAAATTCTTTTGATCTATTATTACAGGTTCTTACATAATTTCTGTTACTTTTGTAGAGGCTTTGTATGGCTGCTATTAAGTTATCTTGTATCTTGTTTTTCTTTAATGTTTGCCATATTAAGTGTCTGGGAACTCAGTCAAAGGCCTTCTCAAAATCTATAAAACATGAATGTAGTTCTTTTCCATATTAGAATGTTTTCTCTGATATTTGTTAAGACTGAAGATAAGATCCTGTGTGCTTCTATTTTTTCGAAAGCCATATTGCATTTCATCCAGTGTATCTTCTATTTGATTCCTAAGCCTCGCTTCTAAAATATAGACACATAATTTTCCTGGAACACTTAAAAGCGAAATTCCTCTATGGTTTTCACATTTGTCTCCTTTCTTAAATATAGGGATTATTATAGCTACTTCCCAGTCTTTGGGTATAAATTTTCTTTTTCCATACAACATTGAATAGGTGTAAAAGAAATTTTATTGCTTTCTTTCCTAAATTCTTTACCATTTCTGGTGTTATTTGATCATGGCCTGCTGATTTGCCCAGTTTTATTTTATTTATTGCTGCTAACAGTTCATTTGCATGAATTTCTTCACTCTGATCTTCTATTTTGCTTGCGTGTCTTGTCTTAGGGTTCTATTTTTTCCATGTCCTGCATCTTCCAATATTTCTTGAAAATACTGTTTCCATCTTTCCATGATGTCTTCGGAATTTGTGAATAACTTTCCATCCTTATTTTTGATAAACTTTATGGGGCATTCTTTCTCTGACCCCATTTTAAAACATTATAGAAGAGTTTCTGGTGTCCTTTAAAATTTTGTTCTAAAGTATGTCCAAAGTCTTCGCAGCATTTTCTTTTCTCTTCTTTCACTAAGGGTTTTAACTTTATTTCTTTGGTTGTTGTATAGTTCTCTATCAACCTGCAGCTTTGATGTTATATATCTCTTCCATAATTGCTTTTTCTTTTTAATTTCTTCTTTTAGTTCTTCAGTCCACCAAGGTGTTTTATGTTTCTTCTGTTTATTATTTAATGATACACCACAAATTTCTTTGCTTGTTTCTAGAGGTGTTTTGAACCTGTACCATAGGTTTTCTACATCTTGGTCTTCATATATCTCTTTTTCTACTTCTTTCATCTTCTCTTCTATTTTACTGTTATAATCAATGGCTATTTCTGCTTTCTTTAGTTTGTAGTTCTTTATCTTAACATTTATTTCCATGCTACTTTTTCTACATTTTTTAACTTTTATTTTATGGATTGTTTCCAATACTAATAAGTAGTGGTCACTGCCTATTTCAGGACCTTTATAGACTCTTGCATTTTTTGTATACTTCCAGTACGATCTGCTTATGATAGCGTAGTCGATTATAGATTTTTCGTTTCTACTGGGCTCTTCCCTGGTAAACTTATGGATTTCTTTATGCTTGAACATAGTATTCGCTATCACTAAATTATTTCCAAGGCAAAGATTTATTATTCTTTCTCCATTATTATTCCGGGTTATTTCTCCTTGTGATCCCAACACTTGTTTCGTTTCCTCATCCACTTGTTTCCCTACCTAGCCATTAAGGTCTCCTAGTAGTATGATATACCCTTGAACTTCTTCAATTGTTTTTTGTAGGAGTTCGAAGAATTCATCTTCAATTTCTTTATTAGCATTAACGTTTGGGCCATATGCAACAATTACAGTGAATACTTGGTTGTCTGATTTAAAATCTATAGTGATTGTCAACAACCTTTTGTTTATTAGTTGCCATTTAGTAATATATTCTTTGAGATCTGTTTTAATTATGCAAGCTACCCCTTGTTTTCCCCATTCCCTTGGGTTTACCCCAAATAGAAAAGTATATGCCCATCTTTCATTTTCTGGCAACCTTGAACCTTGCTAGCAGATCCAATCTTGATTTTTTAAATTCATCTATTAATTCGTTTTCTTTTCCATGTAGACTTTTAACGTTCCATGTTCCGTATCTCATGTACCTTTTTCCTCGCTTTGTTGTTAACCATTTAGGCAGTTCGGCTATCTTTTTGTTATTTCTTTTAATGGGTGAAATTTTTGGGTCACTCCCTAAAACTAAAATATGCAATGCTATCATTTAAATAAAATTCTGTTAGAAATAGTAAACTGAAAAAAAAATATTCATTATGATGCAAAATTCAATATTAAAGTTTATTTTTAATTGTGTCTCGATGTTTGAATAACAAGCTGTCAAATATGAACCATCAAATAAATAAAGGTAAGTTGCTCTCTTAATGCAGTTGAAGATCACCCTGTATGTTTTGCTGATGCCTCCATGTTTGCAAAGATGCAATTCAATAATGTCCACAATGGACCATCTAATGGAAACTAGCCACTCGCTGTTGATTGTGGGTTGACTACTGCTTGCATTTTCTCAGCCCTGAATTCTGAAGCTGGTTGCACAGATGCAAGTACAACCATCTCATTAAATATTAGGTTAAAATTATATTCTGAAAAATTTATTTTTAATGTGTTTTCTTTACCCTACTAAAAATGCCTTTTTATGCAAATATGGCAGGGATCTCAGGTTATTTGGCTATTATAAAAGGGGTCATGACTCGAAAAAGATTGGGAAACGCTGTTCTATGCTATAGTTAAATTGCACAGTTGATGTAATATCAACTCATTGTTCTGAAGTAATTTTAAATTAATAATGTTTCAAATTATTTATCCTTATTTTCAAATGATGCACATGAACAGAAGATGTCCTTGAAACTATAAGCTCTTTAAAAGAAAAAAAAAAAGATGACAATGAATCGATATGTGTGCGAAGGTTTCTGTGGTTCAGTAGTTCGAGAGATAGATTCCGGTATTGATATATTATTGTTATTACAGTCAACTCCATGGGGTCAATACACTCATTATGGGAGGCTAACTTAACTAGTAATGTGTTGAACCTTGAGCATATTGAACCTTGAAATCATTTACATTCCCCACATTCTGTCAGCGCATTCCACTTGCCAATCACTCTCCATATAAAAAATCTACTCCTCACACCCTTCATCATATTTTTTCACAGCTTTCAGATATGGCCTCTCATTCTTCCCATCTAACCCTCCACTCTTTCTATAATCCCTTTCATATTAATCTGATAAAATCTCTTAACTAACCTTCAGGTTAGTTAAGAGATTTTATCATATCCACCACCTCTTCCTATCCACCAAACTGGGAAGTCTGAAAGCTGTGTAAAAATATGATTCTCTCAACTACTCTATACATAATCAACATTCCAGAGTCCTGATATTAATTACAGCAGGTTGGTAATGTTCTAAATTTTCATTTTTGAACTGCAGAATTTTTATAATTTAGTAGAAATGTGTACGTGCACAACTTTATTAAAATGCATAATGTTTGTAAATTTCTTTGTAGATGAACACCACAAATGTCAGTCACTTTGTCATGTGGGTGAATGTCCAGCATGCCCATTAGTCACAGCAGTCAAGTGTCGATGTGGCTCATTAACTAAGGAGGTTGCCTGTATTGATCTTGGTTCGTTGGCAGAATTTCTATGTGAAAAACGATGCAATAAGAGAAAAGAATGTGGTCGTCATAAATGTCTGAATACTTGCTGTATTAATACAGATCATAAATGTGAATTGACTTGCAGTAGAAAATTGACATGTGGCCTTCACCTATGCCAAGAACTTTGTCATAAGGGTAATTGTCACTCCTGTTGGAATGTTGGTAGGTAAATGCTATTTTTCTAATGAAAAGTTTCAAAAATTATTTGCTCCATTCTCTTAACGAAATTATAATTTAATTACTATACAGCAGAACTGTGTAAGGTCTATGCAGTTAGCCTAGTGGCTGTGCGCTTCGCAACCATATGCCTGGGGAAGGAGTGTCCTAGGTTCGATTCCTGTCGGTTACGTGAGGAGCTGAAGGATCTTCCTCAGCCATAGCCAAGTTAGCCTAGTCTTGGGCGTTGACTGTAGGGTTTTTTGTCCCAGTTTATCCTGTGGTTTTTCATCCCACAAAGCAGGCAAACTGGCCTTGAGAACTCACATTATGGACATAGGATACTACCAGGGTTCAGCCCTGTTGTATCCTATGTCCATAATGTTGAGTTCTCAAGGCCAGTTTGCCTGCTTTGAGGTCCGATGATAATGGTCATAAGGGTAATAATTTTTTTATTTAACTAACCCTTGACACCGCAAGGTAAAAGAGGGATAAGGATGATGAGATGAGAACTGTAGTAATTAAATTATAATTTTTAGGATAATTTATCATTTAAAATTGGGAATAAAAAAAATTGACCATGAAAAAATATTATATAAATATTAACTGGGGGGAGGGGGAGCACTCACTTGAACATTGTTGTTCCAACTGATTATGATTCTTTTCCCACATGCATTGAGGATTTAAGATCATAAGTACATATAAAATAAATTATCAATATAACTAAGCTGATGCTTGCTTGCTTATTTGCTCACAGGATGGGCCAAGGTATCATATCTCTCTCTCTCTCTCTCTCTCTCTCTCTCTCTACTCTCCAGCTGACTATGGGTTCAAATTCCATTGTGATTTATGTTTGTGAAAGTTGTATTAAATTTTATTAAAATTAATGGATATTTGCAAGCTATTTCATAATGCACAAAACAGTTGCCCTGTTCTGGCTGGGTAAAATTTGGTACCTAATATTTTAAAGCTGAGAATGTTGTGCACTCTATTTTGATTTAAAATTAGACCATTTTTAGCTTTTAATTTTTCAGGAAATGACTTATACTAGAATATTAATTATCAAAAACTTTAATACTTTCCTATATTTCAACAATGTTACATTACCATCATCAGGGATCACAAAAATAATTATGTGCATGCAGGCACTAACACTGAGCAAATGAGGCTGGATAAAGGCAATAGAAATAGTACTAAACAGTGCCCCCCCCCCCAGTGGGCTAAATTGGGTTGTTTTAGCTATTGGGCTGACATTCTTAAAGTGTATGCTTCCCAGATTCAAGGCAGTCTCATGCACCAAAATTTGTTCAGGTTTGGTACTGATCTGCCTCAGTTTTTTAAAGCTGAGGCAGATTCGATGAATAGTCTTTCATACTTGTATTTGCTGCGATGTAATAGAGTGGCCTTCTTCCAGCATACCCTGTGATGGGTTCAAAGCATGGTTAGCCAGTCCTGAGTGGCTGTATTGGTGTAGTCCCTGTGTTCAGATATCCTGATATCCTGCCTGTTTGGCCATAGTAGGACATTTTACAACTGCAAGGGACCTGGTATACTTCTGGTAGGGAATATACCAGGTCCTTTGGCATCTCTTTGGTGGAGTGGATAAGAGATGCCAATTTTTTATGTGATCTGTAACTGGTTATAAGGTCATATTTCCCTAGGATTTTTATTAATTTTTTGGATGTGCCCCATGTATATGGAACGGTGATAGATTTTGAATAATCTCTACTTTGAAGAGGAGGTTGCTGTTACATGATTTTATTATTTTTTGGGAGTTGTAGCCATTGGCTCAGAAAGGGTTAAGGATATAGTCAAGTTCAGTAGTTAGGACTATGTTATATGAACAGATTAATTTTGCCCTGTTATATAGGGTTTTTATAATCCCATATTGTTGGGAGGTTGGGTGGCGTGACTGCTAGTGAATGTATCTGTGTGTGTGTGTGTGTAGGTTTTCTGTAAATGGAGAATGCCAGGGATCCTTCAAGCTGGCATGTAATCAGAGTATCTAGGAATGGGAGACTGTTGTTGTTTTCCTTTTCAATGCTGGAAGAAGGCCATTTTATTACACAACAACCAAATACAAGTATGAAAGACTATTCATCGAATCTGCTTCAGCTTTAAAGAAACTTTCCAAACCTCAGCAAATTTGGGTGCATGCGACTGCCCCAAATCTGGGAAGCATATGTTTTAAGAACATCAGCCCAACGGCCAAGACAACCCAATTTAGCCCACTTGGGGCACTGTTTACTACTCTAGGCCTGATTTCTATTGCCTTTATTCAGCCTCATTTTCTCAGTGTTAGTGCTTGCATGCAGATATAATTGTTTTTTGTGATCCCTGATGATGGCAATGTAACATTGCCAAAATATAGGAAAGTATTAATTAAAGTTTATTATAATTAATATTCTAGTATACGTTGTCATTTCCTGAAAAATTAAAAGCTATGTATTACCAACATATAAGCTTATCTACAAGAATTAGACCATTTTTATTGGCAAACAGGATACAGTTATGTCATGGTTGACTTTCTATAGTTATGTGCCATGCAGTTGTTTCTGACTCTTGGTGATCTTGTGAACAAAGGTGCCCTCTCTCTCTTACTTGGCCTCTTGTCATTTCTCGAACTCTTTTACAGTCTTCTTCTCATGTCCTCAATCTTAATGCCCCCCCCCCCCCCAACATAAGTGGCTTTTCCAATGATTCATCTGCTCACATAATATGCCCAAAATACATTAACTTATGTTTAGCAATCATTGCCAAGAAGCATTCTGTCTTTATACTCTAAAACCTTCTTATTAGTCATTCTTGCAGTCTATGGAATTCTTAATAGTTGCCTCCACACCCATAATTCAAATGAATTAATTCACTTTCTGTCTTTCTTCTTAATGATCCAGCTTTCACACCCATACATTGCTGCTGGAAATACCATTGCTTTGACAATTCTAATTTTTGTAGCCTTGTTAACATCTCTATCTTTCATAATTTTTTTGGTTTAACATAACTTTTTTTTCCCATGTCTATACTTCTATTAATTTCATCTTCACAATGACTGCATTTGTCATGCTGAACCCCTGTAAATCATAGCTTTCAACCACTTCTATTTTATCTCCCTCAATCATCAATTGATCCAAATTACCTGAAGCCATCACTTTTATTTTGCTGATGTTTAAATTAAGCCTGGCTTTTTTGCTTTCACTCTTCAATGACAGAATCAACCACTCTATGTCTTCCTTAGTTTCTACTATGAGGGTTGTATCATATGCATATCTTAAATTATTTATTTTTCTGCCATCAATCTTAATTCCTGCTTGATCTTTGTCTAAGTCAGCCATTCTTATAAATATAGTCACTATAAATATTAAAAAGTCAGGGCAACAGTATACAATCTTACCACACCCCTTTCCCACTCGAACACCATGTGTTTCTCCAGAGACTTTTTTGCTGAAGCTCCTTGGTTCATACAGTGCTCTATCAAGAGAATTAGATGATCGGGTTTTTCCATTGATCGCATTACATTCCACAGTCTGTTGTGATCCACACAATCAAAAGCTTTCTTTCATATATATATAAAAAAAAAAAACTTAGATTTTTCGAACCAAAAAATGAAATGTTACAAATGCTAACTAACACTGGGTTTAATATGTCATGATAATATAATAGTTAAAACTGACTAGTTTCACCACATATGCAAGTGGCTTCTTCTAGGTGAGGAAGAACAAAAAAAATGTAATAAGTGGTAAATTTGAACCATTACATAACTAAAACTGAACATGTAGGAATGGTTACACAAAAGTAAAAAAAAAAACAGAAAAACGCTTGGAAGCTAGCACAGATCAGTCATTGTTCAGTAGGTATGCATAATAATTGGCAGAAAAGAGTCTGACATGTGGAATGATCTAATAAGTGACTTCTAAATATCACATAAAATCATTCCTTGGTTTCTGTTGAGTGTGCCTTGTGAGTGGATTACCATCATAGCCTCTTTGATGTTGTGGGAATTGAAATTATTTCCTATGTAAAGCATGGAACTCTTGTCCCCACTTCAATATTGTGGTGAGTGTGGGAGAAGTAGAAAGCTAGGCCTAAGCTGTTTACTCTGTTGTTATTAACATCTCCAATATGCTCTTTTTGTTTAATTTCCAAGCTTCTAGATGTTTGTTGAAGGGGGGGGGGTTGTGGTCCTTTGGTTAACATAGCAAAGCCTGTAGGAGTGCCTGTCTGTTGCGGAGTGAGGGGGGCACCAGTGGTGGTACTGGGGAACTTTTCATTCTTCCTCTTTTCTTTGCTTTTCTTCCGATATTCTTGCTCTACTTCTTCTGAGTCTTTTATACTATCCTGTCTTCCATACTACTATCACTGGGTTCCAATATGTTGCTGCAGAGTTTACCATGCAGTGTGACTCATAGACATCCAGAAAGGGTAGATCTTCATAGTCTTGCACTACTTTGGCAACACAAATTCTCTTGGATGGCCCATCCAGGATCACTCTGTAAATAGGCTTGGCTGCTGGTTTGGTTTGCTCAGTGCTGGTATAGCATCCAAGGTAGCACTGCATTTCTCACTCAAGCACAGCCACTGCTTGCTGGTGAGCAAGTGTCCATGTCTGGCTCTGTGGTTTGTGGGGAGCTCTGGTGCCAAACAAAAAAAAAATCCTTTGATCATGAATTTTTCATCCTCAAATTTTTTGGGGCCCTCACAAGGTCCCAACCAAGTACTGATATTGTAGATATATCACTTGATTACAGAATTAAAAAACAAAAGACATGACAACAGGATAAATGCTCCAGTTTTTTAATTCTGTAATCTGAATTCTGAAAAGCCAATAGGGAAAATGTCACCCTTCTTTATTCAAAAGAGTTTAGAAAAACTGACAAGATCTCAAAGAACAGTTAAAAAAAAATATGATCTGGTGATATCCTTGTAGAAACATCATGTCAGTAACACTCAGAAATTTAACTCAGTGTAATGTGAGTAAAGAGCTTATGCTGAAAAGGTAACAGGTAAGAAAATGTCAGTAGCAACTCAAATTCATGTCTATTCTACCATCTGATAATTTCCCCAAACAGAACTTTATGATTATGATTGCTTCTCTATGGAGTGCATCAGTCGTACCACCTACAGTCTCACTCCTGAAACAACTCCCAAAATGATCCTATTTGATGAGAACCCATTTGTCAAGAAATTTATGGCAAGGATGTCACCTAAAAATAAACCACCAGACATACCCTTAAAAATCGGATACTTCTGTATCCATCAAAAGCAAACTAAACTCATCAGATGACATATTTAATGTTTTTCCAGAAGAGATTGATACTGGTCCATTCATTCATTCATCAAATTCCTGACATGTACCCTAGCCGTGTACAGGATATGCTAGTATTACATGAAAAATTTACATCATTACTAACTTCCTATCTACAATTTTCCTCCAAATCAATCTGTTTCCCATCAAGACTCCAACATTATCAGATCTTATATTTCTGTCTTTTAAGGCACTTTTTACTGTATCAATCCACCTATATTTTGCTCTTGCTCTGGATCTTTTTCCTGCCAACCTCGCAGAGAACACTTGTTTTGTTAATCTTTCCTCTCCCATTCTGTTTAAATGTCCATACCACCTGAGATTAGCTCTGCTAACACATTCCTGGATGCTAATAATATCAAGTTCTTTCCTGATACAGCAATCCCTTGATTAATGCTCCCCCAATTAGTGCATCATTTTTTTTTTGATACCCAAATTCGATTAGTGCGCCTATATACATCTTAAAAATAAATGTTACAGATTTTAAAAATTTTCAATCTATACATTTTTTTATGCTAATCGAAGTTTTTGACTATTTTAAAAAATCACTCACCAGGATGAAATAATCTAGTTACCAATTTGAAACATTTTACAGAGTTATTTTTTAATAGCATACTACACTATTTCCATGTACGCTATGATCAAATTTACCACCAAAATTTATGTCGTCTGCTTTACATTGCATTTTGCTGATCATATCTCGTGCAATTGTTTTCCTTACTTTTTTATTTTAAATTATTTTCCTAACCTTTAATCATGAGTAAAAGAATTAGTGAGCAAAAAACAGAAGTGTGAAAATGATTCGAAAAGTAATCTGATTGGAAGAAAAACTTGAAATAATAAAGAAAAATGAACAAGACGAGTTCAGAGCAAAGATAGGACAAGAACAGAAAAATGGGTGAATCAACTGCTGAATACAAAGAGAAAGGTAAGGCTGCTTGAAGTTCATCATGCATGCACTGAAAATCAAAGTATTATAATGATTGAATTAGAGACTTCTTCTTACATGGATCAAAGATTGCAACCAAAAACGGATCCTGCTATACACTGGCCTTATTAAATCAAAAGCATTGTCTCTTTGTAACCTGGAAAGAAAGGGTTATCAATGATGGAAAAGAATTCCACGTGTTAGTGCTGGGTGATTTGAGCGTTTCAAAAAAAGAAATAGCCTACATAATGTTCTAATCACAGGTGAAGCTGCAAGTGCAGATAAGGAGATATCCAGAGATTTTGAAGAAAATTCTGTAAGAAGGGGACTATTGTAATCAACAAATATTTAATGTCGATGAAACTGGCCTTTTTCTGGAAGTGAATGTGCCCTCCAAGACTTTTCTAGCCAAATCAGAGAACTCTCAGCCTGGTTATGAAGTCGAATGAAATTACTGCTAGCAATCTGGGAGCTGTTTGGAAGCACATTGTCCAAATGATTTTAGAGGCTTTTCAAATGAATCAAAGTTAATTAAATCTCATTCTGAGAAGTTGAGCAAATTCCGACCTGCTAAATTTAGATGCACAGCAGGAAGATCCTGAAGAATATGAAGAAAATTTAATCTCTGACAAGCCCAAAGAGGTTTCACAGAAACAATTTGAAAATAGTTTGCGTACAATCAAAGTTTTTAAGCAGCAATGCTTAGAGACTGATCCTGGTGATGTGAGAACCAGTAAAATTTGCAGAGGCAATAGGGCCATACCGTCAATTGTATGAAAAAAAGAAACAGAATGCCTGCCAAACTATGTTAGCTCAATTCTTTGTTAAGAAGCAGAATAATAAATTTATATTCTGAATACGTTTTATTGTCTTTCAGCTTCATGGTTTTCCTTTAACTAGGCCCTGAGACATACCATAATTCTTTTATAAAAAAAAAAAATAAGGGTCAAAAAAGAAATCTGAAGAATGAATTATACATTTTCCCATAGGTTATTATATTCGATTAGTGCGTTTTGATTAATGCGCCTGTTTTAAAGAATGCATTAGGCGCATTAATCGAGGGATTGCTGTATCCTTGTTTTTAATGATATTCCCATTGATGCCATCTGTTCATGCCCCTAATCTTTCTAAGGACTCTCTTATATGCAGTCTCTAATTTTGTTTTTTTTTTGGTCAAGTGTTTTACTTCTAACCCAGCTCTCAGATCCATAAGTTAAAACTGGTTTGAACTCTGTCTTGTATACAGCTAATTTAGTGCTCTTATTATTCCATATGAATTTATTTAACTGACTTCCTACCTTATCAGCTTTGTTGATTCTTTTGTCTATTTCCATATTTAATTTACCATCTTCACTAAAAATCGTGCCTAAGTAGCTGAAATATTTTACTTGTTCTATAGGTTCTCCATTCACAATGCAATTGATATTTTCAATTCTTCTGCCTGTTTTCATTGTCTTTCTCTTGTTATTGCTGACCTTCATTCCAAATCTATTACAACAGTTATTCAATTTAGTCAGGGAATCTTGCAGATTTGTTTAGAAGTATAATATCATCAGCATAAAGCAAAGAGCTGAGATTAACATATCCAATTTTGTTATCAGGTTTAACAGCACTTTCCTTTATAATGTGATCCATATAGATAATGAATAACAGATGGAATAATGTACATCTATGTCTGATGCCATATTTAACATTAAACCATCTTCCTGTACTTCCTTCAATTCTAACTGCTGACTTACAACTCAAATAAAGACTAAGTATTGCTTAATATAGTGACCCATTGACACCATACAACTGTAGTATTTTGAATAGCTTTTCTCTTGCCACCTTGTGATATGCCTTTTCCAGATGTACAAAACTTAAATACAGATCTTTGTTATATTCCCATTTCTCAACAATTTATATTAAAGAGAAAAGCTGATCCTGATCGCGTCTATTTGGCCTGAATCCAGCTTGTTCTTCACCAAGCTTTTCTTCCACACTCCTTCTCAACCATTTCTCAAGTATACTTGAATATATCTTACCAGGAACACTCAGTAGAGAAATACCTCTGTAATTCTCACATTCAGTTTTATTTTCCTTTTTATATATGGTTACTAGACGAGCTCTACTCCAATCATCTGGAATTTGTCCCTCTGTCCAGGTCTTCTGAGTTATGCAGTGCAGTCACTTTTAAGACTTTTATACCTCCATACTTGAGCATTTCTGGTTGAATATCATCTACTCCAGCTGCCTTTCTACATTTTAGGCTTTTGATGGCTTTTTCTACTTTAAGTATGGATATGTATTCCTGATTGATGCCTGGTCAGTGTTTTTTACCATTGTGCTGTCACTGCTTGTTTCATTTTGCAATTTTTCGAAGTAATTATTCCATACTTCAAAGATATCTTTTCTCCCGTTTTCATGTCACCTTTATCACATCTAACTCCTTTTACAGCTCCATTTCTAAGCTTCTTCAATAACCTCCAGAATATTTGCCACCTTCTTGATATCTATTTTCTATGTTTTTACCAAAGTCTTTTGTTTAGCTAGTTTTACAGTGTTTAGCTTTCTTACATTTGTCTCTGTATTCTCTAAGACCACAAGCTGACTTATTTGCCAGGAACTTTTGATATGCTTTCTTCTTTTCCTTCACTACCTCTTTAACTTCCTGTGTCCACCATGGAGCTCCGATTTTTCTATCTTTGCAGACAATCTCACCACATGCTTCTCTGGCTGAATCAATCAGTGTTTTCTCCAGGGCTTGCCACTGAATCTCGAAGGCTTGGTTCCTGTTCTCAAAATCTTTCATTCTTTC
Organism: Typopeltis vanoorti; assembly: GCF_054136105.1. Classification (NCBI taxonomy): domain Eukaryota; kingdom Metazoa; phylum Arthropoda; class Arachnida; order Uropygi; family Thelyphonidae; genus Typopeltis; species Typopeltis vanoorti. Next base: position 40,455,980 of record NC_143561.1, on the reverse strand, counting down.
TTGCATAATGTTTGTGTATTTTAGTCTACAGTTCAGATCTGAGAGCTGCTCAACTTTTATTCGCTTTAAAACTTTCTTACATGTTGTTCCTTTCAATATTAAATTCAATTTTATCCTGCTCAAGACTAAATGGTGATCACTTCCAGTTTCAAATCCTCTGTACACTCTGGTGTCCTGCACTAGTGAGAAAACACCACGATCAATCTTGAATGAGACTTTTCTTATTCCTTGCCTTTTCTCTCCATGTGAATTTCTGCACGTTTATGTTGGAAAATGGTGTTAGTAATAACCAGTCCATGTCCTGAGTAGAAATCTAATAGATATTTGCCATTATTATTAACTTGGCTCTTTTCTCCAAATTTTCCCAATCTGACAATCATTTCCTAATCTTTAGATTCCTAACAAGGACCAATTTTTCATTGTGTCAGTTGTCTCTAAAGCCTCAAAAAAATTCCTCCTTTTACCTTAATAGAACCTTCTGTGGGATCATAGGCACAAATAAGACACATTGTCTAGTTCCCCATTCTGATATTTGCTCACATCACTCTACTTGAAATTGCCTGCCATTCAATAAGATTAGCCTCATATTTATTGTTGAATACTATGGCGATTCCTTCTTTTCCTTGATTGTCATCGCCAAAGTATAACATTTTTGTATTTATTGCTCAGAAAGATCTCACTTTCTGTCTTTTTTTGTTTCAGTCACCCTTATTATGTCATTCTGGTACTTATCCAACTCCTTAGCTAGCTCCATTTCTTTGCCATTCAGGCTTCTTATGTTGATAGTGTACTGATCTTGAACTCTAGTGATGTTGAGTTGGGGGTGTGTTTTTGGATTTGTTCCAGTCGCTGACTTTTTGCTGTTTGCCATGGTTCCCTAGCAAAAACAATAGGGCCTTCCATACTTCCCTAAATCAATAGATAAATATAAGCTTGACAAAGGTAAGTCCTCAAAATCAAAGCTAGGAAATTTCTACAGTAGAACTGTAGCAAATTTCACCTTAATATTTATTATATCAAGGTTCTACTGCAGAAACTTTTCTGTTTCTGTCTTCAGGAAACATATTTAAAACTCATTGAGGATCCAACCTTAAAGCATTTTCCTGTTTTTCACAAGGACAAGTGGGAAATGACTGGACTCATGGTGGAGTAGGTATCCTAGTAGGCAATCACACTCCTTTTCAGCTTAATACTGTTCTGGAAGCAGTAGCAATTTGCATATCTGTGAGATTTCTTATTATAGTATGTTCCATTTACCACTGAGTTATGAGATTGAACTTGATAATCTTATATTGCAATTGCCTCGGTCCATACTTCTTATGGTTGATTTTAATGGATACAACACTCTTTGGAACAGTGTCAACATGAATGGAAAATAACATTGAGTGAATGCTCAACAATCATAACCTTTCCCTTCTTAATACTAGAGTTGATACCTTTTATGCCCACATGCTCATATTCTATAATAGATCTTACAATCTTCTCCCCTGCCATCTTTTCATGTTCATTTGAGATGTTAAAGAGAACATCCATGGACACAATCATTTTTCTGTTGTTTGTACTGTCTTTGAAGGGAACCATGTTCTCTTACATGGATGTCCGTGTGGAAAATGGTCCAGGCTGACTGAAATAGTTTTTCCCATCTCGTAAAATTTAATGTTGAAGCAGTGAAACACCTAAACTAGTGGCCAAAATTGTGGAAACCTTTTGGAAAAAGTGTATTTATGAGGTTTGATGGCTCATAACACTACTTTTTTTTTGTGTAATACCATAAAATTATATATCAATGGAAAGATAATTTAATCAAGAATGTAATGCAATAACTTCTATGAAGGATTTTTTTTTTATTAGAACAGCAGTTATAAAGAAAAGAAAAGAAACGCATAGAAAAACTGAGATATACAAAAATTCTCACAATGCGAGTTAATATTTAGTTGGGTAGCCTTTAGCGTTAATTATGGCCTTACAATGCCTTCCCATGGAGTGAACCAAGTTTTTTAGTTCTGCAGCTGTTATTATGTGAAACCAAGATTGAATTATTACTTCTATTAATTGGTGTTTTATTGGTGGGTTGCTTCTGATTAACAAGTTTCTTTAGTCATCTCCATAGATTTTCGATTGGGTTAAGGTCTGGGCTATTCCCAGGCCATTCCAGCAGTGGAATATGATTATCTTGAAACCACTGTTTACACACAACAGCAACATGACATGGAGCTGAATTCTGTTGAAATATAAATACTTCATTATCTTGGAAAAGATCACATGCAGAAGGCTTCAGTTTGGGCTCAAGTATTTCATTTATGTATTTTTGGGCATTTATATTCCCATTAATCATGCAAATTCTGCCCACACCTTTTGATGTCATACAACCCCTGATCATAACACTAAGTGGGTGTTTCATGGTAGGTGTAATGCAATCAGAATGCAAATCTTCTCCAATTCTTCTCCTTACGTATTTTATGCCATCACTACGAAACGGAGATTTTGGTCTCATCACTCCAAATAACACTGTCCCATTGTTCCGTGGTCCAGTTAACATGGGTTTTAGCCCAGTTTAATCTTTTCAACCTTTGTTTGAGAGATAAAAATGGCTTTTTTTTTTGTGGAATTCTAGCATTTAGACCAGATTTCTGCAGTCTGCGCTGAACAATCCTTGCACTCAACTTCACATTGTGTTGTGCCATTTCATCTTGTATACACCCAGATGATTTTCTTCTGTCACGTAGGCACAGTCTCTCAATTCTTCTATCATCACTTGCTGTTGTGCACCTTTTCCTGCCTTTACCAGTCTGGTTTTGTAGTGACTGAGTCTCTTTATACCTCTTCAAAAATTTAGAAATGCCACCAGATTAGAAGAAAAATTGGTTTCCACCAATTTTTCTTCTAATTTCTTTATAATTGTAGCCTTCTTCACTTAATAGTACTGTCAACTCTTTGCGCCATTTTTTTAATTTTATTACGCTTTATAAGCTCACTAAATGAAAGAACAAAAAAAAAAACTTGATAGCAATCACATAACCCACTGACAAATGTCCTCCTCTCAGCTCCAATACATGACATCAACAGCTGAATCCTACTCTGACCTTATTGGCTCATTGCCAAAACAAGTTGGCTCTCTAAACACTCATGGTCATTGGCTACATTCAAATGAAGAAAAACTATTTCAAAGAGATCAATGCAGCTTGGGGGATTTTCAAAAAATATTTAGTGGATGCAATGTCTAAATGTATACCACAGGTGAGAAGGTTAAATAAGGTAGATGTGAGATGGATGAATAAAGAGATTAAGCATGCAATACAGAGAAAAAGGGCATTGTGGAGGCAGCATAAGAGAAGTGGAAGTAACCAATTTCATGAGGTCTACAAAGACCAAGCAAGGAGGGTGACTTGGTTGGTGAGAGTAGCTAAAGAGAGGTTTGAACAGCAGTTAGCTAATGAAGCTAAAAAGAATCCAAGGGAGTTCTTTCGATATGTAGCCAGCAAAAGAAAGAATGATTATGGAAGGATGACATTGATTGGAGGAAATGGTATAAAGACAGCTGTTGCAGAATGTGTGGTGGAGATACTTAATGAGCAGTTCATAAAGATCTTTCAATCTTGTGATTGTGACTTCATGGAGAGATTAAGAGCAGTTGATGATGAGGAGGAGAGACTGACTGTAAGTGAGCAAGAGGTGTTTGGGGAGTTGAGTAAACTAGATGTAAATAAGGCTGTGGGACTTGATAATATATCACCGCATATTCTGAAGGAATGTGCCAGAGAGTTGACACCTGCCTTGACATATTTTTTTAATACGAGTCTTGCACTTGGTCAAGTCCCTAAAGAGTGGAAGGAGGGCAAGATTGTGCCACTTCATAAAGGAGGTGATCGAACTCAAGCATCAAACTATAGGCCTATCTGTGTGTCAGGTGTTGTGGTTAAGTTGTTGGAGAAGCTTGTGAGAACTAGGATCCAGAGTTGGGTTGACAACAATGGTATAATCTTTGATGGACAGCATGGATTTGATAAAGGGAGGTCGTGTTTTAGTAATCTACTTACTTATTACAATAAAGTGACTGCTTCCTTGGACAGAGGAGAAGGATACACAGTAATATACTTGGATTTCGCAAAAGCTTTTGATAGAGTACCTCATGATAAGTTGACAGTCAAACTAGAGCAGATGGGGTTGGATATTAGATTAGTGCATTGGATTGGAGACTGGCTATCTGATAGGTATCAACAAGTTGTGTATGGGGGTGCAATATCCAGGAAAAGGAAAGTCACTAGTGGAGTGCCTCAGGGATCTGTTTTAGGGCCATTACTATTTAACTTGTATATTAATGATATTGGCGAAGATTTGGATGGAGATATTCAGTTGTTTGCAGATGATGCAAAGTTGGGACGAACCATAAAGAGTAGTGAAGATATTGTGGCCTTGCAAGAAGACTTGAATAAATTGAGTGATTGGGCAAGCAAATGGGGATGTGAGTTCAATGTTGCAAAATGTAAGGTTTTAAAATTTGGAAAACAAAGATGGGATGCAGAATTTATGCTTGGTGAGAATATATTATTGGAAGTAGAGGAAATAAGAGATCTGGGAGTGATAGTGGATAAGGATCTAAAATTTAGGGGACACATCGCCAAAATTGTGAAGACAACACAAAGACTTCTGGGAATGATGAGGAGGACACTGACGTGTAGAAGTAGGGAGATTCTTGTTCCATTGTATAAGGCTTTGATTAGGCCACACATGGACTATTGTGCCCAGATTTGGTCACCTGGTTTTCAGAAGGATGAAGAGATGTTGGAAAGGGTCCAAAGGCAACTGACTAAGGTAGTTTCTGACCTCTGGAATGTCGAGTATGAGGAAAGATTGAAAAGATGTAATTTGCAGAGTCTAGTGGAGAGAAGGAAGAGGGGAGATATGATAGAGACCTACAAGTTGGTAAGGGGTTGTTATAGGATCAATGGTGGAGAAGTTCTACAGAGAATAGTGGGAGATCAGGGGAGAACCAGAGGTCATCCCTGGAAACTGTATAAAGAGGGTGTGAGTAGGGGAGTGAGAGGCAGGTTTTTTTCGTGCAGAGTTGTGAATGATTGAAATGCCTTGCCTGAGAGTGTGGTGTCTGCAAGGAGTTTGAATGTGTTTAAGACCCGGTATGATGAGATGTGTGTGAGATAAAAGGACCTCCTAGATGAGTCTTTGACTCCATGAGGTCTTGTTTAATAATAATAATAATAATATCAACCTAAGCAAGTTGTGCTTCTTTTTTCTGGTTATTTGACTATAACTTTTCATAGAATACAGATAATTGAAGAAACTTTGTTGCATTACATTCTTAATTAAATTATATTTCCATCGATATGTAATTTTATGGTATTACACCAGAAACAAGTGGTGTTATGAGCCATCAAACCTAAAAAATATACTTTTTCCAAAAGGTTTCCACAATTTTGGCCACTAGTGTATCAGTGAAGCAGTGAAGTATAATCACAGATTGTATCCAGGCAGCAACAGCCACAATTCCAAAAAATCATCTCGATTTTCACTCTAGCCAAACCCATCATGGAATCCAGAATGTCAAGCAGCCATAGTAAGATCTATCCAGAGCATGGGTTATACTTCGTAGGCACTCCACCACATCAAATCTCATTGGTTTCAAATGTGCTAGGTCAAAGCACATTATGTTAGATGTCAGAGTCAAACACAATCTTGGATCCAATTTGCATCAATAATTATTCGAACAACTAGTGCAAAATACAATCCAGAAAATGAAACGTAGATATAGAACTCTGTTTATCTTGGAACATAATGGATGTGTTATTGCTGGTCCCAAAGCCATTGCAGACATTTTGGGAGATAAGTTTGCTAGAATCTGCAACTGCTTCCTATCCTATTGAATTTCTAATGTTGAAAGAGCAACAAGAGAAACAACAGCTAAACATTTTCTACTAATGTGTTAGAGGAACACATAGTGTCATTCAATCAGCCTTTTGTTAAGGAGGAACTAAAAAGAGCTCTTCTACTCTGTCATGCCAGTGCAGTAGGTCCTGATGACATCCATTATGATATGATAAAACATTGTCCATCATTTTCCATGTATCTCCTTCTCTTACCACTACACAACAGAATACTTACAGAGGAAGAGTTTCTGGGTGATTCAGAAATCAATTGTCATTACCATCCCAAAAATTGGAAAGGATCCTACACAAGCAAATAGTTGACCAATTGCTCTGACCAGCTGGCTTTGTCTGATATCAGGGAAAAAATGGTAAATGCAAAGCCATTCTGCTATTTAGAAAGCAACAGACTTCTTTTTCATAGTGTGCTTTCATAGACACTGATCAACATTGGACCATTTGGTCATAAGGAATGCTTTCCTGAAACAAGAACATCTGGTTTCAGTCTTCTCTGACATGGAAAAAGCTTATGACATACCCTAGAGATATGGCATATTGAAAGACCTCTTTAAGCTTGGTCTGAGGGTATGCCTTCCTGTTTTTATTAAAAACCTTTCTTTCCGTCTGAGTGGAGAAAAACACTATCTGTCACTCTTTGCTATCAGAGTTAATTCAATCACTGAACAGCATCTTCCCACAGTAAGCAATGCTCTTTACATCAATGACTTCAAAATTTACTGTCACTCATGCAATAGGGTAATTGAAAGACAACTTTAACAAGCAATTAATCTTGTCTCTTCATGGACTCTTTGCAGTGTTTTCAGGTTTTTAGCAGAAAAAACTGTATGTGTACACTTCTGCCAAAAATGTATTCTTCATTCAGTTCCTGATTTAAGAATGGGACAAAGTTTTATTCCATTTGCACCCGAGGCCAAGCTCTTGACTCATCTTTGACAGAAAGCTTACATTCTTTACACACATTCATCAACTTATGGACAAATGTAAAAATTCATTGAATCTCATTCACACTCTATCCTCTACAGAATGGACTGCTGATTGATGTTCCTTTCTCTGCCTTTATCATGTACTTGTACAGCCAGAGCTTGATTATGGGTCCCAGGTTTACAATTTTGCAAGGAAGAGCACACGTTGATGGTTGAACCTACCCTCATCAAGGTGTAAGAAATGGCTACTGGTGATTTTCACACATCACCCATTCAAAATTTTTATGTTGAAGTAGATGAACTTACTCCATCACTTAGATGAAAACATTTGTCTCTTAACTATGCTCTAAAAATAGTCTCTTCTAGAGCATCCTATCACACACACATCAGACTGCCTCACATCCCTCTGGTATGTGTGATAGATAATGGAAGCTACTGGCATGAATGTTGACAATATTACCTTCACCAAAATAACATTTCTCCATGACAGGTTTGCATGCCATCCTGTAACCTCTCACTCTGTCAACTACAGGAGTCTCATACTTCATCCTCTATTTACCTGCAATTGCTTAATGTAGACAGAGCAGTCCACTCTGATTTCTTGCCCATCTATACTGATAATCTGAGACCTCTTTTCATTGTGCTACTGTGTTTCCTAACATGACTATCCCACCAGATCCCACTTAACTATAATAATTTTATAGCAAAGTTGCATGGCATTCAGCTTGCATTTGTGCACATAAAAGAAAAACACTGCTATGAGTGTTTTTCATCACTAAAAGTGAGTAATTCATGCCGACTCATTGAGTTCTTTACAAGCCATCTCATTTCCTGTATGTATGATCCACATCCAGTGCTTTGTGAGATTTTACAACTCTTGCACAAAATAAAGACCCTTAATTTTAATGTTTGATTATTGGGGCTTGGAATCGAGCTGCACTGGAATTAAAAGAAATGAGATTTGCAGATGCAGCATCTAGATCAGCTCATACTTTTTCCATGTACTGTTTGGTAGTCCCATATGCAGACCTTCAGACAAATTATAAGATCAAAGCGAATTACCAATGGCAATTAGGCGATCTTCATGGTGGGAAGTACTGACAAAAAAATTGCACGAAATTAACCTGAAATTAAGTATTGGCGGTCTAGTCAACTTAGAAAGAGAAGAAAGGAAGTTGTTCTTGCTTGGCTCTGCATATAGGTCACAGTTATCTTACACATTTACTGAGGGATGATGACCCACCTATGAAAAATGCAATGCACTTGTCATATTCTGGTGGATTGTTAACACTTCATATGAGATGAGAGAGGAATGAAATTTTTACTAATCTAGCTGAGCTATATATATTCAGGCAGATGTTATCAAACTCAGACAAATTGCATGATGTGTTTAACTTTTTACAAAGAATTAATTTATTTAAACACATTTCATTATGAATTCTATTTTTGTGTGGATACTTAATTGCTTATAGAAAGTATTTTTACCTTGGGTATAATTATGTTAAAGATACCAAGCAATTTTAAACCTGGTTTTACTCCATTTTTCCCAAGTAAGCAAACAGACAAAATTGTCAAGTTTGTGCCTGCAAGTGATGCAAGACTAGCTGATCCTACAGGTAGTGCAAGACCAAGGCAACTCGTGGTAGAAGTGGAACAAGCTCCGATCACTAATCTTAATATTTACCCTTAATGCCAAAACACATCTCCAAGAAGGGGATGTATGATGTTTGTATTAAAGGCAAGGGGCCACTACCCAGACCGGTTTCGACCTTTTTTTGAGGTCTCATCAATGGGAGCTCGGCTAGAATATCTTGATTGCTTAATTTATTTTTTAATTCGCTTTTTGTACAGTACATATTAATTATGAATTTATCGCTTTATTACTATTTATTATTGCCTTCTGTACTGCTGTAACCTTTGCTCTCCTTGTGCCAATAAATTATAGTCCATCTGTCATGAAAATCCAGTGACTAAATCTATGCACAATTATCCATACCAATGGTCCCAAAACATCTCCTGCAGAACACTACTAGTGACTTTACTCTTTCAGATATTCCATCTCCATACATAACTATGAGACATGCCAGTATTGAAGTCCTGACAGATAACAGATTAATTTGGACGAAAATTGTGTTAGGAAGTTAGTAATAATGTAACTTTTTCGTGTTATACTATCATAGTATTCTGTACATATCCTTTGAGGGTATGTATCAGAAATATGATGTATGTTTATTGGTTTGCAGTGTGATATAATTCAAAGTTGATGTCTAAATACTATTTAACATCAGCTTACCTAATTTCAAGATGTATTTAGCTTGCATATAATTTCACATATTATTACTTATTTCTTTTAAATCTATGCTGTATTAATGATATTCCCTATTGCTGTGTTGCTTTGGTCACATAGCTTCTGTTTTATTTATACACACACATACAGGTAACCCTCGTATAATGCGGATGTTCAGTTCCATAGAAATGGCACGTTATATAAATCACATTATGTGAGACTCAGATCATATAGAAAAAGTAGGGTTATGTTCCGAAATCTTTTTTTTTTTTTTTAATTATATAAACAACAATGACATATCCAAGAAAAAAAAATTTTTATTTAATTCAAGTAATTCATGTAAATTAAGAAAACATACAAACTATGAAACAAATGTTGTTGTTGTTGTTGTGTGGTTATAGCCTTTCGGCTGTTTAGGGGCAGCTATATATATGCCACCATCTAGGGAAATGACTATGAGCAAGGTGGTTTCCCATTGCCTTTCTCGCTGTACTATATCCTATGACTGTACCCTGTGTGTTCACGGGGCTAGTTTTCCTGCTTGCGGGATGAAAAACCCCAGATAATTAAACTGGTGGAAAAAACCCTGCTGTCCATGCCCAAGAACAACTGACTTGGCTTAAGCTCCTCGCATTGTCAACAGGAATCGAACCTAGAATGCTCCTTCTGCAGGCATATGGTTGCAAAGCCACTAGGCTAACCGCGCGGACATTAAACAAATACACAGTATAAAATTATAAAAATTGCAATTTGTACGTAAACTTCATTGCACGTAATGCATAAATGTTTTAGGCAAAATAAAATAAAATGCATATTTTAATTGTCATCACTATCTTCAAAAATAACATTTCGTAGATGTTCTTTATTTATGAGTGGCCAGATGTCGTCGTCACTTAATCTCTTGGACATCATTTTTATAATTCTCATTGCATACTTCGGCTGGTTTAGTTATCAAGAAGTCAGTAATAAGACCTTGCTTACCACTATGCTGCAAGTTTTTATTAAGTTCATAATATGGAGCTAAAAAAATATCCAATTGTCTTGTGAATTTTCTGAAGCGCTCCATTGAGGGATTATTATCCATAAAATAACTTCCTAACTGTTTTGCCAAGTCCAATCCTTCTGCTAATTTCTTTAAACTGAATTCTTTAACAGATTCATCACAATCAAGATCATCAGCAGAACTTTCCCCTCCATTTGGTCCGACATCATCTATTAATTGTACCAGTTCCTCCTCATTTAAATCTGTTTCCCCATCAGTTAATTCACTGATTTCATTTTCAGCAGCTTCTGCTGATTCTCTGTGGATTTTAAGATTATGCAAAGAAAACTGCTTTTCAAAGTTTTTGAACCAACCCTTACTGGCACAAAATCCATGCCTAGAGCTTTCTTCTGAAGAATCTTGATCAAGTTCTTTTAAATGTTTATAAACTTTGAGAGTCTTTTGTTTAATAAGATTTCCATCCAAAGGAATTTTCTATCCAAATCATTAGAGATTTCTCCATTGTTTCTATTAGAATATTATGTACCCAAGCAACATGCTTTGAATTTACCGTTGACCCAGCAATTACACTTTCTCGTATTTTATGTTCATTTTGTTTGGCTGTTAGAATTGTTGATTCATTTAAATTCAGAGTTCCTGTAACAACTCCTGGTTTGTCTCCATTTTTCAACCGATCCAAGAATTTAATTTTTTTCTTCGAGAGAAATTAATTTTCTTTTCGATGTTGTTTTTTTTCCCTTTCACTGCAGTTTAAACTATGAAAATAATTTTTTTACATAAAAAAAAAAGCATCGCATATTAATGTATGTAACTCACTAGAAAATAAAGTGCTCAGCTTGAGATTAACACACTTAGTCAAAACAGTGAACAGAAGCCAGTTGTTCAGTACCAAAGAAGACAAAGGCAGTTCCATCAGCAGGAAAGGTCATGGCATTGGTGTTTTGGGATGCTAAAGGCATTTTGTTTATTAATTATCTTGAAAAGGGTAAAACAATAACTGGGGAATATTATTCCGATCTTTTAACCAGTCTAGACGAAAAAATTCGTGAGAAAGAACCGGTTTGCAGAAGAAAAAAAATCATCTTTCATCAGGACAATGCACCTGCTCACAGAGGTGTTTTGGCAATGGGAAAATTAAGGAATCAATGGGGAATTGTTGAACATCCACCCTATTCCCCAGATTTGGCTCCCTCTGACTTCTATCTCTTCCCAAAATTAAAACTCTTCCTCGCTGGTCAGTGTTTTTCTTTGAATCAAGAGGTGATTGCAGCTGTAGAGGTGCATTTTCAGATCTTACTGAGAACCACTACTGGGATGGGATAATGGTGCCAGAGTATCGCTGGAATAAATGTATTAGTCTTAAGGGAGATTATTTTGAAAAATAAAAATAATTTTGAAATTATAAATTCGTTTTTTCATTATTAGGCCGAGAACTTTTCAGATCACCCTCGTTTATGGCGGTTGTACTTGCAGAAGATTGTAAGGTATGTGACATTAGTGCTGTAGGTGACTAGTAGATACCAAACATTGCACTTCTTCAGGCACAGTGTCTTACACAGGGTAGTGCAGATCACCTCCCACTTACACATTTACAAACATCCATGTTTCTATGGGATTCAAACCCACAACCTGTAAACTGAACAAAGAGATGCTATCCATTGAGCCAACTAAGCTGTCATCTACAGTCTCTGTCTTGCTACTAAGAAGTTTTCTATATCATTTTGTAGTCAGTTTGGCATCTTGATTGTAGTTAAGCTTTATGCATATTTGTTTCTTCTTCCTACATTTGAAGTATGTTATAGCATACTGCTGAAAAGTTTGACTACCTTCAATATTACACTAAAGGAAATTCACTATAACAAACCTTTCACTAACAATTACTTTGGACTTTGCTGTAGTTGATAGTCATATGATTAAGTATTATCATATTTCTACATGTTTTTCATTTGTAATTGCAGTCAAGTTTCACTACAGCAAACTTCTAGAGAGCACAGAAGTAATTTGTTATACTGAACAGTTTTCTATAACAAATTTCTTTTATAACAGCATTATGTTTATAGGGCTCAGGTCGGGACTTTTCAGTATTCTCTTATAGAGAGTTTGTTATAATGGTGTTTGCTACAGTCAGAAGCACTATACAGGCCTTATATTCTGATCAACTATCTGCATCACACAGAAGATAATGTACGCTTACTGGTTAGCGATATGATCTAGCATAAGAAAGTTTATAATTATATTCCTTATTTGTCTTTCAAAATTTGTACTAATAGTCTTCGTTGGTTTGTTTTACAAACTTAAAGAACCAGGAACATGAGTGTACCTTGCAATCAAATTTAGATGTAGTTCGAAGTAGTGGCAAGTTTTTCATGGATGTGAAAAACTTGCCACATAGTTGTATGAAAAATTTCTGATCATTAAAATAAACTGATTCTGCAAGCTGAAGACAATCCAAAATAATTGTATTTTGTAAAAGCTACCTGGTGTATTTTCCATGAAAAAGAGCTTTTACAAGTCAACTGTGGACTCAACAGTACAATCATTATTGAAGAAAAAAATAAACAGTTTGAAAACGGTAACCAAACCTTGGAGTTCATCAGTGGCAAACCCTGAAGAAAACATTGATTGATTCAGCTAGGGAGGGATGTGATGAAGTTGTTTGCAAGGATAGAAAAAAAGAACACCATGGTGGACATAAGATGTTAAAGAAGCAGTCATGGACAACAAGAAAGCATACTGAAAGTTCCTAACTAATAAGTCACAGATGCTCTAAAAGAATACAGAAAAATGTGAGAGAGCTAAGCTATGTGTAAAAGTAGCTGAACAAAAGTCACTGGAAGACTTCAGTAAAAATATAGAAGGTAGTCAGGAAGGTGGCAAATTGTTCTGCAGGCTATTCAAAAAGCTTAGAAATGAGGAAGGAGTACTGTAAAAGGAATCAAAGATGATAAAGGTTACATTAAAAGTGAAGATAAGGATATCCTAGATGTCTTTGGTAATTACTTCAAGAGACTGCTAAACAAAACAATCAGTTACAGAATGGGCAAAGAAAATTTGCAAGAGGAATGCAAAATAGAGTATATATATCAATATTTGATGTAGAAAAAGCCATCAAAAACCTGAAATGTTGAAACATAAAATTATATTAGATGATATTCATGGTTGTATTAGATATATATATCTACTATAACCAGAAATGCTTAAATATTATCATCATCATCATCATCATCATGTGACGCCTCCAAATATGGAGGTCTAAAAGTTTTGCAGTGGCCACATTGAGTAATTCAGAAGGCCAGGTCAGAAGGTCAAATTCCAAATGATTGGATTCTCATAGTTTGCATCTATTAAAACAAAACAAAAAAAAAAAAGTAATAAATCTGAATGTTAGAATTATAGAGGAATTTCTCTACTAAGTGTTTCAGACAAGATTTATATAAGCATACTTAAAAAGAGGTTGTGAAAAATTGTGGAAGAGTAAATTGGAGAAAAACAAGCTGGATTTAGGCCGAATAGAGGTTGTCGAGATCAGATTTTCAGTGTATTGCAAATAGTTGAGAAAGGCCTACAAGGTACCCAGAGAAAAGCTTTTCAAAACATTACAATTATATAGAGTAATGGAACATTATACAGGCATAGTCTACATGCATAGTCTATATTTAAGGTTTAAAGTCAGCAGTTAGATTGAAAGAAATACAGGATGATGATTTCATGTACAATCATAGGTAAGACCAAGATGCATGTTATTTTCATTCTCATTAATCATCTATATGGATTGCATTATGAAAGAGTGGCATTAAACTGGATATTAGAATTAGGGATATCAAACTTACTCTTTTGCTTTATGCAGATGATGATGTACTCCTAAACACATCCAGTGTAAGTCTTTGGTGTTCTCTAACTAAATTGCATAAAAACTGGAGCAAATTCAGCATGAAAATCAGTAGTAAAAAGACCAAAACTATGAAATACCCAGGAACATAGAAAACTTCAGCTGCATTCTGAATAGAGATCTTATACAACAAGTAAATTATTTCAGCTATTTAGGCACAGTTTTTAGTGAAGATGGCAAATTAAATTTGGAAATGGAATAAGCAAATCTATGGTGGTGGTGAGCCAGCTGAATAAATTTATATGGAATAAGAGAGAAATTAGCTAAAAGACAAACTAGCAGTATACAAGATAGTATTGAAATCAATTTTACATTATGGATGTGAGAGTTGGGTTAAAAATAAAGCACTTGATCAAAGATTAGAGTGCCGATATGAGAGCTCTGAGAAAAATTAGGGGAGTGAAGAGAGTGAAAAGATGGCATCAGTAGCATCATCGTATTAAAAACGAAGATATTAGAAAAGAACTTGTGAGCAGGACTAATCCAAGGTGGTATGGTTACTTACCGTATTTGCCGGCATATAAGACGCATCCCCTTTTTTGTACACATTTTTTAGGAAAAAAACTTTATTCAAGTTCTTATCATTTTCTCAGTTGGGGGTGGCCCGAAATGCCTCTCTGCCACCCTGTTTCTATGTTCTTTAGCATACGCAATCGCATGTAGCTTGTGTGCAATATTGTAGCAATGCCGATGTTTTTCAGGCATAATTTGCAAAGAAATTTAGAGAAATTTTAACGGCAGAAATTTATCACCATTCACAACAACCGCGACAACAATTGGAAAGTTTAAACAAACAGGAACACAGTTGTGATCGTCAATGACAGCGCATGCGCATCCACTGAAACTCTACGTAACTGACACCGCGAGGAAGCAAGAAAGAAATCACGTAACTCAGAACAGAGAAAATTTCCAGAAATGAAAGTAATAAAAAACTGAGTATCGGCATATAAGATGCATCCTGTTTTTCAGACTATTTTCAAAAAAAAAATGTGCATCTTATACGCCGCAAATACGGTAAATAGAATTGTTGAGCAGGTTGTTTGATGATAAGATTGGAAAAGATCCAGAGGAAGACCAATGTCTAGGTGGATTGATTCAGTCAGAAGTGCCTTAGAAGAATGAAATTTAGATATGACAATATTGGAGTGCTGACAAGTAATAATGATTTGGAGCAAAATTGTTGCTAGTAATAATAATGTAAACTTAATCATGTAATGCTGTAATGGTAGCCTGAACACCCTTTAGGGATACACATCAGAAAATTGATGATGAACATAATTTTTACTATGGTACAAATGTGATTTTATAATTATGGAAACTGCAGGTGTAATAATACAAGAAAATCTTCATAGCTCAAAACAATCCCCCCCCCCCCCCATAGAGGCAACCTAATATGAACTGATAGTTTCACAATTCTAATATTAGTAGCCATTGGGTATGTTTTATGTTATTTATAAATTTAGGTAATTTTCTGATATCCATGTTGTTAAATTTCTAGATGATGTATTATTGTTTACATCATAATATTAACATATACATCTTTCATCCTCAAGTTGAACAAATAATTGATATCTAGCAAGTAAAGGACTCAGCAAGTCTTCATTCTTATGCTGCCTAATTTGTTTTCTCTAGTATTCAATTTTATGGGAAGATGGTAATCATATATTTTTAAAATATGTCCTAGGATTTGATGAACTAAGATGTCACTGTGATGCATCTGTATTGTTCCCACCAATTGCTTGTGGAACAAAACCACCAGAATGTAATCAACCGTGTTCTCGAGTTCATACATGTGATCATCCTGTACATCATAACTGCCACAGCGAAGAAAGTTGTCCACCTTGTACAGTCCTCAGTGAGAAATGGTGTTTTGGACATCATGAGGTGTGTTTTGTTTTACTACCCTAGGTATTTTGTGGAAAATTATTTTTAAACATTGAAAAGAAATAATTTATTACTCCTTTCTAAAAGTCTTTGCATAATGCGAGTTTAATATCTAGCCAGCAATTTACATATTTTTAGACATTACTGCTAATTAATATATTCTCTCTCTCTCTCTCTCTCTCTCTCTATATATATATATATATATATATATATATATATCTGCATAGCTCCCATTTGTAGATTATCCAAATTTCACTTAGGAGCAAGAACATGAATAAAATTAACATCTCTAGTGGCTAATCTTGAAAAATGGCATATAAGACATGTATAATCAAAACATTTCCAGATTATATATTTTTTCTTCCATTTACTGTTCCTTCAGGTCGGATACCTATTCTTGGTAGAAGAGGACCTCCCATTGCTGATGCTGACCTTTTCATTCTTCCTCTTTTTTCTGTACTTTTTATCCTGTATTCTTTGTTCTACTTCTCCAGACCATCAGTGTGTTTCATAAGCACCGATGGATACTGATAGACTAGTGTTTGTTTAGAAGCATCCATGAGATGTGCATTCCTGAAATGCCAGATTACTTTGACATGGAAAGCTTATGACACAGCTTGGAGATATGCTTTCTTTAAAAAAAATTTTATGTTATTGAAAGACCAAGTTACAATCCATTAAATATCTGAATATTGGTACCAGAGGACATCATCATCAATTTCCTGATATGTGTTGTCAAGGGGTGTACAGACTATTATGAGAGTACTGCATGATTAAGTTTTCATTATTGTTAATCTCCTATCAACAATTTTCCTCCAAATTATTCCATTACCTGTCAGCACTCCAATATTGTTGTATCTAACATTTTGGTCTTCTAGGGCACATCTGATTGAATCAGTCCACCTATATTCTTGATCTTCCTCCGAGTCTTTTTTCTGCCATCTTGGCATTGAACACCCATTTTGCTAATCTTTCCTCATCCATTCTATTTAAGTAGCCATACCACCTTAGATTAGCCCTGCTCACATTCTTTAATATTAACAATGTCAAGTTCCTTTCTAATATCTTCATTTTTAATATGATTCTTCCATAGATGCCATCTGTTCAGGCCCCCTAATATTTCTCAGAATTCACGTATCTGTGGTCTCAAATCTTTGATCAAGTGCTTTATTTCTAACTAACTCTCAGATCCATATTTTTAATTCTTTGTGTTACAGAACCCTAATGCTATGGCAATAATTAGCACGCATCAACTGCATGCATACACACACACATATAGTGTGCATACCATTGATGCATTCTTTACAAATATATGTCAAACCATAACTATCACCTTCTCTAGGTATCCTGTTTGTCATTCATTGATTCCCCATGCGACTGATCTTTCTTGAAGGGCTCGGGGGAAAGTATTTCAATATCTTGAGCACTAAGACCTAACACTTGTGCATCCTTCTAGGACTTTATACACCACATGCTTCTGTTTGAGATGCTTATAGCAAAAAAGCTGGTAGCAAGCCATATTCTTCTAAACAATGTCTTTTAATACTCAGATTAGAAGCGTAATAATTTATCCTATCTTAATTTGCTCAATCAAGGTCTTGGTTTGATACACAGACTTGAATATCCAGGATGACAATACTATCATCTCTTGATGCCAAAAGATCAGGCTTTCTTATGCTTATCTCAGTCCTGATATTTGGCTCCTTTCAATATGGCACATATTGCATCATGTCTTTTAACTGTAATGTTGTGACACATATCTCAATGTTCTAAAACAACATTGAGATACATGTGTCATAGTCTCTCTGAACCATATCCAGCCCTACATGTAGTATGTATAGTTTGCCTACTGCGGGCTATACAAGCCTTGCTAAGAAGGGCGTTTATCCTAGCCCCCCTCCAACCAGATCTATATAATCCCATCCAGGCAGCATTCTTGTTTCTTCCAGTACTCAAAGTTATTGAGATGGAACCCTCTCCGAGTCACTGAAGGACTTTCCATCAGACGAGAAATAGAAGTCTTTCCCATTCTTCCTTTCAAGAGAGTTAGAAACGATATGCATTCCATTATCAAAGGTCCAATGTAGTATTTTAGTTCATTCTCATTAAATCAAAAAAGGATCTTTTTCAGCTATGTAAAAGGTAAAGATGGATGTTGGAGTTTATTTCACCTTAGATATTTTAAGTGAGGAACCATCCATCTCATTTCAGGAATTCCTAATCCACCAGATTTATGGCCACATGAAGATAAGCAACTGAAACATCCTGTGGTAGTCTTAGCCAAGATCTAACAGCTTGATGTACTTGTTTATTTAGCCTATTCAGGATAGTCAAAGTTGATTTTCTAATACTAAAGAATGGAATACTTTAGGTAAGACAAATTGATTTAGTAATGTGATACATTGCTGAGGCTTTAGTGGAGCTTTCCGAAACTTATACAGGAATGTTAAAAGTTCAGTTGACTAAGGTTGTCGTCCAGCAGCTGAAATCATTAATTCCAAGTACAAGTCTTTTGTCACTTGTCCAAAATACTGATAGGTTTGAGAGAGTTACATCTTTAACATTAAAGGATTACATCTTTAACATTTTAGTTTATCACAATAAATTTAAACACATATTTTGATAGTTATTCACTATTATTGTTTGTTAGGCTGAAATTAAAAGGTATTGTTTTATATTCACTATCTGTGCTTGTGTGTACACCCACAGATGCAAGACCCTTCGACACTTCGCATGTCAGAAGAAGGAGAATCCATTTCAATAATAGAGTAATCAATCCATCTTGTGGAATGGGTTGTTTATTATTACATGTCAGAAAATTAACTTTTCTTTTATGAACATTGTAGTTTTTGAAGTGGTAACTATTTTGCTTGTATAACAGTTGAAAAATTTTATGCATAAAGCATGTGATTTTGCATGTTGGTGACCAATTCGTACATCCTTTATTTCTTTCTCCCCTTCAGCATGAATTGATTATTCTTGGCAATCTGCCAGACCCAGTTCTATGAATTGTGGGAGTACAATACATACATGCATTTGAATATTCTCTTACTAATTTTTATAATTTCATATTGTATTCCATAACATCTTGGTACTATAATATATGACATTTGGCTGGCATTATTTTGACTGGAAATGAAATTATTATTAAGGGAGACCTCCAGGAAGTCAGGAATTCATTGATGAAGGCCATGCACTACCATGTACCAACTGTCATATTTGTTTTTGACATTGCACACACAATATCCAATAGCAATGCATTCTCATTATGCATCACTCTATGAGAGAAAAATCTTTTCTTGATAGCATTCATTCTCATCTTCCAAGGATGCCTTCTTGTCCTTTCCTAATCCTTCATAAAATGAAAAATTCCATATACTGAAATTCAGTATAACCCTTTCAGAAGTTTGTAAGTCTCAATCATATCACTCCTCTTTCTCCTGTTTGCTAGTGTCTGCAGCCTACAAATTCTCAGTCTGTGTTCATAATCAATATTCCAAAACCCTGATATCATTTTTGACAACACTTCTTTTCACTCTCTCCACTGTACCAGAATTACCCATAGACCAGATCTATGCGCATTCGTCCAAATGAGGTCTTGTCAAGGCCTTGTAAAGAAGCAAAATGCCTTCCTTATCTTTACATGTCAAGGTTTGTTTCAGCATTCAAATTATTTTGAGTTGTATTTACAATTTTTGCTATATGACCCTTGAACTTCAACTTCCTGTCTACTAAAACTCCAAGATCCATAGCTCATCAGTTTCTTCAAGCATAATCCCATCAATATAACACAACATTGGATATCTAATCACACCAAAGACTTGACGTTTAATAACATTGAAATGACAGCCATTTTCACATGCCCACAATTCCAGCCTATTCAAATCATTCTTCAAGTACTGCATATCAGGAGCACACCTGATCATCCTCTCTCTCTCTCTCTCTCTTTGCATCATCAGCAAATAGCTGTATGTCGCATGTTAAATCCTTCCCAACGTCATTAATGCACAGATTGAATAACACTGGTTACCTTGAATCTTGCAGATTTGCACCCCATATACAACTTTTTGATATCTGTCATTCAGCCATCCTCTTATCCATGCCAATAGTGTATAATGTAATCCCATATTCTCCAGTTTATGCAACAGTCTTCCATGCTGTATTCTGTTAAATGCCTAAGAAAAATCCACAAGTATCATAGTTTATCCATTCCCTTTGTCTAACTCAGTTGTAACATTATTATAGAATGTGAGTAAGTTGCTAAAACATGACCTTCCCATGCTGTTCATTACAAAGTAGAGATTCTCTGTCAACCCATTTCTGAATGTGAGCGCTAACCAACTTTTCCAAAATCTTCACCACCATTCCTGAGATACTGACTGGTCGATAGTCGAGTACATCAGTCTTTGCACCATCCTTGTCCACTAGAATTACCATACATTCTTTCCACTCCTATGGAATCTCTCCTTTTCTGAGATGTAAATTTTTTAGACTAGTTAAAGGAATAGCCATTTCAGCTGAACACACTTTTAGCACCCATGATGATATCTCATCAATCCCTATTGCTGAATTCTTATTCAGTTTGTGCAACAGTTCTAGTACATTCTCTTCATCGACGTGAGGTTCTTCATAAAGTGAAGAGGTAGCGGCAAGTTCAATAATGCATATACCAGGTTGATAGCTTTTAGCAAAATGGCTGTTGATTAGTTGAACAATCACTTCAGCATCAGTCACCTGCATACCATCCATATTCAGTAGTTATTCTTTCAAATTCATTCTTTCTTTTACTTGCAGCATAATGATAGAATTCTTTTAGGTTGTCTTTAACTTGCAGAGGCAGTTTCTTTTCATATTCAGACTTAGCTTTCTGAACAACACTTGTGACTCTTCTGGCCTGCTGCTTATAATTATCATAACTGACATCATCTTTATGCACATGATATTTCTTCCACATCATCCTTTTCTTACAAATCTCTTGCTTAATTAGATTACACATCCATTTCATTCCTACTCTGTTTATTCTTTGAACTCCAGGGAACACATTCTGATATCACATCATTTAACTTTTTTTTTTAACACTTCCCATTTAATAACTGATACCATGGTACTGAACACAGAATACTCCTAGGAGGTCATAATTTCCTGCTTTGTAGTTTAGTATGTAACATTTTCTGAATGGAATATTCATAAACTTACTCGCTTCGTAAATACTGCATGATTACTGTCATTAGTCAGAAGTAGAATGATTACATTTTCAACTGAAACCTTTTCTGACACTATAATCAGATCCAACACTCTTCTACCATGAGTTGCTTCTGTCACATGCTGCTTAACCCCCAACAGGCCATGACGTCTCTAGACGTCCAACTAAATCTGGATACGATTCTGTAACACCCATTGAATAACATGGATAAGAACAATTTGGTCTCACTATTTCATCCATCACTATACCTTGGCTGGTAAGGGGGGGGGTAAGGAAGTTGTCTCACAACAGCTCAATAATTCAGTTTCATTCTTCTCATGCGATTCAGAGCTACCTAATTAAAGTCTTCCCTTATGATTACTATTTTTGCTACCATTGTATTTATTTAATGATGCATTTCTTTGTCACTGATCACTGATCCACCAGGTCTGTAACAACACCCCACTATGTATTTAATCTTGTTAAACTTCACCTTACACCAGATAGCTTCAAATTCACTGCCACATGAAAAACTGTTACTAATATTGCAGTCATAGGTCTCAACTCTAACTGGATTCAAGTTATCTGATATCATTAGCAGCACACTCCCTCCTCTTCTGTGTTGTGTATCCTTCCTAAAAATGTTATGCCTTTTTTCACTCCATGCCAGTTAGTATGTCTGCTTCTGACAGCCAGGTCTCAGTGATGCCTACAATATTAGGTCACAAGATATTGACCAAGCCAACAAACTCTTCTCCTTTGTTTCTGATACTCCTAACATTTGTGTACAGACATAATAAATTACCTGCATGACACAGTTTGACAACTGTGTCATGCAGGTAATTTGTTTGTTCTTATCTTGTTCCTTACTTATGCAGACATCGTTACACGTGCTTGATAGGTCCAAACTGGATGAATATAGAATCATTCTCCCTTCATAATCATTTCCATAATAATAACCATTCCTATCATTAACATAGTTATGCAACACTGTCGCTCTTACACACAGATTTTCAGGATTCCTCCCATCAGAATTTAGTTTCCCTGACTCTTTGTGTTAAGTCTTATATCAATTAATAATTTTTCAAGACTCCTGGTGCCAAACACATTCAAGTGTAGGTTGTCCTTATACAAATCCAATCTTTGCTCAGACTTGCTCCACACATCAAAAAACTCGCATTCATTCCTTCTACACAGCCTGTGCATTGAATCATTTGCCATCATCACCCTTCTTTGTAATTAATTTTAATTAATTTCCATCATATCTAGGTAATATACTAATGATTTTTTACTTTCTCACTCTTTGCTCTCGCTTTTTCCAACAACCTTTTCACATCTTCTTTCATACTGAATTTATCACTAGTTAAATCATTGCCACCTACCAGAATTATGACCTCTTTTGTTTTCTGTTTTTCAATTGCTTGCATTATATTTCTTTTTTTTTTTTTTTTTCCAGGAAAACTTGACATTATAACCTACTCATCAATGGCATGTTTTATGATAGTCACCATATCAAATAACATCCTTCTTTATCAGATATCATCCTTTATAATCAACTTTACTTACCAGATTTTTGTTATTGTGTACTAACTTATCTGATTCCATGATTTGTTTTCCATTTTGCTGCTGAACATTTTTATTCTTCTTATGTTGCTCTAAATGCCATGTGACTTTCTGTTTCTCCCCCATTGTCTGTCTAATAATCTTCTTATAGACTAATTTTATACAGATTGATATAAATATATGATTAGATATTTAAATCATTTATGTTTTTTTTTTATATATATATATTTTAGAAAAGAAAAAATGTTCCATGCTTTTTAACTGGTTTATCTTGTGGTCTACCTTGTAAAAAACCTCTTCCTTGTGGTGTGCACACTTGTCAGAACATTTGTCATGAAGGTCTTTGTTTGAGGGAAGGTGCCATCTGCACTCAGCCATGTCCTGTACCTAGAGTGAGTTGTAGCCATCCTTGTGGATCACCGTGTCATAGCGGACCATGTCCCAATACTCCATGTAAAACTCAGGTAAATTTAATTAGTGCTCATATCAAATTATTCAGGGATGCTATCCACTTAGTTAAGTGGATAGCATCCCTGAATACTAAAATATCATATTTTAGTATTCAGTCGAACACTTTCGTATGAAATATTTGTAATTCTCGACCAGTTAATTTTAGTAATTTTGTAAATGAATAAATCTTTCTCTCAGAAAGATTAATCATTTGCCATAATTTTTCAACCTTAATCATATTCCATAGCTTAATTGTTACAGAATAAAAGGTTTATATGAATCAACAATTCAGATATGCATGCTCGAGAGAGAGAGAGAGTTCCATTATTATTTTATTTGAAATAAAATGGTACTCTCTTGAGTGATATATGAAATGTGGTTATTATAAATCTGATCTGTTATCTCCTGTTAACATATTAGGTTCTATTGCCTATTATGATAAAGTAGTTTGGATTGTTACAAACCTACTTTGTACTATGATGAGATGGCTAATTCTCTCATATAAATAAAAATAAATAAAAAAAAAATAGTGGGTGGAGGGGGGGGGACAGAGTTTCTTGAGGAAGAATCCAGGGGGAGTTGTGGCTAACTTACCTTCATTTTAAAGTCCTTAGTTTCTCATGTCCTAGATTACATTCGATTCCAACCAAAGCTTAGAAGCACCTGGCTAGCTTAATTGTCACAGATGCAATGTAATACTTTTTATGACTCCTACCTATGAAAGGTTTCTTATTTTTTACATAGTCTGGAAACCCTTCAATATAGATTAAACATGGAGCTTTTTGCATCCTGCTGATGATCAGTCTTCTAATAAGCAGGATGGTAGTCTTAATACCAAGCAGTGATATTCATCTCCTACCTGAAGACAATCACAAACATTCATTTCCACAGTACGATTCAAATCTGCAGCCTATTCGTTGGAGAATGGGTATGCTCAGTGGTGTATTTAGGTATTTCCTGCCCCTAGGCCCGCAGAAAGTGCTGCGCCCCCATATTTAATGAACATGTTGATTTACATGCATAATCTATTTATATCGTAAATTCGTAATATAAATATAATTACAAAAATGAGAGCCCGGAAATTTCCGCTGCCCCTCAAAATTTGCTGCTCTAGGCCCGGGCCTATACCTAAATACGCCACTGGGTATGCTAACCACTTTTCCAACCAGCTGGCAAATGTACTAGTAAACAAACTTTGGAAATCAATCTGATGTATTTAAGAATTCAGTTTCAGAAATCTGGAATTGATTTGTAATGTGAAATATATTAACATAGAAACTACAATAACTATGAAATTGTGATATTACATTCATAAAGCAGAAATGAAAACAATCAGTAAGATATTACATATTGCATCCCCAGCCTTAACTAAGTGGATAGCATCCCTGATCTTCAGCCAACAAGCCATAAATTCAAATTTCCATCTTATTCTTTTATTTTGTTTTTATTCCACCCACGAGAGGTATAAGAACCTATTGTACATCAGTGCCATGGGGTGCAGGTAAGGATAGAGAAAGCAGAAGGCTTGATATTTTACTTGAAGAGCTGTAGCTATTGGGAAGGAAGGATGGAGGGAGGATAGGGAGGTGAGAGAGAGATATGGAAGTGTAAGCATGCAGAAATTATATTCAATGGCCTTTGCAAAGGACTGGAAAGCATGGCTTCCATTCAGACAGGAAGTGAGTTTTCTGCTGTTGGTCTTTGAGAAGGGCCAATTTGGATTTGCTGATGAGTTGTACATATATTGTGTGCTTCAAAGCATAGGCTAAGTATGAAGCTGGGGCTCTTGTTGCTAGCTACCTGTGGCAAGTTCAGGTTTTTTTCCAATGCTTTCATACATCTTCTGTTGAACCAGAGCTTGGAAAGTGGGCAAGAATTTTGGATAGAATGGAGAGTGAAGGCCTTCATGCCAGTGGGGATAATTTCTTCAGTGCAGTTGTCTGGGTCAGAAAATTAGAACAGAAGTAGTCAGACTATGGAAAAGAATAGTAGTTCATTCCACTTGACACCTTTGTTGTGCCAGAGATCTTGAGGTTGGAAGTGGTTGGAGAGAGGGCATTTTGTGTGAATGGAAATTTGCACAAGATTGTTAACTGAGTTGCCAAGAGAATAGGCAATCCTCTACTTTGTATATGGAAGAACTAGTTAAAACAAGATTAAGAACATTGACACATAATGACCAGCTTGATTAGTGATGTTGGAAAGGAGGGAACCAGTTGGAGTTGTGGACATTAAGGTCACCTAGGAAGATGACTTCACTACTTGGAAACTGGATTGCAGATGGTCAAGATTCATGGAGAAAACATGGAGGTAAGAGTGGTTTTCACTATTTGGGAAATGACAAATATAGTAGGTGAATATTACTGAATGGGGCAAAGAAACTTGAGCCAGAGAAGGTCAATAAGCAGAGGTTTTACCACAAAGGCAGCACACAGGTTCTGCTCTTGTGGTAAAATGCAGGGCCTGCATTTTACTCTGAAATCTGCGAAATCGTCATGTCGCCAATGTAAGTAATTCTAACGATTCTAACCAGGTGTAATGTGATATAGGATTTCTTTATGGAACTCTTTGACGAGATACAATCTTATACAGATATTTTTCAAAATGATACTTCAAAAATTGAAAATCCTCTTGATATTCTTAAATATATTGTGTCGAATAATTTATCTTTTCCTAATTTTGCAATTGTTTTAAGAATATTATTAACTATTTTCATTTCAAATGACATCATTTGGTGCGAAGCAAATAGTTGAAAGGGGATTCATATGTACTTTCAAGGTGAAGTATACTATTTGCCTGGAAGTTTATTGGCACTTGAATCAAATGGTCATAAATTTTTACAAATTTTTTTTCATTTCAAACCTACATGAAAAAGCAGCTTTCCATTGTAGACAGATCACAGGGTTGAAATTAGAAATTGTATTTGATTTATGAGGAATGTTATATCAGCATAACATATATATATATATATATATATATATATATATATATATATACACACACACACAAACTTAAGTTGTCTAGAGAATGCTAACAATGTGCAAGAACTAAGACTGGCCATACATGCAAACTGAGAACCAAGAGGATATCACACAGGCAGATTTAATGTGCCCACAGCTAATAAAGTAGTGATTGTTATTACTGGGCAAGAATTTAACTGCAAAGATATATATAATCTTACATGGTCGCAATGATAGACTGAAATTGATATGCGAGATGTATAGAGCCTATGATGCACTCTAATATCCACTTTTATTTTGCACAGGAGAGGATGGATATTGCTTTGGTTTTACCACAAATGAATCCAGGAAGTGAAAAACCTGCAAGTAGAAAAATTTTTATGCATATCGGGTCATGGTACAGATGAAAAATTTAAATCCACTACATATATAAGGTCAACTCATCAGTCAATACTGGTTGACATGTATGCTAAAATTGAGCCTGAGTGTATCGCATACATATGTTTAAACCAAAGTAAACTTTGGTGAAAAATTATACACATATCCATGATGCATTGTGTGCTGAATGAAAATGCTTCAAACATTGGCCAAATTCAATATTGCCTCCTTCTTTCGTGGGAAGTCCCCATTGTTTCCACAGCAAGATTCAAAATGCAATGGTCTATGTTAGAGCATATGGTGGTATTGACCTTTCTGTTACCTTCACGTGCAACAGTAACTAGACAGAGATTTTGACAATTTGCTACCCGGTAATAAGACTTATGACAGGCACATCACTACAAGAGTTTTTCATGGCAAGCTGATGAAATTGCTGAATCTCATCACAAAGCACAAGATTTTTGGAGCATGGAGATGCTATATGTATTCAGTAGAATGACAAAAAGGAAGATTGCCACATGCTCACATATTGATTTGGCTCGAAGATAAAATCAGGAATCATGAAATCAATTCCATTATAAGCACCAAGATACCGTCTCCTCAATGACAAAGAACTGTTCGATATAACATATGGCGCACAGTCCATGTGGACCTGTTCGTCCAAACTCGCTGTGCATGAAGTCAGAAAAGTGCGTGAAGAGATATCCAAGATCATTTATCAATGAAACTCAAACAGGTGAGGATGGATATCCATGATAATGTTGATGTGCTCCTTCAGATGGTGGCCGAATTGCTACCATACATAATAGTCAAGGAACTTTTAAAATTGATAATCACCATATAGTGCTTTATAATCTGCTTTTGTCAGGAACCTTTAATGCAAACATAAATGTTGAAATTTGCAGTTTCATGAAATCCATCAAATATGTATGCAAGTATGTCAACAAAGGCTCATGTCAAGCTACATTTCGTGTGCAAAATGAATGTAGCGAAGTTGATCTATACCAAACCGGATGATACATCAGTACCTCTGAAGCCATTTGACAGATTTTATCTTTTGATATTCACGAGTACCATCCATCCATAGTTCATCTCGAAATTGGTCAAAGAGTGAACTTCACAGAAAGTAATGCACACAGCATAGTGGAGAGTCACCAAGGGACACAACATTAACAGCCTTTTTTTTTTTAAGCTATGCATCAAGTTAATTTTGCTCAAACACTGACCTATAACAAGGTACCTACATACTATACCTGGCATCAAAGCAAATTTCAACGAACAAAACAAGGTGCCAACGTGAACAGTTATCGTGGTGTGAAAAAGAGCAATGTTCTAGGTCGTGTTTATAGTGTACATTCCAATAATGCTGAAGACTTTATTTATGAATGTTCTTGATGCATGTGAAAGGACCAAAATCATTCGGCGATCAAAGAACAGTAAATGATATAGTACATCTGACATACTGTAATGTATGTAAGGCTTTGAATTTGATAAAAGATGATTCTCACTAAATTTGTTATTAGCTAAGTTGAGAAGCCAAGGTAAAATCACTCTGGCTGTGGAATCGTCAGGTATAGCAGCTATTTGCAAGGTGGTCGTTCTGCTCATTCTACTTTCATAGTACCACTTACAAATGTGACTAATGATACACCAAAATCCATTTGTTTTCAAACAGATACAATTTCCAATAAAAGTTTGCTTTGCAATGAAATCCCAGGACAGATATGCAGGTTTAGATTTAAGAAATGAAAGTTTGGACACAGGCAGTTAAATGTAACATGTTCTTGAGTTAGCAGTCCTGAGAATTTAATGATTTTTGTCGAGGATGATGAAACTTCTAATGTTGTTTAAAATGCTCGTGATTCTACATCATAAGGAAAGCACCAGCACCAAATACTCGAGTAAATACCCTGAATTTAACCACTGATAGTGTAAGTTGACCTTAGCAAAGCAGGAGAGCTCAGCTAGTGTATAATAAATTATAGAGATAATGCAGGACAGACATTATTTTTGGAGCACAATTTTGGAGAACAGTTGGGAGGGTGCCATGAGGACCAGAAAACTTTTTAGTATTCAAGTTTAGTAGTTTTCTGATGACTTTTTGTCAAAAAACTATAAATGGCATATGTGCTTTGATTCCGGTATGGTTGGAGGTGATTTCCCTTGGTCATCTATGCAGGAGTTTGAGGAAAAGAGTGATGTCAGGAGGTCAGCTTTATCTTTGGGTGAAGTGTGACAGTGGTGCCATCAGGATGAGACAGGTTGATGTATAGGAGAGCAGAAGTTGTGTACAATGGCCTTAGCAAGCAACCAGAAGGCTTGTATTCCATTTGGACAGGAGGCAAGTTTTTTCCTGCTTGGTGGCCTTTATGAAATCAGATTTTAATCTAGTGATGACTGATTTGCTATGTTGCATGGTTTGGTATAGGCAGAGTATGAAGCTGGAGTTCTTGATGCGAGCCACATGCAGTAAGCTGCATTTTAGCAGCAACTTTCTCGTTATCCATGCAAACTTTTGATATGTAAAGTCAAATTTATGATTAAATTTCTTCTGTGAGCATATCCTTAAAAAAATAAATAAATAAAAATTTGAAAAAAGTCTATATTTTTTGCCAATAAGAAAACAAAGTAACTGGTATGATTTATAGCTGTAATTTATTAGTTAGCTGCTTTCTATAGTAATTGTAATAAAACAGCTACAATAGAAACTTATAAGTACTACAGTATTATCCCACCAGAAATGTTCAATGCTAAACAATGATTTCAAATTCCATTTAAGATCTTTGAGCTCCATGTCAGTTAAAATAATTTTAAGTGATCATAACTGTTGCAATCAATCACAAGGCATTTCAGAATAACTCAGATTTACATTTCAAGAATATAAAATATGAACTTAATGCAACATTGCTAAAAATAACACAACAGAAATAATCTCATACTTAAAGAAATTACATAAAATTAAACAAAAAGCATATGGAGCTAAGTAATATAAAAATGCTCAAGTTAATATCTAAATTCCACTATAAAGTGGTGTAAATATATTAAAGATAGATTCAAAATTAACCAGAAGGAAGTCATTCTGCAGAGAGTGAATTTGTTTCTTCTGTAGTTAGCTGTGCTAGACAATAAATACATTTAAATAGTATTTAAATGTCAAATGTTTATATTGCATTTAAATGAAAACAGAAATATTATAATAAGGTAACACCGAGTAATTTTTTTTTTCTTTCTTAGATATGCAAAAATGATTCAACTCCAAGGATGTTTCTGAATATTAATAACATTGCAGCAATAAATAAATACCAACAAAAATGTTTAAGTTATATCTTAATTACCTTTACTATAAACTACACACATGCCAGCATAATTAATTCTACCATTCAAATTGCTGAACATTTTTCTGCAAGCCTTGTAAAATTTTGCAGCCAGAATTGTGTTTGCTATTGCATATTAGTTTATCTTGAATTGTCCATTTCTTTCAAACTTTTGCATCTGAAATTGTTTACTTTCATTAGGAAGTAAATTAAAGTCAGTACGCCATCAAATAATTTAGAATTTATCTTATGGATCAAGATCAGCATTTTTAAACACAAATGCTCAAGTTAAAATCTAAATTCCACTATCAAGTGGTATAAATATATTAAATGTAGATTCAAAATTAACTAAAAAATAACACAAAATGGTATAATACTGTACATTATACCATATATCTTTAATTTAGTTTTAAGACAGCAGTATCAATATATCTACCCACTGTCCATCATTAAGTGTCATCATAATGTTGCAGCAATAAATAAATAAATTGTCTGTGTCCAATGATGCAGACTTGATTACACTAGCTGTACCAATAACTTTTCCCCTTCCTTTAAGCTGACTACTGCTGCTCAGCTGTTCAACAATTATAAAGTTTACGCGACTGCTAATGTTTTGAGGTTATTTTTTATTTGATTTTAATAGTACAGGTTTTGCATATATTTAGTTCAACTTAAGATTTCAGGGAAGCAACATTAATTTTAAGCAGTCATAACATTTCAAAATCTCATCTCATTTCATCTCATCTTCCTTTTCCCTCTTTTACCTTGCGGTGTCGAGGGTTTATTAATCATCGGACCTCAAACTGTTCATAGGATAAGGTGGTTAGCCCTACCGCGTGGTGTATCCTATGTCCGTAGTGTTGAGTTCTCAAGGCCGGTTTGCCTGCTTTGCGGGATGAAAAACCCCAGGATAAAGTGGGGGAAAAAACCCTACTGTCCACGCCCAAGACCGGCTAACTTGGCTATGGCTGAGGAAGATCCTTCAGCTCCTCACGTTACTGACGGGAATCGAATCTAGGACACTCCTTCCCCAGGCATATGGTTGCGAAGCGTACAGCAACGAGGCTAACTGCGCAGACAACATTTCAAAATTTAAACACTAATTTGGAGTATTTATTTTTAATAGTTTAATACTCTTCTTATTCCCTTCTTTCTTACTTGCTTCCATAGCATATTGTTTGAATTTGTACTGTTTTTCATGTTGTTTTTATGTTTTATATAGTTCCTGTCATTCCTTTGTAGTCTGTCATCAGTGTATGATTTCCTGCGATTTCCTATGCATTGTTATCTACTATTTTCTTTGTTTTCTGACTTCAGCTAGAGTTTCTTCCAAATTTATTAGTCTTCAGTGTTTTGGCTATAAAAATGGATATTTATTAACCTTGTATTATTTAAAATATTTTTTTAATAGCAGTGCACATTGAAAATTTGGCAGTCAGAATTCTATATGCTATTGCATATGAGTTTACTTTGATTATTCGTTCCCTCCTAATTTTTTCTTTACTCTTTTTGTTCTAGCTAACAGAATTTGAATCTTTATAACCTTCTCAGTATTAATTTAGTTAATGCTTCTCTCACTACAAAAGTCTAAAATGAAGATCAGTAATGCCCTAAAGTTAAAATCTGAATTTTTAATAAATTGAAATAATTAAATATGAATTTTTAAAGTGATAAAATAATCTAGTTTAGTCCTTAGCTATTTAGAGTTTAAAATGCTTCATTCTTTCCAGTAAATACTTGAAACATTACAATACATAGGAGGAAGTAAATTAAGAACCAGTTTTTTTTTTTTTTTTTTTTTTTTTTGGTGGGGGGGTAGTGAGTGATGAGCTGGACAGAACTGTTAAGCTTGCATGAGGAATTTAAGAAGCCATTGTCATACAATAGAATGCCAATTCCCTTTTAGCATTTATTTCTTGGGAATGGGGAAGGTAATCTTTTTCTCTGAATTTCGCTACAGCAATCCTTGCATTATAACTGTTTATCTGATCTCTTTGGAGGTGAGCCTCTACTGTATAAAATATTTATACCTCTATATTCAATCATTTTATGTCAAATAACAACTGCAGCTGCCATTTCCACATTGCAGTTTTTTAATGGCATTTCTAGAAGCCCCTAACACTAAATAGTCATGATTGCATTCCTTGTTGATGTTATCTCTCATAGTTCTGCTCTTGCTCTCTAATGTTATTTCCACATCCAAAATGTTATTGTATTAGTACCATGGTAGGCTAAGAATTTTATATATATATATATATCATCATCATCATCATCAAGTCTTTCCATGCCTACTGGCACATAAGGCTGCAATGCTGGTTTTCCATCTGTCCCCTGTCCCATGCAGCAAGAGCAGCTTCAAGGGACATTTTGCCTCCTTCATTTCAGATTCCATCATTCTTCTCCAAGTTAATTTTGGGCGACCTCTGGAGTGTCTCCTGTCTGAAGCCCAACTCAGTACTACTTGGGGAATTATGTTTATCCTCATGCGAAGAACATGTCCAGTCCATTTCCATCTTCTTAGGCGAATCTCTTTATCTATTGACTTGGAGAAGGTTTTCTTTAAAAGTTCCTCGTTAGTGATTGTATTTGGCCAGAAAGTTTTTAAAATTCTTCTTAAACATTTGTTTTGGAAAATATCTAATTTATTACTTTGTGCCTTGGTAAGTTTCCAAGTTTCAGTGCCATATAGCAGTACTGCTTGCACAATAGATTTATAGATAATAATTTTCACTTTAACTGTAATATTTGATGCTTTCCATGATTTATTTAATGACTTGAAACAATTTTGTGCTTTAGCAATTCTTTGTAAAACGTCTTCATCGGTGCCACCTTGTTTATTTATTACTGATCCAAGGTATGTAAAAGTATCAACATCTTCAATTGTTTCATTTTTTAACTTAATTTCTTTGTTTGATTTTTCATGACCTTGGTTTTCTTCTTGTTTATATGAAGACCCACACTTTCTGCACGGTGAGCAAGTCATTTAACTTAGAGGACAGGAGCACTATGTCATCAACAAAATCAAGGTCTTCCAGTGTGGATGTAAAGTTCCAACGTATTCCTCTCTTTTGATGATTGATTGAGTTTTTCATAATCCAGTCAATTAAAATGATAAATAATAGACCACATAGAACACAGCGCCGCCCAACTCCAGTTTAAATGATAAAGAAGTCTGTAAGTTTCCATCTATTCCACACAAGACTTGCTGCTATTATATATATTCTTAATAATGTTGAGAAATTTATTAGGTATTCCATATTCTTCTAATATTTTCCAAAGTTTCTCTCTATCTACTGAGTCAAATGCTTTACTAAAATCGATGAAGTTTAGGTAAAGTGGGGCTTGAAATTCTATACATTGTTCGATTATAATTCTAAGAGTGAATATTTGTTGGATGGTTTTGCAACAAGTTTAGAAACCTGCCTGTTCTTCTCTTAATAAATTTTCGATTTCCTTTTTTAGTCTATTAATTAAAATTTTTGTAAAAACTTTTGCGGGAATTGAAAACAAACTTATTCCTCTCCATTTTTCATTGGTCAGATCTCCTTTTTTAGGGATTTTTATAATTACTGCTTCTTCCCATTGCTGAGGAATTTTTTCTGTCTTTCGTATTTCATTGTATAACCTTTGTAATTTGGTAGTAGTTGTGTTAAGATCAGCTCGTCTTCGGAAATGTTCAAAGTGGGTATTACACTAGTTGTAATATTTTGCGCCTGTTGAGATCCTGTATCTACCTTTACATTCAAAGTTTCATCAAAATATTCTCTCTACCTTGCTTTGATTTTGGAGTCAATCGTCAATAACTTTCCTTGTTTGTCTCTAATGGAGAAAGGGATTGCTTTTTTGTTACCATTGATTCATTTTATAATCTGATAAAATTGTTTAATTTGTTCATTTTGTGTAGCATGTTGCACTTCTTTTGCTAATTCATCAATATATTTTCTCTTGTCGGCTCTTGCAGCTCTCTGTACATTTTTATTTAGTTCATTATAATAATTGCTATGGAGCTTATATAATCATTCTGAATTTGTATTGTTCATTAATGATTTAATCTTTTTTCTCTCTTCAATAATCTTCCAAGTTTCTGCAGTTAACCATTCTTTATTTTTCTTTTTTCTTAGTTTACCAATTACATCTTCAGCAACTTCATTGTAGGTATTCCTGAAGTTTTTCCAATATTTTTCTACTTTGTTTTCTATAGTTACATCTTGATTTTCCTCTATTTCTAATATATTGAATCTGTTCTTTATCTAAACTTTTCTCTTGTTTCTTTAATTTTTAATTTTTCAATATCAAATACAGTTCTTGAACTTCTTTTCTTTCTTAATACACTTTGAAGTTTTAATTTCAACTTCATCACTAACAAGAAGTTGTCAGAACCAACATCGGCACCACGTTTGACTCTCACATCAAACATGGATCTTATGAATTTACTATTGATAGCAACATGATCAGTTCGGTTTCTTGTACTGCCATCTGGCATGATCCAAGTCAATTTATATATTTCTTTATGCTTGAGTTATCCTCCAATAACAAAGTTGTTCATTTCACGAAAGGATACAAACATCATGCCATTTTCATTTTGGTCTCCACAAGCCTCGAAACCTAAGGCGTTTTCTTCTGCATATGATCTTTTACCCACATTTGCATTAAGATCACCAAGAATATTAAGATCACCAAACATGATATGAGTATTATCATATCATGTTTTGGAATGGAATTTATTACCTTTTGGAGTTGTTCATAAAAACATTCTTTTATTTCTTCATCTGCATCATTAGTAGGTGCATAAATCTGCACAACAGAAAGTTTGATAAATTTAGAATAGAACCTGGCTTTTATAATTCTCTCGTTCACTGGTTCCCATTCCATCAGGCTTTTGGTTACTTTTGGGTTCAATATTAGTGCAACTCCTTTTTCATGCTTCTCTGATCTGGAGTACAATATCGTCTTGTTGTCTTTAGTTATAAGTCTACCAAAACCAGTCCATCTGAGTTCACTGATGCCTAAAATGTCTAACTTGTAGTTGTCCATTTCATTTGTTACCTGCCTAGTTTTTCCTATCTGGTACAGTGTTCTGACATTCCATGATCCAATCTTTAAAATTTTCTGTGGCTTCATAAGTGACTTTCAACAACAAGAGTTCCGAAAGGCTCCCCCCCCCCTTGGTGTGTCATATATGCATTTTACACATTAGACCAGGCTAGATAACCGTCTTCTGGGGTCTCACAAGTCATGCCTGTTGCCAGGAGCATTTGTTCATCCAGATTTGCAGTTTCCATAATCAGATAATTTTTACAGGGAGGGGTGATTAGCCCTTCGCCCAACCCCCGAAGGGGGAACCTGGCTTAATCCCAGGGACTGGGTCTCCATTTATCACCTCTTACGATACACAAGAGTGCAGTTGAGGTATTCTACTACCCGTCCCAACATGGGGAATATATATTTACCTTATCTATAAACTCAGCTCTAAAAATCAAACATGGAACTTTTGTAAGTCATTTTTTGCAGTTTTGTGAGTCAGCTCAGGCCTTCAGTAGTCCCACACTAAGATATTCACAAACATCCATTCCCATGGCGGGATTCAAACCTGCAGCCTGTTGGTTAGAGAGAGTGGGTGTTCTAACTGCTTGGCCAATCAGGCCAGGATTAAGCTACTTTATTAATTTTTCAAAATGATCACTTCAGCATTCAGAATATCTTAATCTTCAGTGTTATATATCTTATCTTATCTTATCTCCAGCCAAAGGGTTGCGGGTTCGAATCCCACCGTGGGCATGGATGTTTGTGACTGTCTGTGGAAATACTAGTGGTGGTGGTCGGCGG
Source organism: Typopeltis vanoorti (assembly GCF_054136105.1). Classification (NCBI taxonomy): domain Eukaryota; kingdom Metazoa; phylum Arthropoda; class Arachnida; order Uropygi; family Thelyphonidae; genus Typopeltis; species Typopeltis vanoorti. Next base: position 40,420,421 of record NC_143561.1, on the reverse strand, counting down.
TAGATGAACGTAGTTGTAGTTGGTGGATTGAGTGGTGGAGATGGAGAATTGTGGAGTAGGTGCCCTCCCTCGATGAGTCTTTGGACTCCCTGGAAGTGCTATGTAATAATAATATCACCTTTATAATAATCTTGGATTCCTTATGTGGGTTTTTCTTCCATTTCTATCATTATTTAAAGTACTTTTCCACTGTCATGATGTTTAGTTCTTGTATTCTTTCTGAAATCTTCTCGTGACTTTTGTTTACTACTTTAACATGTAACTTAGCTTTCTTACATTTTTCTTTATATTCTCTAAGAGTGTACTCTTAGAGAATGTAAAGAAAAATGTAGGAAACCTTTAACTCTTAGAGAATATAAATTCTCTAAGAGTTAAAGAAGCAATATTAACTACACAATTTTTGTATTGCTCTTTTAACTTTCTACATCTGCTGTGGAGTTATTCTTGGAATCAATTTCCCAACATCCCAAATCAGTCTTCTGATTTTGTTTTGATGTGGTGGTTCCTATTTTAAAACTATTTTAGATTTCTCTTCAACAACATTAGTATATCCTGAGTTCATTAGATATACATTTGGGAATTGTTAGACTTTTTTGCAGCATTAGTACACAATTTCAATCCTGCTCACTGTTAGGTTTTTGGTCACTTCTTATTTCAAATCTTTTGGACATCACTATCAGTCTTGTTTTATGTATCTTCTCTGTATGTGTTTGTGTTCTCTCATTGCAAGATGGTGTTAATAATGACTACAATGTCCTAATCAAAATTATATCTTGCACTTATTAGTATTAGCTCTTTTCCAGAACATTTCAGTGGATTAATTTCCTACTCTACTCTGCTATTAGATTTTAAACAAGAACCAACCTCCTCCCTATTTGCCAGCTTGAAAAATTTTTCTGCTTGTTTCCTACTTTTACTCTCAGTGAAACTGCAGGTAAAATAAGTCTTTGTCCTGTTTTTTCCTTTTGAAATGTGTGCACATCAATCTGTTTGAAATTGACTCAAGTTGAAGAAAGTGATCATATTTAGTGTTGAATGCACTGCTTCCTTCCTTGCCCTATTTGCTATTATATCAGCATGGTATTTTCATAATTTTTTTACTTTGTCTCTTTTCCATTAATACTTCATATGTTGATGATGCCTATTCTTAGTTCTTTTGTTGTTCCAATAGTTGACTTTCACTGATTGCCAGGTGGAAGCAACATAAAATGGCAGCCTATCCATGTTTATGCAGCTTCTGAATGAATATCAGTAATGAGGCATGCAGCAGAAAGGTGTTGATCAAACATTAATTCCCCAGTCCCAACTGGTCTTTCACATTCCGAAATGAACAAATGGAAACTGAGTATCAAGAAGTTTAAAGTGCTTTGCATTGCATTAAGATTTTTAAATGACAATGGAAAAAAAGATGTATTCTATTTAAATTGCTGAAGTTTTTTCACTTGGCTATGCTACCAATTATATATTTGGTTTAATCTTTTATCCAAGTGTAAGCAAACAAAGTTTGCGGCTGAAGTATTTTCAGGTGCATAATAATACGGTGGTACATCAGTTGGCAACTCGTATAGGTGAATATGACCTCTCCATTGCTTTTTCCTTAGTATCACCACTCCAGGTCTGCCTCCCACTGATGAGACCTCAATAAAGGTCGAAACCGGTCTAGGTAGTGGCCCTTCCCTTAATGCATAGCATTATACATGTCCGCAAGGGATGAGAACTTATACCACCTTTACCATAAGTTTCCCTGAAAATACTTCAGGGAAACTCATGGTAAAGGCAGTATAAGTTCTCATCCTGAAAATACTTCAGGTGCAAACTTTGTTTGCTCATACTTGGATAAAGGATTAAACCAAATATATAAATGTATTCTATTTGGCATTTATATATGAATGGAAGAAGAGAAGAAAGATAATTAGCAGGAAGAAAAGATATCAGAAATCCAATATAATGCAGTTCTAAAAGGAGCATTGATGTTGCTTTCACAGGTATATCAAGAAAAAAAGCCTTCAGTTCTTAAACTTTCTTCACACGTGTAGTTATTGACCAAAAAAAAATAATTAAAGGTTTAAAAATTTTAACTCTAAATTGTTAGTCAACTTAATAATTGTAGTTTTATCCCTTACTTCACTTCTTTCTATTTGTCAATATAAAATGTTATATTTATCTTCATGTTTTTGCAGCACGTTTTTCCATCCATCACTTTCTTGGAAGATAAACTTGAATACAAATCATATGATGGTAACAGTTTTAGTAGGCCTATTTCAAAGATTAAGTTAATTTTAAACAGGTGATGACATTTTTTCTCCAGTCAAACAGATAACACAGTTTCCAAAAATACACATAAGAGTTTGTGGACATTAGCATTGACTGTCTTATCTTACTTAAGTTGACTTTCAATGAACTCATCAGTATCATGAGTAGATATTATGATAATATGATGAAGATGGTTACTGTTGAAACAATTGGGATCATCTTTTCAAATGAAAAAAAAAATACACTCCAGATTCATTGTTATCACTACACACCAACATAAGGTTCATTGAATTCATCCACAGTTTTAATTTATATATTCTAGTAATAAGCCTCCTGATCATATATATGAAATGCCATTTGAGGGAAAGTAAAATTAAATTTTTATGTATCACAAAACAGAAATGTTTCTTTGACCTAATTTCCATTAATTAAATTTCAGGTTGTAATGAAATGTTCATGTGGAAATCTGTCAGAACTTGCCACTTGTGCTGATAATAATAAAGCTTTTCGACAAATATCTGCTTCTTTGCTGGCTACAAAAATGCAAGATATTCAAGCTGGACAATCCGTAAGCCTTAATGATGTATTTGGAAACAGAAAAAAACTGAACAAGTAAGATTTATCTCCCAGTAATGTTTTGTATTTGACCACCCATGTACAGTTAATTCTAACTCTCACTATAGCAAGCTGATGAGGAACAAAGAAATTGCTTTAGTAGATTTACTATAGCGAATTTTCTTTAGTACAGTATTGATGCCATGGTGCTTTGTTTATAACTTTTCATAAGCTTGTAATTCAGTGCTTGCTGTGATGAGAGGTTGGCTGCACAATGTTTCTCCTGAAAACAAAAATTTAATTTGTAAGTTTAGTATAGTGAAAGTAGTCATGATAATTATTATATGATGTTCACATTAAATAACATTTACATTTTTTTGCAACTGTTATTTAATGTGAACATCATATAATAATTATTATTAATAAATAACATTTACTTTTTTGCAACAGGGTGCTTAAAGATCAAAGCTGTATAACTGAGAGGAGACTTCCACATAGCCTTTAAAGGAATAGGGAGAAAAGACCAGGGCTTCTGACGTAATGTCCAATCCTCACTTTTTCATGGTGTACCTTGTTGGATCCTACTTTCTACTCTGATGTGTATTCTAGTTGTTGATTGACTCCTCATTCGAACACAGAGAATATTTATTTTTAACTGCGCCACTCTATGTTCAAATTTGCATGAGCAACGTTGAGGAATCAACCAATCTATGTTATTACTAACTTAATTTTAGGCCAAAGTTCTCTTTATTATATGGGGTTCCTGCTAAGATTCGAATTATTTTAATGAGTGGTGCAATGAAAAAATCAGGCAAATACAAGATTCCATTCAAATAAAATTATTTAATGCAGTGTCACATAAATTTACATCAAAACAAAGATTTCTAGTTGGGAACATACAGTTAAACAATAATTAAGTTTTCATTGAGATACTAGCAAACTACTCAGCTGAGTATAATAATTAAGATTAGAACTTATGCTTACAGATTATATTCTTCTTATTATATTTCCATTTCTCTTTATTCAGAATCCAACAACCTGTTAGGTATCTTCCTGAACGAATTTGAATGGGCTGCCAATTTGAGATTATCCAACCAAATTTGTATTCTTATTGGCTTAAACCATGAATAAAATGATGGTACACCATGACACAATTTCATGCCGGGTGAGGCATCACACAGTTAAACAAGGCCCCTGTTGTTTTTGCCAGGGAACTAGGGCAAACTGTGAAAAGTCTGCTGCTGGGACAAATCCAAAAACACACCCAACTCAACATCACAGAGTTCAAGATCAGTACTGTCAACATGAGAACCCTGAATGGCAAAGAAATGTAGCTGGCTAAGGAGTTGGATAAGTACCAGATTGACATAATAGGGGTGACTGAAACAAAAAAAGACAAAAACTGGTGAGATCTTTCTGAGCAATAAATACAAAATGTTATATTCGGGCAATGACAATCAAGGAAAAGGAGTAGCAGCCATAGTATTCAACAATACTATGGCTACTACTCCTTAATATTCAACAATAAATAGGAGGCTAATCTTCTTGAATGGCAGGCAATTTCAAGTAGTGATGTGGTCAAATATCAGAATGGGGAACTGGATGATGAGACTTTATTTGTGCCTATGGTCCCACAGAAGGTTATACTAAGGTAGAAGTTGAGGAATTTTTTGAGACTTTAAAGAAAGCAACACACAATGAAAAAGGAAAAGTTGGTCCTTGTTAGGTATCTAAATAGCAGAGTAGGAAATGATTGTCAGACATACAAAAATATTTTGGGAAAATTTGGAGAAAAGAGCAAAGCTAATAATAATGGCAAACACCTGTTGGTTTTCTGCTCAGGACATGGACTGGTTATTACTAACACCATTTTCCAACATAAAAATGTGCACAAATTCACATTGAGAGAAGAGGCAAGGAATAAGTCTCATTGACTATGTTATTGTTGATAGTGATGTTTTCTCCCTGGTGCAGGACACTAGAGTGTACAGAGGATTTGAAATTGGAAGTGAACACCATTTGGTCTTGAGCCAGATAAAATTGAATTTCATATTGAAAAAAAAAAGCCTGTAAGAAAGTTTTAAACGAATCAAAGTTGAGCACCTCTCTCAGATGTGAACCGTAGACTTCTTCTTCTGCAGGTTCTCCCACTTAAGTGGGGGCACTGTTGATAATGAGTCTCCTCCACACCTTCCTGTCTTGGGCTGTCACCACATCCAAGTTCTTCATCCTCAAGTCCTCTTCTACCAGCTCCCTCCATCTCTTCTTTGGCCACCCATGCTTCCGCCTTCCTTGCACATCCATCTGCATGACCCTTCTTCCCCCACATTCGTCCTCCCTCCTCATCACATGACCAAACCATCTCAACCTTGCCTCCTGTATTTTCGCTCCTAAGTTCATAACTTTCACTGTTCCCCTGACATAGTCATTTCTCAGAAGATCCTTTCTGGTCACACCACACATCCACTTAAGCATTCTCATCTCTGCTACTTCCATCCTGCTGATGTTATTTTTCCTCAGGGCCACAGTTTCGTGAGCATATGTTATAGCTGGCCTCACTACTGTTCTATAGATTTTGCCTTTCAGATTGATCAGCACCCTCTTATTGCATAACACTCCAGCCATCTCCCTCCAGTTCCTCCAACCCGCTTGTATCCTGCATCCCACTTCCTTCTTAGCTCCTCCATCTTCTTCCACTGTTGAACTTAAGTATCTAAAGTCTCTTACCTTCCTGATGACATTTCCTTCCAGCATTAGATCTGTCTCCTGTCTGCCACCCACTGTGCAATACATATACATCATAACCGTAGACTAAAATACACGAACATTATTCAAGAAAGAATGAAAGATTTTGAGAACAGGAACCAAACCTTGGTGATTCATTTGCAAATCCTGAAGAAAACATTGATTAATTCAGCCAGAGAGGCATGTGGTGAGGTTGTGTACAAGGATAGAAAATCAGAATTCTATGGTGGACACAAGAAGTTAAAGAGGCATTGAAGGAAAAGAAGAAAGCATATCAAAAGTTCCTGGCAAATAAGCCACTTATCCTCTTAGAGAATACAGAGGCAAATGTAAGAAAGCTAAACACTGTGTTAAAACTGTGTAGCTAAGTGAAAGTCATGAAAAGACTTTGGTAAGAACATAAAAAATAATTATCAATAAGGTGGCAAGATATTTTGGAGGTTGTTGAAAAAGATCAGAAATGGAGGAAAGAGTGCTGTAAAAGGAATTAGAAATGATAAAGGTGGCATGAAAACTAGAGAAAAAGATATCCTTGATGTATGGACTAATTACTCTGAAAAACTGCTAAATGAAACGATCAGTCACAACACAGTGGTAAAAAACACTCAAAAGCCATGCAATCAGGAATATATATCAATACTTGAAGTAGAAGCCTAAAATGTGGTAAGGCAGCAGGAGTAAATGATATTCAACCAGAAACTCAAGAATGGAGGTGTAATAGTCTTATAGTGACTGCACTGCATAGTTCAGAAGGCCTGGACAGAAGAACAAATTCCAGTTGATTGGAGTAGAGTTCTCATAGTACCCATATATAAAAAGGGAAATAAAACTGAATGTGAGAATTACACAGGTATTTCTTACTGAGTTTCGTGGCAAGATTTATGCAAGTATACTTGAGAAACAGTTGAGAAGGATTGTGGAAGGGAAGCTTGGTGAAGAATAAGCTGGAATCATGTCAAATAGAGGCTGTCAGGATCAGATTTTTACTTTACGAAAAATAGTTGAGAAATCATTGGAATATAACTAAGATGTGTATTTAAGTTTTGTAGATCTGAAAAAGTTTTTCTCTTGGCATATGACAAGGTGTCGAGAAAAGCTGTTTAAAATGCTACGGGGAATTATATCAAGATACTTAGTCTTTATTTGAGTTGTAAGTCAGCAGTTAGAATTGAAACAAGTACAGGAAGATGGTTTGATGTTAAATCTGGTGTCAGACAAGGAGATACATTATCCCCTCTGTTGTTCATTATCTATATGGATCACATTAATAAGGAAAGCAGTATTAAACCTATTAGACTAAATTGAATAACTGTTGTAAGAGAATTGGTATGAAGGTCAGCAATAACAAGACAAAGACAATGAAAATAGGCAGAAGCATTAAAAATATCAACTGCATTGTGAATGGAGAACCTATAGAAGTAGTAAAACATTTCAGCTACTTAGGCACAATTTTTAGTGAAGATGGTAAATTAAATATGGAAATAGACAACAGAATCAACAAAACCGGTATGGTAGAAATCAACTGAATAATTTATATGGAATAAGAGACAAATTAGTCAGAACACTAAATTAGCTCTATACAAGACAGTATCCAAATCTGAGAGCTGGGTTAGAAATAAAACACTTGACCAAAGACTAGAGATCACAGATATGAGAGTCTTGAGAAAGATTAGGGGTGTGAACAGATGGCATCAGTGGCAATATTATATTATCTTGTAACACGTACATCGGCACTTGCAGTGTGCCCATTATTGATATTATTATTGTCAAAATTAATGTAATGCATCTATAATTTTGATGTACTTAACTAGATTCTGATAGTTGTGTTACTTTGAATCATTTTTATTGTAATTTTAAATTATTAAGTGTTGAGATATTTATTGTGTTTTGTAAAGGCATTCTCTTTATGCTAACGGACACCTGTCAGCCATTATATGTAACCTCTTGCTTGCCATTTACATGGAGTTCTCATACTCGTCAAGGAGTTTGATGGGTGATTGATAGCTGACAGAGAGAGCATTTGGTATCAGGGTAAAAAAAAAAATCAAGAGAGGGCTAAAGGACATTTGAGAACAGCAACCAGAGAATTTTGTTCTTAGGAAGTTTTTAAGTTTTATATGACAGTCAGGAGAACATTAATAGATTCCAAAAAGGAATCATAGAACTGTGAGTCTTTAAACTGTGGAGGAGTTGAGACTGTCAACAAGTATTTAGTAAATAAAAGAAAATATTTCATTCGGTGTTCTAATTGAATGTTTGAAGAAACACTAAATGGAAAATTTCATCATCTGTCTTATGGACACTGGGTTATTATGGAAAAGCAATTGGTAAAATTTGAAACTTTCAAGTGGCTTAACATGAAGAGCTCGATTTAAATATGTTGTTTATGAAGTAGTCGTAGAAAGTTCTTTCTCTGGTACAAAAAAATTAGTAAATTGCACATCAAATAGAACTGCAAGAGGTAAGGATATTTATACTTCAGTGAGACAGGAGGAGTAATATTATATGCTACATAAGGCAATAAGAAAGGAGGATCCCATGGAAAAGAAGAAAATTTTTATATTTTCAGAAAAGGTCTAACAAGGAAACTGACTCTGAACATTTTTGTTGTTGTGAAAATAAGATGTTTAGTCTGGAAGACTAAATATTAAATATATGTCAAACAATCCAATAATAGAATGAGTGAATTTAATATTGTTGGATAAGAAAATCTTTGAAGTGTTGATTTATTTTAGAAGGCCTTGGAACTAGTTATTTTTGTAGTTATGTAATTTTATTTAAAGTGTATATATTGTTTTAGTTTCATTAAATGTATATGTTTTTTATTTTGGTCTTGAGTCAGCGATTTTCCAGATTCTAAAAGAAATAGTTAAAAGTCATTGCACCAATCGGAATTGAACCCTTGTGTAATTAATAAACACTCGGAGTAAAAAATCTCTTTATAGAGATGAACTCTAAACAATATTAAAAATGAAGATAGTAGGAAAGAACTTGACATTGTTTGCTTCCAGGAATGTGTTAGCAGAGCTAATCTCAGGTATGGTTACTTAAACAAAACAAGTGTTCTCTGCGAAGTTGGCAGGAAAGAGATCCAGAGCAAGAGCAAAATATAGGTGGATTGATACAGTAAAAAGTGCCTTAAAAGACAGAAATATAAGATCTGATGATGTTGGAGTCTTGACAGGTAATAGATTGATTTGGAGGAAAATTGTAGATAGGAAGTTAGTAATGATGTAAGTTCTATCATGTAGTACTATCATATCCTCTACACTCCCTTGAGGATACCTATCAGGAATATGATTAAGATGTTTTTTTTGTTTTTTTTCAATGAATCAGGGCACATGATTATTGTTAGTGCCATTTTTATCCCATTTTTCTAATTGCACTATTTGTTGACAGATATATTACACAGACTGCAAATGTTTCTGCTCTTATGCAGCAATACAATAATATCACTTGTTTTTCTTGCATTGCAGTATAGTGGCTGTTGAGGAGTGTGTTTTTTACCTCGGCAAGCGAGTTACTTTCGCCCTGATGTGAATATGTTTGAACTTCTTTTCATGTGCAAAGTATATGTGAAACTTGATTAATTCCTTTTTTTGTAAAGTAAAATCAGGGGTGTGAGTTATATGAAAGGGCAAGTTATATTCAAGTAAATACTGTACTTTGCATAGAAGTAGTTAAAAAGAAAGGTTAAAAAAAAAGTGTTAATATGTGAATTTCTGTAGTTGTGTGTGGTAGCTGAATCAGTATATTTCAACAGTTACGCCACAAATAATGGAAATATTGGCACTCAATTAAATCATTTATATCCATACAAACATTTTATCAGTTTTTTTTTTTAAATGACCATCTATCCATAAAAGGTTGAAACTATGGCATGCATACACTAGTACTGTGGGAGAGTTGAAAGGTTAAATAAACTAGACAAAACATTTTTTTTTTCTGGCTTCTGGAAATCATGCTGACCCAGATATTAGATCATGAGATGCAGTTTTGCTTATTATCAGATTTCCATGGAGTCATAGCAGGACGTCTTCACAGAGCCATGCTGCCTCTCGTTGAGTATCATATTGTTATTCAGTTAAGTCAATGTCACTGATTCCTCAATTCTCTCTTTGACTAATGTTTTCACTACTTTTACCACCTCTCTTGAGATACAAATTGGTCTATAATTTGCTGCTGCAGTCTAATTAGTGCCTTCCTCATCAAAAAGAATTATTTTGTCCTCTTTCCACTTCACTAAGGACTTTGCCAGAGCTGAGACTTAAATTAAGCAACCTAGTTACAGGCATTACCCTTGTACATTCTTGTAAAATGCGAGCTGATATCCCATCTAATCTATGCTTTATTTACATTAATATTCTGCAATATCCTAAGTATCTCCAATTCTTCAATCTCTGTTCTTCATTCATTCATTTTGTATGGTGATTCAATGGCCATGAGCCCCTTTTATGGGGAGGTATGGCACCATCTCAATCCTCCCTATTTTTATCCAGGCTCAGGACTGGCTTATGTATTCCTGACTGTATCCGTGTGTGTTCATGGGGCCGGTTCGTCTGCTTGCGGGATGAAAAACCCCAGATAAACTGGGGGGAAAACCCTGCTGTCCATGCCCAAGACTGGCTAACTTGGCTATAGCTGAGGAAGATCCTTAAGCTCCTCACGTTGTCGACAGGAATCGAATCTAAGACACTCCTTTCCCAGCCATATGGTTGCAAAGCGCATAGCCACTAGGCTAACCACGCAGACTAAATCTTTTTTCTAATGTTTGACTATGATATCTTCCTTTCTGTTGTTGGCAGTTTAACTCTGGAGGAATGGAATCTCGCATACCTAATGAAATGTTGATGCTATTTATCGAAAAATATCGACACTGATCTAGGTAGAGTTCATGCATAATTTCACTGCGGAAGATCAAGAATGAAAATTTTGATAAGTTGAACTCACTTTTCAATTGATCAGTTAAGTTAATGCTAGTTGAATTTGAACACCACTAAAATATGCTGATTTTAAGCTCAAGATATTGACTTTACTTTGATTCCATCACATGCATGCACTTTTTAATGTCGCTTTCTTCAGTATTTTGGCCTATCAAGAAGTATCATTGACATGCTTTGTGGTCCATGTTAAACATTAAACTTTCAAAATCAGTAACAGATTGTCATCATGAATGCTCATCCCTGGTGTTAGGTACTTGCAAAACTTTTTTTTTAGCCCTCAGAATTTTCTTTATAGCACTCTCGTGTAACTAGAATATATAGCACTGTCATGCAACTAGACTCCATCACATTGAACTAAGTTACAAATTCTTTCACTCATTTGCCTTTGTTTCATGATTTAAACATGCTTTATAAATTGATTCTTATAATAACACTGCACCATATCTATAATTTCCTGGTCCAAGGAATTATATCACATGGAGGTGGCAGATTTTCTTCCTGTAAACTTGGCTTTTTCATCTTGCAAAGACATGCAAACCACCTAGAACCCACACAATTGACAGACAAAAATATACTCTGACCTCGTAGACAGCAAGAAATATCAAGAAATTCGAAAAATTCCCGAAGATATAGCCTATTATTCAAAGCGGTGTGCAGATCAGAATTGGAGCGCTCACCACTCTCGCTTGTTAGTAAACGTCCTTTATAAATCGGCACAGCTATTTCATTGAAATGAGCAACTGGCTGAATTGCTGAGTCGAGATTTGGATACACAATTTTTTTCTTATTCTTCTTATAACTAGAAGTCTGAACTAAACAAAAATAGCAATCATCTACGTGATTTTTAGGTTCATGCCAAATCATTGGAATGCCAAAAGCTAATTTTTGGCATTTTCCCTTGTTCCACTGTCGTAAATTTTCTACACATGACTTACACACTTTATTTGGAGCCCATGACTTGTCCTGATCTGCATTTTTTACATCAAAGTATGCAAAGTACACTTTCTTAACGAAATCAATGATATTTGTCCTTTGACTGGAAACAGTAAAGCTGCCACAAATGTAGCAGAAGGAATCTACACTATTGACACAATTTCGAGTAGTAGACATGATGTATTTTCTTCACTGCCGACTAACATGCAATTAACAAGACAAAAAAAACCAGACTTTATTGAAACGTTATAAGTGCTCATCATACTTTCACGATCGATTAATGATTGACTGATTTCGATCGTTCTTTGTCCGCTATGACGCATATAGCATTCATTTGTTTTAGGCAGTTGTCATCACCTACTTTTCATCACCTAAATGTATTAGGTCGGATATCGGCCTCTCTCGCATTCAAAGCACCAGTACGTGCCATTGCAGGTTCTTACGCATTCGTTTACTAACAAACGAGAGCAGTGAGCACTCCGATTCTGATCTGCGCACCGCTTTGAATAATAGGCTATATCTTCGGGAATTTTTCGAATTTCTTGATAAAAAGTTAGGAACAGATTTTTAAAAGTACATACTTTCAGAAAATAATATTAAAAAATCGATTTTTTTGATCCTCTAAAGTACTGCCTCCTTAAAACTATCAAAAATTTGCAAATTAGCAAAAAGAAAATGCCATAGAGGAAAAACCTGATGTAATAGAGAAAAGAAAAATGGGTTTGATATTTGAAATCAGTGCACCCAAATTAGTAAAAAACAAGTGTCTGATCATAATCAGCAAAAAAATTTTTTTTTTTTTTTTTTTGTTGGCCAGTGTTATGAGTGAGCTACACTTCTGTTTCCCATGGCGGGGAGAGAATGGTTTGATGTTATCTTCACATCTGAAACTTTTTCCCAACCATTGACAGTATGTGATAACAACAAAACTCACAAAAAGAAGGATGACTTGTCTTCTTTGTTTTAGTATTTTTAGGGAAATACTGTATATTTAAAATGGCTGGTTTAGTGAAGTTCCTTTATGATTCTTTGTGGCTAGAGGCAGTGGCATAACCAGAATCTTTGATACCCAGGGCAGTATTGTTTTTTGACCCCCCCCTCCAAAAAAAAACATATCTGTTTTAACTTTCAACACACATTTTATTTTACATTCTGTGGCATTTAACATTGCTTATAATGTTCAATAACTTTGTCAAAGTTTATCTTGGTGGCATAATTATTTTCTATAGAAAGTATGGATAAATTACTTAGTCTCTCTTCTGTCATATTGGACTACAGGTAATTTTTTATTAATTTTAATTGAGAAAAATTTCTTTCACAAGAAGCCATTGATACACAAATAGTTTAAAAAAATTCTTTAACACAGTAAAATATTTGGAAGAGATTCCACAAAATCCCACTGTGAACTGTAATAATTGAAGAGCTGTCCATTTTTCTGCTTCTTGTTTGCTGATATTAAGAGCTGTTATATGTCTCTGAAGTCTTTTTATTTCAGGAATTATATCTTCACTTTGAAATTCATCATAGACATTTGTTAAATTGCAGATGCAATTTTCGAAATCTTTTTCTGTGCCATGTATTAAAATATTGGGTTGTAGAATCCTAAAAATCATCATTTCATCCATTGCTTTGTTACGGCCACATAATTCTAGAAAAAAAGCAATCGAGGCAAACATCGATCTTCTCACCTCCTCTTGAAGTGTAAGACCAACATCATCCAACATTTTTCTCTTTAGCCTTTTTCTGTCCCCCTTTTTTTTTTTATAGCAATGTCCAATTTATTACATTTTGTTGTTGCATATTCGATTGCTCTATTCACCATTCCTTCTCGTTCATTTTCAAGAAAGAGTTTTAGATTTTCAAGTCTTGCAGGAGATAAGTATGAGCTTTATCTCCTATTATGTAAAGCAGAATGTTCAGTTCTTAATAAATGTTCTTTTAGAACAGGGTCATAATGAGATAGAAACTGAATTAACTCCAAAAAATTTCCTTTATCTGTTGCTGACAAATCTTCTCTATGACCTTGAAGAGGAAGATTTTGACGAGCTAAAAAGAGAATTCCATCCAAAACTCTCTCTTCAAAACATGCTTCATTCTTGTTCTTTTCCTTAATAATTTGACCTCGAGTAACTTGATCTATAGTCTTATTCAATTTTAACCATGGTGCTGAAGTTTTGCAGATTTCTGAGCAATTAAGATGAGATGTTCCGAAGTTTCATGTTGCAAAATCTTTAGATTTAATTTCCACCATTAATTAAAACCATTCACAAAACTCGATACTCTAGTTTTATTGCCACAGGCAAATAAACGGTAACAAAAACAGTATAATTTCTTTGCTGTCTGAGAATAAACCATCCAAGTTCTAAGAACATTTTTGCCATTTGGTAGTTCTTTATAAAACCATGATTTTGTAAGTTGGCGATGATCTCCTTTAATTCCTATTCCAGATCTATCTGTTGCATCAAAAGGTCCATCTTTATTTTGAAATACTTCACTTCCTTGCTTAATAATATAGATTTTAATTTCATCTGGTACTGGGATTGACCAAGCAGCAACATTGTAGAATATTTCATTTGTATTTGTCCATTCCATTTCTTTACTATTGACGTTTTTTACTTGTTCTATTGCTTCTGTCGTATTGAGTTCAATATTCTTTTCATCATCAATATTTTTCTTATCCTGCTGAACTATTTGTTCCAAAGTATCTTCATTTCTTGCTGTTCTTCTGCCACTATTTCACCTGCTATGGTTGAAACTGATGTCGCTGGCATTATGTATTTTATAATAGCTCCCGACATATTTGTAACAGCTTCTTCTTTCATTTTTTTTAAATTTTTCTTCTTTGATATCCACTTGGTCTTTGTCGTTTAATGTTCCCATAATTTTTTAAATAGGGTTTGATTAGTATTTGACTAGTATAGATTGTATCGATCAGAAGCAAATCAACAAATAATAGTAGAAAAAAGTTTTAAATGTTTACTTTTAAAAACTGTACTTATGACTGTATCTGCTATGTAGCCGCCTTCTTTCACTGTGCCTTATCCCATGTTAAACGGGGTCGGCGCACCGATATTTAACCTTCCTCTTCCAAGTTCTCTGGTCCAGGGCATCCTTCAGACTCCATCCTTTCTCCCTAAGATCCTCTGTCACCTTATCTCTCCACCTGAGCTTTGGCCTGCCTCTTTTCCTCCTTTCCTCCAACTCCATATACTCCACTCGTTTACCAACATACTCCTCACCCTTCCTCTCTCTACGTATCCAAACCACCTCAGCCTACTTTCTTGGTCCCACCTTAACCGTCCCTCTGATGTAGTCATTCCTTATCCTGTCCTTCTTTGTCACACCACTCATCCATCTCAACATCCACATCTCCGCTACCTCCATCTTCCTCTCTTGTGCCTTTGTTATAGGCCATGTCTCCACGTCATGAAGCATCGCCATCCTCACACCATCTTATACAGCTTTCCTTTCCTCTTACAACTCACTCTCTTGTCGCACAGGAACCCGCTCATCTTCCTTCAGTTCATCCAGCCGCATGTTATTCGGTGCTATATTTCCTCATCCAGGTCACCATTCCTCTCGACGACCGACCCAAGGTACTTGAATTTCTTCCCTGAAATTAGTCTTTCACCCTGAAGTCGTATGATCATATCCTCGTCACTCCCTGTTGACATATATTCAGTCTTCTCCCGGTTAATTTTCATGCCTCTCTCCTCCAATACCTTTCTCCACTCTTCCAGGGTATTTTCAAGCTTCTCTCAGGATGATTCGCATAGAACAATGTCATCGGCAAACAGCATGCTCCATGGTGCCTCCTTGACATCCTCCACTAGTACATCCATGACCAGGTCAAAGAGGTAGGGGCTCAGAACTGACCCTTGGTGTAGCCCTATGACAATGAGGAACCCTTCTGTCATGCTGACACTAGACCTGACCTGAGTTTCTGTTCCCTCATACATCTCCTTCACCATCCTCACGTACTTCTCCGACACCCCCTTCTTCCTCATACACCTCCATACTTCCTGCCTGGCCGCTCTGTCGTATGCATTTTCCAGGTCTGTAAACACCATGTGCAGCTCCACTTGCATCTCTCTATATTTCTCCATCAATCACCTTAGCTCAAATATCGCATCCGTTGTCCCTCTTCCTGGCATAAATCCAAACTGCTCCTCACCAATTTTCGTTTCCTGCCGTATCCTTCCTTCAATTACTCTTTCACATATCTTCAATGTGTATGACATCAGCTATGTAGTATCTGCTATGTAGTACAAACACAAAAATACTTCTTCTTCCAAGTTTGTTTATAATCGGCCTATTTTCAACACACAGTATTCTATCGCTGACTATAAACACAAAAATACGAATGTATACACTTATACGTTTGGATTGATAAGGTGCGATTTTACTATGAAATTGTTCTGCTGGTCTTCGCCTTGCTTTGATTGGCTTTAAAACAATAAAATTCGATTTAAAATAGTCAAGTGTATTGGTTGTTTTCAATCAAGGTCACGCGTGTTTCTGTCTTAACACCACACCACTTCATGTGTTAAAGCTTAAGCACTGTGAAAAATTCATGCTGGAGGCTTAATGGAATATTATCAGCACTGAGAAAGGATTAAAACTAATTTTAATGCTTCCAGTATTTCATCTCAATGATAGAGACATCTTCAGTGATTACAAAAAACTTTTTGTAACAACACACACAAATACAATACAACAGTGAGTGAAACTAAAGTCCTATCTAGGCAGTGCACCCTCTAAGGGCATTTACAGGTGGCTTAGGATGTAAAGAGAGAGATCTCTGATAATTAATGTTTCCCAAATTTTGGGAAGTTTTATGCAACTGTGTTTGTTTAAATTAGGTTGATTCCTGAGTGCAGATGCAGATTCAAAGAACAGTCTTTCTTTTTTGAATTTACTATGGTGGAGCATGGTGTTTTTTTTTTTTTTTTTTCAGGAGATCCTGTGGGTTGGATCCAAAACATGGTCTGCAAGGCCAGATTGACTATATTCGTGATTGCAGATGTATGACTTGTGTTCTTCTAATCGGATGGGTGCTGATCTGCTTGTCTGTCCTAAGTAAGTCAGTTTACAGGAACAAGGTACTCTATATACTCCAGGCACTGAAAGAGGAGGGAGCTGATCTTTGGTGGAATGGATAAGGGTAGCAAGCTTATGGTATGGAGGTAGTACTTTTTTAACGATTGGCTATTTTTTCTGATTTGCCATGGATGTAAGGTATGGTGATGGCATTTCTGAGCCCTTCTGAAGAGATGGTCGAGGAATGGGGAAGGACTTGATTATTTTTTTAATTCTGTAATCATTGTAGCCATTGGAAAGGAAGGTATTGTGTATGAGTTTGGTTGAAAGGGCCCACTGTTCACTGGAACAAAGATCGTGGGCTCTATTGGTTAGAGTTTTAATAATGCCATATTGCTGAGAGGGGTGGTGGTGGGAAAGTTTGTGAATGTATCTGCCTGTATGAGTAGGTTTTCTATATACAGAGAAAGAAAGGTTATTACCATTAGGAAGGCATGTTACTAAGGTGTCTAGGAAGGGTAAAACTATTGTTATTTTCCTTTTCCATCGTAAACTGGATTCTTGGATGTAGACTATTGAGGTGACCGAGGAAGGATTCTAATGTGTCTAGGCCATGAGGCCAAATAGAGAACACATTATCTACATATCTTAGCCAGATAGAAGGTTTTAGAGGGGAAGAGTCTATGGCTCGTTTTTCAAAATTTTCCATGTAAAAATTGGCAAGAGGGGGGAGGAACCCATGTCAGTTCCCTCTATCTGTTTGTAGATTTTGTTCTTTCAAGAAAAATAACCAGAATTGATGGCAAAGGAAAAGAGCTCTAAGATATTAGAAGGAAAAACGTTTTTGAAGAGTGTCAAGGTGTCAATTAGGGGAATATTGGTAAACAATGAGATGATGTCAAAGCTGATCAATTTGTCTGTATTATTTAAAGTAAGATTTTCAATTAAGTTTTTAAAATGGGTAGAGTTTTTTACATAAGATGTGGTAAGACCAGTGAGGCAAAGAGACTCAGTGCTACAAAACCTGAGACCTCTTTCTTTTTTCACAAAACCTGGTTATAATGAATATTATGCAGCCCAGATTAACAATAAAGCATGCATGTGATATGTGAAACATATCAGATTACTCTTTAACATCAATTCTATTAACATCTTTTAATAAGATTTATTGTGCTTGTTAACAACCATCATCAAAATTTAATTACTGTGGTCATACCTGATTATATTAATAATAAGAGAAGTCTTAGCATAGGTTACTGATATGGATATGGCTAAAACCATAGGCTGGTATGAATTGTTGATTCATTTTCCTTTTTTCCATTTAGCAGTTTTGAATTTTCTCTTCAGTTATTTTATATAACTGTGAATAGCAGTTCTTATCTTTTACTTCATTTTTGTTAACAGAAATTTAATTTTCATCCCAGAGAAACTGAGAGTAGCAAAATACTCTAGATGTGCTCATCAATTTTTCATCAATCATGTCAAGAACTGATTTAACCATCATTTGTGGCTGTTTGACTAAACTGTTTTTATGTTTATTTGCTGTTTTATATATCTTCATTATATGAAACTATTTAATACATTTCTGTTATTGCTGCACTTAAATTTTTCTGTTGACATTATGTAAAAAATGAAATAAGGCATGATCTGTGATTATTTTAAATCCCCCCTCCCCCAGTAGCTTCTTCTTTCTTCTCAATTTATTGGTTGGTGGGTAGCATGGGCTGGTCTTCTGTTTTGTGCTGTTAGTTTGACTGTTTGTTAGCTTCATCCATTTTTGATGTCACATATTTGGTTCTTGGTCTCCCTCTACCAGGTGTCCCCTACATCTTCCCATCAATCAATTTTATAGTCCAGTCTGAGAGTCTTAATAGGTATTCTATCATGTTATTTCTCCTTTTTTTTTTAACATGTGTAGTATGTCTCTTTCTACCTTTCTTAATGCTTCTTTATTTGTAATTCTTTCGGTCCATGTGATCTTCAGCATTCATTGCCAACACCACATCTTGAATGCTAAAAGTCTTGATTTGTCTTTTTTTTTTTGAGAGTCCAAACTCCAGACAAAGGTTTTAATAAAATGCTTCTTTGTTCTCAGTGACATACTCTTTCATCTAATAGATAAGCTTAGGTGTTGATGGTTATTCATAACTTATTTTTAATGGTATTAACAACAACAAGCGAATTATTTTATAAAATGATGTTTTATTAACTACTTATATTATCTCCTATGTGATGGTTCTGTGTACCAAATTATAGATTGAGACCCCTCTATGTGTCAAAGAAAAAAAGTCTGCAAATTATTGAAAAAAATGACTTCCTGGCCAAAAGAAATAATCAAAAAAGATAAAACTGGCTCATGTTAAACCACCCTGCATTTATGGATTACCAAAAATCCATAAATCTAACATCCCCCTATACCCCATAGTTAATAGCATAGGTAGTCCCATGTATAAACTTGCCCAACAGTTAGCCAAGTCCCTTGCCTTCCCCTCCCCTACTGGCAATTCCTATTTTTGTAAAAAATTCATTCCATTTCAAATCACTAGTTAAAAATCATATCCTTAAAAATTCAGACATAATGGTTAGTTTTGATGTCACCTCTACATTTACCAATGTACCACTTATACACACACTTGATTTGAAATGGACTGAATATTTTACATTTAAATTTTTTAAATTTCTCCCTGATATCTTTGAATTATTCAAATTTACTATGTATGCAGATTATTTTACAATGGGGAGGAAAAATCTACAAACATACTAACAGTACTGCTATGGGGTTCCTCCCCCCCCCCCACTCTTAGCAAACTTTTACATGGAACACTTTGTTTTCAAAGTACTTACCACAGCTACATACAAGCCCCTAGTGTGGTTACACTATGTTGATGATATGTTTGCCATTTGGCCCCATGGACAAGACACTTTGGATGCATTTGTCACCTACCTAAATAGCCAACACCCCACAATCCACTTTTCACAGTAGAAAGAGAATCTAATAACTGTTTACCTTTTCTTGATGCTTTAGTCATAATAGATAAAAGATAAAAATAAAAGATAGTGATCCATGTTTATGGATCACTATCGTTTTCCATTTATCTACATAAACAATCACATCATTGATATCTACATAAACAATCTACAGGAAGATATCTACATAAACAATCACATCATTGAGTCAACAGTATGGCATTTTAAAAACACTTGCACACAGAGCCATTTGTTCTAACGATACAGCTCTGTCCACAGAACTCAAATATCTGCGCCATACATTCTTAGCCAATGGCTACAATTCCTACAAAATAGATAAAATACTACATACTCCCGTTACCCCCTCTCCCCCCCCCCCCCCAATACACAAGAACACAGCATTACCATTTCTATTCCCTATGTCAGAGGTACATCAGAAAAAATAGCCAAAGTACCGATGAAACATGGTATTCACAACACATTCAAACCCCATGGTAAATTAGCAACTCTGATCTGCTCACCTAAGGATAAACTTCACCCTCTAGCACACCCTGGAGCGTATGAAGTTCCCTGTGACTGACTTGGCCGGCTATGGGCAGACAGGAAGATCTGTTAACATCTGCCTGGAAGAACATAAAAAAAATACATTCACTACCATTATTATGGAAAGTCAAGACTGGCAGACTACACTTTGGACTGACCTTCACACAGGATTAGATGGAAGAAAAATAATGTGCTATTTAGAAATCATTACAAATCTGATTAAAGCCTCCATAGCTCAGTCAGTATAGATGAAGCCCTTTGGTCGGAAAGACCTGGGTTCGATTCCCATGAGTGACGTGAGGAACCTTTATTTGGTCTCTTTCAACTGAAGGCAAGTTAACCAGTCTCATACGGAGGTAGGTGGTTTTTTTTTTTTTCACCTGGAAACTGTTTTTTTTTGTTCCCCAGAACAGGCAAACCGACCCCGTGAACACACATTGATTACAGTCATGAATATGTTCTCATCCATATGCTGGTCCTGAGTCCAGATAAAATGGGGGGGGGGGGGGGGGAGCAATGGTGAACTACCCTGTAAAAAATCTCACCAGGAATACTTTGTGGGCAATGCCTACCAAGTCACCTAAGGTTGGAAATGACTGAAAGGGAAAACCAGCAACAAATCTGATAGATTATTTTTTGAGTCAGCCATGGCTTTGAAGAACTCTCCTAACCGAACAAATACGGTTGCATTAATTTGCCAAAAATTTGGGAGACTTATCTTAAGAACACGTCCACATAACTGTATTATTTATTATTTTTTTATTTTTTTACGACATTGGAGGATGCCAAAATAGGACTAGTGAAAATCTTCTCGTGGAAAGACTTAGACGTTGGTTATGCATTTTTACTAGATAATTTAAGGAAATTACAACGTAAACTAGGATATACATTAAAATAAATTTTAATATACTTCAATATTCCGGCAACGTCACGTTGCCATTTTCAAGGAACTTAAGAACAAGACACGTGCACTCAGGCACAACAAACAGTGAGTGAGGAAGAAGCAGGAAGCTATTAATTCTCTTAAAGTCCTGATGGTGCCCCCTAGCAGGCAATGTTGGTATTCTTGGGCGATTGGGCTGAAGGTCTTCTGATGTAGGTTTCCCAAATTTGAGGCAGTCTCATGCAGCCAAATTTGTTGAGATTTGGATTGTTTCTTAGGACTGAAGCTGATTCCATGAAAAGCCTTTCATATTTGTATTTATTACGGTGTATTATCGTGGCTTTCTTCCACCATATTCTATGGCAGGTATCCAGCGCATGGTCAGCAAGACCAGAGTGGCTGTATTGGTGAAAACCGGATATAGTCCTTGTGTTCTGAAATTCTGATATTTGCTGTCCTGCTTGTTTGGCCAAAGTAGGACAGCTTACAGCTGCAAGGGACCTGGTATACACCAGGTAGGTCTGGGGGGGGGGGTCGGTCTTTAGTAGAGCGGATAAGGGATACCAAATTTTTTATATATGTTTTGTAACAAGAAGTTAAGTCATGTTTTTTTAGGATTTTTGTAATTTTTTCTGAGGTGTTTCGGATATAGGGTGTGGTGATGGATTTAGAGTAATCCTTGTTGTGGGGGGGAAGAGGGGGGGGGGTTGTGGGTTACTGGTTTCAATATTTTTTGGGGGGGGTAGCCATTGGCTGAGTAAGTGTTGAGAATGTGGTTTAGTTCTGTGGTTAGGGCATTGTCATTTGAACAGATAAGTTTAGCCCTGTTGTGTAGTGTCTTAATGACTCCATATTGTTGCAAGGAGGGGTGGCAGGATTGTTGGTGAATGTATCTGCCTGTATGTGTGTGGGTTTTCTATAAGACTGAGAAAACAAAGGTTCCATCAGGCTAGCAGGTGACTAGTGTGTCTAAGAAAGGAAGGCAGTTGTTTTTTTCCTCTTCCAGGGTGAATTTGATTGTTGAAGTGTATTAGGAAAGAGAGGAGTGCATCGGAGCCATGTGGCCAAATAGCGAACACATCATCAACATAGCGAAGCCAAATGGTTGGTTTTTGTTGGGCACAGTTTAAGGCTTTCTCTTCAAAAGTCTCCATATAAAAGTTGGCCAAGGGTGGGAAGAGTGGAGAACCCATGGCTGTCCCCTCTATTTGTTTGTAAAATTTTCCTTGCCATAGAATATGGTGGAAGAAAGCCATGATAATACACCGTAGTAAATACAAATATGAAAAGCTTTTCATGGAATCAGCTTCAGCCCTAAGAAACAATCCAAACCTCAACAAATTTGGCTGCATGAGACTGCCTCAAATTTGGGAAACCTACATCAGAAGACCTTCAGCCCAATCACCAAAGAATACCAACATTGCCCGCTAGGGGGCACCATCAGGACTCTAAAGAAGCAGGAATAGCTTCCTGCTTCTTCCTCACTTACTGTTTGTTGTGCCTGCATGCACGTGTCTTGTTCTTAAGTTCCTTGAAAATGGCAACGTAACGTTGCTAAAATATTGAAGTATATTAAAATTTATTTTAATGTACATCCTAGTTTACGTTGTTCCTTAAATTGTAATTACGTTGTAATTTCCTTAAACAATACAATTAAAAATTGTATTGTTTCACTCACTCATTGTTGCATATGCATTGTGCATATGTTTTGTGCTCTGATGATACTGATTTGAAATTCAGTAAAACATAAGCAGTTAATAAACATCATTTTATAAAATAGTTTGTTTGGTGTTGTTAATTCTGTTAAAAATAAGTCATGAATACTCTTTCACGCTAATAGTGTTCTTTTCTGGTCTTTTTTGCTTGTGCTATTCTTGTTCTCCCATTAGATGTTATTAGGCTTCCTAGGTAGTTAAATTCTTTTACTTGCCACAATCTTTTCCAATCTATTGTGATATTTATGATTTGCTCTCCATCCCTGCTACCTTTCATTACTTTTGTTCCTCATTCATTTTTATCTTGCATCTTTTGTTTTGGAGTTTATTCATCTCTTGAAGTGATTTTTAATTTTCTGCAATTAAGGTTATGTTGTCTTCAAATATTATTGTATTACTAGGGGACTCTGCCCCCTGATGCCTACGGCACCCCCCCCCCCCCCCCAAGTTCTGGACTGGTAGGCCAGTTCTCCTTGAATTCTGATGACTTGAATTTTGAAGATTTGAAAGGGGGTTCCACCCCCTGGTGCATATGGTGTCCAACCCCAGAGTTTCAGACTGGTAGGCCAGTTCTCCTTGAATTCTGATGACTCGAAAGCCCCCCCCCCCCCCCCCCCCCCCCGAGTTCCAGACTGGTGGGCCGGTTTTCCTTGAATTTTGAAGACTCGAAAGGGGGGGGATTACACCCCCCGAGTTCAGGACTGGTAAGCCAGTTCTCCTTGAATTCTGATGACTCGAATTTTGAAGACTCTAAAGAGCCCCCCCCACACACACACACAGTGCCCAATCCCCCAAGTTCCTGACTGGTAGGTCCGTTCTCCTTGAATTTTGAAGACCCGACACTCAGGGAGGGTAGCCCTGAGTTTCAAAACGTTTCAAATAACTTGACACAAAAACGTTTAAAAAAAAGCTTATCATTTTATATTATAGGGTAGGTAAAGCCTACCATTGAATTTCCACTATTGATTTTTTTATTTAAATTTCTTCAGAGCTTCTTCAATGTAAATATTAAAAAGCAAAGACAAAAGTCCACACCCTTGTCTAACACCTTTTCTTGTTTTCCTGTGACTGCAATTTGATTTTTATATAGTTGATAAATTAGTCTTCTGTCATTGTAATCTATTTTCAGATTTTTGAGGACTTTGGACATTATATTCCAGTCAGTGCTGTCAAAAGCTTTTTCTATTCAATGATGTGTTTATTCTAAGTACTTTTCCTATGATTATTTGGAAAGTTAGTATAGCTTTTCTTGTCCTACTACCTCTGGGGCCAAATTGATCATCAGATAAATGTACTTCTTTCAATACAGCAATAGATAATTCTAGTTAGAATTTTAAGACTGTGAGGTAAGTGGCTTAACATTCAGTGATCTTCAGATGCTTGTGCTTGGGCTTTTTTAGAATTGCTAAAATAATGCTTTTCTCAAAATCTGTTGGGATTTCACCAGTTGTGTATATTTGATTGATAATTTTATGTACTTTACATTTTGCACTTGTAAAATTTCTCCTGGGATTTGGCCTATTCCTGGTTTTAGATTGTTACATTTCTTTAAGAGCTTTATCAAAATCTGACTTTTAAGAAAAGTTGGCCCTTTCTCATCATTCTCTGGAGCAATTTATCTAATTTCTCTCCTCTATAAAGTTCTTCAGTGTATTGCACAATCATTGCATTATTTTATCATCTTTAATTAGCACTTTCCCATTCTTGCTCTTTATCGGGTTCAGTGTCTTTATCTTTTCTGTGATTTGTGTTTTTTTATATTGTTGTATTCCCTTTCAATTTTACTGCTACTCATGTTTATATTGATTGTTTTGCATGTTTGTTCAATCCATTTTTCTTTTGGCTTTCTTGGGTTTGCTTCTCTGTTCACCATGTTTCTATATTCCCTATATTCCTCTTGGTTTTTTGCATTTTTATGCTTTCTTCTTTGTATCGTTAGTTGTAATATTTCTCTAGTGATCCATGGCTTATATTGTAATTTTTTCTATTCTTTTTCAGATTGTTTTTCTGCAGCTTTGTTTATTTCTCTCTCTTTCTAAAGATTCCCACTGTTCATTAATTTCTTTTTCATGTGGCTTCTGGGAATTTATTAATTTGCCTGTTTCTTCTCTCGAAATTCTTTGCAAGCATTTATATAATTTTGTGTGTGGTTTATTTATGTATGATTTCTTCAATTGTAAATTACTTATCATAATGACTGGGATATGGTCAGTGTTCACATCTACTCCAGGATGACTTTTTAGATATTTTCACCTGGTTATGATTTTTTTTTTTTTTTTTCAGATGATTATGTAGTTTAATTGATAGTTGCATGTTGCCTGGTGCAATCCATTTGTATTTTTTTTTTTTTTTTTTTCTGTTCAAATAGTGTATTTGCTATGGTTAGATTGTGGCTTTTACAGAATTCGATGAGTCTTTTTTCCTCTTCCATTCTGTTTGCCTAGTCCAAATTGCCAATAATCTTCTCTTCCTTTCCAACAATTGCATTCCAATTTCCCATCAAGATCAAGTTTTCTTGATCATTTACTCTCATCAGTACTTCAGTCTGTTCATACACTTCTATTTCTTTGTCGTGTTATCTTGTTGTTGGCATGTATAACTATATAAGGGCTAAATAAGGATTATTCTTTCATTATATCCCCAAATAGTTTTAATCTTATGTCGTAATTTTTTTATTTACCAGGAATCCAACACCTGCTATGGCATTCAGTGAATCCAAATAGATCATTCTGTAATCTCTACTCCAGAAATCTCCAGTGTCTGGCCATTTTACCTCACTAACTCAAGAATGTCAATGTTCAGTAATCTCATTTCCATCTTTAAGTCTTCTAATTTTCCACATTGCTTCATAGATCTCAGTTTCCAAGTATCTATTTTGCAGGAATTTTGCTGCTTGATGGCATGAGAGGCCCTATGGTGATTTCCCTCTCCTGCCAGGGAGACCCTCACTTCCAGTTCTCAGAAGAGCTAGTTTCCCTTACTTGGGGGAATTCTTTAGTTCAGCTTCCATGCTATGTAGTCTTGGGAAATTAAAGTTGTGAGTTCCTGTTTCCTTCCACCTCGCAGTGATGTAACCATTAGGTTTCCATGCCTATATTGTTTGGTCTTAATCCTTGCCAAATTCTTCTTCAGCCTCAATCCAGTACTGGTGGTGCTGCTGCTCACTACTAGGGTAAGTGCTTTTATGGTGGTGCTGACTTGCCATGACATAGCTATCTTAGGGTTTTTGTGAGGTTTTAAGTTGAGCAGAGCTGCCCACTCTGTTCCTCCACACTCTAGTAGCAACTACTGCTGTTGGTCCACGACTGCTTGTCAGTGAGAAACCTCTGATTATGTCACACAGCTCACTTCCATATCTGGGGACCACTCCACTATCGCCACCTGTGGACGTGTTCAGTGGCAGTCAGCTCTGCCGAAGCTGAGCTGACTGCCATAAAAAGCTCTAAAAAAATTGTTTTCTTATAATTGTACATATAAATAAAGCATCTTTCAATTTTTTCATTAGTACTTATAAAACTTTGGTTGCATGTTTTGTGTTAAATTGTAATCATATTAAAATATTTCAAGTGATAACTGACAATTGTGAGATCAGTGATTAAGGCTGCCATTTCTTTAGTCTGAAGTTGCTATTAATTAATATTCATACCTTCTGATGGGTTGTTCTGTATGATATTTCAATTTGAGTTTAAATAAATGAATAAAGTTAATTAAAGATGAAAATATGGAGTAAAGAATCTTTTTGGAAACAAACAAAACAAACAAAAAAAAAAATATATATATATATATATCCATTTATAGAATTAACTTTCTGTTTTCAGCCTGGAATGTAATGAAGAATGTGCAATTCTTGAAAGGAATAGGCGCTTGGCTGAAGCCCTTAACATACAAAATCCTGATATATCTAATAAACCAGGACCTCCCAGCTATTCCAACTTTTTAAAGGAGGAAACAAAAAAAAGTCCATCTTCTGTAGCCCTTGTTTATGACAAAATATCAGATTTAGTTCAACTAGCTAAACAGGTAATTGATTATGACGTGATGTCCGATTTTACAACAGAAGAATTTAAAAAATTTAAGTTGTTTTAGGTGTTTAAGATTATTGTTCTAAGATAATATTCTTTAAAATTTCATGATAACAAATTTTGTTGATATGTTTAAAAATTGTTTTTTACCAACTCTAAATTGCTACTCTAAGATATTCTAGGGAATATCTAATTAGAAAAATACAGCATGATGTTAGTTGCATTACAGCATAAAAAAAAGCTATGATTTATAAAAAAACAAAATATTTAATACTGATTTTAACTGCCATGGCATTAATGACAACAATTCTGTGGAAAGATATTTCCAAGAAGATTTTCCTTTGGAAAATTGCCAAGGAATCAGGTGGTTTAGCTTTGACTTCCTCTTTCACAGTATTGTGATAGGATTGAGATTGGACATTTTGGATAATGTTTGCCATTCCTGACTTTCTTGATTATTAGATAATTTCTCACTGTTGTTGCCTTTCATCACAAACCTGCTTACTTTTTATGAAGAGGAAAATAGATTATGATAATATCTATTCACTTTATTTGCATTGCCTTTTTTTTTTTTTTTTTTAGCAAAAATTTTGATATCATTTCACATAATAACCACTGATTATAATGCACCAAATGAGCACTGATGATTACTTAATGAGATTATTGGAAATTGGTTTTAAGGCAGAAACAGAAATTGTTTACAAGGGAATCTTTTAAGAGCCAGGTGGTTAGGAGTAGGTTGCAGTGGAGTGGGGAATGACGGCTCTCATTTCAGTGAGGATTATATCAGTTATTAATTCAGTGCAGATGTTTGGATCAGGAGAGCAAAATCAATAATCTGACCATGGAAAAGAAGCATAAAAAATTCCAGAGGTATATTTGTATCAAGGCCTTGTAAAGATGCAAAATGACTTTCCTATCCTTACATGTCATTTTTCATTTCAATATCACAGTTATCATACATTATTTAACCGTGCCAAGGGCCTGGCCAGTTCAGCGAATGTTCCTTAGCACATACATGCTGTTATCCCATCTGTCATTATTGCTGAATTCTTATCTAAGTTATGCAACAGTCCTAGAACCTCCTTCTCATGTATCTCATCAGATGAAAGTTCTAGGGGTCTGTCTCTTCATCCAGTGTAGTGGTAGCAATGTGTGTCATCTTATGTAAACCAGGTTGATAGAGCTTAGTAAAGTGAGCATTCATTATTTGAACAGTTGCATCTTCATTCAGAAAGTTATTCTTTCTTTTGCTTGCAGTATAGTGATAAAATTCTTTTGGGTTGCCTCTAGTCCACACAGCCAATTTCTTCTCATATTCCAGCTTAGCTTTCTGTATTGTATTCATAATTTTTCTGGCCTGTGCATTATATCAAGAGTGTGTGGATTGCAGAGTTTAGCTGACAGACAGAGGAGAGGGGATATGATAAAAAATCTGTAAGTTACTAAAGAGATTCTATAAGATTGACACAGAAGAAATTTTTCAATACATTGGGAGGGAGGGAGTAGGGGATAACAGGTAGTTGGCAAGCACCCCAATAGTGAATAGGGTTTAAGTAGATGTATGATAGATATTGTGTTAATGGATAGTGGATTTCCTGTGATGAGTCTTTTGACTCCAGGAAGTGCCTGTATAAATAATAATAATATTTCCATTCCTTCCACATCACCTTTTTATGGATTTTCTGCTTAATAAGGTTTCAGTTGATTTAACTCCCACTCTGTTTGCTAATTAAACTATGGACACATTCAAATACTACTTTATTTAAGCATTTTTTCAGAGCTTCCCATGCACTACTGATATCTTTCCCAATCAGGAATTGATAACCATGGAAATGAACATGGTGTTATTCTGAGTTTGTCATAATTTCTAGCTTTGTAGTTCGACATTTAACCTAATTGGAACATCCATATACAGGGTGTTCGGGATAAATTTGACATATTTATAATTAATTATATTTTTCCGTAAGTTACATGTATTAACACACACTTCTCTTCATTTAAAAGGTTGGACCCTTCTTCATTCATATACAAGATGTCAGAAAGGATGGATAGCTGGAACCCACCTGAATCATGGAAGAGAATAACTTGTATCATGATGATTCGTGCCGGCCATCAAAATAAGGATATTTCGACTGCTGCCCAATGCTCCCTGAATACAGTAAAAACAATCAGGCATGAACTAGAGACTTGCAATGGTGACTACGAGGATGTAGCAAGAAGAAAGATCCCTAGCAGACGATCTGATTGCGTTCGTACAGCAGAATTCCTCGCAAATCTGCAGGAACAGGTGTTGAAGATCCCTGGCATTGGAATTCGGGCTTTGTCACGTGAAATGAATGTTGCAGCCTCTACTATGAAGCTTGCACTCAATGAAGACCTCCGCTACTACTCATACAAGCGCCGCAAAGGTCAGCTGCTTACAGAAAAGGCCCGTGAAAAACGTTTGATAAACGCGAAGAAACTTCTAAGCAAAGTGAAACATCCTGCGGAACCACAAACAATCTGGTTCTTTTCCGATGAGAAAAACTTTTGCCAGGATCAAAAACACAACACGCAGAATAACAGATGGCTTGCATACAGTACAAAGGACATTCCTCGTGTAATGCAGACTAAATTTCCCCAAACTGTGATGGTTTTTGGATGTGTATCCTCTGAAGGCAATGTGATGCCTCCGCATTTTTTCCAAGAGGGCCTCAGATTGATTTCAGATGGCTACGTGGAGTTGCTAAACACTGTAGTCAAGCCCTGGATAACAAGGGTAGCCAATGGTAGGCCGTATGTATGGCAGCAGGATTCGGCCCCTTGCCACACCTCTGGGAAAAGTCAAAAATGGTTGTCTGAAAATTTCTACGACTTCACCAGTCCAAATGTTTGGCCTCCAAACTCCCCAGATCTTAACCCCATGGATTATTTTGTATGGGGCGCAGTTGAAAAAGACACCAATCGCACTTCCAGTAATACAAAAGCCCAGTTAATGGATAAAATTAAAACAGTTTTTGCGGCCCTTCCCAGGGAGACTGTAGCATCAGCTTGTTCGAGGTTCCGAAGCAGGATTGAAGCTGTGATCGATGCTAATGGTGGTTATTTTGAGTAAATCTTGTTGATAGTATTGTAATTAACTCTGCCTGTAATGTTTTTTGTCAATTCATTAAATTTAATAGATACAAAGAAGATTTTCTTTTTCCTTACGAAACTGTCAAATTTATCCCGAACACCCTGTACTTCTCTGCTTCCCAGGTCAGTATGGCATGATCACTGTCACTAATTGGTAGCAAAATAGTCATGTCCTGAACTGCAGCTCCTTCTGTCATTAGGATTGTGTCTAGCACTCTTTGACCTCAAGTTTCTCATGCTGCCTGAGGAAGTTGTTTTGGAACAACTCAATAAATTCTCCTTCCTTCTTATGAGTTTTCTATGCTACTCATTCAGTGTTCAGATAATTTAAGCGACCCATAATAATTACTTGTTTAGCACCCATCATTATAATTTGGCAATGCATTTCATCATTCCTAGCCTACAAGATCTGTAACAACATGTGCCCATGTATATTTCATCCTCAGTTTCTGAGTTTCATTCATGAGTTTCTACCATAACTGGATTGAAATCATCTGATATCATTACTAGCCCCCTCCCCTCTCTTATTTCTTCTGTCTCTCTAAAATATACTGTACTCTTTACTCTCAATTCTGATTAGATCTCACTCTGAAAGCCAGGTTTCACTAATGCTAGTAATTTCAGGCCATTACATTTTTACCAAAACAACAAACCCAACTTTTTTGTTCTTGATACACTTCATCTGTGTATAGACATAACATGTTATATCCTGGCTTTTTGGTAAGATAGTTCTTGATTTTTACAAGTTGATTCATTCCTAGTGTGTGCTCATAAAGTGAGAATTTGTTTTCCATGTTAAATAAAGTCAACAAAACAACAGTTTATGCTTAAACAAAAATTTATTTTTCAGAAAAATCCAAAGTGTGAAAACACAATCTTTAAAATCAAAATCCTTATCTTCTCTTATTAGATGATAAAATGTCTTTTGCCATCCTTCTTGTATTCCTGTCAAATAGGTTGTCAAATTTGATCAAGGAAATTTGAGTTCTGGATCCAAGAAATGATCCAGAACTCAAAAGCAGCTATATTCTAGTTTTCTCTTTAATATCTTGGAGAAAATGATTGATGTTTATCTTAGTGTTTTTTTCCCCAAAAAAAACTCAGTGCAGCTCTTGTAGAAACATATTTTTCACTTGACTACTTGATATCAATATCTAGATATATCAAGTAGTCTAGTAGTAGCCATCAGAGATGCATCCCAGAAATATGAATACCTGGTGTCAGTTTTCTTTTATATAGAAAAAGCTTGTGACACAAGTGGTATGGTACATTAAAAGACCTTTATCTCAGAAGACCTTTCCCTCTTTTTATTAATCCCCTCCCCCTCTAGCCCAACCAAGCATAAGTTGAAGTTACACTTTTTTAACTATTATCCATGGATCCTTATTTGTAACACTTTTTGCTGCCAAAAGGTTAACTCGATAACAGAACTACTTCCTTGGATGTCTGTCATTCCTTTAGCATGAGGGGGTGACTGAAAGACAACTGCAAGATCATCTTACTTCATAAGCACTTGCTAATGGGTTCCAGTTTTCTGCTGAAAACCGGAACCCATTAGTGAAAAATAGTGTCTTCATGCACTTTTATCAAAAATACGATCTTTACCATTACCAATTAAGACTGTGATAAATTAATATCCAATTTGCAGCGGAAGGTAAATTCCTAGCACCAATTTTTGACAAGAAGGAGGGCGCTAGTGGGTCAAGTGCTACGGACGTGTTTTGAAGAGCTCCTGATTCAGATAAGTTTTACTAGGAATAATTAAGTATATATGCGTAATTGTTTAAGTAAGAGCGGCTGTAAACGTTGTACGCTACCGATATTATTAGTGTGGGTTTTTTTTTTTCTTGCTTAAACTAAATACAAAAACGTTAATATTAGACCTAGTAACCTGCAGAGAAAAAAAAAAAATGGCGGCGGCATTGTCATTCCATGATTTTAATTTGGATTTCAGTCGGTTCGTTAAATGTGAGGTCTGTTATATGTATTCCTTCGATTACATAAATGATTTGTGGATGTTTAGTGCGGATGGAAGAAGGGTGTGTGCGGAATGTGACCTGAACGAGGAATTGATGAATGCGAATATGAAGTTGACGACAGAAAGTGCTAGTACTGATTGTGTCGCGAGTGCACGTTTGAAAGAGAAGGATGGTGAGAAAGACAGGCGAAAAAATGTTAAAAAATCAGGAAAAAAGAAAAAGAGCGATTTGACAACTGTAACGGATGTTAAAAGGGACAAAAGTGAGGCAGAAAGAAACGAAATTGAGAGAACGAATGAAAGTAGAAATGGCGTGATGCAGAAATCGCAAGTAAAAAAATCGAAAGAATGAATGATAGTGAAAAAAGAATGACTGATGGCGAAAGTTGGACGCATGTTGGAACGAAAGTACTGAACCAAAGAAAGATGAATGACAGTAAAAGTGAGAAGAATGATAGCGAAAGTTGGACGCATGTTAGTCCGAAAGTACGGAAACGAAGAAAGATATCTGAGAGTGAAAGTGAGAAGAATGATAGTGAAAGTTGGACGTATGTTGGACCGAAAGTACGGAAACAAAGAAGGATGAATGAGAGGGAAAGTGAGAAGAGGGGGTCGAGAGTTAGAAAGTTAGAAAGATTTAATGATAGAGTGAATGCGTCGCGAGGTTCGGAAGGTGAATTGGATTGGATGAAGCAAGAAATGAAATGGATGCAGAATGAAATTAAGAGAATTCAGGTCAAAACTATTAAAATAAATCATGATGGCATGAAAGAGTTAACAAAAGATGAGCGAGTGGCGTTGTATGGCGACTCCATTATTAAAGGTGTGCTAGAGGATAAAATGCACAAGGTATGTTTTCCGGCGGTAAAATGAGTAGAGTGATTGAGGCATTGAATATGAGGCGGGAACGAGCAAAAGAGTTAATTGTATTAATTGGTACAAATGATTTGAGAGAGAACAAAGAGCATGTCAAAATGAATGTCAGGAGACTGCTTGGAAAGATAAAGGAGAATAGTGTGACAGGAAGGGTGGTCAGTGTGTTGCCTAGGTATGATTGTGGTGAAATGAGGCGGAGAGCAAGTATTATGAATGATATTCTGGCTGAAATGTGTGAGGAGATGGGAGTACAGTTTGTTAATGTGTGGAATGAGTTTGAGGGATGAAGTGAGCTGTATGGGAGCGATGGACTGCATTTGAGTGCGAGTCGCTTGGAGAGACTGCTGCTGGAAAGTGGAGAAGTGAATAGAGAGAATGAATCAGATCAAGAGGGGGGTGATGTGGAAGAGCAGGAGAGTAAGACAGGAGAGATTGAAGGAGTGGAAATGAATGTGGAAGTGAGTGGTATGAGTATAGAAAATGAGAGAATGGGTGTGCAAGAGGAGCAGGGAAACGGGGAGGCTCAGGGTGGACAGGGATACACAGCGTGAGAAAGGTGGATGCTCCAAGAGGAGGTGAGAGCATGTGTAGGCAGGAAAGTAATGGGATGATCAGGGATCAAAAGGAAACAGATGAAATTGCAAAGGGTTCTAAAATGAAGAAGCAGAAAGGGAAATGGTCCCAGTCCAGCATGGAGAGATCACATCGAGTGAGTGGTATCAGTGGAACTAGCTGTAGATCCAGAAATGAGTTGTTGTGTTTGTATACCAATGCTAGAAGTATAAGAAACAAGGCGGATGAAATGGTTGCACTAATTGCATCTGTGCACCCAGGGATTGTCAGAATAAGTGAGACATGGTTAGATGAGGATGACATCCTGACAGGAATAGAGATGGAAAGGTATGATGTGTTTCGTGAGGATAGAAGGGGTAAAAAGGGAGGGGTGTGCTATTGATGATAGAGAAAGAGATATCCATACAAGGTAGAGATGCAAGAGGGAAATGGGGCCAGTGGTTTTGAGGCAGTATGGTGTGAGATAGAGGTGAATAGAATCAAATACTTGGTAGGATGTTGTTATAGACCTGGTAATGTGGATGGTGGTGATAGTGAAATGTATAGTCAAATAAGCCAAGCAAATAAGAAAAGGGTGATCATTATGGGTGATTTTAATTATGGCAATATAGACTGGAATGAAGAGATAGCAACTGGAAATAAAGAAAATGAGTTTCTTGAGTTTTTGAGGGATAACTACCTCAGACAGTATGTAACAGAGGGCACAAGAGGATTAAGGGTCTTGGATTTGGTCATCTCATCGGAGGATGTAATTATCAATGAGGTATCAAATCATCCACCAATTGGTGAAAGTGACCATGAGGTGATTACTTGGGTGGTTGCCAGCAGTGCAAGGACCCCTGTGAAAAAAGGGTATAT
This sequence comes from Typopeltis vanoorti, assembly GCF_054136105.1. NCBI lineage: Eukaryota > Metazoa > Arthropoda > Arachnida > Uropygi > Thelyphonidae > Typopeltis > Typopeltis vanoorti. Next base: position 40,386,420 of record NC_143561.1, on the reverse strand, counting down.
GTGGAACTACAAGGGGGGTGATTATGAAGAGCTTAGGAGACAACTTGCAGGTGTAGCATGGAATGAGGAGTTAGCTGGAAAAGAGATCAATGCAGCTTGGGGGATTTTCAAAAAATATTTAGTGGATGCAATGTCTAAATGTATACCATGGGTGAGAAGGTTAAATAAGGTAGGTGTGAGATGGATGAATAAAGAGATTAAGCATGCAATACAGAGAAAAAGGGCATTGTGGAGGCAGCATAAGAGAAGTGGAAGTAACCAATTTCATGAGGTCTACAAAGACCAGGCAAGGAGGGTGACTTGGTTGGTGAGAGTAGCTAAAGAGAGGTATGAACAGCAGTTAGCTAATGAAGCTAAAAAGAATCCTAGGGAATTCTTTCGATATGTAGCCAGCAAAAGAAAGAATGATTATGGAAGGATGACATTGATTGGAGGAAATGGTATAAACACAGCTGTTGCAGAATGTGTGGTGGAGATACTTAATGAGCAGTTCATAAAGATCTTTCAATCTTGTGATTGTGACTTCATGGAGAGATTAAGAGCAGTTGATGATGGGGAGGAGAGACTGACTGTAAGTGAGCAAGAGGTGTTTGGGGAGTTGAGTAAACTAGATGTAAATAAGGCTGTGGGACTTGATAATATATCACCGCGTATTCTGAAGGAATGTGCCAGAGAGTTGACACCTGCCTTGACATATTTTTTTTAATACGAGTCTTGCTCTTGGTCAAGTCCCTAAAGAGTGGAAGGAGGGCAAGATTATGCCACTTCATAAAGGAGGTGATCGAACTCAAGCATCAAACTATAGGCCTATCTGTGTGTCAGGTGTTGTGGTTAAGTTGTTGGAGAAGCTTGTGAGAACTAGGATCCAGAGTTGGGTTGACAACAATGGTATAATCTTTGATGGACAGCATGGATTTGCTAAAGGGAGGTCGTGTTTTAGTAATCTACTTACTTATTACAATAAAGTGACTGCTTCCTTGGACAGAGGAGAAGGATACACAGTAATATACTTGGATTTCGCAAAAGCTTTTGATAGAGTACCTCATGATAAGTTGACAGTCAAACTAGAGCAGATGGGGTTGGAAAGTCACTAGTGGAGTGCCTCAGGGATCTGTTTTAGGGCCATTACTATTTAACTTGTATATTAATGATATTGGCGAAGATTTGGATGGAGATATTCAGTTGTTTGCAGATGATGCAAAGTTGGGACGAACCATGAAGAGTAGTGAAGATGTTGTGGCCTTGCAAGAAGACTTGAATAAATTGAGTGATTGGGCAAGCAAATGGGGATGTGAGTTCAATGTTGCAAAATGTAAGGTTTTAAAATTTGGAAAACAAAGATGGGATGCAGAATTTATGCTTGGTGAGAATATATTATTGGAAGTAGAGGAAATAAGAGATCTGGGAGTGATAGTGGATAAGGATCTAAAATTTAGGGGACACATCGCCAAAATTGTGAAGACAACACAAAGACTTCTGGGAATGATGAGGAGGACACTGACGTGTAGAAGTAGGGAGATTCTTGTTCCATTGTATAAGGCTTTGATTAGGCCACACATGGACTATTGTGCCGAGATTTGGTCACCTGGTTTTCAGAAGGATGAAGAGATGTTGGAAAGGGTCCAAAGGCGACTGACTAAGGTAGTTTCTGACCTCTGGAATGTCGAGTATGAGGAAAGATTGAAAAGATGTAATTTGCACAGTCTAGTGGAGAGAAGGAAGAGGGGGAGATATGATAGAGACCTACAAGTTGGTAAGGGGTTGCTATAGGATCAATGGTGGAGAAGTTCTACAGAGAATAGTGGGAGATCAGGGGAGAACCAGAGGTCATCCCTGGAAACTGTATAAAGAGGGTGTGAGTAGGGGAGTGAGAGGCAGGTTTTTTTCGTGCAGAGTTGTGAATGATTGGAATGCCTTGCCTGAGAGTGTGGTGTCTGCAAGGAGTTTGAATGTGTTTAAGATCTGGTATGATGAGATGTGTGTGAGATAAAAGGACCTCCTAGATGAGTCTTTGACTCCATGAGGTCTTGTTTAATAATAATAAGAAGAAGAAACTTGCATTCCTTGCATTTTAAGAGTAAAGTGCAAATAAATGTTCTTCATACCTATTTTCTCTACCAGTGTGGTATACAGAAGTCTTGGGGAGGGGGGGGTCAAAGCATTTTATAAATTTTCATCCTTTTTTTCTTAATTTTATATTTTTGTCACAGTATTATTGCAGATAAGTATAGAATTAATTTTTCTATAACTAAAATCTAAAGGAAGATTTGAACAAAATGTGTCCTTGGCATTTATCCATTGACCTCTGTTAGGATCATGTCTGGTTCTTGGCACAATCACCTTCCAACCATGTGGTTTGAATTGTTTGCATTAAAAGTTTAAATTCAGATATTTTGAACCATGCAGCCAAAACACTGCTAAATCGACTACAATGTCGATTTAGCAGAGTTTTGCACAACATGCACAAATACGCTCTATCAGTATTTGTGCATATTGGAGTCATTTAAATAAACATACTTAATAATTTAAAAAATTACTTCATGTTTGTAATTTATTATAACACAAATGTTAAAAAAAATAAACACCTTCATAATTATTTGTGTTTAAATTAAATATTATTGTAACTTCTCCCAAATTCCTTATGTAAATCTTGGTTCTCCAAGTGCAAATGTCTTTCATTGAAAAGAACCATCTTTGTTTTTTTCTACTTATATTAGATTAAACTTACATCATAATTCAAATTTCCAGTCCCTTGTCAAAGCTATTTACCATAACTTTTGTGCAGCATTGCTACTCTTGGGGGGGGGGGTCAGATTAATTGCTGCTAATTTTCTTTGAGTTATTGCATTGATAATTTCAGTGTGTCTTCCTATTACTCCAAAATCCAAAAATTTCTTCTCCATCATCTCTTTGATTCTTTGCAAGAAGAAGATCAGAAGAATCTTATACAGTCATTATTATCATCATCATTATGCAGGCATCTCCATGCAGTCAAAAGCCTCATTGTGGGAGATCCATTAGGAGGACTAGTAAGCTATCATCTAGTGGACTGACTTCATCTGAGTTGCTGGCGCCCTCTCTTTCTCTCTATTTACCCATTACATTGTTGGATCGTACATCCTGGTTTTTGGATCCGCCATCTTGTTGTAATGTTGTTCTTAATAAAATCAATTAATTGCTGGTTGATTACTAATTTTAATATACAGAAATTTATATTTATACTGCCACTACCCTATATTTAGATTAGCCTATGCAAATAGTAGAATCAATCTTCAATTAATTTAGCAGTCTCGTTAAACATATAGGCCGAATTTGATATTTTACACTTAAGGCTCCCACAAGATCTGAACTTTTTATGAACGGTGCAATGAAAAAGAATCAGGCACACACAATATTGAAATCAAGAAAATAAGATAATACAAATAACTTAGTTCTTCAGGTCAAAACATTCACATAGAATCAAACATCATATCTTCAGATACTAAATTCATAGTTCTCCTAATAATAAAAATTGTCAGGATCACCATTGCCACTAAAGTCCTGATCACCATCAGGACTTTAGGAGAAATAATAGCTTCCTGCTTCTTCCTCACTCACTGTTTGTTGTGCCTGCGTGCATGTGTCTTGTTCTTAAGTTTCTTGAAAATGGCAACGTGACGTTGCCGAAATATTGAAGTATATTAAATTTATTTTTAATGTTTATCCTAGTTGACGTTGTGATTTCCTTAAATTATTTAGTAAAAAATAATAAATAAAAAATGACAAACAATAGACAAATAGATATGAAAAAAATAATTAGGTGAAATTATTACTAATCAATTACAAAGTACAGTTATGCACAATAGTAAAACAGCAAACACAGTAAAATTTTTCTGTTAACTTTTTGTAGCAAGATGTACATCTTCTAAAATATGTTTTTTCCTTGTCTGAAGTCGAAGTGACATTATTTTCCTTTGGTGTAATTCCTAATAACTCTTTTGCGATTTCTTCTCTAAATTCTGTAATGCTAATGTTTTTATCAGTAACTCGCTTATATTCTATAAAAACGTTCACCACAGCAGAACCTAAAAGAATTTCATCTGCGAGTTTTCGGTACCATTTCACACTTATTCGAAAACAAGAAGCATAGGCTTTTACCTGATCGGATAGATCAATAAAACTTTAACTTTTGTTATAGTCTATAATAGCTTCCGGCTTTTGCACTTCATTACCATTTCTTGCTGTAAGAGATTTCATTTTGTTTGTGTGTTTTGTTGATAACATAAGCACTTCACGTTTATCGCACCATTTTATTACCACCACCCCTGTGTCACTTTCTTTACCAATTATTTCACCCTTTTTCAATTTCTTCTGGGACATCCTGTGGAATTCCCTTTTGATTTTTTCACAAAGTGCCTACAAGGTGTGTTTGTCTATTCAAAAGTTTGTGTGCTAATTCAATACTGGTATAATAATTATCTACATATATTGTGCGTCCGTGTCAAGTAGATTCTCACGAAGTTCCATAACAATTGAAGGTTGGAACACTATTAGTGCTATTGGTCTTTTCTGCGCACACTATATCTTGAAATCATATGTATATCCATCTTCAATGCACAATTTGAATAATTTTATGCCAAATTTGTGTCATTTATTCTTGATGTACTGACAAAAGGCAAGACTACCTCGGAAAGGAACTATCGTTTCATCTATGCAAATATTACTCTAAGGCGTCATTATTTTCTGGAAATTTTTTCTTATATGATTTATAAGAGGTGTAATTTTATAAAGTCTTTCAGAAGTATTTCCACCCTCGTTGTCTGTGAAGTGCCAGTTACTGAGAAGAAGATTGAACCGATTCCTTGACATAACTTGTTTGATTTCTGTAGAATAGAGGACGTTATTCTACCAATAACACTCTAATTTTGGCATCTGCACTAAACCAAACCAAATTTGCAGACCCAAAAATATCTTCATTTCATTGGGATTTGTGTTTTTCCACTTTCTTATCCTTGCTTTTGGTAAAATTGTCTTACTGAGTTTTTGAAGAGCGTATCTGTTAGTTTCTTGCACCATTAGGTCCAGCAGCCCTTCATCAACAAACATAAAAAAGAAGTCTACAGGCTGTTTATCATGCATTTCTTCAATAACATTTTGTTTTATTCCAAAATTATTATCCACAAACTGAAAATGTTTTAGATTATCACCTGTAATTTCATTCCATTGTAGGTCGGTTGAATTCATATTTCCAAGTATCTCATCTGAGGAAGAATCATTAGTCAAATGCAGATTTCTTATAACATCATCAATTGTTTTTTCTACAGAATGAGCAGCAGTAAACTGAGATGTACTAAGAGCGAAAACTTCGGTATTACCAGTTGTAGATACTTTTATTCTCTTTCTAGAAATGAGAGAATCTGAAGACACAGAACTAAGATCACTTCCATTGTAACTTTCCGACGAATATTCGTATGGTTCGTCATCAGATAGAACTTCATTTATCGAGGCTTCTAAATGATGTTGCTCATTTTCATAGTCTCCCATATTAGGGCAATTTATAACAATATTTATCACTATAACAAATATATTCCACCGGACAAAACACTGAATGCATATAACTGTTCGTACACGTCATAGATATGCAAGCTTGACCTTATGTGAAGTGCGAATCATGTGTGCACCGCTCGGTCCAGTCAGTAAAAAAATTCTTTTCAGGCTGTGTGGTGCACACGTGATTTACACTTAACAAATCTATTTAGCTGCATGAAACAGATAAAAAAAATCATAAAATATGATTATTTTATGTTACTTCCAGCAAATTGTAAAACAAAAAGAGGTTGGCCTGGGGATCACAAAATTTTTTAACGTTACAGCAGTCAACGTGTTAAGATAACATGTTGACTGCCGTAACATGATTATCATAACATGTTAAGATAATCTTCTTTCAGTAACAATGATGTCCTATTTTTAACATTACAATTGTTATTTTAGATTTAGGATTGTGGATTATCTACAGTCCTGTTTATAGTTAACTTTTAGAGAGGAAGGTTCTGTGGGTAGAATATGTGCCTTCCACATGCTTGGGATTTTTAGACCATCATTATGGTTAAGATTAGGGTGGTTGACAAGAATCTCACAGGCTTCCTTAAATTTGCATTCAAACCATGTTTTGGTATGATATAAATAACTGAAAGAGGCTTAAGATTCATTCCAAATAACATAGCAGATAAATTGCGTTTAGGAACCGCCAACATTGTAAATATAAATCATAAGAAAACAATAACAAGTAACTTAACAAAACACGAATTAAGAGGGGTGAAATCATTAAAATCAAATCCGAACATCGTAATAACTAGAGCCGATAAAGGAAGTGCCACCGTTATTCTAAACCAAACCACTTATTTAGAAAAAATGAATCTGCTAGTCTTGGACAATAGTATATAATGTGTTAACAGTGACCCAACCAATAGAATAAAAAAGAAAAGAGAGAAACAACTTAAATCTATTGCTATATGGCCTGAAGACACAGTCAAAAAACTACTAGTCGAAGGTATAGATAGCCCGAATTATCACCTAGCCAAGAAATTAGCGGCAACACTCAAGGAGTTGGTAGGTCATTGTCCCTCCTATATCAGAAACACACAACACTTCATAAACATAATCAAAGACGTTACATTAGAAAAAGACGATTTATTAGTCAGTTTTGACATCTCTGCCCTCTTTATGAATGTCCCAATCAATGACAATCCTTCTTTACAGAACAAATTCCCTCCAGATATAAAGGCACTCTTTGCGCATGTGTTACGTTCTGGTTATTTTGTATGGCAAAATGCTTTCTACCTACAAAAAGAAGGCACGGCCATGGGCTCGCCATTATCCCCCCCCCACCCCCCAATTGCTAACTTTTATATGAAACATTTTGAGAAACGTGCTCTAGATTCCTCTCCTTTAAATCCCAAAGTCTGGCTTAGCTACGTCGACAATGTTTTCGTGATCTGGTCCCATGGCCCCCAGACACTAGGCCACTTTATTTAGTAGCCACCTAAACAAACTACACAAACGCATACAGTTCACACTTGAGATTGAAAAACAGAACACACTTGCATTTCTAGATGCACTTGTCACAGTCTTTCCTTCACTGTTTACCAGAAACCGACACATACTGGCCAATATATACACATAAACTCCTACCACCACCCAACACAAAAACTAGGTGTCATTAATACTCTAAATAAAAAAACAGGGCTTTGAAGATCTTCTCCAATAAACATGCACTGAAAGACGAATTTAAAGTTATCAGCAGTACTTTTCCAAAAAACTGGTTACAGCCAAAACACTATTAACAAAATTCTCTACAAGACCTCAATAAAAAAAAACAAAGATAAACCAGATTTAAATGGACATCAGATAAAATAAACAGAATACTACAAAAAAATACAACCTCAAAGCCACCTTTAGACCTCCTCCAAAATTAAAAAGCTTACTCAACTCATCCAAAGACCCACTCCCTCCGCTGGCCCACCCTAGATTATACCATATTTATTGCACCTGTAATCTACCATATATAGGGGAAACAGGACGCACAATTCCTATCAGACAAAAGGAACATAAACGACACATTAAATATAACTATGGTGAAGTTGGCCTTTCTGATCATGCTCTGAACACTTTACATAGAATTGACTGGAACAATTGTTTACATCACGCCAAACATGGTATGAACTCAAATTTAAGGAAGCCTGTGAGATTATTATCAACCACCCCAATCTGAACAATAATGATGGTCTAAAAATCCCAAGCATATGGAAGGCACATATTCTACCCATGGAACCTTTCTCTCTAAGAGTTAACTATAAACAGGACTGTAGATAATCCAGAATCCTAAATCTAAAATAACAATTGTAATGTTAAAAATAGGACATCATTGTTACTGGAAGAAGACTATCTATAAGAAAGAATGTTTTTCTCATGTTGTCTTAAATAGAATTCAGCTTTGATGTAGTTTCTAAATAATTAATTTTTTTTTATATTTATTTTTCACCAGAGGTCATGCCAGTAGAATAACTGGTGATCAAATCATTGTTTCTTTAGCTTACTGTGTGTAATGTAACTCAGCTTATCCTTGTATATTTGTATATACTCCAGATGATGATGATCTTAATATGAAGATCGAAACATCGGGAAATTAAAAGAGTTATTTATAACATGGTTGTAAAGTCCATAATTTCTAAACTGTATCATTTTGCAACATTTCCAAAAACAAGACTCCATTTTGTCTCAGAATATGGTTACCATTACTCACCAACAGAAGGCTGTCTTTTAATTTATTTTTGACAGTGAACTGAAATGATGCCATTGACTTTCTCTTCATTTCAGGATCATGATAGTGAACCTATTATGTCACATATATTGCTTCATCTCTTTATTGAAACATGTAAATGTACAGATGATTTTCTGAGCTTCATGTCCTTTACTTAGTGTTTTCTAGTTGCACACAAAACTTTTTATATCCACAGTCATTAATAATGGTCATCACTGCTGGTTTTCCAGTACTGACCATGTTGCACAATTTGCAAGTTATGAAGCAATAAGTGTCCTTGATCAGTTCAATGTGACTTGTTTGTCATTTCTTATTGCTGCCACTCTTGAGGCTTGTGTCTGATTCAGCATCTAATTGTGCTGAACAGTATTGTCTCCATACACATTTATCTGATGGTTATGAATTTACATTGGACTCCTTCAGTTAAGAATTCAGTCATCTCTCTGTTTCATGCATCTCTAACAACTGCCATTTTGAACTACTTGTTTGCCGGGCTTATGTGACCATTCACACCACTCGTGGTGATACTATTACTGTTCACTCAGTGAATGTAAAACCTCAAAAAAAGGGATGTATAACTTTTATATTACTCTTCTTAATCAAATTTGAACATTATGAAATATGTATTAAAACACCAAAAACAAAAAAGCCTGCAAAATGCATGAGAAGGAAGTAGGAAACATGATGTTATGCATGCCATTTCAAGAAATCATCAGATTAAGATTATGGAGAGTTCTTTTCTTCCATAATCTGACAGTTTCTTGAAACAGCCAGCATACACACTGTTATGGTTCCTACTAGCATATTATGTATATTACAGTTTTATATCATTAGTCATACATACTTCCTGTTCTTAATGTTAAATTTCATTATATTCATATTTTACTTTCCATGCTGCTAACTCATCTTTATCCTATCATGAATTTTGAATCTTCATTTTCTGTATTATGTTTAATTCATGTTTATACTGAATTTCAGCCTTATAAGACTCTACAAAGTAAATATTTTCTTTCCTTTCAAGGATGTTCAGGTATATTTTTATATTAATATATCCTTCGAAATAAACTTCTATTAAAACAATAGTATATTTAGTGATAGGGATTACTCTTTTTGAATATTTTGCTTGTCTGTTGCAAATGGAACCAAATGAGCCTTAAGGTTCAGAATTCCAAATTTTGATCTTCCAAAAAATCTTTTTGTGATGAAGGATTACAAATTGCAAAATATTGCTATGAAAAAAAGTTTGTCTGTTTAATTTAATTTTCTTTACTGTTCAACTATTTTTTTTAAAAATGTTGTATGTATGCATATGCATGCATATTACATGAAATCTTACTTTGATTTTCATGTATTTCCAGTCTAAACACAAATCAAGAAGCCATTCTTTTCCTCCCATGAATAGTGAATCACGCCGTGTTATTCATGAATTAGCCCAGTTCTTTGGTTGCGAAACTCAGAGTTATGATCAAGAACCAAGTCGAAATGTTGTAGTTACTGCTTTCAGGTAATGCTCAGAATATTTTAAGAAATATATATTTTAAAAGTTATACTGTTAGACTTCAATTCCAGGGCTGAAAATGATTTCTCACAAGAAGATTAATTTACATAGCACCATCTATTATGAAGAGTGCACTGTAAAATTTTAATCTGTCATATGATACAAGGGATTTTAGAATGCAAAAGAAGTAGTAAATCTTCAGAGAGGAGCAACAAAGGAGAGATGGAGTGGTAGCAGAGAGTTAGAGGGAGATTATAAGTGGATACATCATGCAGCAGTGCTATACAAGTAACCACTAAGAGGTTCTAAGCATTATGTCTGCATTCTTAAGTCAAATTTCAAAGGAACTATAACGGCGCTGAATGCATGATAAGGGACAGATTATGTAGTTGCTGTACCTACCTGTTAAAAAGGAAATTCTGTCGGGAATCTAGTTGGTAAGGATGGCTCCTGTTAAAAAGGATTGAGTCAACGAATTGACTGTAGTATCTGCTTGCAGCTGATTGGGAAAAGCTCATAGTAGAGTACATGTACATCCAGAAGAGACAAATGCTTGAAACATAATACTTCCCAAAAGCTTTGCTCCCATACTTACCTCAACAGAGAAAAAACAAGGAAGCAGGTGTAGCTATAGGTTTGAGCAAATCATAAATAGAAGGGAATAGTCTTAAAGTATTTAGTCCATGAAATATAAAAAATCTCCAAGGAAGAAAACTCCTTGGAGAAATTTTTTATATCTCACGGATTTATATTCATCACTCAGAATATTAGATATCTTCAAACCAAGTACAGTATGTTGTTCTAAATAATTATTTTACAGAAGATATGCTATCCTGTGAAGAATGCTGCAAAACTAATTCTCAGAACTGACGAAGGATATAATGATCTGCTTGATGCTGCGTTAGTGAATTTCTAACTGCATTAAATGGACTAACATTCACAAATTCACTAATGCAGATGTCCTTTGAGCAGCAGTTCAATGCATGTGAGTGTATGTGTAATTTAATGTATAAAATGTATATTACTAGTCAAGTTGGACTTAAGAAGTTGCTACAGATTTATAGTGTAAAATTGAAGTAAACTGTTTTAACTTTGTTTTATGTCAGGTATTCAAATATGCATTTATACTAAATTGTGTTGTTTATCTACTTGTTGAACTTAAATTCGCTGTTTATTTTGAATTGTTTTAATAATTAATTAATTCAAATCTGGTAGGAAACTAGCCACCTAGCATATACTGCTTGGAAAGAACCCATATGGTTGCCTACTGGGTTCTTCTTGGAAAGAACCCAGTAGGCAACCATATGGGTGAGGTGCATCATTCCATGTAACAAGTCACGTGTTTGAAGCAGTATAAATTGGAGAAATATGATGCTCCCAAGTGAGTGCAACTGTGTCCAATCGGATATGATTGCCTTTAACTTTCTAAATTTTGGGAAGTTATACTGACTAATATCAATTTTGGTATTAGCTAATACTAATACCAAATTTTTCAAGAGGAATGCAAAGAGGAGTACATATTATTATTATTATTATTATTATTATTATATGGGCACCTCCCATGGAGTAAGAAGACATTGCAGAAGACCCAATCTATCCACACAATCTATCATACCTCTCCTTGAACCCATTAACAGACAAAACGCTAACAACTGACTCTGGCAACCCATTCCACTCATTCGCAACTTTCCAAGCAAAAAATCTAGTCCTCACACCCCTACTTTATTCAACTTTCAGGGATGACCCCTTCTTCTGGTCCCTTTAGCCAAGTGCTGAAACATTTCCCTTGCATCTATCCTATAAAACCCTTTAAGCAACTTAAATATTTCTATCAATTCCCCTCTTTTTCTCTTATCAACTAATTTCTGCAATCCAATCACCCTCAATTTATTCTCATAGGGTGCATTCCACAGAGCACTCATGATCTTGGTCACTCACCTCTGAATCCTCTCTGGTGCTTCCTCATTCTCAATCTTGCCTATCTCAACTTACAGTTGAGATAGTTGAGTTACTGAGTGAGCACTTTGCAAGAATATATCATCCAGGTGGTGACATTGCAGAAACGAATAAACCAGTAGATTATACAGGAATTGTGGTGAATGGAGGTGAGTAGTCTATTGCATAACCTCAATGTCAATACATCTGTGGGATTGGATGGTATACCAGCTCGTGTTGTGCGAGAAGCAGCTAAAGAATTGTCAGTACCCTTGACCATTTTGTTTAATTTGAGTCTCGGGTCTGGGTTAGTCCCGAGCAGGTGGAAAGAGGGGAAAATAGTTCCACTGCATAAAGGTGGTTCCAAGACTGCTGTTGTAAATTACTGACCGATTAGCATATCAGGAATCATTGTCAAGGTCTTAGAGAAATTAGTCAAGAAAAGAATACAGGATTGGATAGATGAAAATGGGATAGTGTATGGGGGACAACATGGTTTTGTGAATGGTAGATCATGCCTCAGTAACTTGCTCACGTTTTATAACACAGTGACGGCTGAACTGGATAGGGGTAATGGGTTTACAGTGAAACTACTGGACCTTGCCAAGGCCTTTGATAGGATACCACATGGAACCCTAATCAGTAAACTGGAGCAGATGGGGATAGATATAGGGTTGGTGAGATGGATAGGAGGGTGGTTGAAGGAGAGATACCAGAGAGTGGTTTATTCAGGAGTGGAATCAAAAAGACGTCTTGTGACTAGTGGAGTGCCGCAGGGCTCTGTTCTTGGACCACTGCTTTTCAATTTGTTCATCAATGATATTGGAAAGGATTTGAGAGGAAGTGTTCACTTGTTTGCTGATGATGCAAAGTTGGGTAGAGCAATTGTGAGTGCACAGGATGTCAAAATTTTACAGGATGATTTGGATAGTTTGGAGGACTGGGCTAGGAAAAATGGATGTCAATTTAATGTGGCAAAGTGCAAAATTATGCACTTTGGGGTGAAAAGAATAGCAGCAGTATATCGCATTGGTGGAACCGTACTCCAGGAGATTGATGAGGCCAGGGATTTGGGAGTGTTGGTGGATAGGGAGTTGAGGTTTAGGGGGCACATTGCAAAAGTGACTAAAACAGCTCACCAAATCACTTGGCTTCTGAAAAATACTTTAACATGCAGAGACAAACAAGTTGTTGTTCCTCTGTATCGAGCCTTGATAAGACCCCATCTGGACTTCTGTGCCCAGTTATGGGCACCAGGGTTTCTTCGTGATGGGGAGGAAGTGGAGAGGGTCCAGAGACGAGTGACCAAGATGATAGCAGGTCTGTGGAATGAACCTTATGAGAATAGGTTGAAGATTTGTGGGTTGCAGAAATTGGATGATAAGTGAAGGAGGGGTGATATGATTGAGACATTCAAATTACTGAAGGGTTTTTATAAGATTGATCCAGAAGATATTTTTGAAAATATGACTGGTGGTGAGAGGACTAGGGGCCGTGCATGGAAGCTGGGCAAGAGCGTGGTTGACAAGGTGTTAGTGCTGGGTTTTTTACTTAGAGAGTGGTGAATGAGTGGAATAAGCTTCCAGAGTCTGTTGTGGGTGCTACAACCGTGAATGAGTTCAAGGCAAGGTATGATAGATACTGTGTGAATGTTGAATAGTTGTTCTTGACATGATGTTAGGGCCTCCCTCGATGAATCTGTCGACTCCTTGGAGTTTCCCGGAACAATAATAATAATAATATCAATACTTGAGGTAGAAAAAGCTGTCAAAAATTTGAAATGTAGAAAGGCAGCAAGAGTAGATGATATTTGACCAGAAATGCTTAGATATGCAGGTATAAAAGTTTTGCAGTGGCTACACTTCATAATTCAGAGGGCCTGGACAAAAGGTCAAATTCTCTATGATTAGAGTAGAGCCGTCATAGTACCCATTTATAAAAAAAAAAAAAAGGGGGGGGGGGGAATAAAGCTGAATGTGAGAATTACAGAGGAATTTCTCTACTGAGTGTTCCAGGTAAGATTTATGCAAGCATACTTGAAAAGAGGTTGAGAAAGATTTTGTAAGAGAAACTAGGAGAAGAACATGCAGGGTTCAGGCCAAGTAGAGGGTGTCAAAATCCTTTCATTTAAGACAAATAGTTGAGAAATCTTGGGAATATGACAAGTATCTGTACTTAATTTTTGTAGATCTGGAAAAGGCACATGACAAGTGCCCAGAGAAAAGCTTTTCAAAACACTACAATTATATGGGGTGAATGGAACATTATACAGAGTAATCCCATAGTCTGTATTTAAGTTGTTAGTCAACAGTCAGAATTGAGGGAAATACGGGAAGATGGTTTGATGTAATAATCAGGGGCAAGACAAGGATGCACATTATCTCAACTCTTATTCATAATCTATATGGATCACATTATGAAAGAAAGTGGCATTAACCCTGATATTAGAGTTAGAGATGTCAAACTTAGCTCTTTGGTTTATGCAGATGATGTACTCCTAAACACATCTAGTGCAAGTCAACAGGATTCTCTAACAAAATTGAATAACAGCTGTAACAAATTTGGCATGAAAATCAATAGAAAGACTGAAGCTATGAAAATAGGCAGGAACATGGAAAACTTCAGCTGCATTCTGAATGGAGGTCCTATAGAACGAGTAAAATACTTCAACTATTTAAGCACTGTTTTTAGTGAAGATTTCAGGTTAAATCTGGAAATAGACAACAGAGTAAGCAAAGCTGGTATGGTGGGTAGCGAATAAATTTATATGGAATAAGAGTGAAATTAGCCAAAATGCCAAACTAGCAATATAGATGACAGTGTTCATACCAGTTTTAAGTTATGGATTTGAGAGTTGGATTAGAAATAAAGCACTTGATCAAAGGCTAGAGATCACAGATGTGAGGGATCTGAGAAAAATTAGGGGAGTGAACCGATGGCATCAATGGCAGAATCATGATATTAGAAAGGAACTTGATGTTATTAGCATTCAAGAATCTTTCAGCAGAGCTAATCTAAGGTGGTATTGCCACTTAAATAGAATGGATAAGGAAAGGTTTGCAAAACAGGTGTTTGATGACAAGATGGCAGAAAAGAGATTCAGTCAGCTGAATCTTATTAAATCCAATATTCTTCTTCTTTCCCAGATTCCATCAGGAACATCGGGAGTCTGTAAATGCTTTCCATCGGTTCCTTATCCTTGCTATTGGTCTTAGTTCAGCAAACTCTTCTCACATTCTATTAAAGTCGATCTCCTCCATGTATTTTTTTGGACTGCCACGCTTTCTCTTTCCTTGTGGATTCCATTCCAGGGCTGCGTGACAGATTTCTTCATGGTCTTTCCTAAGTGTATATTCAATCCATCTAAATTTTCATTTTCTGATTTCAAGGTTTGGCTTTTTGCTGATTTGTTCTTTTCCAGAGATCTTTATTAGTAATAATTTATGGCCGCCAAATTCAAAGTATGCTCCGCAGACATCAGTTTATGAATGTTTGTAGTTTTCTTTGTATTTCCTTTGAAACCACCCACGTTTCACATCCATATAAAAGACTGATTTAATACATGCATTAAATATTTAAAATTTTGTATCTGTGTAAATATTTTTCATTTTCCATAGTCTATAAGTTTAGCATATGCACTTCTTGCCTTTTGAATCCTTATGTCAACATCTCTAGTTGCTCCTCCATCTGCAGATGAAATACTGCTGAGATATGAAAAATGTGAAACAGTTTCAATTTTTCCATTTTCAATTGTACTTGGTGCCTTGTTGTTCACATTGATTCTCATTTCTTTTGTATTTATTTTCAAACCGACTTTCAGTGATTCTTCTTGTAATGTGGTTAGTTTGTTTTGGATATCTGCATGTATCCGAGCAATTAGACATATATCATCTGCATAGTCAAGATCATCCAAAGTTTTATTTATTTTCCATGATATTCCTTTGGCATGTTTCATTGCTGTCTGTTCTAAAACTTGATCAAGCACCAATATAAATAATAAGGGAGATAGCAGATATCCATCATGCTACACCTGGCATTGGAGCATTCCTTTGTGTGTGGAATGCACTTCAAAACAATATCTGGCAATAGAATCGGAGGCTTTTTCATAATCCACAAACAGCAAATATAAAGGAGAATTAAATTCACCCAACTGTTCGATTATTATTCTAAATCTAATATTAAAGTAAAATAATTATCAATATTTTACTTTAATATCAGAGTGCTTACAAGTAACAGACTAATTTGGAGGAAAAAGTGTGAATAGGAGATTAATAATAATGTAAACTTAATCATAAACATAAATATAGTGCTGTCATAGTAATAACCCTGAACACCCTTTGGGGGTATATATATATATATATATATATCAGGAAATCGATGATGATGATGATCACTATAGTAAAACTTATTTCAGTATATACTAAACAGTAAAGTGTTACCCCTACTGTAGTAAGTATAGTAGTGGAGAGTTGAATAAATTTATATGGAATAAGAGAGAGCTAAACCACCAAACTAGCAGTATACAAGAAAGTATTCCAACCAATTTTAAGTTATTTATCTCAGAGTTGGATTAGAAATAAGGCACTTGATCAAAAATTAGGGGCCGTGAACAGATGGAATCTAGTAGAATCATATTAAAAATGAAGAAATTAGGAAGGAACTTGATATTGTGTGAGCAAGATGATGTTCAAGTTGTATAGTTAGGCTATATTCCATACAGTAAGGTAGTGTGACCACGTAAATGGAATGGGACAAGAAACATCAACTTCGATGCCAAAATGGCAGGCAAAAAAGACCCAGAGGAAGACCAAGGTCTAGGTGGATTGATTCAGACAGAAGAACGAAATGTTAGATACAACAATATCAGAGTGATGACAAGTAAGAGAATGTTTTGAATGAAAATCGTTGATAGGAGATTAATAATTATGTAAACTGTCATGCTGGCCTCGAACACCTCTTTGTGTACACAGCAGGAAATTCATGATGTAATTTTAGCTGACAAATATCAAGAAATTATCATTATTTTATTTTCATAGACTGAAAATGTATAATAAATCTGTCTTTCGTACATGAAAGTTTATTTTACATGTTGTTTTGTCTCCTACCATGCAAGAAGCAGGTGCTGTTGCATTAACCGACAATTTGAAGTTAGCATGACACAGACATTCAGGAAGTAGTACAGATATTTGGTTGTTTTAGTTTCATTGTTGCAGAGAATGAAATGAGAATATAGGTTTGTCTTTAGAGAGAAGAGAGTTAAAAAAAAAAAAAAAAAAAAAAAAAAAAAAAAAAAAAAAAAAAAAACTTAAAAGAACAGATTTGGAGACCTATAGATTTATCTGGAAGTGTTTTCTTTCAGATGGTGAACGATCATCAGAAGATAAAAATCTAGAAGGCCTCTAATATATATATTTTAAAGAATAAAACGAAATGTGAATAAACAGAATAAAGAAACATAAAGAGTAAATGCCTATAGTAGTTTGGGCCATTTTTTGTTATCTTTTGCATTTGTTTCAGTCAACAGAGAAAAAAATTGGGGAGAATATTTTATTTGCTTCGAGACAGAAAGTGGTGTTTCCCTCTCATACTGTAAACTAGAAGGAAACTATTCAGACAGAGACCTGTTATCATTATTAATGAAAGGATTATTTAGTGCTGTAAAGACAACAGCTTCTTCTAAGTTTTCTCCACATTTGCAATCTGAAAAAGTGTTTACACTGAAATTTACTGAAATTAAAGATGCCAAGAAATTATATTCTTGGTTTCATCCTATATCCTTCATACACGGTTTCTGTGTGAAGTATCCTCATGACTGGGTTACTTGCATAAAGGAGCTAATGGCTTCACATAAATTGCCTTATTATCCCATAATGCAAGGCACATATCCTTATGGATATGTATAATACTATGCATCAATGGTTGAAACCCCAGACTGGTTTCAACCTTTATTGAAGTCTCATCAGTGGGAGTCGGACCCAGAAAAGATACCAAAGTTGAAGTAATGCAGAAGTCCTATATTTCCAACATGCAAGCAGGCAAAAGGTGTCGCAGCTTATTACTAAAATAATCTGAATTGGAGATAGATGTTGAAAGGTTTTTCACTTTGTTATATTATAAATAAATTAATTAATCATTAAATTAATATTTCTTTTAGTTTAAGGAAAGATAAATTTTTAAAAAATTAATGTTAGCTTTAATCAGAGTGAGATGACTTACTTTGAAACTGATGAAACACAATGTATTACAAAACCAAAGTTGTTAATCCTAGAAAATTGCAAAGAAGGTTGTTTTGTTGTTAGTATTTTCCCCTGAAATTAAATTTTTGTGAGAGAGAAATTGTCTCTCATCAAATATTTTTTAAACAAATTCTATGTAAGTCATTATGTTACATACCAACAGTAAGATGGAAAATGATGTTATTTATATTGAATGTGCAGCCATGGAAATAGAGGAGAAAGAAATGGACATTAATAAAGAAATAGTGTGTTTAAATGTTATCCTTCATTAGACATAGCACGAAATTGAAAAATTATTTAAATTAAGGGGATATTAAATCCCACATTATTTCAAAGCCGAATAAGAAACTCAAAGATAGAAATCTAATCTAAGAGTTTCATGCTGAATATAGAAATATATAAAGTTGGGCGAGTTCAAGCGTAAGCCAACACCTGATAGTGCAATGCCAGGGCAACTCATTGCAATGGTGGATCAAGCTCCAATCACTGTTCTTAGTATTTACCCATAATGTAAAAAACAGCTCCTATGAGATGTATTACTGTTCTACATTATGAAGGTCACTACCCAGACCAGTTTCGACCTTTTTTTGATGTCTCATCAGTGAGTAGGTAGACCTGAATAATACTAAGATGGTAGTGAACAGAACTTACATATACTCTGCTGTACGAATTTCCAAGAAGGTGTACCAATAAATTATTTAAAATAAAGAGCCAAGAGGCTTCAATTCGGCAACATAAAAATTATTTAAATTAAGGGGATATTAAATCCCACATTTTTTCAAAGCCGAATAAGAAACTCAAAGATAGAAATCTAATCTAAGAGTGTCATGCTGAATATAGAAACTATATAAAGTTCAGCGAGTCCAAGCGTAAGCCAACACCTGGTAAAAAATTGCAGAAGTAGCAAGAGATTAAAAGGCTGAAAAGAGAAAGAAGCAGGTGATCCGAAGGATTAATAAAGACCGATCAAACAAGGTAAGTCAAAATTATATTAATTATAACAAAATTATAGGCAGGGCAATCAGGGATGCTACTGATATTCAGCAATTACAAAATGATTTGAATAGACTGGAAATCTGGGCAAACGAAAATGGCTGTGTAAAGTTATGCACTTTGGCGTGATTAGAGTTCCAGCGGCATATTATATTAGCGAGATTATGCTACAAGAAACTGGAGAGGCAAGGGATCTTGGTGTATTGTGAATAAAAATTTAAAGTTCAAAGGAGATCACATAGTAAAAGTTGCAAATACAACTCCGAGGATAATTGCTATGTTGAAGCGAACCTTGACATGTAAGGATAAGGAAGTAATTTTGTCTCTTTATTTGGCTTTGATAAGACCACACTTGGATTACTGTGTGCAGATTTGGTCTCCCAGGTTCCAAGGGGATAAAGAAGCTGTGGAAAGGGTGCAAAGAAGAGTTACAAAGATTATATCCGGATTATGGGATTTACATTATGAGGACAGATTGCAAGTATGTGGATTGCAGACTCTGGTTAACAGGAGAAAGAGCAGTGATATGATAGAGGTCTATAAACTTTTGAATGGTTCTTATAACATTTCAACTGATGAAATTTTTCGTTATATGGAAGGTGGGGAGAGAACACGGGGGGGCATCCATGGAAGTTAAATTTATTTGCAGTCAAGAAAGGGTTAAGAGAATAATTTTCCCTTATGGGTAATGAGTACATCTGGTGTGAATGAGTTCAAGAGTAGGTATGATAGCTGGGTTGGATAATTTACAGCATCCCTCGATGAGTCCTTGACTCCCTGGAGGTCTCAGATAATAATAATAATACCACATGGAACTCTATTATGCAAATTAGAACAAACAGGGATGGATATGACACTGGTTCAGTGGATAAGCAGGTGGCTGCTGAACATATCAAAAAGTGGTATATGGAGGGGCAGAATCGAATTGAAAACAGGTGACTAGTGGTGTGCCACAAGGTTCAGTTCTATTTAATTTGTACATAAATGATATAGGATATAACTGAAAGGAAATATTCTTTATAAAAAAAAAGGATGGATTAAATAGGCTGTCAATATGGACAAAAGATCATGAGTTTCAGTTAATGTGAAGAAATGTAAAGTTATGTATTTTGGGATAAATAGATTACAAGCCGTATATCACATTGATTGCACTGTACTCCAGGAAATAGGTAAAGCTAGAGATTTAGAGGTGGTGGTAGAAAGAGTGTTAAAGTTTAGAGAACATATTGCTAAGGTAGCCCATAAGATTTCTTGGCTATTGAAGAACACATTAACAGAGATAAAGAAGTTGTTATTCCTCTTTATAAGGCCTTGATATGTCTACATCTGGATTACTGTGCTCAAGTCTGGCCTCTTTGGTTTCTTGGGGATGAGGAAGTGGTGAAGAGAATTCAGCGGCAAGTGACTAAGATGGTGAGCAGACTGTGAAATGTTCTCTATGAGGATAGATTAGAGGGTGTGAATTGCAGAAGTTGGTTGATAGGAGAAAAAAGTGGGGATATGGTAGAAACATTTTTAAAAGATTTCAGGAGACCAGAGTCAGTTGGGAGTGCTTTGTCTGTTAATTGGTTCAAGTAGAGGTATGATAGATTGATCTCCTACGATGAGTCTATGAACTCCATGAACTTGCCCATATAATAATAATAAAATATTTGTATAACAATTCTTGTCTTATTTATAAGACTAAGATACATTATGAGATTTATTTTAAAATTTGGAGAAACTAGTATTCTTTTAAAGTAAATAAATATGTTGGAAAGAAACCAAATAATGGCATGAACCTAACCAAATTTTTTATAGGTATAGAAAAATATATAAAAATATTTTTTTATCATGCATCTTTTTACAATATATATATATATACAGGGTGTTCGGGATAAATTTGACAGTTTCGTAAGGAAAACGAAAATCTTCTTTGTATCTATTAAATTTAATGAATTGACAAAAAACATTACAGGCAGAGTTAATTACAATACTATCAACAAGATTTACTCAAAATAACCACCATTAGCATCGATCACAGCTTCAATCCTGCTTCGGAACCTCGAACAAGCTGATGCTACAGTCTCCCTGGGAAGGGCCGCAAAAACTGTTTTAATTTTATCCATTAACTGGGCTTTTGTATTACTGGAAGTGCGATTGGTGTCTTTTTCAACTGCGCCCCATACAAAATAATCCATGGGGTTAAGGTCTGGGGAGTTTGGAGGCCAAACATTTGGACTGGTGAAGTCGTAGAAATTTTCAGACAACCATTTTTGACTTTTCCCAGAGGTGTGGCAAGGGGCCGAATCCTGCTGCCATACATACGGCCTACCATTGGCTACCCTTGTTATCCAGGGCTTGACTACAGTGTTTAGCAACTCCACGTAGCCATCTGAAGTCAATCTGAGGCCCTCTTGGAAAAAATGCGGAGGCATCACATTGCCTTCAGAGGATACACATCCGAAAACCATCACAGTTTGGGGAAATTTAGTCTGCATTACACGAGGAATGTCCTTTGTACTGTATGCAAGCCATCTGTTATTCTGCGTGTTGTGTTTTTGATCCTGGCAAAAGTTTTTCTCATCGGAAAAGAACCAGATTGTTTGTGGTTCCGCAGGATGTTTCACTTTGCTTAGAAGTTTCTTCGCGTTTATCAAACGTTTTTCACGGGCCTTTTCTGTAAGCAGCTGACCTTTGCGGCGCTTGTATGAGTAGTAGCGGAGGTCTTCATTGAGTGCAAGCTTCATAGTAGAGGCTGCAACATTCATTTCACGTGACAAAGCCCGAATTCCAATGCCAGGGATCTTCAACACCTGTTCCTGCAGATTTGCGAGGAATTCTGCTGTACGAACGCAATCAGATCGTCTGCTAGGGATCTTTCTTCTTGCTACATCCTCGTAGTCACCATTGCAAGTCTCTAGTTCATGCCTGATTGTTTTTACTGTATTCAGGGAGCATTGGGCAGCAGTCGAAATATCCTTATTTTGATGGCCGGCACGAATCATCATGATACAAGTTATTCTCTTCCATGATTCAGGTGGGTTCCAGCTATCCATCCTTTCTGACATCTTGTATATGAATGAAGAAGGGTCCAACCTTTTAAATGAAGAGAAGTGTGTGTTAATACATGTAACTTACGGAAAAATATAATTAATTATAAATATGTCAAATTTATCCCGAACACCCTGTATATATAAAAATCTGTGATGCAAACTGTGTATATGTAGAATTCATGCTTAGTTTAAACAGTACTGTTATTTGTAGGAAAGAAATGTAATTCTGTGCTTGACAGATATAAAAATGTGAAGTCATAAGTTTGTATTAGCTACCAAGTGAAACAATGGTGAAATATGTGCAAAATCAGCTTATCGTAAAGGCAATTATTCTAAAAATATAGATTCATCTTGTGTGTGAGAGAGAGATAGCGAGCACTTGCCTGCATTTACTCTATTGTTAACTATTTAACTTTGTTTTTTCTAGGGAAAAGAGCTATATTCCATCTGTGAGCATTATGTCTGTTGTACAGAGAGATCTCGGTCACCGTAAAGGACCTGTACCAGTTCTCTTTACTCATCAAAAGGAAACAAAGGGGAAATTGCCAGTGTCTGTTGAAAAGCAGGAGCCTGTGATTGATTATTTTGACTTTTGCCCATAAAAAAAAAGCGGGGGGCTGCCAGCCATTACCAAAACAGATATGAATGATTGGTACAACTGTGATGTATAAATTTTCATAGTATTAAGATACTATGATAAGCTGAATTTTTTAATGCATTTTTTTTTTTTCATTTGCAATATAAAGATATTCCCAAGGAATATCTCTCAGGGTCATTATTTAAGATTCACAGCTAGGTTAGTTGAAAAACTAATTTGTGAGCAAGTAAAAGAAGAGAGAGAAGACTTGTGGCTTTATTCTTTCTGGTTCTAAGATTTTGGGATATTTATATAATTTTGAACATGTATAGGCTATATTGAAGGTTTGGATATATATGTAATGTTATTTCAGAAACTGAGCTTTCTATGCTCCTTTATATAGTTATATCTGAAATCACTTCATCTTAGTTCTTTGTATAAATGAAAATGATAATTAAAAAAAAAAATACTAGGCTACCATGTACGTTAATAAATTAAAGGTGGTCTCCTGCTGTACTTTATAAATCACAAAATCAGACTATTATGAATTAAAGCACAGCCCAATTCACTATTAGGACACTCTCATGAGTTAATGGATTTTTGTTGCAAATATACCATATCATTAGTGATGTTTTAAAAATTCTCTTTACTGGTATATCATATTGCTTTAAAGTTAAGGATAAAGTATAGTTTAAAATGGAAAGACAGAAACTGAAGAGGATCCAACAAAAAATTGCAAAATATCTTTTCTTAAAAATGTTGAAAACTAAAATCAAAGGTTAAACTGAACCTATTAATTACTTAGAAGTAAGGCATTCTGGACTAAATGGAAGTTATTAAATTTTGGCATTTCATATTCATAACTATGCAATGACTTGATAATTTAAAAAAATGTAACTGGAAAAAAATATTGGGTATAATCAAAAGCTTTTTGATGCAATATTTCCCACTGAGGTGAGAGAGCAATGCTGAATGAAACCTGTGAATTATAATTTTCCCAGCCAAATTTAAATAAAAATGACCCTGTGTCTGTTTCACAAATGTGGAAAGTCATAATTAAAAAATTGAAATATAACTCTTTCATCCCATCCAGAAATCTGAAACCAAATTTTTTTGGCTACACTCAGTTTTCATTATTATTATGTAAACATCTCCATGGAGTCAAAGGGCTCGTTGTGGGAGAGCCTACTCTGTTATTTACACAATACCTATCATATCTCTTAAACTCATTCACTATTAGGACACTCTCAACTACCACTGGAAATATATTTCCATAATTCACCACTCTCCAAGCAAAAAACCTAGTCCACATGCCCTTGCTAACTGCACTCTTACACAACTTTCATGAGGATGACACCCCCCCCCCTTATCTGCTTGTTATAAACTGAAGTCTTTCTTATGTATCAATCATAAAAACTCTTTAGCAACTTATGTCAATCATGTCTCCTCTTTAATAATAACAATGAACTATAAAACAGACGAAACCTCACAGTAAAACTAATATGTTTGGAGAATTTTTGCCTAAATTTCATAAGCATCTTCAGTATACAAACAACTAAAACTGTCAATATCCTAACTGGAAAAAAAAAACTTGCACTAAGATGATAGATATAGACCATCAGATCTATGTTTAGTGGAGATAACATGCTTAGCAAGTAAAGACTGTTCAAAGCTCATGATATTTAATATATGACTTATGTTCTTCATGACAAATAAAAGCAGAACTTCCAAAATAAGAGCAAAGAATCTGGAAAACTAAAAAGTAGAAGCTTATCCTTAGGTGGGATAAGAAAAGTGGAGAATTTTTCTGACAGGGTGAAAGTAAACAAAAATGTTTAGTGCTTTCAAAATTTTCTCTATGCTTTTGGAAATGCCTTGCACACAGGAAATAGTAATGCAAGTTATTTCTTCTGCAGTAGAGGAGGCAGAGACTCTAAAACTATTAAATGCTTTTTTTATGAATAAATCATTAAAACTATTTGATAAGAAGTTAGATTTAATATGTTGTGTTGTAATTCTTTTTGTAAAAGTTTGAAGAACATAAGTGAGTCTTATTCTGAAAAACTGAAACTTGTAAGCTGCTGTCTGATTGATGAAGAATTCTTTGATATGGAAAAAGCATGCGACACTGATTAGATATTTGGAATACTAAACAACCTACACAATTTTGGTCTTAGAGGGGGAATATCCCTCTTTTTATCAAGAACTCACCTAACAAAATCTTCCAAGTCTGAGTAGGAAGTGCTCTCTCCTGACTGTATAACCAAGAGGAGGGAATACCACAAGTCTCAGTTTTTAAGTGTCATACTTTTTGCAATGATTGCAAAAAGTTAACTCTATAACAGAACAACTTCATCTAACAGTAAGTAATGTCCTCTGTGTGGATGACTTCATCTTCTGTCATTCATGTAATATGAGGATCACAGAAAGACAGCTGCAGCAAGCCATTGACCACTCTCAAAATAGACACTTTTTATGCAGATGTGGTCTTCATCCTGACCCAGAATTCTGACTAGGACAAACATTAATTCCATTTCACCAGAAACTAAGTATTTGAGACTCGTATTTGACAGCAAACTCAGTTTCCTCTCTCACACATGTCAGTTAAAAGACAAATGCTATAATGCATTGAATATTCTATGCACCTTTAAGTTGGGACAAACTTAAAAATTTTAAGAATCACACATTCTGATCTACTGTGACACTGATACAGTGATAACAAAGACATACATCATTAGTGGGTTGTCTTTAACAGTGAGTAGAACACTGAGTCTTGTGTGCAATGACCACTATATAGCCAGGCACGTGCACAGCTTAGAGGGAAAATTAAGTACTACTATTGATTATTTTTTAGGTGCTGGTTTGAACTCATTATGGACTTAAATGGAATAAATACAGCACATATAAATAATTAAACAATACGTTTAATCACTCCTGTATTTCATCTCAGTCACTAAGTATTTTCATTGTAATCTTTTCCACTTAGTGTTTGTGCAAATTTGTGAGTGTTTTTGCAATTTTAATAGTGTTTCCCTGATGATATATCAGTGACTAAGATGAAATATAGGAGTGATTGATTAAACATGCTGTTTAATTATTTATATGTGCTGTATTTATTCCATTAAATTCCATAATGAGTACTATTATTATTATATGGGCATGTTATGTAGTTGAAGGATTAAGTAAGGAAGACAGTGAGTTGCAGTGGAGTAGTGTGTACTCCTATGATAAGCCCTTGGACTCCTTGAAGGTGTTGCGTAATAATAATGGACATCTCCATGGATACATGTTCATCGCAGGAAGGTCTACTAACATTTCACCAAGCACTAATCATGAGTCACATAATATCCGTTGTGTTTGCTTTAAGCTTATTCACTGACAAATTACCAGATTCTGGCAATCCATTCTGCTCATTCACTACTCGCTAAGCAAAAAAAAAAAAAAAAAAAAAAAAAACTAGAAAGCCACAATTTTTCTGTTGCATTTTTCAGTGTATTTAGTACATCGACAATTTTTAGCATCATGAGTAGCGTGCTACCATGTGACAATAGCAATTGTTACATGGCATACCACTTTTTTTTAACAATTCACTTCATTTCATTTTCCTATTTGAGTTTTTAAAAATTAAAAAAAAAAACGATATCACTTCACTACTTCTGAGTGCATAGTTTTAGGGGATTTTTGAGAAACCAGACTTTTTTTTTTTTTGTGATATAAGATAAAAGGCAGTCATTTCACTGTGTAAATGCACAAACCACACTGCATCCATTTGTGGAGTATTTACACAAAATGTTGAACTTTTTTCACTTGGTTATATTATACTATAAATCAAAGATGCCAAGAAATAATATTCTCGGTTTGCTTCGCATTTAATGCTGTGGAAATCAGCCTTGTAGCAGCATTGTGAGTAACCAAATTTTTTGATAACAGTGGCATTGTCTAGTTGATGCCTTCCATTGTAATGGTTCTGGTTTTATAGCCAGGCCACATATTTCTCAGTATTGTTTACTGATTTCCACTAGGACTAGAGGTGATCCTTTATCTGCTTGGCATATATGGCTAACTTTAACAGGGTTTAGTCTGCAGTTTGGATGGTCTCCTCTGACATCCTTTCTTGGTGGTTATGGATTCTGCTACACCGCACAGTAACATCTTAAAGTTTTTCTTACTTTTTAAAGTGAACATATACTACTGGACATTTTTATAATCTAAAAGCTTAGTAAATGTATGGTAGTCAGCTACTGTCTCTGGCTGTATTGGGACTTCCTTATCCATGTTCCGGGCTTTTGTAAAATTTATGTTACAGTTTTCAAGTGCTGTGGCCACTGCTGTCCATTGTCCTTTGGCTCACGGGATAACTGGAGAAATCCATTCCTTATGTTGTTTCATTTCTGCTTCCATGCAGTTGCAGTTTTGTTTGATGTTGGTTCCTAATGTCATTTTTTCCTGCTGACTTCACAGAATCCATCCTCCTGCTCAGCTGTTTCCTTGGTTAAATCTAGCAGTTTGTGATTGCAAAGTTGGAACTCTGGTCTGTTGTCAACTGGAGTGGTTGTTGGTCTCTCAAGCTAGTGCAAATGCCTACTCTAGGCTTTCCCATTGGAGATCACACATTTAAAGTTCATAAAGAAATTGTAAATTCTAAGTTAAGAATAAAAATTAAAAAAAAGAAAGGAGAAACAGAGTAAATCTAATAACTAACAGGTACTTACCTGTCTCAAACCCCCCAAAATCACTTGAGATACAATGAATCATGATCTCAATGAGATTTTAGTTCAGATGAAATCAAAGATCAGATGCCAAGTTGAATTAATGCAGAAATCATGTATTCGTCATATACAAATAGTAAAAAGGTGCATTGCCTTATTATTGAAATACTCTAGATCAGAGATAGATCTTCAAAGTTTCATAGTTGTTTCACTTGTTTTTCAAATTAAATTAAACTTGCCAAGAAATTAAAAATGCCAAAAAATTATATTCTTGATTTAATCCTTTATCCAAGTGTAAATAAACAGTTTGCATGTGAATTCCCACTGATAAGACCTCATAAAGGTCAATGAAGGATACATAAAGATGCCAAGAAATTATATTCTTGATTTAATCCTTTATCCAAGTGTAAGAAAACAGTTTGCACATGAAGTCCCACTGATGAGACCTCATAAATGTTCAAATCAGTCTGGGTAGTGGCCCTTCCCATAATGCACAGCATTATACATGTCCGTAAAGGTATGTGCACTACATTATGGGATACTAAGGTAATTGAAGTGAAGTCATATGGATACTTTTCACAGCTGCTTTCAACAGGCTTAGAGGAAGGTGGCATGACAATAGCCAGTTTGTTAAAATAGTGTCTATTAAAATGCTCATTAAAAAAACAGGCCCAAAACAGCAAATAAGCAAAATGCATATAAGTGGAGGTTTCGGATTTATGTGAAAGCAACAAAAGACTATGACAGTGTGTCTGTAAATTGTATGTTTCTTCTGACCTGATTTCTTCTTTGCAGGAAGAAAAAACCAAGTTTCTGAAAGAAACCAAGCTTGTCACCTTTGTGTACAAAGGGATTATATCAATATCAACTGAGATACAGAGGGTCTATGAGTAAGTGATGATTAGATAGTGTACATGAGAATCATTTATTAACTAAATTTTCCTGTTCTTGATTTCACCCAGAAATCTGGGTGAAATCAAGAATAGGGAGTAGTAGTAGTGTCATCAACAAAAGGATGTAGGGGAAAAATGGGGAAGGGGGTTCTTAAAGATGCTATGAATAATGTAATGTGTTCACGACAGGAAGGATGAAGGTATGTCAGCTCAAGAACAAAACTTAAATACTGCCCGAAGAACTGAATATTATCAAAGGGTAAGGAGAAGTAGAATGAGTACTTTCTTATGAAAAATGAGACAAGACTATGTTTAGGTAGAATTGAAGTTCAGTATTTAAGACATCGATAATTCAGTCCAACAGCCAAGAACACTCAATTTAGCATATTAGAAGGTGCTATTTTGGACTTCAGGCTTACTCTCAATTGACATGCTTCAGCCTTACTAAGTGTAGTGACTGCATGTACATATCTTATATTTTGTTCCCTGATGATGGCAAATCGACTTTGCAAAATATTGGAAGTACCGATTAAATTTATTTTAGTTGATAAATTAGTCAATATCGTAATTTCCTTAAAAAAAGTTATGATAAGCATAATATTATTCTCCAGATCAGAGTTTCTCAACTGGGTTTCTACATAATGTTGCTAGGCGTTCTGTAAGAGATCACATTTAAAGAAAACAATTTTTTTTTTAATACTGTGTGTATTAAATGACTATAAACCAAGAGGTAAAAATAGAAACGCTATATTTTATTTAAAATAAACTGCACAACTAGTTTCGTCTTTCGATGAGGTCTTCTAAGAAGACTTCAGCGAGTGCATTACATGAGAGAAATACAAACAAATATTGCAAGAGATATCTAAATATTAAAATGCCAATATATTTACATTTGAAGGCGTTCTATGTATCACTTCATTGTTGGGTGCATGCATGCATTCATGATCTCGTGAATACCAAAGGCAGAAGCGATTTCTTGAAATTCTAAAATTTTTCTTTCCAGTTCATCGTAGCATTGAAAGATGTTTTCTGATTTGTTCCATATGACTGGGTGAGTGAAAGAATTTTTGTCATTATTGTCAGCAGAATTGAGTGCGTGATTAGACAGAGCGCTGCCTCTAGTTCTGCCATATGTTCATATGTCTTATGTTCTTCTAGATGTAACTCGATGGATTTTTCAGTCTGGCCAAAATAAGGCATGTTGCAGTTGCATCAAACATGGTATTGCCAGGATGGTATTGCCAGGATATTTGTAAGAAACGGTGCTTAGGTTTCATTTTTCCTTCAAACGAGTTAGACTACTACTTCTTCCGTAGGCATTTATAAATAGGGAAATGACATCAGAACTAGCCATAATTTCTGACAATTTAGCTGACCAAATTGTAAAATTGTATTCTTATTGACTTAAACTGCAATATGAAATGATGGTATAACATGAGAGAGTTCATGCCAACTGTGGCGTTGCCAGTTAAACAAGGTCCCCGTTATTTTCACCACGGAACTAAGGCAAATAACGAAAAGTCAGCTACTGGAACAAATCGTAAAACGTGTCCCAACTCAATATCACCGGACTTGAAGATTGGTACTATTAACATAAGAAGCCCGAATGGCAAAGAAATAGAGCTATCTGAGGAATTGGATAAGTATCAGATCGACACTGCGATCTAACGCCGATATTCGTTGGCGCTTGTCATTGCATGCCATGTCATTTTGACACTGCCCAAACAGCAGTGTATTTTTAGTGTTCATAAGCACGTTATTTCTGTGAGATATGAAACGTAACTTAAACAGAATGGGAGAGGAAAGATTAGCAAAACAATTGTTCTATGTCAGATTGGCAGGAAAAAGACCCAGAGAAAGACAAAGATATAGGTGTATTGATACAGTAAAAAGTGCCTTAGAAGATAGATATATCAGATCTGACAATGTTGGTACCTTGACAGGTAACAGATTGATTTGGAGGAAAATTGTAGATAGGAATTAGTAATGATGTAAATTTTTCACGAGTACTATCATATCCTGTACACCCCTTGAATGTAAATGTCAGGAATTTGATGTTGATGATGAGAGAGAACCTCCAGAGAGTCAGACTCATCGAAGGAGGCCACATATTATACACACACACCAGCTATAATTCTTGAATTCATTCACACTGCTTGCACTAACAACATCCAGTGGCAATCCATTCCATTCATACACTTCCCTCTGAGAGAACAACTAGGCCCCCCCCCTTCTTAGCAGGAAACATTCTCAGCTTCCAAGGATGCCTGCTTCTTAGCGGCCTTCATTCTCTGCTTCCAAGGACGCCCTCTTGTTCTTTCCCTACCCTCCATAAATTCCAAAATTCCATCAACTGAAATTCTGTATGACCCTCTCAGAAGTTTGTAAGTTTCAATCATATCACCCCGCTTTCTCCTGTTTCCTAGTGTCTACAGCTACAAATTCTCAATCTGTTTTCATAATCAGTATTCCACAATCCTGATATAATTTTTAACATATTCCTCTGTACTCTCTCCAATATATCAGAATCGCAACGGAAACCAGGAGACCAGACCTGTGCACAATAGTCTTATCAAGGCCTTGTAAAGAGGCAAAATAACATCCTTATGTTTACATGTGAACGTTTGTTTCAACATTGCAATTATCTTTTCAGTTGTATTTGCAATCTTTGCAACATGGCCCCTGAACTTCAACTTTCTATCTACTAACACTCCAAAACCCCTAGCCTCATCAGTTTCTTCTAGCACCATCCCACGAATATTATATAATATGACATTGGATATCTAATGACTCCGAAGTGAATTACTTTAGATTTACTGACATTGAACTGACACCCATTTTCCCATGCCCACAATTCCAGCTTATTCAAATCATTCTACAAGTACTGCATATCAGCAGCATTCCTTATTACCCTACCTATCGCTTGTCAAATCTTTCCCAATATCATTAATGCAGATTGAATAAAAATGAACCAAGCACTGATCCTTGTAGTACACCACTTGTTACCTTAAATCTTGCACACTCACGTCCTCCGCATACCACTTTTTGATATCTGTCAGGCAACCATCCTCTTATCCATGCTAATATTCTATAACCCAAACCAATTTTCTCCAATTTATGCAACAGTCTACCATGCTGTATCCTTTCCCCTTGTCTAGTTCAATGGTAACATTGTTATAGAATGTGAGCAAGTTCCTAAAACATGACCTTCTCTTAGTAAACCCATGTTCTTCATTGCAAAGTAGAGATTCACTGTTAATCCATTTCTGAATGCGAGCCCTGACAATTTTTCCAAAGTCTTCACCACCACTTCTGAGATACTAATTAGTTGATAGTTGGATACGTTGTCTCTGTGCCACCCTTGTGCAATGGAATTACCATACATTCCTGCAGAATCTTCCATGTTCTGAGACTCATATTAAACAGCCTGGTCAAAGGAATGGCCAGTTCAGCTGAACACACTTTTAGGACATGTACTGATATCCCATCATTCCCTATTGCTGAATTCTTATTCAATTTTTGTAACAGCTGCAATACTTCTTCCTAATACACCTGCATTTCTTCATCTGGTGAAGAGCTAGCAGTGAGCTCAATGTTGCATGCACCAGATTGATAGCTTTTAACAAAATGGGTACTCATTAACTGTACAACACCTGCATCTGTAACCCGCACGCCATCTGGATTTAGAAGAGTTATTCTTTCTTCTAATTGCAGCATATCGATAGATTTCTTGTGGACTGTCTTTTACACGCAGAGCCAGTTTCATTTCATATTCAGACTTTGCTTTCCATACAACAGTTGTGATGATTCTATCATCACAACTGTTATAACGGTCATCCTTATGCACATGGTATTCCTTCCACATCATCCTTTTCTTACGAATTTCTTGCTTAATAAGATTTCATATCAATCTGACTCCTACCCTATTTATTTTTCGAACACTCGATACACATTCTGATATTGCATCATTTAAATATTGTTGAAATGCTTCCCATGCACTGTCGATATTGTTCCCATCTTGCAACTGATCATATTCAATTGAACTCAGTATACTTCTCTTGTTTTCACAATTTCCTGCTTTGTAGTTAATGTAATCTTTTCTGAATGGAATATTTATAAACTTGATCACTTCCTAAGCGAGTACCAACCCAGAGGCAGAATAGTTGTCTTTAACTGAAACGCCCTCTGACACTATAATCAAATCTAACACTCTTTGCTCTCGTGTTCCTTCTGTTACATGCTGCTTAAGGAAGTTGTCCCACAACAGCTCAGTAAATGCATTTTCATTCTTCTCATGAGATTCTACTGCTACCAAATCAATATTTGGATAATTAAAGTCTCTCATTATGATTACTCTTTTTGCACTCATCTTTTCTATTTGTTGATGCATTTCTTAATCACTAGCAATCGATCCACCAGGTCTAACAACAGCCCACTATTTAATTGAACTTGTTAGATTCCACCTCACACCAGATGGCTTCAAACTCACTGGCACATGAAATATAGTTAGTAGTAGTTCTACGATCATAGGTCTCAACTCTAACTGGAATCAAGTTATCCGATATAATTAGCAGCACGTCCTCTCCTCTTCTATCCTTCCTAAAAAAATACTGTACCCTTGACACTCGATACCAATTAGTGGGTCTGATTCTGATATCCATATCTCATTAATATCTGCAATCTGAGGTTGCAACATATTGACTAAGACAACAAACTCTATCCCTTTCTGATACTAGCATTCGTGTACAGACATAATCCGTCTGTTGTTCTTTTGTGTAGTCTTGTCTGCACTCTGCCTGACACAGTTGGACAAATTGAAAATCTCTATTTTTCTTTAATGCCCTATGCATGTACACATCTTTGCACACATTTGCTTGGTCCGAACCAGACGAACACAAAGCCGAAATCGTTCTCACCTCGTCAACATTTCCATGACAAAGCCCATTCCCGTCCTTTACACAGTTATATAATATTGCCGCTCCTACACTGGCATTCGCACCATTCCTTCCTTTATAATTTAGTTTCCCTGACTCTGTGTTAGGTCTCATACCGGGTGTGTTATGAGATTTGTAAGGAATTTGTATTGAATATGTAAGTCGACACTCAAAACAAAATCTAGCCGAGTTGAGCCGAATAAACATCTTAAGAGTTTCGGCCAAATATTTTATTAAATATATAGTTTTATTTAAAATAAATGTAATGTTTCTATTTTTATCTCTCAGTTTATAGTTATTTAATCTACTTCAAAAATGTCAATCAGTTACATCATTTTATATTTATGTGTGTGTGTGTGTGAAATTATGATATATCATGTAATATATAATTATAAATAGATAAACAAAAATATAATTTTTATGTAGGGTTTCACTGAGTTCTGAAAATTATTTCAAGGGTTCGTCCAGGATAAAAAGGCTGCTTGTGACAAGGCAGTATTCGACATTTTCATTTCTACATATATAGACAAGCTGCTAATCAATCACCGAATGCTTTATGGATAGCTACAGTAGATTTTCTAGCTACTGGGGAAAAAAAAGCAATATTTTCCAGTTATTTTTAAAAATAACATTCACAGAAAAAACCTCGTTTTCACAATGTACCTGGTGTGTTAGGTGTACAGTGCTCATCCACTGAGTAACAATATCACTGATATTATATTTATGCATTTATTTCTGTTGCAGATTCTCCTAATTGTTTCCAGACTTTGCATGATTCCTAAAAGTAAACACAATATACCAGTGATTTTCAACCTTTTCCATAATATGGCACACCTAGACTAATTATTAAAATTCTGGAGCACACTAAAATTATATTTTTTTAATTTTTTTGATGATCTGGCAAAAAAAGGCATAATTTTGATTGATTTACACACACAAAAAGAGGGAAGACCAGATACTAATAAATAAAAGCGCAAATTACGACATTATTTCTTTCAATTAATTTGTTTTCATAAATCTCGCGATAACACCTGAAGACCTCTCGCGGTATACCGGTTGAAAATCACTGCAATATACTAATGCTTCATGAAGAGGCACTTTTCGATGCATAAACATTGCATTGCATTCGCATTAATAGCCAGTGTATGCATTCAAAATACATACACCTTTGAAAAGATGTACATATAGTGCAGCGGGTCAAATTCTTAGTGTTGTAGTAGTAATTTTAAACTGCTCAGAAGGTGAGAGTGTGGAGGACAGACGATAGCTCCTAGAGGCTGTGATTGGTTATTGTGTCAACCAATCCAATGGAGTGTTGTCATTTGTCATGAGTTGCAGTTTTTGTTTTCTGAGTTTCATCTGTTTTGCATGCGCGAAGTATGACATGGTAGGCCGTAGTTAAATTCTGCCCCGGAACTTTTATAATTTTTCAAGTTTCTTGGGTAAGCACTGGAGATGGAACATTTTTCTGTTTTGTGACTTTTCTCCCTTTACGGTAATTAAGACTAACACAAAACAGACAGCAATGGCAGGTTATTAAGACGTGCATATAATTGGTGTGGTATTAACAAAAGATCGCGCGACCGAAAGATAAAAGCATAGCCAACAATTGAGTTGAAATGCTAACTCTCTTCAACCGAATTCCATATGTGAAACTGCCATAACAATATTCACTATATATATATATATATTTCTTAGTTTTAATATGTTCGGTTGAATTTTAATGCTGCCTTGCGGAGAGCGAAGTCGCACACATCTAATTAATTACAATAGTTTTAGTTAGATAATGTGTTTGCCGGTGCAACATGGTTTTGCTTGAGTCTATACAGCACATAGTTTTTGTATGAGAGAACATGTGATTCATTCATTAGTGTCGTTTTTATCCCAGTTGTGTCTAATTGCACTATTTGTTGAGAAATATATTACACAGACTGCTCTTACCTTATTCACTGACATAATAAAAGTATGTACCGTATTTTTCGATAGATAACGTGCACCCCTAACATTTTCATTACTCCTTTTGATGTATAGATAACGCGCATGCGGCAATTACCGGTAGAGTTAGGAAGTACAGAGGATGGAGTCTTTTAAAGAGGACTTTAAAAGCACATGCGTTGCTAGTAGCAGTGGTCGATTATTCCGTACATCCTGTTTTAAAATATTTCATAAAGTAAATCATTTGTTTATATTTTGTTATTAGATCTGAATTACACATGGAAGACAGAAGTACTTCTAGGAGAAAATCCTACACAGCGCAGTTCAAGCTTGAAGTGGTAGATGTAGCAAAGGAAAAAGGGAATCGTGAAGCTGGTAGATTGTTCGTGAATGGCGAAAGGTTGGGACAGTCCTGAATTGTTTACATGCGAGGAAACGTGCTATGAGGTTTAGAAGGTGCTTTGGCCAACCCTAGAAGAAAAAAAAACTGTTTGATTGGGTTGTTAGTGAAAGAACTAAAGGTATGCGTATCTACTGTCCGTGTGTTGCAGGAATCGAAAAGAATTGCGCAAAACGATAATATAAGGGATTTCAAGGATTTTTTTCCATCTTGGGTTTTTGGATTTATGAAGAGAAACAATTTAAGTGTGCGCTCCTCCACTAGTGTTGGACAAAATTTGCCATGGGACTGGGAAGCGAAATTAGCTAAATTTCATTTGTTTCTGAGGGAAAACGTGTGGGGGATTGATGTTTGTCAATTTGAGAATATCGATGAGGTTCCCATAAGTTTTGACATGCCTAGTTCTAGGACTGTGAATCTGAAGGGAGCAAAAGAGGTTTCAGTTGCTACAACAGGGCACGAAAGGTCTAACTTTACTGTGGTTCTCTGCTTAACAAGTAAATAAACCATTGAAAGACAATTTGCAGGATAAGTGGGAAGACTGGATGTTGAGTGGCATCCATGAATATAACAAAACGGCAGATGAAAAGAACATCATATAAAGATATAATTACGTGGCTTGTAGAAAGTTGGGCTGCTGTAAGTGAAAACTGTTATAAATGGTTTCATTAAAGCACAGGGGAATGCAGTGGTGTCCAGTTACAATGATTAGGAAGCTGAAGAAATACCAAACGAAATTTTTAACGCAATTGATTCTTTCAATATTGAGTCTGACGAAGATTTTTTGGATTTGAATAGTGTAATGTTCAATAAATATTAAGTAATACTTTTACCTTAGTTTTGTTATTACATTTGATTTACCTCTCATACCTTTCAAATGTATACTGCGCATGTTCATTTTTAACGAATTTGGTTGATTGGGTTGTTAGTGAAAGAACTAAAGGTATGAGTATCTACTGTCCGTGTGTTGCAGGAATCGAAAAAAATTGCGCAAAACGATAATATAAAGGATTTCATATTAGTGTAATGTTCAATAAATATTAAGTAATACTTTTACCTTAGTTTTGTTATTGCATTTGATTTACCTCTCATACCTTTCAAATGTATACTGTGCATGTTCATTTTTAACGAATTTAGACTTTTTTATGTAGATAACGCCAGGACTGGTCCGAGAGTATCTGATGCCCCCAGGCAAAGAATTTAGGTGCCCCTAGGCGATTGCCAAGATTCGCCTGATGATAAAACTGACCCTGGATAACGTGCGCGTTAACTATTGAAAAACACGATACTTGTTTTTCTTGCCTCTGCAGTATAGTGGCTGTTGGAGATGGCGTGTTGTTTACTGCTGCAAGCGAGTTACTATCATGCGAGATATATGCGAAACTTTTTAATTTCTTTTTTCGTAAAGTAAAATCAGGGGTGCGAGTTATATTCGAGTAAATATTTTAACTATGGATAAATACATTTGTACCTTTAAACGGAAAAATAGCTTGGATGACTGATAATACACAACGAGTTTGTAATGACAGTTTGTGTGTAGTTTCTGAAGAGGTCTGTAACGAATCCACAGAAACAGAATTCCCATCAGTTGTAATGCGATATTAATATGCTGAAGGAAAGGAAAAACTTGTTGGACACTCGACCAGTGGATTGCATTCTAAGGTAAATACAAATGGTTAATTTGTTGGAACATTTTTCTGTTTTGTGACTTTTCTTCCTTTATCGTAATTATGCCTACATTATTGTGTTATTATTCAACAACTGTTTACAGTTTTGTATGTGTATATAAAGTCAATATCAACAGTCACCTGACTACGAACGTAATGATGGGGAGGTTTGGAGCTTCCCTGGATAGCATTCAAAGGTAAATATAATTGGTTATTTTGTATAGGGCCTCAGAACTTATTCGTTTAGAATTTAACCACTGGTGGTAAGCAAGTTTATATATATATTGTGTTATTATTCAACAACTGTTTACAGTTTTGAATCTGTATATAAAGTCAATATCGACAGTCGCCTGATTACAAACGTAATGAAAGGGACGGGAAGTTTGGAGCTTCCCCGGATAGCATTCAAAGGTAAATACAATTGGTTATTTTGTATACGGCCCCGGAACTTATTCGTTTAGAATTTAACCACTGGTGGTAAGCATATATATATATATATATATATAGACAAATTTTAAATATATAAGTTTCAATAAATGTATAACTTTTTTGCCTATACAGGAGATTCTTGACATGCGTCGTTTCGACTTTACGGTGGTAATCCTATAAATAATTTAAAAAATAAATTTCGACTTGAAGCAGCGCGGCGGAAGAATACGCCGTTACGCACCGTTTGTTTGGGAGAGGTGGTGTCGCCTGGGTCCCAGCATACAATCTTTGGGTACCGCTTGCTTTGTTTACATCTGCTCTCTCACTTTTGTGTTTGTGTTTATTTTGTGACTTTTTACCCTTCAATATGGCTCCCAAACATAAGGCAGATTCTTCCGATGGCAGTGTGTCGAAGAAAAGGGAAGCCATTACATTAGAAGTGAAATTAGACATTATTAAAAGGGCAAAAAAGCGAGAAACTCCAACGAACATCGGCCGCGCATTGAACTTAAGTCGTACCACAGTCGGGACTATTATCAAGGATAAAGTTTGCATCCTTGAACACGTGAAAGGATTGGCACCCATGAAATCGACTGTGATTACGAAAAAACGTAGTAGACTCATGATTGAGATGGAAATGATTATTGTTCTTTGACTGGAAGACCAGCATTAACGTCTTATCCCAATTAGTTACTTACCCAAAGGTAAGTAACTTAGGCTATGGTAATTCCGACTTGCAGCGAAAATCGCCTTACGCCGGTCCATAGGAATGGATCTCCGACGTAACTCGAAGACCCCCCACCCCTGTATTTACAATAGGAAATGGTATTGTAGTCAAAGGAGGTAAACCTTTGAATAATTCAAATATACCAACCAAATTTAGCATTCTAATTATTGTTTTCTAATATACGTACAGCATCTTAAAATAAAGACATTGTACCCCACTGTGTGCAGATTTAATTATAATTAATCGATAAATTAAAGTAGAAATTATTAAAGTTTCGGTCAAATTTCGTACGAAACTTTCATAATTTCTACATTTGGCTTTGAAATGATGCTGGATTAATATCCACGTGATTTATATAATTTAGCATCGCCAAACTGAAGCCTTTTGGCTCTTTATTTTAGTAAATAAATACTCTTACGCATCGACCGAGAGTTCGCTTACAAAAAATTCATCTCTCCTACTCTTCGAGTACCTTAATACTAAACGAGAGTTTTTGCTCTCTTAAGGTTTCTGCCTGGTCTCTGAGGAGAACCAACCAGTTCGAAACAACTGTCAGGCCAGTGAAACTTTATCAAAATGGACCAAGAGAAGGCCTATACTGTATATGGACGCTTGGGCAAGCGATCATGTTTTTTATAAGGTCTGCGCTAGGGCAACTCGCATGTGCCGACGAGTGTATTCCCGTATGCTTTCAGATTTGTACGAAACTTTCATCCTTTATATGTTTTTTGTGTGTGTGTGTGTGAGAGAGAGAGAGAGCATCAGTTAAGACAATTTCTGGAATGCTAAGTGAATTTTAAGAAATCAAAATGTGTAATCAAATAACGGTATTAAAATAGCTAATAATGTAATTAATGTTATGTAACTATTCACTATTAATAACTAAGAAGTAAATTCACAAAATGAATTACTTGTAACAAATAGTAATACCCTTAAGGAGGTTAAAGCATATGTAAATATATGATGTATCTAAAAATAAATAATAAGCTAACACCTTTTAATTCCCTTATGGGGAGTAGGTTAGGTCTTTTAACCCTATAGCTTTTGGAGACTGAGTCGGCAGATCAA
Source organism: Typopeltis vanoorti (assembly GCF_054136105.1). Lineage (NCBI taxonomy): Eukaryota > Metazoa > Arthropoda > Arachnida > Uropygi > Thelyphonidae > Typopeltis > Typopeltis vanoorti. Next base: position 40,347,085 of record NC_143561.1, on the reverse strand, counting down.
CTTCAGCCAATCAGAGATAGCTGGTCTGTGACTCTCACGAATTATAAGCCTCCGCCGACGAAGAGAACGGCAAGTAAATGCTGCCATCTATTGTACCTAACCTGAAAGGATATGTTACTGTCTAATTAATGTGGATTCTATGGTTGATTTTCTTGAGTTTATGGGATGAAACACCCGAGTTTCCTGCTTGCTTGTGCCAGAGATCGACTAACTCGGGAACCGGTCGAAGATAGGCTTAGAAAAAGTTCCTCCAGTCAGCGACTAGACTTGAACTGAAATCTATCTGGGTGGCCTAGTGCAGAAGATGCAAGCGCCATTTACACAGGCCTTTGATGTATCTAATTATGTATTTATTTTTATTACTACTATGTAAATTCTATTATATTCGCCGACCAGAGGAACTTTTACTAAGCCGTTTTCGAACCGGTTCCCGAGTTAGTCGGTTCTCTGGCACGAGCAAGTGGGTTTTTTTTTCTTCTGGAAACAAGTCTTTTTGTCCCGTAAGCTCAAGAAAATTTCAGCAGTAAAATAAAATAGTGTTAGGATTAGGGATCATGACATGGCAGAACTTAGTCACATCTCTTCACTGGTGGCGTGTATAATTAGTGATAGTCTTGGGCTAGCTATCTCTGATTGGCTACCGGTGAAGATTGAACTGCCCCTATCCAAAAGTTAGACCTAAAAACGGCCTCCTACTCTCTGTAGGAGAATAAAAAGGTGATAGCTGATATAGGTTATACATAGCAGCAGAGATAAGCATACAGTCATGTCATACCTATTTTAACAATGAACCATCTTTGTTCAATGCTAACGACCAATTTGCAACTTAAATATATAAGAAATACACAGCTAAGTGTTAAAACGCTAAATCTTGCATTTAGCCTTTGAACATTAAATGTGCCACTTCGCGTATGCTTTTTTCAAGATCAATAAAGCACATCTTTCTATGCTTTCATGATTTGTCGGCTGTTTATTACAAGACAAAAATTTTCCCTTCAATATATTTTCTTTAGCTTTTTCTCCACGATGCCAAATCTTTCTTGAAACTCGCTAATAAAATTCCTCCATAGGTTTTACATTAAATTTTATTTTCCTTATTTATAAATTGACATGATGAATATCAATTTATAAATAAATAAGGAAACCTTGTGATCGAACCTTCTTGATTGTGTAGTGTGCACTAGGATTTCTGGATATATGCAGTCTTAATCCCAGAGTTTCCAATGAAAAGATTGTTTCTTTAGAACCAATTGTTTATATTTGAGCATCAACTTTATTATTTGAACTTGGTTTACCAATCAGTTTTAAATTGATTGCTATTTATTATTAATTAAACAATTTTTTGCAGAAAGCAAAGACCACAACATAATTTTATTTATTTATAATTAATTTCATTTTACAAAAAAATTATACTTTTTAAAACAAAATAATGCCTCCTTTGCCAACATATTTAGCTTTATGTATAAAATGGTTACAAAATTAAGCAGTTTTATTATTATTTCGTGACACCTCCAAAGAGTCCAAAGACTCATCTAGGGTGGCCACTCACTCCACAACTCTCCAACATCTACACCAACGAAATCTACTGCCAACCACCACCACTAGTATTTTTTCTGTAAACTGCATATGTCCTAAAGGTCGATTTGTTTGTATGCATTTACAGGATGAAAAACTAGTTTCCGCGAGAAAAATGATAATGAAAATGTTAAACAGCGTATCATATAAAAATAAACAGTTTATAATACCTTCTTAAAAATAATCGATTATTTTATCATTTAGCTGAGTTCTCGACTTGGTGATAAATAAATAAGGTAATTAAAGTCTTTCTGATTCAACAGAATGTGGTAGAATGGTTTTCAGTACATGAACCAAATGCCTTACACATTAAGCTCTGTTCCCTGTTTTAAACTGCTGAACCTGACCTGAAAAAAAAGTGGATAATTCATATTGTTTTTGATTGTGTCACTGCTTCTAATTTACTTCTGTCAATATGGGTTCTGTAGTTTCTTTATTTTGCTCTTCTGACTGAAGAATTTGACGATTCATCATCTTCCTTGAAAAGCCTCAGGAATATCATCTTTATAGATGATATTCCCGATTTTTTTATTCAAAAGTCCTTTGTTAAGGCCTGTGTATGACGATGATTCATCTTCCTTGAAAAGCCTCAGGAATATCATCTTTATAGATGATATTCCCGATTTTTTTATTCAAAAGTCCTTTGTTAAGGCCTGTGTATGACGATGATTCATCTTCCTTGAAAAGCCTCAGGAATATCATCTTTATAGATGATATTCCCGATTTTTTTATTCAAAAGTCCTTTGTTAAGGCCTGTGTATCGCAGTGGAAGTGACGCGTCCTCTGCGCTTGGTCGCTCGAAGTCAGACTTCAGTTCAAGTCTAGTCGCCGACTGAAGGAACTTTTTGTAAGTCTTTCTTCGACCGGTTATCGAGTTAGTCGATCTCTGGCATGGGCAAGCGGGTTTTTCCTTCTGGAAACTCAAGAAAATCGACCGCAGTACCCACATTATTTCAGACAGTAGCATATCTTGTTAGAGTTAGGTACCAAGAGATGGCAGCACTTACTTTGCCAGTCTCTTCATCGGCGGCTACTATAATTAGTGATAGACATGGGCCAGCTATCTGTGGAGATTGAACTTCCCACTCAGTCTCCAAAAGCTAGATAGGGTATATAAAGGACTTTCCTACTCCCTGTAAGGGATTAAAAGGCGTTAGCTTATTTATTTATTTTTATGTCCTTTGTTTGGTAAAGTTGGCAGGATCAGGCTTCCCTGATATTAGCAGTGGCGATGGCAATACTTGCCACGGGGACCATGTCAGAGGCAACAGGCGTTTCGTACACCATGGCTTTAAGGGTCCCCAGGAAGAATGCTCAATGCTCGATAAATCAGGTGAGCGAGGGGACATGCGACGAGTCCACCATGCCTAATCCATCAAGCCCCAAAGGATGTCTAAATACTGAAGCACAGAAATGCCAAAATGGCCTGGAGCCTCCCCATCGTGTGGGAACCACACCTGCCGACACAGTCATTGGAACATTGTTCAGTAAATCCGGCAGAACTTCTTCCAGAAAGGTATGATACTTATGGGAGTCCAGTCGAGGTGGTAACAGGTATAGGCCGACTAAACAGTCAGCAACGATAATTGCTGACTGTTTATTCGGCAATTATCGTTGACTGTTTAGTGCATACATTAATGGTCAAGCATTGTTGTGCAGCCTGTGGGTTTTCATGGGCTTACACATGAGCATTGTGGTGATTGAAGACCTCTTCACGGGTAAATGAAGCTTCATCCATGAACAAAACACAAGTTGGAAAATACAGGTCTATGGCACTTTCCTGCAGAAACCACTGCGCGAATTCCCCATGGCAAGGATAATCTTCGGCCATCAGTAACTGGACCCATTGCAGCTGAAATGGATATAAGGACTCAGAGTGCAAAACGCGCAATACACTGGATCGAGATACTCTTATAGCAGAAGCACGCGTGCTTGTCTCTGGATTGTTCATCGCATGCAACACCTCTTCCATGGTAGGATTTCGCGTCGATTTTGACCGCCCACTATCATGCCCCTGATCGATCCATAGTCACACAAATTCTGATGCAAATATACGCAAACATTTGTTGATGCAGTTCACATCTGTCTGGGTACCTTTCGCGATACAGTCGTACAGCGGCTCGTCCATTACCGTTAGCTAAACCCGTAAATCAGGTACATGTCTGCCATCTCAGCGTTCGTAAAAACGACGCATGTTCTTCGTACGAACGTCGAAAACTTGAATGAGGAAGCCCCAATTGCTCACCTGGAGCGCTGGCGAACAGCGCGACCTGTCATGCTTTCCTATGTGAATATGGTTGATCTTGATATTCTCTACCTCAACTGAAAGTTTGTACGTGGAATTGTGAACCACCTTGTATGTATGTGTATATACCGGGTGATCCAAAAGTCAAAGAAAAAGTAAAAATTCAATAATTCGAAAAGTATAGACAGTAGCACGATGCGGTTTTCACAGAAAGACATGGGATTTTTTTTAATAACGAAAATTTTTATTGCCAGAATTGTTACATGTCACCGACAGGTGGCGCTGTAGCGGTCCAGGAGTTGCTACTTGTCACTATTTAAACGGTGAGGTACGTAAATTTCAGATGTAGTGAATACTGAAGTTAAACTTTCAGCATTTAACGTTTATTACCGAAGTTAAACGTTCTGCCAAGGTGAGGCATGTTATCGTTACGAGATAAAGCAATTTTAGTTAAGCTGTATTATCAAAACTCCGAATGTGCAAATGTGGCTTTGCGCACCTATCGTTCGATGCGGGGTATTAGAAGTGGAAAGGGACCGATGTCTGGTTCCTCACTGATAGCTATGATGAAAAGGTTTGAGGACACTGGCAGTTTGGAAGCACGTGCAAGAAGCGGGAGACCCAAAAAAACTATTGTGGTTTTGCACGAAGTTGAACACGAGACCGGACACAATCGGCAGCTTTCGCACATGGGGAATGCAGTGCACGTGAAATTTCAAGATGAACTGGCATTTCGTACGGGACTGTGTGGCGATCACTCAAGATCATCCTCAAGAGGTATCCTTACAAAATCCAACACGTACAGGAACTGAAACCAACCTATTTCGAGAGACGTCATGAATTTGCAAATTGGGCTTTTCAACAGATGGAAAACAATGCAGACTGGCTGCCAAAATGTCCTGTGGACTGACGAGGCGCACTTTTCACTTAATGGAAGTGTAAATGCGCACAACTGCCGCATCTGGGCGAGAGAGAACCTACACGCGATTGTGGAAACCCCTTTGCATCAGCCAAAGATGACAGCATGGTGTGGGTTCACTGAATCATTAATTATAGGCCCCTTTTTCTTTGAGGAAGTCCACAGCGGTACATTTCGAACTGTTTCTGTCACAGGCGAGCATCATGCAGCGCTTTTAAGAAACGGCAGCATTCCCTTCTTGCAAGAGAGGCAAGCGCTCCATAGTGTAACATTCATGAAGGATGGAGGTGCTCCATCCTGCATGAATAAAGGACACATCACAGGTCCTGTCCAGCACCTGCTGCGATCGACATTTGGCGATGACAGTGGCCTTAGTCGCTCTTTCCCGCATGAATGGCCAACAAGATCTCCAGACCTTGTGACTTTTGGTTATGGGGCTACTTGAAGTCACAGGTGTACAGAGGTCGGCCGACGTCATTGGCCAAGTTGAAAAAAAAGCTATTCGCCATCATGTGACAGGAGTTACAGCTGAAACCCTCTTCAATGCTCTGCTGGGTGTCGTGCCACGTCTGACGTCCATTCTCATGAATGACGACCGTCGACATTGAACATATGTAATCCTAGCTGCGTTGCAAACTGTGCTGCGGCACTGCAAAAACTACTGACACAAGTGAAGCGCCACCTGTCGGTGACAAATGTAACTATTATAATAAAATTTTTCATTAAAAAAAAGCACGTCTTTCTGTAAAAACCGCATCATTCTACTGTCTATACTTTTGGAATTATTGAATTTTTACTTTTTCTGTTACTTTTGGATCACCCGGTATATTATATATATATATATATATAACATAGCTTTCCAACTTTTTTTTAAAAAACAGGATGACTTCCTTACTGGCCATGAACTTATTTCTTTTTATGGAATACTTCTTGTACCCACAGAGGAGTTCGTATTTTTTTGATCCTTCATCTGACACCTTCTTACTGATTATAGTCAATTTTTTCTTCTAAATTTTTGGTTGTCTCAAGTTCGGTTTTATTTTCGCTTTTCCTCCTATTACATACAGTGCTTGGAAAGAAGTCAACAGACACCATAGTGTCAGAAACAAACAGCCATGGAACCCACCTTAAGATATATATATATACAGGGTGTTCGGGATAAATTTGACATATTTATAATTAATTATATTTTTCCGTAAGTTACATGTATTAACACACACTTCTCTTCATTTAAAAGTTTGGACCCTTCTTCATTCATATACAAGATGTCAGAAAGGATGGATAGCTGGAACCCACCTGAATCATGGAAGAGAATAACTTGTATCATGATGATTCGTGCCCGCCATCAAATTAAGGATATTACGACTGCTGCCCAATGCTCCCTGAATACAGTAAAAACAATCAGGCATGAACTAGAGACTTGCAATGGTGACTACGAGGATGTAGCAAGAAGAAAGATCGCTAGCAGACGATCTGATTGCGTTCGTACAGCAGAATTCCTCGCAAATCTGCAGGAACAGGTGTTGAAGAACCCTGGCATTGGAATTCAGGCTTTGTTCGTGGAGTTGCTAACTGTAGTCAAGCCCTGGATAACAAGGGTAGCCAATGGTAGGCCGTATGTATGGCAGCAGGATTCGGCCCCTTGCCACACCTCTGGGAAAAGTCAAAAATGGTTGTCTGAAAATTTCTACGACTTCACCAGTCCAAATGTTTGGCCTCCAAACTCCCCAGACCTTAACCCCATGGATTATTTTGTATGGGGCGCAGTTGAAAAAGACACCAATCACTCTTCCAGTAATACAAAAGCCCAGTTAATGGATAAAATTAAAAGTTTTTGCGGCCCTTCCCAGGGAGACTGTAGCATCAGCTTGTTCGAGGTTCCGAAGCAGAATTGAAGCTGTGATCGATGCTAATGGTGGTTATTTTGAGTAAATCTTGTTGATAGTATTGTAATTAACTCTGCCTGTAATGTTTTGTTGTCAATTCATTAAATTTAATAGATACAAAGAAGATTTTCTTTTTCCTTACGAAACTGTCAAATTTATCCCGAACACCCTGTATATATATATATAGGACATTTCGCTGCAATGACTGCAGCAATCCTATAGAGTATACTTCACACAAGCGTATAAGGCAATCAGTGGGAATTTTAGACAATTCTTGCTGTAGGTATGTAATGTTCTGGATTATTCTGGAAGCCAGTCAAGTGTAATGACGTTCGTGTCCACAAACCACTCGGTTACAGCAGCAGCCTTATGATGTGATGCAGTCTTGCTGAAAGCAATGGTCAGTTCTGTAGAAATGCCACAAAGTAGGAAGAAGGGTGTCCAGAATGCTAAGATACCTCATGTAGTTCAATGGTCATGGCACCACAAACAGAGGGGCCAAACCCTCTGTTTGTGGTGCCAAACAACTCATGTTGTTGCGCTTTGGTTCTGAATGTTTTCCTGCATATTCGTGTTCTAGTCGATGCCCAGAACTCTACATTCAACGTATCAGACAGGTCACATATGTAAATGATATTTTTACTGTCTAGCAAGGTCTTTTATCAGAACACTAAAATTACACTGCCTTTTTAGATCTCTACATGCTTTATTCAAAAAGAAAACATATGCTATATTCATGCTCAATCTCACCATCATCCTAGTCAAAAATCTGGCATTATACAGTATACCTTTTGTCCATCAAGCTTATTTCCTTTGCTAGTTTGATGCTCAGTGCCTTATATATAAAGAAAAAATACAGTATTTTATCAGATCTATGGTCTTTCAATGATAAAGCCAAAATTACAGGTCTTTCTTCACTCTATCTAAAGTTAACTATCATATCTTTTTGTTAAAAATATATCTCAACATTACTTCTAAGATACAGCTACTGTTTACAAGTGACATTGCATCCTACCCACGGGATTTCTTCTATTTTTTTTTTCTAGGTTCTGTGAAGCATACTTTCTCCATTGGTCTTTACTAGCATTATCAGATGCCTTGTGTTCCTGCAGTTTTACTTTTGCCAATCTGATAGATTTGTGATGAACAAAAAAATACTTCGTCTAGCCATAAATACTGTTACAACTTAAACAGTGCATAAACCTTTAATCTATCAGTAAATCATTTACAGCTTTCAGTGCATACAAACCACATGTATAACGTGCATATAACAGTACTCAATGTTCCACTTTTGCCTTCACACACACACACACACACACACACACACCCAGTCTGTGAGGGCACATATCGACGACAGCATGCACATTGAATGAAAATGCTGCCATTGCTTGCTCCAAATCCACCTTCAGGCACATTCACTACATTCACATTCATATGTGGCCAGGCACATTCACTTACAACCAATTGCATGGTCCTCACTTTGTGTGGAGAGGCAGAGTCCTGTTGGAAGGTCCACTGCTTTCCAACAGGACTCACACAGCCTTCCTACACACACACACCTGATACATTACCCTCCACCAAACCATCACAGATGCTGAATGATGACCTCTGAATCCTGGGTGCTATGGCACATGCTGTACAACCATCCAGGGGATATACTCAATCGTTTTGACAGCTAAACGACTCTTCAATGGCAAAAATCTTCTCGTCCGTGAAGAAGATATCTTATTTGCATACTGCTGGAGAAGTGCCTTTAATTTTATTACTCTCTGTTGCATAAGTTGTGGTGTTAGGAAGTGTCCAGTAGAATGACAATAGGCTCTCACCTCCAGGTCATCGGTTAGCACGTGACATTGCGAAATGTTGCAACATCACCTATTCTGCATTCTTACAGGATTATGGCAGAGACATGCCATAGCAGTCCTCACAAACTATTGCATCCTAATCCAACATGGTCAACCTATTCTTTGGTGGTAAAATACGTCTTCTGTATCGTTATAATGCTTAATAGTCCACAGAAACATCCTACTGATCTGGAGTGTTTTTAGTGTGTTGAAAATAACAGGCGGCTGCATTCCAACCTTGTGAAGTGTTATTACAGCTATACAATTCTCATAATCTTCCCACTGCTCTCTCTACTAATAAACACACGAATGTTGGCTGTGGAACAGCGCCACTGATGGAACCGTTCTTGCGCAATTCTGTGGGAAGCGGGGGGGGGGGGGTGCAGAAGTCATAATAGTATTTATGGCAAGACTGTGTGTATATTAAAACACCATGTGCCAAAACAATCTGGCAGAAAAATGATCTTGCAGAAAATGTCTTTGTCACCTCTGCAGACAAGGTTCTTTTGACAAAAGATTAAGTTCTACATGAAAACAGACTCCTTATAGAATAATTATACAAAGAGCTGTAAAATTTTATTACATCATCCCAATGTCAGACTGAATGGGTTATGTTTATTCCTTTTGTGAGAGATAGTGATCCTCAACAATGTTGACATTGCACATAATTTTTCCCCCATATCATTAAGACTTTAGTACAAATATGTCCATTCTGCTCTAATCCAATTCACAATTTCACTTTCATATTCGCACTGCTTACTCTTTCATTTATGCATGTTTGTGCACGCATTCCAGTTTTAATCATACAGTCAGGTGAAAATTTTTTCATAAAATGTTCACTTTTTATGGAATTATTCTGAAATAAATCTATCTTGTAGGAATAAGAAGCCTGTTTGGAGGAAAGAGAAACTTTTCAGTTTCTACCAAAATTGATCCCGCTTGAAAAATGCTTTGAGAATTCCTTTCATCATTAGATTGGATCTGAATCCCAAAATGTGGAAACTGGATAAATACTTAAATACTTTTAGATATGTAATATTCCTAAGATTGTAAGGTAGGAAATGATTATTCTATACAATCTTCAGTTAACATGCTAGGCTCAATGGTCTGTTTGTTTTCTAGAAACCTAATCAATACTACAATAGCATGGTTAATCCTATCTATGGATTGTGTATTTTCTAGTGGGGGAGGGATTGTTTTGCTAGATGAAAAATGTGAGTTTACGTGAGAAAAAAAAATATAAAATTTCATGTGTCAGCACCCAGGTCTTTTCAATGCAAAGGTATTGCCATTGCTGACTGAGTTATATTACAGAGGCTTTTTTTTTATTCTATATATATTGAAGTGAATAATGATCTGGCACTACCTTGAACATTTCAACATAATACAGTAGTGATTACTACAGAAAACACTTATAACCCAACATGCTATAAAAAATTATGGAAAGTAACAGCCATAGTCCCATAGCAAAAATATTTTAACCTCACTACTGTGGACAATAAAAGTTCAAAACATTCACTATGAACTGAATTTACTATCAGATAGCATAAAAATCCATACTCCAAAATTCTGAAGTGTAGGTACACATATTTTAAACTTAATCAACCCAGCACAAAAGCAATATCTAAAAGCTGTGTTTCATGATGCCAATGCAATTGTGATGGATCTTCTCTCAGACAGGAACGTAGCTCTGCCACACTGACTAACTGATAAAAACCAACATCTTAGAATAACCAGATAAGATATAATTTGCTTTTATTGTTAATTATGTTAGTTAAATATTTTAAACATATAATTAACTATAAGTCATGTAATAGTCAGGGCTAATGAAAAACAAAGTGTTAATAAGGAGCTCCCATGATAACGTTTATGTTTCCAATACAGTCGAGAATAATAATAATAATAAAGACAAAAACATAGTCTGGCAACATAACTGGGTCCCAGGTCAACTTTCAGAGGACCGATCAGTAGTAATTTGTACCAGCTTTTTCTCAGCGTATAGAAAACCCACCCATACAGGCAGGTACATTCACCAACAATCCCCCCCCCCCCCCTTCACAACAATATGGAGTTATCAAGACACTATACAACAGGGCTAAACTAATCTGTTCAAATGACAATGCCCTATCCACTGAACTAAATCACATCCTTAACACTTTCTCAGCCAATGGCTACAACCCCCAAAAAATCCAAAACCAGTAAACCACAACACACCCCCCCCCTTACAATAAAGACTACTCTAAATCCATCATGATTCCCAACATCCAAAATCTTAAAAAAACATGACCTGACCTCCTGTTACAGACCATATAGAATACTGGCATCCCTTATCCGCTCCACTAAAGACCAACCACTTCCCCTAGATCTACCTGATGTATACCAGGTCCCTTGCAGCTGTAAGCTGTCCTGCTATGGCCAAACAGGCAGGACAGCAAATATCAAAATTTCGGAACACAAGGACTACATCCGGTTTCATCAGTACAGTCACTCTGGGCTTACAGACCATGCTCTGGATACACACCACAGAATACGGTGGAAGAAAGCCACAGTAATACACCACAGCAAGTTTAAATTTGAAAGACTATTCATAGAATCAGCCTCAGCCCTAAGAAACATGCCAAACCTCAAAAAATTTGGATGCATGAGACTGTCCCAAATTTGGGAGACATACATCAAGAGAACTTCAGCCCAACAGCCAAGAATACCTAATATAGCCCGCTAGGGGCATCATCAGGACTTTAGAAAAAACAGTAGTTTCCTCTTTTTTTTTTATTGTTGATATTTGGTCCTTTTTTACTAATAACAAGACATTTTCTTTGGATTTTATTGGACCATGATTTTTTATATAAATATACGTATACAAACGTCAACCAGTTTCGCCAGCTTGGATCTGTCTGGCTTCTTCTTCCTAACCACAGGCTGATTCTATGAATAGTCTTTCAAATTTAAACTTGCTGCGGTATATTACTATGGCTTTCTTCCACCGTATTCTGTGGCGTGTATCCAGAGCATGCTCTGCAAGTCCAGAGTGGCTGTACTGGTGAAACCGGAATTTAAGGTCGTTACTGCATTCTTCTGTTGTAACCATTCTCGTTCTGAAGAAGCCAAACAGACCCAAGCTGGCGAAACTGGTTGATGTTTGTATACATATATTTATAAAAATCATGGTCCAATAAAATCCAAAGGAAATGTCTCATAATTAGTAGTTTCCTCTCTTCGACCTCATTTTGCTGTTGTTAGTGCCTGCGTGCACGTATTAATCTTATGTTCCCATGAAGATGGCAATGTGACGTTGCCGAAATATAGGAAGTATATATTAAAGTTTATTTTAATTTATATTCCAGTTTACATTGTGAATTCCTTAAGTTATTTAGTAATCATGTGCAACAAACATATAAGCCTTTCTACAAGAATAAAACCTCAGTATAGTTTATACGAGGTGGTATCAAAAAGTTTCGAGACTAGGCTTGTAACACGCCAACAGATGGCAGCACAAGGCTGCACGCACAGTCACAGGGAGCACCTACCTTCATAAGTCAGTGTGCCAAAAGACATCGTCCTGTGCAATTGATGCTATTCTGACCACCTGCGTTACCACATCTGCGATTTCATCATGGACAGCAAGTTAGAACAAAGAGCAAACGTGAAATTTGAGGATCATTACCAGTGACGAAACTTGGGTGGTGTACGGGTAAGACCCTGAGATGAAGCAACAGTCTTCATCTCAGGAAGAGTGGAAGAGCTGATCATCTCCAAGACCGAAAAAGGTGAGGCAGGTCCGCAGCTTGACTAAGTGCACTCATCATCTTTTTCGACATTGTGCATCAAGAATTCATCCTCAGGAGCCAGATCATCAATAGAGAGTTATACTGCCAGGTTTTAAGGGGTCTGAGAGAGGACATTCAGCGAAAGCGACCAGATCTCTGTGATGCGCGAAAAACTGGATGCTCCACATCAAAAATGCACAGTCACTGAGCTCTCCTCACATGTGAGTTTCTCGCCAGAAACAACATGATCTCACTTCTGCACCCATCCTACTCGCCAGATTCGGCTCCTGCAGACTTCGCCCTCTTCCCGAAGATGATTCAGCTCAAAAGTCACCGTTTTGATACCATTGCGGAGATCCAGTGCGAATCACAGAAGGTGCTTGACATGCTTCAAAAAGAAGGCTACAGGACACGTTCTAGAAGTGGCAAGAATGCTGGGAGCGCTGTATTGATATGCAAGGGTACTATTTTGAAGGTGATGTTGTGTAAACGTACATAAATAAATAATTTCTCGCAGAGCTAGTCTCAAAACTTTTGATACCACCTCGTATATTGCTCTATATCCCACTTAGGCAACAAAACTTAAAAATAGGTCTTTGTTATATTTCTAGTAATTGAGTATTTGTCTTAAAGTACTGCAATAAAACAAATATCTGTATTTAAATTTTGTGACATAAATGAGACATTGTATAGAGCAATATGTAGCAACATACAACCCCAAATTTGCATGAACCCAGCTTGCACTTCTCCAAATTTTTCTTCTACAACCATACCATTTTCTTCCATACTTCTTTAATTCTCACATTTATTTAAATTTCTTATTTTCGTATGTTATTTTCTGCTCTTTGTATTATAATGTACTTTGTGAAATCCTTTTTGTTCAATATTCAAACCCCCCCCCCCCCCTACAAAACCAGTTAGTGTTTTACCTTGTGATTATTTATCAGTAAAAGATGCTTGGGACTTAGCCGGCTTGGCTTCAAAATGTTGTAACATGGAGGGAGGGAAGAAAGAATTACAGGTCATTTAATATGCTCAGAAGTCAGGTAAGGAAGGATGATATGATCCCAGAGGTCCACTGAAAGTTTGATGCAGATTAAAGGCTAAGTAGTGTGATAAAGGTTTGTTTGAATATTTATTCATGTAAATCAGTCAAAGGGGGGAAGGATGCTTTCCTGTTCAATTTACTATAGCAAGCTACACACTAATGAACTTTCTCTGGACCTTATGGTTTGTTATGGTGTCTACTGCAATGTGTGGAATAAAAGATTTCTAAATTTTTGGATTCTACGAATTGTACACAGAAGAATTCAAGAATATTAAAAAAAGATGCAGAACTACAAAAATTAAGAATTTTATAACAGAAATGATTCCATAAGGTACAGTATAATTTAGACTAATATTGTCATGCAGATATTTCTGTTATATTACCACAATACTCTTACAGAAAACAGATTCCACTTTTAAGATGTATTAACTGTAGTCAAAAAATTTATTTTGATGGTTTTAGCAGTCACAGTTGGATTACATGTTTTTTTATTTTTCTCATGCCCCTTAGCCATTTCCAGAATGACTATGATTTATGTGGAGTTTATTTTTGATATATATATATATATATAATAAAAGGACAAATGACAGATGTCTCTCCAAAGCAAGATCTGAAACCTACTAAAATCTATCAATACAAAACAAATTTTCTCATTTCTTTGTTTGAAATTTCATAAAATAAATACATTACCAATTTAAGATACAATAGTAGCCATTTTGAAACAAATTTTTGTGGAAGAATTGACCTTAACCCAAATGCATAATAAGCAACATCTGTTAAGAATTGCCTGGAGACTATCTGGAAATTACTATCAAACACTTCTACACAAATACAAAAATAGCAATAAATTATGTATATATTTTTATACTTTCCCTGCTACCTAGTCAAGTTGTCAAAATGTGTGTATCTGCGTGCTAAAATGCTGCATTCTTGACCACACTGGTCAGTAAGGTTATCGAAATAAAGTACATTTTATATAAAGCATATATGATACAAATATGATGCCTACATTCAGTGATATTCATCTTGGTCATCGACATCATCTTCTGGATCAACTATTTCAAAACCATTATCTCCAATTTCAGTTTTACTTTTCTCACCATCACTTTCCTGTTCTGATTCTGTGTGCACATGATCTTTACCTTCCTGATCAGTAGTAGATTCTTCTTTCTCTTGGTCCACAGATTTCAGATCTTTGGAATCATCTTTTTTATCTTCTTCTATCTCTTTTTTATTTTTGTCTTTTTTGCTACCTTTGTATTCATATTTATATAATGGCCAAAATGATTCAAAGAAACCAACATCTTCTGTTAAGTTTGGTAGTAACCATAGGTGATGTTTTCCAAATGATACTAACCAAATAATGACGAACACTACAAGACGAACTGAAATTAGAACAAAATTATTAGAATTTTGAAATTAAGAATATCACTGAACTATCAATTATATTGTACTTATCTAGTAAACCAAAACTTCATAATCTAAAAACCTACCTTTCTGTATATTTCTTTTACCAGCTTTTACATATACTGATTTAGAATTTATTATATTCTATCCATGTCAGATATCATGACAAGCAAGGTCAATATCTTCATCAGGTACACAGCCTGATCACAGTGAATTTTTTATTCAACACATTCCTAATCAAAATGCTAAAGAAAAATATTAAGTTTTCTAATAGTTTAAAGCAGAAAATAATAAGTGTATGTTTAATCATGAGTATGTAGTTGCACTTTGAATGTATAATAGCAGCTACAGCTCATATTATATAACTAATTGGAATAGTCCTATCTGAAGCAGAAACCAAACCCCTGAGCAACAAGAATAGTATAGAATACAGTGAATAATGAGTGAAACAGCTCCAAGGGAAGGGAAAGAAAACACAGTCAGAACATCATTGATCTCAAAATTAAGAAATAGGAAATCATCTGGAACTGATGGAATTTATAATGACATGCTAAACTATGGAGTTAAAGTATTAAAGAAATGACTCAAAACATGAGAAATTTAATTAAAGATATCTTTGAGAAAAGACAGATTCCCAATGAATGGAGAATGAATATTACAATACCAACATTTAAAAAGGAAACAAAACTATCGAGTAATCAACTTAAGTGCACCACCATAAATAGGTACAAGAATTATCAAAGAAGAACTAGAAGCACGACAATTTTAATGATGAACAACAAGGATTCCATGAGGGAAGATCATGTACCGATGTTATATTTGTTATAAAGCAAAATAACAGAAAAAAGTAATAGAATTTAACAAACCGATATTTATCTGTTTCATTGACTAAGAGAAGGCTTTCATTACAGAATCAGATTACAGGATGTCCTGAAGGTACTAGCATTAGGAAAGATACCACTGCAAATCATCAAAATGATCAAAGATATGTACAAAAAAAAAATGAATGCATAAGATATCAGGACACATGAATGTATGTCCTGAAAGTACTAGCATTAGGAAAGATACACTGCAAATCATTAAAATGATTAAAGATATGTACAAAAAAAAAAACGAATGCATAAGATATCAGAACACAAATTGTTTAAGTCCATGTTTATTTACATAATTATGGATGAAATAACAGAATTTAAAAAAACAGAAATTAAATTATTCAAACTTCAAACAGATATGCAGCAGTTTTAGCATACAAATATCAATAGAGAAATCAAAAACAATGGTAATTGCAAACGAATCAATCAGATGTAACTAAATGGAAAAATTTTAGAACAATGAAAATATAACACAGGATGAAGTAAAAGAACAATCCCCGAAGACTAATAAACTATTAGGACGTCTAAATTCAACTATATGAAAAATAAATAAGGATCTAACAAAAGAAACCAAAGTATGAATGTATAAATCAATAGTCTGACCAATGTTGACATATGCATGTGAAACAATAGAAACATCAAAATTACAACAGAAAGGTACAACACGCAAAATGAAAACATTAAGAAAACTAGTTAACAAAATAAAATCTGACAGAGTAAAGAGCAAAAACATTTATAGAGAATGTCACTTACAACCTATAATTGCATGAAGAAAATTGGAATGGAGTCAACATGTTAATTGGATGGACCAAAAATAAAGCATAGTTAAACTAGCCAGAAGCTGGAGATCAAATATGAAAAGACCAATTAGTAGACAAATAAGTGATGGACAGATTGTCTACATTGCAGCATTGAGGATACAATAAGCTGAAAGCACGAAGAAGCTTATTTACATTACCTTGCATTGAAAATTCTGCAAATGTCATTTTAGATACAAATTAAAAATACATCAGCAACTTATAGCATTCATTTTTCAAATGAGTATTCAGAAGTTAAGCTATTATCATCATCAAATTCCTGCCATGTAGTCCCGAGAAGTTAAAGGATATGATAGTACTACATGAAAAATTTACATCATTACTAACTTCCTATCTACAATTTTTTAAGTCAAGCTATGGAGAATAAAAATATATGTTGATAAGAAAATTTAAGCAGAATATATACTAATCTAACATGTTAGATGCACAATTTCATTGAAATTAACAAATAACTATAAAAATTATTAACAAACCTCCAGGGAGTCAAGGACTCTTCGAGGAAGGCTACATGTCATGCATCGAATTCATTCACACTATCTGTACTCATAACCTTCAAAGGCAAGCCATTCTAGTTATGCATTCACTCTGAGAGAAAAATGTAGCTCTCAAACCTTTCTTGACTGCATTTTTTTCCAACTTCTACAGATGCTCTCTCATCCTTTCCCCACACTCTGCAAATTGAAAATTTTCATCTACTGGTATAACTATCTGCTCTCTGAAATTTGTTGGTCTATCACATCACTCTTTCCCCATTTCGCTAGGATCTACAGACCACAAATTCCCAATCTCTTCTCATAATCTCCATTTCAGAGTCCAGATATCATTAATGATCTTCTTTGCCCCCTCACCCAGATCTGTATGCAACATTCTAGATGAGGCAGCAAAGTCTTGTAAAGAGGCAAAATGATTTCCTTATTCTCACAAGTTAAGGTTAATTTAAGCATCGCAATTATCCTCTGAGTTGTATTTACAATCTTTGACATATGCTCCCCCACCCCCTTCCTATGTACTAAAACTCCAAGATCCCTTAGCCTGGTCAGTGTCTTCTAGCATAATCCCGCCAATATAATGTACCAATGGATATCTCATTACATCAAAGTGCATAACTTCACATTTACTAACATTGAACAAACAGTCATTTTCATGTCCACAATTCCAACTTACTCAAATCATTCTGCAAGTGCATTCCTGATTAGCCTATCTTTGCATCTTCATCAAATAGCTGTCTCTCCTGTTAAATCCTTTCCAATATCATTAATTGTAAAGAGTGAATAAGGATGGACCAAGGACTGACAATTTAACTCTTGTAGATACACATCTCTCATATACCATATCTGCCAGCGTATAAGTACACACTTTTTTAGGAAAAAAAAGATTTTTAGATCCTCTTCCTGATTCTGCCAAGTTCTTATCATTTTCTCAGTTGGGGTTGGCCCGAAATGCCTCTCTACAACCCTGTTTCCATGTTCTTTAGCATACTCAATTACACGAAGCTTGTATGCAATATTGTAGCAATGCTGACGTTTTTCAGCCATAATTTGCCAAGAAATTTAGAGAAAATTTAACGGCAGAAATTTATCACCATTCACAACCGCGACAACAATTGGAAAGTTTAACACTCCTACTGGCCAAAGTGGATGAAATAGCAAGACCACTCTAGAATTTTTCATGGATCAAAACTTCATCGTCATTCTATCTTTTATTAAGTATTTACCCTCCTCTGCTGTTAATCCTTTAATGGAGATTTTAGAGCCATTAGCGGATTAACTGTGGTCGAATGACTTTTGAGTCACTTATCTTTACATGTACTCTGTTACTTGGAATTTTCTTCATTGTACTAGGATATTTGATTGTTTTCTTTTTTTTTTTATTTTGCTGCACAATTTATTTATTGTGTCTCTTTCCAAAAATAGAAGTTTCACATCTGCCAAAATAAATAATCAATCTTGAAATGACCACAGATCCTTTACAATGAATATATTTTAGTAATAGTAAATTTCCTTCACTTTACTGACAGTATAGATTCTTTTTCACGAATTTTCAAATGTTTGTTTACATATAAAATATTTTGTCAGATATTCATATTTTAAAATAACATTTAGTGAAATATGACATTTTGCTTGCTTTCTTTGCAAAATACCTTTAGATGAATTATCACATTTCAATTTTAGGAACGAATTATTATTATTTTTTTTTTCCTATGAACAACAAATGATTATAAACTGCATTACTCAGTTTCCGATACTGTGTCTTTTTTAGTATCAAAAATTTATACCTAATGGTATTTTATCGGACTCTTCACCTCCTTTTGCTTAAAATTGCAACAGATTTTTTTTTTTTTTTTTGTAGGATGTACATTACTATAATATCCAGTGTTTATTCACTGTAGATATGTTGAAAATATAATAGGAAGGATATCCTGTATGGAATGATTCAAAATTTATGCTCATTTTTAGGATTTTTGCAACCCCTCCCCTCTCCTGTCCTGGAACTCAGGTACATAACTACTTTAAATTTCTACAGCTTTGAAAGCTTTCAGAGAGTATTCAAAATCTCTTATTTCAGTTTACCATTTTGACAAAAGAAATAAAGCAATAATATTGTTGTATATTCGAAGCTTCTAATTCTGTACTTTTTCTTTGCATCTGAAATCAGCTGTTCAGCAGTCTGCTGAAATTATTCTAAGATTTAGAAATACTGTGTTATTTTTGTTTCTATTTTTTAAAAAAAAATCTAAATATTACTACTTCTATTGCTGCTGGTTTCTATTTCTGAAAAACGTCTTAGAAATGCTAGACAATAATCCTTTTACCTGGAAGAAAAGCTAAAAGTGTTAGATTACTCTTTTGAGAAACGCAAGACAGAAAGTTTCCGAGAAGTCGCACTAAATTGCCTCAAGCAGAATGTCTTGTTTCATATTCAGTTGTTCAGATATTCTAACACAGAAAATCTGACATTTCTTTTACAGGCTGATGCAGTATTTATGCCAAAAATGATATCTTTATTTATAGTGATCAGTTTCACTTTTATTATCGAAAAATTCTAAATTATTTGATACGATTATCTTGAAAAAAATTACTGCCGCTGCTGCTCTTGCTTGCCATCTCATAAATGAATTGTATATTGGGTATACTTTCTAATATTCCTTTCTGTCCAGTAACAAGTTGTAGACTATACCCCCCCCCCCACACACACACACACTGGGAACCAGATCAAAAGAACATGCCCAGCAGGCAGCACAATTGATGTCCAATATTCAGTCAGTGCAATAACTGAATATTTTACAGGCAGAAATTCCTTGTTTTGTTTTTCCATCTTTCTGATTGATTAGCAGACATTCGAAACATATTATTCTGATATTGCATTTGTAGGATGACAGTGTTTTTATATATTAATTTCCTCTATTACCCAATGTCACATAACTTCCTGATTTATAATAATGAGGAAATAATATGTATATTTTCTTATTTATAATTTGCTAATTTATAATAATCAAAACCTAGTTTCTGTGTTGAAAATTAAACGTTATGCAGAACAATTATTATGGAAAAATCACAAATTAAATAAAAACTGTACCTATGTTTTATAAGAGTTTTCAAGTGTGTGATAGTGTTGCAGCGGGGAGGGTGTAAAACTATCAAAGTTGAAATAATGTTCAATTCTATTGTGAAAATATGAAATTTCACATTTGATGCATGCACACACACACATATATATATATATTTTTTGTATCAGAGAATATACGCAAAAGTATCGCTTACTTTAAAATTGGAGAAAAATATATAAACTAGGCAGAAAATTTATACTGTACATATCAATTTAAATAATAACCGTTTATTTCATTTTATGAAGACCGATTATACAGGGAAACCAAAAAGGTGAAAGTGCAAAGAACAGGAGATTAATATATTTTGAAAGAACTTAGTGATATGATATGACAAAATTAGTACAAAAGCATTAAACATTGGTTCTCCAAGGTAACGCAATATTTAAGTGAAGAAAGTATGCAAGGATTTATATTTTGTCCTGGAATTATAAACTGCACAATAAAAAGATAAAATAAAAATAATTTCGATATTTTTAGTCTTTCTAATATAACTAACAGTCAAGTTGCCCAGCATAAAACAAGGAGCTGTGTTTCTTGTTATAGAAAACTGAGACTCAGCTTCTTGAGATAATCTGTTTAAGTGTTCTCTACAGCGTGAAGGATTATCTCACCTTCTAAATGAGAGAATAGCCAAATTGCACTTCTTATCCATGTTGTTTCAACAGGTGTATTGAATCGTATCCAGATTTAGCTGGACGTATATATACATCCTGGCCGGTTGGAGGGTTAAATGAACAGGAACACAGCTGTGAACGTCGATGACAGTGCATGCGCAGCCACTGAACTCTACATAACTGGAATGCTCTCACACACTGCAAGGAAGCAAGAAAGAAATTGCATAACTCGGAGCACAGAAAATTTCCAGAAATGAAAGTAATAAAAAACTGAGTATCGGGTAAGACGCACCCTGTTTTTCAGACCCATTTTCAAAGAAAAAAAGTGTGTCTTATATGCCGGCAAATACAGTACCCCTTTTGAAATCTGTCAGTCAGCCATCCTCTTATCCAAACTAGCAGTTTATAATCCAATCCCATATCTTTTGACTTATGCAACAGCCTTCCATGCTTAATCCTGTCAAAAGCTTTAGCATCTATTCCGCTTGTCTAACTGTACCATCACATTATCATAAAATGTGAGCAAGTTACTCAAATGATGACCTTTCCTTAGTAAACCAATGCTGCTCATTGCAAAGTACGGATTCTCTGTCAATCCATTTCTGTATGTGATATCTTACCAACTTTCCAGAAATAATGACAGGTCTTTACAGGAGTCTTGCACAGAGAGAATTCTTCCCACTGCTGTGCTGAGACTCATATCATACAGCCAGGTCAAAGGAACAACCAATTTGGCTGAACACCATCTGACTGATGATATTCCATCAATTCCTATTTGCTGAATTCATATTCAGTTCATGCAGCAGATCTAGTATCTCCCCATACACTTGAGTCTCTTCAACTAATGAACTAATTGTTCATTAGTTATACAATCTCTTCTGCATCTGCCATCTGCAATATCCCATAACGAGTTATTCTTGCACATTCATTCTTTCTTTTACTTGCAACATAGTAGAATTCTTTGAGTTGTCTTTAGCTGGAAGAAACAGTTTTATTTCATACTCGCACAACAGTTGTAACTGTTATAGCCTGCACCACATAATTTTTGTAGCTGGCATCATTCTTACACACGTGGTAATACTTCCAGATCTTTTTCTTAAGAATCTCTTGGTTAATAAGATTGCACACCCGTTTCTCTTTCACCCGGTTTATTCATTGAACTCTAGAGACATACTCCAGTATTGCATCATCTTTAAATGTATTTCTTAAATACTTTTATGCATCACCAATATTCTTCCCATATTAACCTGGTATTCTCCTCAGTTGGTTATAATTTCCTGCTTTGAGGTTCAGCATGCAACCATTTCTAAATGAAATATCCACACACTCTGCCACTCTGCAAGCCAGTACAGCATGATTACTGTCATGAACTGGAATGCTGGGCATTTAGAAAGGCTATTGTTTGCTGAGAAGGCACAGAATTAAGAAGTTAATGAAGCATACGATCAATGGGCATTTGTGAAACAAAACAGCATGGTCAAACAGGTTGTACAACAGGAGTAAGATAGATAAGAGGTTGAAGATGTGCATGTGGCAAGACAAGGTGAAGGAATGCATAGAGGTGAGGATGAGACAATTATGAATGGCAAATTCCATGAAAATTCACTAAAAATAGTTAATTGAAAGACTGTTTACCAAATGGCAATTCATCGAATGACAATTCATTGAACAACAATTTAACGAATGACAATTCACCGAACAGGCAATTTATCGAATCACAATTCATTGCATGACAATTTGTTGCAAATGCAATTGATTGAAAAAATAATTTTTCGATGAATTTATCAAAAAAGTAATTTTCTTGCAAACTATTGCTTAAAAATGTTCGGCAACAATATCTAATGTTACTCAAGATACAGGCATATGTAAGTAGTCATTGAGACAATAATTATTTTGTTGTATTTTAGAACAAATTTTCTGTAAGTATACATACTGCTTCATTGTGTTCATAGTGATTTATCTCTAGACAAATTTTGTTCTACCTAATTTTTTCACAACAAACAATGGTCAGGTTGAAATTAAAACTGACAAATTTTAATATATATGTCTTAACTATAAAATCTCATTAAATTTCATCCAGTCAGAGCAGAATTACTAACATCATTTCGAAACTTCTTTACGAAAATATTATAAGTGATCCAGCTGGAACTAAAACTGAACCATGCAGACAACTTCCTTGAATTCCACTAAATCAGAGATTTATTGTAATACATAATTTCGAAACGTCCCTTTGTAGCCCTGAATATAGATGAACTGAAAAATGGACATAATTTTTGAAAAATTTCAAGATAGGAGCGAGTAATTACCAATCCGAGTAACATGCATCCTATATAACTGGTGTGTAATCAGAAGTCAAATATTATTAATAATAATAATACAGCCTCTGTAGTTCAGTTCGTATAAACAAAGCCCTTTAATTGAAAGATTTAAGTCAAATCTGTCTATGGCATGAATAATTATTATTAGTCCTCTTCTTTATGAAGGCAAGTTAGCAGGCCTCATACAGAGATGGCAGGATTTTTCCTTTGGGAAACAGGCAAACCAGTTCCATGAACACACATATTTACAGACAGGAAACACTTATTTGGACAAGAAAGACAATAGGAAACTATGCTGTTGTTCTACAATTATTCCCTAGTAATGTAGCATTGCCATTCCACCAACCATCAGTTTGATGAGAGAGGATGATGAGCAGGAATAATAACCATTATTATTATTACTATAGTTTGCCCACCATTTATAGATCCCTTCTTGGCTTGGTGCCAAGAATAGTCGATTCATGCAAAAGGGGAGAAAGAAATGAAGGATGTACAAATTGGTCGCCAACATGCGAAATCACGTGCTTTCTTGTCTGTCGCTGTACTAGTACTAGTTTGATTTTTGTTGTCCCTTTCTTGCATTATTTTTTTATTATTAATTTGTATGATGGATCCAGTACAGTCAACAAGTTCTATTGTTACGTTTCAGTAGCTCTTGCAAAAGAATATTGAATAATGTGCTGACATTCTGCGAAAAAGAATTGTCAGAAGGCCGTCTTCTTGTTCCCCTTTCTCAAGTCATAAAACGCGCAAGTGCAATTGCGGGCGTATCGGGGTCGACTGTTAAAAGAATTCGTAGGAAATCAAAAGGTGAAGGTAAGCCAAAATTTAAATATCCTAAAAAAAAAGTGCCAGAGAAAGAAAACCATTGAAACCGTAGCTTTGAATGATTTTGATGTAGACGTTATAAGAAGAACTATTCACGATTTTTACTTGGTCGAGAAAAGAGTGCCAACTGTTCCGAAACTGATTCCTGTGCTTAAAGAAAAAATTAATTTTCTTTGGAAAAGAGAAACTTTAAGGAAAATAATTCATGAAATCGGATTTTGTTTTAAAAAGTCCCAGAATAAAAGGAAACTTATCATGGAGCAAAGTGACATTGTTTTATGTAGAACGCAGTATTTGAGAGCAATAAGACGTTTCAGGGAAGAGAAAAGACCGATTGTGTATCTAGATGAAACTTCGATCGATAGTAATTTAACTTATGGAAAATGTTGGCAGTCTAAAGAAGAATGTGGAGTGCTACAAACCGGAAATGCCTCGCGGCGCATAATAATTTTGTGTGCGGGCGGAGAAATGGGTTTTTTAGCAAATTCAAGCTTACTACACAAAGCCAATTCAACTATTGGAGATTACCATGGGCAAATGAATTCTATGAACTTCGAAAAGTGGGCAGAAGAAAAACTGATTCCAAACCTTCCTGAAAATGCTGTTGTTATAATTGATAACACTTCATATCACTCTATTCGATTAAACAAAGTTCCAAATTGGTCTAATAAGAAGCAAGTTCTTATGGATTGGCTCTTTGCAAATAACATTTCTCATTCCCCAGATATGCGAAAAATTGAATGGCTTAATTTGGTCAAAAGAAACTGGCCCACAACTAAACTATTTAAATTCCACACGATGCTCAAAGAGCATGGATTTCTAGCTTTGAGGCTACCACCATATCATTGTGATATTAATGCCATTGAGTATGCTTGGGCAGAAGTGAAAAGTTTCATTCGCCATTGCAACGTAACTGCGGATATTGACATGTCGAAACTTTTTAAGCTTTCAGAACAGGCGATTGAAAGTATTACAGTTCAAAAGTGGGGAAAATAATGCTCTCATGTCACCTCATTGGAAAATATATATTGGGATAGAGACGGAATTATCGAAGAATTGTGCGAACCTTTGGTGATCAGTTTAAGTGAAAGTGATGGCGATTTGGACACCGATTCAGATGACTCTGAAGATTAAAAGAATTTGACAATGGTATTTTTTCCAACATTTTTTTTGCATGCTATTGAGAGTCACAGCAAGTCATAAATAATTAATTAGTTTAGGACATTAAATGTCTCAGTTCTCTCAAGTGTAAGTTTAGAATAACTAAATTCGTTTAAAATAATTTCTGTTTTTCTGTATAATTATTTTTATTTTATAGAAAACTTTATTAAAAATAAACTTAGTTACATTTGTGTTTTATGCTATACCTTTTTTAATTTTATTAACACTCTTCGTACATTTTTCCAACTGTTATACAAGCAAAATAGTTACACTTTAAAAACAGCAATGTTCGTAAAAGAAAAGCTAAATTTTCCGACCTGTAATAATAAACAAACTCAGTTTGTTTATTATTACATCCCAGAAGACAGACTGATTACCCTATTATCGGAATGGATTCTGCTTTTTCTGACATGCGCAGAAGTGTCGAGGGACCTCTAATAGGTGGTCTATACTACTAACAATGCCATGCGATAAAATATCCTTGCCAATAAAAAGATTTTTTACATAACCTTTTCCAGATTGTGTAAAACACACACAAAATGCATACACACTGAAAGGAATACCTCTCAAATAAAATAAACTAAATAAACACATCACACACATCTAATATATATAAAGGGGATATCATGCTAAGCTTCAACTGCATCACAAGTTAATCCAATAAAATCCACAGTTCTTTTAGACAAATACACTTCACACCTTATAATTCATTTTTCGCTGAACTGTTCATTCAATGTTTTGTAGTTTCCATGAATTAGTGGTTTTCAATGAATTGCCTTTCAATAAATTCTGTTTTTGATTAATTGCTGTTTGATGAATACAGGCTGTCAGGATCAGATCTCCACTTTACGATAAAATAGTTGAGAAAGCATAGGAATATAACAAAGATCTGTATTTGAGTTTTGTTGATCTGGAAAAGGCATATGACAAGGTGCCAAGAGAGAAGCTATTCAATACGCTACAGTTATATGGTGTCAATGGAAAATTATATCAATTTTCCATTGACACCATATAACTGTAGATATCATTATATCTTCTTTTTTCTTTTTGATTATTTCTTTGATTGTATCATCCCAGATCTTCAGTTTTTATCTTTTATTGAATTTTTTGGTCTTTCCTAAGCTTTCATTTGCTGCTGCATTGAGTATCATTTTTATATTAAGCCATTCTATTTCTATTTCTTCATTTTGTTTTATTTTATCTAGATACTGGTTAATTCTTTGTTCATATAGCCATTGTACATTTGTGTCATTCAATAGTCTAGTTTTATAAACAAATGTTTCAATTTTTCTTTCTGTTCTTGTTACTTGTAGCCATTTAGGTGGTAATCTTAATTTTATTTTAACAAGGAAGGGGTCACTGCTTATTTCATATCCTCTGTGAACTCTAACATCTAGTGAAAATTTTGATGTCTTTTCATTTAATATGAAGTAATCTAATATTGATTTCCATCCTTTTGCTGCCCAAGTATATTTATGTATGTCTTTATGTTTATAAAAGGAATTCATTATTTTTAGGTTATTATAACCTATTTTAGGTTATTATAAACTATGGCATCAATGGCAATATCATATTAAAAACGAGGATATTAGGAAAGAACTTGACATTGTCAGCATCTAGGAATGTGTTAGCAGAGCTAATCTCAGGTGGATTGATAAGGTACAAAGTGCCTTAGATGATAGAAATATAAGATCTGATAATGTTGGAGTCCTGACAAGTAAGAGACTGATTTGCAGGAAAATTGTAGATAGGAAGTTAGTAATGATGTAAATTTTTCATGTAGTACTATCATGTCCTGTACACCCCTTGATGGTACATGTCAGGAAATTGATGATGATGGTAAATTGCATTTTTGATTAACTGTTATTTGATGAACTGTCTTTCAATAAATTGTTTTCAGCGAATTTTCTGGATACCTGAATGACAATCAGGATCAGGAAAACAGGAGTGGTCAGATTGAAGAGAGGTATGGTATGCCAGAGTAGAGAATGCTGGTGTTTGTAGAATGGCCTCAAAGATACAGGAATTGTTATGTTTGTATGTAAAGAGTATTTGAATTAAGAGAGCTCAGTTTGATGCATTGATCGAGTCAGTATGCCGAAAGATAATCAATATAAGTGAAACATGGTTGTCTCAGGATGATGTGACATCACAAATAGAAATGGAAGGATATACAATTTTCTGGAAGGACAGGAAGGTGAAAAGAGGGGAGGGAGGAAGTACTGTTAAGGACTGCAAAAGAATTATGTCCACAAAGTGAGAAGTTGATAGTATATGTGCAGATTTTGAATCTGTGTGAATTTGTAATTAACAGACTAGTGTATTCGACAGGATGCTGTTATAAGCTAGGGAATATAGAGAATAATACTGTTAAAATGTTTAAGCAGATTGGTTGGGCATGTAAAAAGAATGTGATAACTGATGGGAGACTTTAATTACAGGAATATAGAATGGAAGGAGGAGACAATATACAGGAACAAGGAGAGAGTGATGAACTGAGAGTCTATTTCCAAATAATCTGCTAGATATGGTAAAGTATTGGTAAAGAAGGCCAAATGCATTAACAGATTAATATTATTTAAACGATGTAAGATGGCTCAGGTTATTCCTACCTGTTGTAAAATAAAAGAAGTTTTTAAGTCCCCAAAAGCTGATCGGATCTACTTAAAAGCTAGTAAATCTCTTTTATATAATCAGCTACACGAAGCTAAAAAATCTCTTGCCTTCTTAAATAGAGAAATTATGGACATCAAAAACGCTCTAGAATGTTTTAACGGTTGAAACTTTTAATACTATAGTGCGCATATCTTCGAATTCTTACCTAAAGGTTTTTAATGGGGGGGGGGGTGCTTAATGGTCAAAGCTGTATAACTGAGAGGAGACCTCCACATAGCCTTTAAAGGAATGCGAAGAACCGACCAGGGCTTCTGACCTAATGTCCAATTCTCACCTTCTCGTGGTGCACCCCTGTCGGGTATCTACTTGGATACTGAATGAACGAGGATGGGCTGGCAATTTGGGATTTAGCCGACCAAATTGTATTCTTATTGGTTAAACCAAAATAAAAAATGATGGTACAACATGACCAAATTTCATGCCGGCTGGGGGCGTCACCCGGTTAAACAAGGACCCCGTTGTTTTCACCAGTGAACCAGGGCGAACAGCGAAACATCAGCTACTGGAACAAATCTGAAAACAAACCCCCAACTCAACATCACCAGAGTTAAAGATTGGTACTATCAACATAAAGAAGCCTGAATGGCAAAGAAATGGAGCTAGCTGAGGAATTAGATAAGTCAACATAATAGGGGTGACTGAAACAAAAAAGACCAAAACTGGTGAGATCTTTCTCAGAAATAAATACAAAATGTTATATTCAGGCAATGAAAATCAAGGAAAAGAATGAGTAGCCATAGTATTCAACACAAAATACGAGGCTAATCTTCTTGAATGGCAGTCAGTCTGAAGCAGAGCAATGTGGGCAAATATCAGAATGGGGAATTGGACAATGAGACTTATTTGTGCCTATGGTCCAACACAAGGTTCTACTAAGGTAGAAGTGGAGGAATTTTTTGAGGCTTTAGAAAAAGCAACAAAACACAATGAAAAATGAAAAGTTGGTCCTTGTTGGGGATCTAAATAGCAGAGTAGGAAATGATTGTGAAACATACACAAATATTTTGGGAAAATTTGGAGAAAACAGCAAAAGCTAATAATAATGGCAAATATCTGTTGGATTTCTGCTCAGGACATGGACTGGTTATTCCAGCACCATGTTCCGACATAAAAATATGCACAAATTCACATGGAGAGAAAAGGCAAGGAATAAGAAGAGTCTCATTGACTATGTTATTGTTGATAGTGATGTTTTCTCCCTGGTGCAGGACACCAGAGTCTACAGAGGATTTGAAATTGGAAATGATCACTATTTAGTCTTGAGCAGGATAAAATTGAATTTCATATTAAAAAGAATAACATGTAAGAAAGTTTCAAAGCGAATAAAAGTTCAGCAGTTCTCAGATGTGAACTGTAGACTAAAATACACAAAGATTATTGAAGAAAAAATGAAAGAGTTTGAGAACAGAAATCAAACCTTGGAGATTCAGTGGCAAACTCTGAAGAAAACATTGATTGATTCTGCCAGAGAGGCATGTGGTGAGGTTGTCTGTAAGGATAAAAAAATCAGAACTCCCTGGTGGACACAGGAAGTTAAAGAGGCAGTGAAGGAAAAGAAGAAAGCATATCAAAAGTTCCTATCAAAGAAGTCAGCTTGCGCTCTTAGAGAATACAGAGACAAATGCAGGAATGCTAAACACTGTGTAAAACTAGCTAAACAAAAGTCATGGGTAGACTTTGGCAAGAATATAGAAAATAAATATCAAGAAGGTGGCAAAATATTCTGGAGGTTGTTGAAGAAGCTTAGGAATGGAGGAAAGAGTGCTGTAAAAGAAGTTAGAGATGATAAAGGTGACATGAAAACGGGAGAAAAAGATATCCTTGAAGTATGGAGTAATTATATTGAAAAACTGGTAAATGAAACAAGCAGTGATGACAGCACAGTGGTAAAAAAATGCTCAACAGGCATACAGTCAGGAATACATGTCCATACTTGAAGTAGAAAAAGCCATCAAAGGCTTGAAATGTGGAAAGGCAGCAGGAGTAGATGATATTTGACCAGAAATTCTGAAGTATGGTGGTATATGAGTCTTACAGTGGCTGCACTGCATAGTTCAGAAAGCCTGGACAGAGAGACGAATTCCTGATGATTGGAGTAGAGCTCTCATAGTACCCATATATAAAAAGGGAAATAAAACTGAATGTGAGATTACAGAGGTATTTCCCTACTGAGTGTTCCTGGTAAGATCTATGCAAGTATACTGAAGAAACGGTTGAGAAGAATTGTGGAAGAAAAGCTTGGTGAAGAACAAGCTGGATTCAGGCCAAATAGAGGCTGTCAGGATCAGATCTTCACTTTACGACAAATAGTCGAGAAAGCATGGGAATATAACAAAGATCTGTATTTAAGTTTTGTCGATTTGGAAAAGGCATATGACAAGGTGCCAAGAGAGAAGCTATTCAATACGCTGCAGTTATATGGTGTCAATGGGACATTATATCAAGCAATACTTAGTCTTTATTTGAGTTGTAAGTCAGCAGTTCGAATTGATGGAAGAACAGGAAGATGGTTTAATGTTAAATCTGGTGTGAGACAAGGATGTACATTATCCCCTCTGTTATTCATTATCTATATGGATCACATTATGAAGGAAAGTGGTATTAAACATGATATCAAAATTGGAGATGTTAATGTCAGCTCTTTGCTTTATGTGGATGATGTTATACTTCTAAATACATCCGCTACAAGTCTGCAAGATTCTCTGACTAAATTGAATAACTGTTGTAATAGATATGGTATGAAGGTCAGCAATAAAAAGACAAAGACAATGAAAATAGGCAGAATCATTGAAAATGTCAACTGTGTTGTGAATGGAGAACCTGTGGAACAAGTAAAACATTTCGGCTACTTAGGCACGATTTTTAGTGAAGATGGTAAATTAAATATAAAAATAGACAACAGAATCAGCAAAGCTGGTATGGTGGGAAGTCAGTTGAATAAATTCATATGGAATAAGAGAGAAATTAGCTGGAACACTAAATTAGCTGTATACAAGAGAGTGTTCAAACCAGTTTTAGCTTATGGATCTGAGAGCTGGGTCAGAAGTAAAGCACTTGACCAACGACTAGAGACCACAGATATGAGAGTCCTGACAAAGATTATAGGCGTGAACAGATGGCATCAATGGCAACATCATATTAAAAATGAGGATATTAGGAAAGAACTTGACATTGTCAGCATCCAGGAATGCGTTAGCAGAGCTAATCTCAGGTGGTATGGTCACTTGAACAGAATGGGCAAGGAAAGATTAGCAAAACAAGTGTTCTCTACCAGGTTGGCAGCAAAATGACCCAGAGGAAGACCAAGATATAGGTGGATTGATACGGTACAAAGTGCCTTAGACGATAGAAATATAAGATCTGATAATGTTGGAGTCTTGACAAGTTACAGACTGATTTGGAGGAAAATTGTAGATAGGAAATTAATAATGATATAATTTTTTTCATGTAGTACTATCATATCCTGTACACCCCTTGAGGGTACATGGCAGGAATTCGATGATGATGATGAAGATGTCTTTAATGATTCTCATGAAAAGCTAAAATGCAAATTTGAATCACTGGTCAGCCTACCTAGATCCAGTAATAATGCTATTGATATAGATAAAGTAGTTATAAATGTTTCCAGACGTCCACTAACAGACTGTGAACGTTTTGTTTTATCAAAAGGACATGATTTCGCTGTTATGCCGAATAAGGTGCCCCTGATGGATTTTTTCATAACATAGAGGTATTTGATCCTTATCCCAAAAAACAGCCATCAGGTTACGTTTTGAATGTGCGGAAATTTTTTTTTAATGCCAAGCCTCCTCGTCCTAATCTTTCTTACTCTGAGTTTAAAGCATTAAAATCACTGAAGAACAACCATAATTTAATTATTACAAAAGCTGACAAAGGGAAGGCTGTAGTGATTTAAGATAGGAAGGAATATGAGAGAAAAATGTCTCTATTACTTCGCGACTGTTCAACTTATAGGCCTCTTACATCGGATCGTACCAGGTGTCAATTGAAGAGACTTAATTCTCTTTTAGATAATGTATCTATATGGAATGAAAATCAAAAGGAAAAACTTAAAACCTTCTTCGGTTGTCCACCTAGATTGTATGGTCTTCCGAAAGTTCATAAACCAGGCATTCCGTTGAGACCAGTCGTAGATTATATAAGTTGCCCCACTTACAAAATCTCAAAATTTTTATCAAATTTACTCTCCTCTTCAACTAGAAGAACTGATACTTATATAAAAAATAATTTGGATTTCAAAAATAAAATTTCAAATCTTCATTGGGACGTTTCTGATATCATGATCAGTTTAGATGTTTTTTTATTTACAAATGTGCCTCTTTCTGAAAGCACTGAATTACTGCAACAGGAATTTCCTTCAGACATTGTAAAATTATTTGATTTTGTAATACATTCTGGATATTTTTCCTTTAAAAATAAGTTGTATCAACAAATTGAAAGAACAGCAATGGGCAATCCTCTTTCTCCTGCTATCTCCAATTTCTGTATGGAACATTTTGAACAAAGTATCTTTGATTTCTCCCAGACCTACTCATTGGTTCAGATATGTCGATGACATTTTTGCTGTATGGAATGGCTCTTCTGATGAACTTCAACAGTTTCTCACTAAGTTAAACGCACTTCATCCTAGGATCCAGTTTACCCTAGAAGTAGAATCAAATAAGCAGTTAGCCTTTTTAGATCTTCTAATTCTTCACCAACCAGATGGTAACTTACATTTCTCAGTCTATAAAAAGAAGACCCATACAGGCTATTATATCCATGCTGAATCTCATCATCATCCCAGTCAAAAGGCAGGAACTATTAAAACATTGGTTCATCAGGCCCACTCCTTTTGTTCTTCAGACGATCTTTTACTGAAAGAACTGCAATATATAACTTCTTCCTTTCTATCTAATGGTTATAAGAATTGCTTCATTAAAAGAGCTTTGAATAGTTTTAATATGTCTTCTTCTTCAAATACAGAAGAAATAACGTGCATTCCTAACCCTTATGTACAAGGCATTAGTGAACGTATAGCAAAAGTTTTAAAACCACTGAATATTTTTGTTGCCTTTCGACCGTTTAGAAAAAATCTCCACCTTTCTCACTTCTCCTAAGGACAAGCTTCCACATCCTAATTATCCAGGTGTCTACCAGATTCCGTGCTCTTGTGGATCATCTTATTTCAGACAAACAGGAAAATCTGCCTCTATTTGGCTAGAAGAACACAAATAATATATTGAATACTTTAAACCTGAAAAGTCTGGACTTGCAGAACATGCCATCTCCACTAGACATAAAGTTCATTGGAGAAAGACAAGAGTCCTTCACAAAAGTCGATTCCTCATGGAACGCTTTTATAAAGAAACATGTGAAACTTTACTTCATTCTCCTAACTTAAAAAGATCCAATGGCTTACGTCTATCCCCTTTATGGGAGATAGTACTTTATAAATCAGCTAATCTTTCCTAACTTTTTATTGTATACATTTTTTTTTCTTTTTTTTGTTAGGAAATTTATTGACCTTTTTAGTTATCTTACACCAGCTACTTAAGTGGCACTTTTTGGAATTGTCAGTTATTGTTTAACACGTTCGCTGCCACGCTACTTTGGCATGGTCTGTTCCCCTACTCCGAGCAGTTTTACTTCAAGGTCAGTACGATAATCTCGTTACCGGAGGTAAACGTCCTACGAGTATACTCGTAGTTGGCTTGTACAGAGCATATACGGTCTATGAGAATACACAGTTTTGATGCTAGCCCCACAAGCCAAGCATTTTCACTTCTTCAAGGTCACTACAATAATCTCGTTCCCGGCGGTAAGCGTCATACGAGTATACTCGTAGCTGGCTTGTGAAGCAGGTTTACCCACTACGAGTATACTCGTAGTTGGCAGCGAATGTGTTAATTTGAACTTAAAATGTACTGAAGATGCCTGTGACACACAGGCGAAAATTATACTATTAAATAATTTTTGTGCGCGAGTTTTCCGTTATTAATTTTGTATCTATATGTTTACTCATGTTATACCTCTTTTAAAACTTAAGGAGAGTGAGTTTGTTAAATTTCTGAGGTATAAACATCTTAATTAGCATGTGACTGAAGCAGCTAAAAGGTTTAATGGTTTGGATTCGGTGATAACTTCACAAGATGTAGTTGTTAATGAGGTATTAACACTGTTGCTAGTTGGTGAGAATGATCATGAGGTACTTATTTAGAAAGTGGTGAAACAAAAAAAGGTTACTACCAAAAAAAAAAAAAGAAGGATATACAGGCATCCCTTGCTTAACATGGGATTTGATTAACGTGATGAAATTAATTGTGGCAATCCCTTGATATACGCGACAAGAGTTTTGTTTAACTCTGATAGATACATGCAAAATGTCTAATATAAATATTCTTACACAATTCAGTGTATAGCTTGGAAGTCATGAGTAGCTGTGTACATGTTATGAGTGATATTTCACACTGTTTTTTGCTGTCAGTTTGGTTTAACACGTCATGTAAAGGTTTGTGATATTTGACAGTAAATTGTATCTGAGAGATATCGTGACCTCTGATGTAAGCATAGTATGGTTTAGGTTTTTTTTTTTTTCTTTCTTTCTTTTTTTTTTATTCTTTGTTCAATAATTTCTAGATTGTAACTGAAAATAAATAAACCATCATGTATTACAGAAATAGAGAGCCAAAGGCTTATTTATCATACATGTTCTCTAGGAGATGTGCTTTACATTATGGAAAATACTAAGGAAAGTCATCTGGAGCTTACTCCACCTTTACTACAAGTTGCCCATAAGGTTGCTTATGCTTGCATCCACTGAAACTTTTAGTTTCTATATATTCGACATGAAACTCTTGTAGTTTCTATATTCGGCTATGAAATAATGTTGAATTCAATATCCACTTAATTTGTACCATCATGTATTATATTTGCAGTGTTTTTTCTTTTTGTTTTATTGCTTGTTTGCCATTATATAGAATTTATGCCAATAAGAAAAAAACAAACTGTTCAAACGACTCTTGATAAACTCTTTTGATAAAAAAATTGCAGTAAATAATGTAGGTACAAGTATTTACTAAACATTTACTTTTCATTCATTTTTTATCTTTCCTAAAAGAGTACCATATAAAACGAATTATTAATACAGTAATCGATCATGGACGAATCGTAATTTTTTCCATTGATTATTAGATTTGATTAACGCGATTTTGATATACACGGTAACATCGAGAGATTAATTAACCACGTTAATCGAGGGATACCTGTATATGGAATTATAAATAGTGGAGAATTATGGGAACTCTATAGTCAACTAGTATCAATATACTGGGTAGATGAGCAGCACAGTGTATGGCAATTCATAAGGCAGCATCTGATGCAAGCAATGTATAACTGCATACCAATGGTTTGCAAGGAAATAAGAGTGAAATGGATGAACAGCCAAATCAAGCAAGCAGTGTTGGAAAAGAAAATACTATGGAGGAGGTACAAGACAGTTGGTGGTGAATGGATCCATGAAGAGTATAAAAGCTAGGAAGATAATGAGCATGGTAAAGAAAGAAAAGGTTCAGTATGAGAGAAGATTGGCTGGTCAGACCAAAGCTAATTTGAGAGAATTTTTTTGCTATATGGCCCACAAGAGAGAATAATTGTGGCAGGTTGACATTGGTTATGGCAGCAGAGTGACAATTGCCAAGGATATAGTGGGATTTTGAATGAACACTTTATCAGTGTATATCATACCAGTGTAAATGATGCAGTGCAATATATAGAAGGGAGGCAAGAATTAGGAGAATTGGAATCGAAAGAATCCGAGGTGGATTTGGTGGCACGTTGTCCCTCCAAAACAGATCATCGGCTGCAGGGTGCACGTAGGCTATGAAAGTGTGTAGGTGATCAACCAGCACATTCTGTTAACTTGCAGTGTTTAAGGACCTAAGGGACCTAATATGTCATATGAGAAGGATCCCAAAACTATCACAGAGCCAACCTAGCACAACAGGACCATGGCCTCCTGTCAGCTTGGTACAATTGATAACAGGATTCATCAGACCACATGACTGGTACACTCTGCAGAGTGTCCAGTTTTGATGGTCTCGATACCAGTCAAGGCACAATGCCTGATGAAGAGCTGTCAACAGCAGTACACGATTAGGGTGTCAGCTCCAGTAGCCCATGATATGCAGGGTACGCTGTACAGTTCGTTCGCTGATGCTGCTTGGACCTCCAACATTGAAACTGGATGTGATTGATTGCAATACACTGTTGGGAAGCCTTGATGTCTGCCTATTTACTCAAACCAAATTTTACTCACTCTGTGCTGGGGATGTCAGTGTCAACTGCCCATCACCCGTATCTCTGTTTTGTCCACTGAGTGTAAATATGAAGATGCTAAATTAATCACTTAGTTTCCATTATGACTATTTCGCAATGCATTTCTTTGAGCCATATGCAACCTGTCTTTCTGTTTTTCAGTTGCCTCATGTCTCATATCCATAGGCTTTATAGGTTTGAAAATAACCTTTTTTGTGTGGGAGCAGCATAAAAAATCACTTTACACTGAAAATTCAATGTTTCTATTAACTGCATGCCAAAAATGTAATAGCATAACTAAAGATAACTTTCACTATCAAATCATACAAATCTGAAATAAAATATTTTAAAAGGGTGCTTACTAAAAATATCTGAACATTAATTAAAGATCATGTATATTGATTCAGAAAGTATCCTTTCTAGAGTTAACAAAGAACACTAACACAAGACAACTGTATGGATCTTCAGAAAGAACCTTTATCTTGCTGTTCCTTACATCTAATTTTCTACCCTTTATATATACACACACACACACACACTGCTTGAAGCATTCCAAATAATATAACTTACCCACAGCTAGTCCAATAATGAACACAAGGAAGCCAGCAGCAGCAACACTGAGGTAATAGACATAATGTCTAACAGTTTTGGGCCACAGTGGAAATAAACACACAAGTACAGCACCAATCACTAGCAAAATAGATACAGACAATATTTTTAAAAAAAAAGCAGATTATCCAAGAGCATCACTCAAAGCTTTGTTCCCCCTTCCCCTTTTTTTTTTTTAAACAGCAGAAAATTATTGGACTGGACTCAAATTTGTGTATAAATGTTTACAGACTACTTTTGCTATCTAATCTGTTCTTTTTGTACAGCTTTAGCAGTTTTTATTTGGTCTGTTTAAGCCAAATTTTGATTTATAACATTCTTCAGTGCACAAAAAATCAGAATTGTGCAATGGATGAGACCCAGTTGTTTATGCTTTTCTGCAGTTTACAAACTGGTGTGCATTCATGGATTTTCATACAAGATGGTACCATCAGCATTCTCCTGTTTTCCATAATATCAACTAGATCATCTTGAAAAAAGAAAAAAGAAAAAATGCAATGATAGGAATTGCATTTTTTCCCTAGCATGGAAGCTGTTTTGAAGTTCTCGCAGGCATTAAGAGTTTCTGTAAATAAGAATTACATGTGTTTCATATTTAAATGGATTTACTATACTTGTATCTTTATCAAAAGATGTTTGTATGATGCCATTCCATGGAATGTCATTTCATCTTTGCTTGAAATGGTGGAAACAATCAATCACCCGGTACAACCTGTTGTGCAAGGAAGTGTTTTCTATCTACCTCATACTACGACATCAAATCAGAAACAATTTCCTTTCTCTAAACTCATCTAGTAACAGCTGTTGTGAAACAAAGTGTAAACGCACATGCATCCTCTTTAAATAATCTAATTGCTTAATTATCAAGATTTCCTTCATTAATTCCAAGTCATAGTGATAACTTATGTGATAACATCAATGCTTGAAATGATTTCATCCACATGTTACACATCTTTGGGTGTAATGGGTAAGAATAGAAGGCGAGGAGATTGGTTTCTCATATTCAGATCATTTTATATGCTTGACCTGATGTCTAGTTATATGTTTACAGCTTTTCTTACTTTTTTTCTCATGTTTACCACCAAAATCTTTTTCTTTATCTTCTTCAAGAGAAACCTCTCTTTCTAATTCTATTTTGAAAATATGTAATCCATTAACAATGGAAATATTGGTGAAACAAATCTCACTCAGTGAAAGGAAGTTTGATTTTCAGCAGTTTATAATAAATTTCTGCTGAGAAAAAATATACGAAATAAAAAAACACAAAGCAAAACTGTGAGTGATCTGCATACAATTAATCTTTATGTTAACAAAGTGACAAATTATCATTCTGAACTGGCAATTAATTATTCCAAAATTTAATTTAACTATATAATCAACTTTAACAGCAAACACTACTGCAATAAATTCACTCAATAAAATTACAGAAAAAAGTCTAATAGCACTAAATTTTCCATAGCTATTATTGACAAGATCTCTTACAACTCTCAAGTCATTTTAATAAACAAATTTCTAGGTGCTGATGTAACAATAGTTTATTAACCATATTAAACATACAGAATCACTATTTTGAGCAATCACATTAAATCCTGGGGGGGGGGGGCAAAAAAATTGGAATGATGATAAATGTATGTTGAAGTAGCAACTTTTCTGTTGCATATTCTGAAGCTATGTCTCTCCTTCTTCCCATTACAGGTGCTGTCTAGAAGATAACCAATTGTTTATGTAGACTAATGCAGCTAACAAATAATTTTGTGAAGCCAAATTCCATATTTTTCATATGGTGCAAAACAAACTACTAGATGTAACTGAAGGCAGGACTTGTTATAGTTTAACAACCTACAGCAAAAAGTAGTTTCTTTGAAAAGACATTCATATTTATCGATACACTAGCATAAAAACCAGGTTCAACCCTTTCTCAAATGGACTATTTACAACATCCTTTTTAAGAGTTTGGGGATTAAACTACAACCTAATGAGAACAAAACTTTTAACATTACTACACTCAAAATTCACCCTTCCTCGTGAGACAATGTTCAGCATCAATATATAGATATCGATCTGGTAATTGCATCTGAGAATTTGTCTATAACCAATATGGCTATACTGCTGACAACTGGAGAGAGAGAGAGAGTAATCATATGATCTTGACCTAGGAGGTGGCCAAATGTAGGGAATTTTCCATTAAGAGGGAATATATGTGAAATTACAGGGGCTGAATGTTGATAGTGCACGGGAAGTGGTAAAGGAGTGTTTGAGGGAAGCAATGGCAGACTGCATACCTAGTGTCAGGAGAGTAAATCAAGTGGGAGTTAAATGGATGAATATCCCCATTACGTTGAAGATGCAAAAAAATAAAAAAATTGTGGAGGGAATTCAAAGAGAAAGATGACCAGCAGGCACACGAGCAGTACAAGGCACAGGCCAAAAGGGTAACCAGTGTAATAAGAAAGCCAAAAGCAGAGTATGAAAGGAAACTAGCAGTAAAGGCCAAAGATAATCCCAAACTTCTTTTGATATGCTGCAAGTAAAAGAAAGAATGTTTAAGGCAGAATGATTTTAAGGAATGACAATGGTAATGAGGTAACTGAATCAGTTGAAATAGTAGAATTACTAAGTGAACGCTTTGCAAGAGTAAATCATCCAGGTGGAGATATCTACTGCAGTAATGAGAGAGGCAAAGGCTTATATGGGAATTGAGGTAAATAGCATATAACAGAACCTTAATGTGAATACTGTTATGGGATTAAATGGTATACTAGCTCAAGTTTTATGTGAAGGTGCTAGGGAATTGTCAGTGCCCTTGACCACATTGTTTAATCTGTCTCAGCTCCGAGTTAGTCCCAAGGGGGTGGAAAGAGGGGAAAATAGTTCCATTGCATAAAGGGGGAGGGGGGGGGTCCAAGACTGATGTAGCAAATAATTGACTGATCAGGATTGTCAGGGTCCAGAAGTTAGTCAAGAGCAAAATACAAGAATGGATAGATAAATAGAAATGGAAAACTGTATGGGGAGACAACATCGTTTTGTGAAGGGTAGGTAACTTGCCTCATTAACTTGCTCATATTTTATAATACAGTGACAGCTGAGTTAGGTAATGGGTATACAGTGATACTGCTGGACTTTGCAAAAGTCTTTCACAGGATATCACATGGAATTCTAAAAAGTAAACTGTAGCATGTGGGGATGGATATCAATCCATCAATTACCCTCTTATCCACCTCACCAAGGGGTACGGTGGATAAGAGGTTAGTTGATGGAGAGATATCAGAGAGTAGTTAATTCAAGAATAGAGTCCAGAAGAAGGCCTATGACTAGTGGCATGCTACAGGGCTCTGTTCTTAGGCCACTACTATTTAATTTGTACATTAATGATATAAGAAAGGATCTGAGAGGAAATGTTCAGTTGTTTGCCAATAAGGATGTAAAATTGAATGCAGCAACAGTTAATACAGATGATGTTAAAATTTTGCAGGATAATTTGGACAGACTGGTAGTCTGGGCAAAGGAGAATGGATATCAGTATAATGTGGCAAAGTGTAAGGTTATGTATTTTGGGGTGAAAAGATTATCAGCTGCATACCACATTGATGGAACTATACTCCAGGAAATTGGCAAAGCCAGAGATTTGGGAGTGTTAGTGGATAGGGAGTTCTGAAGTGGCTTGAAAAGTTCCATGTTTGGTCTCTACAGTAGGGGTTTCCAGATTATGTAACAATAAAAAAAAAAATATATAAAAAGAATCCTTAGCCCACTCATGGTACTAATGTACTATAGGTTTTGTGGGATGGAATCACATAAAACAAGCCATCCCTTATAGGAGATTTCAGAAATATCAGAAACTCCCTACCCTCTGCTCTCCCTCCCATAAAAAAATCATCTTTAGCTCAGAGCAGAAAGTTTGTTTAACCTACTGCATTCCCTGTACTGGTGAAACTAGAAAAATAACCCCATCCTAATCAAACAAGATCATAAATTAGATTATCAGGTCTATCTGATACCACCAATGAAAATCGAGTAACTGATATTTAAGTTAAGGGATATTACATCCCATATTGTTTCATAGCCGAATAAGAAACTCAAAGAGTTGTGTGCCGAATATAGTAAATATATAAAGTTCGGTGAGTCCAAGCGTATTTGCTTACGCTTGGACTCACCGAACTTTAAATATTTACTATATTCGGCACGAAACTCTTTGAGTTTCTTATTCGGCTATGAAACAATATGAGATGTAATATCCCTTAACTTAAATAAGTTTAGGTCGCCGAATTGAAGCCTTTGGCTCTTCATATAAGTAATAGTAACTGATATGTTTATTGAAATGAACCACAGAACTAAGACTAATTTGGGAAGGCTAGAAAGTTTAAAGAAGCACAAGACACCATTATCAATTTTCAAACTCTAAATGCCGGCCTGGTTGGCCAAGTGGTTAGCATATCCGCTCTCCTGCCAAAAAGCTGCAGGTTCAAATCCTGCCATGGCCATGGATGTTTGTCTATGAAAATACTAGTGGTGCTGATCAGCGGTAGATGGCAATAGAGTAGATAAGTGCTTCCCAAACTTCTGGATGCCAGGGCCCCCTTTGGAAAAATTAAAATATTTCACGGCCCTCCTTGAAAAAAAATCGTAATATAGACATATATTATTATAATATTTATTGTATTTATATTCAATACATAACATACACAGCGAATATTGCAAAAATCAAATGCAAATATTACATTTTTAGCAAGATGAGGAATTAGATAAGTACCAGATCAACATAATAGGGGTGACTGAAACAAAAAAGACCAACACTGGTGAGATCTTTCTGAGCAATAAATACAAAATGTTATATTCAGGCAATGACAATCAAGGAAAAGAAGGGGTAGCCATAGTATTCAACACAAAATATGAGGCTAATCTTCTTGAATGGCAGTCAGTCTCAAGTTGATTGATGTGGGAAAATATGAGAATGCGGAACTGGACAAATGAGACTTATTTGTGCCTATGGTCCCACAGAAGGTTCTACTAAGGTAGAAGT
This sequence comes from Typopeltis vanoorti, assembly GCF_054136105.1. Taxonomy (NCBI): domain Eukaryota; kingdom Metazoa; phylum Arthropoda; class Arachnida; order Uropygi; family Thelyphonidae; genus Typopeltis; species Typopeltis vanoorti. Next base: position 40,305,552 of record NC_143561.1, on the reverse strand, counting down.
GGAGGAATTTTTTGATGCTTTAGAAAAAGCAACTGACACAATGAAAAAGGAAAAGTTGGTCCTTGTTGGGGATCTAAATAGCAGAGTAGGAAATGATTGTGAGACATACAAAAATATTTTGGGAAAATTTGGAGAAAACAGCAAAGCTAATAATAATGGCAAATATCTGTTGGATTTCTGCTCAGGACATGGACTGGTTATTACTAACACCATGTTCCAACATAAAAATGTGCACAAATTCACATGGAGAGAAGAGGCAAGGAATAAGAAAAGTCTCATTGACTATGTTATTGTTGATAGTGATGTTTTCTCCCTGGTGCAGGACACCAGAGTGTACAGAGGATTTGAAATTGGAAGTGATCACTATTTAGTCTTGAGCAGGATAAAATGGAATTTCATACTGAAAAGAATAACATGTAAGAAAGTTTTAAAGCGAATAAAAGTTGAGCAGCTCTCAGATGTGAACTGTAGACTAAAATACACAAAGATTATTGAAGAAAAAATGAAACAGTTTGCGAACAGGAACCAAACCTTGGAGATTCAGTGGCAAACTCTGAAGAAAACTTTGATTGATTCTGCCAGACAAGCAGACTTGCAAAGACAAGCTATTCAATACGCTATAATTATATGGTGTCAATGGAAAATTATATCAAGCAATACTTAGTCTTTATTAGAGTTGAGTTGTAAGTCAGCATTTAGAATTGAAGGAAGTACAGGAATATGGTTTAATGTTAAATCTGGTGTGAGACAAGGATGTACATTATCCCCTCTGTTATTCATTATCTATATGGATCACATTATGAAATAGATATGGTATGAAGGTCAGCAATAAAAAGACAAAGACAATGAAAATAGGCAGAATCATTGAAAATGTCAACTGTGTTGTGAATGGAGAACCTGTGAAACAAGTAAAACATTTCAGCTACTTAGGCACGATTTTTAGTGAAGATGGTAAATTAAATATAGAAATAGACAACAGAATCAACAAAGCTGGTATGGTGGGAAGTCAATTGAATAAATTCATATGGAATAAGAGAGAAATTAGCCGGAACACTAAATTAGCTGTATACAAGACAGTGTTCAAACCAGTTTTAACTTATGGATCTGAGAGCTGGGTCAGAAGTAAAGCACTTGACCAATGACTAGAGACCGCAGATATGAGAGTCCTGAGAAAGATTATAGGCGTGAACAGATGGCATCAATGGCAACATTATATTAAAAATGAGGATATTAGGAAAGAACTTGACATTGTCAGCATCCGGGAATGCGTTAGCAGATCTAATCTGAGGTGGTATGGTCACTTGAACAGAATGGGCAAGGAAAGATTAGCAAAACAAGTGTTCTCTGCCAGGTTGGCAGCAAAACGACCCAGAGGAAGACCAAGATATAGGTGGATTGATACGGTACATACGGTACAAAGTGCCTTAGACGATAGAAATATAAGATCTGATAATGTTGGAGTCTTGACAATTAACAGACTGATTTGGAGGAAAATTGTAGATAGGAAGTTAGTAATGATGTAATTTTTTTTCATGTAGTACTATCATATCCTGTACACCCCTTGAGGGTACATGGCAGGAATTTGATGATGATATATTGTTAGTGTACATTTGCAGTACAAGCACATGAAACGTAAAATGATTAGTAATAAATAAAGAATTAAAAACATAAAAGAAGTTTAATAAATTTAATGTGATGGATGTGTTTCAATACTGCTACACAAAAACTCAATATCAAGTGAAATATTTCAAACTGCAATTCTAAGATTTCTGTTATGAAATGAAACTTATATGAATAAGCATATATTTACTAATTTTCATTAAGCGCTGAAATACGCAGGAAGCAAAATTTGTGAATCTGAACCAAAGAGTGATTTTTTCCTCATTAAAATATAAAAATAACAAAAAAGAAATAATAAATAAAAATTAAATGTTTCTTTTAAGATAAAAAAAATCTACTTAGTCTTAAAACATTTTAATTTGTTTTCATTATTTCACAGCCCCCCCCTTCAACAAAACCTCCCCCAAGGGGACGTGGCCCACAGTTTGGGAAGCGCTGGTGTAGATGATGAAGGTAGGTTGGTTGATGGGTGAAGTTTTGGAGAGTTGTAGAGTAGCTACCCTCCCTCGATGAGTCTTTGGAGTACCTGGAGGTACTATGTAATAATAATAATAATAAAAATAACAGCCTCAAAATCTCAAGAATTTGGTTTGCCATCATTTCGTCTATCAAATTCCAGTCAACATAATATCAAATACACAAGTTTATGCAGTTGATATCCCATCAATATATATATATATATACACACACACACACACACCTATATGTTAGTAAGTGACAAACTATATACTTAATAAATGAATGACGTTCTAAATCATCAGTAGTGGTGATGTGACTGGACTGGCTGTCCAAGTAGATAACACACAACTAACAGGTTTGAATCCCAGTGTGAGAATGTTAAAGTAGTAAATGAAGTTCACTGCTTCGTGTAAAGCTTTCCTTATAGTTACACAATCAGATTCAGAAGATCTTGATATCTAATAGCAACAATTCTAAAAGAAGTGACAAAATACATGTTCCACCTCCACTCCTCTCAACATATAGATTACAGTAATGCTATTGGTAATTATTGTATCCAGGTCATCTCAGAGAAAAAAAAGAAAATGTCTCCATTGTTTTCAAACCTTAGGCTGGCTACCCTTTCCTGTTGTCCCAAACTCTCTCCTCTCACTTCCAGGTGTGTTCTGGAAGAACATAAATACATGTGCTATTATAATTATAATCTGTCAAGTTTAGCAGACTATGCACGGACAGCCTGAAAAAAAAAAAAAAAAAAACTTGATCTGCGTTGTAACAGTACTCAGCACACATCATAAAACCGATTCATTCTTAAATATGATTGAGTGAAACTCCTCACAATATGGAAAGTAACTGCTTAGACCTCCAGCCTAACAACCATAGACAGTAATGTCTTAGGATGCGTGGAAATCTCTTAGGACTTCAGTGCTTTCTGTCTCATCACTCCACTTATTTATGTTGCCTGTGTGCATGTTACAATTCTTATGTTGTACGAGGGTGGTCTCAAAAGTTCTTAGCCTAATAATGAAAAACGAATTTATAATTTCAAAAGTATTTTTATTTTTCGACATAATCTCCCTTAAGACTAATACATTTATTCGAGCAATGCTCCAGCACCATTATCCTGTTCCTGTAGTGGTTCTCAGTAAGATCTGCAAAATACCCCTCTACAGCTGCAACCACCTCTTGATTCGAAGAAAAATGTTGACCAGCAAGGAAGGGTTTTAGTTTTGGGAAGAGAAAGAAGTCAGAGGGAGTCAAATGGGAATAGGGTGGATGTTCCAACAGTTCATAGTGCAGATTCCTTAATTTTTCCATTGCCAAAACACCTTGGGCAATGAATGATGATTTTTTCCTTCTGCAAACCAGGTCTTTTCTCACGAATTTTTTCGTCTAATCTGGTTAAAAGATCAGAATAATATTCCCATTATTGTTTTACCCTTTTCAAGGTAATTAATAAACAAAATACCTTTAGCATTCCAAAACACCTAAGCCATGACCTTTCCTGCTGATGAAACCGACTTTCTCTTCTTTGCTTCTGAACAACTGGCTTCTGTCCACTGTTTTGACTGCTGATTCTGGTGTAATGGTGAATCCAAGTGTCACCCATAGTAATAAATCGACTCACAAAATCAGTTTTATTCTTCTTAAAACACTCGAAGACATTTTAATGCAAGTGCGTTTTTTGATCTGCTGTCAGCAAGAGCATCCCAAAACACTGATACCATGACCTGCTGATGAAGACGACTGTCTTTCTTGGTGATGAACAACGGGCTTTTGTCGACTGTTCTGACTGCTGTTTGGATTCTAGTGTAAAATGGTGAATGTTTTAGACTTAAGAAAATATTGAAACTATTTAAAATGGGTGATTTTTTTTAAATTTTTTTATTTACATGTATTTTTCAAACTATTAAAAACTCTCGGGGTGCTTAAGGGTCAAAGCTGTATAACTGAGAGGAGACCTCCACATAGCCTTTAAAGGAATGCGTAGAACCGACTAGGGCTTCTGACCTAATGTCCAATCCTCACCTTCTCGTGGTGCACCCTGTTGGGTATCTACTTGGATACTGAACAAATGAGGATGGGCTAGCAATTTGGGATTTAGCCGACCAAATTAATCCAAAATAAAAAATGATGGTTCAACATGACAAAATTTCAAGCAGGCTGGGGCACCACCAATTAAACAAGGCCCCCCCGTTGTTTTCACCAGGGAACCAGGGTGAACAACGAAAAGTCAGCTACTGGAACAAATCTGAAAACGCACTCCAACTCAACATCACCAGAGTTAAAGATCAGTACTATCAACGTAAGAAGCCTGAATGACAAAGAAATGGAGCTAGCTGAGGAATTAGATAAGTACCAGATCGACATAATAGATGTGACTGAAACAAAAAAAAAAGACAAAACTGTTGAGATCTTTCTGAACAATAATTACAAAATGTTATATTCAGGCAATGACAATCAAGGAAAAGAAGGAGTAGCCATAGTATACAACACAAAATACGAGGCTAATCGTCTTGAATGGCAGTCAGTCTCAAGTAGAGTAATGTGGGCCAATATGAGAATGGGGAACTGGACAATGAGATTTATTTATGCCTATGGTCCCACAGAAGGTTCTACTAATGTAGAAGTGGAGGAATTTTTTGATGCTTTAGAAAAAGCAACTGACACAATGAAAAAGGAAAAGTTGGTCCTTGTTGGGGATCTAAATAGCAGAGTAGGAAATGATTGTGAGACATACAAAAATATTTTGGGAAAATTTGGAGAAAACAGCAAAGCTAATAATAATGGCAAATATCTATTTGATTTCTGCTCAGGACATGGACTAGTTATTACTAACACCGTGTTCCAACATAAAAATGTGCACAAATTCACATGGAGAGAAGAGGCAAGGAATAGGAAAAGTCTCATTGACTATGTTATTGTTGATAGTCATGTTTTCTACTTGGTGCAGGACACCAGAGTGTACAGAGGATTTGAAATTGAAAAGTGATCACTATTTAGTCTTGAGCAGGATAAAATTGAATTTCATATTGAAAAGAATAACATGTAAGAAAGTTTTAAAGCGAATAAAAGTTGAGCAGCTCTCAGATGTGAACTGTAGTCTAAAATACACAAACATTATTGAAGAAAAAATGAAAGAGTTTGAGAACAGGAATCAAACCTTGGAGATTCAGTGGCACGCCTTAAAGAAAGTTCTGAATGATTCAAGCTAGAGAGGCATGTGGTGAAGTTGTCTGCAAGGATACAAAAATTAGAACTCTATGGTGGACACAGGAGGTTAAAGAGGCAGTGAAAGAAAAGAAAGAATATCAAAAGTTCCTGTCAAATAAGTCAGCTTGTGCTCTTAGAGAATACTGAGACAAATGTAAGAAAGCTAAACAGTGTGTAAAACTAGCTAAACAAAAGTCATGGGAGGCCTTTGGCAAGAATATAGGAAATAAATATCAAGAAGTCGGCAAAATATTCTGGAGGTTGTTGAAGAAGCTTAGGAATGGAGGAAAGAATGCTGTAAATGGAGTTAGAGATAATAAAGGTGACATGAAAACATATCCTGGATATGTTTTCATGTCACTCAACAGGATAAAAAGATATCCTGGAAGTATGGAGTAACTACGTTGAAAAAGTGCTAAATGAAACAAGCAGTGATGACAGCACAGTGGTAAAAAACACTGAAACAAGCAGTGATGACAGCACAGTGGTAAAAAACACTGAACCAAGCATGCAGTCTGGAATACATATTCATACTTGAAGTAGAAAAAGCCATCAAAGGCTATAATATTCGACCAGAAATGCATAAGTATGGTGGTATAAGAGTCTTACAGCAGCTGCACTGCATAGTTCAGAAAGCCTGGACAGCGGGACGAATTCCCAATGACTGGAGTAGAGCTCTCATAGTACCCATATATAAAAAGGAAAATAAAACTGCATGTGAGAATTACAGAGGTATTTCCCTACTGAGTGTTCCTGGCAAGATCTATGCAAGTATACTTGAGAAACGGTTGAGAAGAATTGTGGAAGAAAAGCTTGGTGAAAAACAAGCTGGATTCAGGCCAAATAGAGGTTTTTCAGGATCAGATCTTCACTTTATGACAAATAGTCGAGAAAGTATTTGAATATAACAAAGGTCTGTATTTAAGTTTTGTTGATTTGGAAAAAGAATATGACAAGGTGCCAAGAGAGAAGCTATTCAATACGCTACAATTATATGGTGTCAATGGGGCATTATATCAAGCAATACTTAGTCTTTATTTGAGTTGTAAGTCAGCAGTTAGAATTGAAGGAAGTACAGGAAGATGGTTTAATGTTAAATCTGGTGTGAGACAAGGATGTACATTATCCCCTCTGTTATTCATTATCTATATGGATCACATTATGAAGGAAAGTGGTATTAAACATGATATCAAAATTGGAGATGTTAATGTCAGCTCTTTGCTTTATGTGGATGATGTTATACTTCTAAATAAATCCGCTACAAGTCTGCATGATTCTCTGACTAAATTGAATAACTGTTGTAATAGATATGGTATGAAGGTCAGCAATAAAAAGACAAAGACAATGAAAATAGGGAGAATCAGTGAAAATGTCAACTGTGTTGTGAATGGAGAACCTGTGGAACAAGTAAAACATTTCAGCTACTTAGGCACGATTTTTAGTGACGATGGTAAATTAAATATAGAAATAGACAACAGAATCAGCAAAGCTGGTATAGTGGGAAGTCAATGAATAAATTTATATGGAATAAGAGAGAAATTAGTCGGAGCACTAAATTAGCTGTATACAAGACAGTGTTCAAACCAGTTTTAACTTATGGATCTGAGAGCTGGGTCAGAAGTAAAGCACTTGACCAACGACTAGAGACCGCAGATATGAGAGTCCCGAGAAAGATTATAGGCGTGAACAGATGGCATCAATGGCAACATCATATTAAAAATGAGGATATTAGAAAAGAACTTGACATTGTCAGCATTCAGGAATGTGTTAACAGAGCATCTCAGGTGGTATGGTCACTTAAACAGAATGGGCGAAGAAAGATTAGCAAAAACCCAGAAGAAGAACAAAATATAGGTGGATTGATATGGTACAAAGTGCCTTAGACAATAGAAATATAAGATCTGATAATGTTGGAGTCTTGACAAGTAACAGACTGATTTGGAGGAAAATTGTAGATAGAAGTTAGTAATGATGTAATATTTTTTAATGTAGTACTATCATATCCTGTACACCCTTGAGGATACATGGCAGGAATTTGATGATGATCAAAAAATCTCTTTATACGAGGGTGGCATGAAAAGTTCTCAGTCTAACAATGAATAAACAAATTTATAATTTCAAAATTATTTTTATTTTTCAACATAATCTCCCTTAAGCCAGGACTAACACATTTATTCCAGCGATGCTCCAGTGCCATTTTCCCATCCCTGTAATGGTTCTCAGAGCTATAAAATATCTGCAGAGGGGTATTTTGCAGAAGATCTGCAAAATATCCCTCTACAGCTTCAATCACCTCTTGATTTGAAGAAAAACGCTGACCATTGAGGAAGAGTTTTTATTTCTGGGAAGACACAGAAGTCAGAGTGAGCCAAATCTGGGATATAGGGTGGATATTCCAACAATTCATAGCGCAGATCCCTTAATTTTCCCATTGCTAAAATTTCGTCGGCAGGTGCACTGTCCTGATGAAAGATGATTTTTTTCTTTTGCAAACCAGGTCTTTTCTCGCAAATATTTTTGTCTAGTCTGGTTAACAGATCAAAATAATATTCCCTGGTTATTGTTTTATCCTTCTCAAGATAGTTAATAAACAAAATACCTTTAGCATCCCAAAACTCTGATGCCATGACCTTTCCTGCTGATGTAACCGACCTTGTCTTTTTTGGTTATGAACAACCGGCTTCTGTTCACTGTTCTGACTGTTGTTTGGATTCGTGTGTAATGGTGAATCCACGTCTCATCCATAGTAATATTGGGTTGGCAAATAAGTTCGTTCAGTTTTTCTGGGTGGAATGAAACGCATTTTATTTAATATATATAATACCTACTAGTCAGTTATATATTGACCCTCTTTATCAATGACCTCTTGCTATCTGTCTGCCAACTTCATTATGCCGTTTTCATAAAACTCCAGAGATTTACTGGCGAAAAACTGATCCAAGTGTCTTTTGATGCCTCCTCATTTGCAAAAGTTTTCCCATTTAGATAATTCTGCAACGATCGGAATAAGTGGTAATCGGAAGGTGCCAGGTCGAGTGAATACGGAGGATGCGTCAAAACATCCCAGCCAAGACCTAACAATTTACTCCAGGTTGTTAACGATGTGTGTGTGTGTGTTGGGGGGGGGGGGGGGGGGGGGTTGTTGCTTAGAAAGAAAACTCCTTTCCGATTTGCCAATTCATGACGCTTTGTGCTAATTGCACGGGTCAGTCGCGTTAACTGTGAGCAATAGACAGTTGAATCAATCATTCTGCCTGACGGTAACACCTCATAGTGGACAACACCTTTATAATCCCACAACAGAGAGCATTATCTTCTATGGATGCAATCCCACTTTTGAGGTTGTTTGGGGTGGTTCGCTCTTGTGCCCCCATGATCTTTTACGTACCACGTTATCGTACACGACCCATTTATCATCTACCGTAATCACCCGCTTCAAAAATGGGTCGTTTTCTTGGCAAAAAAGACGTTATCGCAGCAAATCACAGATGGATATGCGAGCAGTCATATTGGCCTCAGTCAATTCATGCGGCACCCATATTGAGTTTTACAGATCCCAGGTTGTGCAAATGGTTTTCAATGTTGTATAGGATATGTTCAGTACTGCAGCAATCTCCCGCACTGTTTGTGATGGATTTTTGTCGACAATATCCTTCAAAACAATCAAATCAACCTCGATCGGGAACCCGCGTGAGGCGCATCACTAACGTCGAAATCTCCAGACCAGAATTTGGCATACATACGTTCTGTTAAGGCACCATCCCCATATATGCTGCATATTTTTTTATGGGCCTCCGCAGCTCATTTGCCTTTTTTGAAATAAAAAAAGCAAAACATGCCGGTAATGTACATTATTTCCTTCCATTTCTAAAAATATGTTACACACACCCAACTGAAGTAGGCCGAACAAAAATTCACTGAAAGGTTATGAGAAATGTCACCTTTCAACTGCGCAGTAGCGCAACAATAGTGACAGGCGAAGCGCCGTAAACTTGTACAAACGCATAAACCGAACAAACTTATTTGCCAACCCAATAAATTGACACAAAAAATCAGTTTTATTCTTGTTAAAATGCTCAAAGCACTGTTCAGAGATTTTCATGCGAGTGTATTTTTTTATCTGCTGTGAGCAAGCACGACACCCATCTTGCACAAAGCTTTTCATTTGCAATTCTTCATGCAAAATATATCCTACACATTCTTTTGAAATGCCTATAGTCTCAGCAATTTCAAACACTTTGACTCGCTGGTCATCCAATACCATATCATGCATCTGAACAATCATTTCTGGTGTTGTTACACTTTTTGGACATCCTTCATGTGGATCATCTTCAAGGCTGGTACAGCCACGTTTAAACTCAGCAGCCCATTTCTTAATTGTTGAAAACGAAGAAGTGGCCATAAACTTTTATGAACTTCGGATGAATTTCTTTTGGCGTTAAATTCTTTTACAAAAAATTTTATAACCGCATGATACTCAATTTTATCAATTTCAAGGGATACAGACAACAGTTTTGCTTCAGACAGCGGTATAAAACAAACTATTCAATAGAATGACTTGCAATTTCACATGGATGCTTATGACAGATGTACCAACTTAAAAAAATTTTTGCTGATATTGCCATCTATAGTCGAGGCTGAGAACTTTTCAGACCACTTTCTTAAATACAGAGAAAAGAGAGAAAGTATTTCCAAGGTTGCATGCAAGCCTGGTTGGTGAAGTACATCGATCAAGTTTAAATCTTACTATGGGCATGTTTTTAAGGTGGTAGATAATTTCCACATTTCAGTATCAGAACATCACACTACTTACTGGGAGTCTGAAGTGACAAAATTAAAAATGAAATCTACATATCATACTATGTTATGTACATTTTTCTCATGTTGTTAAAAATGGAAAGCATATTTAGAGATAACTATGTTTGTTTAATTATTAAATTATTACACCAATATATTTGCCTTGATCACCAAAACGTTTTCATGGATATTTCATTTTTCATTCAATGTCAGATATAAACTCTGACAGTGCATGCAAGGAACACCAGTAAGGTAAATCAAGCCATAAAAAACAGGATCCTGAAGTCATAGGTGGCCTCCTCTATGGATGCAATGATAGGACTTGCTCATTCTACTGAAGTTCTCAAGATGACTGTTTTCCCTGATTTTGGGTAAGGTGAGACAGGTATATTTATTTAAAACTGGAGAACGTCACAGTGCTGTAACAGATTCCAGGAAGAGTCTCAAATTTGTATCTGCTCCTGATGATCTTATGTCAATGGCATGGTCTGTCACTCCACAAGACTTGTGTAGATAGACATCCGTTCAGTCAGATGATGATTATTCCTCCACTGTATCCAAAGTATGTCCACTTGCAAAACTTGGCAATACTGGAGACACCAAGTTGATCTATATGGAGAGAATTTTTTGGTATGGCTTAAAGAAAGTTTGTACGTTCCATCTTAAAGATGTGTGAAATTTTCTTCTGCGAAAAATGGGAACAATTTTTTTTTTAATCTGGGCTTTTGTGTATGGGGGAGGATTCTTAAATTGGTCTAACAATTTAAGAACTTAAAAGTTAATTATTATTCCTAGACAAGTGTTTTCTTCACTAAATAATATAAATGATAATCAACATCTAAACAATATTGGTTACTAATCACTCAACACTAATCTATCAGTTAATTTTCTAAATGTCTCATTGCATTCTAAAGCAAAAGAATTTTAAAAATCAAATTACATATTTTATGTCAAGAGAATCTCAAACACTAGACAATAGATCATGCATTCTGGAATATCGTTTTTATTTTAAGCCTACATGCATTTGTATTAACAAATTTTAATAATCCACATTTATACATTAAATTGAGTATAATTTTAATAATATACTTACCCATCAATGTTCCAATGATCCAAGCTCTTACAGGAATAGGATCATAAATCCAAACATATGCCTATAAAATAAACAATATAAAAGCTTAACATAGATCCACAATTAATTCCTAATAATATAAAACAGCGTGGCTCACAAGATGACACCTCAAACTTATTACATTGCTGCCATTCAACTAACATTTAACGATGGAGCAGATGATAAATGTAATGGATATTTGTATCAACTCTCAATACAGCTAACACCATTATAACAAATTAATTCACTATAACAACTATCAGAAAAAAAATCCCAACCAAAGCCCATATATAAAATGCCATTTTAAACAAAATTTTCAACTATTTACATACTATTGTGGTTTACACATTTGCTACAGCATAAATCAAACTGTGTATGCCACAACATCATTGAACAGTTTTTTTTTGTTGTCGTCGTCTTTCCTTCAATTTGGAACTTAGCCAGAAGCCTTTATTCTCTACTGGCTCATTCAAACACTATATGATGGTACAATCAAATCAGATATCAAAGAAGTTGGACCATCACAAAGTTAAATAAGACTCACCATTATTTTTATAAGGAAGTAAGCGAAAACAGTGAATGTCTGCTACTTGATCTCAACAGAAGTGAAGATAAAATTACCATAAATATACAAAGAATCAAGTGAAAAAAAAAGGTGGAGGTAACAAAATGATACAGAAATACACTGATATAACATATACTACTGACACAAAAAAGAATAAAATATCAACCTCATCATCATCAAATTCCTGACATGTACCCTAAGGGTGTAAAGGATATGATAGTACTATATGAAAAATTTACGTCATTACCAACTTCCTATCTACAATTTTCCTCCAAATCAGTCTGTTAATTGTCAAGACTCCAACATTATCAGATTTTATATTTCTATCGTCTAAGGCACTTTGTATCGTATCAATCCACCTATATCTTAGTCTTCCAATGGGTCGTTTTTCTGCCAAACTAGCAGAGAACACTTATTTTGCTAATCTTTCCTCGCCCATTCTGTTTAAGTGACCATACCACCTGGGATTAGCTCTGTTAACGCATTCCTGGATGCTGACAATGTCAAGTTCTTTCCTAATATCCTCGTTTTTAATATGATATTGCCATTGATGCAATCTGTTCACGCTTCTAATCTTTCTCAGGACTCCCGTATCTGCAGTCTCTAGTGTTTGGTGAAGTGTTTTACTTCTGACCCAGCTCTCAGATCCATAAGTTAAAACTGGTTTGAACACTGTCTTGTATACAGCTAATTTAGGGTTCCGACTAATTTCTCTCTTATTCCTAACAGTTATTCAATTGACTTCCTACCATACCAACTTTGTTGATTCTGTTGTCTATTTCTGTATTTAATTTACCATATTCACTAAAAATTGTGCCTAAGTAGCTGAAATGTTTTACTTGTTCCACAGATTCCCCGTTCACAACGCAGTTGACATTTCCAACAATTCTATCTATTTTCATTGTCTTTGTCTTTCTAATGCTGACCTTCATACCATATCTATTACAACAGTTATTCGTTTTAGTCACAGAATCTTGCAGACTTGTGGCAGATCTATTTAGAAGTATAACATCATCTGTATAAAGCAAAGAGCTGAGATTAACATCTCCAATTCTGATATCATGTTTAATACCACTTTCCTTAATAAAGTGATCCATATAGATAATGAATAACAGAGGGGGATAATGTACATCCTTATCCCACACCAGATTTATCATTAAACCATCTCCCTGGACTTCCTTCAATTCAAACTGCAGACTTACAACTCAAATAAAGACTAAGTATTGCTTGACATAATGCCCATTGATATCATATAACTGTAGTGTATTGAATAGCTTCTCTCTTAGCACCTTGTCATATGCCTTTTCCAGATCGACAAAACTTAAATACAGATCTTTGTTATATTCCCATGCTTTCTCAACTATTTGTCATAAAGTGAAGATCTAATCCCGACAGCCTCTATTTGGCCTGAATCCAGCTTGTTCTTCGCCAAGCTTTCTTCCACAATTCTTCTCAACCGTTTCTCAAGTATACTTGCATAGATCTTGCCAGGAACACTCAGTAGGGAAATACCTCTGTAATTCTCACATTCAGTTTTATTTCTCTTTTTATATATGGGTACTATTAGAGCTCTACTCCAATCATTGGGAATTCATCTCTCTGTCCAGGCTTTCTGAACTATGCAGTGCAGCCACTGTAAGACTTTCATACCACCATACTTCAGCATTTCTGGTCGAATATCATCTACTCCTGCTGCCTTTCCACATTTCAAGCCTTCGATGGCTTTTTCTACTTCAAGTATGGACATGTATTCCTGACTGCATGCCTGTTGAGCGTTTTTTTTACCACTGTGCTATCACTGCTTGTTTCATTTAGCAATTTTTCGAAGTAATTACTCCATACTTCAAGGATATCTTTTTCTCCTGTTTTCATGTCACCTTTATCATCTCTAACTCCTTTTACAGCACTCTTTCCTCTGTTTCTAAGCTTCTTCAAAAACCTCCAGAATATCTTACCACCTTCTTGATGTTTATTTTCTATATTCTTGCCAAAGTTCTCCCATGACTTTTGTTTAGCTTTCTTAAATTTGTCTCTGTATTCTCTAAGAGCACAAGCTGATTTATTTGCCAGGAACTTTTGATATTTTCCTGAGTATAACATTTTGTATTTATTGCTCAGAAAGATCTCATCAGTTTTTGTCTTTTTTGTTTCAGTTACCCCTATTATGTCGATCTGGTTCTTATCTAATTTTTCAGCTAGCTCCATTTCTTTGCCATTCAGGCTTCTTATGTTGATAGTACTGATCTTTCTGGTGATGTTGAATTGGGGTGTGCTTTCAGATTTGTTCCAGTAGCTGACTTTTCGCTGTTCGCCCTGGTTTCCTGGTGAAAACAACGAGGGACTTGTTTAACCGGGCAACGCCCAGCCAGCATGAAATTTTGTCATGTTGTACCATCATTTTCTATATTGTTTAAGCCAATAAGAATACAATTTGGTCGGCTAAATCCCAAATTGCCAGCCCATCCTCGTTCGTTCAGTATCCAGGTTGCACCCTGGATACTGAACGAACTGTTCGAACTGAACGTGGTGCACCCTGTTGGGTATCCAGATAACCAACAGGGTGCACCAAGAGAAGGTGATGATTGGACATTAGGTCAGAAGCCCTGGTCGGTTCTCCACATTCCTTTAAAGGCTATGTGGAGGTCTGCTCTCAGTCATACAGCTTTGACCCTTAAGCACCCCAAGAATAAAACGGCAGAGTTTTATTCTTTTATCTGAAAAATAAGATGCTTTATTCAAGCAATAATAATCAGGAAAAGGAAAGAAGTTACAGTAGCACTAACTCAATTTCAATAAGAGGAAATTTCAATTGGAATAATTATTTCAAAACTTTATGTTGTGATTCTCAACCTCTTTCTGGAAACTTTCATACCACTTTTCGAGTTCCATGTTTAGGCCACTTTAGGCCTCCAATAAGTAGGACAGTGTTCTGATTTCTCATGTGAAATGCGATGTTTTATTATTGTCTAAAAGAAAAAATTAAAGATGCCAAAAAATTATATTTTTGGTTTCATCCTTTTGTGAGCAAAGTTTGCGAATGAAGTAATTTCAGGACTGGACTATTTATATATAGAGGCTAATGACTTCACATCAATTGACGTAGTATCCCATAATGCAATGCACATATCCTTACGGACATGTATAACACTATGCATTATGGGATGGGCCACTACCCAGACCAGTTTCGACCTTTAGTGCAGTCTCATGGCATAGCACTATACATGTCTGTATAATGTATAATTCATTATACATAATGAATTTTATCGGTCATTATTAAATAAAATTAAATAATAGTTATAAACAGTTTATAATTGACAGCAAAACACCAAAACACAGAGATATAGCGAGCAATAAAACATTGTAAACCAACAGTTCACGAAACCTGTGCATCAGTTGATTCACAGGAGTGTCATGTTGCTAAAGAAGCTATATAAACGAATATGGTATTCTGCAAATGAGCACTGGTCATAAGTGAAAAGTAGCAAATGAGGGGATTGTCGTAAAGTGGGTATTACTGTAAACGAATCAGGGAAATGTAAAACAAATAGCAACGTGACGCTCCTGTGCATCAACTGATGCACAGGTTTTGTCAACTGTTTGTTTATGATTTATTTTGTAAAGAATATAAAAAATAAATCTCACAAAAATAGCAAAAACTTTTTGTAAGCTATTAAAGATTAGAGAAATGGAGAAAATACTACAAAAGAGTCCTTAATTGATGGAATGTGAGAATTAAGTAATTGATTGCCAATCCCTTTTATTCCCAAAGGGGAGTAGGGCAAGGACCCCAAGCCCTATCTAACTTCTGAAGAGAGAGAGACTAAGGCATTCAATCTTCACCCTTAGCCAATCAAAGATAACTGGCCTATGACTATCAGAGATTTGAATAGGCATCTGTGGAGAAGAGTAAGGCAGACAAATGCCATCATCTCATGGTTCATAACCAAAACAGTATATAGGTATCCCTTGCTTAACGTGGGATTTGATTAAAGTGGCAAAATTAATTGTGGCAATCCCTTGATATACACGGCAAGAGTTTTGATTAAAATCAAAACTCTGTGGAGCTCGCAGCTGACCTGACAGATACATGCAAAATGTTTAATATAAATATTCTTACACAATTCAGTGTATAGCTTGGAGGTCATGAGTAACATATGGAACATATGTTATTCATGAGTAAGATGAATAACATATAGTAACATATTGGAGGTCGTAACATATGAAAGCTGTGCAATATTCCGCACTGTTTTTTGCTGTCAGTTTGGTTTAACACGTTATGTAAAGATTTGTGATATTTGACAGTAAATTGTATCTGAGATACCGCAACTGCCGATGTCAGTATAGTATGGTTTAGTTGTTGTTGTATTTTTTATTCTTTGTTCAATAATTTCTAGATTGTAACTGAAAATAAATAAACCATCATGTATTACAGAAATAGAGAGCCAAAGGCTTATTTATCATACAGGTCCTCTAGGAGATGTGCTTTACATTATGGAAAATACTAAGGAAAGTGATCCAGAGGTTACTCCACCTCTACTACGAGTTGCTCATAAGATTGCTTACGTTTGCATCTGCTGAAACTTTTAGTTTCTATATATTTGGCATGAAACCCTTTGTAGTTTCTATATTCGGCTTTGAAATAACGTTGGATTCAATATCCACTTAATTTGTACCATCATGTATTATATTTGCAGTGTTTTTTCTTTATGTTTTAGTGCTTGTTTGTCGAGGTCTGGAGAGTCATTTTGCTTGTTATCGTAGAATTTATGCCGATAAGAAAAAAACTAAAACTGTTCAAATGACTCTTGATAACTTCTTTTGATAAAAAAAATTGCAGCAAATAATGTAGGTACAAGCATTTATTAAACATTTACTTTGCATTCAATTTTTTATCTTTCCTAAAAGAGTACCATATAAAACGAATTATTAATACAGTAATCGATCATGGACGAATTGTAATTTTTACCATTGATTAACGCGATTTTGATATACGTGGTAACATCGAGGGATTAATTAACTGCATTAATCGAGGGATACCTGTATATTATTATCTAAAATGTTGTGAGTTCTATAGCCAATTTTTATGAGTTGTACGATTAAAAACCAGTTTCTGGGGGGGGGGGGGTAGATACTTGTCCATTACATTGTTGAAATACTGCGTCTGTTAGATGGAGGTCGAAGTGAGCCTGCAAGGGAAGGGTCATCTCTGAGCCAAATTGCTCTCCTCTGGACAGCAGCAAGAATTTTTAAGGAGGTTTTGGGTGCACTGACACAAAATATGTGTACAGTATTCTAAGAATTGGCAGAAGCTGAGGAAGCCATTGATGTGATGTGTTTGTTCCAAGAGAGGTTGGAGGTAAATGTCAGTCCAAGGAGAGAACGTTCCATCCTGTCTGGTGATGTGTGTATTACTGAGATTGAGTGGAAGGTGAGCTGAGATTCCCTTTTGCGAGAGAAAAGGCAAGACTGCATTTTGGTGGCATTGAAGGTGAGGTGGGGCAAGGTTATCCTTGCCCCACCTGAAGGATGGTATGGAGATAAGGCACTGGTTGCAGATGATCTTGATGTAAGAGATGTTTGGGAATTACGTAGTTTGTCAAAGGAGTAGTATGAGTGGAGAATGCTATTGTAGCAAATGAGAGTAGATCATTTACGTCTAAAAGAAATGGGTAGGTGAGAGAACGAAGACGTGAGTACTTCTGGTACCTCAGGTCTTCGTTCGCTGCATGACATGCAGTGAACGATCAGAAAGAAAGCTGACTATCCAGTTACAGAGGGTGTCAGGCAGACCAAAGGAAGTTTGCAAAGCAGAACAACAATACGTTTCTCCAAACCATTCCATGACATGCGTCCAGTGTTGAACGATGTAGGCTAAGATATTAGCCATGGTTCTGGATTGGCAGAATCAATACTGGTGGTCACTGATGAATTGGTAGGCTTCTAGGTAGTGAAGAAGTTGACAATTGATAACCCATTTTAGAAATTATGGACTTTACAACCATGCTATAAATGACTATTTTAATTTCCCGACATTTCGACTTTCATATTAAGGTCATCATCTGGAGTATATACAAATATACAAGGACAAGCTGAGTAACATTTCATACATCAAGCTAAATAAACAATGATTTGATCACCGGTCACTCTACTGGCATAACCTCTAGTGGCAAAAAAAAAAAAAAAAAAAATACAGATAAAATTAAAAATTAATTATTTAGAAACTACATCAAAGCTAAATTCTATTTAAGATAACATGAGAGAAACATTCTTTCTTATAGATGGTTTTCTTACAGTAACAAAGATGTCCTATTTTTAACATTACAATTGTTATTTTAGATTTAGGATTCCGGATTATCTAAAGTCCTGTTTATAGTTAACTCTTAGAGAGAAAGGTTCCATGGGCAAAATATGTGCCTTCCATATGCTTGGGATTTTTAGGCTTCCTTAAATTTGCATTCATACCATGTTTTGGTGTGATGTAAACAACTGTTCCAGTCAATTCTATGTAAAGTGTTCAGGGCAAGATCACAAAGGCCAGCTTCACCATAGTTATTATATTTAATGTGTCGTGTATGTTCCTTTTGTCTGATAGGAATTGTGCATCCCGTTTTCCCTATATATATATGGTAGATTACAGGTGCTATAAATATGGTATACTCCAGGGCGGACAAGCGGAGGGAGTGGGTCTTTGGATGAGTTGAGTAAGCTTTTTAATTTTGCAGGAGGTTTAAAGGTGGCTTTGAGATTGTATTGCTGTAGTATTCTATTTATTTTATCTGATGTCCTTTTAATGTAAGGAATGGTTATAGTTTTATTATAGTCTGGTTTATCTTTGTTTTTTATTGAGGTCTTGTAGAGAGGTTTTGTTAATAATGTTTTGGCTGTAACCATTTTTTAGAAAAGTATTGCTGATAACTTTAAATTCTTCTTTCAGTTCTTGTTCATTGGAGCAGATCTTCAAAGCCCTGTTTTTTGGAGTATTAATGACACCTAGTTTTTGTGTTGGGCAGTGATAGGAGTTTATGTGTATATATTTGGCCAGTATGTGTCAGTTTCTGGTAAACAGTGAAGGAAAGACTGTGACAAGTGTATCTAGAAATGGAAGTGTGTTCTGTTTTTTCAATCTCAATTGTGAACTGTATGCGTTTGTGTTGTTTATTTAGGTGGATAAGGAAAGTGTCTAATGTCTGGAGGCCATGGGGACCAGATAGCAAAAACATCAATGTATCTAAGCCAGACTTTGGATTTTAAAGGAGAGAAATCTATAGTATGTTGCTCAAAATGTTTCATATAAAAGTTAGCAATAGGAGTGATAATGGCAAGCCCATGACTGTGCCTTCTTTTTGTAGGTAGAAAGCGTTTTGTCATACAAAATAACCAGAACGTAATGCATATGCAAAGAGCCGTGATATCTGGAGGGAATTTGTTCTGTAAAAGAAGTACGAATCTTTGCTTTGGCACGTTGAAATGAGATGGTTATCCATGGGTAAAGTATTATTCCGAATTTTAGAACTTTAGAATGAATTATTGGCCTTTTTTCAAAATGAAGGTACAGATGCCAGCTTCATAGTTATTATATTTAATGTGTCGTTTATGTTCTTTTTGTCTGATAGGAATTGTGCAGCCTGTTTTCCCTATATATATGGTAGATTACAGGTGCAATAAATATGATATATTCCAGGGTGGGCCAGCAGAGGGAGTGGGTGTTTGGATGAGTTGAGTAAGCTTTTTAATTTTGCAGGAGGTTTAAAGGTGGCTTTGAGATTGTATTACTGTATTATTCTGTTTATTTTATCTGATGTCCCTTGAATGTAAGGAATGGTTATATTATGGGGAAATATTAATAGAGATCAGAGCTTGCTCCACCCTTACCATGAGTTGCCTCAGTGTTGCACTCCCTAAAGGGCCAGTTGTAACACTATCCAGGTATTTGCTTACGCTTGGACTTGCCAAACTTTATGTATTTACTATATTCGGAAACTCTGAGTTTCTTATTTGGCTATGAAACAATATGGGATGTAATATCCCTTAACTTAAATAAGTCTTCAAAATGATATTTGGTGTGCTGAAATGGCATATTTAGCTGATATTTTTAATTACTTAAATAGCGTTAATACAAGTATCCAATTTTGGCATCCACTGACAAATTGTCAACTTTTCAGATAAAAGTATCTCTATGGAAAAACTGCATATCAGAAAAAAACACAGTAGATATGTTTCCTTCGTTCCATAATAAAAATGTCGAGGGAAATATTTCCGTTATAAAAGAGCATTTAACAATATTGGAAGAAAAGATTTCAAGTTACTTTCCTTCCTTAAATACACACAATTATGACTGGATACAAAATCCATTTGGCACAGTTAATACATCGAGGTGTGAATTTTTGTTACAAGAACAATTCGTTACCTTGTCAATGGATCATACTCTAAAAATGAAATTTGCTGAAATAACTCGATGAATTTTGGATTTTTGCCAATACCCAGCTTTCTCCACAAGGGCACTGAAAATTTTGTTACAGTTTTCAACATCATATTTGTGAGAGCTCGGTTTCTCAATATTAACCAATATAAAAACTAAAAAGCATGAATGATTTACTAATATAGACAAAGAGATGAAGGTATCACATGTTAGACCTGATATTGCTGAAATCTACAAAAGTTGTCAAGCTCAAGTATTGCATTAAAATAAGTTCCATTTTTTATAAAAGGCAAGTCCATGCATATTATTATTGTTAGTTTTATGACCCTAATGCTTTCGGTGTTCCCCAAATTTTTCTTATAATCAAAAGTGTTCAGTGACTTAGAAAAGGTTAAGAACCACTGCCTTAGACTATCTGCCGGAGTGGTGTGTTTTGTTTGTGTATCTTTGGTAGACCGTAAATTCTTGGGGAATGAGCATAATGTAGAAGTAGTTTTTTGACCATCTTTGGGCCATGTAGTAATTGAGTTAAGTAGTTTCTCTGTTTACTTTTTTTTGGTTGGGTCATAGTTAACAAGTTGGTATGTACTATTGTCCGAGACTAGCAGATTCATTTTTTCTAAATATGTGGTTCGGTTTAGAATAACCGTCGCACTTCCTTTATCGGCTCTAATTATTAGGATGTTTGGATTTGATTTTAATGATTTCACCACTGTTTATTCTTGTTTTGTTAAGTTGCTTGTTATTGTTTTCTATTATTTGTATATACTCCAGATGATGACCTTAATGTGAAGGTTGAAACATCGGGAAATTAAAACAGTTATTTATAACACAGTTGTAAAGTCCATAACTTCTAAAATGAATGCTGATCACCGTGCAACACTAAAAGAAAGGATTGACAATTGATAACTTTCTGCATTATTTTGGAGAGGACTGAGGTGATGGCAATTGGTCAGTAGTTGGACAGTATGCTTTTTGTCTCCCTTTTTGGAACAGGTTGGATATATGTTAGCTTCAATGAGATGGGATATGAAAGCTGCGTATAAGATTACAGACAATAGAGGACTTAGCTTTGGAGCACAATGTTTGAATACAATAGGAGAGATATCGGGACAAGGTGAAACCACCTGAATATGGTGTTGCACTACTTACTGGATAAGATAGTACAACACTATATATTTAGTCCTGAAGATATTTTCAGGCGCAAACTTTGTTTGCTCTCACTGGGATAAAGGATTAAACTAAATCTATTATATTTTGTAGTATTCTGGTTGTTTAATATTCTTCTAATGTCTTTCTGCTGAAAGGCACATGGTGCTCAGTTGCTGGTGTGGAAGGTGATTTGCCTTTGTTGTTTATGTAGGTGTTAGAGCGATGCTAGGAGGTCAGCTTTTTCTTTGGGTGCTATAACAGTGGTACCATCTAGATGGCAACACAGATGAGCAGAAGTTGTGTCTGATGGCTTTTGTGAAGTATTAGAAGGCACGGCTACCATTTGGACAAGAGATAAGTTTTCTGTTAGTGGCTTTTATGAAGTTGGATTTGAATTTGCTGATAGTTGATTTGCATTCATTATATACTTCTGCATAGGTGAAGTATGAAGCTTGGGTTCTTGATGCAAGCCACCTGTGGTAAGCTGGTTTATTTTTTTGTTTTTTTTTTAGTTCTTTCATACATCCTCTGTTGAACCATGGAAAGCAGACAGGAATTTTGGATGGAATGGGGATGTCTCATGCCACTGAGGATGACTTCTGTAACTTGCTCAGTGCAGGTGTCTTTTTTTTTTTTTTTTTTTTTTTTTTTTAATGTCAGGCCCATATACGAGAGGTTGGCTGGTCAACCTATAGTATAGTACATTAGTACCATATATGGGTAGTGGGTTGGGAAAGGAGAAACTTGTTTCTCCTTTCCCAACCCACTACCCATTTAAAAGCCTGTATATTGTATTCCTTGGGAAATAGGTCAAGGGGGAAAACTATTCCACAGTACTGCAGTAGCAGGGATGAAGGAGGAGGAAAAGAAACTTGTTCTGTGGGTTTCAAGGTGAAAGGATGTTGGGTGGCATCTGTACATGTTTCAATGGGCTTAGTACAGAGTGGGGGAATTATTATTGATGCTATTTCGGATGAGCATTTTCCATGGAAATATTTATAGAATATACAAATCGCAGAGACCAAGTGTCTATGTGAAAGTGAGGGGAGTGAGTTGGTGAGAGATGGGTCATTTATCAATCTAATTGCTCTCCTCTGTATTGAGTCAAGCATTTTGAGGGAGCTTTTAGGAGCCCCACTCCAAATGTGAGAGCAATATTTGATAGCTGGGTGGATTTGAGATTTGTATAATGTTAACAGCTGTTTAGAGGTGAAGTAGTGTCTTGAGCGAAAGAGAAAACCCAGTTTTTTGGAAGCTAAGGATGCAATGGTTGTGATGTGTTTATGCCAGGAGAGGTTTGGTGTCAGGGTAATTCCAAGAAGACAGATTTCATCTCGTCTGGGAATTTGAGTGTTCTCAAAAACAATATTGGGGGAAAATGGTTCTTTTTTTGTGAGAAATAAGACAGAACTGGGTTTTACTAGCATTGAAGTGTTGACAAGGTTATCTGAGTCCCAGTGGAGGATGGTTTGGAGGTCAGAATTAAGGGCAGTGGTGGTTTATATTCTGTGGGTTGAAGTGAGTTGTGTAGAGTAGGGTTTGTCAAATGAAAGAGAGGAGTGTAATGTGCTGTTGTCTGCAAAACTGTGTACAGGCAGCCCTCGGTTTACACCAGTTCAATTAATGCCGATTCACAATAACTGCACGTGCTTTCTTACTGTAGTGTGGTTGACTGAGAAACGACGCTAGCAGGCACTCTAGTGTTTGAGTGTTTTCCGAGCTACTACGATGTATATGTATCAAACCTAGTTTTAATGTTGAATCTACCTAATTGTTCTATTTAATTTTTTTTTACGTACATACGTATTTAAATTGATAAAGTACGTAATTACATACCATGTCTGATAATAGAAGTGCAGAAAAATTAGCAGAACTTGGTGTTAAGAAGGCATGGAAATCAATCACACTTGAAAAGAAGATGAAGGTGATTCGAAGAATGGAAGATGGGCAGACACGTGCTAACGTATGTAGAAGTATGAACTTACCTCCATCAACTGTTACTACAATTATGAAAAATGCAGATAGAATAAAACAGTCTGCACAACAATCTAAGGCAGCACTAAATGCAAAACATGTACGTTATAGCAAGGGTAAACTTCATGAAAAAATGGAAAAATTATTATCATTATGGGTAGATGACTTGAATCAGAAAAACATTCCTCTGATGCAGGCTGTTATAACTGAGAAAGCAAAAAAAATTTGAGGATCTTAAAAAGACAGATGGAGGCGAAGAAACATTTTTAGGAAGCAAAGGTTGGTTCATGAGATTTAAGTCTTGAAGTAAGTGCCACAGTGTCAAATTATGTGGTGAGGCGGTAAGTGCAGATGTTGCGGTAGCGGCTGCTTTTCCTAAAGAATTTCAAGACTGTGTAGAACAAGGAAGTTATCCTCCTGATCTCATTTTTAATGTTGATGAGATTGGGCTCTACTGGAAAAAATTGCCATCATGCATTGCCAAAGCACATAGATTTACGCTTTTGTTGGGTGCAAATGTCTCTGGAACTTTGAAGCTTAAACCCAATGTTGGTGTACCATTCACAAACACCATGCACCTTGAAGGATCTAAAAGTCATACTGCCAGTCTATTGGAAATGGAACAAAAAAGCTTGGGTTACACATGACGTTTTTATAGATTGGTACACAAATTATTTTTGTCCTACCGTGCATTGCTTCTGTAAAGAAAATGATTTGCCAGCAAAGGCATTGCTTCTCTTGGATAATGTCCCTGGACATCCTCAAAACTTTGCTGAAGTAAGAACACCACTGAATGTCAAGGTTGTTTACATGCCCCCCAAACACAACATCGCTTTTGCAACCGATAGATCAGGGGATTATATCAATCTTCAAAGCCTATCACCCCCGTATAACATTTATGGAAATGGTAAGAGTCTCAGACATTTCGGGAAAAACTATTGGCAGGCATTCCATATTTTGAAGGGCATTAACAACATCGAGGCAGCTTGGAACGACGTGTCAGCAAAGTGTTTAAAAGGATCAGGGGATTATATCAATCTTCAAAGCCTATCACCCCCGTATAACATTTATGGAAATGGTAAGAGTCTCAGACATTTCGGGAAAAACTATTGGCAGGCATTCCATATTTTGAAGGGCATTAACAACATCGAGGCAGCTTGGAACGACGTGTCAGCAAAGTGTTTAAAAGGAGCATGGTGAAAACTTCTTCCAGCATTTATGCATGACTTCGAGGAATTAGAGCAAGAGGAGAATGTTATCGAAGATGTTACCAAGCTTGCACAAGAGGTGGGATTGTACGATATTACAGCTGAAGATGTGACAGAAGTCTTAGAGAGCCATGATAAACCGCTTTCCAATGAAGACTTAAAAGAATTAGCCGAACAATTAAGTCAACATCCAAAGGAGGAGAAAGAAAATGAAGAAGGTCCTCTGAGAGATATGTAAATGGCCAATTTACAGCGTATCCTTGCAAGCATAGAGACATTGACTGATGAACTCTGCGAAATGGACCACGATTGGGAACAGAGTGCGAACGTAGAAAGGAGTGTAATTGCATCTATTCGACCTTACACTGAACTCCTTAAAGAAAGAAAAAGAAAATCTAGGCAGTTAACACTGGATACTTTTTAAAAAAAAAATGCAGGTGATCCAAAACCAGGAACTTCAAAAGTTTCATATTTTTTGTATATAATTGTTTTGTTTTTGTTATTAATAATTTATTTTAACAAATATATAAGTATGTATTATCAAAGCTTTAAATATAATAATGTAACACATACTTCATGTGCATATTTTTTGACTGCACGGAACATAACTTCATACCTCCCATTAAAATTGGGTTCGTTTTACACCGATTCAGTTTATGCCCGTTTTTTCAGGAACGGAACTGCGAGGTAAACCGAGGGCTACCTGTATTGGGTTAGAGGTCAACTAAAGTAGGTCATTGATATACAGAAGGAAAAGGGTAGGTGAGAGAACTGAACCTTGTGGGACCCCAGCATTAGTTGGATGGTGAGAGGATAGGAAGCCATCTACCATCACACATAGTGTTCGTCCAGACAGGAAGCTGGCAATCCATCTGCAGAAGTCCTGAGAAAGTCCAAATGATGGGAGTTTGCATAGTAAGCTTTGTGCCAGACCCGGTCAAAGGCTTTAGAGATATCAAATGCAACTACTTGGGATTCGCCGAATTTCTCCACGGCATTTGTCCAGCGATGAGTGATGTATGAGAGTAGATCTCCTGTTGATCGGCTTCGACGGAATCCGTACTGGTGGTCGCTTAATAGTTGGGCACCTTCAAGGTAGAGTAGGAGTTGAGAGTTGATGGTTTTCTCCATCACTTTAGATAGGACTGAAGTGAGTGAGATAGGGTAGTAGTTAGATGGCAGTGATTTGTCATCCTTTTTAGAAATGTGTTGAATGCGAGCCAGTTTCCAGGCTTTGGGATATATATATATATATACCACAGTGGAGTAAGATAGCGTGCACAGACAGCATAGGATAGGAGTCAGTTCTGTTGTGCAGACTTTCAGGACAATTGGAGGAATGCCTTCAGAACCAGGAGACTTTTTTGTGTTTCTAATTCAGACAACAGGTTTATGATATCTTTTTTGGGAAAAGGATACAGGGGGCATTGCATGTTGGGCAGTTGGAATGACTGGAGGGTATTTGCCATTGTCAGTTGTGTGTGTGTGCATTGGAGGCAAAGTGTGAAGCCAGGAGGTTAGCTTTTTCTGTGGGTGATGTTGCAATTGAGCCATCTGGATATGACAGAGGTGGGAGTAGTGTAGGGCAAAAATTACGACCAATTGCCTTGGCAACTGCAAGCTTCCTACTCTTTCAAATTCTGTTTTAGAAGCATTGATAATTTTCTTGCATCTGTTTCGGGCTTCAGTATAGGCATTGAAGGAGGATGGGGATTCTTGATTTGGGCCAGTTACGGTATGCCTGATTTTTCATTTGTACCACCTTGGCATATCTTTTGGAGAACCAGGGTTTAGTTAGGGGACTGCAGTTCAGAGTAGTGTGGGGAATGTATGTTTTCATGTCAGTGAAGATTACTTTGGTGATATGTTCGATGCATATGTTTGGACTGGAAGACTGGAAACAATAATCCAACCATGGGAAAATAGTCTCGGAGACTGTCGCATTTGACACTGTTATAATGCCAAACTACTCGTGTTGGAGTGACTGTGTAAGCGTTGTTGCATCGGGGAGGAGATGAGCACCAGGTTGTGGTCAGAATTATCCAGGGGACTCAATACATTTACTACATATTTGGAGGGGGTCATTAGTAAGGAAGAGATCTAGGATATTTGGGGAGCGGTTAGGGTTATCTGGTATTCTGGTCAACTTTTGAACAATTTGTGTAAGGTCATTAGTGATGGCAAAGCATCTCTGCCTGCAGGATCTGTACAACTGGAAAGGATAGCCAATTGGTGTTATGGATATTAAATTCACCCAGGAGAATGATTTCGCTGTTAGGAGAGTGGGACTGGAGAAAATCAACTTTTAGGGAGAGGAAATGAAACAGCTCAGAATGATTGGTGGTATTAGGAGAGCGATAGAGACAGCAGATGAATTTGACTGAGTGGAGGAGGGATAGTTTTAGCCAAAGCAGGTAGATTCTAGGTTAGGTGCTCTCTGGCAGGGTATGTCACAGAGGATATATGCACAAATGTATTCAACTCCTTTCGACCCAAGGGTCGAAAGGAATTAAGTAGTGTATAGTTAGGGAGGTTGAGATGGATAGTGCTGGGGAAGGTGAGATTTGAGTTTCTGTTAAAAAGAGTATGTGGTGTTTGGCAGACTGCAGATGGTAGCGAATGCTATTAAGGTTGGAATTGAGACCACGAATGCTGGTGAAGTGGATATGCAAGGTTCTGATAGGCATGGATTTGACCGCAAGGGTCTTCTCTTCCACGTTTCCTATGCAGCACCTGCATACTGGTCTCCTTGGTTGCTATTAGTGGAGTCAATTGGTTTCTGCACTAGTTTAGTTTGTTTGCAGTCTATCATCCAACTGCTGTCTCCATTTTGGCGCTTTTCTTCTAGTTGTCTTCGGAGTTGGCGTCTTTCTTCTCTCTGGGAAAAGATTAAATCAGGTTGAGCACGTATGCATGACTGGGGAAAAATATCCTTTAGCTTGTTGTTTATTGTCAATATAAATTTGGATGTGTTTGTTGGCGTGTCGCAAGTCATTTTCACGAGACGTGGAAAGTTCGTTCTGCCCTTTCTTATGTTTATGGGTCCGAAACGATGGCATTTAACGATATTTTTGGGATCAAAATTGCATTCTCCTGCTAGCTTGCCGAGATTTTCTTTTAAGGATTCATTGTTTTCCGTCAGAAAGTTCAGGATAACAGTGTTGAGTCTCCTATTTTCGGCCTCAAGCGACTCGTGTACCGTAGATGCGATTAGTTCATGTAGTTCGAGATACTCAACAACCAGCGATCGGGCCCTGGTCATCGAGTATCTCGAGCTTACTTTCCAACTTTCTGATTTTGGAGGCGAAAGTATCTATCATGGTATTAAGCTGTTGTTCGAGGTTTTCAACTCTCTTGCCTAGGGTTAGTAGCTGTTTTATGGAAAGGAGGCACATCATACAGAAGTAGGGCTGGTTGAGATCGGTGAAAAGCTTTTTTGCCGATTCATCTATTTTCACACAGGAAGTATGCAGCCAGTTGCAACAGAAATCGCACAATATACCTTTTTTTCTTTCTTTAACTTCGGTTTCACAGCTGCAGCACTTCATGATGTCATTTGGTTTGTTGGCGATCGGCGACGGTATGCTGACGGAACTAGAAGTAATCTTCCGTTGTTGGCCTTTGTTGTCACCATCTTTACTTCGCTCGGTAGGCATAGCGCTTTCACGTGGCTGTTTTTAATTGAAAAAATAGCTGATTTAATGGACTAAGGGTACATACGAGTTGTACTGAAATAATCGGCTCCTTGGTATCTTCTGTTAGTTTTCCATTTACTGCTTATTTTGCTGAGTCTGGGTCAGAAGAGTGGAAGCAATAGTCATGCCATGGGGAAAGATAGTAGTTGCTGAGATCATCACACTTTGTACCGTTATAGTGCCAGAGGACACGAGGTTAGGTGTGGTCAAAGGAGGTGCATTCTGTGAGGCTAGACACTTGCACTAGATTGTGGTCTGAGTTGCCAAGAGGAGAGGTAACTGCTATAGTGTGTTTGAAAGAAGAAGAGCTAGGTTAAAAAAAAAAAAAAGAGAGAGAGATCATGGGTATTGGGAGACTGGAGGGGGGGGGGATTATCTAGAATTTGTGTAGGCAGCTGCACAATTTATGTTAGAGCGTTGCTTATAGCAAAAATTTCTGCTTCGCATCCTGCTTGATCTGTGGTGTTGGAGAAGGGAGCCAGTTGGAGTTGTAGACATTTAGGTCACCTAGGATGATGACCTAACTTTGCTGTTTGGGTAGCTGGATTGTAGATGATTGAGTTTCATAGAGAGGAAGGTGGAGAAGTCTTTGTGGTTTTCAGAGTTTGGAGACCAATAAATGCATCAGATGAATGTTACTAAGTGGGGCAAGGAAAGCTTCAGCTACAGTAGGTCAAAAGCAGGGGATTGTAAATTTCACATTCTCTGGCAAGCAATATTAGAACATACAAAGGCATATAAATGACACCTTTGTGGTGAAATGAACCATGAAGAATATAATTTGGGCACTGAAGGCGAAATATGGTTGATGTAGCTGGAATTTGGGTTTCTGTTAAGAGGAGTACTGGTCTGGATATCTGTAAGTGGTGATGAATGTCATTTATGTTGGAATTTATGCCGCAGATGTTTGTGAAGTGGATCTGGAAATGTTTTCTTTTTCGGTAGGGATCCTGGGAATATCATGTTTGATTTGAATTGTTTGGATGAACTGGTTGTTGAGGGAAATTTATTATGTTTGCAGCGTTTCCCTCATTATCTGTTTCATTTTAGGTTTGTTATGAGATGAAAGGAAAGAGTGGGGACATGCAGTGAGGGAAAACAGACTTGCAAACAAGACACCCATACAGAGAGCGACCAGTCTCCTTGCCATTACATAACCTCAACAGTGCCTCGCACATACCACTACTCAGACTACCTCAACCAGGCATGGCCTGGCAAGAGTATGTGGCATTGGGATTATGTGCCAATTGACTGGGAAGCTTCCTGGTGGCCAAATGGAGGAGGGTCTAAGTCTCAAGTATATGTTAGTCATGTCCTTGAAGGGTATCGTGCACTCTGAATGGAGAAGTGGGGTGGTGGTGGTGGGGAAGCTGGAATCCTGCTCTGGAGGACAAAAATAGCATTCACCACTTCAGGTCCCCAATAAGTAGGGTGGTAGTGGTGTTTCACTGGTCAATGAAGGTCATCTATCACCTAGTGGTCTAGTTGGCATTTCTTTCAACTTGGAAGATATTCTATTGCAGAAGGAATGCTCGATGAAAACACCAGAGCTTCTTTTGTGGAAATGAGCCACACCACAGGAAGGCAGGGGTGACTTGATAGGGACAGGCTGAATATTGTGCATCCCTGCTCATTAGTGATCCCTCAGTTGCAAGGACAAGGAATCTTCTAAACACCTGGAACAGAGATGGGAGAAGAGAAGACAGTTTCAAATGAGTCTTGAAAGCAGTGAAGAGATATTTCTTTACAGTTCTAGCTATTTTCTCCAAAGTGACCAGGATACAGGAAACAGTTAATAGCATTACTGTAGTCTGTATATTGAGAGGAATGTGAGGATATGGAAGGGACAGATAATTTATAGTTTTTTTGGCATTGCAACCATTGGACAGGAAAGTTTGGCAAATAAAGGTGAGTTTGGAAGCCTGACAAGGGTTTTGATGATACCATATTGTTGAGAAGGGGATGATGGGAAAGGTTATGCATGTATCTACCTGTGTGGGTGGAAAAGGAGTGCCATTGGACAGACATATGATTCAAGTATCTCAAAAAAAAAAAGCAGACTACTGTTATTTTCTTTTTCTATGGTGAATTGGATTCTGATTTGCTAGCTGTAAAGGTGTAGAGAAAAAATCAAAATGCTACAATTATATAGTGTAAATAGGGCATAATATTGAGTAATACATGTCTATATTTGAGTTGTAGGTCAGCAATAAAACTGGAGGTGCAGGAAGATGGTTTGGATGTTGAATCAGGTGTGAGACAAGGGTGCACATTATCTCCATCTATATGGATCACATCATGAAGGAAAGCAAAAATAAATCTGGTATCAAAACTGAAGATATTAAGCTCAGTTCTCTGCTGTATGCAGATAATGTTTACTCCTAAATGAATCCAGTACAAATCTGCAGTTTGCCTAGCTAAATTTAACAACTAAAAATAAGCAATAAAAATACAAAGACACTGAAAATAGGCAGTAAAATTGAAAAGTCAACTGCATCCTGAATCTACAGAACAAGTAAAACACTTCAGCTATTTAGACAAAATTTTTAGTGAAGATCGTAAATTAAATATGGAAAGACAACTGGCAAAGCTGGGTATAGCAAGAAGTCAAATCAATAGATTTTTACGGAATAAGAGAGAAATTAGTCAAAACACTAAACTAGTTGTATATAAGACAGTAATCAAACAAATTTTAACTTATGGATCTGAGAGCTGGGTTAGAAATAAAACACTTGATCAAAGAATGGAGACAACAGATATCAGAGTCCCACTGAGAAAGATTATTGGAGTAAACAGACAGCATCATTGGTAGAATTATATTAAAAACGAATACATTAGGAAGGAACTGGACATTGTTAGCATTCTAGAGTGGGTGTGCGTGTGCCAGCAGTGCTAACCTTAGGTGGTAATTTTTGATATATTGATACCAAAAAAAGGAAGATGGAGATTTCAATAAATGGCAGTTGCAATATGCTTGATACTTATTTTGGATCATTTTGGTCTTCCTGGAATAACTCCAAGAGAAGTGCCACAAGATGAAATTCCTCAAGATAGCATAATACGCTGGTCTGTTGGCCAAATGGATAGCATCCAAACTATCCAACCAGCAGGATGCAGGTTTCAAAATCCTACACAAGGATGCTCATGAGAATGCTATCCTACTGAAGAGCTTAAGTGGCTTGAACGTTTCGTCTCTACAGCAAGGCTCCCAGATTATCTAATCTTCAGCCCACTCGCAGTATATGAAAGTATGATATGCCTATAACCTTTTTTTGAATTTATATAAAAGATAAGCAGCTATTCCATGCCACAGTGGTATGAGTTTTTAGGCATCATGCATACTTTTCTATACAATAAAAAATATAATAAATTTAGTTTAATCCTTTATCCAAGTGTAAGCAAACAAAGTTTGTGGCTGAAGTATCTTCAGGACTGAGGCAACTCATGGTAAAGGTGGACCAAGCTCTCATCACTCCTTGTCTCAGTATCTCAAATAATGCAAAGCACATCTCCTTGGGGACACGTATAATGCTATGCATTAAGGGAAAGGAAATTACCCAGACCGGTTTCGACCTTTATTAAATGTTTAAGTACAGGTCAAACTCCAAAAACTCAGCGTTGTTCCCCTCAGTAACAGGCTGACCCTGCCTCCAAGAAGAACTCTCGAAACCGGTTGGTTCTACACCATGACAGGCTCACCCCGCCATAGAGCAGAGCCGCTCATATCTCATCCAATGGGTAACAGCAACAGCTGAGCCTCAGTTAAAACAGCATTGCCATTCATCACCCAAGCTTCCAACTGGTTTCGACCTTTTTTGAGGTCTCGTCAGTGGGAGCCAGACCCAGAAGTGGTGATACAAGGCAGAAGCAATGGCAAAGTCATATTGACCTATACGAGTTGCCAAAAGGTGTACCACCTTATTATTAAATTACTCTGGATTTAGAGAAAGATGTTGGAAGTTTTTTTTTCCACTAGGTTAGACTATAATAAATTTAGTTTAATCCTTTATCCAAGTGTAAGCAAACAAGGTTTGCACCTGGACTGGGGCAACTCGTGGTAAAGGTGGACCAAGCTCTCATCACTCCTTGTCTCAGTATCTCCCATAATGCAAAGCACATCTCCTTGCAGACATGTATAATGCAATGCATTAAGAGAAGGGCCACTACCCAGACCAGTTTCGACCTTTATTGAGGTCTTGTCAGTGAGAGCATGTCTGCAAGGAGATGGCCTTTCCATTATGGGAGATACTGAGACAAGGAGTGATGAGAGCTTGGTCTACTTTCACCACGAGTTGCCTCGGTTCTGAAGATACTTCAGGTGCAAACTTTGTTTGCTTACACTTGGATAAAGGATTAAACTAAATTTATTATAGTTTAATCAAGTGGAAAAAAAAAAACTTCCAACATCTTTCTCTAAATCCAGAGTAATTTAATAATAAGGTGGAACACCTTTTGGCAACTCATATAGGTAAATATGACTTCCTCATTGCTTCTGCCTTAGGATCACCACTTCTGAGTCTGGCTCCCACTAAAGAGACCTCAATAAAGGTCGAAACCGGTCTGGGTATTGGCCCCCTCCCTTAATGCACAGCATTATACATGTCTGCAAGGAGGTGTGCTTTGCATTATGGGAGATACTGAGACAAGGAGTGATGAGAGCTTGGTTCATCTTTACCAGGAGTTACCTCACTCCTGAAGATACTTCAGATGCAATGATTACACTTGGATAAAGGATTAAACTAAATTTATTATAGTTTAACCAAGTGGGGGAAAAAAAATTCCAATAAAAAATATATTTTGTTTGCAGAAGCAATATTTTAGCATGGTATGAACACTTAGGCTCTAGATGTTAAAGAAGGAAATTCTGGATAACAGTTTCATATTTTCATACTAAGCTGGATGACCTTTCTTCTGAACATTTAAACTAAAGAATTTTAACATAACATTGAATCAATTGTTTTGTTGAACAACTTGGGATTTATATTGCACAGATTCCTATAAATGTCTGAATTTTGACCAGTGAAATACTCTGTGGTTGCCAAAAATATTTCGAAGAGATGATCAGATATTTGTTCTCCAGTTAGTTGATAATGAATTCATGTTTATTCAGTAGACAGCACAACTAAAGATTAACTACATGAATTACCATCATCACTCACAAGTTATAATATACAACTATAAATAACACTGGAACAGCAGCAAAGCCAGTTAATTCACTCTTATTAACTCCTTTTATTTCCCAAAGAGAGTAGGCAAGGTGTTTTTTAGCCTTAGCTTTATATGAAGATTGGTCAGCAGCCAATGTCCACTCTTAGCCAATCAAAGACAGCTGGCCCAAACCTATCAATGATTTTAGATGGCATCTGATAATGAATGAGGAAGAGTGTATTGCAAACAAATGTCACCATGTGAAGGTCCCTAACACTGACACCATATTATTGGCTGCAATAATGTTTCTACAGCCAAAGTTCTTGAGTAGTTAAAGAACTAAAAAACCAGGGTTTCCAGAAGGGGAAAAAATCCTACTTACCTCTGCCAGAGATTGGCTAACTTGGGAATAGGTCAAAGAAAGGCTTAGAAAAACTATTATAATAGTCTTTCTTCAGGGAGCCTAGCATTATGGATAAAAAGGTCCATTTCCACAGACTATAGACCTTCTTCCATTTTATAATCTTCCTTGATGAAAGAAGGTCCATGGTATGATCAAAGATTGAGGGCATGTTCTACACACACCAAAGGATATTGGTGTGTGTAGAACATGCACCAAAGGATATTCTCATAATATTCCGTATGACAGCTGTTATACAGAAATTACCAACTCAAATTACGTTGTTGTAAATTACTCCATAACTCAATTTTCTGCTATAATGGTGGTCAAATATAAAACATTTTCAAGAGCAGTTCTTACTGTTCTAACAGTTGTTAGATCCTGAATGAAGGAATCTTGCAAAGAAATCATTCATTCAGAATCTAACATACTAAACTACACAGACAAAGAGAAATACCTGCACTTCAGCTGAATTTAAAGTGAAACTTCTTCACATATGGATCAAATGGCATTAATTTTATGTACCATGTATTTAATCTATTGTGATCATATTAAGATCAAAATTAGAGAATGTCTTAAAAGGGGAATAATTTAACTTATTTTAAGCCTCACTTAAGCTGTATAGAATGACTGTGAGTCACCAAATAGATATTAAGTAACAATTCATAGAAGGTATACAACAACATGTGTCCAGCGTAATGCCGGCGGCAATAGCTTACGCAGAAGGTACGTCGATGTGAATTCCATGAATACAAGAGCATAACAGCAAAAGGGAGAGCAAGGGATGAACCCAAGGGGAGAAAAGATATAGGTCGTGTGCAAAAGGAACTCCAAAAAAAAAAAAGGGGGGGGGTGCTCGATCAAAGAACATAAGGGAATGAGCGCTGTATCCTCTCACTTGTCTTATCGTTTTTCCTGGTTCAGAAGTTAGTCGGTGGTTCGAGTGAGGGGGGGGGGATGAAGCGTCAGTGCTATAATGTCAGACAGAGAGTTTTCCTGAGAATGCTGTAGGATTCCAGCATAGCAGAATCCTCAGCATAGAGAAGTCCCCATCGAAAGGAAAAGAGGTTTCCTGAGACGAAAAATCGAGTCCGTGATCGGCAGTAATTATGAAGATAGCGTAGCCCCTATGCTGGCATAAAAACAGCCAATAAACAAGAGGTAACCAGACGTACAAGTGGTGCTGAAGTACGTCGGAAAAAGTTTGGTAAAGTAGAATTACTCTATTTTGTGTTTAGAATTCCTTGGAACGGAGAAAATTATTTGTGAATGTAAATTATGAACATTATTCTAAAAAATTTGTGGACAGATTCTAATTTGATGGTTAAAACCCCTTTTGGAATAAGGAGGACTGTTTGGAAGAAGTCTTTTGTGTTGTATGCGATTGAATTAACATAATGAGATTAGGATTGTAGATTTATAGCAACTGAATAACATTAGAATGTTTGTCATGTCATCTTATGAATAGCTTGCAGAAGGGAATTTTAGCTTAACATACCAATTGCAATCTATCCCATTTTCCAGTTACTGTGTATTACATGCTTTATAATCTTTGATTTAACTTAGAGTATGGTAATCTCTTAACTCGAGCTTCCTTATTTGGCATTGAAACAAAAACTGAATGTATGAATTTCTTTAGTGTATTTTGCTTTGATATTCCAATAAACATGTTTTATTTACCTAAACCTGAGTCATGCCTGACTATGATTCCGATTTACCACTTATAAAAATAGAACCTATTTTGGCAGGAAGGAATTAGAATGTGTATATAATTATAGATTTAGGTCACGACTGCAGTCTGAATCTATTCAGCCGTATTAAAGTAAGATATTGTGTAAGAACGCCTCAGAATCTAGTATTGTCTCCCTGAGTAAGGATCATTTCAGCTATAGGATACTGGCTGGCACAGCATAATATAAATTTGCCAGTATCCGAAGAGGAAACAATCCTAGATGTAAGTATATTAGGCCCTATATCTGAATAAGTAAATCAGCGATTGAAAGATAGAATAGGAAGATATAAATCAGTAAAATATAGAGAAAGCAACGACGTAACACAGTGGTCTTTTGAAACCCTACAGTTTTTAAAATAGCGTAACCACAACAAGATATAACAAGTTATCTAAAAATGACTGCAAACTACAACATAACATGAAAATATTAAAATCTATAATTTGTATACCTCATTTCCATCTACAAAAACTTGTTCTAAGTGCATATCTAATTTTATTTTCTTTTTTTCTTTCTTTTTTTCTTTTTCACTTCCCTTTGATTCCTAAAATAAAATAAAACATTGAATTACTGTTCTATTTCTATTACAAAGTTGGGTATTTGTAATAATAAATGACTTATAACAGAAAATAACTTTTTCACATACACTGCCTTATAATTTGAATTTTAATAAAGGGAGAGAAGAGAAAACAGTTAATCAATCTCTACACCTTGTTGTTTTAGTCAGTTGGAAAACTAGGGATACATTAAATATCTCAGGATGGCTAGACCAGTGTTTCTCAAATAGTAAGCTGCCAAATGTTGATAGTAAAAAATAATTTCATCCTAATTACAACTCATTATTGCCTATATATAATTATATTTATATAAAAACTTGCACCAGCCTAATATTGATGTAACATTGGTTTATTTTGCTGCAATTGCTAAACTGAAGTGCCACTAATCAACCACTAGTAATATGACAATGATTACATCATCAAGTACTGCAGGTTGTTTGGGTAACATGATTAGTTATGGTTGTGTGGTGAAAGAGCATGATCTAGAATTATATGTGATTAATATAAATAGTGTGCACACATGAAGCACAATGCTGGCCTAGGGTTTAAGTAAGTAGCTACCAGTACACTGTGCCATTAAGTTTGGCTATTCCGACTTCAATGGCTTTACTTGAATTTTTATTAATTTTATTACCATTAGATTTTTCACAAAGGATAATTATCTGGTTACCAAAGAAAAGTTTTCATCTCTGATACAGCATAAAGGAACCCAATGCAAAGAAGGCTAAGACAGTGAACAGACAGCATAGTGACAATTATTTGTAATTTGGATTCTCATGAATGGGTGACTGTTCATACCCATTACCATCGTCATGCATGTTAGTGAGATACTTTCAAATGAGTCTATAGTGCCAAGTAAGAAAGACATCTCCACACTAAATGTTTATCACTGTCAAACAAAAAGTTTTTCTTACGTTTGAAAGACCATAAAGCAAATGCAGTTTATGGCTGGTGTAGCAAAGGTCTCTGAGAAAAGACTGGAAACCAGCTGTTTTGTTGCTGAGTTTGTTCTGAAGGCCAATCAATGCCATGCTATCAAGAAATTGAGTTATGCTAGGTGAATCTGCTGTTAAAGAAGTTGCAAATGTTCCTTTGTCTAACAGTACAATCAGTTATCAAATTGAAGACATGTTATACATTATTTTGATCCATCTTCAGGTAAATTGTCAGCAAGTGCAGGCTTTGTTCTACAACTCAACAACTGGTAAAGTGAAGTGAAGGGATTTTTGGCCAAAGCGAAACAGCAGCAAAATGCTGATGTAAAAACTCTGCCACTGTTTATGAACCCAGAGAACAGGTGAAGTTATTTTTGGCTTCTAAGGGCCGTGATTTTGAATGTTTTATCAGCAGTGATATATGTGTGGCAGTGCAAAACATGCATAATCATGTATATTTTCTGATATCTGAATGAATTAAATACAAAGATGGAGGGGAAATGAATCTCTGCTGTCCATTACAGATAAACTTTGTGCTGAAGTTAGCAATGTGGTGAGAAAAGGTTGCACAAGGAATATAATGTTCCCACTTAAAGCAGGCAAGGATTTGATAATGAACAATGGTCAACATCTGGATATTCTTCATCAAAAGCTTGCTACTTACTTTCCTAACAATAATGTTGCATGATATGATTGGACAAGGGATTCATTCAGCCAGTCCGCTGTGGCAGGTACCACTGAATTGAACTGACCAAGAACACTTGCCTGACCTGAGTGTATATCATTCATTGCTGCTGAAGTTTGATAATCTAAACTTGAACAAATTTTGGCTTACCAAGGAATATTCAGACATTTCTAGACATGCTGTTTCAATACTGTTGCCATTTGCTACAACTCAGTTATGCAAGTCAGGCTTTTCTAACCTTGAATTAAGATGAAATACAGATCTGAACTTCAGTCAGTGGAACATGAATTAAGAGTGTTTGTCCAATATTCCTCCACAAATAAAGATCTGTGCCTCTAACCAGGCTCACATTTCACATGAGAACAAAGTATTTGCATAATAAAATTTAAAATCTCTCAAATTCGTCATGTATATTATAATAGAATTTGAATATAGTCAATGTAATGTAAACTGTAAAATACTATAAATTTATATATAATTACATGTGAGTCCAACATTTAGAATACAAGTGTGCCACAAACTGAAAAAGTTTGAGAATCACTTGACTAGACAACAGAAGTAATTGACAGATAAATCACTTATGCATTATATACCAGGAAATTTATATATAGCTGTCCAGAAAAAATTAATGTCTTTTTTTTTTTTTTTTTTGTGCTAAAGATACTCTAAGTATATATTTGTAAAATTTTTTTCAGAAGATGTCACAGATGCAAGAGGATAAGTTTGGGTTCCACATAATAAGTGTGCACATTCAATCAATAAGCAGCCTAAAATTCTACAAGCTAACTCAGATTCATATTATAAGTATTTATTTTCTTTATATTATCTAAATAATTTTAATCTAAATTATCTCAATAATTTACCTGAAATAATGAAATACTTTGTTTCTTTGAGTTTAAAATCATGACTTCTAGAATATCTACTACAACAATAAATACTGGTTTCCAAACCATTCTTGAGTGGGAAACCTAATAATCTTATTAACTTCAATGCCAACAAAACTTAATCTTGACTTATCTTACAAAAATATCCAAAACCTTGGGATGACTTCCATCTTTCTTGGTATAAACAAATCATAAGTACACCTCCACAGAATCCAGAAAGAGATTTTATCAAGACTGTTTTTACCTCTGAACACAATTAACTCTTTCAACCTGGATGGCTGAGTGGACA
Organism: Typopeltis vanoorti; assembly: GCF_054136105.1. Lineage (NCBI taxonomy): Eukaryota > Metazoa > Arthropoda > Arachnida > Uropygi > Thelyphonidae > Typopeltis > Typopeltis vanoorti. The sequence continues at coordinate 40,266,711 of NC_143561.1, read as the reverse complement.
TCCAACAAACAAGCTGTGGATTCAACATCTGCCATACATGGATATTTGGGAATATCAAAGTGGAATTAAATTTCACTGCCTGGTGTGAGCTAATAATGCTACTTAGTGGACGCCACTTCAAGCCTACAATAAGCAGCAATAAGGTTTCCAAATGATATGTATTTACAAAATAAATTTTAAACTTTGCACACCCCCCACCTACAGTACTAATGTATTATAGATTTATACTGAAAACTAAATACTGTTCACATCTGGGAAGGCAATCCTAGTGCTACCAAAAAAAAAAGTCAGTACAGAAGAGAGCAATTGGCTTGAGGCCTATCTCTAACCACTCCATTCTTTCATAATTCAGTTTCTGCTGCACAAATTTTCTAGAGATACTTCCATAACTGCTATTCATCAGGATTGTCATCAGCAATTTCTCCACTCTCCTTTAAATCTGTTAAGACAATTTATTCTCAACTTTCCACATGTACAGCTCATCACAACTACTTCACACAGCAGTTTCACTCTCAGCTTCCAGAGCAAATTTTTCTTCCTGTTTTATTTCTTCTTCCTTTTGAAGAATATGCATTTCCCTAAAAAAAAGCAAAATCAGTAGATAACCAAATCTAACAAGTTTCTTCTTAATTTTCCATATATATTTTACAGTAGTGTACTACAGAATGAATATTTCATGTTTGTGATCATCAAATGAAAGTACATTCAATGTTTGGGATCTTCAAATAAAAATACATTCAATGTTTGTAAAACCTTGCTGCTGAGTAGGTCAAGTCTCTATTGCCACTCAAAGAATGCATGTTAAAATCCCATGATGGTTGTGATTTTTGTCATTATGGTCAAAACAAATAAGACCAGTGTATCATGTCAGTAAACTGTTCTGGCCAGTTTTCATGTTTTGTAGGATGAAAAACACAAGTTTCTGGGAAGAAAAATCCTGCATTGATAAATTCTTCACCTCTTAGATGAATTGCAACACGGAATTCTTCAACCAAAGGGTACCAATGATACCTACTGAGGCTGAATACCATGCTAGATGTTTAATATTTTCAGATGGCATATTATTTTCATGAACTTTACTGGTAAAATATTCATTCTAGAGAATAGGAATTGGAGGTGTTAATATGCTACAGAGTTATAGTATTTTGTTTGTGGGATTGCCATAAAATCATCCTTAAATTTCTACGGGATACAATGATAGTACTACATGAAAAGGTTATGTTATTACAAACTTTGTATCAACAATATTCTTCCAAGCTGGTCACCTGGAAGAATGTCAGGACTCCAACCTTGTCATATCTGATATTTTGGTCTTCTAAGGCACTGATAACTGAATCAATCCACTAAAATCATGGTCTTTCTTCAAGTTTTTTATACCATCCTTACAACCTGTTTTAATAACTTTTCTTCTCTGTTGACAGTGTTAGCTCTGTTAAACAATGTCAAGTTCTTTCCTAATATCTTCATTTTTAATGTGACTGTGCCACTGATTTCATCTGTTGATTCCCATAATTTTCCTCAGAACTTTTATATCTGTGGTCTCCAGTCTTTGCTGAATTGCTTTACTATGAACTGAAATTTCAGATCAGTATGTAAGTTAAAATTGATACAAATATTATCTGGTATACAAACAGTGTTTTATTTAATCTCTCTCCCTCTCCAATTTCTATATAAATTTATTTAACATACTGCATATTGTGCAGTCAGGTTAAATAAACTTTGTTGTACACTGCTATATTTAAGTTGCCATCAACACTAAAGTGTTCCTAAATAACTGATATTTTACTTCTATTGATTATCCATTCAAGATGCATTTAATGTTTTACATGTTCTGCATATTTTCATAGCTTTTTTTTTTTTTAATTTCAGATTTTCATGCCAAATTTGTAACAGCAGTTATTCAATTTACTTAAGGAATCCTAAAGACTTGTACTGCATTTATAAGAGAATAACATCTTATAACAATGAGTATAAAACATTGACAAATTGGAGGAAACACCTCCACCAACAACCACAGAGGGAGAGAAAAACATACTGAGGGATGAGATCATGAAGGCAGTAAAGCATTTGAAGAATCATAAAAGCTTAATCATAATGATGAGATATGGTGGTGACATGATGATAGACGAACTATACCAAATGTGTAATTGCATGGGACAAAAGGAAAATAATAAAAGAACTGATAAGATCAATCTAATAACCATTCACAAAAAAGGAAGCATAATAGACTGCAAAACCTACAGAACAATTGCTTTAATAAGTCATGTGGGAAAAGTACTTATAATATTAACAGAAAGAATAAAGAAACTAAGAAGAAAATCTAGAAGATGAACAAGCAGGAGTATTGTGCACCAAATATTAATGTTAAGATTGTGGAGAAAGCTTGGCATAAAAAATATGTATGCCTACTTTGTCGACTTTCAAGAAAGCAGGCAAAAGTGTAGTTCGACAAGGAATATAGGCATACTTGAATCTTATGAAGGGGAGAAAAACAAGTATATTGCAGAATATCAACAATAATGCAGAGGTCACTGTGAGAAATTATGGAGTAAAGATGGTTCTGGAAAACAAGAGGTACGAAACAAGACCCAGCATCCTCGAGCCTCTTTATCATTCTTTTGGAAAGAACAAAGGATGTCATAAAGGAGAATTTTGATTTGAAGTACAAAAATCACTAATTTACAATTTGCAGATAAAAGTCATTAATGAAGAAGATAAACTAGAAAGGAGGGTGCTGAAGTTAGATGAAGAAGGAAAGAGATGAGTTGATAATTAACACTGAAAAAACTAAAACAAAGATTGGAGAGAAGAGGATGAAAAAGTAAATAAAGGTAAGTGAACGTGATCTGGAAGAGGTTAGCAAGTTCATGTATCTAGGAAGCAATATGACCCTTGATTTTGACTGTAAAAGAGAGATAAGATCTTGGATAACAAAGCAAAAGTAAACCTACAGGCACTGAACAAGATGGATAAGTAAATCAGTGAGCATTGCCATAAAACTGAGAATTGCTGGAAACATGCATATTCACAGCACTCTACAGATGTGAGACATGGATAACCGTCAAAGATTCTGTGAAATGAATATTGACTTTTGAAAGAACATGTTATAGAAGGATTCTACAAATTGGATGGGTGCAAAAAGTAACAAATGAAGAGTTGTATCACAAAGTAAACTGCAAAGAAAATCTAATGCAGAAAATAATTCAAAGGAAACTTAAGCTTTTTGGACATATCTGCAAGATGGATAACAGCAGAAAGATCCAAATCCTGATGTTTGTTGTGATGGACAGTATAAACAGAAGAGGATAGCTAAAAAAATAATGATATATGATGTGAAGGATTGGTGTAGAAAAAGGTTTGCAGAATTTCAGTCACCTGGTAATGGACAGAGAGAGAAATGGCAAAGAATTATGAAAAGAGCATCAAACAAACAAACAGGCATTGGACCCATGGGCACTAATGATGATATTCCTGATATCGAATTAAAGATGTTAGTGCCAATTCCTTCATAACGAGATCCATATAGATAATTAACAGTGCATTTAGTGTGCACCTTCATTCTATACACGAAATTATCTTCATGTATTTCCTTTAATTCTGACAGCTGACTTACAAATTAAATATATGCTATGTATTACTCTGTACAATGTCCCATTTATACTACACATGAGTAAGTGTATAGTTTTGAACAGTTTTTGCTCAGCACTTTATTGTGGGATTTTCCAGTTCCACCTAACTTGTTATATTTCAATAATTTCTTAAATATTCTTACAACTTCTATTTGGCCTGAATCCAACTTGTTCTTCAAATTTTCTCTTTCACAATTTTTCTTTGTTGCTTCTCAAATATGCTTGTATAAATCCTACCTGCAACACTTAGTAAGAAAATTCTTCCACAAATCTCACACTGTTTTTCAATTTTTAAAAATGAATACAGTAAGAGTCTTACTCCAAACATTTAAAATTCAACTTTCTGACAAGGGCTACCAAATCGTGCAATGTATCTAACTGTAAAATTTTTATACTTCCATATTTGAACATTTCTGGTCAAAATAATATATTTCAAGATGTTCCTCCACATTGCATTCTTCTTAAATCTTTTCTACCATAGCAATGTTACTACCTGTCTTGTTTAACAATCTTTCAACGTAACTACTCCAGATATGCAGAATATCCTCAATTTTTATGCGAGCTTTTTCATTTTTAATTCCTTTTATAGTGATACTGCTCTACCTTCTCATCTTTTAAACAAACACCAAAACATTTTGCTATCTCCCTTCTGCATTCTCAGTTCTCCCATTACTTTTGTTTGGCTTCTTTTACATATTGGGGTTGCTTAACAGTCAAAACTAGATATAACTCAGAAGAGACAACCATATATAGCCTTTAAAAGAATGCAGAGAACCAACCAGGGCTTTTGACCTATTAATCTTAAATTCTTCTTTGATCTAAATGAACAAACTGAACAACACTGATGATGATCAGGTCAATCAAATTTTATTCTATATTGTCTTAAATCATATGACAGTGATGATACAAGATGAAACGCCATACCAGATGCATTGTCATTCAAGTAAAAAAAAGGATCCTGGCTGTTTTCACCAGACAACCACAATAAGCACTGAAAAGCCAGCCAGAATAAACTCCACCTCAACATTTTCAGAATAATACAGGTGCTACACACGATATGTATCAATGGAAAGGAAGTTAAACTGGCAAAAGAATTAGAAAAGTACCACAAAACATCATTGTGTTAACAAAACACAGAAGAAATAAAGAGAAATTCTAAATAGCAAACACAGATGTTATATTCAGGACAGAGTAATTGGGGGAAAAGAGAAGTAGCTACACTATCCAACACTGAACACAATGATAACCTTATTGAATGGCAAACAGTATCAAGTGAAGCAATGAAGAGAAAACATCAAAATGGAAAATTAGACAATGGGATATTTGTGCCTATCACAACTCATAAAAGATTCTACTAATTCCTTAGTAGAAGAAGTGGAGGAAATTTTAGTATATTGAGAAGGCAGCTGACAAAGAAAATAGTACTAAATCTAAACAGTAGAGCAGATAATGAATACCAGACATGCAGAAATATTTTGATAAAATTTGGAAAAAAGAGCAAAGCTAATAATTGTATGTACTAGATTTCTGTTGAGAACTCATAATAGTCATTACTAACACCAAGTTCCCACACATAAATATGCAATTTCACATGGAGAAAACAAGAAATAAAATAAAAGACTGCTATCATCAATGACTTTTGTCAGGACATAAGGGAATACAAAAGATATGAAATAGGTGATCATTCAGTTTTGAGCAGGATGAAAATGAATTTCATAATGAAAAGAAAAATATGTATGAAATTAAAAAATAAAACTTGAGCAGCTTTTAGAAAAACTGTAGACTCAAAAATATCTAAAAAAAAAACAGTCTGAAAACAAAAACCAAATCTTGAAGACAGTGGCAGACTGGAGAAAACACAGATTCTGCCAAAGGTATGTATAAAGATAAAACCTCCATGGTCAGGGATTAAAGAGGTAGTAAGAGAAATGAAAGAATATATCAAAAATTCCTAACAAGCAATTCAGTATGTGCTCTGAGGGAAATATGAAAAAAATACAAAAAAAAGTGAAGTAATGTTTAGTAAAATTGTCTTAAAAAGAAGAATATCAAAAAAGGTGCAAAAATGTTTTGGAAGCTAAAGTACAGAAGAAATGGAGGATTTAGTACATAAAAAGAATGGAGATAAAGATAACATGAAAACTGAAGACATTCTAGATGTCTGGCATACTTAATTTGAATGATCGTTAAATGAAATAAGAATTAACAGAATAGCGGTAAAAAATATTTAAGAGGAATGCAATCAGCAGTACATATCAATAGTTTAGACAGAAAAAAACAAAAAAATAATAATCTGAAATGTGCAAAGGCAGTTGGAGTATATATGATATTTGACCAGAAATGCTCAGATATGGAGTATAAGTTTTACATTGGCTAACCTGCATAATTCAGAAGGCCTGGTCAGAAGATCTAATTCCAGATGACTGCAGTACAGCTTTGATGATACAACCTATAAAAAGGGAAATAAAACAATGTGAGAATTACAGAGGATCCCTACTGAGTATTCTAGGTAAGATTTATGCACGTATACTTGAGAAGAGGCTAAGAAAAATTATGAAAGAAAAACTTGAGGAAGAACAGGCTGTGTTTGGGCCAATTAGAAGTTGTCATGACTAGATTTTCATTTATAATTGAGAAATGATGGGAATATAACAAGGATTTGTATTTAAGTTTAGCACATCTGGAAAGGCATATGACAATGTGCCAAAAGAAAAACTCTTCAAAAAGAACAATTATATAGTGTAAACAGGAAGTTATACTGAACAATTATATTTCAGTTATAAGTAACAGTTAGAATTGAAGTATAGGAAGAGAGTTCGTGTAAAATCAGGTGTAAGACAAGGGCACACACACATCACCACTGTTATTCATCTATATGTATCACATTATTAAGAAAAGATAAATCAGATATCAAAATAACATGTTAATCTAAGCTGTTTACTTTGTGCAGAAGATGTTCTGGATTTAATTAAGAGTAATAAGTCTGCAGGATTTTTCAATAACAAAATTGAACATCATCACCATCAAATTCCTGATATGTACTAAAAACAGGGTGTACAGGATACCATTAGAGTACTACATGGAGAGTATGTTATCAGTAACTTCAACTTTTTCAAATCTTCAACAATTTCTCTCCAAATTTGTGTTATCAGGACACAAATATTGTGGTCTTCTAAGGTTCTCTTCTTTTAACTAAAAGTGAATTAGCCAGTCTCATACAGAGGTAAAGGGTTTCTTCACCCGGAAACTCAGGCTTTTCATCTCTCAGAACAGGCAAACCAGCCCAGTGTCTGTAGATGGAATGAGGATTGATCGATTTATTCTGTTTTCTATTCTTATTCCATTTTTGGTTTCAAATGACTGCATGGTGAAGTGTGAGTCTATGCGTGAGTGTAAATCAGGAGGAAGGTACTCTTAACTATATCGATTCCTATAGATGTTGGTTGTCCTCTGGGTCTATTTCCTGTCATCATGACATCAAACACCTAACTTTCTATCAGCACTGTTTAAATCACCATAAACCTGAGATTAGCTTTGCTCACACATGACCAAATTCTCTAATCAAGTTCTATCCTAATATATTTATTTTCAATATGATTCTTCCATTGATACTATCTGTTTATTCTCCTATTTTTGTCTCAGAATTCTCATATTTATGGTCTCCAGTTTCTGATTAACTGCTTTTCTAACTCAGCTTCCAGATTCCCTAATTAAAATTGGTTTGAATACTGCCTTGTATAAAGCTAGTTTAGTGTTTTGATTAAACTCTCATTCTATATAAATTTATTCGACTCCCAGATTGGCTTATTCTGTTGTCAATTTCTATACTAAATTTGCCATCTTCACTAAAAATTAGCTGAAATGCTTTGTAGGTTTTCTGTTTGGGATGTAAACGATATTTTCAATGTTTCTGCCTATTTTCATAATTTTTGTCTTTTTATTGCCGATTTTCATACCAAATTTCTTATAGAAGTTATTCGATTTAGTTAAGGAATCCTAAAGACTTGTACTGGATTTATTTAGAAGTATAACATCATCTGCATAAAGAGCTGAGATTAACATCTCCAATTTTGATATCAGGCTTAATGCCACTTTTCCCCTTGTGATTCATGTATATGATAAATAACAGAAAAGAGTGCACACTTGCTCATACCTGATTGAATAAGTGATGTACAAATTTGGCGTGAAGATCAGCAATGTTAGAATCATATTTTAAAGGAATTTGGCATTGTTATCATTCAGGAATGTGTGAAGAAAATTAATCTCAGATACAATGGTCACTTTGATGATGGTCTAGAAAAGGTCAAGACAACAAATGTTTGATGATATGGTGGCAAGTAAAAGACTCAGAAAAAGACCAATATCTAATAATTAGATCCTACATGCATCCAGATAGAAGTACTTTAGAAAATAAAAATATGAGCTGACAATATGGGAGTCTTGACAGATAAAATTAACTTTTTGGAAAATTGTTGATAAAAAGTTAGTAATAAATTTTTCATTTAGTGTCATCATGATAACCTGTACACTCCCTTGAAATACATATCGAGAATTTGATGACTTTTATGCACAATTTAGATTTCTTACATTTTTCTGTCTTCTCACAGACACATACCAACTCACTTAGAACTCTCAATATACTTTCCTATTTCCCATGAGAACTCTTTAATTTCTTGGATGAACCATGAAGTGTGGGTTTTCCTATTGTGGCTGAATCAGCGTTTTCAGATTATGCTACTAAGTCTCTAAGGTTACTGTTTGGAAACTACAATTCATCTCTGAAAGTTGAGCTACTTAAACTTTGAATGTGTTTTAAAACTTTAAAAAAAAATCTATTTAACTGTTTAATTATCTTTAATAAATTAAATAATAAGATGGTTGTATTTTTACACAATTTTTGTAATGAAATTTATGCAGGAATCATGACAGTTGCCAGAACATCTTATAGAAAAACATTGGATAGTCAAAGAATTTTTCATAGCCACTTTGCAAAATTATGCATTAATTAGAACATTACTCTAAGTTTCCATTTAAAAATGTTGCGACTAAGGTCAGTGAACAATTTCTGTTCTTGAGTTACTCAATTTCAGATTAATTCTTCGAATTTGGGAGGGAATTGCTGCTGATGATAATAAGGAGAATTATGACTGCACAAGGCTGAGATATAAAGAGAAAATAGTGTCAACGGTTTTGAAACAGTATGGTGTGAAGTGGAGGTGGATAGGATGAGAAATTTTGTTGGGCATTACTATAAGCCAGAGAAAGTTGAAGGTGAAGACAAATATATAAGCAATTTGGTTTAGTGAGAAGAGAAAGAAGATTTAATTTTATTTGTGGTGATACTGACTGTAATGAAGAGATACCAAGAGGGAAAAGGAAAATTAATTTGAGTTCTTAAGGGACAACTATCTTAGGCAATATGCAACACAGAGCACAAGAGGGTTGAAAGTCTTAGATCTAATCATATTCGAGGATAGGATGTCTAATCTTCCCACCGGTTGGAGAGTGATCATGAAATTATCACTATGCCAATTAATATGAGAAGCGCGAAGAAATGATATACGTGCACCTACAGTGCCAGTGATTATGAAAAAGCTTAGGAGACAACTAAGAGCTATAGCAGAAAGAGAAGTTGAGTGGAAAGGAGGCAGATACTGCTTGGCCAATGATCAAAAGCTATTTAACAGCAGCAATGTCTGAGTGTATTCCAAAGGTGTAAAATAAGGTAGGAGTAAAATGAATGAATGAAAAAGGTTAAGCATTAAATCTGGAAGAAAACACTGTGGAAGCAACACAATATGAATGCTGGTAATAATCAGTTGTGTAGGATATCTGCTATTTAGCAATATCAGATTATTTAACATTTTGTAATTTTTAGTGGTGGCTGATTTTGGAATAAATAAATAAAAAAAAAAGGAAAGGATAACTTAGTTTTATTTTATATGTAAACATTTCCTAAATGCATAACAAAAATGCATAATTTCTTGCAATCAGAAATTTCTTTACCAATGTTACATATAAGTGAAATCTTTGTATAGTTATGGCATGCCGTAAACTGTTTAATTGAGATATTTGTAAAACGGAAGCCTCTAATTTAATTTTTATTTCTGCAATTTAAACTTGAGAGAAGAAAATATTGAACTTTCTGATGATGTTTTCATCAGAAAGTTCAAAACACCATTAAAGAATTGTAATCTTGTTTACAACAAGTGAGGATTTTACTTTCATTTCACCACATGTTGCTTGCCGCAACAGCCAGTAGTGCGTGAAAAAGCTTGCATGAAGTTTGTACTTCTGAAGATAAAGTTGAATTAGTGTGGGACAATAACAGAACAGCTATTATGTGGATTAGAACAGAGAAAACATTCTGAAAAGTTGGAGGTTTAGGAAAGAAATATAGTTTAAAAGAATTCTTAAGCCAAAAAGGTGGAAAAGAGCATTATGGGGAAACAAACTTATCCCAAATTAATGGAGGAATTGCTTTCAAAGGAAGCTAAGTTGTGATGTAAATAAAAGTGATCTAGAGTTTCTTCTGAAGCAATAAAATAGTTCCTTTTGATATGTCATGCAGCAAATGTATTTCTAGTTAAATGTTGTGAACTGTGAACTGAAATCACTGTGAATCTGAAAGTAATAAACTTTTTGTACTTAGTACTTAGTGTATGCCCTTTTCTCTTTAGGAGAAAAGTTTTTATTTATAACGCAGATTTATATATAATACTTGTGAAACAAACATTTTACACACACTGTTAGCTTGACTGTTAAACCAATACCATAAATTTAAACTAACATTAATAGTTTGTAAATAAAGATATTATTTTTGAATTTTCTTTGTTTCTCACTCAATCTCTAAGTTGCTTAATTCTATAATAATATCCCAGATCTGAATTGTGATATTAGCTAAAAAGGTAATGAACCACTCAGGTACATATTACTCTGGTATATGTAACCAGGGACAATACATACAGTTGCATGCAGAGTACAAAAAAAGTAGGCCAGGAAGGTTACTGTTAATAAAGGTAGCAAAAGTGCACTGTGAATAGAAATTAGTCAAGTCAAAAAAAAAATCTTAGTGAGTTCTTTCAATATGTGTCAAGTAGAAGAAAAAATGACTATGGCAGGATAATGTTAGCTGATGACAATGGTAGATTGGTAACTGATACAGAGGATACCGTTGGATATAGAGGATATGTTGGATGAGGGCCTGATGGTGAGTATGCAGAAGGTATATGAGGAATTAAGTAAACTAGATGTTAATAAGACAGAACTTGACAATAAATCACTGAAAATTGTTACCAAGGTGCTCTAGGAAACTAATGGCATCCTTGGCACACACACTCCAACATGGATCTTGCAATAGAGCAAGTGTTAAAACAGTTGGAAGTGGGAAAAATTGTTACACTTCACAAAGGAAAGGGATAAGACTAGAGCTACAAATTATAAGACAATATGTCTGTCTGGAGCTATTAAGGTGTTAGAAATACTGGTGAAGACCAGGATTCAGAATTGGGTTGATAATAGTAGAATTTTCTATGATGGTCAGCATTTTTTTTTTTTTTTTTTTGGGGGGGGGGCATGTTTTAGCCATCTGCTTATGTACTACAACACACGGGAATGAATTCAGTGGATAAGGGAGAAGCATACTTGAATTTTTCAAAGGCCCTTGATAGACTGTCATGTAACAAGCTCTTAACTGAAACAGATGGGACTGAATAAGAGACTAGCAAGTTGGATAGGTAATTGACTGTCAGATAGGTATCAGCAGGAGGCATCTCAAAAGAGCAAGGTCACTAGCAGAGTATTACAAAGATCTCTTTTAGGGCCATTATTGTTTAATTTGTATGTTAATGATATTGGGACAGATTTAACTGGAGTTATGCAGTTGTTTGTGATGCAAAGTTGTGAAGAACTATGAGGAGCAGATATTGCTTTGCAGGAGAATCTCAATAGACTGTGTGATTGGAGCTATCCATTTAATGTTGCACGTTGCAGCATTAAACTGATAGCTTCAGTGGAGTCTTGAAATGGTATGCAAGGATAGAATGAAATATATAGAATTAATGGGAAAATGTTGAAGTGGAAATGGAAGAAATGACAGATTTGGGAGTGATGAACAGAGGCTTGAGTTTTAGGGATCGCATTGCTAAAATTGTTACATTACAACAGATTATTTCAATAATGAGGAGGACCTTGACATGTAGAAGTGAAGAGGTTATGGTTCCCTTGTAAACTCACTAGACAAAAAATTATGGAAAACGCTGATTGAAACATGTACATAATTTTAAAATTGACAAATGTAAAGAGTTATACATATCGGTAGAGTAAAACTGCTTGAATATGATTGTGCGTGTGTGCTTAATGCAGCTGTAGCATTCTATATTCTCTTTTATAGGTATAACGATGGGTCGTAAAGGTGATGTTACCATGTGGCAAAAGGGTGCCATTGTTTTTGGTCGAGAACATGGACATTCCTTGTAAGAGGTAGTGAGGATTGTTGGAGTGTTTGAATCCACAGTTAGTAGTGTTCATTGACAGTGGAAGAAGTATGGAAGCTATCACTGTAGGTGGAGGAACTGTGGTAGAAGCTCTATGATGACAAATCATAATCTTAGGCATTTGGGACTAGCAGCAGCTGAACATTTCCAGACTTATCAAGAACTGCTTCAACATCTCAGAAGTCACATATGGATGACTGTGTGCAGATTTATCACCTCATTTTTTTGGGGGGGGGAAGAGAAGGTTCACTAAGTTGGTTTCGGGTCTACAGAATGTGGGATATGAGGACAGATCGAGGGGAATGCAACTTGCAAAGCCTTGTAAATAGAAGAAGGAGAGAGGATATGATAGACATATAAGTTGACAAGGGGGTTGTTACTAAATTAATATGGAGGCAACTTTTCAAACAGTAGAGGGAGACAAGGATAGAAGAGGCCACTCCTGGAAGATGTATCAGGAGGCTATGAGCAAGGGAGTGAAGAGCAGTTGCTTTACGTGAAGTGTGGTTGTTGACCGGAATGCATTGCCTGAAGGGTAAATGAAACTGAATGGTTTAAGGGACTGTTCGATGATCTTTTTGCAGGAGAGTATGGACCTTCCACAATGAATCTTTTGACTCCACTAAGATCTAATGTTAATAGCAATAACTTAATCATAACATATGATTTTGAAATTACTTGAATAACTTAAAAATTGTTCACTGGCCTTAGAGGTTCAAGATTTAACTGTAAATGATGAGTAATAGGCTGCTCTGAAGAAAAAATTACATACGCAAAGATCATTATATAATGCATAATTCTGCAAAGTGACAATGAAAAATCCTTTTGACTATGCAAGGTTGTTCATAATAATTTTGTGGCAATCCCATGATTTCAGAATTGTGTAAATTTCAACACTAAAAATGAGGAAAGCGCCATATTAGACTATTAAATATAATAACATTCCTGCTTTTAAACATTTAAATTTGCATCAGTGATAACAGATGAAAAATATCAACACACACACACACACACATATATATATGTCTATTCCCCATGGGGGGGGGGGAGAAATAGGTATAAGGTCAGGACATTTTGTTATAGTGAGCAAGGTTGATTGCTCCAGTGAGTCTACGATAACAATATCCGTTGGTTTCATAAATTACATTATAAACATTTTATTTAACTATTAAAAATGAAAGCCTTTACTTTTTTTTCCTCCTTCTCATCCTGCTCCTGCTTCTTTTCTTTCCTTTCTTTTGGTTTTTGGTCTTTATCCTTATCATCTGTCATATTATCATCATCTTTTTCTTGATCTTTTTTTTTCTTTTTTTTCCCCTCCTTCTGAACAATTATCTTTTTTGCTCTGTGGAAAAACTTGTGGCGTAGCATTCTATATATATATATATAAAAAAAATACAATATTAGATTTCCATGGATCTATAGATTTGTTTCGCACATACTGATTTCAATTTCTTCCAAAGAAATATATTTTTTAAGATGGGAAAGCTGTATAACTGAGAGGAGACCTCCACATAGCCTTTAAAGGAATGTGGAGAACCGACCAGGGCTTCTGACCTAATATCCAATCCTCACCTTCTTGTGGTGCACCCTGTTGGGTATCTACTTGGATACTAAACGAACGAGGATGGGCTGGCAATTTGGGATTTAGCAGACCAAATTGTATTCTTATTGGCTTAAACCAAAACACAAAATGATGGTACAACATGGTAAAATTTCATGCCGCCTGGGGCATCGCCCGGTTAAACAAGGTCCCCATTGTTTTTGACAGTGAACCAGGGTGAACAGTGAAAAGTCAGCTACTAGAACAAATCTGAAAACACACCCCAACTCAAAATCACCAGAGTTAAAGATCGGTACTATCAACATAAGAAGCCTGAATGGCAAAGAAATGGAGCTAGCTGAGGAATTAGACCAGATCGACATAATAGGGGTTACTGAGACAAAAAAGACAAAAACTGGTGAGATCTTTCTGAGCAATAAATACAAAATATTATATTCAGGCAATGACAATAATGGAAAAGAAGGAATAGCCATAGTATTCAACACTAAATACGAGGCTAATCTTCTTGAATGGCAGGCAGTCGAGTAGAGTGATGTGGGCAAATATCAGAATGGGGAATTGGACAATGAGACTTATTTGTGCCTATGGTCCAACACAAGGTTCTACTAAGGTAGAAGTGGAGGAATTTTTTGATGATTTAGAGAAAGCAACTGACACAATGAAAAAGGAAAAGTTAGTCCTTGTTGGGGATCTAAATAGCAGAGTAGGAAATGATTGTTAGACATACAAAAATATTTGGGGAAAATTTGGAGAAAAGAGCAAAGCTAATAATAATGGCAAATACCTGTTGGATTTCTGCTCAGGACATGGACTGGTTATTACTAACACTATGTTCCAACATAAAAATGTGCACAAATTCACATGGAGAGAAGAGGCAAGGAATAAGAAAAGTCTCATTGACTATGTTATAGTTGATGGTGATGTTTTCTCCCTGGTGCAGGACACCAGCGTGTACAGAGGATTTGAAATTGGAAGCGATGTCTTGAGCAGGATAAAATTGAATTTCATATTGAAAACAGTAACATGTAAGAACGTTTTAAAGCGAATAAAAGTTGAGCAGCTCTCAGATGTGAACTGTAGACTAAAATACACAAAGATTATTGAAGAAAAAATGAAAGAGTTTGAGAACAGGACCCAAACTTTGGAGATTCAGTGGCAAGCCTTGAAGAAAACCCTGATTCATTCAGCCAGAGAGGCATGTGGTGAGATTGTCTGCAAGGATAGAAAAATCAGAACTCCATGGTGGACACAGGAAGTTAAAGAGGCAGTGAAGATAAAGAAGAAAGCATATCAAAAGTTCCTGGCAAATAAGTCAGTTTGTGCTCTTAGAGAATACAGAGACAAATGTAAGAAAGTGAAACACTGTGTAAAACTAGCTAAATAAAAGTCATGGGAGGACTTTGGCAAGAACATAGAAAATAAACATCAAGACGGTGGTAAGATATTCTGGAGGTTGTTGAAGAAGCTTAGAAATGGAGGAAAGAGTGCTGTAAAAGGAATCAGAAATGATGAAGGTGACATAAAAACTGGAGAAAAAGATATCCTTGAAGTATGGAGTAATTACTTTGAAAAATTGCTAAATGAAACAAGCAGTGATAGCGCAGTGGTAAAAAACACTCAACAGGCATACAGTAAGAAATAGATATCCATACTTGAAGTAGAAAAAGCCATCAAAGGCTTAAATGTGGAAAGGCAGCAGGAGTAGATGATATTCGACCAGAAATTCTGAAGTATGGTGGTATAAAAGTCTTACAGTGGCTGCACTGCATAGTTCAGAAAGCTTGAACAGAGGGACGAATTCCAAATGATTGGAGTAGAGGTCTAATAGTACCCCCATATATAAAAAGGGAAATAAAACTGAATGTGAGAATTATTTCCCTACTGCCAGGAACACTCAGTATGTCAGGTACATCCCTACTGCCAGGAACACTCAGTGGGTCAGGTATTTCCCTACTGAGTGTTCCTGGCAAGATCTATGCAAGTATACTTGAGAAACGGTTGAGAAGAATTGTGGAAGAAAAGCCTGGTGAAGAACAAGCAGGAATCAGGCCAAATAGAGGGTGTCAGGATCAGATCTTCAGTTCACGACAAATAGTCGAGAAAGCATGGGAATATAACAAAGATCTGTATTTAAGTTTTGTCGATCTGGAAAAGGCATATGACAAGGTACCAAGAGAGAAGCTATTCAACACGCTACAGTTATATGGTGTCAATGGGGCATTATATCAAGCAATACTTAGTCTTTATTTAAGTTGCAAGTCAGCAGTTAGAATTGAAGGAAGTACAGGAAGATGGTTTAATGTTAAATCTGGTGAGACAAGGATGAACATTATCCCCTCTGTTATTCATTATCTATATGGATCACATTATGAAGGAAAGTGATATTAAACATGATATCAGAAGTGGAGATGTTAATGTCAGCTCTTTCCTTTATGCGGACGATGTCATACTTCTAAATAAATCCGCTACAAGTTTGCAAGATTCCTTGACTAAATTGAATAACTGTTGTAATAGATATGGTATGAAGGTCAGCAATAAAAAGACAAAGTCAATGAAAATAGGTAGAATCGTTGTAAATGTCAACTGCGTTTTGAACTGAAAACCTGTGGAACAAGTAAAACATTTCAGCTAATTAGGCACGATTTTTAGTGAAGATGGTAAATTAAATATGGAAATAGACAACAGAATCAACAAAGCTGGTATGATAGGAACTCAACTGAATAAATTCATGTGGAATAAGAGAGAAATTAGTCAGAACATTAAATTAGCTGTATACAAGACAGTGTTCAAACCAGTTTTAACATGGATCTGAGAGCTGGGACAGAAGTAAAGCACTTGACCAAAGACTAGAGACCGCAGATATGAGAGTCCTGAGAAAGATTGGCATCAATGGCAATACCATATTAAAAACAAGGATATTAGGAAAGAACCTGACATTCTCAGCATCCAGGAATGCGTTAGCAGAGCTAATCTCAGGTGGTATGGTCACTTAAACAGAATGGGTGAGGAAAGATTAGCAAAACAAGTGTTCTCTGCCAGGTTGGCAGGAAAAACGACCCAGAGGAAGATCAAGCTATAGGTGGATTGATACAGTAGTACAAAGTGCCTTAGATCAAGGGTCGGCAACCTTTACAGACTCACGGCCACATTCAATTTTTATTTTTAATAATCAGGCCATAAGCATTTAATTAAGAGAAAATAGTGAGTGAAAAAAAATAATTTTTAAGTTATCAATTTTAATATATCAAACTTAAAAAACACAGAAATATTTAAAGTGTCAGATTACGAGATAAAGTATGATATTCTCGTAATGACGTCTAATATATTCTTTTATAACAGCAACAGTTTTATGACAAATAAGACAAAGGGGATTATCCTCATTTTCAATAAAGAAGTGCTTGCTGTTCTATTCATCATTAAACCTTCTTCCTTCATCTGCAATTTTATGCTTTCTTGAACCCATTTTTGAAATTATTTTTAAGAAAAATATATATCCTCTGAAAATAATAGTTGATATTATAGAATTATATTAAAATACGGACCAGGGAACGCGACTGAAACATGCCCCAAAATCTCGGTTTTCGTCGGATGAAGTCACCTGGTTAGTCACCCACACATGACTCACACGGTTGATTTGCGTCATTTTGCACAGTGATATCAAGAAGAATAGGTATAAAATTATTTTTAATTTATTATTCATATTATATTAAAAAAAAAAACAACAAGCTAATGCCTTCATAAAATGTATTATTTACATAACTTAGCATTTGTAAATAATATATGTAAATAATGGGCCACGTGCCATGTAAGTATGGTTAATCTTTTACGGGCTGCCAAAAAAGCATGTTTGCGCAGTCATTTGCCGACCCCTGCCTTAGACGATAGAAATATAAGATCTGATAATGTCGGAGTCTTGACAAGTAACAGACTGATTTGGAAGAAAATTGTAGATAGGAAGTTAGCAATGATGTAAATTTTTCATATAGTACTATCATATCCTGTACACCCCTTGAGGGTACATGTCAGGAATTTGATGACGATGATGAGAAAACTATCTGTAAGAAAGAATGTTTATTCATGTTATCATAAATAGAATTTAGCCTGATGTAGTTTCTAACTAATTAATTTTTTTTTTCCCCACTAGAGGTCATGCCTCTAGTAATGCCAGTAGAATAACCTGTGATCAAATCATTGTTTCTCTAGCTTACTGTATGTAATGTAACTCAGCTTGTCCTGTATATTTCTATATGCTCCAAATGATGATCTTAATATGAAGATCGAAACGTCGGGAAATTAAAAGTTATTTATAACATAGATGTAAAGTGCATAATTTCTAAAATGAATGTTGATCACAATGCAACACTAAAAGAAAGGATTATGATAATTCATGGAGATTAGACCCACAAACGATGCAATCAATACGGTAAGCTGAAGATTCATGTTTCTGGTTTGATCAATCGACTGGCTTTTTTTAAATGATGTAGGGACAGCAGTATCATTCCGAATTGCATCAAGCTAAATAGCAAATTCACCTCAACAAAGGTGCAATGAATATACCACCGCATGGAGAAAGCGCTACTCAGAGAACAGATCCAGGCTACTAGAAAGAATTTAGCCGTTACTCAAAGCCAGCTACAAAATGAAAAATCAGAACTTTCAAGCTACTTAAACACAGATATCTGGATGATCCTGGAAAAGATTAAGGACAACATGGCGAACCATATCCTTCAAACGCATAAAGAAAACTTCATTTCCAAATTTCGTAGACTAAAGGATCGACAAAACCAACGGACATATTCAAATTTCTCCACAGTGAATGATAACAACCAACCAGAAGCAAGAAACAACAGGAGCTACCAATTGCCTGCAGGTAACAGTAACAGTTAACCTATGCAACCACGCTTTAAACAAAGATGAACTCTCAATACTTAACAAAGGTCTAAATTTTGCCGTAGCACCCAGATCAATAAACAAACAGGAATTTATTTGTAATATTGAAAGAGGCTTAAGATTCATTCCAAATAACACAGCAGACAAAATACGTTTAGAAACCAACATTTTAAATCATAAAATCAAATCTGAACATCGTAATAACTAGAGCCAATAAAGGGAAGTGCCACCATTATTTTAAAAAAATAAGTCTGCTAGTCTTGGACAATAATACATACCAACTCGTTAACTACAACCCAACCAATAGAATAAAAAAGAAAACAAAGAAACTACTTAAATCAATTACCACATGGCCCGAAGATACGGTCAAAAAACTATTTTGCTCATTCCCCAAGAATTTACAGGTTACCAAAATTACACAAAGAAAACACACCACTCCAGCTGATAGTCGAAAGGATAGATAGCCCAAATTATCACTTAGCAAAGAAATTGGCAGCAACACTCAAGGAGTTGGTAGGTCATTCTCCCTCCTATATCAGAAAAACACAACACTTCATAAACATAATCAAAGACATTACATTAGAAAAAGATGATTTATTAGTCAGTTTTGACATCTCTGCCCTCTTTACGAATGTCCCAATCAATGACACAATCCTTCTTTTACAGAACAAATTCCATCTAGATATCACAGCGCTCTTTG
This sequence comes from Typopeltis vanoorti, assembly GCF_054136105.1. Classification (NCBI taxonomy): domain Eukaryota; kingdom Metazoa; phylum Arthropoda; class Arachnida; order Uropygi; family Thelyphonidae; genus Typopeltis; species Typopeltis vanoorti. The sequence goes on along the minus strand of NC_143561.1, from coordinate 40,247,433 downwards.
CTCATGAATTACTTTCTGGTTATTTTGTATGGCAAAACGCTTTCTACCTACAAAAAGAAGGCCATGGGTTCGCCATTATCCCCCATCCCCATTGCTAACTTTTACATGACACATTTTGAGCAACATGCTATAGATTCCTCTCCTTTAAAACCCAAAGTCTGGCTTAGATACATTGACGATGTTTTTTGCTATCTGGTCCCATGGCTGTCAGACACTAGAACACATTCCTTAGCCACCTAAACAAACAACACAAACGGTTCACAATTGAGATTGAAAAATACAACACACTTCTGTTTCTAACACTTGTCACACATCTTCCTTCTGGCAATCTTTCCTTTACTGTTTGCTGGAAACCGACACATACTAGCCAATATATACACATAAACTCCTATCACCGCCCAACACAAAAACTAGGTGTCATTAATACTGTAAAAAAGCAGGGCTCTGAAGATCTGCTCCAGTGAACAAGCACTGAAAGACGAATTTAAAGTTATCAGCAATGCTTTTCAAAAAAATGGTTACAGCCAAAACACTATTAACAAAATTCTCTACAAGACAATAAAAAACAAAGATAAACCAGATTACAATAAAACTATAACCATTCCTTACATCAAAGGGGACATCAGATAAAATAAACATAATACTACAAAAATACAACCTGAAAGCCACCTTTAAACCTCCTGCAAAATTAAAAAGCTTACTCAACTCATCCAAAGACCTACTCCCTCCACTGGCCCACCCTGGAGTATACCGTGTTTATTGCACCTGTAACATACCATATATAGGTGAAACAAGATGCACAATTCCTATCAGACAAAAAGAACATAAATGACACATTAAATATAATGATTATGGTGAAGCTGGTCTTTCTGATCATGCCCTGAACACCTTACATAAATTGAATGGGAAAGCAATAGTTGTCTACATCACACCAAAACATGGTATGAACACAAATTTAAGGAAGCCTGTAAGATTATTATCAACCATCCCCAATCTGAACAATAATGATGGTCCAAAAATCCCAAACATATGGAAGGCACATATTCGGCCGACAGAACCTTCCTCTCTAAGAGTAACTATAAACAGGACTGTAGATAATCCAGGATCCTAAATCAAAAATAACAATTGTAATGCTAGAAATAGGACATTCATTGTTACTGAAAGAAAACTATCTGTAAGAAAGAATGTTTATTCATGTTATCATAAATAGAATTTAGTTTGATGTAGTTTCTAAATAATTACATTTTTTTTTTTTTTTTTTTTTTCCACTAGAGGTTATGTCAGTAGTATAACCTGTGATCAAATCATTGTTTCTCTAGCTTACTGTATGTAATGTAACTCAACTTGTCCTGTATATTTGTATATGCTCCAGGTGATGATCTTAATATGAAGATTGAAACGTCGTGAAATTAAGAGTTATTTATAACATGGTTGTAAAGTACATAATTTCTAAAATGAATGCTGATCACCGTGCAACACTAAAAGAAAGGATCAACCAGTCTACTTTTCAACTCTGATGAAACTGATACAATGTGTAAAATTAATCACGAGGAAGCTAAACAATAAGATAACTCTATATTATGTCTGCCAATTATGAATGTGTCATTAATTTCACATACATTCAACTTTAAAGTGAATGCAGCTTCAAAGATATTTCTCATACCACTGAGGATTCAAACCCAGGCCTTTCCCCCAAAACAGGACAGAGATTAATACACCTCTTGACAGTGTTAGAGGAGTTTTTTCCCCCCCTTTTACAGATTTGTCTGTTTGCTCGTAAAATATTTCAAGAAGACAGAAGCTGGTAAAATGATAATGGTAGTAGTTAGCTGCTTCAGCTATAATTCCAACTAAGGTCCTAAGACCATAAGGCATTAAAGTATCATTTTTTGTAATAGTTTTTCTGAAGAAGGACCTCTAAGATAAGGAATGGCAATTCTGTATACAGAATGTGTAATAGATTAATGTGAACTCCAATTCTTTCTATTATCTTTTCCTATTGAGTATTCCAGGCAGGGTCTGTTCATGAAGCATATTGGATTAAATAAAAAAAAAAGTGAAAAAGCAAGCTCTGCGGATTTTGAAAGACGTGTAATATTAGGTGGCAACAAAAATCTGTTCAAAACACTGCAACTTATTTCTTTCATCTTCCATAAGCTGTTCTTCATCTTATGTGAAAGTAGTAGATAATCTCAAAGAAGAATTTAGGTTGCTGGAGGTTCTCTTCACTCCTTTCTTTTTTTGCAATGGCTAATTTTTCTTTTGATGAACTTATAAATATGCAATTCTATTCAAGAACTTCTAGAGGACATTAATCTATTTGAAGCTGCAGACACTTCAACTCTGGAAGTGAAAAATTAAGAAGGGCAAGATGATTTTAATGCAACAGCAAAGCATGGAAGGCTTTTTGTTAAAACAGTTATGTAAATATTTTGACTATCTTGCCTGTAAGGCATAACTCTCCCATCCAAAAGAAAGAATTCTAGTGCATGAACCTTTGCTCAGCTTTTACAAAAGACCTCGTTTTCTAATTAAAGAATAAATACTTTTTTGGTCAGATAATTAAGTCTTCCATTTTCAGATAGTTCTAAACTTTCAACTGCTGACATGCTATGTATGCTTTTGTGACAAAGCACAATGACACATGAACTTGCATATACAGAATAGTAGTCCTCATTGTCTCATCCCTTAAATTTGTTTCCTTCAGTTTAAAAATACATAAAATTTTAGCCTTAATCATATAATTGGAACCACACATCAAAGACAAAGTTTTTTTTTTTTTAATCCTCACTTTCCTTGATGCACCTTATCTTACCTCTACCAAACTAGATAGTTCTTTGCCATATTTAAAATATCCTAAATCTTTAATAAAAGCCAATGAACATGTCCCTGGTCTTAGCCATGTCCCCTGGCTTTTATTAAAGGTTTAGGATATTCTGAAATTCAGTTGGAACTTGCATACATCTGTAACTTGGATGCATGATCAATCCTGTCTCACTGTGTTCATTTGTTTGTGTTCTTTTATTCAGCCTAATAAAGATATTTGTGAAGTACTATAATAATAATAATAATAGCATTCCATCACAAGTCCACCTGTAATAGTAATAGCATGAACTCCACAAATTACCCGTATTCATATTCATACTTGGACAGCATATGAAACTTACTATCAAATGCATTTGAAGTCTGCTTTATGATTATGAGGAAAAAACTACAGCAACTAGAGGAAACAATCCCAAAACCATAGGTTGAGACTTAATGCTGGAAAGAGAACAGCAGGTGAACCATATAATGAGCATCACCACAGTAGACAAAAACAACCTTTACAAAAAATTTCCCATGACATAAAGGTTGGTTGGTTGGTTTATATATATATATATATATATATATATATATATATATATATATATATATATATACACACACACACACACACACACATATCCAACTCTTAGATTTTCTTTCTCTTTTCTCTCATACTTTTTTTAATTTTGTATCATTTGTTAATATTTTACATATTTATACACAAACACCAAAGTACTGACATATTCACTATTATAATATGAAAGCTATTACAGCTTTACCAAGAAAGTTCCAGTTTAAAATAGTTTGCAGTGAATTCAACTAAATATTAGGCTGCAAGCTGCTAATAACACTAAGAATTCTGTCTTATGATCTTAGATGTTTTGAAATAAATGTCATGGTTAGGAACATAAAGACAATTTTTTTGGCAGATGTGCATTCTTTTTGCAAGACATGAAATACACATATTTAAATTAGAACTAATGTAATTCAAGCAATGAGATATACAAAAGATACTCTGAGGTAACTGAAATTAATAAAAACGTTGTTACAAAAATTCTAGAACATTTCTTGGCTACAGCTTATGCTCCCCCTCCCAACAGACTACCAAGTTATGGTTTCTTGCAGTGCTCCTTAGATATTTTTGGCAAAAAGCTTAGACACTTTTAAGAATAGAACAGATATTTTACTTGAATTTTAATCATGCCTTAGATAAATAAGAGGGCAAAGGATTACTTATCTCACACAAAGACAAAAAAAGCTGCCTGGGATACATAAATGGAACTGACATCCAATTAGCAAAAAGAGAAGAAAAAAAAGAACATGAACAAAAATGTGATGAAGGGGAGAAAATAAAGAAGAGACAGAAAAAAAGTAAATTTTTATTTTAAAATTGATTATTTTAATCAATTTAGTCCTCACTTGAATATCTACCTTTTTTCCAGATAAACAATCAATATAATTTTTAAAACAGACAGAATGGTGAAGAAGAATCAGATGCTATGTGAGCAATGGATGAAGAGCATATGAACTTTTTTTTTTCTGGACTGAGAAACAAATGAAAAATAACTAATATATCATTTGTCACTAAAAAATGTGGCAGCTCTTGGCAATAGAAATGTATGCCATTTAGTAGCCGGTGAGTAAGCGTAAAATCAAAATATCAAAGACCTAAATTGTACTAGCTGCAGTGTGGCCCAGTTAAACAAGGTCTCTGCTGTTTCAATTCAGGGAAGCAGGGAGAATAAGAATCAGATACTGGAAAAAAAACTGGAGAATTCCAGTAGTGGGCCTCTAAGGACTGTTTCTTGCTTTCCAACTCTCATTTTTTCTTGAATAATATTTGAATATTTAAGTCTACAGTTTACCTCCAAAAGTGTTCAAGTTGATTCTCTTTAAAACCTTTCTTACACACTTTTCGATATGATATTCAGTTATATCTTGCTGAAAGTCCCAACTGAAGCACCACAGACATTGTTATACTCGAGGAAGTTCATTAAAGCAAATGATCCACTCCAAACTGTTCCTGTGGTCCCCAAGAGTTTGTTATAGTGAGAACTGACTGTATAACTGAATTGTCCATTTTGTTGGCTGAATGGATAGCATCTCTATTCTCCAGCATACCGATTAATTCAAATTCTATGAATTTGAATCTCTTTAGATAAGAAATGGCATTCAATTTCTGGTGAAACCATTCTGCTTATTGGAGATTTGAAGCAGCTTAAAAAGTAATGTTTGGTCTCTAGAGAGGAGGTTCTGGATTATCTAATTTATAGTTCACCTTAGCACTAATATGAAATAGGTTTACAAATAATCATGGGCAAGACTGTCATAAAAAAGTTTCATGTTTTGAAAACTTCTTTTCAGGAAGTTACTGGCAATATAAACTAGCTTCATACTTCCATGAAAACAAGCAAAAACTGCAGAAAGGCAAAAAAAAAAATACTATAAAAGAGTCAAGTAGTAAACAAATGCATGAAGAGTACAAGAATGAAAGAGCAAATGAATGGAATCAAAAGATACTACTAAAGAGTAAGGTTGGTAAACCGAGTTCCATAAATGTTTTGACTTGGCAATTATTTCAGTTTACTGTTTTATTTTACTTTTATTTCATACTTGAAGTATCTCACAGAAAAACACTTACTGGTCCATGAAAGAAGCCACAGATTCTCGGGTGGTGAAGCTGATATCTTTTTCTTTCCCTGATGACCATGGAGAATCAAGTAAACAGTCCACAGCTTTTGAAGCTTCATAATAAAAATAAAATTATTATAAAATTTCCACTTATATTAAAACAAAGCATTTTTTTAAAAAAAAATTTTACCAGTCATTGAGATATAGATTCTTATTGGAAATTAAACATTAAATAAGCAGTATATGAAACAATAAAGGACTTGAAACTGAAAAACAAAATGAAACTCTGGTATACTCAAGAAATAAAAGCACAATCGGAAAAAAAAAAGGAAAAAAAAAGAGGCATTTAATAAACATTTACAACACTAATATAGCCAAAATATGAAGAATAACAAATAAGAAATGAAATAAATCACAAAATAATACTTATTAAAAAAAAAAAAAATGTTGGAACACGACATACAGAACACAGCAATGAGAATCGAGAATGATATGAAATCAAAGAAAAGAAATCTATGAATAAATATATCAGTCAAAGAAAGAGAAGTGGGAAAATTATTTTACAAAATTACATGAAGGCAAAGAAGAAATAATATAAAAAATATAAGAGCCAGATTAAACATGCACATAATCTAAATAACAGTCTTCCTCAAAACTGAAAAATTGGAAATCAGCTAGAAACTGGTGGAATTTTGATGAAATGTTAAAATATGGAGGTAAAGAAACTGAAATGTAATTAAACATACCTTTAAGAAATGACAGATCCCAACAAATGGAATATGAAGGGAATAACATCTGAATTTTTGTTTTTAAAGCAGAAACAAAAGTGATATAACAAAGGAATATTAATAAATATTAACCAATATTTATGTTTTTCACTCAGAGAAAGCTCTCAAAATCCAATAACAGGCTGCCCTGAAGGTACTAGCATGACAAACCAAATTATTGAAACAAAGACACACACACATGTATATATATATGTATTTGTTTCAATGGAGTACACACACACACACACACCCAAGATGTGATTTCCTCACAAAGTGGATGAGATATGGGATCATAGGGTGTTCAAGAACACATTGCAAAGACTGTACATCATACTGCTGATATGATAAAAAGTAGATTGGCATGTATGAATAAGGAGATGGTGTCTCTACATCAGGCATTGATCAGAACACACATAAACCATCGTGCTCAGATTTGGTTGCCTTGTTTTCACTCTGAAATGAAAATAGACGATCCAGAGATGAATAACCAAGGTGATATCAGTACTATGGAGTGCCAATTATACAAGGCAGTTGAAAGAATGTAGATTGCAAAGCTTAGAGAATAGGAGAAAAAAATAGGTGATACGATAGACCTTCAAGATAGTTAAGGGATTTTACCAGATTAATAAAGGAGGGATTATTATAAAAGGAGTGGAGAGAGTCATTGAATGAATGCAAGGCTATCCCTTGAATTGTAAAGACGTGGTGAAAGAAGGGTGTGCAAGGAGTAGATTTTTTTACATGGAAGGCAGTGGGTGAGTGAAACACATTGGCCAAATAGCAAACACATCATCAATGTAGTGTAGCCAAGAGACTTATTTTACATGGAAAGGGAAAATATACAAGCAATTAGATGGGACAGCTATGGGATCCCCCCTTTCTCTCCCTCCCCCCTTAGTCAACTTCTACATAGAACATCTGGAAAATCTAGCTATCAACACAGCCACTCTCAAACCTAGTCTCTGGCAACACTATGTTGATGATGTGTTTGCTATTTGGCCACATGGCCCAGACACATTGAATACATTTTTAGTGCATCTAAATAGCCAGCACCCTAAAATCCACTTTACAATGGAACTAGAAGCCAATGACTGCCTGCCCTCCTTGGACACAATGATCACACATCTTCCAGAAGGTTCCTTATCATTTTCAGTTTATAGAAAACCACACACATACAGGGAGATATTTACACAAATAATCACACCATCACCATTCTCAACAATATGGTATCTTAAAAACGCTAACCCATAGAGCTAGAGTAATCTGTTCCAATGACATTGCTCTCACTGCTGAACTTTCTCACCTGTGCCACACCTTCCTAACCAATGGCTATAATCCCCATACGATACACAAAATACTAAATGCTACCCAGAAATCCCCCCACACACACACACACTATATCACAGAAGACTACAACAAAACTATCACCATCCCGTACATCAAAAGCACATCTGAAAAGATATCTAGGGTGCTTAACAAACACCAACTGCACACCGTATTTAAACCTTATGTGAAATTGGCAACTCTCATCCGTTCACCTAAGGACAGATTCACTCCTTTATCACATCCAGGAGTCTATGAAGTCTGTTCTTGTCATCGAGCCTACTATGGACAGACAAGAAGAACTGTGGACATCCGCCTCAGTGAACACAAAAAATATCTCTGGCACTTTCGCTATGGCATGTCGGGTCTGGCAGACCATGCTTTGGATACACCAGCACACAGGATCAATTGGAAAAAAACAAAAGTGCTGCACAGAAACTTCTACAAATCAGAGAGGTTGTTCCTGGAATCAACAGAAGCCTTAAAACATACTCCAAACCTTAACAAGTATGGCTGTATAAATCTACCAAACATTTGGGAGACAGTCATCCTAAGACCAAATTAATATTTATTTATTTTAATTTTATTTATTTAAAAACTTTCAAGGACTACTATATTTTTTTCAAAACTTTGGACTACTTTTTTTTTTTTTTTTTTTTAAACTTAGATGGCGCCATGTTAGGATTTTAGTCTTGTGTTGCACGCTGCAATTACTTATACTAGCCCCACTGTTACACCGAATTGGGGTTGTCTCGCATTTGTAACAAACTTTGTGTGCTCTGAAGATGCTGGATATAATACCAGCGAAATATTAACTTTTAAGTTAATAAATAGTTATTTTCTTATCAATCTGTGTAAGCATCAATACTGTTTAAATCCAATTCAACATTTTAAAGGAAAATTTTAATTTTGCAAGAAAATAAGTACAAAAATTACACTCCAACTTTACCTAATCATTTATATGTGCTCCTCTATTCCTAAGTTCATTAATTCGCTCAGGCATGGAGGACTCTACCAATGTAGAACACATTTGATTTCTGCACCTTGAAACCATACTTTATAATGAATTGTATTAAGTTATCCTCTGTATTACAATTTAATTTTCTAAATCTCTTTTTCACTATGGCCACAAATTTTCTATTAGTTTAATGTCAGGAGAGTTACCTGGCCACTGAAGCAATTGGATGGTGTGATTTTTGAGGAACTCTTTCATTTTTTTTTGAAGTATGACATGGAGTGAGAAGATGAGTTCTTTATCTTTCTGGATCTGTGGGACTGCTCTTTTCTCCAATATTTTTATGTATTGGAGAAAATACATAATATATTTTCTATTATATAAAATACATAATAAATTACTGCTGTGTCATCACACTGTCAACAGGCACAAGTGATCCTGTATCGTGTGTATAAAACAATTCCAGAAGGGTTGTTTTACACATACAGTAAAGCTGAGTGTTTAAGGAGCTTGTTGAAGGTGGGCGAGAGAAGTCTTCTCAGCTGCTAATTTGCAAACATAGGGTGCTTGCTCTCCTTGGACAAAGAAATTGCTCTCATCTGGGAAAATGACCGTCTTCCAGTTCTCAACAGTCCAATCTTTGTACACTTTTGTCCACTAGAACCTCCTATCCTGCATAGCCTTCATCAACAGTTGTTTCTTTTTTTTTTTTTGGTCTGTGAGCAGTCTGTCCTGCTTCCAACAATTTTTGACAGACTGTCATGTCAGAAACATTAATCCCACTAGCTGCCAAATCTCTGTTTAAGTCTACAACAGACAATCTTGGATTTATTTTGCCTTGAGTAAGTTTATCTGAAAAGGATACCTTTTCAGATACCCTTCAGAAAAGATATCTGAAAAGAAGACAGATACCTTTTCAGGAGAAAAGGTATCTGTCTCTCTAAATCTCTTTAAAATTGCATTAATAGTACTCAAATCAACACCACGCTTGTTGGAATTTGTCTTTGAGTCATGAGTTGTGTGCTGAGAAAGAGTACATATTTTTGAACACACTTTCTTGGAGATGTATACATTTTATAGCTACACAAAATGAATAAAGCATTATGAATGTCAACTTCTGACATTATTAAAAATGCACATTATCAATAAACATTGTAGAGACAGAGAAACACGCAGAACTCAACCAAAATAGTCAACTTAAAACCAAAATTGAAAATAGAAAAAGAAACCAAAACTATTGTGAACTGAAAAAACAAAAAAAAAATAAAAAAAACAAAAATTTGGTGAAAATTCGGCTCTTGTTTGGATTAATTTGTTCGCTACTGTACCACTTTTTTGATAACCTAAGGATGCTGTGAATAAGAGGATGCCCAAATCGGTCATCCTCTTATCCACACTAATATTTTATAATCCAATCTCATATTCTCCAATTTATACAACAGTCTTCCATGCTATATTCTGTCAAAAGCCTTAGCAAAATCCAAAAGAGTATCATGATGTACCCATTCCCCCTTGTTTAACTCAATGGTGACATTACTATAGAGTGTGAGCAAGTAGTTCAAACATGACCTTCCCTTAGTAACTCATGCTGTTCATTGCAAAGTAGAGATTCTTTGTCAACCCATTTCTAAATGCAAAGCCTAACAACTTTTCAAAATCTTAACCACCACTCCAGAGATACTGCTAGGTTGATAGCCGGATACATCAGTCTTTGTACCACCCTTGTGCAATAGGATTATCATATGCCCTTTCCACTCCTATGAAACCTTCTTGTTCTGAGACTCAAATTATCTGGTCAAAGAAATAGCCAGTTCAGCCGAACACACTTTTAGCATTGATGCTGATATCCCATCAGTTCCTACTGCTGAATTCTTATTATGTTGTTAGTTAAGTGGGTCCTCCATGATGAGTCGCCAACTCTGTGGAGGTTACTGTAATAATATAGCAATACAAACATGCAGTAACTCTCTATAAGGAAAGGGTTTAAAAAGGTGCTCTTTAAGTCCATTTTAATTTAACATAATCATTGATTGAAATTCAGAAAACTGAAGATATGGAAATTAAATAGAATAAAAATAAATTCAAGTTTATTGGATATGCTGGGCATGTAATGTTACTTGCAGGAAATGAAGACAACCTCCAAAGGCAATTATTTAAATTAGATGCAAAGCAGTTGTAACATGAAAATGTTAACAGAGAAATTGAAAATAATGATAACTGCCAAAGAGTTAATAAGATGTAAACTGGAACTACATGGAAAAATACGGGAAGTCATCGTCATCATCATCAGCAAATTCCTCACATGTACCCTCAGGGGGGGGGGGGGTGTACAGGATATGATAGTACATCATGAAAAATTTATATCATTACTAACTTTCTATCTACAATTTTCCTCCAAATCAGCCTGTTACTTGTTAAGACTCCAATATTATCATTATCAGATCTTATATTTCTATCTTCTAAAGCACATTGTACCGTATCAATCCACCTATATCTTGGTCTTCCTCTGGGTCGTTTTCCTGCCAACAGAGAACACTTGTTTTGCTAATCTTTCCTCACCCATTCTGTTTAAGTGACCATACCACCTGAGATTAGCTCTACCAATGCATTCCTGGATGATAACAATATCAAGTTCTTTCCTAATATCCTTGTTTTTAATATGAAATTGCAACTGATGCCATCTGTTCATGACTCTAATCTTTCTCAGGACTCTCATATCTACGGTCTCTAGTCTTTGGTCAAGTGTTTTACTCCTAACCCAGCTCTCAGATCCATAAGTTAAAACTGTCTTGTATACAGCTGATTTAGAGTTCCAACTAATATCTTTCTTATTCCATATGAATTTATTCAATTGACTTCCTACAAGCTTTGCTGATTATGTTGTCTATTTCTATATTTAATTTACCATCTTCACTAAAAATCGTGCCTAAGTAGCTGAAATGTTGTAATTGTTTCACAGGTTCCCCGTTCACAACACAGTTGACATTTTCAACAACTCTACCTATTTTCATTGTCTTTCCCTTTAAAATGCTGACCTTCATACCATATCTATTACAACAGTTATTCAATTTAATCAGGAATCTTGCAAACTTGTAGTGGATTTATTTAGAAGTATAACATCATCCGCATAAAGCAAAGAGCTGACATTAACATCTCCAATTCTGATATCATGTTTAATACCCCTTTCCTTCATAATGTGATCCATATAGATAATGAATAACAGAGGGGATAATGTACATCCTTGTCTCACACCAGATTTAACATTAAACCATCTTCCTGTACTTCCTTCAATTAACTGCTGACTTACAACTCAAATACAGACTAAGTATTGCTTGATATAATGCCCCATTAACACCATATAACTGCAGCATTTGGAATAGCTTCTCTCTCTTGGCACCTAGTCATATGCCTTTTCCAGATCTACAAAACTTAAATACAGATCTTTGTTATATTCCCATGCTTTCTCAACTATTTGTCTTAAAGTGAAGATCTGATCCTGACAGCCTCTATTTCACCTGAATCCAGCTTGTTCTTCACCAAGCTTTTCTTCCACAATTCTTCTCAACCGTTTCTCAAGTATACTTGCGTAGATCTTGCCAGGAACACTCAGTAGGGAAATACCTCTGTAATTCTCACATTCAGTTTTATTTCTCTTTTTATATATGGGTACTATTAGAGCTCTACTCCAATCATTGGGAATTCATCCCTCTGTCCAGGCTTTCTAAACTCTGCAGTGCAGCCACTGTAAGGCTTTCATACCACCATACTTCAGCATTTCTGGTCGAATATCATCTACTCCTGCTGCCTTTCCACATTTTAAGCCTTTGATGGCTTTTTCTACTTCAAGTATGGACATGTATTCCTGACTGCATGCCTGTTGAGCGTTTTTTTTTACCACTGTGCTATCACTGCTTGTTTCATTTAGCAATTTTTCGAAGTAATTACTCCATACTTCAAGGATATCTTTTTCTCCTGTTTTCATGTCACCTTTATCATCTCTAACTCCTTTTACAGCACTCTTTCGTCTGTTTCTAAGCTTCTTCAAAAACCTCCAGAATATCTTACCACCTTCTTGATGTTTATTTTCTATATTCTTGCCAAAGTTCTCCCATGACTTTTGTTTAGCTAGTTTTACACAGTTTTTAGCTTTTTTACATTTGTCTCTGTATTCTAGAAGAGCATAAGCTGACTTATTTGCCAGGAACTTTTGACATGCTTCCTTCTTTTCCTTCACTGCCTCTTTAACTTCCTGTGTCCAACATGGGTTTCTGATTTTTCTATCCTTGCAGACAACCTCACCACATGCCTCTCTGGCTCAATCAATCAGGGTTTTCTTCAAGGCTTGCCACTGAATCTCAAAGGTTTGGCTCCTGTTCTCAAACTCTTTCCTTTTTTCTTCAATAATCTTTGTGTATTTTAGTCTACAGTTCACATCTGAGAGTTGCTCAACTTTTATTCGCTTTAAAACTTTCTTACATGTCATTCTTTTCAATATGAAATTCAATTTTATCCTGCTCAAGGCTAAATAGTGATAGCTTCCAATTTCAAATCCTCTGTACACTCCGGTGTCCTGCACCAGGGAGAAAACACCACTATCAACATAAGCAGTGAGACTTTTCTTATTCCTTGCCTCTTCTCTCCATGTGAATTTGTGCACATTTTTATGTTGGAACATGGTGTTAGTAATAACCAGTTCATGTCCTGAGCAGAAATCCAACAGGTATTTGCCATTATTATTGGCTATGCTCTTTTCTCCAAATTTTCCCAAAATATTTTTGTATGGCTGACAACCATTTCCTACTCTACTGTTTAGATCCCAACTTTTCCTTTTTCATTGTGTCAGTTGCTTTCTCTAAATCATCAAAAAATTCCTCCACTTCTACCTTAGTAGAACCTTGTGTGAGACCATAGGCACAAATAAGTCTCATTGTCCAATTCCCCATTCTGATATTTGTCCACATCACTCTACTCAAGACTGCCTGCCATTCAAGAAGATTAGACTCGTATTTTGTGTTGAATACTATGACTACTCCTTCTTTTCCTTGATTGTCATTTCCTGAATATAACATTTTGTAATTATTGTTCAGAAAGATCTCGACAGTTTTTGTCTTTTTTGTTTCAGTCACCCGTATTATGTCGATCTGGTACTTATCTAATTCCTCAGCTAGCTCCATTTCTTTGCCATTCAGGCATCTTGTGTTGATAGTACCGATCTTTAACTCTGATGTGATGTTGAGTTGGGATGTGCTTTCAGATTTGTTCCAGTAGCTGACTTTTCGCTGTTTGCCCTGGTTCCCTGGCAAAAATGACGGGGGCTTTGTTTAACCGGGCGACGCCCCAGGCAGCATGAAATTTTGTCATGTTGTACCATCATTTTCTATATAGGTTTAAGCCAATAAGAATACAATTTGGTCAGCTAAATCCCAAATTGCCAGCCCATCCTCGTTCGTTCAGTATCCAGGTAGATACCCAACAGGGCACCACGAGAAGGTGAGGATTGGACATTAAGTCAGAAGCCCTGGTCGGTTCTCCGCATTCCTTTAAAGGCTATGTGGCGGTCTCTTCTCAGTTATACAGCTTTAAACCTTAAGCAAATGAAATTTAAATATCTAGGAATAATTGTCAAAAGTGAAAAGATAACAAAGAGAAGGAAAAGAACAATTCCTGAAGACTAATCAAATATCAATAGTCATGATATTAGGAGATATTCTATATGGGAAAAAATAAATATCTAACAAAAGAAACAAAGTATCCATAAATCAGTAGTCCCACCAATATTAACTTGTGTATAAAACAAGAATAGAAACAACAAAAATATGTGAAATGAAATTTGTCAAGCAAAATAGTTAATAAAACAATGAAAACATTTGTGAACAATATCAGTTACAACTCATGAACAAAGAGATAAAAATCTGAATGGAATAAGTATTAGAATGGATTAAAATAAAAATAACAAAATTAGCAAGAAAATGGAAAGGGGAAAAAAAATCCAATTGACAGACAAAAAAGGACAGACTGCCCACATTGAAGTATAGTAAATGATAAGCAAAAGTTTTATGTTTTAGACTTCAAAAATTTAAGTAGTAGAAGTTTCATACTGCATATAATAATACATTATCTTCAAACTTAATTCCTTATTAAATCACTTTTTTTTTGAAGCTGCTACAAATATATATAAACCTCAGGAAATTTAATTTTGTGTTGTTTTGTGTTAGACTTTCTGGCCAGTTATAACAATTTTTTATATACATTCATTTTTGATAACAATAAGGAGGTTAATCCTGAATCTATAGTCTACTATACTGGTCAAGGTATACATTCTCTAGTTAGTCTATTTTTCAGGGACAAATACAATTATGCACAAAAGATCCAATATATTATGAAAGCAGATCACATGTTACAATTTTGAACATAATTTACAAGCTATACAAAGTAACTGTATGTAATGGAAACAGTGAAACATTTTTCAACTTCTAAAAACATGCTTATATATAATAACACTTATTACATGAAAATGAGATTTACATAAACATAAATCTTGCACAGAACTATTCTTAACCCTGCAGAGGTCGTGGCTGATCTGAAAGATACAAACAAATTGTTTAATATAAATATTCTTACACATATCCAGTGTATAGCTTGGAGGTCATGACTAGCTGCACATGCATATATTATGAGTGATATTCCACACTGTTTATGCGGTCAGTTTTGGTTTAATTTAACACGTGTTATGGAAAGGTTTGTGATATTTGATAGTAAATTGTATCTGAGAGATATCGCGAACTCCGATGTCAGTATAGTATTGGTTTAGTTGTTTTTTTTTTTTTTTTTTTTTTTTTATTTACCGTTAAAATGGCTGGAAAATATATTAACTGGATAATCCATCAGATGTTGAAGAGATTCAGCGAATGTTACTCATGTCTGATGATGAGAATGATAGAGTTGAATGTGAAAGTGATATTTGATAGTAAATTGTATCTGAGAGATGCCATGAACTCCGATGTCAGTATAGTACTGGTTTAGTTGTTTTTCTTTTCTTTGTTTCTTTGTTCAATAATTTCTAGATTGTAACTGAAAATAAATAAATCATGTATTATATTTGCAGTGTTTTTTTTTTAAGTTTCATCGCATTTTAGCATATACTAGTAATGAATGTATCTCTCAGATACATGCGACCTATGCTGCAATATTTTTGACCACAACCTCCGTAGGGTTAAGGACCACAAAGTATACTGAAAGAAGACTAACACGATCTACAGATCTGATTGACATAGGTTCATGAAAGAACCTACACAACCAGATTAATAACATAGACAACTCTCCAGGACCAAAGTTTGCTGATGGTTCACTTTGGCTAAACTAGTTACACTTCTGGCACGGCTTTCGTGTCATTTTTCCATTTTACATTATGTAGCTTCTTGCTGTGTCGAATTTTATATATCCTGTGAGAGTGCATAAACCTCTGTCAATCAGATTTACAGATGATCTTAGTGTTCCTTCAATGTAATTTTTGGTCCTAAAGAATAGTTCTCTGAAAGACCAAATTTTTCATAATACAAAAAGTTTATGTAAGATGTATGTTCTTTAATTCATGACAAAATTTCATGCCAGCTGGGGCATCGCCCGGTTAAACAAGGCCCTGTTGTTTTGCCAGGGAACCAGTGCGAACAGCGAAAGGTCAGCTACTGGAATAAATCTGAAAACACACCCCAACTCAACATCACATCAGAATTAAAAATCAGTACTATCAACATAAGAAGCCTGAATGGCAAAGAAATAGAGCTAGCTGAGGAATTAGATAAGTACCAGATCGACATAATAGGGGTGACTGAAACAAAAAAGACAAAAACTGGTGAGATCTTTCTGAGCAATAAATACAAAGTGTTATATTCAGGCAATGACAATCAAGGAAAAGAAGGTGTAGCCATAGTATTCAACACAAAATACGAGTCTAATCTTCTTGAATGGCAGTCAGTCTTGAGTAGAGTAATGTGGGCAAATATGAGAATGGGGAACTGGACAATGAGACTTATTTGTGCCTATGGTCCCACAGAAGGTTCTACTAATGTAAAAGTGGAAGAATTTTTGAGGTTTTAGAAAAAGCAACTGACACAATGAAAAAGGAAAAGTTGGACCTTGTTAGGGATCTAAATAGCAGAGTAGGAAATGATTGTGAGACATACAAAAATATTTTGGGAAAATTTGGAGAAAAGAGCAAAGTTAATAATAATAATGGCAAATATCTGTTGGATTTCTGCTTAGGACATGGACTGGTTATTACTAACACCATGTTCCAACATAAAAATGTGCACAAATTCACATGGAGAGAGAAGAGGCAATGAATTAGAAAAGTCTCGTTGACTATGTTATTGTTGATAGCGATGTTTTCTCCCTGGTGCAGGACACCAGAGTGTACAGAGGATTTGAAATTGGAAGTGATCACTATTTAGTCTTGAGCAGGATAAAATTGAATTTCATATTGAAAAGAATGACATGTAAGAAAGTTTTAAAGCGAATAAAAGTTGAGCAGCTCTCAGATGTGAACAGTAGACTAAAATACACAAAGATTATTGAAGGAAAAAATGAAAGAGTTTGAGAACAGGAATCAAACCTTCGAGATTCAGTGGCAAGCCTTGAAGAAAGCCCGGACTGATTCAGCTAGAGAGGGCACGTGGTGAAGTTGCCTGCAAGGATAGAAAAATTAGAACTCCATGGTGGACACAGGAAGTTAAAGAGGCAGTGAAGGAAAAGGAGAAAGCATATCAAAAGGTCCTGGCAATTAAGTCAGCTTGTGCTCTTAGAGAATACAGAGACAAAAGCAAGAATGCTAAACACTGTGTAAAACTAGCTAAACAAAAGTCATGGGAGGACTTTGGCAAGAATATAGAAAATAAATATCAAAAAGGTGGCAAAATATTCTAGAGGTTGTTGAAGAAGCTTAGGAATGGAGGAAAGAGTGCTGTAAAAGGAGTTAGAGATGATAAAGGTGACATGAAAAAGTTATCCTTGAAGTATGGAGTAATTACTTCGAAAAATTTTACCACAGCACAGTGGTAAAAAACACTGACCAAGCATGCAGTCAGGAATACATATCCATACTTGAAGTAGAAAAAGCCATCAATGGCTTGAAATGTGGAAAGGCAGCAGGAGTAGATGATATTTGACCAGAAATGCTGAAGTATGGTGGTATAAGAGTCTTACAGTGGCTGCACTGCATAGTTCAGAAAGCCTGGACAGAGGGACGAATTCCCAATATTTGTAGTAGAGCTCTCATAGTACCCATATATAATACTAAATGCAAAAATTACAGAGGTATTTCCCTACTGGGTGTTCCTGGCAAGATCTATGCAAGTATACTTGAGAAACAGTCGAGAAGAATTGTGGAAGAAAAGCTTGGTGAAGAACAAGTTGGATTCAGGTCAAATAGAGGCTGTCAGGATCAGATTTTCACTTTATGACAAATAGTCGAGAAAGCATTTGAATATAACAAAGATCTGTATTTAAGTTTTGTTGATTTGGAAAAGGCATATGACAAGGTGACAAGAGAGAAGCTATTCAATACGCTGCAGTTATATGGTGTCAATGGGGCATTATACCAAGCAATACTTAGTCTGTATTTGAGTTTTAAGTCAGCAGTTGGATTGAAGGAAGTACAGGAAGATGGTTTAATGTTAAATCTCGTGTGAGACAAGGATGTACATTATCCTCTCTGTTATTCATTATCTATATGGATCACATTAGGAAGGAAAGTGGTATTAAACATGATATCAAAATTGGAGATGTTCAGCTCTTTGCTTCATGCAGATGATGTTATATTTCTAAATAAATCCACTACAAGTCTGCAAGATTCTCTGACTAAATTGAATAACTGTTGTAATAGATATGGTATGAAGGTCAGCAATAAAAAGACAGACAATGAAAATAGGCAGAATCACAAAAATGTCAACTGCATTGCGAATGGAGAACTTATAGAACAAGTAAAACATTTAAGCTAATTAATCACGATTTTTAGTGAAGATGGTAAATTAAATATAGAAATAGACAACAGAATCAGCAAAGCTGGTATAGTGGGAAGACAATTGAATAAATTCATGTGGAATAAGAGAGAAATTGTCTCATGACAATTTCTCTCTTATTCCATTATGACAGTCTTCAAACCAGTTTTAACTTATGGATCTGAGAGCTGGGTCAGAAGTAAAACACTTGACCAAAGACTAGAGACTGCAGATATGAGAGTCCTGAGAAAGATTATAGGCGTGAACAGATGGCATCAATGGCAATATCATATTAAAAATGAGGATATTAGGAAAGAACTTGACATTGTCAGCATCCAGGAATGTGTTAACAGAGCTAATCTCAGGTGGTATGGTCACTTGAACAGAATGGGCGAGGAAAGATTAGCAAAACAAGTGTTTCTGCCAAGTTGGCAGCAAAACGACCCAGAGGAAGACCAAGATATAGGTGGATTGATACGATACAAAGTGCCTTAGACGACAGAAATATAAGATCTGATAATGTTGAATCTTGACAAGTAACAGACTGATTTGGAGGAAAATTGTAGATAGGAAGTTAGCAATGATGTAATTTTTTTCATGTAGTACTATCATATCCTGTACATCCCTTGAGGGTACATGGCAGGAATTTGATGATGATGATGATAATTAAAAAAGTAATTCTACAGTTTATTTAAAATATATCACAAATGGTAAGGAAACTATACAATCCATGGATGAATGAAAAATGGCTTTTAAGGAATCGTTTGGAAGTATTAAGAGTTACAGCTGTGAATGTAGACATTGTAATAAGTCACTGGCACTACTCTTATTACAACCATCATTAGAACCAAAAATTCCTGTTTTAGTCTAAGACAGATATTATCAATTGATCGATTTTATTCAACAGAGTCTGTAGTCTGCAAAACATGAAACATTAAATCCAATTATAAAATCCAGAGCACTTGGAAAACAGAAAAGTGCTTCACCTTTGCTGGCACCTCTACAGGTCACAACATTTGAATGGTTGATCAAGTTAAAAGTTCTCAGCCTTGACACTTTCGATTGATTGCAACACTATCGGCAATTTTTTTTTTCTAAGTTGGTACTTCTGTCATAAGCACCCACATGAAATTACAAGTCATTCTATCAAGTAGTTTGTTTTATACAGCTGTCTGAAGCAAAAATGTCTGTATCCCTTGAAATGGATAAAATTGAGAATCATGCGGTTATAAAATTCTTTGTAAAAGAAGGTTTAACCCCAAAAGAAATTCATTTGAAATTCATAAAAGTTTATGGGCACTCTTCTCCTTCGTTTTCAACAATTAAGAAATGGGCTGGGCAGTTTAAACGTGGCTGTACCAGCCTTGAAGATGATCCAAAAAGTGCGACAACACCAGAAATCATTGATATCAAGCACACGATATGGTATTGGATGACGGGCGAATCAAAGTGCATGAAATTGCTGAGACTATAGGCATTTCAAAAGAACGTGTAGGATATATTTTGCATGAAGAATTGCAAATGAAAAAGCTTTGTGCAAGATGGATTCTGCACTTGCTCACAGCAGATCAAAAACGCACTCGCATGAAAATCTCTGAAGAGTGCTTGGAGCATTTTAACAAGAATAAAACTGATTTTGTGCATCGATTTATTACTATGGATGAGACTTGGAGTCACCATTACACACCAGAATCCAAACAGCAGTCAAAACAGTGGACAGAAGCCGGTTGTTCAGCGCCTCTAGGTTGCATCAGTAGGAAAGGTCATGACATCGGTGTTTAGGGATGCTAAAGGTATTTTGTTTATTAATTATCTTGAAAAGAATAAAACAATAACTGGGCAATATTATTTTGATCTTTTAACCAGACTAGACAAAAAAATTCGCAAGAAAAGACCTGGTTTGCAGAAGAAAAAAATCATCTTTCATCAGGACAGTGCACCTGCCCATGAAGGTGTTTTGGAATTGGGAAAATTAAGGGATCTGCACTATGAATTGTTGGAATATCCACCTATTCCCCAGATTTGGCTCCGACTTGTGTCTTCCCAGAACTAAAAACTCTTCCTCAATGGTCAGTGTTTTTCTTCGAATCAAGAGGTGATTGCAGCTGTAGAAGGATATTTTGCAGATCTTCTGCAAAATACCCCTCTGCAGATATTTTACAGATCTGAGAATCACTACAGGGATGGGATAATGGCACTGGAGCATCACTGGAATAAATGTATTAGTCTTAAGGGAGATTATGTTGAAAAATAAAAATAATTTTGAAATTATAAATTTGTTTTTCATTGTTAGTCCGAGAACTTTTCACACCACCCTCGTGTAAAGAGATTTTTTGATAGTTTGAAAAATGCATGTAAATAAAAAAAAAAATTCCCATTTTGAATAGTTTCAATATTAAGTCTAAAACATGTCGTCTAAAACATTCACCATTACACACTAAAATCCAAACAGCAATCAAAACAGTGGACAGAAGCAGGTTGTTCATCACCAAAAAAAGACAAAATCGGTTCCACCAGCAGGAAAGGTCATGGCACCAGTGTTTTGGGATGCTCTTGCTCACAGCAGATCAAAAATGCACTCGCATGAAAATCTCTTCGAGTGTTTTAACAAGAATAAAACTGATTTTGTGAGTCGATTTATTACAATGGATGAGACTTGGATTCACCATTACACACCAGAATCCAAACAGCAGTCAAAACAGTGGACAGAAGCCAGCTGTTCAGTGGCAAAGAAGAAAAAGTCAGTTCCATCAGCATGAAAGGTCATGGCATAGGTGTTTTGGGATGCTAAAGGTATTATGTTTATTAATTACCTTGAAAAGGGTAAAACAATAACAGGGGAATATTATTCCGATCTTTTAACCAGACTAGGCGAAAAAATTCATGAGAAAAGAATCCGGTCTGCAAAAGAAAAAAATCATCTTTCATCAGGACAATGCACCTGCCCACAAAGGTGTTTTGGCAATTAAGGGATCTGCACTATGAATTGTTGGTACATCCACCCTATTCCCCAGATTTGGCTCCCTCTGACTTCTATCTTTTCCCAAAACTAAAACTCTTCCTCAATGGTCAGTGTTTTTCTTCGAATCAAGAGGTGATTGCAGCTGTAGAGGAGTATTTTCCAGATCTTACTAAGAACCACTACAGGGAACGGATAATGACACTGGAGCATCGCTGGAGTAAATCTATTAGTCTTAAGGGAGATTATGTTGAAAAATAAAAATAATTTTGAAATTATAAATTCATTTTTTCATTGTTAGACTGAGAACTTTTCAGAACACCCTCGTATATTAAAAAAACTATATAACTTAAGGTCCTCTGAAATATTTTTCAGAGGACCTTAAGTTATATAGTTTACAGTGGTTTCTACATTATGATTAATCCCCCCCCCCACACACATAATTTACTCCAATTGGAGTAAAGTATGTGTGTGTGTGGGGGGGGGGGGATTATGCATAATGTAGAAACCACTGTAAATTACATCATTCAACCAAATTTGGAATATACAGTAAAACCCCTTTTTTTACGCTATTCAGGGGACTGATGGAAAAAAGTGCAAATAGCAGGAAATGTAAAAAAACATTAAAAAGAGGCTAAAAGATGACTGCTAGTATGTGTGTCTACATACTAGATTACAAAATTTAATAACTGAAAATAAATGAATTTACAATGTACTTACATTTATCTATTTAAAAAAATCTTTAATTGTTCATTGTTTTTGCTTTTCGTTTTTTCTTTTTTTTTGACTTAGCACCAGATTGCTTTGCATTGAGTTCAACGCTTGACCAGTTTTTTTACTATCATGTTCAAAGTGGACATGGAGAGTCCAAGATCTTATGCTAAATGCACACATGTTCCGGCATGCCAATTTACACGTCGCAGAATTGTCAGCTTTTCTTCTACCGAAATACATTTTCTGTCTTTTTTCTCCGTGTTACTAACATGGATAATCCACCACCGCAACTTGAAAGCAACTTTCACACGCTAAATTACATTGCAGAAATTCTGCAATATCAATTCGTACTGTGATTGAAAAATCACGGTATCGCTCATCACTACAGTACTGCTGCATGTGCGCAAGTCACCGTGATGGTGGAAACGAAACTACAGCCAAAAGCAACGTTAATGTTAAATCTGGTGTCAGACAGAGATGTATATTATCCCCCTCTGTTATTCATTATCTATATGGATCACATTATGACGAAATGTGTATAAAAAAAAATGTCAAAAAAGTTCTGATATCAAAATTGGAGGTGTTAATCTCAGCTCTTTGCTTTATGCGGACGAAATTATACTTCTAAATAAATCCGCTACAAGTCTGCAAGATTCCCTGACTAAATTGAATAATTGTTGTAATAGATATGGTATGAAGGTCAGCATTAAAAAAACAGAGACTATGAAAATAGGCAGAAACATTGAAAATATCAACTGCATTGCGAATGGAGAACTTATAGAACAAGTAAAACATTTCAGCTACTTAGGCACGATTTTTAGTGAAGATCGTAAGTTAAATATGGAAATAGACAACAGAATCAACAAACCTGGTATGGTTGGAAGTCAACTGAATAAACTGATATGGAATAAGAGAGAAATTAGTCGGAACACTAAATTAGCTGTATACAAGTCAGTTTTTAAACCAGTTTTAACTTATGGATCTGAGAGCTGGGTTATAAGTAAAACACTTGATCAAAGACTTAAGAGACTGCAGATATGAGAGTCCTGAGAAAGATTAGGGGCATGAACAGATGGCATCCATGGCAATATCATATTAAAAATGAGGATATTAGGAAAGAACTTGATATTGTCAGCATCCAGGAATGCATTAGCAGAGCTAATCTCAGGTGGTATGGTGACTTAAACAGAATGGGAGAGGAAAGATTAGCAAAACAAGTGTTCTTTGCCAGGTTGGCAGGAAAAAGACCCAGAGGAAGACCAAGATATAGGTGGATTGATACAGTAAAAAGTGCCTTAGAAGACAGAACGACAGAAATATAAGACCTGATAATATTGGAGTCTTGACGTTTAACAGACTGATTTGGAGGAAAATTGTAGATAGGAAGTTAGTAATGATGTAATTTTTTCATGTAGTACTATCATATCCTGTACAGCCCTTGAGGGTATATATCAGGAATTTGATAATGATTCTTGAAAATTACTGATAGTGAAAACATGTCAGGAATCATGTTTGCCAGATTGGTTAAAGCATCTGATCTCCAACCAACAGGCTATGGGTTCAAATACTGCCCAAGACATGAATATTAATGACTGTCTTTATGTGGAAAATGACTTTCATCATCTGGTGTCAGACCAGTGCCCTGCGTATTGGAGGACTGAAAAGAGTTCTATGTTTGGTCTCTAGAGCAAAGATAGAGCAAAAAAAAACAAAAAACCTGAAGATATTCAGAGAAGAATGAATGTGTAGAGGGATTGTATCAATATAGTTATAAGAAATCAATTAGTTGTAATCTGTGAATTTATATAACAGGAGAAGGAGAGGAAATTTAATAGTCAAGCCCTGAAAAGTTCAGTGAATGCAAATTGCTTTCCCTCCTCCATTACGATAGAAAATCTGTGAGTGAAAGGGCATTCAGCAACTGATTACAAAAGTGGTGAATTTATATACCGTATTTGCCGGCACATAAGACGCACTTTTTTTCTTTGAAAATAGATCTGAAAAACAGGGTGCATCTTATACGCCGATACTCAATTTTTTATTACTTTCATTTCTGGAAATTTTCTTTTTTGAGTTACACAATTTCTTTCTTGTTTCCTTGCGGTGTGTAGAACATTCCAGTTATAGAGTTCAGTGGATGTGCATGCACTGTCATCGACGATCACAGCTGTGTTTCTGTTCGTTTAAACTTTCCAATTGTTGTCAATAGTCAAGCCCTGAAAATTCAGTGAATGCAAATTGCTTTCCCTCCTCCATTACGATAGAAAATCTGTGAGTGAAAGTTGTTGTGAACGGTAATAAATTTCCACAGTTAAATTTTCTCTAAATTTCTTGAAAATTATGGCTGAAAAACGTTGCCATTACTACAATATTGCATACAAGCCACGTGTGATTGCGTATGCTGAAGAACTGGAAACAGGGCTGCATAGAGAAAAATAAAGTCAAGGAATTGAAAACTCAATTAGCTGTAATTCCAGGAGCTCTAACTAGTCAGCTTCAACCTTTAGATGTCTGTATTAATAAACTATTTAAAGGATTTATGAAGGAGAAGTGGAATAGCTGGATACAGCCTTCAGATTTTGAGTTACGCCATCAGGAAGAAGCCTAGCATTTCACAAGTTTGTGAGTGGGTCAAAGCTTCATGAGATGGTGTGAAAACTGAGACAGTGGTTAAATCATTTAAGAAGTGTGGCATTAGTAATGCACTGGATGGTACAGAGGACAATTTGTTGCATGAGGACTCAGATTCTGATTTAGAAGAGGTTTCAAGTGTCTCTTCATTTATCTGGAGATGAATTTCTGGGTTTTGACAAAGATTAAAAGGTGGGTACTCTTTCCTAGTTAGATTAGGTATTCATTGAAAGTAGACCTACTTATTACTTTATATTTGAAATACTGTAAATTCATTATAATATTCAGTGATAAAGTTTTTTTCCTAAAAAATGTGTACAAAAAAAGGGAGTGTGTCTTATACACTGGCACTCCAGGAAGAAATTAAATAATTATGGCTAGAGGACAGGTTAACTAAAATATGTATAATAATTAGGTAATGTGGCAATTGAACATGTATTGTATGAAAAAATACTAAAGTAATTAAAAAAAATGAAAAAAAAACTTTTTTTTTAAATGAAAGAATAAATGAAAAGTTAAGCTGAGCAAATAACACAAATCAATTTATATGTGGGTGACAAATTTCTTAATATTTGTATCAGTTTAATACAGCAGTAACCAGTATTTGAGGCTGATCCTCCATGTGCAATAATGAATGATGTAGTCCTTTGACTGCAAAGACCCTGAGTTCAAACCTCTTCTAGGAGATGAAGAACCTTCATAAGGGCTCTTCAACTAAACTTCAAGTAGATGGTCATATATAGAGGATGGAAAAGTTGCCCTCCCAGAAAACTGGTTTTTCATCACTCAAAAACAGACAAACTGGCCAGAGAATACACATAATTCACAGACATTTCGGCTAATAATGTTACCATATATGTTGGCATATAAGACGACTCTCAATTACTACAGAAAACCCCCTCAAAATCATGGGTTGTCTTATACGGCAAGTATGAAAAGGGAAGCTTAATTTCTTGGATGAACATTTAGGTAGTTATTAAATACTAAATCTATGCAAAAAAATAATGGATATGCATAGATATAAAAATAATGGATATAACAACAATACTTAACGTTGCATTAATACAAGAAAGAAAAAATTGGGGGGTTGTCATACACTAAATAATATGATTTATTTTATGTGCATGTATTTTTTAAACACTGAGTTAGCCATCCTCAGGATGTGGGATTGATTTTCCTCTGGATGCCTCCATTTTTCCCTTATATGCATAAAATCGACCTTGAACATAGTTCAAGGTCAATTGATGTATGCATCCAGGTGTAAATATGAATTTGGATAGTTCAAGGAGTTCACACTGTTGCTACCCCAGAGGGGCAGTGAATGGGCAGAATGAATTAGCACAGGTGGTTGTGAGCGCTTCATCTTTGAATGAGTTAAAGGACAGGTATGATAGATTTTGTGTGAATAATTGCTAGTGTGTCAATATAGGGTCTCCCATGATGAGTCTTCTGATTCCCTGGAGACACCCATTGTAATAATAACTGTACATCAATTTCACTCACGGAGTTAAAACTTAATCTTCAGATTTTCTATATCTTAGTATCAGTCTTATTTAATAAACACAAAGTTAATATATAGATTAAAAATAAAATATACAACACAAAATTTCTTATATGATAAATTTCTTATTTACCAATAAAATATTCAACTTTGTGGCTAAGAAGTGTGGTTTTCTTCTCTGGAAGTTTTTCTCGGAGATACTTTGCAACTGCATATTCAACTTTGGTAGGTTTAGGTTCCTCTTCTTTCACATCTTGCTATAAAGTAGCAACATGAAATGGTTAAATATGACATAAGGAAAACAGAAAAATGGCATACTTAATCTACACGATAAAACTGCAAAAATAATTTAAGCAAATGAATCTGTTGATTATTTCAGCTTTCAAATTTTTTTTCTTAAATTCAAACACAACTAAAATACTACCATAAAACAAAAACATGCTGAAAGACAAGATTTGGTTGCATGTTGTGAACTAAATAATTTCATACACGGAAAGGGGGGGGGAATACACATACAGAGAGAGAGAGAGAGAGAGAGAAGCAGTGGAAGAAAATTCTGCAACATAAGATAAATCTTATACTGCAAAATTTTCTATTTAAATAATTATTTTCTGCTGTATAACAGAATTAGTTTTAATACTTCAGGTATCAAGCTAGAATCAGTGGGACTACAGTCTGAAATTACAGCTAAATTTGGGCAGGAAATATCATGAGCTTGAAGGAGCCATAATAAACTATTATATACAGCAGATTCCAGTTAATTGGGGCATCAGTTATTCAGGACAGCCGTTTATTTGAGACAAATATTGAAGAACGGAAACAAATTGAGAATATAACCCAAAGTTGCTTCGCTTATTTGGACTTTATCAGGACAGTGGCTGTAGATGGCACCCATGTAGTGAGTTGATAGACAGTGCTGCTGTATGTCAATCTCGGGATACAGATTAGAGAGGACATGCATGTTTTGACAGTAACAACTCTATCAGGTCATCCCAAAAGTAATGTCTTTTTTTATACTTGTTCAAGCATGTCTCAGATTATCTAAACATGAATTTTTAAAGATTTATAAGTACCGCTAAGCTGAGGCAGCCTCATTCTAAGTAATTCCACCTTGCAAGAACATCATAAGTTATTGTTTAAATAACCCTTTATTACTATGGAAGTCACTGAAGAGCACATTAGGCATATCATGCTTTATGAATTCAAGAAAAGGCAACAATACTGCTAACACTGTATAAAATGTGCAAGAAGTGTATGGTGATAATGTTTTGAATGTGCGAAAGTGCAAGCAATGGTTCCAAAAATTTCAACAAGGGCACTTTAGCTTGAAAGACTCCCCTCACTCTGGACATCCCGTTCTCTCTTGATAATGATATGCTGGAAGCTGCTATTCTAAGAAATGCCAATGCAACTGAATATTTGAAGATTTAGCAAAAGATCTTAATTCACTGTAACTGAACATCCATCACTATTTGCGAGAACCTGGAATAGTATCTAAGCTCAGCAAGTCGGTTCCTCATGAACTGATGAACAACAACCGAAGAGTGCATCAACATTTGCATTGTTCTTTAGTCAAAAGAGGTTCAATCTCATTTCTGAGTGGTGTAGTCACCAATGATGAAAAGTAAGAATGTTAAGTGCAGAAGGCATTGGGTTCATTCTAGGGATTATAATAAATTTAGTTTAATCCTTTATCCAAGTGTAAGCAAACAAAGTTTGCAGCTGAAGTATCTTCAGGAGTGAGGCAACTTGTGGTAAAGGTGGACCAAGCTCTCATCACTACTTGTCATAGTATTTCCCATAATGCAAAGCACATCTCCTTGGAGACATGTATAATGATATGCATTAAGGGAAGGGAACTACCCAGAGCGATTTCGACTTTTATTGAATGTTCAAGTACAGGTCAAACTACACAAACTCAGCATTGTTCCCCCCTCAGTAACAGGCTCACCCTGCAACTGAGAACTCTCAGCGTTGACTCTACCCCGTGGCAGGCTCACCCAACCACTGAGCAGAGCCGCTCATTTGCTCATATGTCGTCTGAAGGGGTAACAGCAAATAGCAACAGCCGTGCCTCAGTTAACTTCATGGGCTACAGCATTGCCATTCATTACACGTCCCCCCCCCACACACACACACGCGCACACCCAGGACCTGGGCGACAACAACAGCCGAGCCTCAGTTAAAACCTCATGGGCTACAGCATTGCCATTCATCACCCAAGCTTCCAACCGGTTTCGACCTTTATCGAGGTCTCTTCAGTGGGAGCCAGGTCCAGAGGTGGTGATACTAAAGTGGAAGTAACAGTATCATATTTAGTATCACCACCCCTGGGCCTGGCTCCCACTGAGAAGAACTCTCAGCATTGGCTCATCCTGTGGCAGCTCAATACAGGTCGAAACTGGTCTGTAGTAGCCCTTCCCTCAATGCATAGCATTATACATGTTTGCAAGGAGATGTGTTTTGCATTATGGGAGATACTAAGACAAGTAGTGATGAGAGCTTGGTCCACCTTTACCACAAGTTGCCTCAGTCCTGAAGATACTTCAGGTGCAAACTTTGTTTGCTTACACTTGGATAAAGGATTAAACTAAATTTATTATAGTCTAACCATGTGGAAAAAAAACTTCCAGCATCTTTCTCTAAACCAGAGTAATTTAATAATAAGGTGAGACACCTTTTGGCAACTCATATAGGTAAATATGACTTCTCCATTGCTTCCACCTTAGTATCACCACCTCTGGGTCTGGCTCCCACTGACGAGACCTCAATGAAAGTAGAAACAGGTCTGGGCAGTGGCCCTTCCCTTCATGCATAGCATTATACATGTCTGCAAGGAGATGTGCTTTGCATTATGGGAGATACTAAGACAAGTAGTGATGAGAGCTTGTTCCACTTTTACCACGAGTTGCCTCAGTCCTGAAGATACTTCAGTTGCAAATCCTTTATCAAAGTTACACTTGGATTAAACTAAATTTATTATAGTCTAACCAAGTGGGAAAAAACTTCCAACATCATTCTGGGGAACAGGCTAAACATCAGCCAAAACAAGATCTCCACCCTCAGAAGGTTTTGTTAAGCATTTGGCAGGATATGGATGGTATTATACACTTTGAACTCTTGCCACAAAACTAAACAATCACCGATGAAGAATACTGTGAACAACTCGATTGAATGAAAAACTGAAAGAAAAGAGGTGTTCTTTGGTCAACTGAATGGGTGTTGTTTTTTTCCATGATAACGCACACCCTCATAATGCAAGAATCACCTACACCAAGACTGAGGAACACGGCTGGGAAAAGGCTCTCACATCCTCAGTATTCACTTGATCTTACCACTTATTTCGAAGTTTGTAGCATTTCATTAATGAAAAAAATACGATATATTAGAAGCACTGAAATTGAACCTATTCGGCCTGCAAACTTTCTGAATTTTATAGGAATGGCATTATGAATCTTTCACAATGGTGGAAGAGCATTATTGATTCAAATAGAGAATATAAACTTGATTAAATTATAAAGTGATTTATCTTTTATATCCTTTCAAAACTTAATGCTAAAAACGATATTACTTTTGGGATGACCTGATATTTATAGGACTGCTAGGTAGCATATTATTGATTAAAACAGGTGTGTGTGTGTTAATTTTTTAGTAAAAAGTGTAACAAACAGTGTTGCAATTTAATTTTATGTTTATTATAAAGCCTCATCAAGATGCCAAGAAAAAAAACTTCTTAGACCAGTCATCGTGGTCTTCTTCTTTTCAGCCATTTTCTGTCCACTGCTGGACGAAGGCCTCCTCCTCCAGTTCTTTCCATCTTTCTCTGTTCTTGGCAATGGTTGACCAATTTTCCCCCAACAAAATTTGACAATTCATCACCCCACCTTCTTTTAAGACATCCTCATTTCCCTTCTTCTGGAATCCAGTTCATTAGTATGGTGGTGCATCGCTCATCTTCTCTTCTGGATAGATGTCCAGCCCATTTCCATTTTAGTCGCTTATGGTGAAGAATGATATCAGTGATGCGAGTCTGGCTTCTTATCTTTTAATGTAATGCCTAGCATCAACCTCTCCATTTTTCTTTGAGGTGTTAATTTATTTGCCAGTGCTTTTGTTAGCGACCAAGTTTCACAACCATATGAGATGACTGGAAGTATACACTGGTTAAATGTCTTCCTTTTTAAACAGAGCAGGACATCATTATTTTGAAAAATGCTTTTCAATTTTCTGAATACACCCCAGGCACGCTGAACGCTCCTATTTATTTCCTTTTGGAGTCCACAGTTTAGATCAATGAGATGACCTAAGTATGTATATGAAGAGACTCTTTCCAAGAAATTGTTTTCTATTATTATGTTTTTTGGTGTTACAAAATGACTAAACATGATTTTGGTTTTTTTTCTGTTTATTTTTAGACCGACTTTTCTGTTTTCATGATATAGGTCTTCTATCATTATATTAAGGTCATCATCAGTTAGCAGAAATAAGCAGTGTTCCAAAATCTACAACTGCATGTTTGTTAGACCAGCAGGACAAACTACTAGAATGGGCATTGCATGATGAACAACAAGAAAAATCCCAAAACAAAAACGAGAAGGTAAGGATCCAGATGTTGAGGAGCCTCTCAATCAATGGTTCTGTGTTGCAACTGGATGAGACATGCGTATTAATGGTTAAATGTTAAAAAAAAAAATCAGAAGATTTAGCTAAAAAGCTGGGTCATGTGACCTTTAAAGCTACAGATGGTTATTGCAATGGCGGACATGAAATAAAATTTAAGAAGGCACACGGTGAGAAGGACAGTGTTGATGATGTGAGTGCTGAACAATGGAAATCAACTAAACTACCCGAATTGCTGCAGAAGTTTAGTCCTGATGAAATCTATGATGCTGATGTTAAAAAGTTGTTCTTATTGTTTATATCTATATCGACGTTGCTATATTTAATTTGTTGTTTACTTAAATCTATCCTTTCTTACCCAAAACCTTATTCAATCAAAATCCTGTCGACTGCACCATTGTTAAAAAGTTGCTTCTTATTATTATATCTATGTTTTATATTTATTTATTTCCTTATACTTAATTTTAATCTTAATTTTATATCTAGGATTGTTTCCTCTTTGGATACTGGCGAATTTATATTTTGCTGCGCCAGCCAGTATTCCTATGGTAGAAAAGATCCTTACTCAGGGAGCCAATACTAGATTCTTAACTTTCTTACCCAATATCTTACTTAACTGCCCTATAGATCTAGATTATTGCAGTCGTGACCTAAATCTATATTTATATTCACTCACTAAATCCTTCCCGCCAAAGTCAGGTTCTATTTTTATAAGCATTTTGGAATCGTAATCAGGCATGACTCAGGTTCAGGAAAATATGACATGTTTATTGGAATATCTAAAACACAATACAAAATTCATACACTTAATTATGTTCAATACTAAATAAACTCAAACTAAGAGATTAACACGTTCGAACTAATTAAAACTTATAAGGCATGCTAAACACTGTAATTACGCATTGGGATACAAATCAAATGATAATAAGTCAAGCTAAATTCCTTCTAGCAGTATTACTCGTAAGAACAAACTATATCGCATCAAGTTAATTCTATCACATACAAGTTACAAAAATCTCTCCTAAACAATTCTTCTTACTCACAAATGGGGTTAACTTTCTAAATAGTGACTGTCCACAGAGTTCCTTATTATAAAGTTCTTAATTTCATAATTGTAAACAATCTTCTTTCTTCAAATGAACATTCACATAAAATTAGAACAATAGCACCTTACCGACCTTTTTTTTTTCCCATGTCGTTCTGCACCACGTGTTTTTCTGGATATTTCTCATCTATTTTGGCTGTCTATATGCCAATGTAGGGATTATATTATCTTCATTCTTTCTGCCGGAAATGGACTCAAATTCCTTGCGTTTCAGGAACAACTCAATGGGGCTTTCCAGCAACGGCTTGATTCTGCTACGACTGGAATTTTCTTCCTTCAGCTTTGCATAGAATCCAGCTTCATTTCTTTACGAACGCTCACTGCCTGACATCACAGACTTCATCTCCCCCCCCTTTAAGCGAAACTGCCCGCCAACTTCCGAACCACCCAACAGGAAAACGATACGACAAGTGATCAAGAAAAAGCCCCCTTGTTCCAGGCTAACCCCCTTTTATACTCCTATCGAGCGCCCTCTTTTTTTTTAGCCCCTTTTTGCACAAGAACCTTACTAATTTCACCCTTTTGCTTATCCTTCATTTCTATGACGCTGATATTCTCGGATTCATGGAATACATGGTTACGTGATTTTCCGAGTAAGCTATACCCGCCAGCGTTACGCTGTACGCGTGTAGCTTTAGGCCTTCCAGGAATTAATACTTAACGGCTTTATGATGACTCACAATAAATTTTACATAGCTCACGTAAGGCTTAAATTTAATTCACATTATCCCTCCTTTTAAAGACATACAAAATGAAATCTTAAATTAATCACAATAGCTTAAATATAAGGTGCTTAAATAAAGAATACAATTTTTTTCATAAAGTGAGGAAGTTTCACTTTTAATTACAATTGATGTGCAGGTATTTCTCTATGTTTGCCTTTTTTATATGTTAGATCCTAAATGAATGATTTCTATCCAAGATTCCTTCATTTAGGATCTAACACTGATGAAACATGTCTGTTTTACTGTGTACACAACACATTCCCTGAGCTATAAACTTGCAGCACTGTCAAGTTCAAAAAAAAGCAATGGATCATGTTACCGTGTTGAATTGCTGTAACATGTCGGGAAGTGAAAAATGGAAACTGTTGGTTATTGAAAAAAGCACCAAGCCTTGATGCTTTAAAGGACTTAGAATGGACAAGTCTGCCAGTTCTGTATTATGCCGGATGACTTCTACTATTTTTCAGGAATGGCTAATAAGCTGAGATGAAGAATTGCAACAAAATTCAAGAAAAATTCTTCTGCTTCTGGACAACTATGCAGCACACCGTCAATTAGATTGTTTGGAAAACATTCAACTTGAATTTCTTCCTGCTATCACCACATCCCTGGTACAGCCACTGGACATGGGAATCATAAATAATTTGAAGATATTGTATTGCAAAAGGTTGGTACACTACATCCCTGAAAATCTACTAAGGTCATCTTCAATGGCCAAACTTTTTTCAGGATTTTCCAGTATGATATGGAAATTAAAGCTGCTTACATGTTTTTGACGTGTCAAAAGATCACAAATCTCCAACAAATGGGAACAGTTCGTAAACACACAAATATTCTTGAAGGGGAAGTAGTCAGTTATTGAGTACAGGTTGCTAATTAATATTAAATAGAGACTCACTGATAAAAGAAGCTGACACTTATGCAAAGAAGACAGGACTAGGATATGTTTAGCAGGAATAGGTACAAATGACATTGATAACAACAAACTATCACAACTATCCATTTGATATCCCTCTGATTTAATCTCATTAAGAAAAGGAAAGTACCTGGTTTATATATAAAGTTATTCAATGTTAGATATCATAGCAAGAAAAAATGAATTTAAGATGAGGAGAAAAAAGCTGTTTTAAACATGGTGTAGAACTGATGCAAGGCTGAGATTTTTTTGATCATATATAACATACAGGTGTCCATGAACCTCTTTTCCAGGCCAATCTATTCACATCCTGACATAAGGGGAGTAGCATTGTCCTTTGTAGCAGTTGCACTATATATGTTGCTCAGATAAGTCATTTTCAGTAAATATTGGCAATATTGTTAATTGGCATGAATTTATTTATTTTTTTAATTTTTGACTGTGTTGTAAAGTGTGTTGTTACATGACTATTATTACGCAATATTATTACAAAGCATAACATAGAATGCTTTGTAATAATATTGTACAAGAGAAAATAGCAGCCAAGACACTGATGTTGAATGATATTGATGTGGGATTTATTGCAACGTAGCATGTTAAACGTATTCATTGCTGAGAGTGAATGGTTTTATGGTATGAGAGCAAGAACGAAAAGAATGTTTGTTAGAAATGTTTCAAGAGTGAATGCATGAAATGCGAGCCATGTTGGAAGCGGAAGAATGAAATGACTAATATTAAGGATATGAGGTAGAACTGTGAAAGTGTTATGGAGAATGTAGCAAAAACAGTGAATGACAGAACACAAAATATGAATGAGAGTTTGAAGTGGATGAAAGTAATAATGATGATGAGATGCCATTGCAGAAAAAATTACAAGGTTATGCAGACTCCTTCATGGGACAAAACATGATCTCGAATGACTTAAGAAATGATAGGCATGTGGTATAGTTGGAGGGAGAGACAAAGAAAGAAAGAGCAAATGGGGGAAAGCATAAAAGTGCAAGAAACTGGGAGAAAAGAAAGTATTGTATGGAGATTCAATAATAAGAGGTATACTTAACGAGAAAGCGATGAAAGCATGTTTTCCAGGTGTGAAAATAAAGGATGTTAGTGAAGCTATAAGTTTGCAGAAGAAAAAAGTGAATGAGTTAATTGTTTTGGCAGGCACAGATGATTTTAAAGGTGAGAAATATGTAATGAAAGAGAATATTAAAGACGTGTTGGAACAAGCAAAATGGAAGACTAAGTAAAGATTATGCATTGGTATTAGAACTGAGAAGAAGGGCCATGATTGCCAATGATTCAATGAGAAGACTGTGTAGGAGGAATGGTGTGCAGTTTATAGATGTGGAGTGAATCTAATGGATGAAAGGACCTGTATACAACTGACTGACTGCACTTGAATGGTTTTGGAGTTAGATGCTTGGAGAAAATGTTGTTCAGTGAGAGGAAGTGCAAAACCAGGGAAATTAGATATAAAGGGTAATCAAGCATGTGTCTAGTCACTCCTGGGACATATGAATGTGAGTGCAGGAATGACTATGAGAAAATAGCTACCCTGAGATGAGTATGAGTGTAGGAAAGATTGTGAAGGGCTGGTGCTGTTTCACAGGTTTTGAATCCGAATAGGCAGGTAATGACATTGTGTAACGGTAGCTGCGAGACCAAGGGGATGTTGAAATGTATGTAACAGAAATAAAGGAGAGGAGTTTATGGCATTAGTCGACTTGACTTGTCCAAAAAAAGTATTGGCAACAGTGAGACCTGGTTTCAGAGAATAATTTAGTTACAGGGGGTAGAATGTAACAAATATTGTGTTTTCAGAGAAGAGAGAAGAAATAGGGCAGGAGGAGGGGGGGTATTATTATTAATGACAGCTGAAGAACTTCAGCTAACAAAAATAGAAGTTAAGATTGTAGATCTGAAGGAAATAGTTCGCTTGAGGCTGTCTAATGTGAGATAGAGGCCAACAAGACAAAATATATTGTTGATTGCTTCTATCGAGTTGGGGGATCCAGAAGAAGAAGAAGATGTGGATGACATCCACTTGCAGATTACACAATGAGTGCAGGCTGAGCAATTCTCATGAGAGACTTCAACTATGAGGATATAGATTGGAAGGAGGAAAGGGCAACTGGAAAATGGAAATGGAATTTATACAGTTACTAAGAGATAAAGTGGGAAAAACTGCAGAAGAAGACTAAGGGATAATTACCTGAAACAGTACCTGATGGAGGAGACCAGGAGTTTGAATGTCTGATCTGGTAATAGCATCAGAAGATCTATCTATAATTACAGTAGCAACTTTACCTCCATTCAGAGGGAAGTGATCATGCAGTCTTGTCCTGGGAGATTGCTTGACGTGGAATTTTCAGTCAAGAAAGGATATATGTTGAACCACAAAGTTGGCTATGACAAACTTAGGAGGCAACTTGAAACAGTGCCATGGTATAAGAAGCTACATGGAATGAATGTCATAAGTGTATACCCAGGGTCAGGATCAAGTAGGCATTAAGTGGATGACTAGTAATATAAAGAAGGAGCAGCAAAAAAAAAAAAAAAAAAAAAGCATTGTGGAAGAACTGTAAACAAAAAAGTTGATTAGCATGCTCATGAGCAATAAAAAGCACAAGCAAGTATGGTAAGGAAGGCTAAATCAGATTTTGAGAGAAAATTAGCTAAGCAGGCCAAAGAAATTCAAAATTTTTTTGCTATGTAGCAAGTAAGAGAAAGAATAATTATGGAAAAATAACTTTACTTAGTACTGATGACAGAAAAATAGAATAAATAGTCACTGTGTGTTAAGGCTTAAGTGCAGAGAGGACATCATGTTGGAGGTTTAGTGGAGTACTGACAGCTAGGAAAGGATTAAAAACTAATTTTAATGCTTCCAATATTTCATCTCAGTCAATGATAAATCTTCAGGGAGTACATATAACACTTGTAGCACACACAAAAACAACACAATACTTAATGAAACACATGAGTGACTCTAAAGTCCTATCTAGATGGTGCACCCTCTATGGACATTTATAGATGGCCTAGGATGTAAATTGGGACCTATGATGATTATTGTTTCACAGATTTTGGGAATATTTATGAATCTGTATTTATTTAGATTAGGTTGATTTCTGAGTGCTGATGCAGATTCCAAAAACAGTCTTTCCTTTTTTTAAATTTACTAGGTAGAGCATGGTGGTTTTCTTCCAGAAGATCCTGTGAGTTGTATCCAATACATAGTCAGCAGAGCCAGATTTATTAGCACCACCTAGACAGGACTTTAGAGTCACTCATTCAGTGATGGCGAACCTTTTTACCCAGGTGTGTCAAACATCTTTTTTTTTTTTTTTTTTTTTTTTTTTTTTTAAATATTGATTGTTGATGTGCCACTTGCATACATGCATTATAAATTTAACTACATAATCATAGATGGTGACTTATATCATATTGATCTATTTATTTAATAGGACATTGATATAAAATCTATGAATTCATATTATACAATTAATTTAATAAACTGAAATTACAAACTCACATTTAATGACTTTTCTGTTGCTGAGTGCTGGTAAAAAGTTGCTTTATAGAAGGGCTACAGTGTGTACATTTTAATGCTACACAGGCAGTGCTCAAATCATTGCTCAATCTATTTTTTCCTTTCGATTTGATATTATTTAAGGCAGAAAATAGTTTCACAAGAGTATGTAGAAGAGAAAAATTGTTGGAAGAGCTTTGGCAAAGATTTTAAGAGCATGAAAGTTTCCAGGAAGGCTATTCCACATGCTTAGAATTTCACAACCTGAATTTTTATATGCAGTATCATGCAGACATTCCCGCTCAAGTTCTTCTAATTCATTTCTAAGAGCAATAAACTTTCGTTTCCAGATAAGATTACACTGGAAGTCAGCTAGTTGCATTTCTAGAACTACTCAAAGCCATCTAATTTAAGATCCATGAATTCTGTTTCATCAGGATACTTTATGAATTGGATTGTTTGTTCCAACATTCGAAATTGCTCAAATCTAGAAGAAAACTGCTCAGTTTCTGATTTTAGAACTTCGATAGATTGGTTGATATATTGTTCACGATTTTTGGCACTGGTTTCGTTAAAAAAAAATTTTCACTCTTGGGAAATACTTAAAATTGTTACTTTCTAAATCACGTTGAAATATTTTGAGTTTATTCTCAAAGCCGAAACCTACCTTCACCTTAAATGAGAGCGATCTTACACGATTTATCGCAGTTTTTTCATCAGAATACCAATATTTTCAACATCAAAGGTGTGTCACCTGAAACCCTCAAGTGCATCAATGCTGATACTTGTGTCATAGGTTCGCCATCACTGGCCTAGGATGTAAATTGGGACCTATGATGATTATTGTTTCACAGATTTTGGGAATATTTATGAATCTGTATTTGTTTAGATTAGGTTGATTTCTGAGTGCCGATGCAGATTCCAAAATTGGTCTTTCCTTTTTAAATTTACTATGGTGGAGCATGGTGGTTTTCTTCCAGAAGATCCTGTGAGTTGTATCCAATACATAGTCAGCAGAGCCAGATTGACCATAGTTGTGATTTCAGATGTATGATTTGTGTTGCGCTCATGGTCAATCTACCTGTCTGTCTGAAGTAAGCCAACCTGCAAGAACAGGGTACTTTATATACTCCAGGAACTGAGAGAGAGGAGGGAGATGAACAAACAAAACACTAAAAAACATTAATTTTTCTTTCTGATATTCGGATCACTTTTCCTTTGTCATCAATTCTGGTTGTTTTTCTTAGAAGAACAAAATTTACAAACAGATGGAGTGAACTGCTATGGGTCCCCCCCCTGCCAATTTTTACATGGAAAATTTTGAAAAACGAGCAATTGATTCAGCCACTCTCCAACCTTCTATCTGGCTAAGATACGTAGATGATGTGTTCTCTATTTGGTCTCATGGTCCAAGCACATTAGACTCCTTCCTCAGTCATCTCAATCAGACAGATTTCAGAAATGTCATCATCATTCCCCTACATCCATGATGGAAAAGGAAAATAACAATAGTTTACCCTTCCTAGATAACATTCAGAAGGCTTGTTCCTTAGTAACAAGCCTTCTGAATGGTAACCTCTCCTTCGTGGTATATAGAAAACCCACTCACACACAGAGAGATACATCCACAAACTTTCCCACCACCATCCCTTGCAACAATATAGCATAATTAAAACTCGAACCAATAGAGCATATAATCTTTGTTTGAGTGGAACCTCTCTTTCTGAACTCAATCGTATATACAACACCTTCTTACACAATGGTTACAGTGATTACATAATTAAAAAAATAATTGGTTCCTCCCCCATCGCATCAGACAGATTTCAGAAATACCATCACCATTCCCTATCAGTGGCACATCAGAAAAAAATGGCCAGGTCGTTAAAAAGTACAGCTTTTAAGCCCCCCCCCCTTATCTATTCTACTGAAAATAAGCCCCTTCCTCTCTCAGTGTCTGGAGTGTATAAAGTACTCTGTTCCTGCAAGTTGGATTACTTCACACAGACAGGTAGATCGGCCACTATCCATTTAGATGAACACAAATTGTACATCTGCAATCATGACTATGGTCAATCTGGCCTTGCACCATGCCTGACCACCATACTAAATTTAAAAAGGAAAGACTGTTTTTGGAATCTGCAGTGGCACTCAGAAATCAACCTAATCTAAACATATATGGATGCATAAAATTCCCAAAATTTAGGAAACAGTAACTGTCAGTGGTCGCAATTTATATTTTAGGCCATCTACAAATGCCCATAGAGGATGCATCACCTAGACAGGACTTTAATCACCACAAAGTGTTTCATTAAGAGAGAGAGAGAGAGAGTGTGTGTGTGTGGTGTTACAAGTGTTAATTGTACTCCCTGAAGATCCCAGCGATACAAAATATTGGAAGCATTAAAATTAGTATTTAATCCTTTCCTAGTGTTGTCATTACTCCAACATGGGGAGTTCAGTTACTAAGTGATCACTTTGCAAGGGTATATCATCCAGGTGGTGACTTTGTAGTTACTAAAGTGACAGAGACTGATGTGAGAATTCAGGTAGATG
Source organism: Typopeltis vanoorti (assembly GCF_054136105.1). Taxonomy (NCBI): domain Eukaryota; kingdom Metazoa; phylum Arthropoda; class Arachnida; order Uropygi; family Thelyphonidae; genus Typopeltis; species Typopeltis vanoorti. The sequence continues at coordinate 40,207,701 of NC_143561.1, read as the reverse complement.
AACTGAGGTACTCAGTATATTGAAAAATATCAATATACAGCAGTGGGTCTGGACAGTATGTCAGTCAATTCATGTTCTACAAGAATGTGCAAGTGAACTGGCAGTGCCTCTAACAAAATTTAGATCTCAGCTTTGGCAAGGTTCCAAGGGAGTGAGTGGAAAGAGGGTAAGATAGTCCCATTATATAAAGGTGGCTCCAAGACAGAAGTAGTAAATTACAGACCAACTAGTATCTCTGAAGTGGTGGCTAAAGTATTGGAAAGGTTGGTTAAAAGTAAAATTCAGGAATGGGTGGATAGGAATATGATACTCTATAGTGGATAGCATGGTTTTAAGAAAGGGAAGTCCTGCCTCATTAATTTATCAACATGTTATAATAAGGTGACAGCACAATTGGATAAAGGAAATGGCTACACTTTGATATTGATGGATTTTACAAAGGCATTTGACAGAATACTGCACAGAAAACTATTACATAAGTTAAAACAAATGGGAATGGATATGAGGTTGGCAGCAGGAGGGATATTTTAGGGGATATTCCACTTCACCATATACAGCCCTATGATGATAGACATCATAGGGTTGTATATGGTGAAGTGGAATCAAGGCAAATTAGGGCCACTAGTGGTGCCCCAAGACACTGTGTATAAGACCACCACTCTTTAATTTGTACATTAATGATATAGTGGAAGATTTAATGGGGATATTCATTTGCTGATGATGCAAAACTGGGGAGAGTGCAATAGTTGATAAAGATGATATAGATAGACAGAATGATTTAAATAAATTGGCAGTGTGGGCAAAGGTTGTCAATTTAATGTAATAAAATGCAAGGTAATGCACTTTGGGTTGAAAAGATTATATACTTTGTATATTAATGGTACTAAATTACAGGAAATTGATGAGGATAAGGATCTGGATAGAGGCGATGATGGATAGAGATTTGAAATTTGGAACACCTATTACAAGAGTTGGAAAAATAGCTCAGAAGTTTACTTGGATGCTGAAGAACACATGTATAAAGAAGGATAATTACTTCTCTATCTTTACTTTTCAGCGAGTTCTTCAGCATCCAAGTAATCTTCTGAGCTATTTTTCCATTATTGGAAAATGGAATTTTCCAATAATGGAAAATTCCATTTTCCATTATGATTCGGAATAATGATTCGGCCACATGTTGATTACTGTGGGCACAGTGGTCAGTATGTCACAAGCAACCAAGCTGGTGACAAGTCTGTGGAATATACCCCATGAGCATAGATGGAAGGTGTGTAGGTTGCAGAGTTTAGCTGACAGATTGAAGAGAGGGGGATATGAAAGTTACTAAAGGGATTCTATACGAGTGACACAAAAGAAATTTTTAAATACATGGTGAGTAGAGGGAAAACAAGGGGTGGGGGGGATCACACTTGGAAGTGATCCAAAAGTGTGGTTAGTAAGGGTGTGCAGACAAGGTTTTTTACTTGAAGAGTGGTGAATGAGTGGGATGAACTACCAGAGGTGGCTGTGAGGCACCCCAATGAATAAGTTTAAGGAGATGTATGATAGGTATTATGTTAATGGATAGTGTAGGCCTTCTGCAATGAGTCTTTCGATTCCATGGAATACCTGTATAAATAATCATAAAAATTCTCCTTAATTTAAAAACTTATGTGGTCCTGTCTTCATTTTTCTTTAATAGGGCATCAGTAACTAGAACTAGGATGTGACAGGTCAATCAACCAGTATTATTCTCAATTTCCCTAATATGTTAGGCTCGGAGGGCAAGTAATTTGGTATCTTTGAAACTTAATTAAAGGCTTTCATAGCATAGTTAATCCTATCTTCATCAAGTATTATGAATGTCAATTTGTGTGTGTGTGTGTGTGTGTGTGTGTGTGTGTGTGTGTGTGTGTGTGTGTGTGTGTGTGTGTGTGTGTGTGTGTGTGTGTGTGTGTGTGTGTGTGTGTGTTCTTCTGGCCAGTTAGCCTGTTTTGCAAGATGAAAAACTGGAGTATATGGGAGGAAAACCTGCCACCTCTGTCTGTATGAGACCAGCTAACTTGTTTCAGCTGAAAAGCCCTGACGATGGCTCTTCATGTACCAGATGGGATTCAAACTCAGGTCTTCCAAACCAAAGTACATCATCAAAACCAAATAGGCTATGGAGGCTCTGCAGTGATTTTACTGCATATATAAAAAAGAAAAAAGCTTTATAACTAAAAATTTGGATATATATACTGCTCAAAATAATAAGGGAATATTTTAGTTTAAAAAATAATTTACAAATGTAACACAATTTGTAATAAATAACGATTATTTAAACAATATCTCATCAATTACACCCTATCCATAAGTAATAAATATTTATTCATGTATAACGTACCCAATAGTTATAATTATTTGCAGAAATTTATAATTATCTAACAGAAACTAAAATATCCCCTAACTGTTTTGAGTGGTGTACATATATAAATGAAATCATACCAATGTGATCTGGTATGATTTTATTGATATGCTGTCTGGGAATGGGAAGACAGCATAATATCTAATCTTGTGAGTGGATTTCATGAGACTGATTTTGAGCGCCGACTGTAATGACAGAAAATTTGACTATTCTGCTCTGTGTATTAGAAAGAGTTACTAGTATATGGAGGAGAGGTCCCCCTAACTTGAACAAAGAGAAGTTTATAGTGGAACGCAGTGTTTTTATAGGCACTGGCGTTGAGGCTGCATTAATTATATTGTATGTAGTCTAATGCACGTATGTTGAGTTTTCCTAACACAGACAAAAAAAAAAAAAAAAGAAAGAAAGAAACTTGTCCACATCAAGAAAATATAAACAAGTGTTTTTTGTCCATATTTTCCTCTGCTTAACAGAGGCAGAACAAATAACACTGGCCTGCATCCCAGAAGATGGTGTGAGAAAACAAACTGAAGGATGTTCATCTCCTCTGGCACTTATTACTATTATGTCACACCTTCAAGGAGTCCAAGTGCTCAATGAGGAAGGGTATTATCATGCAACTGACATTTGTGAAGCAGCAATATTAGTTTGTTTTTTTTTTGAATAAGTCACAAAAACTTTATCCTTATTGCAACAGGAATTATCATTTGTCTAATCTCAGCACTGGGTTTTCCATCACAGCTTCTAGGGTGAAAAACCTAAACCCATTTGAAAGTTACTATTTACAGGTGGAAAGATGGTCAATGGCTTGCTGTGACTATGCATGACCTGCATATTGCAGGAATTATAAAAGTTATCTGCAGAGAAGACATTATTTATGACAGAATGCAATAGCATGCTACTTGAAATTGACTCTTGTGGAACTACCTCCTCTTGGAGAGAGTAATTCCTACTGAGACATAATATCCAGTAAGAAAAAATTTATTTGACAATAAACATTATCCAAAAGTTTCTCATAAAAAGAGGAAAATTCTCTCATAGCCCAAAGTTGTATAGGTCTTTCAGTATATGCCAAACCTCCAAGTTGTGTCAACCTTTTTCTGTTCAGAGAAAACTGATAATAGGAGAAGAGCTCATTTTTTAAGGCAAGCATCTCTAAAAGCAGTTTCCAGACTAACAAATTTTGATGGTGAATGATGCTTGAAGCCACATCATGAAAAAGACAAAAGTTACTACTCCTTAGAAACCATAAACAAATTTCAGTAACATTCTGCCAACATCTTGCACAAACAGGGCTAGTAAAAACAATTCGATGGTAATTTGGTGGAAATCTTGAATCCCTGACTAGCTTTGGAAAGACAATAACTGCCCATCACCAGGAATCTGGAAATTCATGCTAACAGAAAACAGTTCAAGCAGCAAAGCAATTGGTCTATAGAAGGTGGTGACAAATGTTTAACCATCTCATAATGGATATCTATCATCCAGTCCTACAGTAGAGGACAGAACAGGACTAGACTTTTTTTTGGAGGGAGGGCAAAGTAATGTTTTGATAAAAGTTCTCCCTGTAAGTACCTACACAAAGTGGGTGGGTGGTAAATCTATCCTTCAATTAACAAATTTTTATCCAGACATCTTCAGTGTTGGCTGATCTGGTTACAAAATGTGTGTTTGATCTATTATCATTTTGGCTCTCACAACTGTCATAGCATACTCAAGCCACAGCTTTATTTCTTTAAAACGTATCCCACATACATACAGAAGAACTATAGCACAACAGTGCAATGTGTGAGTTACAACAAAGATTTAAAAAAGTTTGACTTTTTTTTTCTTGTTAGAGCTGGAGGTTGTAGGATTATTTTTTTGTTTTATTTTTTTATGTGACTACTCCCACCCAAAACAGCTGGGAACCTATAATACATTATTACCATGGCTTTTTTTTTTTTTTTGGTCTATTGTCAATTTTATAGTTTTTTGTATTTTTATTTTTCACATAATTCATAAAACCCTACTCTAGAAACTATACATGGAATTTTTTCAAACCATTTCAGGCCTCCAACAAGCAGGGTAAAACTTTTAATGGAAGAAAAGAATAAATAAGAAAAACAACAGGTTCAGTGTGTTTGCAGCTGTACTGTATTAAGGAATGTTAAGCATTTTTTTTTTAATTTTTATTATATTTTATTTTTTTAGCGGTCCAAACAAAACGTGGAGGAATAATAATTGGTTCTGTAGAGCAGTAATCATGAAAGTATCGATAGAAAAGACACAAATGAAACAGTGTCTGTGAGAGAGGAATCATTTTTTGGCTGAGTTGCATTTCTTTCGACAGCATTCAAAAATTTTTGGAAGATTTTAGATGCATAACACCAAACATGTGAACAGTATTCCAAGGAAAAGTGGATTTGGAATTTGTACAGTTAGTAGCTGGGTAGGTGAAAAACAACATCTTAAGCAAAAAATAATGCCTGGTTTTATAGAGGATTTGGTGTGTTTATGCTGGGAGAGGCTGTAGATAGATGTCAGTCCAAGGAGAAAGAGAGATATGTTTTGTGATTTGTGCATTACTGAGAGTAAGGGAATGTAAGCTGAGATCCCTTTTGTGAAAGAAAAGGTAAGACTAGATTTTAGCACTGAAGATGAGATTATCCTTACCCCACTGAAGGATGCTATTGAGTGCTTAAGGCACTGGTTGCCAAATATCTTAAAGCTTGTGATGTCCTAGCACTGCATGATTTGGTGAATGAATAGCAAGAATAGAGTATACTATCATTAGAAAAGATTAGTGGTGACTGAGTAGGCCATTTATTGTAAGAGGGTATGTGATATAACAGAGCACTGAGGCACTCCTGTATTGGAGGTAAAGTTCGAAGGGGAGTTCCCATGACCTGCTAAACGACTAGACCGAAAGAAGTTAATTTGCTTAGGCTTCAATGCCAAACAAAAGTCTTGAAAATGTCAAGATCAACAGCATGTTTATCCAAACTTTTCCATGGCATACATCCAGTAATGGGAGATGTAGGCTAAGAGGTCAAGTTACAGATCTATATTAATGGATTGCAAACTGGTAGTCACTGATCAACTGGTGAGCCTCTAGGTAAAGGAGAAGTTGACTGCAGATGATTATTTTTTGGAGAGGACTGAAATGATAGTAACTGATTGGTAGTTAGACAGCAGGCTTATCTCCCTTTTTTGGAAAAGGTTGAATATGTACCTGCTTCCATGTAATGGAAAAGGTGCCAGCTGAGTACAGAAGATTGTAGAGATGTTTACACTGGAGTACATTTGAGTACAATCAGAAAAAGGGCTCCAGAACCAAACTTTCTTTTTTTTTGGTGCCCAAATTATTTAGTACTTCTGATGTCTTTTGCCAAAAAAACCACAGGAGGCATAAAATGCCTCCTGTGGTTTTGTATGGTAGAAAGCAATTTGCCTTTGTCATCTATACAGGAGTTCAAGGAAATGAGTGATGCCAAGAGTCAACTTCATGTATAGATGTTGTAAAGTGGTATCCATCTGGATGAGATAAGTGGAAGCATAGGAGAGCAGAAGTTGAGTCCAATGACTATGCAAAGGAAATCAATTTCTATGAAAGCAATTAGATTTGTTGTGGAGTATCTGAGGAAAAGACCCCTGAACTTTGTTCTAGATGTTGTGCATTCAAAATTCCACCATGGTGTTTAGGGAATGGTGGAAACTAAGTGTTTTACAAATTGCAGTTGTGAAAGCTTATATTATCCAACTCTGTATGATTCACTACATCACTGACAGGAGATAAGCCAAATATCACAGAATCAAATTCTGCTATGGAAGAACACAGTGAACTAGTTAGCTGCTCTATTTTCCATCAAGATATCCATGAAGTACATAGTTATCCACATAAAAGAATGGATATCACAAAATAGTGATCACTCCCAATTTCCTATTGAAAAAATGGAACAGAGAAAGAGAAGGTGAAGACTTAACTGAAGTGGTGTGAATATTCAGATAAGTGTATGGAAGGTATTGCTTCTTGTGTTTAAGAGAGAGAGATTACTGTGCCAAGCATATATTCTACAAATCCTCCACTCTGATGTGCACTACCTCATAGGATGGTCATTTAAATCTCCCATTACAGTCATCAAGGTCATCCTTCAGTATCTACACTAGATGGCAGATGCAGTATATTTTAATAAGGAGTCCTACTGAGAGGCATATTTTGTTGTCTTCTCAATATTTCCAAGGTATTTGATTGTGGCGGGCATTGAGGCCTCGTAAACAAGCCATATTAAGGCCTCCCTCCTGAACTCTTTGAATGTATTGCTGGCTTCCTCATTGGTCACTCAGTGCATGTTATGGTGGATGACTTCCTCTCATTAGATTTTGCTATCAATGTTGGAGTATCCCAGGGTTCTTGTAGTACTCTCACCCAAAACCTTTCTCCTTCAAATCAATGATCTTCTCTCTCTGACCTCAAATCCTATTCAGTTTTGACAATGATGGTACTCTTCATTCCTCATTTGAGAAACCCTGTAGTACTCAAATGACAGAAGCCTCAAGATCTTCCATCACCAATGACTTAAATACTGATTTGAACATCCTCAAATGGGATGAAGACAACAGAGTGAATTTCAATGCCATAAAAACCCATGCCTGCCTTATTACCCATAAGAAAGATCCCACTTCCTTTTGATAAAGTTCCATTTTCCTTTCAAGATCAACTTTCTCTTCACTGGCTGACTCACATCTAGTTTATCCTAGCAAAAACATGTTACATACATAGCCCTCCTCAGCCGCTAAAAAGCTCAATGATCTCCCCCTTTTTTTTTGGTCTAAACATTACTTCTCTTCTGCTCAACTCCTAACACTTTATAAGTCTTAGATCCAACCAACCTTGGAATGTTGTTCCCACATTTGGGATGGTACAACAAAAACCTCCTTAAGAATTCTAGGTGATATACAAAAGAGGGTGATCTGCTTAATAGGTAATAACCTTTCCTTCACAGACTTACTCCCATAACTTTCCCATAACATGCTATTTCTGCACTGTGCCTTTTCTATAGGTACGTTGTGGTCATTGCACCCTCAAATTGGCCACTACTATTCCTCACCCCCCCACCCCTTTCTTCTAAACATGTGAGAAATAAAGCAGACACTGGCCAACACCCATATACTGTCAGACTCCAAACATACCAAACAAACTTTCATTCCATCCACCTCTATTCTTTGGAACAATTTCCCCCCATACTGTTTTTCCCAATGAATACAACCTCAAACTCTTTAAGAAACATATCAACAGATTACTTCTTTCTTCATAAACACTTACCCAACATGGCACTGCTGTGTTATGAGTTCTATGACCTTTCTCACATGAAATTATCATAAAAAAGTAACTGCCTCCATGTTAGTGTTGCATGGGAATGAAATATGGTTATCCATAAGGCTAGAGACTTCTCCACAGACAAGTTCATCCCTATAATCTCCTTATGGATGACAGTAATATTCTGTAACGTACTATCAGGCTTTATGTCTCCTAGAGACAAAGCCACACTAGTTTATCATTTCTGTAGGAAGGCCTCGATGCCATCAGTGTTTTGGCATAATCCATGAAAATTCCATTATAAAAATACTCCCATTATTTTTGGTGGATCACCTGGTTCCAGTATAATGTGAGGTCTTGTTTTTATCAAGCTTGAATTTTTTTTCTCTTTCTTTTTTTTTAGGAAATGTAATCTCTTTCAATATAATTAACGGCTATTTTAGCCTGTTTTTGTTCAGCAGTGTCCCTTATATTTAATGCATTGGCTAACATAACTCAAAAGGGGTATATATATATTTTAGGGCATTATGGGCGAGTATAGAGGGCAATTTGGCAGAATAAAAAATGTGGAAAAATTATGTACATACCTTGTTTTTGGTTTAAAGATGCCTTCTAAATCCAAGCTCTTGTTGAAAGGTTGCATGTAAACGGGGGGGGGGAGAGAGAACATGGGAATGTGCATGAGACACAGGAAATAAGTTTGGGAACCCGGGTTACTATTAATAATATATATATAAATATATATATATATATTATTTTGTTGTGGGGAGAGGGGGGGAGGAAAAGAAGGGGAAGGGTGTCCTTATGTGGAAACTGGGGCAAGGGTTTACGGGGTGTGGACCATTTCGGTCATCGTCTGACCATCGTCGGAACTTTGTGGGAATGACTGTAGAGCTATGTCAAGGCTGCAAGATGTATCTGCCAAATTTGGGCATTTGTTGTCGCTAAATGGCCGGAGGCATGGTTTAATTTGTAAGTTTTGGAACGTCCAACATTCGGAAATTAGGTAGGGGCGGTGGACGTTGATAGAATTTCCATCGCATTTTATGGCAATAGTTTCGGATATTCTAAGCATCGTTTCGTTTTCTTGTTTGTCAATGATTATGGCTTTGTCAATTTGGGGGATGTGTTTTTGTTCAAGGGCGTGAGCTGCAATTTCTGTCTTCCCTGTATTCTGTGGTTTGTTTTTCTTTTTGATGTTGCGATGTTTTTTCGTGTTCAGATATTCTGGAATGGGAATATTGCAATCCCTGAAGTGCTCTTGTAGTCTAGTCCATAACGACCTTATTGTAGAGCCCGTGTAGGTGACGTCACAGTCTTTGACAGAAAATTTGTAGACTACATTGTGGTGTTCGAATAATTCTTTGTGAGTGAGAGATTTAGTAGGTTTTAGGAGAGTTGCTAATTTATGGTTTGTGGTGAATACTAGCTTATAGTCCGTGTTTTTGAAAATGTATTTGTAAGCCTTGTATGTGTTTTGGATGTATGGCAATTTGATGACCATACGTGTCGGGTAAGACAGGATTTTGCCGTAATGTTCGCGTAATTTATTAGATGCGTAGGGTAGTTGCAATTTTTGAAAATCTGTGTTAAATACTTGAGTTCAGTGTTAAGAAAATTGTTGTTGGTGGAGAATTTGTAAGCATTGATAAATTGTGATAGGATGACTGATTTTTTAATGGAATATGGGTGGTATGAATTGAAATGGAGGTAGTTTCCGACATGTGTGGGTTTGTGAAATATCTTCGTGGCAATTCTGTTATGGCTTCTGATTAATGTAAGATTTAAGAAATTGAGGGAAACAGAACAGAACAAATCCATCAATTTCTTAAATCTTACATTAATCAGAAGCCATAACAGAATTGCCACAAAGATATTTCACAAACCCACACATGTCGGAAACTACCTCCATTTCAATTCATACCACCCATATTCCATTAAAAAATCAGTCATCCTATCACAATTTATCAATGCTTACAAATTCTCCACCAACAACAATTTTCTTAACACTGAACTCAAGTATTTAACACAGATTTTCAAAAATCGCAACTACTCCACGCATCTAATAAATTACGCGAACATTACGGCAACATCCCGTCTTAACAATAATACTACAAAAGCAGACTTCCCGACATGTATGGTCATCGAATTGCCATACATCCAAAACACATACAAGGCTTACAAATACATTTTCAAAAACACAGACTATAAGCTAGTATTCACCACAAACCATAAATTAGCAACTCTCCAAAAACCTACTAAATCTCTCACTCACAAAGAATTATTCGAACACCACAACATAGTCTACAAATTTCCTTGTCAAAAAGAAAGACTGTGACGTCACCTACACGGGCTCTACAATAAGGTCATTATGGACTAGACTACAAGAGCACTTCAGGGATTGCAATATTCCCATTCCGGAACATCTGAACACGAAAAAACATCACAACATCAAAAAGAAAAACAAACCACAGAATACAGGGAAGACAGAAATTGCAGCTCACGCCCTTGAACAAAAACACATCCCCCAAATTGACAAAGCCATAATCATTGACAAACAAGAAAATGAAACGATTCTTAGAATATCCGAAACTATTGCCATAAAATGCGACGGAAATTCTATCAACGTCCACCGCCCCTACCTAATTTCTGAATGTTGGACGTTCCAAAACTTACAAATTAAACCATGCCTCCGGCCATTTAGCGACAACAAATGCCCAAATTTGGCAGATACATCTTGCAGCCTTGACATAGCCCTACAGTCATTCCCACAAAGTTCCGACGATGGTCAGACGATGACCGAAACGGTCCACACTCCGTAAACCCTTGCCCCAGTTTCCACATAAGGACACCCTTCCCCTTCTTTTCCTCCCCCCCTCTCCCCACAACAAAATAATATATATATATATTAATAGTAACCAGGGTTCCCAAACTTATTTCCCATGTCTCATGCACATCCCCATGTTCTCCCCCCCCCCCCCTCATTTACATGCAACCTTTCAACAAGAGCTTGGATTTAGAAGGCATCTTTAAACCAAAAACAAGGTATGTACATAATTTTTCCACATTTTTTATTCTGCCAAATTGCCCTCTATACTCGCCCATAATGCCCTAAAATATATATATATCCCTTTTGTTATGTTAGCCGATGCATTAAATATAAGGGACACTCCTAAACAAAAACAGGCTAAAATAGTCGTTAATTAAATTAATGTTTAAGAGTAGCATGGGAATTTCCTAGAATTTATACGTAATCTCTTTCTCCTCAGGAAAATTATACAAGAAGTTATCAAATTCAGCTCCATACGGGATACTAAGTATTTTAATAGTTTTTGATTCCTTTGTGAACACATTTATTTTATCTATTAATGGATCTTTGGCATGTCTTTAAGGAACGCTGTTCCATTATTTTTCTTACCATAGGATTCTCATAAAATGGGATCATTTTTGGTGTTTTCAGTAATGAGACCATATTCATTCCTCATCTCCTCCCCATCTGATGAGATTCTGAGGTAAATCAGATCTCTGTTCAAGGATGATGAAATTGTGCGAACGTAGAAACCACATATGTTAATATCCATTTAGATAATTTTACTGTTACCTTCTAACAGCATAAGTTTTTCCAGAAGATGTGGTATAGTTCCTGTTTGCTTCCTGAACGCACACCAAAAATGGCTTTATTACATAATAATCCTATAGTAAGGATGGTGCACAGAGGAGTTACTCTGAATGTATCTGGCAAGATGTTTTAAAATATCGCCTGAACCAAGTTCAACAGATTTTAGGGATCCTGCCAACCATTTTAAACTCTCCTAGATAAAGGGTGACATTTTTCTGATAATTTTACTTGTTAAATAATGATGAAAGATGGGATATTGGTGTCAGATGTTTTCTGTTTTTTCTTGCTATCAGTTGATGTAGAAATGGTTTCTGGACTTAGATGGAGCTTGTTGATGACTCTCTGATACACCACAAGATAAATTAGTCATGATCAAAAGAAGGAGATTCAGCAGCAGAGCTCCACACCCACCAGAGAACTACACAGGGACACCCACTATCTAGCAAGCAATGACTGCTTGAAAGTCATTGCTTGCAGACTAGGGCTACTCCAGGTTCCATACTAGCTCCATAATAAGCCTTGGTCCCAACTAGCCAAATGAAACAGGAGGTAAAAGAGTGCATGACCACTTCACTACATTCCAGATGTCCAAGGGTTGTACATGGTAAACACAGCAGTGATGTACTTAGTCTTACAAAATGGTCTAGAAAACAGGAGTAGAAAAAAAAAAAAACTGAGAAGTTTGTCTTCTTTCTCTTGCAGTTTCCTTTTTTTACATGAGATTTCCATCTCCAGGAACAGCTGTTTAAAAAATAAAAAAAAAAAGTAGGAAAAATGGACATTCTATATTCACAAATATATGGCTTTATTGACTTTTATCACCAATCAAGGTTTCCTAAGCTTGGGTTAGTGTCTTTAAAACAAAAGTATAATGATAGGGGGGAAAAAAGATTCCCATAACAACTACGAAGTGCAAAAAAATTTGTCAAGAATATGAAGTTATTTAAATTACTGTATATACAAGACAATATTCTAAAGACTTTTTTATTTTTTTTAACTTAGTACTCGTTAAGAATTTTTCCTACCTAAAATATTGACAGGAAATTCAGTGAATTTCCTATGATTCATATGCAGTTATATCATGGAATGAGGAAAGGTTAATAAACATTTAGCTAATTCCCCCCCACTTTTTTTCCTTTCTTCATTTCGTAACAGAATACAAAACATCACTTTGAACTAATCAAACTATAATATCAGCAAACCACTGAATTTTCTCTAAGTGCAGATGTTAGAAAATGTGAAACAATTTAAGAGATAAAAAGTTATCACTTAAAACTTTTCTTCAAGTGATTACAGAACAATTACCTTAACAAGCAACAACTGGATTTTATTTATTAGAACATTATTACTACTATAATAACAAACCCCATGGAGTCACTCATCAGCAGAGATCTCTCTTTCTGTGAGCAACAAATATCATACTGAACCTTATATTCACACCCAAGCATTTGCAACATACTGTAGTAATGCATTCCAATCACCCACCAGTCTCCATGTAAAAAAATCTATTTTTTGCTTCCCTCTTCACCACAATTTTACACAACTAATAAGGATGGTCTCTTGTTCTTTCCATCTCACTTTCCATCGTGTAATCCCTTTTTATAAATCTGATAAAATTCCTAACTTATCCCATCAATCTCTCTGCTTATCCACTAGACTGCATCCCTTAACAGCTCCCCATAACCACGGTATCCACAGTGGAAACTAGTTGACCAAATCAGAACACAGAAGTCCACGTTAGTTTGACCAATGCTTTATACATTAGCACCACCACGACTTCCTTATCCCTACTTGTTAGTGTGCCCCTTAGCACAGCAGCAATGTGAACTGTGTAGTCTAATGCATTCAACTTGCATTATGTCCTTCGAAGTTCAGGTGATCATCATCAACTATTACCAGTTCTTGAATTCCACCTCCTGAAACAGTTCCACCAATACAGTCTTATACATCTGCACTCCCAAATATACTGCATTTATTAACATTAAATGCTGCAACCTCCCACTCATTTGTCCAAGCTAAAAGTCTATTTAAATCTTTCTAAAGAAAATTAACATCAGTATCACATTTCATAACTCACCAATTCTATATATCATCATCAGCAACATCTGATGTTTGCTGATGATGATATGCAGATTGTATCATGAATATGCTACCTCTTCCAACAGGCTGTGGGATCAAATGATGAGAGATGAATTTCGTTATCTAGTGTGAGACCACTATTTACTTACTGGAGGCTTGAAGTGGCTTGAAAGAGTTCCATGTTTTATCTCTAGATTATGTAAATAAAGCAAAAAATGTATAATACATTAATAAAATATATTAAATATCAATAATACCTATTAATTAATAAAATATATAATAAATAGTTAAAAACCTTAGACTTAGTCCACCTACTGCACTGATCCATAGGTTTGCAACCTATCAAGGATCGAAGTCACATGAAAAAAACTAAAGTTCTTCAAAAAAATACCATTAACAAATAAGTGAAACTGTAGGGCCTAAGAAAAGAACAGCGTAGGACACTACAGGTTTCTCTTCTTCAAATACTTTTTACTTTTCCTTTTTGGGACACAGCACCACCACCATACACAACTTGCTGGTCTTTGCAAAGTCCAATAATATTTCTGCATAGGTTTCCATTATCCAACACATTCTTTACGTTAATATAAAATTGAAACAGTTTACTAAAGCAATATCTACTTATCACAAATCCATGCTGACTATCAGAGAATCCTATGTCCATCAAACCAAGCCTGTATTCCATTCCTAACCAACCTTTCCAATACTTTAATTACAACTGCAGATACCAATGGATAACTGGAAACTTGTCTTCTAAAAACATGCATGTAGAGTGACACAAGTTTGACTTTTTTTGTGTGTTTTTCTCTCCTTAGCAATCTCCATAGGAATCACTGTAAGACTCAATAAACATCTAGATCAAGGCAATAACATTTTTGTACACTCTCTAATCCATCTGAGTTATATTTACCATCTACAAGAACACACCTCTAATTCTTCTGTATCTGCCACTTCTCAGTTGCATAGTATCCTTTACTATACAACATTTTCCTTCTGAATTTGTTCAGATAAAAAAAATATATCACACCTGTGCCCTTTGTGTCCTTTCTCCGTGACTATTCTTAAATATTTTATTCTCCCTAATAACTATTTTAACTATTAAAAGAATAGTTAATAGGAATATTAGGAATATGTAAACAATTAGCTAAAAATATGAGTTGGAAATAACTATTATCCCTAAATATTCTTAAATATGGTGCCCCTTTCTCCCTAACCACACTATCCCAGTTTTGTAAAAAAATAATATTCCATCTACAGAGCCTGTAGTATCTAAGTAAAAAAGAATATCAATACTTTATGTGGAATAAAATATTTCAGAATGCTAAATATAATCGAAATAATACATAAAATACTTCTTTTTTTTTTTTCCATATATGAAAATGACATGAAATAGGATTTCAAATTTTCTTGCGAAGAATTTTCTCGTGATTAATTTTCTATACAATGAATTTCCCCACAATTAATTTTCTGCATGATGAATTGTCAGGACACGCCCAGTGGCACACCACTAGTTACCTGCCTTCTGGATTCTGCTCCTCCATATACTGTTGTGGATATCTATTATCAGACACTCTTTTATCCATACCACTGCATTTGTTGCAGTTTGCATAATAGCGTTCCATGTGTCAAATGGCATTGAAAAATCCAATATTACTATTATAGCCATTCCCTTTATCTATCTCAGCTGTCACCCTATTATAAAAAGTTAACAGATTACTAAAGAATGACCTACCCTTCACAAAGCAGTGCTACCCCTCAGAGTATCATATTTTTATCGCTCATTCTTGAATTCTCTTTTTTGACCAATTTTTCCAGAACTTTTACCACCACTCCTGAGATACTGATTGGTTTATAATATGCTACCACAGGCATAGATCCTACTTTATGCAAATAAATTATTTTGCCCTCCTTCCAGTCTCTTGGGACTTTCCCAGAGCTGAGACTTAAACCTTAAAGGAATAACCAGTTCCCTGCACATTCTCTTAAAATGCAAGCCAATATACCATTCAATCCCACAGCTGTATTTGCATTCAGATTCTGGAATATCCTAAGTACCTCCAATTCATTAAACTCTGTTTTCACATCAGACCTTGTCACCTGTGTCATAATATCTTCACTTGGATGATATACCATTTCAAAATGATCACTCAGCAGCACAACAATTTTTGTCTGACTCTGTTACCTCTGTACCACCTGTATTCATTAAAATTATCCTACTTGGCACATAAAGAAAAAACTCTTTTGGATTTCCCTTCAACCTGCTCAGCTAATTTCTTCTCATAATATTTTGTCTTCCTTACTATTCTAACCATCTTGCCTGATCCTTGTACTGTTTGCGAGTTAGCTGGTCACCTTTCTTCTTATATACTCTCTCCACAACATTTTTTGCAGCTCATGCTTAATGACACTACTCATTTTTGATATGCATCTGTCACATCAGCAAATGCAAATTCTCTACCTGGTTGCTACACCTATGCAAAATGATCACTCAGTAACAACTATTTCTTTTATATCTGTCACCTTCCTACCATAAGCACTGTTTAAAGTCATCCTACCATAGTCATTTTTTACTCTTACTCACTACATAACAAATATCGCTTGACTATCCCTGATGTATTGTGAGCATCCTTCCCTTGCAGAAGTCCTATACGTATCCATAGAAGGCATTCAGAAATTAATATTAGAAGGGAAATTGGATGGAAAAAGAGGGAGAGGTAGACCCAGGAGAATGTGGTTTGAAGACATTAAAGACTGGACTCGCTTGAATTATCATAAATGTTCCAGAGCAGCAAAAGAAAGAAAAATGTTCCATGACATGGTTGCCAACCTCCTTCTAGGAAATGGCACTTGAAGAAGATCCATATATTGTCTCGTCATCATCCTAAAGAGAAAAGTGAGATTACAGTTATCAACCTTAATGCATCATGCCTGTTTTTTCTGCTTTATCTTTACATCCAGATACAACACATAAAAGCAAATGTTCTTAGCTAATAGTTTCAGTGCGCCATTGATCAACAAAGTATTCAACAACATGTTCCACTGATATGTTAATGGCATATCAGAACATATTGTTGAGTACTGAAGCCACTCAACATTTATATAGCATTCTGTCATATCCAAGAAATGTCAACTTTCCTTACTTCAACTAAAGATAAACGTCCTCAAAAAAATAATAAACTTCCCAAGTATCTTGCTCTTGTGAACACTTATTTTGGACAATCTGGAAAGACCTACCTCTGTTCAATGCAAGAAACATAAAATATATCAAGTATCAAGAACTTGGCCTTGCAGCGTGTGCTCTTAGTAGAACTGCACATACTGCATAGTGTCCTGTGAAGAAGGAAAAAAAAAAAAGATTTTCTATACAAGAGTAGATTCCTTATGGTACAACTTTATAGAATAAGTAACACATAAGCAACTGTCCTTTAAAGACAAATACAGTACAGTTACAGGCTTCAAAGGTGGAATAACTTGTCTGATAATTCCTATCGCAGAGGTGGATGCCAGACTGTGACATTAACAGTCAGTTTGTCCAAGGATTATTAGTAGAAAATATGCAGTGATGTACCAAATATGATATACTGATGCAAACAGACATGAAAGTGTATAAAATTTCCCAGGAAAAAAAAAAAAGAGAGGGGGAGTGTCCATAAAGAAGGATTTTATTGAAATTTGGGATCTTAACAAATTAGAATTGATAAATGTTAGTGATTTATAAAATTAAGCAGTTAATAAAGTTATAAATAACAAACTTTCAGAAGATTATGCAACGCAAAAGCAAAACAGAGCTTGGTATATGATTGCTGTGATAATCACTGATATCACTACATAAAGATATTGCTACAAAATGCTAACTCTTGCATCAGTTCCATGCTTATCATTTCACATAATTCTGTATTGTTTTGATATGAAAATTTGTCCAAAATAAACCAAAATTATTCCTCAAAAAATGATATGATGACTTTTAGTATGATCATCAAATTCCTGACATTTACCCAGGTGTACAGGATATGATAGTACTACATGAAAAATTTACATCATCATTACTAACTTCCTATTACAATTTTCCTCCAAATCAATCTGCTACCTGTCAAGACTCCAATATTTCTATCTTCTAAAGGCACTTTTTACCCAGAGGAACACCAAGATATAGGTGGATTGATACAGTAAAAACCATATCAATCCACCTATATCTTGGTGTTCCTCTGGTTCTTTTTCTTGCCAACATGGCAGAGAACACTTGTTTTGCTAATCTTTCGTCTCCCATTCTGTTTAAGTAACCATCCCACTTGAGATTAGCTCTACTAACACATTCCTGAATGCTAACAATGCCAAGTACTTTCCTAATATCCTCTTTTTTAATATGATATTGCGATTGATCTTCTGTTCAAACCTCTAATCTTTCTCGGGACTCATATCTGCAGTATCTAGTCTTTGGTCAAGTGTTTTACTTATAACCCAGTCCTCAGATCCATAAGTCAAAATTGGTTTACCAGCATAATTGATTCTGTTGTCTATTTCCATATTTAATTTAAAATCTTCACTAAAAATCATGCCAAGTAGCTGAAATCTTTCACTAGTTCTATAGGTTCTCCATTCACATTGCAGTTGATATTTTCAGTGCTTCAACCTATTTTCATTGTCAAAGACAATGAAAAAGGTAGAAGCCTGAAAGGTAGAAAATAGGACTGACCTTCATACCATATCTATTACAACAATTATTCAATTTAGTCAGGGAATCTTGCAGACTTCTAGCGGATTTATTTAGAAGTATAACATCGTCCGCATAAAGCAAAAAGCTGACGTTAACATCTCCAATTTTGATATCAGATTTAATACCATTTTACTTCATAATGTGATCCATATAGATAATAAATAACAGAGGGGATAATGTACATCGTCGCTGACACCAAATTTAACATTAAACCATCTTCTTGTACTTTGTTTAATTCTAACTGCTGACTTACAACTCAAATAAAAATTAAGTGTTGCGTGATATAATGCCCAACTGATTCACACAACTGTAGCATTTTGAATAGCTTCTCTCTTGGTACCTTGTCATATGCCTTTTCCAGATCTACAAAACATAAATACAGATCTTTGTTATATTCGTGCTTTCTCAACTATCTGTCATAAAATGAAAATCTGATCCTTGACAGCCTCTATTTGGACTGAATCCATCTTGTTCTTCACCAAGCTTCTCTTCCACAATTCTTCTCAACCGTTTCTCAAGTATACTTACATAAATCTTACAAGGAACAGTTAGTAAAGAAATGCCTCTTAATTCAGTAATTCAGTTTTATTTCCCTTTTTATATATGGGTACTATGAGAGAACTCTACTCCAATCATCCGGAATTTGTCCCTCTGTCCAGGCCTTCTGATGCAGTGCAGCCACTGTAAGACTTTTATATCACTATACTTGAGCATTTCTGGTAAAATATCATCTACTTCAGCTGCCTTTCCACATTTCAGGCTTTTAATGGCTTTTTTCCCTACTTCAAGTATGGATATGTATTCCTAAATTCCAATGCGCTGTCATTGATTGTTTCATTTAGCAATTTTTTTGAAGTAATTACTCCATACTTCAAGGATATCTTTTTCTCCAGTTTTCATGTCACCTTGATCATCTTATTCCTTTACAGCACTCATTTCTAGAATTCTTCAACAACCACCAGAATATCTTGCCACCTTCTTGATATTAATTTTTTATGTTCTTACCAGTCTTCCCATGACTTTTGTTTAGCTAGTTTTACACAGTATTTTGCTTTCTTACATTTGTCTCTGTATTCTCTAAGAGAACAAACTGACTTATTTGCTAGGAACTTTTGATATGCTATTCTTCTTTTCCTTCATTGCCTCTTCAACTATTCATGTCCACCATGGAGTTCTGATTTTTCTATCCTTGCAGACAACCTCACCACATAACTCTCTGGCTGAATCAATCAATGTTTTCTTCAGGGGTTGCCAAGGTTAGTTCCTGTTCTCAAACTCTTTCATTTTTTCTTCAATAAGTTTGTGTATTCTACAGTTCACATCTAAGAGCTACTCAACTTTTATTTGCTTTAAAACTTTCTTACATGTTCTCCTTTTCAATATGAAATTAAATTTTATTGCTAAAGACTAAATGATGATCACTTCCAATTTCAAATCCTCTGCACACTCTAATGTCCTGCAACAGGGAAAAACATTGCTATCAACAATAACATAGTCAATGAGACTTTTCTTATTCCTAGCCTCTTCTCTCCATGTGAATTTGTGCACATTTTTATGTTGGAACATTGTGTTGGTAATAACCAGTCCATGTCCTGAGCAGAAATACAACTGGTATTTGCTATTATTATTAGCGTTGCTCTTTTCTCCAAAGAACTGAATTTTAGTAAAGATCATAAAATACTAAATTTTATTAAATATCCTTCATTGTAAGAAGTGTGGTATTTGTAGCAGTGCAAATTTTAATGGAGGTTCTAAATGCCGTTTATTAAATGTCATATATATTTGCTCCCTTGCTGTAAAGCGGAAATGATGAATTCCTGTTTTTTTTTTTTTTTTGCAATAATTCTCTCAAATGTCTTGTGATAAAAGTAGCATGAAATGTAAAAGCTTGAAATTTGGTAATAACTGGTGATGCACAGCAAATAACATACCAATTCTGTTGTTAGCTATAAGGAGAGAGGATGATCATAAAGTCCTGTCTTAGGATTTACATAAAACCTCAGAGCAATACTGTGGATTAAAGACTATGAAAGTGACCGATAATGTATATATACTTGCTAACAGATGAGTATAACTTGCAACTTTTGTTGTCGGTCACATTTATCGGTGTGAAACATCACTTAAGACAGTATATGATCACCCAGAGTTTTTTTTAGACTCATGTATGTGCACTGTACAGAATTAGATAAAGCCATAAACATGAATGAAAAACCAGAAAGAAAGAAAAAAAAAAGTGGTCACCAAATTATATTACAGATAAAAGTCCATAGGCTAGTGGTTTGAAGAATTGGTTCTAGAATAAACCTGATTCAAAAATTATTGCATATAAGCAATAATTTTTAAACAGAAAAATAACCCGAAAATTTTTGCAATAGCCTCGCCATAATAATAATAATAAAAAGTTACTTAAATAAATATTTACTACTTTATTATTATTCGTAATGCTGCCGTAGGCAAAAATATATTTTTATTTCTTATCATTTGGTCTAATTCATGTATATTTTTATTTCTTATCATTTGGTCTAATTCATGTATATATATATTCATATTTATATATACTGACTATAACCGAGACTAGAATAACAATTAAATTTATTCTAGTCTCGGTTATATAAATATGAACATATCCTAGTACCGAGTTAATACTACAAATTGCTATATATATATATATATATATATATATATAGTTAAATAATAATTTAAACACGATATCAATGAAATATTAGCATAACTGCAAACTGATAATCTCAGTTCACGTATGTTTCCTTAAAAAATTTTTAAAAACTTGTTTACCCGTTACGTATGAGTCTATAAATCTACATACAAACTTCAGAGAACACGTTAACACTTTTACGTGGCAGCTGCAAACGTCAACGTGTTTGACAATAACAGGTTTAAAGAATGGAATGTATTTTAATAACTGCAGCAAATATTTACACATCTTCATATATTAAAACATCTTCGCAAGACAAAATAAAAATGAAGATTACAAATAAAATAAGCAGTAAAAACAAGAATCCAAAATAGTGGACTGTCAAAATCATGCAACACCGATCTTTAAAACAGGTAAATATTTAAGTGTTCGTACAACTCCCATGAAATTATTTTATATCGAGACTGCACTACTCCATTGCAGCAAAGAGTCCGTAAAATATAAATAACATTCAATACTGCATATCTTACAACAACATTAAAATATCACATACATCTTTCTTCTTCCGACCTTTACGCCGTTCAGCCATCTTCTCATGCACATACGCCACCTATTAATCAGTGTAATCTTAAAGAATTGGAAAGTTGAGGAAAAGCAGGAATTTTTAACAAAGGGTATCTTTTTCTTCTTATGGTACCATCTTCTATCGAAGGTAGGCGACCATCTTGGCGAACAAACTACGTTCTTGCCTTGATCTGAGCAGTTGTATTCTGCTCTTTACTGTCAACGTCTTGATGATGTCAAACCAAGATATTCGTTTTCTTCTTCAAGCTCCTTTGCCATCAATTCTTTCTACCAAAATGGTCTGTACAAGCTGATTTTTGCCGTTTCTCATAATGTGGCCAAGATATAATGTTTTTTGTCTTTTGATTGTTTGTATGAGATCTTTGCCAATGAATTTTAAAACATCTTCATTGGTTATTTTTTCTGACATCTTTAACATTCGCTATATAGCCACATCTCAAGGGCCTCAATATTCTTGATGATTGCCGCCTTCAATATCCATGTCTCAACTCCATAGAGCAAAATGGACCAGATGTAACATTTCAGCATTCGGCATCTGTCTTCTATGTTTAGATCTTAACTGCAGAATAATGTTCTCATTATCATGAAAGACTGCCGCGCAACTTCAATTCTTTTCATTATATCTATTTCAGAATCGCATATTTTATTATGCCAGCAACCAAGCTATTTATACCATGACACTTGATCAATAACTTTCCCTTTGAGTGTCAGTTTCATTGATGAGATTGGATGTTTATTGATGATCATGTATTTTGTCTTGTTGATGTTTATATTTATTCCATTTCTTTGGCATTCTAAACTTTAAAATTTTTTTGATCTCCAAATACCCAATGACAGAATAAAGATCTCTGTCAATGCGTTATGGAGATCTGTGATGTTACTATAATTAGCACGATGTCATCTGCATATAATGGGTTGTGAACAATCATTCCATTTATTGTGATTTTCTCTAGACATTCTTCTAATGCCTTTTAAAAGATTACCTCTAAGCATATGTTGAACAAGAGAGGAGAGAGCACACATTCTTGTCTCACTCCTCTTTTGATGTTAATATTGCTGGTGATCACACAACAAACGGTAATCTTGTCTAAGAGGGTGACTAAATTAAAAAAAAAAACAATTGGGGTGAAAAGCATTCGTGGGCCAGCAAAGGTAAGTCGATTCGTAGAGCCTCTGCTACCAATGGCTCATGCAAAAAGTTAAGCAAGTTTCAGCGCGGTTAGTAGTTGGAAGGATATCAAAGATGTTTAGGATTTAATGGCATTTCAAAAGACTGCAACGGAGAGAAAAGTCCCCAAATGAGACTTTTCTCATTATTGAATCATAGCAATGGCATAATAGTTCCAGTTTATACTATAACACTTAC